>NC_081367.1:69228615-70596115 GCF_030684315.1 Stegostoma tigrinum | reverse complement strand
TCATAGAGTTGAATAACTGCCATGAGTCAGTGCTGAGCTGAAACCTGGTTCTTATTTCAACACAGGCTTTGGAGACATGAAGAGCATTTAATGGTTAGGTAGAGAAAAACACTTTTTTGGAAAATTCATATGCAGACCACACAACCACATGTAGCATAGACTGGGAGAAGGATATGAAGTAGAAGGTGGCCATTTAGCCCATTGTGCCTATATTATCTCTTCAGTCAAGCTCCAGCCCTTACCAGTTCTTTCCATTCATGTAATAATCCTCTTCCCTTTGAAAGTTGTTACTGATTCTGTCCCCGTTATCCTTCTTGTTCATATATTCCAGATCACAATAACATGTTGTGTAAAAAACACAAAGAAAATAATCCAAACTAAATCCAAGTGACTATTCATACACTACAATAATCATACCATCACTTCATACCCAGCTCAAAGCATGAATAACTCAAACACAAACCTTTCCCTCAAAGACATCCACTACTATGGGATCTGATTGTCTTGATTAATGTTAATAGTGGCTCCGCAGGGAGAAGAATCAAATCCCGTTTGTCGAAGCCAATTAGATTAAGGCTGTATGTTGGAGTCAGCGAGTCATAGAGTAGTACAGCAAGGAAACAGACCCTTCGGTCCAACTCATCCATACTAACCAGAAAGCCTAAAATAATCTAGCCCCATTTGGCAGCATTTGGCCCACATCCCTCTAAATCCTTCCTATTTATACACCCATCCTGATGCCTTTTAAGTGTTGTAATTGTACCAGCTAGTCAGTTGGAATACTGGTATTGTTCTGCAGAGGAAGTGGTATTCCTTCATCTTTTTTTCTGCTTGAGGAATGCAGAAGTTTTCAACCTGTCAACAGCTCAAATGACTGATGTGTTGCGGCCAATGCATAATGTGTTCATGTTATAAAGAACTGCTATGTCGCACAGTGATTTGTCAACTGGCTAGAAATGAGCACAATGCCAGATGTTTTCATTCCAACAAAATGGAAGCATCTAATCTTCACTAATCTCGCAAACTATCTTCAGATTTTGTGGTCATCTGATTTTAGTATTTACAGGGACGTCTATTGAAATCATTTATGGTACCCAGATGCCATAGAATTATGAAACAATTGGCACAAAGTATGGCTTTTTACAATGCCTCCTCCCTGCTACCTTTCCAATACTTACATTGTTCATTTTAGTGATACGTGGTATGCATAGTACAGGCCAGCCATTCTGTCCAACTAGAATATGCTAGTCTTTATATTCCCAACAATCATTTTCAAATATTGTTGTTCTAAATGCCAGTTGCTCAAACTGTTGTGAAAGACAATTTGGAAAATAGTTTCTGAATGAAGAGAAATCAGTAATGAACTGATCATTCATGCCATTATTGTTTCATAACCTCCTAGAGGAGTAGAATAAGGAAAGACAAAAGGGCTTATATCATTGCAGACAGACGGTAACATAAGGTGACACAGATCGCCATTCCTACTGCCAATAGCAATGTGTTCAAAAAACTGCATTGAATGCATCATGAGCAGCCCTGCAGTGTCTCTTGCTCTTCCACATGTATTTTGGAGTACTCATTATAATGTGGGAAAATGTGAGGTTACGCACTTTGGAAGGAAAAAATACATCGGCTGAGTATTGTGTGAATGGGGCGAGACTGCAGAAAGCTGCAGCACAGAGGGATTTTGGGTTCCTAGTGCATGAATTACAAAAAATTGGCACCCTAGTTCATTGGGAAATAGGGAAGTCAAGTGAGCTTTTTTTTATTTTGAAAGGATATGAAAACAGGGAGGCATTGCTAAATTTGTACGAAACACTCGTCAGACCACAGCTGGAATATTGTAAACAATTTTGGGCACCTTTAGAGGGAAGAATATGCTGACATCGGAGGAAGTTGAGAGAAGGTTCAGTATTTTGATTCCAGGTATGGAGAGACTTTCTTATGTGGATAGGTTAAGTATTGAAATTTAGAAGAATGGGGGATACCTTACTGAAGCATGAAAGCTTCTTATGAAATTGAAAAAGTAAGTGTAAGGGGATTGCTTCCCCTTGTGGAATAGTCTAGGACCAGACGGCATCATCTCATATTAAGTTGTCACCCATTTAAGATAAAGATGAGGAAGAACCTCTTCTCTCAGAGATAGTGAATCTGTAAAATTCTTTGCTGCAGAGGGCTGTCAAGGCCAGTTCACTAAGCATGTTCAAGCTGAGATAGACATACTTTTAAGGGAATCAAAAGTCACAAAGAATAGGCAGAAATGTGGAGTTAAGCATGATCAATTCAGCCATGATCTCATTGAATGGCAAAGTGGATTGATGGGCCGAATGGCCGGTTCCTCTTCCTACATGTTATGGTCAATGTACTTATCTAAGAAATATAAATGGCAAATAATATCTAATGGATTCATGCACTGAGCCAACTGACCTACAGTCCATAATTCAACAGATTGCATCTTTTACATTGTTAAATGTCCCATCATGTTTAAATAAGCATTTGAACTCAGATAAGGATTAATACTTGCTCTGTCCACTTAAACATACTTCCACCAACTTACTACACCTTACACACAAAGAAAATCATTTTGTTGAATTTAATGTACTTTGAAGAAATTAATAAAAGAAATTAGGATTAAATGAAAGGCACATTGTCACAGATTCTTCACTTTGAGAGAATCACAACATATTTTTTGAGTGGCTTGGATCCTGTTGCTAATGACACCACCATCATTCTTATTGCTTTGAACATCGTAGTTTGACCTTTAGAATCCATCTCATCAAATAAATTTTAACTGAGTTTCATATATCACAAAGGACTTAGAGTTTTCACAAACACATATCACCACACTTTTTTTTCTTCTCTGCTGCTCCATCTAACGACCAATTTTTAGACTCTCATCATGATCGTAGCAATCATTAAAAAGTCTTTCAAGAGTTAGCAGGTAACTTTATAATAATGTGACTTCAATTTTATTTTTTGGAAACTAGTCTTGTATTGGCTATTCCCCGCACCATTTAATAGCACTCACTGAACATAATTACCACACAATTCAGATTTGCCCTGTTAAGGGCCCTCACCTTTGTGACCTGACATCTCATTAGAACTATAGTTTCGGTGCCTGTAAACGTGCCCTAATTTATAACAGCCTTATCTCAGAGGGGAGTCTGCACTTTACTCGAGGTGCGATTCAGCAGTTAATCAGATCTATGAAATCAGAAAGATCCATATGTGTAATTAACAGAAAGCAAGGTTGTCAACTATTGCTGAATATACCGACTTAACACATTAAACAAATATAGTGGCTGATTTTCATTCTGCAATTCCATTGAAATTAAATTGGATCCATGCCCCTCTGATTATTTACAATAACTAAATATATTAAATCATACAATTTTAAAGTTATAATTGTGAGAATGTCTTCTTTTGTGCCACCCTTCCATGAAAATAAAAAAAAATCGCTTAGTGCAGACTTACAGATGCTACGCTTGAGTCTGTTTTTAGGAAGTGCATTTGAAAGCTCACAGCCTTAGCATTTTGGATCTTCAGGGAAAAATAAAAATGTTGCATTTATGTGGTGTCATTTAAAAAAAATTCACAGGAGGTGTGCATCCCTAATTGCTCTAATTGCCCAGGCAACAGTTAAGAGTCAGTCACATTGTTGTGGGCCTGGAGTCATATGTAGACCAGACCAGGTAAGGATGGCATTTTCCTTCCCAAAGGACATTAGTGAACCAGAGGGATTTCTCTTAGCAATTGACAGTATTTTCATAATCACCATTAAACTCCAAATTTCTATTAAATTCAAATCCCGCATCTTCAATGGCAGGATTTGAACCCAAGCCCCGAGAACATTACCTGGGTCTCTGAATTAATAGTCTGGCAATAATGCCACTGTCAAAAAGGACATCACAAGAGCATTTTCAAAAGAATCTTGACTCCAGAGAATAATTGACTAATAGTCACTGGAGTCAAAACTCTAATGGCATTTCTCCATCGACGCTGCCAGATCTGCTGAGTTTCTCCATTAATTTCTGTTTTGATTTCAAATTTCCAGCATCACACTTCTTTGTTTTATCTAACTCTATTATCACCTTCAGCCCTCTTGACAAACATAGAGAGCATTCCTAACTAGTTAAAAAAATGGTGTGATGATTTATCTTTAAAAACCTGTTGCACATCTTGGGTCAATCCCTGCCAGTTCAGAGCTTCGCTGCATTACTCCTTACATTCGCTACTGATGTATAAGATGGTGCTGGGGGCGCTGGAGGAGTGATGGATATCAGTGCCCTACACTGTAGGCATGAACTTGGAGCTTCTGCTAGTCTAGATGGTACACAAGTTGGCAGGACGTGAGTGGGATGTTCATCATCCCCCAGGACTGGCAGTGGAGGCCATGACACCAGACCATAATATTCTCACCCAGCTGGAGGAATACCTAGCACTGCAGAAAGAAGACCCATGCCATTGTCCACTCCACCAATGTAAGTGCCACTTCTCTCAGATACCTCACTCTATCTCACTTCCAGCCAAGTTTCATTCCCTAATATCTATTGCCTGCAGCATCATGGTATCATCGCTGGACTGTTAATACGGGAACCCAAAAAATGTTCTGGACAATTGGGTTCGAATCCCGCCACAGCAGATGGTGGAATTTGAATTCAATAATTATCTGGAATTACCAATCTAATGACGAACCTGAATCCATTGTTGGAAAATTGGTCAATTCCCGGAATGGCGGGACTATCATATGTTGAAAGAATGGAGCGACTGGGCTTGTATACGCTTGAGTTTAGAAGGATGAGGGGGGATCTGATTGAGGTGTAGAAGATTATTAGGGGATTGGACACTCTGGAGGCAGGAAGCATGTTTCCGCTGATGGGTGAGTCCAGAACCAGTGGACACAGTTTAAAAATAAAGGGTAGGCCATTTAGAACAGAGTTGAGGAAAAACTTCTTCACCCAGAGAGTGGTGGATATATGGAATGCTCTGCCCAGAAGACAGTGGAGGTCAACTCTCTGGATACTTTCAAGAAAGAGATAGATAGACCTCTTAAAGATAGTGGAATCAAGGGTTATGGTGATAAGGCAGGAACAGGATACTGATTGTGGATGATCAATCATGATCATAATGAATGGTGGTGCTGGCTCGAAGGGCCAAATGGCCTACTCCAGCACCTATTGTCTGTTGCCTATTGTCTATACCCCTCTTGGGAGAATCTAGGACTTGAGGGCATGCTCTCGGAATAAAGGGGCATCAATTTAATACTGAAATGAGAAGGAATTTCTTCTGTCAGAGGGTGGTGCATCTTTGGAACTCAATATCACAGAGTTATTGAGTAGAGAGTTCTTGTGTATATTTACGGCTGAGGTATATAACCTTTGATTTCCCCTACTGATCAAGAATCTAAGGGGAAAATGCAGGAAATTAGCAATATCAGATCAGGCATGATCCTATTGTCGAAAGTCACATGACACTAGGTTCACCTGATGATGGAGCAGCACAGCTTGTGACCTCAAATAATCCTGTTAGACTATAACCTGGTACCATGTGACTTCTTACTTTGTCCATGCCAGTCCAATATCAGCACCTCCACATCACGGTCCGACTGAATGGTGAGGCGAGTTTGAGGGGCTGAATGGCCTATTCCTGGTTCTATTTCTTATGGTCTTGTGGTGGTCATATGATTGATGACCAGGAAAGCTAGTAAGGAGGGCAGAGTTCTCGAACAAGACAGCATTGATCTTCCAACAAGGAACCTGTGAGCCTCAATGAGAAATTTTAGAAAAATCTTAGATTGTATCCCAGACATTGTGTTCACAATTGGCACAGGTCATAAGGCATTCAAGACCAAGGTTAGCATTAAAGAGCTGCTGTTTAATGTTTAGAGAATAGTAAAAGACTGCTACAGCAAGCTGCAGAGAACAGCTGTAATTGTTTTTCCAAGCTCCAGGATTGGCTAACTGCCCTCATATCTCACCACTCATATACACTTCCTACCGAGTTAGTTAATGCATTATATCTAAATTGTAACTTCATAATTAACTTAATAAGTTAATTTATAATCACTATCAAATTTTGGACCCACCATTCAGAACGCTGTGCCATGACAAGGTGAGACTGTGCAGTGAAATTTTAGGGAACTCAAGCCAATTTACCTGAGTGTCAAGGCTATGTTCTTGCTTCTAATCTCCTCCCGAGCCTCCGTGTCTGGTATTGAAGGCTTATTTGCTGACACCAGACATCTGTTTTGACTGCATAAGCCTCTAGAACCGCGCGTCCTTGGACTTCCGATGTGGTGTGTGCGTGAAGATTCCGACACTGGGCAAGTGTGGGCATTTGCAGCAAATCAGCTGAAAGAGGCAGACATGCCATGGAAAAGATAATGTCACTGAAGTGTGCCTCATACTGAAAAGCTCAACATAAAGGGACCAGGCATACCAGATCACAGTGCTGCCCTCTCATTCAAGAGAGATGGCTGCTGGTGGTCTAACCTGAGGGTCACTATGACTTAGGCCAGGGGAGAGGTTGAGAAGGAAAGTCCTTCATGGTAACTTCAGCCAATCCAGGAAACCATGCTGAATGTGCATTGCAACCTAGCCAGCTAACTGACCCCCTTATGAAAACCCCCTGAGGAAACACTGATCTAAATGGTCTCTTGGCTCCCCACCCGTACATCGAGATGATTTCATCCACCACTTCCATCCACGCCTGCTGAGCTAGAGCAAAAGTGTCTTCCGGCTTCCATTCTTGTGAGCAGTCATCTCACTGCAACCTCTTCCCCATCAGACCCTGACGCAGAACCTCCAGACCAGAGACAGAGACCAAGGGGTCAACATTCCCAGCTCCCTGTTCTCATGGATGTGGCAGACAGACCTATTTAAGTGTTGTTGAACATTTCAGAAAGATGCTGTGGTTCATTTAAACAGAAGTTCATCCTTTCACAGATTGGATATTGGCTCCCATACTCTTTCCCCAATTCTTTAATGTCTAAGAGGCACTTAGTCAGATGCATGAACAAGCAGGGAATAGAGGGATACAGACCATGTGCAGCCAGATGGGATTAGATTGGAATGGCATCATGGTCAGCACAGACATGGTGGGCCGAAGGGATTGTTCCTGTGCTGTGCAGTTTTATGTTATAGTCAGTCGTGGAATCAGGCAGGATGACAATTGGTTTGCTCTGGCTAAGAGCATTGCCCAGCTAATTAGGATTCATATCTGAAAATGCTCCAACATTGACTTTCCATCTTTTCACAGAAACTGCCGGCTACACTGAATATTTCCAGGATGTTCATTTAATTTTATTTCAGATTACCACCGTCTGCAGTATATTGCTTTTGCCTTAACAATCTTGTTGTTTTGCAAATTAATCCATCACAGAAGAAGTATAGCTCTAATAATTCACTTTGAATGATTCATGGTAAAGTTTCTTTCCGATTTCGAGAGATTGAATAGTATGTCTTATTTGATGTTAACCTCATACCTTGCACATTTACATTGTATCCTTTTGATAGAGAAAGATAGACTACCTGTCTCTTGATACTGATGTTTCAGTAAAACATCAAGTCCATTTGAAAATATAAATAGCTATTTGTTTGTTTGAATTTTGGATCATTCTTTAGGGTATTTGATTTCTGAGCAGCAATGAGCCATATGGCGAGTGGAATGTTATCACCAGTGATATGAGTCAGACGCTAGATCTCTGCCAGAAGTTATCAGGAAACATTCTACCAGGACAGTGTTGCTATTTTGAGCAACATATACACATTTGCTTATTAATTAGTGGTTTAATTTGCCTTTCTCCAGAGATGTAGAGTTTGGCAGCTCATTTATGCTTACTTACAGTTGCGATACAAGTCTATAATTGCTTGTGAAGAAAGCTGATTCTGACTATAGTTTAGAGGTTTCATTTTCAGTGAGGCTCATGGAGGTTTCTCTCCTTGAGGCCTACAGGGATTACTCGTGCGATTGTCCTCAAACTCGACTCATTAACTACTTTCCACGCCCGCTATGGTGACACCCCAAACCTAGGTTGCTCGTTCCCCAAAGAATTCAGCTCAGTGTTTCAGTAAACAATGGCAAAAACATACGAAGAACTCCAACCAATTTGGCAGACTGCTCAATCACATTCCCAAAATCCACATTTCTCGCGAAAAAATGTCTTCCCAAACAACATTAAAGAATACAAAATGTAACTTGCTTCTTGGAGATTTTTGTTCAGGTTGTAGAACAGGATTATTATAAATAAAGTTAGCCAAAGGAAAGTTTCATACTTTTGTAAAAAGCTACATCTGAGTGTTTACATGTTTACATATCTGCATATTTTTATGAATCTGATGTGGAAACCAGAGGCAAATAGAAAATAGGAACAGGAGTAGGCCATTCAGCCCTTTGAACCTGCTGCAACATTCATCATGATCATGGGTAATCATCCAACTCAGTTGCAAGTTCCTGCTTTTCCCCATGTCCTTTGATCCCTTTAGCCCCGAATGCTATGCCCAACTCCTTCTTGAATTCATACAATGTTTTTACCCAGCTGTTTTCTGTGGGCTCACCACTCTCTGGATAAAGAAATTTCTGTTCACTCCAGTCCTAAATGGTTTACCATGTATCCTTAGTCTGTGACCCTTGTTTCAGGACTTTATCACTATTGGGAACATGCTTTCTGCATCTAGCTTATCCAATCCTCCTAGAAATCTATGGGTGTCTATGAGATGCCCCCTCATTCTTCTGAACTCCGGTGAATATAATCCTAATCAATTCAACACTACCCACCATCCCAGGAATCAGTTTTAAGAACCTTTGTTGCACTCCCTGCCAACAGCAAGAACATTCTTCCTTCCTGCTGCAGATACTTACTGTCAGTGACTGGCATACGAGGATACATGCATCACATTGCTCATTCCCCTCTCTCAATTCGTACACATTCATATGATAATCTGCCTTCCTGGTTTTGCTACCAAAGTGGATAACTTCACATTTATCCACATCTACCATTCAATTTGCCCAAGTCACACTGGCGTATCTCTGGCAATTTAGCATGACCAATCCACCTAGCCTGCCCATCTTTGGACTGTAGGAGGAAACTGGAGCACCCGGAGGAAACACACACACACACACACACACACACACACACACACACACACACACACACACACACACACACACACACACACACACGATGAATGTACAAACTCCACACAGGCAGTCGCCCGAGGGTGGAATTGAACCTGGGTCCCTGGCACTTAGGGCCTAAACTCTCCCATGTCCCAGTCCCCTACCCCACACCCAGGCCTTGTTACCACATAGTCTGCCATTATACACTACCTGTTTTTAGTCTCTAACAGTCCCCATTAACAACTATTCACTCTCCCAGCCTGATCATTATCAAATTTTTGTCTGTCCAACTGCTCTTCTCTCTCCTTAGGCTCTACACTATCATTTTCTCCCTACCCCATACCGGTCCCCCTTTTTTCTGCACAGGTGGCACAGTGGCTCACTGGTTAGCACAGCAGCCTCATAGCACCAGGGACCCAGGTTCGATTCCAGCCTCGGGAACTGTCTGTGTGGAGTTTGCACATTCTCCCCGTGTCTGTGTGGGTTTCCTCTGGGTGCTCTGGCTACGTCCCACTGTCCAAAATGTGCAGGCTAGGTGAATCGGCCATGCTAAATTGTCTGTAGTGTTCGGGGTGTGTGGGTTATAGGGGAATGGGTCTGGGTGGGATGCTTCAAGGGGCGGTGTGGACTTGTTGGGCCAAAGGGCCTGTTTCCACACTGTAGGGAATCTAATCTAATCTGAACAGATGTTTTCCCAGCCACCATCAGTTCTGAGGAAGGGTCACTGGACCCGAAATATTAATTCTGTTATTTTCCTTTGCGGATGCTGCCAGACCTGCTGAGCATTTACAGCAACTTTGTCTTTATACCTAGCAATGTGAGACAGCAGTGCTAACCACTGAGCCACCGTGGCACCCCGGTTTATGATTTCCAGTTTTCAGTCTACCTTCCTTCTTAAATAGTGGGCTTATGTTAACTACTCTCCAATCTGTAACAGAAATAATGGGAACTGCAGATGCTGGAGAATCCAAGATAACAAAGTGTGGAGCTGAATGAACACAGCAGGCCAAGCAGCATCTTAGGGGCACAAAAACTGATGTTTTGGGCCTAGAACCTTCATCAGAGAGCCCAAAACGTCAGCTTTTGTGCTCCTAAGATGCTGCTTGGCCTGCTGTGTTCATCCAGCTCCACACTTTGTTATCGCCAATTTGTAGCAATTGTTTCAGAGTCCAAAGATGACCCCCAATGTATCCACCATTTCTAGGATCACTTCATAAGTCCTCTGAGGTATATATTATCAGGGCTTGGGGATTTATTAGCCTCCAATTCCCTATTAAAACCAATTACCTTCAGCACCTCGGTCTCGCTACTCTCTTTCTTCCCCTACATTTCTGTTATTTGTTTTTTCGTTGTGAGTACAGAACTGAAGATTCTGGTTATCCTTTGCAATAATTTGCACTGAGCTTTGTTACTATGTACTTTTCATATCCATGTACGTCTCAACAAAAGTGACAGAGGCTATCCTGCCAAAGCTAGACTGTCGCAAAATGTTTGGATGTCCTATAATGACTGTAGGGCCCATAGCGCATTTTATTACTTAACAGGCAAAAATAATCATGCTTATTCTTTGAAGTGAGTTATTTTTCTTTTTATTCATTCGCAGGATAAGGGCATCACTGGCTAGGCCCAGAACTTATTACCCATCCCTAATTGCCGAGAGGTCAGTTAAGAGTCAACCACATTGCTGTGGGTCCGAAGCCACTTGTAGGCCAGACCAATTAAGGATGGCAGTTTCCTTTCCTAAAGGACATTAGTGAATCAGATGGGATCTTCCTGACATAAGGCGCGGAGCTGGATGAACACAGCAGGTCAAGCAGCATCAGAGGAGGCGGAAGGCTGATGTTTTGAGCCTAGACCCTTCTTCAGAAATGGGCTAGGCCTGAAACGTCTGCCTTCCTTCTCTTCTGATGCTGCTTGGCCTGCTGTGCTCATCCAGCTCTATACCTTATTATCTCAAATTCTCCAGCATCTGCCATTCCTACTATCTCGGGATCTTCCTGACAATCAGCAATGGCTTTATGGTCATCATTAGACTCTTAATTCCAGATACCTATTGAATTTGAATTCCACCATCTGCCACAGTGTTATTCAAACCCGGGTCTCAGAATATCACCTGCAGTTCTGGCTTAATAGTCTCCTGATAATACCATTGGGCCATCACCTCCCACTTATGTAATGTTACACAATAATAATGTATTGCAGAAATTTCTCCAGGACTTCTCCAGAACTAACTTGTTACATGAGAGGGATTTGTGCCAAGGTAACAGCATTACAAGTGAGTGAAGCCAAGAAGAAATTCCCAGAGATATTATTCAGTGCCCAGGGTTTGTGATAGGGTAACACTGAATAATAGTTATACTGCAAATGCAGTGACTTGGGAGCACAGATACCAGCAGCGTTAAAAATGTGCTTTCTATCCCAAAACAGCACACAGTAAAGAGTGGGACGTTCTGTAATATCTGCAGCCTCACTCTGAAAATCTAATATAAATAAACCAGAGTCTGGAAATTGCTGCTGGCCTTCAGGCTAACTTCCTGTGGTGTTCAAGGGTTACTAATCAGTAAGTTAGTTATCAATTAGCTCTCACTTAACATCCATTTTCCCAGTGTTGTGACAGTGTGTTGAAAAAAAAGTTGAGTAAAAGTGTTGCTACCCGTTTAATTGCTTGTTAAAGTCATAACACATGACACTTTCTAAGCTTCATATTGAGTTGCCTGCTTCTTTCAAAGTACAATTTGGGATCCACAGTCTACTGTTAAAGAGTAAGTTTGAGTTAAGTCTGTGTAATCTTGAATTTTACAGACGATCATCCAAGGTAGGAAGTAGTAGCTTATAAGATTAAGCAGCAGTTTCAGATCTACACAATGACCGAGATAAGTTTCTAGGAATGGTAGAAGCTATTTTCATGTGGAAACTGGGATTTAAAGCAGAATTTTTGTGTCAGAATTTTAAAGTCTCCCTCAAACCAACGTCAGATAATGTCTAACAATTGGGCTGCACTCAGTTACCCTCAAATTCAAGTGAGTTTAACTTTTTATGCTTCTGGGCTAGGGCTAGGAATATCCATAGTGTTGTTTTAATAAGAGCACAACACTGTGATGCTAGAAATCTGAAATTGCTGGAGAAACTCGGCAGGTCGAGCAGCATTGGTAGAGAGGGAAACAGAGTTAATGTTTCAAGACTAATATAAGCCTTCTTCAGAACTGTCTGATCGTTTTGGTGATCTACACAGGAGTAGGTCTTCTCTCATCTCTCTAAGCCAGAATAATGATAATAAAATGTGAGGCTGGATGAACGCAGCAGGCCAAGCAGCATCTCAGAGGAGCTCCTGAGATGCTGCTTGGCCTGCTGTGTTCATCCAGCCTCACATTTTATTATCTTGGATTCTCCAGCGTCTGCAGTTCCCACTATCTCTAAGCCAGATGTTACTTCACTTGCTTCTTCAGTTACTTGTACAAGCCTTCCATTTCTAACCTCAAACAGCAGGATGATAATTACTTTCTATTACCTTACTCAAGTGTGCTTAAACACAAGTCCTCTTCCTGATGCACCCTTCAGCTGTCATCAGACATCTTCCCTCAAGTCTCACAAATGCTTAAAATTTGTGGGATTCCCAGGTAACTAGGGCTTGGAAGCATGAATATGGCACATTTACCTGGGATAGGACACGTCATAAAAAACACAGAGATGACTATCCCCTGAACTCTCAAATGACCCAGCCACCCTGAAGATCTTGCATGATTTTGGCAAATGTATAAAAGAGGTCATAGCTTCATTAATTAACAAAGCTAATATTTTGATCATATTTACTATTACCTATTTTGCCAAGGCGAATGAGTCTTCCCAAAAACCAGAGAGTCATAGATTGTATCCATGTTGTTATTTTAAATCTTCTGCACAAATCTCCTACCTGAACAGAGCAGCATCAGTACCTTCATTGTTTTGTAGTGTTTCAGGGATACAACATTTCCAGTCAAAGGTTTTCAGTTTGGTCCTGTTTACTCATCTACTGCTGCTGTTTGCTTTCAAACCTGCACCCTAAAGACATTTTTGAGAAAGATTGCTGGAGCTAAAGATATTTTCAAGTTTTTGATTTGCCGAGCAAACAAGTGCAGCACACGTCCAACAGGGACTATTGTGTTTTTTTTTGCTTCCCATTAACAGTACAAGTTTCCGAAAGTCAGATAAGAGGCTTCCATTGAGCATTTCCCTGCTTGTGAATTGAATGACTTGCCATAGCTTCACTAATATTATTTTTAGCGATATTATTCAAGTTCGGTGAAGCTTTACATCTTGCACTCATCAGAAATATTCTCAAGAAATTTTGCAAATGTAAAGCAACATTCATACTAAATGTGAGGAGAGTGCTGATTGTTAGGCAAGTGGTATTTGATTGGTAAATGTTTGCTGAGCATGGATGCACCAGTTAAGTGATGACTGACAGATAATTGTCAAGTTTTGTTTAATTATGATAGAATAATAGAATCCCTACAGTGTGGAAACAAGCCATTTAGCCCAACAGGTACACACTGCCCCACTGAAGAGTATCCCACCCAGACCCATTCCTCTAACTCTGCATTCCCATGTCTAACACACCTAACCTAAACATCCCTGGGTACTATGACAATTTAGCATGGCCAATCCACCTACCCTGCACATCTTTGGGCTGTGGGAGGAAACCCACATGAACGCAGGAAGAATATGCAAACCCCACACAGACAGTCGCCTGAGGCTGGAATCAAACCCGGGTCACTGGTGCTGTGAGGCAGCAGTACTAACCGCTTAGACACCGTACTGCCCCAAATTATAAACCAGGCAAATTAACTTTGCTTGGTCAAGTTCTTGGCCTGAGAAATGAACCAGAAACACTGGCCAATATTTTACTGGGAAAGGAAAGAAGGCTCATTGCTGGAGCAGAAAGCTAAAACTGATCCCATACCATGAACAGTAGTGTCATTGCATTGTGTCTGATTAAAAGGCTGACAATACATTTGTAATTCAGCTGAATATGATAACCACCTGCTTCCACTAGCTATGGTTATTGTACATTTAAGGCTGAGGTAGGTAGATTCTTGACCAGAAGGGGATTCAAGGGTTACAGGGAAAAAGCAGGAAAGCAGACATGACAAACAGTAGCATTCCTACTCACCAAATGTCTACTTGATCACAGAATTCAATATCGTCCATGCTAAAACAATCTGTCACAGGGGAGGGGGTATCTGATATAAGATTCTACGCAAGGACTGGGGTGAATTGAATAGCAGTTGGATAAAGGAGTGCAAAATTTACCTCAAAGATTTGGCACAGGCATATGGGCTGAGTGTCCTTTGCATAATATGATGGTTATGTGATGGGAAGGCGAATATCTCTAAAGAACTTGAGGACACAAAGTGCAATATTATGGAAGATAATATCAATGAAGTTATCGTTCCAGCAGTTGATGGAATACATTACAGAATCCAGAATGAAATTTTAGAATCCCTATAGCGTGGAAGAAGGCCATTTGGACCACTTTGAACCCCCGAAGAACATCCCATCCTCCTCATCCTATAACCATGCATTTCCCATGGCTAATTCACCGAGCCTGCAAATCTTTGGACTGTGGAAGAAAACTGAAGCACTTTGAGGAAACCCATGTAGACACTGGGAGAATGTGCAAACTCCACACAGTCACTCGAAGCGTTGATTGAACCTGAGTCCCTGGCACTGTAAGGAGACAGTACTAACCACTGAGCTACTGTACCCTCCTGAAAACAAGGGAGAAAATTGCAGAGGTTGTGGAACTCATGTTTCAGTGAGTGTGAATACAGACTGCAATGTCTTGGCTTAGAAAGGAAACAAAGGCACAGATCTAATTTAGTCAATTAATATCTGCAGAAGGTAAAATTTTAAAATTAGCATCGAGTATGAAAGTAGTAAAATGTAGTGTATTTTCAATACAGTTGATGTATAACAAATATTAGAATTCCTTGAGAAATTAACAGCCTTGGTAAATGATAGGGATATAATAAATGCCATACATGGGCTATACAGGTTTCCAAGGCATGCTTAGAAGATTATTAGGAAAAGTGGAAAATTGTAGAATTAGATCCATAATGGAAAAGCAGATTGGAAAGTGGTTTGAAGAGAGAAAACAGAGAGTAGGAGTGAAGGGTAAGGTATTGAAGTGGATAGAAGAGGGCATTGGTGTCCCACAGACTTCAGTTATGGAACCATTTTCATTTACTCCTGGAATTTGAAAGGTTAGGTAGAAAAATGACAGAATATAGGAGATGTTTTTTAATTTTATGAAAGGCTAAAGAAAGCCACAAAGAAAATTAATAAGGTAGAGAGGGTCTTTAAAATAACACACAGTTAATATGTCGGCACGTGTGAGTTTTTTTTAAATTAAAAATACATCCAGCAAAAAGTACATCAAATGGAAATAAGCTCAGGCTTTAAAAGAGCAGACGGATTTTGGAATATAGATAGGAAAGACAGCTTTTCAGGTTGATAAGGCTGTGAACATGCTAGTGGAATTCTCAACGTTACCCCAAGAAGTGGCTTAGATTTTGCTCTGGTAATGATGATGGAACAGTTACCATTTGCTAACACTGCTCTATGATGCTGACAGCAATATCTGTCATCTGCACAAGCATAAGTAAACGCTGAAATCCAAAACATGCCACAACTGATTATATGCTCCTCTATATGGTACACTACAGTAATCTTTGCAGAGGTAGATATTTAGAAAACTGATCAGAAGTTCCCTTTCATGGTTAAATATTACTGTTATTATTCACCCTTAATAACACTGTTATGCCTTGTTAGTAAGGTGCTATGGAGTTTTAATTACATGAATACTTATAAACAACCTCATTGGCTTGGGGAAAATAAAGCTCATTTTTGAAACATGAGCATCCTCGGCTAGGCCAGCATCAATGACCCATCTCTAGTTGCCCTTGAGATAGTGATTGATAAGTTGCCTTCAGGGACAACTTCAGTCCATATGCTTTAGGCTTCAGATTGGTATGACAGGTCGGCACAACATTGAGGGCCGAAGGGCCTGTACTGTGCTGCAATGTTCTATGTTCTATGTTCTATATAACTTGGAATTAGGCAGGGGTTCCAGGATTGGACTCTGCAACACAACGTAAATATTGATATATTTCCAAATCAGGATGATGAGAAGATTGGAAGAGATCTCACAAGTAGTTGTGTTTTCATGCATCTGGTGCCCTTATCACACTAGAAGGTAGTGGTCATGGGTCTGGAAGATGGCATCTGAGGAGGCTTGGAGAATTTCTGCAGTGTGCTTCAGAGGTGGTGCTCATTGCCTCTGCTGAGAGTTGGTGATGGAAGGAGTGCATGTCTGTGGATGTGATGCCAATCAAGTAGGTTTGTTTTCCTGGATAATGTCAAGCTCCTCACATGTTATTGGAGATCAACCCTTTTAGCAAAGGAGACAGTAATCCATTAAGCTGCTAACTTATGCATTGTAGGTGATAGACAGGCTTTAAAAAGTGAGGAGGCTAGTGACTTGTGACAGGATTCCTAGCCTCTGACTTACTTTTATAGCCAGAACATTAAAACAGTAATGAGACTTCAAATGTACCTTGTTGACATAATTTATGTGGCTAGCTCAGTTTAGCTTCCATTCATTTTGTATCCCCAGGATGTTATTCATGGAAATTCAGCAATGGTGATAAAAGCCACAAAAGGCGATAGTTAGATTCTCTGTTGTTGGAGATGGTTAATTTTTGACACATGTGTGGCACAAATGTTATTTGCCATATGTCAGCCAAAACCTGAATATTGTCTAAGTCAGGTTGCATTTTGGCATGGACTGCTTCAGTATCTGAGGTGTTTCAAATGATGCTGAATATAGAAACATAGGAAAAGGAGCAGGAGTAGGTCATTCAGCCCTTCAAGCTTGCTCCACCATTCAATATGATCATGGCTGAGCATCCAACTTAATGCCCTGTTCCAGCTTTCTCCCCCATACCCTTTGATCCCTTTAGCACTAAAAACTATATCTAGTTCCTTCTTGAAAATATTCAACGTTTTGCCCCACTTTATGTTTATGCATTGAGAAAGGATTTGTTTCACATGCTTCAAATCCTATGATATTATTAGAATGCACACATACCAATCTTTATTTCAATATCTGTAAAACTTATAACAATTGAAGGATAACTAATGCATTCTATTTTCTGGTGTGCTATCTGTGAGAAACCTTCAGTGTGAGTGGCACCTTAACCAAATGAATAACATTGCTCTGATCAAACACCTGGCTCCAGACTGAAACTAACATCCATTGCACAGAGATACTACAGTTTGGGAGATAGGATCATCAAAGTCAGGGCAAATGCTGTTATTTCCCACGTCACTACAAAAATTATTCTATAAACTAAAGCAGTCAAGAAGTAACGTATTTACATAGGATCTTAAGACTTGTGTAATAACATTGTTTTAGTTTTGAGCTCGACTGTGCATGAAATATCAGAGATAATGGGAACTGCAGATGCTGGAGAATTCCAAGATAATAAAATGTGAGGCTGGATGAACACAGCAGGCCAAGCAGCATCTCAGGAGCACAAAAGCTGACGTTTCGGGCCTAGACCCTTCAAGGGTCTAGGCCCGAAACGTCAGCTTTTGTGCTCCTGAGATGCTGCTTGGCCTGCTGTGTTCATCCAGCCTCACTTTTATTATCTTGTGCAGGAAATATGTTCTGTGGAAAGACTATGTGTACTGCAGATGTTGCCTAGTGTGAGAAGACAGAATTAGAATAAAGATTCAAAATGTTTGGTCTCTTTGTTAGAACATTGTCAATTATAGAGTAATGTGCAGCGCTAAAAATTCTGACAGTTTAGAAAAACAGTTAGTGCTGCTTATAGGAGAGGATGGACATTCCCTCCACAGCAATATCCATGCCGCACCTGCCCGCATACTAAATTGGCAGGCAGGAATTAGCTGTATTCATGAACTTCCCTGTTCAATCTAATTTACTCTAGAATATGCAACAAGAGTTGTCTTCTCAGTTGTGTTGTTGTTGACTCTTAATTTTGCTGCAAATGGAGACATTTTATCAAAGCTTTTCATCTTGCACTCAGCAAGGCAATTCCACTTGACAAAGTAAAGCGAAAAAACATGTGTACTGTCTGAGATGATAGGATAGATTGGCAAGTGGACTCTACTAGAGGTGTTGCCATGGAAAATACATTAATTAATGTTGGCTGACAGTTAATTATCAAATTTTGACCAGATTATTTTAGGATGTCTGGTTGGCATAGACAGAGTTGGACCAAAGGGTCTGTTTCCATGCTGTGTAACTCTATGACTCATACTGATTGATTAAGAATTTGCCAGCAGACCTGAATTCTGTATTCATTCACAGGATGAGGGTGTTTCTGGCCAGGCAGCATTTACTGCCCATCCCTAATTTCCCAGAGGCAGCTGAGAGTCAACCACATTGCTGTGTGTCTAGAATCACATATAGGTCAGACCAAGTAAGGATGGTAATTTCCTTCCCTGAAGGTCATTAGTGAACCAGATGGGTTTTCCACCAACAATTGACAATAGATTCATGGTCATCATTTGAGTTTTAATTCTATCATCTGCCACAATCAGGATTTGATCCTGGGCCCCCAGAAGGTTATCTGGGTCTCTAGATTAACAATCCAGTGATAATACCTCTAGGCCATCACCATTCCACTGAGACCCCTTAGCCAAATTGATATTCTTGTTGCTACAGACTATGTTATTGCACTGGCTTCAACTTTAACTGACAGTCCTATGATATGGTAATTTATTAAATGTCTTGTGGGATGTTCATATCAACTGCATTACCTTCATTGACACCCCCTGCTATCTTATTTACAGGCCCATTCAGTCATTAAATCTCATTTGTTTTAACAAAGTCTGTGTTGGCTTTCTATTATTAACTAACAGTTATCCAGATGACTTAATTTTGTCTCAAATTATAATTTCTACAAGATTTTCCACCATTGAGATTAAACTGATTGGCTTGTAGTTGCTGGGTGTATCTTTTGGGCAAGGTTGTAATGCCCCCAGCTCACTGGAACCACTAAATATTTAAGCAGGATTGGATATTTTGAGCAGTGCCTCTGCAGTTTCCAGCTTTACCTCATTCAGTGTTTTATCAGTTTCTACTACCTCATCAAGAATCATCCTTCAAAATGTGTCTAGTTTATTAATTTTTAATCTAACTAGTTGTGTCTTAATTACTTCTCTGTTCCCTGAAACTTGGAAAGGATGGATGTAAAGTGTCCATTTGATACTAAATAAAAACCAAAAGAACTGCGAATGCTGTAAATCAGGAACACTTGATACCTCAGACATATCCTCCACTCCTATGCACAGGTTTCCTTTTCAGTCCCTAATTAGCTCCAATTCTTCTTACAATGTTTTCACCATTTGTATGCCCATAAAAAAACTTTCAGATTCCCTTTTATGTTAGCTACCAGTCTCTTCTCATGTTGTTTCTTTACTTCTCCTGTCTGTTTTTGCTACTTCCTCCCTGACCTTTCTCCATTTAATCTTGTCTTCATTGGCATTGACAATTTGCTGGCTGTCACGTGCAGAAGAGTCATATTAGTCATGGAACATTAAATTTATTTGTTTTTCTTTCCCCACGTGGTTATGAGGCCTAACCTTGTGTTTTTATATCTGTCGCACTGCTACTTATTTTGATCCATCTTAATCTCTGTCTCTTTTGGCATCTTTAGTGATCTTACTTTTTCTCTTCATGGGGATGTACCTCGACTGTATCAAAACCATTTACTGTTTAAAAGCAATGCAAAGTTCAATTACAGTTGGTGTGGAGTTGCTGGTGTTGGACTGAGCTAGACAAAGTCAGAAATCACACGACACGTGTAATTAGTCTTCCCTCCATTACGTGTTTTTACTCAAAATTGCAGCTTGTCCTTACTCTTAACTAATCTAATTTTGCAATGGATAGATCACAGAATTGTAGAAAACTGGCATGCAGGAATAGCAGGTAATGAGGAGGGTAAATGGAGTTTTGGCATTTATTGTTAAAGGAATAGAGTGTAAGTGGGGGAAGGGTTGCTGTAACTGTACAAGGCATTAGTGAGCCCATAACCTGGAGTTCTGCGTACAAATTTGTTCACTTTACTTGAAGATATTTGTACGCTGCTTGGCACCATTTCAGCAGAAGCTCACTGGAGTTTAGAAGAATGAAAAGAGATCTAATAATACAAGACAGGATAGAAGTTTATTGTGGTGTACTTTTACATAACACCCCCACCCCCCCCACGGAGTATATCTTAAAGACAGAAATCAGAGATAGTTTTAAAAAGTACAATTAATTCAAAGTTCATTGCAGTTAAATTAACAGCACCTGAGGCTCGGGGAAACCCAACTAAGGTCCAATGGAAAATGCCGAAGATGCAGCCGGGATAAGACCACCATTTCAGGATGAGACCACCTGCCAGGCTGCTGGAATACCTGCAGGCCAAAGATGAAGACCATCTCCACGAGGGGATGAGGCTTCCATGCTGGGACAAGACCGCCATCCCTTTAGCTTCGGACACCTGGACCTAACTGTGGACCCGATGCCTCGGCCGAGCCTGTGAGTCCGGACTGGGGGAGTCAGCCGAGGGCCTGCTCCTTGCTCGCTGGGAGGCCCCGGGCTGATGTGAAGCCATGTCCAGCTTGTCCTGGTGTTGCTACCATTGGAGGCCTCCTCCTTCACTCATCGTGCTCTAGGTTTCAAAGATAAAGAAAAGGAAAGAGAAGCAGCAAAAATTAAAAGAAGAGCAACAAAGCTTTCAGGAGCATACAAGCCGTAAGATCAGCCCCCTATTCTGCTGCCATCCTGTACTAAAGGAGTTTGATGAAGTCATAGAATCCCTACATTGTGGAAACAGGCCTTTCGGCCCAACTAGTCCACACCTCAAAACATCCCACCCAGACCCATTCCCCTAATCTGGACATTCCTGGGCAATTACTACGGCCAATCCACCTAGCCTGCACATCTTTGGACTGTGGGACGAAACCTGGGCACCCACAGGCATGGACAGAATGTGCAAACTCCAGACACAGTTGCCCAAGGGTAGAATCAAGCCTGGGTCTATGGTGCTTTGAAGCAGCAATGCTAACCACTGTGCCGCCCTTTTGATTTCTATTGGGAGGGAAAAAGTGATCACATATATGTGATTGTGCATAGAGAGGATGTTTCCTCACGTGGGACAATCCACAATGAGACATCATAGCTTTAGAATAAGGGGTAGCCAATTTAAAACAGAGTTCAGGTGAAATTAGTTTTCTTAAAGGGTTTTGAATGTGTTGAATTCACTACCCCAAAGTGCAGTAGATATTGAATAAATTTAAGGAGTAAATTGACAGATGTTTAATTAGTTAGATTGAAGGGTTATGGAGAGCAGATTGGAAAGTGACATTGAGGCCAGCGCAAGATCAAACACTGTTGTATTAAATAGCAGGGCAGGCTTGAAGGGTTGAATGGCTTACACATGGTTCTTATGTTCTATGTTCCTAAATGCCCATGACTGACATTTGATCCATTGTGGTCCATCTCATTCCCAAGAACCAAATCGTCCACTGCCTACTTGTGCTCGTTCTTTTCTGACACTCTGTCACTATTGTTTCTCCATTAATTTATGTCATCTGTCTCCTTCTGGCTTTTCTCTTCTTTTGCTTTTGGATTTTATATATAGGTCCAGGATCAAAATGATATCTTCTGATTTCTTACTAATGATATTTTATCTTTGAAATGATATCTCCACGCCTTCCATCAGAGTGGAGGACAAAAGCATATGCACAATTTGCACATGGTTCAGGTGGCTGGATGGCAGGCTTGTGATGCAGAGTGATGGTAACAGAATGGGTTCAAAACCTGCACTGGCTGAAGTTACCATGAAGGACTCTCCTCCTCAACCTCTGAGGTACATTGATACTCAGGTTTAACTCACCACAGTCATCTCTCTCTCAAACAAAAGAAAGTGGAGTTGTGGCAATTATAGCTTTTGTTTATGGGTTAACAATGTTGTGTACTTGAATTTAAAGCTGTGGGTAATGTGTTTGTAGCAAAATCCTGATATTATTGTTGACATGAGGCATTCTGGGGAAATTCAAATTCCTCTTCACACAATGCACTAGTTTGACATCAAAACTCCTCTGCCTACTATTTTTAAGGTACTGCTCGACACATTTTTAAATTCCTCTGCACACTATTTTTATGGCACTTTTTGACACATTTGTTTCAACTTCCTCTGCAAAATATTTTAAATTATTAGCAGAAAGCAAATTGCATGTGGTGTCTCTAAATTAATTCAGATTCTGAACTCTACCAATTACTACCTGAGATACCTTTGCCTTAGGCTCATAAATTTAAGAACATAGTTCCTGGGGCATGGGTCTTGTTTTGTGCCCTTAAACTTCATATGATAATCAGACTTATTTTCTGTTCCATTCTGCCAGTTGTCTCACGTATTTACTGTATCTGCCATTTGACTATCCCATTTAAATCATGTTAAATGAACAGCAAAGGATGACATTTTTATTGGAATTTTTGAATTGTTTTCCTTCCCCAGTTCCTAAAAAGATGCACAATATTTGGGTTAGAGATAATAGGAACCGCAGATGCCGGAGAATCCGAGATGGCAAGGTATGGAGCTGGATGAACATAGCCTGGCTCCTAAGATGCTGCTTGTCCTGCTGTGTTCATCCAGCTCCACACCTTGTTATCTCACAATATTTGGGTTCACTTCTTTTCTCATTCTAAGAGTTCATTTGGCTTTTGTAAGAATGACTAACATATCTTTTGTAACAGAATACTTCACTGTATGGTCCATGGTTATGGACCAAACTCCTCAAAATATTCAGAAGATAGTCTAAACCCTACCATTTTCTTATTTTAAATATAAATGTAAGGTGCTGCATTCCAGATGCAATTCAATTTGTCAAACTACCGGTTTTAAAGCGAAACATATTTGATTAATCTACTATTGTTAAAATACAACAAAAGAAAGAAGGAATTGACAAATCTTAACCGCATTGGAAAGCTTAACAAAATAATAGATATCGTAACTATAACTAATTAACTGGTGCAATATAGGGACATCCCACAAATACACCCTTGGCAAAACCGAGTTCAAAACATAGATGTTCTGAGATGCAACCCCTATAAACAGGCAAAGAAGCCCCAGCTTGTGGCTATAACAAGGAGAGGGTAAAAAAATCAACTCTCACTACTTCAAGAACCCAACAGCAACTGCTGAAAGCTAAGTCAAAGATTCTGTGGGATCTTGAACACACCCATCAGGTTGCTTCCATTGTTCCAACTTTAAAAAAAAACAAGTTATCTTCACAGATTGCTCAGCACCTAACCCCCAATCTGCCTATGAAAGAAACCAGGACAAAACACGCCTCTTACAGCTACAGTATTATTACACTATGAATGGCAAGAATATAGAATTTCTTTGAGAGATCTAAGGGAAAGCCACAATCTGCTGTATTGTTTCCATTCTTCAGCATGCAACAGTGTAAAGTCATTAATCACTGTAGCATGATAACAAAGTGTGGAGCTGGATGAACACAGCAGGCCAAGCAGCATCTTAGGAGCAGGAAAGCTGACGTTTCGGGTCTAGACCTATCATCAGAAATGGGAAGAGGGTTCTGAAATAAATAGGGAGAGAGGGGTAAGTGGATTGAAGATGGAAAGAGGAGAAGATAGGTGAAGAGGAGACAGACAAGATAAAAAGGCGGGGATGGAGCCAGTAAAGGAGAGTGTAGGTGGGGACTTAGGGAGGGGATAGGTCTGTCCAGGGAGGATGGACAGGTCGAGGAGATGGGATGAGGTTGGTAGGCAGGAAATGGGGGTGCAGCTTTTTATGCCTCTTGAGCTTGACGGGTTGACACCAAATTTTAACCCCTTTGTTCCTTTGGTGAGGAAGGCCTTTCAAGTCACTGCTTAAATGGGTGAATCAAGTTTGTCAGATAGGCAAGGGTCAAGCACCATCCTGAAGCATGCAAATAGATATCTGAGAGTTACAAGTACCCCATTTCTAGTGTAACCAATGCTTACTGTCACTTCTAATTGATTAAAATATCATTAAACATCCAAACAAAGCTTTCACAGCAATTTTGGTTAAAACTAACAGCAAACAACAACTCCGAAGGATAATATAGCAATTAGTGGCTACTTATATAATTCTGCAAACAACCATCTCAGACCATACTAAGAGGTTGTATGATTAAGATGTACAACACTAGAAGGGACATTAATAGGGTACACAGAAAGGAACTTTCTCCTTTTTTTTCTGAAGAAAAACATCAGCTTGCCTTGTTCTCTGATGCTGCCTGGCCTGCTGTGTTCCTCCAGCTCCACACTGTGTTGTCTCTGACTCCAGCATTTGCAGTTCTTCCTACCTTACCTGTAATTTCTCTGTCAGTTCTTCCCATTGTTAAAGCTACATACACTTTTCTGAATTGATCAGCAATTTCCTCACACCATTTTCAATTTAATATTCAACCTTCACATACACTTGGTTTTGTGCTCTTTCACAATCTGGTGAAGTCGCCTTGGAAACCATTTCAAATAAGCGCCTACAAACACTTGTAGAATGATAGAATCCACAAAGTGTGAAAAGAGGCCATTCAGCCCATCAAGTCTGCACTAGCACTCTGAAGAGCATCCCACTCAAACTCAGCCTCCTACTCTATACCCCTACATTTACCACATCTAATCCACCTCGTCTGCACAATCCTGGACACTGTGAGCAATTGATCAAGGCCAATCCACTAACCTGCACATCTTTGTACCATGGGAGGAAACCCACGCAGATACAAGGAGAACATGCAAACTCCACACGGACAGTTGCCCGAGGCTGGAATTGAACCCGGGTCCCTGTGAGGCAGCAGTGCTAATTATTGAGCCACTCATAACGTACCGGAATATACACTTATAAGTTTTGCAACGTCCCTGATTAATTTTTGTAAATATTAAGTAGCTTTATAAATAAGCTGCAAAATTGAAAAAAAAATCAGCTTGCCTGTATTTATTGCTTGTGGTATAGTCCCCTCCATACTGAGCAGACCAAATGCAGATTGGTGCTTGCTTCGCTGAATACTATTATTTAGTTTGCAAATCCCAAGTTTCCAGCCTTCTGTTGTTTTAATTCTCTATCCCGGTCTCATGCTGACCTCGCAGTTCTCCTACAGCTTTGCAATGAAGCTCAACACAAGTTCGAGGAACAGCATCTCATCTTTCAATTTAAGAAAAACAACCTTCTGGCCTGAACATTGAGCTCAACAACTTCAGATTGCAATCACTGTTTTCACAGATAGCAGGTGCTCGGGACGGCTCTGTTCTTTAGCGATTTACACTGCCTCTGGCTCCAATTTTTCTTCCTTTATTAACAAGGATTACAGTGGCTTAAGAGGGCAGCTCATTGCAATCTCCTTGAGGGCAACTGAAGGTGTACGATAAATGCTGTTGCCAGCGGCACTCACATCCTACAATTAAACAAAGAAACAAGCCACCTTGTACATTATTTCTTGTCTTTTCACCCATCAGCCTTCCCTAATTTCCCTGCCTCGTTGTTCAATGGTAGAATTTTTATGAAAAAAAATCCTAAGTCTCCAGACACTGCCTCATTGTCCAAATATATTCAGTATCTTCTGGAGTTCCAATGTCTGCAGAATTTTGTTGTGATTTATTTCACTCTTGGTGATGGAAGGAAAACTGTTGAGTGGCGTGCGAGGACAACAGCACATCATTGAATAGTCCCATCGGACTTTTGTCCCTACCCAAAATTCCTTCTCCGCCATCACAGAATATCAGCACAACCTTCAACCAGGTTTATTTTTTCTGTCTTTCATGATCCGGTGAAGTCCCAGTGGAATTCATTAAATAAAGGTTCACAAAACATTTGAACCAAACATACGTTCGAGTTTGCAATTTCCCGCACTAATTTTTGTAAACCTTAACTAGCATTAAAAACAACTTGCAAAATTGCTGAAACATAAGCTGTTTAATATGTGAATATCCAGGAAGGAAAATTGATTAATTAGGCTGCCCATCTTTTGGACAATGAATTAATCTTAATGTTTTATTTCTACTTTGCTTCTGCTGGATGCATTCTGTCATTTATCATTCACAATCAGGCAAAATTCCAACTTTCCACACTGCCAACATGAGTGGGCATATGACTGTTGCCCTTTTATCATTCTTCTGGCATTAGTCTGTCATTATCTCCCCTCAAGTGAGTCAAGCCCTGTGGACACCCATACCCTAAAGAAGGAAAAGTGTGTAAAAAGAACATGGCATTATTGAAAGCTTGTGTTTCCGTCAAGACTACTCTATCAAAATAAGGCCCTGAAATTATGGTTTCTTTTACATATTAAATTGCATTTCCTCAGTCAACTAGTGGTAATATTAGAACATAGAACATAGAACAGTACAGCACAGAACAGGCCCTTCAGCCCACAATGTTGTGCCGACCATTGATCCTCATGGATGCACCCTCAAATTTCTGTGACCATATGCATGTCCAGCAGTCTCTTAAATGACCCCAATGACCTTGCTTCCACAACTGCTGCTGGCAACGCATTCCATGCTCTCACAACTCTCTGCGTAAAGAACCTGCCTCTGACATCCCCTCTATACTTTCCACCAACCAGCTTAAAACTATGACCCCTCGTGCTAGCCATTTCTGCCCTGGGAAATAGTCTCTGGCTATCGACTCTATCTATGCCTCTCATTATCTTGTATACCTCAATTAGGTCCCCTCTCCTCCTCCTTTTCTCCAATGAAAAGAGACCGAGCTCAGTCAACCTCTCTTCATAAGATAAGCCCTCCAGTCCAGGCAGCATCCTGGTAAACCTCCTCTGAACCCTCTCCAAAGCATCCACATCTTTCCTATAATAGGGCGCCCAGAACTGGACGCAGTATTCCAAGTGCGGTCTAACCAAAGTTTTATAGAGCTGCAACAAGATCTCACGACTCTTAAACTCAATCCCCCTGTTAATGAAAGCCAAAACACCATATGCTTTCTTAACAACCCTGTCCACTTGGGTGGCCATTTTAAGGGATCTATGTAACTGCACACCAAGATCCCTCTGTTCCTCCACGCTGCCAAGAATCCTATCCTTAATCCTGTACTCAGCTTTCAAATTCGACCTTCCAAAATGCATCACCTCGCATTTATCCAGGTTGAACTCCATCTGCCACCTCTCAGCCCATCTCTGCATCCTGTCAATGTCCCGCTGCAGCCTACAACAGCCCTCTACACTGTCAACGACACCTCCGACCTTTGTGTCGTCTGCAAACTTGCTGACCCATCCTTCAATTCCCTCGTCCAAGTCATTAATAAAAATTACAAACAGTAGAGGCCCAAGGACAGAGCCCTGTGGAACCCCACTCACCACTGACTTCCAGGCAGAATATTTTCCTTCTACTACCACTCGCTGTCTTCTGTTGGCCAGCCAATTCTGTATCCAAGCAGCTAAGTTCCCCTGTATCCCATTCCTCCTGACCTTCTGAATGAGCCTTCCATGGGGAACCTTATCAAATGCCTTACTGAAGTCCATATACACCACATCCACAGCTTGACCCTCATCAACCTTACTAGTCACATCCTCAAAAAACTCGATAAGGTTTGTAAGGCATGACCTACCCCTCACAAAGCCGTGTTGACTGTATTTGATCAAGCCATGCTCTTCCAGATGGTCATAAATCTTATCCCTCAGAATCCTTTCTAACACCTTGCAGACGACAGACGTGAGACTTACCGGTCTATAATTGCCGGGGATTTCCCTATTTCCTTTCTTGAAGAGAGGAATTACATTTGCCTCTCTCCAGTCCTCAGGTACGACTCCAGTGGAGAGCGAGGATGCAAAGATCTTCGCAAGTGGCGAAGCAATTGCATTTCTCGCTTCCCAAAGCAGCCGAGGACAAATCTGATCCGGGCCTGGCGACTTGTCAATCTTAATGTTTGACAAAATTTTCAGTACATCAGCTTCCTCTATCTCTATCCATTCCAGCATGCACACCTGCTCTTCAAAGGTTTCATTCACTACACAGGTCGTTTCTTTCGTAAAGACAGAAGCAAAAAACTCATTTAGGGCTTCCCCTACCTCCTCAGGCTCCACACACAAGTTCCCTATGCTATCCCTGATCGGCCCTACTCTTTCTTTGACCATTCTCTTATTCCTCACGTAAGTGTAAAGTAAAGTGTAAGTATTGTTTGTATCCTGTACATCCAATACCAGATTTTCATTGGTAATACTTAAATGTATAAAATTATATTTCCTGCACTTTATTCCTTCCTTTGAATTATACTAATCAAGCGTCAGAAAAATAAGGGAAGAGAGTGAGATTTTTTACAACCAATTTCCATGCATCATTGTTGAGGAAAACAAAGGTCCAGGATAAAAGACATTTGATTTTAAATCTGCACACTAACCAGCTGTCCTTTGGCAGCACAAAACTATTACAGCCGTGTTTCACAATCTAAGCTGATGGAAAATAAATTGGAAGACTGAAGGTTCTAAAGCAACCAGCAATGCAATATTGTCAGCATGGTTGCTAGAAGCAACGCCTCCATCCTTTCTAGGAAGCATCTTAACAGCAAGAATATTTTGTCACACTATCCAAGGCCAGACAAATCAATGCTTACATACATATCCTCAGTGACAAGCAGATTGAAAGAAAATACTGTTTCTCCAATTTTCCCTGTCTCCTGGCTCTCTGGGCTTTGTCGTATTACTCTCCTTCCTCTAACCCACAATTAAAAGATGGGTCAGAAAAATGGTTTTCAGGCTGATACCATTCTTTTTTTCAGATTCACAGTTGTGACACAGTTTGTTGGTCTCCAATTTTTCCAACCTCCTTTCTTCCCCGCACCATCCTGTCCCATTGGAAAATTGCCTTGATGACAATCCAATGGAGGTAAAGAACCCACTGTCGAAAGAACAGCAGAGGTGAACCCAAGTTCCACCATGATGTACAAAAACAGAAGTTGCTGGAAAAGATCAGCAGATCTGGCAGCATCTGAGAAGAAAAATAAAACAAGAGTTAACTTTTTGGGTCCAGAACCTGCGGAAGTGTCACAAGACCCAAAATGTAAACATTGATTTTTTTTTTCTTCACAGATGCTGCCCGAACTGCTGAGCTTTTCCAGCAACTTCTGCTTTTGTTCCTGATTTACAGCACCTGCAGTTCTTTCAGTTTCTGCTATGATGTGATGTAGTGCACTGGGCAAGCTAAACCAACATTTGTCAAACTGCCTTATGAATGCCAGTGTAACAATGTAGGCAATACCCACACAAATAATATTTCATTCTGTACATAATTTCTCAATTATAGATTTGAACATCTTCAGATTTATTCATTGATAGAAAATGGAATGGCAGTTTTATTGGCAGATCATTCATGCACTTCACAGTCTGTCCAAATTGGCATTGTGCCTGATGTTTGCTTATGGTCCTTAGCTTCATGAAATTTAGCTTCAGTCGAGTGTATATGTGTGTTGATACATTATAAACATTTATTAGATTGATTCCAGAAATGAGGGGCTTGTCTTATGAAGAGAGTTTGAGCAGTTTAGATCTATATTGTCTAGATTTGAGAAGAATGAGAGGAGATCTAACTGACGTACATAAGATGCTCAAGGGGATTGATAAATTAGGATGTTTCCTCTGATGAGGCAATCTAAAATGAGAGGTCATAGTTTTATTATAAGGGGTAACAGATTTAAACAGAGGTAAGGAGGAATTACTTCTCTCAAAGGGTCATGAACTCATGGAATTCATTCTCCCAGAGAATGGTGGATGTTGGGACCTTGAATAAATTTGAAGAGGAGATAGAGTTTTAATTAATAATGAGTTGAAGGGTTGTGGAGAGCAGGTAGGAAACGATGGTTGAGGCTGGGCTGAGATCAGCAATGATTCTATCAAATAACAGAGATGGGTCGAGGAGCTGAATTCCCTCATCCTACTCTTGGTTCTTATTTTCCTATGTATGGAAAGTGCAAAAAGTTTGAAACGAGTAGAAGAGCACAATTCAATCCAAATTTAGTGTGGTCACATTCCATTATATCATAACTTGTTTCGTACCTTGCCCAATAACATGTACCGTATACATCAGATCATCACAATTCTTTAACAACACCTTCCAAACTCATGACCTCTTGCACCTAGAAGGACAAGGGCAGCAAATACATGGGAACACCATCACCTGCAAGTTCCTCTCTAAGCCAATCACCATCCTGACTCGGAATATATCACTGTTCCTTCAATGCCATCGGATCAACATCTTGGAATCCCCTCTCTGGCCGAATTGTGGGTCTACGTACAGCATGTAAACTGTAACGGTTCAAGAAGGCAGCTCACAACCACCAGCTGAAGGACAATTTGAGATGGGCAAGAAATTCTGACCCAGCCATTGGCATTCACATTGCACAGGTGAAAAGTAGACGTTTGATCCCACCATACCGCTGACATTTTCTGAAAGCAATGTTTTATATCTGTGTGTATATGCACACATCAGATATGCAGGAGGCTGGGAGATTGGGACTTACAGCTCCATTCCTTTGATGCAAGGAGGGAAATTAAAACACTGAGGGTGAAACATTTGTTCGCACAGTGACACTTTAAGTGGAGTAGATCCAGTCTACAGAAACAGGCAGCATTACAGATTGTTAAGTGTGTGGTTTACTCAAGTTTCCTCATCAACGTTTATGATAAATGCCACATGGCAGTGCTCACGGAACTTCCTGAGGCCATGCCCCTCTCCTTGTTCTGGGAAAATTGTCGTAATCTTCATAACACCATGAGCAGCAAGGTTATGCAAACAAATTTCATTTCTGAATCATTTCATATGGTGATGAGCAAGTGTATGAGGGAATCAAGGAGAGAAAGCATTGAGTCCTGTTTCTTATATAAAATTTTTGTAATCACAAAGTGAATATATATTTTATATACATGACAGTTCTGATCATGTGATTCAAATGTCTGGGGTGAATGTTTTGCTTTTTGGAGTGCACATATTTTACGTTGAGAATTAATCAGCTTGGTCTCCTGATCAAGATCTGATGGAGTGTCACCAGACTCAAAACCTAACTCTTCTCTCTCGCCACAAATGCTGTCAGACCTGCTGAGTTTTACCAGCAATTTCTATTGTTGCTTCATATCTCCAGCATCTGCAGTTCTTTGTTTTGAATTAATCAGCTTGTTGTTTGTGATTGCAGAGTGAATAGGGCATATGTACATGCAGCGTTATGAATGTTTGCCTTATTCAGCACTCTGTCACTAATAAAGTGTGTTCAGAAACTTTATTCTGCATTGTATGTTACATGCAGCTTTGTTTGGATACCAAATGCAGGTCAGGCAATTTAGCTTATACACACATGGGCTGTAACCAGAGTTATATCATAGACATTGAATGCAAAAGTATCTTTTGCAGCATTGTATTTAATACATTGGCTGAGGTTACCATGAAGGACTTTCCTTCTCACCCTCTCCCTTTGCCTGAGCTGTGGTGACCCTCAGGTTAAAACACCACCCGTCATCTCTCTCTGCTAAGAGAGCAGCCCTGTAGTCTGGTAGGACTACAGTAACTTTAATTTTTATTTATGATCTATATCTTTCCTGTAATGAACCCGAATTAATATCTTTGTATGTGGCAGTGACATTTTGGTTCAATTTAGCCTTTCATTCCACTGCTACTACTTCTTGTAGCTGGAAATTTTATCACAGTCAGTCTAGGCTACTTCATATGTAGATTACATGCTCATGAGGCTTCCTGTACAAGTGGAAACAAAATCTGTGACTTACCACTGTCCAACCAAGTTACCTTGCTTTCCAGTTATTATCAAAAACCCTGATTTTGGATAAAATGAAAGTAGAAATCACTTTAGGAAGCAGACACCCAGTTGGTAGAGAGGGGAAGGTGATAACTTTTTTTTTATCCAAAGTATTTTAAATGGAACAGAAACTGTAGCGAGATTACCACGTTACACATGCACTGAAATACACATAGGCTGCGGCACTGCTCAAGATGGCATCTCAAACAGAGATATGAAAAGGGAAGTCACTGACTTGAAGTCTGGTAAAGAGGTGAGAATGACGTAGCATACAGAAAATGCCTCAGCCACTGCCCTTCTAACTCCACTAGAGTTTTATCAGTCCAGGCTAGGAATTTGGCAGCCTGGTACCTGTCAGCCAAATTAACCAATTAAGTGGCCAAGTAAGAGCCCATGAAAATTACCTTCCTTCCCAGTACCACATTTTTCCCAGCAACAGGGACTTCCACATCATATGGCCAAGCCTCCATTGTGCTCAGTGCATTGCCACTGGAGTTAGGACAATACTGAAGTCATTTGATGCCAGTGGATAGTTTGCATTATCAGTGTAAACTGATGCGCACTGACATTAGGGCAAGTGGAGAAAGGTGGGCTATTGGAAACCGCTCTCTTCCCTACCTCTGCAATGATTGTATAAAATTTAATAAAGGCTCTTGATTGTAGAGATGTACCCCCAGAGACATCCCTGAATTCTCTTCAGAGATGGGAATCCTGCAGCCTTATAGGTATCAATGTGGACTTCACCAGTTTCAAAATCTCCCCTTCCCCTACTGCATCCCTAAACCAGCCCAGTTCGTCCCCTCCCCCCACTGCACCACACAACCAGCCCAGCTCTTCCCCCCCACCCACTGCATCCCAAAACCAGTCCAACCTGTCTCTGCCTCCCTAACCGGTTCTTCCTCTCACCCATCCCTTCCTCCCACCCCAAGCCACACCCCCATTTACCTACTAACCTCATCCCACCTCCTTGACCTGTCTGTCTTCCCTGGACTGACCTATCCCCTCCCTACCTCCCCACCTATACTCTCTCCACCTATCTTCTTTTCTCTCCATCTTCGGTCCGCCTCCCCCTCTCTCCCTATTTATTCCAGTTCCCTCTCCCCATCTCCCTCTCTGATGAAGGGTCTAGGCCCGAAACGTCAGCTTTTGTGCTCCTGACATGCTGCTTGGTCTGCTGTGTTTATCCAGCCTCACATTTTATTACCCTGAATTCTCTTCGCCTGTTTGGGCACCCTGTGGTCAATTGAGGCATGCGTGCCCCCAGTGGGGGTCATTACCCCAAATTGCTCTTACCCGATAATCAATCCCATTGTTCTGGGTGTGAGTTTGCTTGCTGAGCTGGAAGGTTAGTTTTCAGACGTTTCGTCACTTTTTTTTATTTGAAAAAATATACTTCATTCATAAGATGTACAAAAAAAACCATATTTATACACCTACCCAGTCATGCAAGCCGCTCCGGGTTACCCAGGGGGTACGTACACCAACTAAAGGAAAAAAAACAAACAAAGAAGAAAAAAACAAAGCAAAGCAAATACCCCGGCAGTCATCCCCCCGCACAGTCCCTGTTGGCCCCCTGACCAGTTGGGGAAGGCACCAGCTGGGCCCAGTTACCAGATAGGGCCCTTTTTTCTATTCTGGATGAGGGGTTTCATACGGTGGTCTTTCCCCACCGCGCCTTGGCGGCGGCTGCCGCAAGCTTTAGCGCGTCCTTCAGCACGTAGTCCTGGACCTTGGAGTGCGCCAGTCTGCAACATTCGGTTGGGGTCAGTTCTTTCAGCTGGCAGACCAGCAAGTTGCGGGCAGACCAAAGAGCATCTTTCACCGCATTGATGGTCCTCCAGGCGCTGTTGATGTTGGTCTCGGTGTGCGTCCCGGGAAACAGCCCGTAGAGCACGGAGTCCCGCGTCACGGAGCTGCTCGGGACGAACCTCGACAAATACCACTGCATCCCCCTCCAGACCGCCTGCGCATAGGCACACTCCAGAAGGAGGTGATCAACAGTCTCGTCCCCCCCGCAGCCACCTCGAGGGCAGCGTGCGGTGGTGCAGAGATTCCGGGCATGCATAAAGGATCTCACTGGCAGAGCCCCTCTCACCTCCAGCCAAACAATGTCCTTGTGCTTGTTTGAAAGTTCTGGTGATGAGGCATTCTGCCAAACGACTTTGGCAGTCTGCGTGGGGAACTACACGACGGGATCCACCCTCTCCTTTTCCCGAAGGGTCCCGAGGATACTACGTGCTGACCACTGCCTGACGGCCTTGTGGTCAAAGGTGTTTCCTTTCAAAAATTTCTCCACGAAGGACAGGTGGTACGGGACGGTCCAACTACTCGGAGCGTTCTGCGGCAACGAGGCCAGGCCCATCCTTCGCAATGCTGGTGACAGGTGGAACCTCAGTAAGTAGTGACACTTGGCGTTTGCGTACTGAGGATCTACGCACAGCTTGATGCAGCCGCACGCAAAGGTAGCTGTCAGGGCGAGGGTGGCATTCGGTACACCCTTTCCCCCATTTTCCAGGTCTTTGTACATGGTGTCCCTGCGGACCCGGTCCATCCTCGACCCCCAAATGAAGTGGAAGATGGCCCGGGTGACTGCAGCGGCGCAGGTCCAGGGAATAGGCCAGGCCTGCGCCACATACAACAGTACCGAAATCCCCTCGCACTTGACAACCAGGTCCTTACCCGCGATGGAGAGGGACCGGAGCGTCCACCTGCCCAGCTTCTGCTTTAATTTGATGATACGCTCCTCCCAAGTCTTAGTGCACGCCCCAGCTCCACCAAACCAAACACCGTAGTCTGTCCTGACGGTGAAGGGGATGAAGGAGCGGCCGTCCCAGTTCCCGAAGAACATGACCTCGCTCTTACCCCTATTGACTTTGGCACCTGAGGCCAGTTCAAACTGGCCGCAGATGTCCAATAGTCTACTCACCGACCGATGATCGGTGCAGAAGATGACAACATCGTCCATGTACAGGGAGGTCTTGACCTGAAGGCCTCCGCTGCCTGGGATAGTCACGCCCTTCAGGCTCACGTCCTTCCTGATGGATGCAGCGAAGGGCTCCATACAGCACACGAACAAGGCAGGAGAGACCGGGCAGCCCTGCCTGACTCCAGATCTGACGGGAAAACTGTCCGATTCCCACCCGTTGATCGAGACTGCGCTAACGATGTTGGCGTAGAGCAGCCGGATCCAATTGCAGATGCCCTCCCTGAACCCCAATTTGAAGCGGACATCCCTCATGTAAGCATGAGAGACCCTGTCGAAGGCCTTCTCCTGGTCCAGGCTGACGAGGCAGGTGTCCACCCGCCTGTCCTACACGTAGGCGATCGTATCCCTGACGAGTGTGAGGCTCTCAGCGATCTTCCTGCCCGGCACAGCACAGGTTTGGTCAGGGTGAATCACCGACTCCAGGACAGACCTGACCCAGTTGGCTATGACCTTGGCCAGGATTTTGTAGTCCACGTTCAATAGTGAAATGGGACGCCAATTCTTAATTTCTCCCCTCTCCCCCTTCCTCTTGTAAATGAGGGTGATGATGCCCTTCTGTATGTAAGGATACGAGTGATAGTGGGTCATGTCGTTTTGTGGCTAGTTGATGTTCATGTATCCTGGTGGCTAGCTTTCTGCCAGTTTGTCCAATGTAGTGTTTGTCACAGTTCTTGCAAGGTATTTTGTAGATGACGTTCGTTTTATTTGTTGTCTGGACAAACTGGCAGAAAGCTAGCCACCAGGATACATGAACATCAACTAGCCACAAAACGACATGACCCACTATCACCCGTATCCTTACATACAGATAACGAAGGACACCACTTTGATTGGGACAACACATCCATCCTAGGACAAGCCAAACAGAGACACGCACGAGAATTCCTAGAAGCATGGCATTCCAAACGGAACTCCATCAACAAACACATTGATTTGGAGCCAATCTACCATCCCCTGAGAAAAAGAACAGGAAATGACATCACCAACACAGGAAATGACATCACCAAACCAAGGAAACCTAACCAGATAAATAGAAAGCGGGACATAACACCAGCCCTTCATTGGAGGCTCACTGATGATGTTACCTAGAATGGTGACGAAACGTCTGAAAACTAACCTACCAGCTCAGCGAGCAAACTCCCATCCAGAACCTCAACCTGAGCTACAAATCTTCTCAAAACTCGCCAATCCCATTGTGTCCAGGGTGTGTGTGAGTAGCCTTGATGATACCACCCAAACTCCTCATTAAATCCAGCTTCATCTTGTTCCTTGTGGCTGACGACTGCATTTCCAGCAGTGACCATTGCTCCCAGTGAGACCAGAGTGCTGATCTGGAGACTTGATTGGCCAGTAGGGCTCAGATTTTAATGGGTATATCTGCGAAGAAAAGCTTCCTATGGGCCAAATCTTTCAGTGTTTATCAAGAGTCTAAGAACTAGGAGCAGAAGTAGGCAATTCAAGGCTGCCTCGCTATTAAATAGGATCATGGCTGATCTCACCTTGGCCGCAGCTCTACTTTCCTGCCTGCTCTTTGTAACCTTTCAACCCGTAACTAGTTGAAACTCAATTTACTCCTTAAAATTTATAAGTTTCCTGGGATCCACCACACTCATGGGTAATGAGGTCCACAACCCTCAGAAGTAATTCCTTCTCATCTCTGTTTTCAAGCTGCAAGCCACTGCACTCGCACCAGCCAAACCCCCACGCCTCCCGCCCACCCGGCCCGACCTTATCCTAAAGCTATGACCTCTTGTTCTAGACTTTCCCACTTGAGGACATGTCCTCTCTCTACCTGCATTGTCAATCCCTGTGACATCTTGTATACCTCAGTTGGATCTCCTCTCATCCTTCTAAATTGTAGTGAGTAGTGAGTGAAGCAAACAAGACAAATTCATCTCTGGAGTTAATTCTGTGAATCTATAAAACTTCAAAATAAAATGGATTGCTTTAATGTAAACTGAACAAAGTGTCAGGGAACAAGGAGTGAAGTGAAGGTTACTGCAGCCGAAAAAAGTTACTACACAAGGTGAGTAGAGAGAAATTACCATATTTGGCATTTCAGAGCATTCTTTCTGGAAGACAGCAATGTACCATTTCTGATAGCAGGTGGTGATCTAGCTTAATGCTAATATGCTATATAGAACATGAGGCAAGATACTGAACAAATACCCTCCGAGCAATCTGGTAAGTTATAAGATTCTAGTAAAGCAATTTTACACTTCTTCCTCATTGTAGCACCCAGATCTGTTTACTGCTCTCCATTTGGTTTAACTATACCCATGCACAATTTCTATCAGTGAATTTGATTCTTTTGAATTAAAGGCAGCATTCCTTTAGACTTCTTGAACATTTTCTCTAACTGTTCATAACATTTTACTGAACTGTGTACCTGGACAACCCCTATACCCACCACCTCCCTCGAAAGTGACTTTGGAGTTCCACTGCCTCCTACATTTCACAATTTAGAAATTATCCAGCTCTCTTCTCTATAGGTCCAGGGTGAGCGACTTTAAATTTATACACGTAGACATCCCTTTACAGAAGTCCTTTCACTTAATCTACTGCTATCCTTGTAGTTTTACTTTTCCAGCTGCACTGCTTAAAATGCTGACCGGCAATGAGCTCATGAACTGCAAATTTCTCTAAATAGCCTTATATCCTCATCATTAATAAAAACAGTACAATGGGGCCCAAACACTGATCCTCGAGTGACACTACAAATCTTAGTCTGTCCGGCAAAGTGTGTGTCCATTGACCTGAAACTTTTTAAAAATTGCATTTATGGAAAGTGGGAGTAGCAGGCTGGACTACTGATTACCTCCCCATAATTGAGAAGGCAATGGTAATCTATCCTCTTGAACTGCTGCAATCATGTGCTAAAGGTAGACTCATAATTTTGACAGTGGTCGTGGGTGTGGAACAGCAATATATTTCCTCGTCAAGATGGCGACTGGCTCGAAGGGAACCTGCAGGTAATGGTGTTCCCACGTATCTGCTGTTATTGTCCTTCAAATCTCCTCAGACAGTACTTTCAAACCCTCAACCACTAGCTTCTTGAAGGACAATGATAGCAGATACATTGTTTATAAATCTAAGCTACCCCTCCCAACTGTGAGGATTTTTAAAGTATTTAACCACACTATTTCTTTCCATTTTTTTTTCCGTCTGGTGTGGGGTCTTCCTCTTGGTTTTCCTGCAGACCCATCTCTAACATTCACCACATCTATACAAAGTGTTAGTCAGATCACAGTTAGAATTCTGTGAGGTTTTGAGACCCTTGTCAGAAGAAAGATGCATTGGCATTGGAGGCAGTCCAGAGAAGGTTCACTCAGGTGATACCAGGTATGGAGGGACTGTCTTATGACGAGAGGTTAGGAAGGTTAGGTAAGCAGCAGTGTTGGGATTAGGATTATTTGGAATAAGAGGCAAGCTTATTGAAATGTATAAGATTCTTAGTGGATTTGATAGGGTAGATGGAGAAATGTGATTTCTTTTTCCCCTTTTTTTAAGGAAGTGGGTTTTCTCTTAAGGCAACAATGCAGGGACCTCTGTACTTCTCCAGTTAGCAGGCAAGACTTCCTGATGCTTGAACTAATTCTGTCCCAGGAGTAAGAATTGAAATGCATTTGCTTGCAACTTTTCTAGAAAAGTGACATCTCACTCAGGATATTCGGTAGTAGATGGGAATGTGACGAGAGGATCAGCAGATCATGTATTGTATGAACATGCAATGAGAAGAAAAATGTACAAAAAGGGACCAGAGGGGCAATTTTTTCACACAGAGGGTGTGGCAAGAGGTAGTGGCAGAAGTGAGTACAATTTCGTCATTAAAGAAGTATTTAAACAGGCACATGAATGAGATAGGTATGAAGAGAAATGGACTGGACATAGGCAAATGGGACTAGATTAAATTGTGAAAACTGGGCAGCATGGGCAAGTTGGGCTGAAGGGCCTGTTTCTATGACTCTGTGCAGGTTTGCTGCACCACCCAGCCTTGAGTTATTTTCAAGAAGACTGGATCAGAGGAAAATTTAGGACGTAGATAATGGGAACTGCAGATGCTGGAGAATCCGAGACAACGAAGTATGGAGCTGGATGAACACAGCAGGCCAAGCAGCACCTTAGGAGCACAAAAGCTGACGGTTCGGGCCTAGCCCCGTTTTCTGATGAAGGGTCTAGGCCCGAAACGTCAGCTTTTGTGCTCCTAAGGTGCTGCTTGGCCTGCTGTGTTCATCCAGCTCCATACGTTGTTGTCTAAGATTTAGGAGGGATGCTGCTTGAAAATTTTCATCAGTCGGTGACGCCACAAACTGCGAGGAAGGGGGGCAACATCCATATTGGAGATTGGATGGAGACAGAGTGGTGTTTCATCCTCTGTGACCCCAAAAGTACCCTTCATGACCATCCAGTAGAGGGATTGCTTCCCCCCCAGTTATGATCTGGCAGTGGAGGAATTTTTAAAATCCCACTTTCCTACCTCAAAGCGTTAGTTTTTACCTAGCCCATCCTACCAAGAACTACTTCATCAAATCCTCTAAAAAATCTAGATATCACGACACCCCTTTATCTGGAACAACAGAACCCTGTTTTCAAAATTTCACAGAATATCTGCATTTTTAACACAGCTTTTGTGCCAAATCCTCACATTGTGATATAAAATATTAAGCTTAAAAAATAAAGAAGTTTCTCAGGCTGGCATGATTAAAACAGCTGTATGAGACAATATATCATATTATCAACTCACACCTCATTGTCTGTGTGATATTGAAGAGGGTAAAAATGTTCAGTAATTTTTCATGACTAATGAAAAAATGCTGGGGAAAAGAAATGTCATCGTGTGGTCTTGGCGGGAGGAAGAAACGCATTAGTGTCTCAAACCAGCTGTCAAATTAAGCCCTTGATTGCCTCCCTTCTCATCACAGAAACAGAAGGTGCGAGTGGTGATTAGAGGAACTGTGCCCCTTGATGAACAGATGTTAATAACACAAAGAACATCTTAATTCTGCTAAATAGCCAAGTACAAGAGACTAGGTTTTCAGGTCTATTTGATCACATTTAGCTAGGATAATCCCTTCTTGATTTTTATGTTACAACCCCAAAATATAACTGATTTTCATACACGTGTGCAACTTAAGGTAAGATGATTGCTTTAATCCAGATGATTTGATGTGTGTTGTCCACACTCGAGGGACAACTGAACAAGCAAAGCACAAAATTAAAGCCATGTGAAACTTTACAGGACCTGCCTAGATAGGAAATATTACATGTCTGAAAGGCACAGTGCAACATTGACACTACTTTTCCACATTCAGGTTTACTGGCCAGCAACAATGATAGCCAGGACGTCTATAAAATTCCGTTCTGAAATTTGCTGCCCTGAAGTCGCAGGATGACCAGTCTAGCTCTCCAGCAGGCAGGCAACATTAATTCTCGTCTTTAAAACACGGAGAGTTTGTATTTCAGGAGAACAGCTGTGCCTAGAAATCAGGCACTGCAGGAGGGCACTTCACCAATAAGATAACCGCACAATCACCAAAAATTAAGCATAACTGAACATTTTAATTTGCTGTCTGATGTAAATTGTGCTTTTTTTGTGCATTACTTTTGTAATCCAAGCAGTAAATTACTCAAAATTATTTGCATGTATGGGTGTAAAATTTGCTTTCATCATTTGAGCATGGCCATGTGAAAATATGACAAATGCTTGTCTAGCCTTCGCTCCAATTAAACAATTTTTCTATTTAATTCCTCGAACTAATGGTGTTTTAATATGAATTGTCTGCAATATTTTAGTTTGGTTGAAGATTTATGATGAAGAAATCACTAAATCTATGTCACCTTCTGTTCTCATCTTAATTTCTGCTGCACATAGCGATCTGTTTAAATTTGAAGGGCATGGATGAGGAGGCATAGACAATAGGTTAAATGGGCTCTATCCCTTTATGGTGGACACTGAGGCTTATGTGGCAAGATATCCATGTAGCTTTCAGGAATCTTAAACAAATCATGTTTTACTGCAGTAACTATGAGGAGCAACTCTTGGACCATGAAGTGGCAGATTGTCCAAGCCCATCAGCACCCCCAAGATACTTACCTCATGGTAATAGATGATCCTAGATGATTTCATGAATGGTATACTTTTCCATTGCTTGTACCATAAACTGCCCCATATGCTTGTGTATATATATACCAAAACACATTTGGCTTCAGATTACATTTGTGGGATATTAAAACCATTGTCTCCCCCTGCCTCCCACAGCTGAGCAATGTTTGCTCCAGTTTACAACAATGTCTTTCAGACCATCATATGCTTAACCTACATGAAGTGTCACCTCTGGTAAATAATCATGCGTATCTTCAGATGGCTATTACAACAATTTGAGTGAAATTGCTCTCTCTTCCCAATTCATCTACATTACAACGATAAGGATGAGGAATCAGGAATTATTTTACCCTGTTTTTGTTCAAACAGAAATAATTTCTACTTGCACAAGATAATTGCATCAAATTATAAACAGCTATAGTTCAAGTGAATGAGCCAGCCTAAACACATGCTAATTTTAAAATAGGTCAGATATGTTATCTATCCTGTGCATTACATCGTCTTCATCATATACATGTTCAAAAGAAAATCATTCTATATATGTCTTGATGCATCAACTGCAACTAACAATTAGTAGAATGGTAACATCTATCATATAATTTGGGAGTAGCTAATTTTATAGCACTCAAAATATGTTGCACTGTGTTTTATAAGGGACCACAGGAAGGATTACAAATGCAGGGCCCTAATAGCCCAGAATGTGCGGTAATATTTGCCCACATATGACCTTTAGCATTAGCCCTGCAAAAGAATGTCGCTTCATGCGGAGGTCAATTAATGGTAACATTATAAATGACTCACTGGCCCATTAGCAATGTATTTTGATGGACTTGTCCAGAGAGTGTGGGGAGGCTATATATTAAGTCTTTGGGTGCTTGACCATTGGAGAGTGGGAAAAACCAAGTCACCTTTCTCTGAAGATCATTACATCACTGGTTTATCAGCCACTTTTATAACAGAATGTTTTTACTTCAAATTTTCACATTGCCAGGCAACAACTCAGGGGACAACTTCTTCCAAATAAGTCTTCATTCACTCACCATCCAATTTTGCAGTTGAATTCCTCCTCAAAGTAACTCTAACCCCCAAAACCCTAACATCCATGTGCATGCCCCCAGCAAGTCTTATCAGCCCAGGAAACCTGAGGCAGAGAATCACACTGGGGGCAGAATAGTTTTCCGCCTTAAACATGCCCAACAGATATTCAGGGGATGTGTATGTGTAAATTGGTAAATTCCTGCTTGATGTGTGTGTGAGTGTGTGTGTGTGTGTGTGTGTGTGTGTGTGTGTGTGTGTGTGTGTGTGTGTGTGTGTGTGTGTGTGTGTGTTGGTGTGTTGTAGAAGTGTGGGACTGAGATAATTAGTGTATGAAATGTGGATTTTAACTTCATTGCAACGGAGTTAATATACATCTGTTCGTAATTTTTGCCTTTGCTATTTCATACAAGAAACTGTCTCATTGACTTCAGAAAGAAAGGAGGAGAACACACCCCTATCTGACGAGAGCTGACGAGAGGTTCAAAAGCATCAGATTCCGAGGATTAGCAATAACTGGCCATCTGTCCTGGACTTCCCACGTGGATGCGATGGTCAAAAAGGCATGACAATGCCTCTTCTTTAACAGGAGCTTAGGGAATTCAGCATTTCCATAAAGACACTCACCAGCTTTTACTGGTCACCATAGAAAGCATTCTATCAACATGCACAGTGGCCAGAATATGGCAACTGCTCTGTCCAGGACTATGAGAAACTACAGAAAGTCATGTACACGGCCCAGATCATCGCAGAAACCAACCTTCCATCCATAGAGATAATAGGAACTGCAGATGCTGGAGAATCTGAGATAACAAGGTATAGAGCTGGATGAACACAGCAGGACATGCAGCATCATAGGAGCAGGAAGGCTGACATTTCGGGCCTAGAGAAGGGCCTAGGCCCGAAACGTCAGCCTTCCTGGTCCTATGATGCTGCTTGGCCTGCTGTGTTCATCCAGCTCTACACCTTGTTATCTCTTCCATCCATAGACTCCAATTGTATTTCTCATTGCTACAAAAAGACTGCTAACATCATCAAAGATCCCTCTCATCTCAGTAAAGCTTTGCTACAACCTCTTCCATCAGGCAGAAAATACAGAAGCTTGAACACATACACCAACAGGTTCAGAAGCAGCCTTTTCTCTCCTGTTATTTGACTGCTCAATTGACTCCCTAACTTCAGTTATAAAGGTGGCTGATAAACCACTGATGTAATGATCTTCAGAGAAAAGTGGCTTGGTTTTTCCCACTCTCCAATGGTCAAGCACCCAAAGACTTATTATATAGCCTCCCCACACTCTCTGGAGAAGTCCATCAAAATACACTGCTAATGGGCGCAGTTTAACACGTGGCTGCGTAGCTGGTGTAGGAGGGAGGGCTTCAGATATGTAGATAATTGGGGTGCCTTCTGGGGAAGGTGGGACCTGTATAAGAAGGACGGGTTGCATCTGAACTGGAAGGGAACCAATGTCCTGGGTGGAAGGTTTGTTCAAGGAGTTCGAGAGGGTTTAAACTAGTATGGCAGGGGGGTGGGAACCTGAGCTGTATACCAGAGGTGAGAGTTGATGCAGGTGAGGCAATAGCAAGAGGGAAGAATTTTCCTGGGAAGGAACCAAGGGATCAGTTAAAGTGTGTTTGCTTTAAAGCAAGGAGTATCAGGAATAAAAGTGATGAACTTAGATCATGGATCAGTGCCTGGTGCTATGATGTTGTGGCCATAACAGAGACATGGGTTTCTCATGGGCAGGAATGGTTGCTGGATGTTCCAGGGTTTAGAACATTTAAAAAGAATAGGGAGGGGGGAAAAAGAGGAGGGGGTGTAGCACTACTAATCAGAGAGGGTATCACAGCTAAAGAAGCTTCCTTTGTCGAGGAAGATCTGCCTACTGAGTCAGTATGGGTGGAAATTAGGAACAGCAAGGGAGTAGTCACCTCGTTAGGGGTTTACTACAGGCCCCCCAATAGCAGCAGGGAGATTGAAGAAAGCATAGGTCGGCAGATTTTGGAAAAGTGCGGACGTAGTAGGGTTGTTGTAATGGATGACTTTAACTTTCCCAATATTGATTGGAACCTCCTTCGAGCAGAAGATTTGAACGGAGCTGTTTTTGTAAGGTGTGTTCAGGAGGGTTTCCTAACGCAGTACGTTGACAGGCCGACGAGGGGAGAGGCCATTCTAGACTTGGTGCTCGGAAACGAGCCGGGGCAGGTTTCAGATCTTGTGGTGGGAGAGCATTTTGGTGATAGTGACCATAACTGCCTCACATTCTACATAGCTATGGAGAAGGAGAGGATTAGGCAGAATGGGAGGATATTTAATTGGGGAAGAGGAAACTATGACACGATTAGACATGAGTTAGGAAGCATGGGCTGGGAGCAATTGTTCCATGCTAAAGGCACTATAGACATGTGGAGACTGTTTAAGGAACAGTTGTTGCGAGTGATGAGTAAATATGTCCCTCTGAGACAGGCAAGAAGGGATAAGATAAAGGAACCTTGGATGATGAGAGTGGTAGAGCTTCTCGTCAAAAGGAAGAAGGTAGCTTGCATAAGGTGGAGGAAGCTAGGGTCAAGCTCAGCTCTAGAGGTTTACAGGCAGGCGAGGAAGGAGCTCAAAAATTGTCTGAGGAGAGCCAGGAGGGGGCACGAGAAAGGCTTGGCAGAACGGATTAGGGAGAACACAAAGGCATTTTACACTTATGTGAGGAATAAGAGAATGGTCAAAGAAAGAGTAGGGCCAATCAGGGATAGCATAGGGAACTTGTGTGTGGAGTCTGAGGAGGTAGGGGAAGCCCTAAATGAGTTTTTTGCTTCTGTCTTTATGAAAGAAACAAACTTTGTAGTGAATGAAACCTTTGAAGAGCAGGTGTGCATGCTGGAATGGATAGAGATAGAGGAAGCTGATGTGCTGAAAATTTTGTCAAACATTAAGATTGACAAGTCGCCAGGCCCGGACCAGATTTGTCCTCGGCTGCTTTGGGAAGCGAGAAATGCAATTGCTTCGCCACTTGCGAAGATCTTTGCATCCTCGCTCTCCACTGGAGTCGTACCTGAGGACTGGAGAGAGGTAAATGTTATTCCTCTCTTCCAGAAAGGAAATAGGGAAATCCCCGGCAATTACAGACCAGTAAGTCTCACGTCTGTCGTCTGCAAGGTGTTAGAAAGGATCTGAGGGATAGGATTTATGACCATCTGGAAGAGCATAGCTTGATTAAATGCAGTCAACACGGCTTTGTGAGGGGCAGGTCATGCCTCACAAACCTTATCGAGTTCTTTGAGGATGTGACTAGAAAAGTTGATGAGGGTCGAGCTGTGGATGTGGTGTATATGGACTTTAGTAAGGCATTTGATAAGGTTCCCCATGGTAGGCTCATTCAGAAGGTCAGGAGGAATGGGATACAGGAGAACTTAGCTGCTTGGATACAGAATTGGCTCGCCAACAGAGGACAGCGAGTGGTAGTAGAAGGAAAATATTCTGCCTGGAAGTCAGTGGTGAGTGGTGTTCCACAGGGCTCTGTCCTTGGGCCTCTACTGTTTGTAATTTTTATTAATGGCTTGGATGAGGGGCTTGAAGGATGGGTCAGCAAGTTTGCAGACGACACAAAGGTCGGAGGTGTTGTTGACAGTATAGAGGGCTGATGTAGGCTGCAGCAGGACATTGACAGGATGCAGAGATGGGCTGAGAGGTGGCAGATGGAGTTCAACCTGGATAAATGTGGGGTGATGCATTTTGGAAGGTCGAATTTGAAAGCTGAGTACAGGATTAAGGATAGGATTCTTGACGGTGTGGAGGAACAGAGGGATCTTGGTGTGCAGATACATAGATCCCTTAAAATGGCCACCCAAGTGGACAGGGTTGTTAAGAAAGCATATGGTGTTTTGGCTTTCATTAGCAGGGCGATTGAGTTTAAGAGTCGTGAGATCTTGTTGCAGCTCTATAAAACTTTGATTAGACCGGACTTGGAATATTGTGCCCAGTTCTGGTCACCCTATTATAGGAAAGATGTGGATGCTTTGGAGAGGGTTCAGCGGAGGTTTACCAGGATGCTGCCTGGACTGGAGAGCTTATCTTATGAAGAGAGGTTGACTGAGCTCGGACTTTTTTCATTGGAGAAAAGGAGGAGGAGAGAGAACCTAATTGGGGTATACAAGATAATGAGAGGCATAGATAGAGTTGATAGCCAGAGACTATTTCCCAGGGCAGAAATGGCTAACACAAGGGTCATAGTTTTAAGCTGGTTGGAGGAAAGTATAGAGGGGCTGTCAGAGGCGGGTTCTTTACACAGAGAATTATGAGAGCATGGAATGCATTGCCAGCAGCAGTTGTGGAAGCAAGGTCATTGGGGACATTTAAGAGACTGCTGGACATGCATAGAATGTCACAGAAATTTGAGGGTGCATACATGAGGATCAATGGTCGGCACAACATCGTGGGCTGAAGGGCCTATTCTGTGCTGTACTGTTCTATGTTCTATGTTCAATGTTTTATGTTCAAATAAGTTTGACCTTGCTAATTTTGATCTTGTTTTATGCACGTCCTGTGCAGCGTAACCTGTATGCCTCACTACATCTAAGGACCTCATGATCTGTAGGCCCTTGTTTGCAATGATCTGCCTTTACTGCTTGCAAAACAAAGCTTTTCACTGTACTTAGGTGCAAGTGACACAGTAAATCAAATCAAAGTTAAGACATGTAAACATAAAATTACTGCAAAACGTGATTACCAGGCCATTAATCATAGAAGATTCAAAGCTGAGGAAAAAAAATTAATTCCCATCTCGCTCACAAACACACACACACACACAAACTCACACTTTACCATAGGTGCTATTCATAACTGTCAGTGTAAATATTAATGAAAATATACATTACACACCAATGTACATTTTTTCCATTGTCTAAATGACAAATCTTTGCTCCGTAGATAATAAATTGGAGTTAATCTCTTGCCCTGTCTATTTCTGCAAGTGTGGTACATGTTATAATATCAAAGCGCAGGAGTTTCATAATCTCTCTGCACTTCTTTGTCTTTATTCCTTAAAAAGTCAATTTTTACAGAGTGTGTTCTCACTTCAGTAGAACTTCTGAGGAGCAGACTTGAATGATCCAATAAATCTGTGTTTTATTCAAAAGCTCTTTTCCCTTTAGTTCTTTAAGACAGTCTGGTTTTACAAAAAAATCCTTCCTATATCTGTACCTAGGTTGAAAGCAGAAGAGATTAAAAAAAAAGGCATGAGGAGGAACATTTTAGCCTGAGGTTGAGTGCCTTTTAAAATAGAATCAAGAAAAATAGACACTAGCATTTATATATTGCATTTCATGACCAGACACAGGATCTCCAAAAGTGGTTTTCAAACAGTGAACTAATTTTTAGGTTGTAATAACTACTGTTATATGGGAAACATAACACAGGATTTGAACTAAGCAAAGTCTCACAAACAGCAATGTCCAGCAAACACAGTTTTTTTTCTACCATCTCCACATCTGTCCCCAACTTCAAATGTACAGATTTGAGGTTACACAAACTGACGTTTTCTTCTTTGCTTAGTTCACTCTCTTTTCACATTGGAAAACCTCCTCAAATGGGCATCTATGCCCATGAACCCATAAACCTAATTGTCGTTATCAGTGCTTCTCTAATCTTCCATGGAGCAGAAACATCTCTGAGCAGACCAGTATGCTTTGCCCATTCAAAATTTCCCTTAAAATGATGGCTGGAGGCTGCCTTCCTAAGCATTGCAATCCTTGAGGTGTGGGTACACTAGCAGTGGTATTGGGGAAGGAATTCCAGAATTTTCACCCAGCATCAGTGAACAAAGCCAGTATAGTTTCAAGTCAGGATGTTGCATGGCTGCAGTAGGCAAGGATCCATATCCAACATGTCAACATAAAGGTGTAAATGTCAATAGCAGATGAGGTCCTTCTGGAGCTGTCACGTTTGTAGGGGATTAGGCAGGGTTTGGCACGTGCTGACTCGTTTCACTGCCTTTAACAATATTTTAATTGCAAATCAACTCTGTTGTCTAATCCATGATAATGGGAACTGCAGATGCTGGAGAATCCAAGATAACAAAGTGTGGAGCTGGATGAACACAGCAGGCCAAGCAGCATCTTAGGGGCACAAAAACTGGTGTTTTGGGCCTAGAACCTTCATCAGAGAGCCCAAAACGTCAGCTTTTGAGCTCCTGAGATGCTGCTTGGTGTGCTGTGTTCATCCAGCTCCACACTTTGTTGTCTAATCCATTTTTGCTTCCTGAAATTTGTCCGGTGTGGTTATGTCATTACAACCATGACTTCAATCCTATTTTAAAGCTAGCCCATCTATTATTGTTTCAGATATCAAATAAGATGATGAAAGTCAAAAAGCAGCATTGGACTCATTCTGTTTCTCCCTCCAGAGATTCTGCCAGATCAACTTGAGTTCCTCCAGAATTCTGTGTTTGTTTCAGATTTCTAGCAACCAGAGTATTTTGCTTTCATTTTCATATCATCAAGATAATTACTAAGCGAATGTTACATGTTTCTGTGTTTCAGGCTTAGTTTATATTCAAATTTGTAAATGTAAGTCACATTGCACTTCAGCCTGGAGCTTCAAGCTAATAAAATATTATTATCAATTCCAAATGTTTTCTTGATAGGTGAGTTACAAACCAAAAGTGTTAGGTTTGATCCCCTAAAATACAAAGGACAACAGCAGCTCTGGCAAGTGTAAAAAAATGTTACAATGCGTGATCAAACTTGCAGCTCTACGTAATTCAAACAAAGTTCACATATAAGCTAATCAAGGAAACAGTAAGATGAACGTTTTTTAAGGAAATAATGCTGTAAACTCAGTAGTTTAAAACTCTAGTGAACTGCATTTATATTATCTCATCAGAAATTAATTGCACCATTCCAATTTCCTGAATCATTTTCAATGTTTTTTTTTACTTGCTCAGTGACATTAGGCTAAAATTTATGCAGTTTGATATCATAAAATAATGTTTAGCTCATTCATATCAATTTTTTGTTTGGAATTTTGAATTGGGCACTGACTTACTTAACAAATAAAATAATACTTAAGTTGCTTTGATCTACAAACACTTTTGTGAGGTGCTCAGAATTCTGAGCTTCGTGAAATAAGCTACAAGATTTTCCCCCTTTAACAGTCTGGATCCCTTTCATTTCCAAATGCGGTCTATTTGTAGTTGGTTATGTGCTGGATATTATGTGCTGATATCTGACAATTTACTCGCACCAGGCTTCAAGTCTAATGTTGATCATGCTTTCTGTACACCTTCTTTGCAGCTGTAACTGTATTCCTTGCTGAATTCTATCATCTTATGATCTCTGTGTCGTTGTATGTTACGATCTACCTGTACTGCATGCAGACAAAACTCAGTATGGCTTCAATTCCTAGACAAGCTGAAGTTATTCCAAAGACCCTACCTTCTCAACATCACCACAGCAACCCTCAGGTTAAACCACCAACAGCTGTCTTTCCTCTAATGAGCGGAAGTGGGATTACAAAGCCTTGTTAGGCTAAAGAATACATTTGACACTAGTCTATCAGCTGCACTTGGCTACTCTGATACCAACATAGAGGACTGAACAAACTCCTGCTTTGTGACTTTTGTGATCCTTTGAATAGGGACCAAAGTTTGGAAAATTTAACTTTTTCAAGTTTAAAGTGTCAAGGTTCATTTCCTACCTTTTTATTTCTCTTGAATTTATCACAATCAAGATTTAAATCCAGAGTAAATTCTTTCTATATATTTTCCTCTTCATTCCCTGCTATGGCTAATTGGGTGAGGCAGAGGTTGTAGCTTTTGAGGCTTATCTATGGCAAGGAGCTGCTGAATCAGGACTTTGAAGGATAATAATAAATGTAGATAATGAAGCAGGGGAGACCTCAGACAAGTTATACAACTAAAGCTAGTTAAACTTTGTCATTAATAGTTGATGAGAGAGACAACAGCTTTAACAGTGACAGCAATAATTAGATACTGGAGAGTGTGAGCTTAATGACATAGCTCCATTTAAACCTCAATTAAAGAAGTGAAACTAATTATTTAAAGTTAATCTTTCATTAGTTTCTGCCAAGCATGCATGAAATGATTGAATAATCCATTATAATTATGGGATCATAAAAGAAAACTGATCAGTTATTTTGTGCTTGACAGTCCTACAGAGTACAATGACATCAATTTTTCCACAATTTTACTTTACAAATATCCCTGTGTTTTTCATAATTATTGGAAATTTCTTTTTTGCACAGTGAATTACAGTTGCTGTATAACATAATGGTTCTGAAACAGTTAATTGTGAAGTCTGCATTAAGTTGCACCCAAATTGATGTTAACACAAGGATTTAGGTAGAGAAAAGCAGAACACCTCTGGATTCTGATGGAGATAGATTTACCGTCCAGCCGCCCTTTGCGTAACCATGATAACAAGGTGTGGAGCTGGATGAACACAGCAGGCCAAGCAACATCTTACGAGCACAAAAGCTGACATTTCGGGCCTAGACCCTTCATCAGAAATGTCAGCTTTCCTGCTCCTGAGATGCTGCTTGGCCTGCTATGTTCATCCAACTCTACACCTTGTTATCTCGGATTCTCCAGCATCTGCAGTTCCTACTATCTCTTTGCGTAACCATGTTTGCCATACTCATCTACCTGACGTACCTGATTGCAATCATGCAATAAACTACAAACAACGACAGTTCTGAGGAAGGGTAACTGGACATGAAACATTAACTCTGATTTTTCTTCATAGATGCTGCCAGACCTGCTGAGGATTTCCAGCCACTCCTGCTTTTGTTCCTGATTTACAGCACTTGCAGTTCTTTCAGTTTTTTATACAATAAAGTACATCTTGATTAAGACAAAAGCTCCTTCTCATTAGGTGACCTAGTGTTAAAACAAACAAACAGTGAAATTCACAGCTGACCTTGTAGAAACCTGTGTGTGGGAGTTCAGAACAGGGGAGCAGCTAAGTGGTTTTTAAAGTGTAACCTTACTGATTTTCTTTTGTAAATCTACAATGGTGAGTAGAGTGGCCTTTTTTTATTACACGTTGTCTTTTGATTAAACTTTAAAAATATAAAAACACAGGCATTAAGCTAGCCTGGAGCAGTTTTTTTTTCGAGCAGTAAGACTGGGCTAGTTTCTGGGTCTGTAGATTGTTAAGGCGCAAAGATGGTCTTTAGAAGAGTGATGTGCTCTTCCTGCTGGATATGGGAGATTAGGGAGCATTTCCATGTTACTGATAATTATGTCAGGAGGAAGCCTGTTTGATTGCAAATCCTACTGGATCACGCGGATCGGTTAAAGCAGTAGTTAGAGGCAATTAGGAACTAGGGAAGTTGATAGATGGCAGTTACAGGGAGGGAGATAAACTAAAGATATAATCATGTAGACAGATGGCCTCCGGGTAAGGTAGGAGAGGGAGGCAGGTACTGCAGGAATCTCTTGTGATATCCCCAGCTCAAACATGTTTGCTGTTTTGGAAAACATAGATGTTGATGGCCTCTGAGAGGAATGTAGCACTGACAGCCAGGTTTCTGGTACCAAGACTGACTGTAATGAGGTGTCTGCCAGGTTCCAAGCCATCAATTGTGATAGGGGGCTGTCTAACTGGAGGTGCAGACAGATGATTCTGTGGCTTACACGAGAATCAAAATGATGTAAAAACTGAAAGAACTGCGGAGGCTGTAAATCAGGAATAAAAACAGAAGTTGCTGGAAAAGCACAGCAGGTCTGGCAGCATCTGTAAAGATAAAAACAGAGTTAATGTTTCAAGTCCGGCGACCCTTCCTCAGAACAGATCAGAATGGAGTATTGCTTCCCTGGAGCCAGGATCAAAGATATCTTGGAAGGGGCGCAAAAATATTCTCAAAGGGGAGCAAGTCCAGCAGAAGGTCTTTGTATACTTTGGAACTAATAACATAGGAAGTAAAAAGGACAAGATTCTGAAGACAGAATTTGAGAAGTAGGACAGGAAATTAAAAAGTAGACCCTTGAAGGTAATAATGTCTGGATTACTCCTAGTGCCATGAGCTAATGAGGGGAGGAGTAGGAGGACAGAGCAGATGAATGCATGGCTAAGAAGCTGGTGCAGGGGAGAATGGGTCACATTTTTGGAACAGTGGAATGTCTTCTGGGGTAGAAGTGACCTGTGCAAGAAGGACAGGATTGCACCTGAATTTGAAGGGGTCAAATATAGTGGCGGGGCGATTTGCTAGACCTGTTCAGGAGGATTTAAGCTAGGAAAGAGGGTGGGGGTTGGACCCAGGGAGATGGAGAGGAAAGTGCTCAGTCTAAGATTGGCGCATCTGGGGAAAAAAGTAAGCCAAACAGATAGGGCAGTCAGGAACAAAGTAGAGAATGAAGTAGCACTGATAAATTAAACTGCATTTATTTCAATGCAAGAGGCTTAACAGATAAGATGAACTCAGAGTAAGATTGGGAACATGGGACTGGGATATCATCACAATTACAGAGATGTGGCTAAGGGATGGCCAGGACTGGCAGCTTACTGTTTTAGGGTATAGATTAATTAATACAGGGATCGAGTTCCGGAACCAAGAGGTTATGCTGCAGCTGTACAAAACTCTGGTGTGGCCACACTTGGAGTATTGCGTACAGTTCTGGTCACCGCATTATAAGAAGGATGTGGAAGCTTTGGAAAGGGTGCAGAGGAGATTTACTAGGATGTTGCCTGGTACGAAGGGAAGGTCTTACGAGGAAAGGCTGAGGGACTTGAGGCTGTTTTCATTAGAGAGAAGGAGGTTGAGAGGTGGCTTAATTGAAACATAAAATAATCAGAGGGTCAGATAGGATGGATAGGGAGAGCCTTTTTCCTAGGATGGTGACGGCGAGCACGAGGGGGCATAGCTTTAAATTGAGGGGTGAAAGATATAGGACAGATGTCAGAGGTAATTTCTTTACTCAGAGAGTAGTAAGGGAATGGAATGCTTTGACTGCAACGGTAGTAGATTCGCCATCTTTAGGTACATTTAAGTCGTCATTGGACAAACATATGGACGTACATGGAATAGTGTAGGTTAGATGGGCTTGAGATCGGTATGACAGGTCGGCACAACATCGAGGGCCGAAGGGCCTGTACTGTGCTGTAATGTTCTATGTTCTATGTTCTATATGCTGTAGGAAGGATTAAAATGATGGCAAAAGAGGAGTGGGAGAGACGTTTCTGATTAGGGATAGCATTATATTTGTATTTAAGAATGATATTCCTGGGAATATGTTGAGGGACATTATTTGGGTGCAACTGAGGAATAAGAAAGGGATGGCCGCCTTGTTGGGATTGCACTATAGAACCACTACCCCCCCCAAACCCCCACCAAACCCCAATAGTCAGTGGAAAATTGAGGAATACATTTGTAAGGAGATCTCAGTTATCTGTAAGAATAATAGGGTGGTTATGGTAGGGGATTTTAACTTTCCAAACCCAGACTGGGAATAACATTGTGTTAAGAGTTTGGTTGGAGAGGAATTTATTAAGTGTGTACAAGAAAATTTTCTGATGCAGCATGTAGAGAAGGAGTAAAACTTGACCTACTCTTGGGAAATAAGGCAGGGCAGGTGACAGAGGTGTCAGTGGAGGAGCTCTTTGGGGCCAGTGACCATAATTCTATTAGGTTTAAAATAGAGGCAGGAAAGGATAGACTGATCTAAAAATTAAAGGTCTAAATTGGAGGAAGGCCAATTTTGATGGTATTAGGCAAGAACATTCAAAGTTGATAGGGGGCAAATGTTGGCAGGTATAGGGACAACCGGAAAATGGGAAACATTCAAAAATAAGATAACAAGAACTTTTGTGCTCCTGAGATGCTGCTTGGCCTGCTGTGTTCATCCAGCCTCACATTTCATTATCTTGGATTCTCCAGCATCTGCAGTTCCCATTATCCCAGAGACATTATGTTCCTTTTAGGGCAACGGGTAAGGCTGGTAAGTGTAGGGAATTTTAGATGCCTAGAGAAATTGTAGTTTTGGTCAAGAAGAAGAAGGAAGTATATGTCAAGCATAGACAGTAAAAATCGAATGATTCCTGAGAAGAGTATAAAATCAATGGGAGTACATTTAAAAGGGAAAACAGGAGGGAAAAATGGGACATCAGATAGGTTTGGCTAACGGGGTTAAGGAGAATACAAAGGGATTCTCCAAATGCATTAAGGACAATAACGTAACTAGGGAGAGAATAGGGCCCCTTAAAGATCAGCAAGGCCACCTATGTGCAGAAACATGGGAGATTGGGGGAGATTCTAACCGAGTATTTTGCATCAGTGTTTACTGTGGAAAAGGACATTAAAGATAGAGAACATGGGGAAATAAATAGCCACATCTTGAAAAATATCCATATTACAGAGGAAGGGAGGTGCTGGATGTCTTAAAATGAGTCCAGTGGCTGTCGTAGATACAATGGCCTGATGTGCCATGGTGGGGTCATGGTCCAGGGGCAGATAGGAAGAAGTATCTGAGAGCTGGCGCTCAGCCTCTGCAATTTAGAGATCAGGACGTCAGGCTACCACAGCACCACCCTTATTGACAGGCTTATTAACAAAGTCAGGGTTCGATCTGAGCTTATGGCGTGCCGTTAGTTCAAAGGGAGACAGGTTGGATTGGGTAAGGACCACAGAGAAATTGAAGCAACCAATGTCACGTTGATAGTTCTCAAAAAGGCGTCCAAGTAGAGAGAAAGTGTTTGAGTTGGGTGAAGGGGTCTGTGGAATGGGGAGAGGGCTCTTGTCCAAAGAAATGGCCATGGGGGCAAAACCGATGGAAGAAGAGTTTGACATCATGTTGTGTCTGAAATTCATTCAGGTGGGCACATGGAGGAGTAAAGCTGAGACGTTTGCTGTGTACAGAAGGATCAGCATCGGAGAGTGGAAGGGTTAGGAGAGATGGTGAATACCCGACAGGAGGTGGGGTTACAGGAGAGGATGGAGTCAGAGGAAAGGGGAGGGGAGGAAGGTTCTCGAGGGCGATGGGTATCTCTGAGTTGATGCATCTTGATGCCTGAAATGAAGAGAAAAGGTTTCTTATCAGCATGGCAAATGAGCCAGAGAATGAAGCGGAACTGAGGAGTGGTGCAGCCCTGAGCCAACATATTGCAATGCTGTTGAAGAGAGAGTTTGACTGCGTGCATGTGTGCGTACCACAGGTAGATAGTATAATGAAGAACCGGTATGGTAAGCTTGCCTTTATGGGTCAGTGCATTGGATATAGGAGTTGGGAGGTCGTGTTGTGGCTGTACAGGACATTGGTTAGGCCACTTTTGGAATATGGTACACAACTCTAGTCGACCTGCTACAGGAAGGATATTGTGAAACTTGGGAAGGTTCAGAAAAGATATTCAAGGATGTTGCCAGGGTTGGAGGTTTGAGCCATAGGGAGAAACTGAGTAGGGTGGGACTATTTTCCCTTCTGCCCCGGGTGTGGGAGTCCAAAACTAGACGGCTTAGGTTTAACGTGAGAGGGGATAGATTTAAAAGGGACCGAAGGTGCAATGTTTTCACGCAGAGAGTGGTGCGTATGGAGGCTGGTACAATTACAATATTTAAAAGACATCTGCATAGGTATATGAATAGGAAGAGTTTAGGGGGATATAGGTCACATGTTGGCAAATGGGACTAGATTAATTTAGGATCCCCGGTTGGCATGGACGAGTTGGACGAAGGGCCTGTTTCTCTGTTGTATATTTCTATGACTCTATGACTGTCTGGTGTTCCTTGGTGATCGGCAAAATAAGGCCTGAAATTTCCAACTTGATCAAAGGATGTTTGCAGCAAATTTACATTATAATCTGAAAATATTCAGCTGGCTTATGCAATATAGTGCCAATGGTCATTGTTAGCTGGGCAGCATGTTTGTGACGCAGATTAATGCATTGATTCAATTCCCACACTGGCTGAGGTTACCATGAAAGACTCTCCTTTTTAACATCTTCCCTTTCCTGAGGTATGGTGACCCTCAGGTAAAACAACCACTAGTCGCCTCTCTCTAATGGGAGAGCAGCCCTTAAGTCTGGTCAGACTGTGACTACTTTAATGATCTGTCTGAAGATTCCATTTAGGCACTTAATTCCAAGTGCAATGACTGTGGAAAAATTGTGTTTCCATCCTTATGATCTCCAGGCATTCCAAAACTTTGTGCAAATGACAAAGAGGAGTTTTTATGTTCTCCTTGCATCTGCCTCGGCTTCCTCCAGGTACACTGGTTTCCTCCAAAATTAGTTGAATTGGCCATTAGAAATATAGGGTTGGGCTAGAGGTGTGAGTCTGGGTTGGATGCTCTTCAGAGGGTCAGCGTGGACACCATGGGCTGGATGGCCTACTTCCACACTGTAGGGATTCTATGGTTCTATTTTTGAAATGTAGTCACTCTTGTAAAAGCCATTTGGCACACAACAATATCTGCAAGCAGCCTTTGGAAATAATCAGGTAATTTCTTTTGCGATTTTGTATGAAGGTCAGGACAACTTGCTTGTTTTTCATAAATAGGCCAAGAGATTTTTCACATTCCCTCAAGAGGCCTCTGTTTTGATATTACATCCTAAAGATGGCACCTCTGACAGTGCAACACTCCCTCCAACACTGGAGTTTGTTAAGAACATGAAGAACTAAGCCACAGTTGACAAATTTGTAGGTAAACTTCACCATCACTTTGCAAACAGCACAACCTCCAAACAGCAATTATTTACACAGCTCTTTGGGTGTCATAAGATGGATGAAGTATGAGGAGAAGGCCCTGATTAACATAGGAACAAGAGTAGGCTGATCAGCCCCTTGTGCGCCTTTCAATGGCATCATGGCCGAACTCTAGTCCAACTCCATGCACCTACTTTCAGCCCATTTCTCAGAAATACTTTTGTTTAACAAAAATCTATCTATCTTAGATTCAGAATTAAGGAAAGATTGACTGTCCACTGCCATTTATGGAAGAGAGTTCCAAACATGGGTCACTGTTTACGTGCACAAATACTCAAGAGTGAGTTAAGCACATAATCAATCATTAAAGGAATCAAGTTATGGACGAAAGGCAGGAATATGGAGCTGACGGCTTAAGATCAGCCATGATGTCATTAAATGGTGCAGCAGATTTGAGGGGTTGAATGGCCTGCTTCTGTTCCTACATTAATTGGGGCATTTTTCTACAGCTTATGGTCTTTCCAATTTTTTTTCCCCTTTATCCATTAGCAGGATGAGGATGTTGCTAGCTAGGGCAGCATTTATTAGCCATGCCTAATTTCCCAGCGGGCACTTCAGAGACAACCATATTGCTGTGGGTCTGGACTCACATGTCAGCCAGGCCAAGTAAAGATGGCAGTTTCCTTCCCGAAAGGATGTTATTGAACCAGATGCATTTTCTCTGACATTTAACAATGGATTCATCATTAGATGCTTAATTCCAGGTATTTTGCTTGAATTCAAATTCCATCGTCTGCTGTGGTGGAATTCGAACCTGGGCCCCCAGAACATTATCTGGGCCTCTGGATTAACAGTTCAGTGGTAAGACCACTAGGCCATCACCTTCCCCACCATTTAATAGTGTGAAATGAACTTTAACATCCACTGTAGCACAATTATATAGGATCTCAGTTTTGCACCTCATTTAAAGGATGGGAAATTTGATAACGTAGCTGACCTTCAGTGCTATAGAGGAATGTCGCCCTCATTTTCATACTCAAATCCTGGGGCAATGCTTGAAACAAAAATCATCTGTCTTAAAAGATTGGCCTTCAAACACTCAAAGTTGATGGTACAGCAATTTTTCTCACTCACTTCTCCCTCCCCCCACCAACGCAAAAACTGCCTTAGAACTAAAAGAAATATTAAAAAGCACTGTTTAACATTATAAAGAAATGATCATCTTTGTCATTTCACATGTTGCCGTATTTTGCCAGAATATTTCACCATTTAGAATTGTAGTTTTTTCCACTCAGAATCACAGCATGACAAAAAAAAGTTCATTTCACATTGAAATATCACAGAAACAATGCAATGAAATGTAGCACAGGAGGAGAATTCCCATTACGCTCCAACAAATAGTTGTTTCATAGGAAACTGAGATTGTGTGCTATGACTGATATGTCACTGTGAATCCAAAAGTGCGCATTGCCTTAAAATCAAAATGGGTACATAATGAACATAATGTTCATTTGGGGAAGATGTGTTTGACCCTCTCGTGATCTGAATTTTAAATAGATCACCGTTCTCTGTAGAAAAAAGATTATTATACACCAAGAGTAAAGAAGAATTTATTTTTAATCAGACTTGATAAGAGATCTGCTTCGTATTCAATGACACAAATACCCTACTCACAAAGCTCTTAGTGATCTGTAAAAAAAGGAACATTTCCTGTGTTCTTTATGCAAATTGATATTCCTGCAAAAATTCAGCAATTTCTGATTCAATTGTGTGAAAATTGCGAGGCATTCTCCTTTTGAATAACACACACATCAGTTATGAATCACTTATGCTATTATTTTAGCATTTTCGGATGAGTGTCATGAAAATTCAACACTAAATAAATTTTTGCAAGAGGATTTAAAAGTATATTAGATGATTCAAATGTCCGATTTTCACTTCTGTTCAACAACGACGGAGTCCAAATAAGTTGTTGGAAAAGAAATCATTGCAAGTCGAGCAAAGTTAAGAGTTAAAAAAGGAACTCATTTAAATTTAATTGTTTAACAAACAAGTGTAATTTCCTGTCACTGGAAAGTGCAGTAATTGCTTCATACAATTTATTTTCAATGATTCTTTTTCTGGAACTCTCGGTCTACATTTCTCAAGATGATTTGGATCTTTCAGTGAATGGAAAGATTGGGGTGGGGGCTGTGGAGGTTGGGGGGATGCATTGCACTGATTTAGCCCAAAGGAAACAGCATGGAACGAATAAAAAATAAAAGAAGTTGAATGAATGTGTATTTCCAAAGCCACCAAGGCTATTGGAAAGGAGTGGGAAAATGCAGCACACAGCAAGTGATGGCAGAGTTTCAAAGCCGAAGCTGGGAAGATATATTTTGAACAGATCCAGCAAAGAAGCCTCAGTGGCTCATCACTTGGTATAATTTTGCTAATTCTCATCATGCTTTCTGCTATGACGGTTGAAGAATCCAGATGGAAGGACAATAGCAATGACACCAAAGTAAAAGGACAGCTGGCACTGCATTCAAAGGATTTAAAAGTGAAGTAGTCACTGGTGCAGGAGTAGATAAAGAGTCAGAAAAATGTCACTTGGGGGTCATCAAGTAATGAACAGTGCATTTCCAAGGGAAACCTTTCAATATTATTTGGGCATTGCTCTGTGGTCTGTCAATCACATATTCAGAAGAAGATCTGGATGACACCAGACAACATTCCTGAGTAGAGCATGGTTATTGTTATGGGCGATACTTTTGAGATGGGAAATCTACAATAACAGCAAAATTCTGAAGCTTGTCAAAATACATGAATTTGACCATCTACTGAAATAACAGCATGAAATTTCAATATTGCACAGTAGGTAATCCCCTCAGATTAAAAGCGGACAGAGGTACACCTGGACTGACCAAGCAAACTGGTAATAATTCCATGGGCTACAAATGATGGCAACGTGTTAATTACCAACATGCTAACCGTCAATGCCAATAACAAGCACAGCTTTGTACTCCCTGCAGTACAAATAGTCTTTGAAATGATGATTTGAAAATCAATCTCTCAGATATGAGCAGACAAGGAATTTCTTCTCTCAGAGGGCTGTGAATTTATGGAATTCTTTACCATAGCGTGCTGTCAAAGCTGAGTCATTAAGTGCATTCAAGGCTGAGATAGACAGATATTCAATCAGTAAGGGAATCAAGAGTCATCGGAAAAAGACAGGAAAGTGGAATGGAACATTATCAGATCAGCCATGATTTTGTTGATAGTGGAGCAGTATCAATGGGCTGAATGGCCTCCTTCTGCATCCATATATTCTAATGCTTTAGTCATTGCAGCGTGCAAGTTCCAAAGGGATGCTGAAGATTTGAAATCAGTTTGAAGATCAACCCAAAACATTTTACACCAGAGCAACCATCTCAATATATTCTCCATAGAGCATGCAATATTCTGGTGCAACAAATTCTCTGTGAATTTAAATGTGAACTTGGTCGATGGCATGATTGTATGGAGCTTCAGTTCCCAAGTAATTTCATCATTCTGTATTGAATGGATTGATCTCCTAAGCAAATAACACTGGATCCTTTTGGCCACAGAGTGAAAACACAGTGCAATAATTTCCCTACAGAGGCAGATAGCTTGTTTCAGAGTGTTTTCCAGCTTTACAGAACTGCCCAGGTATAAATCAAGTGAAAGTCACCATTGTCTTGCCTTTGGGCTGGTCTCTTGACTAGCGAGAAACAACTGTGGTGGTTTAACCTGTGTATCACCACACATCCTACCAGGGGAGAGGTTGAGAAGGAAAATCCTTCATGGTAACCTCACCCAGTGCAACAATTGCACCTCCATGATTGGCATCATACTGCATCTCAAACCAGGTGCCCAGCCAACTGAGCAAAACCAATTTCCAAATGTTGGGTTCCACCCAGAGTTGAAGTGCACATGATAAGCACTGCATGACTAAACTAGTCTTCAATTTGGGCAGGTGGAAATGGGATAGATTTGGGCCAACCAACTCTGAAAGAAATACCAGTGGCCTATGGAGTAGATATTTGCTGAGGCTTATTGGTTAGGACCCCAACCTCAGTTCTCTGGGGCTTCATATCAGTGATTTTACAAATTTTTGGCTCCTAAAGGCCTTACCATGCACACTCCTCCACCCTAAATCAATTCCTCATGATCCCTCCATCCCCAACCAATTCCCCCCACCCTACACTCATGTAACCTAACCTCCTCTCAATTGTCCCAATGCCCTGCCACACCATCATACCTGCATTCACATACCCAGTACCCATCTTTGGTAGACTTCATCAGCCATAAGAAGATTGAAAAACAAATAACATTCCAGAGGTATAGTACACACATCTCTCACCCACACTTAATAGTGAAAATAAACTCACATTCATGAAATCTTGTCACAACTTTTAAATCTCCTCAAGTGGTTAATCTGTTACAGAAAGAAAACAAAATCTATTCAAAGGCACGGCACAAAGTCAGTTCATTCATTTGTAGCCACTTTATATAGTCATAAACTGTGACATTGAAACATCTTGCTTAGGCAGTGATAGCCTTTAAAATTCAATGAAGAATTCTTATTGATGCAGAATCAGGCAATGGGAAATGAAAAATAATTACTGCAACAGCACAAACAGATTTTTTAAAAATTCCCTGACACTAGATGATCTGTCAATCAAAGTAATCAAACATACAGTTTTTTTTTCACCATCCCTGGAGAGTATCTGTCCTTCTTTTGACATTTAAAATAATAAGGGATTTTAAAACATTAGCGTGTGGCATTTAAATAGATCTTATCCACATTTCAAAGATTATCTATGTCTACTCCATTAAGTCTGACTCTCACATGAGTTAAAACTCTTGGTATAGCTGAAAGAGTGTCCATTTAAGCTCAGCACTAGGTTCAAATGGCCTTGCTAAGTTTCTATTTTTCTCCAGTGTCAGTCAAATTCCTCGCCCTTCCTCCATTTACCATTCCCCTACCTCCCAAATGCCTTCCTACCTAGGCAGCCAAAACAGGAACTGTCAGAAATGAGGTCAGAACTTCCAAATGGTGCCCTAAACCCTTTTGTTAAAGTTACTCTGATTCTTCCCCAATAAATGAAAACCTCTCCCATGAGTCCCGGGGCACTTGCTGTATTTTGTGATTGTTGAATGATTATTTGCTGAAGAAATAATTGGGCTTTGCTGTGAGGTTCTATTATCTTGCAACATTCATCAGCCTTGTCACAAACATTACAAAATTTCCACTTGAACATGATATTAGAAGCTGTTGATGTCAACTGAGCCAAATGTGTTAACGCTGTGAAGCGAAGATGGAAGAACTGAGGGGACAACTTTGCTTTATTATTCTTTGATTTATTACCACCATTTGTATTGTTTCATTGTCAAGTTGTTCTATAATTTTGCTTTGATGTATTCCTTTTGTACAAATAAATTTAGAAAACTTGCAGACCCAGCTCATTTTGCACCTGATCCATTTTACCATTCACTGAAATCATGTGGTTAATCTGACCCCATCAGTCTCCCATCAGGCAGTTTAGAGGGCTCTTGTGGTGCAGTGGACATGTCCTTATCTCTGACCCAGGAAGCCCAGGTTCAAGTTCTCACTTCCTCCAGAGGTGTGTCATAACTGAACAAGCTGATTAAAAAGAAATATCAGGCAGTTTCAGTTAAAGTTACCTTTAATGCTCCTGCGCATTGAAATAAGAACAATTCTTCTTCGAAAAGCAAGCCCAGTAGTTTTTCACACCATAACTTACAATGTAAGGTTTTTATCAAAATCATTATTTTGTTTATTTCTAAGCTAAGAAGAAAATTCAGCATAGAACATACAAAAGAATAGCATAGGAATGGACCCTTCAGCCCATGACGCTGTGCCAAACACGTTGCCAAATTAAACTAATCCCTTCTGCCTGTCCTTACATATTTATGTGCTTATCTAAAAGCCCCTTAAACGTCCCTATCGTACCTGCATCCACCACCACCCCTGGCAGTGTGTTCCAGACTCCTACCACTCTCTGTGTAAAAACTTGCCTCTCACATCTCCTTTGAACATTCCCCATCTCACCTTAAATGCATGCCCCCTAGAATTAGATGTTTCAACTCTGGGAAAAGATTCTGATTGTGAACCATATCCATGCATCTCACAATTTTATAGACTTCTACCAAATCTTCTCTCGAAAACAACCCAAGTTTTTTTAGTCTCTCTTTATAGCTCATATCCTCTGATCCAGACAGCATCCCTCTGCAAAGCCTCCACATCCTTCCTTTAATTATTCATTTTTGACTATTTTGTCATTTTGTCTGGTCACTATCCATGTGAAAGGTAACAGTTTGCAATAAAAGGCAAAGGTGAGCAGATAGTATAGCTGAGGAATAAAATGTCGGTATTTTGTTTCACCCTGCCTAACAAGCAACTCTCGTGAAAACAGCAAATGAGGTCAATGACCTAAGTGAGAAAACTGTAATTGGATACATCAAATTGGAAGATATGGAACTGATAACAAACAACTGGCAAGTCATTTGAGTACTTTTGTTCTTTGTGATCAAAAAATGTAATAACTTTTACCTGATTGTGAAGAAATTGATGGCCATGGTCAGGAAACTCACTACTTAGCCGTATGCAATAAAGATAAAAGAAAAATGCTTTGTGCAGTGCTTTTCACAACTACATGTGTCTCAAATCATTCTACAACCAATGAAGCAACTTAGAAGTTTAGTCGCTGCTGCATCTTGTTGAAAAGACAGATATCTTGCCAAAGCTATTCACATTGCACTTTCAGAAGAAACACAAGAATGACAAAATTTCAAAACAATCACAAGATTATATATAATAGGCTGATTGGTTGACAAGTCAACTCTGCTGGCTGATATATTGCCATTGAGGAAGAGTGTGGTTGTATAGAATCCTGAGCAATTCAAGAAAAGCTACAAAGCATGAGCATGTGACTTTTTATTTGTATTCGAATGTCCCTTCTAGCAACCATATGGAAGATGTTATGAGTTTTTATTTGACATTGGTTGTTAGTATGGTTATTGGCATACTCATGATTGTCTGCTAGGTGTCTCCCAGTCACAGAATTCCAAAATAACAGTTGACATTTTGTTTTAGGTATTGTAAGTATAGGCTGATTGAATATGATCTGTCCTTAGTCTGCTTTAAACAACCAAATCAACATTCAATTCCACTCTGTCAGCTAATCCTTTGTTTATGGGACCAGAGTACCTGACATTGCACTGGCACTGAATGTTGTGCAATGCTGAAGCAGGCAGGATGCTCTCTAAAACTGATCACACATGTAGTCATTGCGTTGTTGTGGAATTAAATGACTTAATTCGCTGTTCAAAGTTCTGAGACACTTTGCCTTTCCAGGGTAATTTGTGGTGGCCAGGTACTTTCCATGTCCAAAGTGGCAATCTTTGACTCATTTAAATGTTTGAGCAAAACACAGTGAACAATAGTCTCATCATTGTCCTGCTGAGTACGTTTGTTTTGATCCATTTCCAAATATTTGTTCTGCCTATCAAAAAAATCGAATGACCTTTTTTTGTAGAAACCAAAAGACCTGCTGATGCTGTATATCGGAAACAAAAACAGAAATTTCTGGAAAAACTTAGCAGGTCTGGGAGCATCTGTGGTTCATGTTTTGGGTTGAGTGACTGTTCCTCAGACGAAGGTTCTGAGGAAGGGTCAATCAACCTGAAACGTTAACTTTGATTTCTCTCCATAGATGCTGCTAGGCCGGCTGAGCTTCTCCTGCAATTTCTGTTTTTGTTTAACATCATATTTTAATCAACAACAATGTGATTCCAGGAGTAAATCTATAAATTGGGCAACACTTGCTAAATAACCCTGACTGAGTTAATAGCTAATAAACAACAAATTTAAAATAATAAGTCAAATTGATGTGATTCACTTATGTTCACTAGAAGTAGCATACATTAAAAGATCGGGGCCTTTCATTGCAAACAAAAAGAGTACATTTAACTTGAGCATCTTATTCAATTTGCTGGGAGCTTAGGAACTTACAGTTCCTCATTTTTTTCAAGTTAAAACCTTGGTCAGTCAGAGTTGACTTCCCGACTAATAGTAGCCTTTTTTCCTGCAGTATTTGAAATTTGGCATTTCTGTATGTGTTCTGGTGAGTTTAAGATAAAAAGCTTAGGCAATATGTCTGTCCATTCAGCAATAAGCAACATTTTACTAAGAAGCCACTGCTGTATTGTGGAAAATATACATTCATAAAATCATAGAGTCACAGAATTGTACAACATGGAAACAAATCCTTCAGCCCAACTGTTCCATGCTGACCATATATTCTAAAGTAATCTGGCGCCATTTGCCAGCATTTGGTGCACATCTCTCTAAACCTGTCCTAATCACATACCCATACAGATGCCTTTTAAATGTTGTAATTGTACCAGCCTCCACCACTTCCTCTGGCAGCTCATTCCATACATATGCTACCCTCTGTGTAGTTGCCCCTTAGGTCCCTTCTAAATCTTTCTACAGTCACCTTAAACTTATGCTCTCTAGTTTTTGGCTCCCCACCCTGGGGAAAAGACCTTGCCTATCTACCATATCCATGCCTCTCATGATTTTATAAAACTATTTAAGGTCATTCCTCAGCCTCTGATGCTTCAGGAAAAAAACAGTCCCAGCCCATTCAGCCTCTCCTTATAACTCAAGCCCTTCTACTGCAGCAACATCCTCGTAAATCCTTGTAAATGTCGTCTTTAGCATGTAACATGCCATATTCCCAAGGTAGCACTTTCGTTCCTTTTAATTTGTAAGAATTTTATATTTGAGGATTCTGGCTTAATAAGAGGTGAGATGGAATGGCCTCTTTCAAAGGCTCATGAGTCTATGGATGTCACTAGTTCACAGTGGAGAGGATGCTGGCACACAGAATAATATTAAGGAGGGGATAGACAGGTTTCTAATTAATAATGGGTTGAAGTGTAATGGGGAGTGGGCAACAATGTGCACCTGAAGTTGAGATGAGATTAGCCATGATCATTTGAAATCGCGGAGCAAGCTCAAGGGTCTGAATTGCCCACCACTGCTTCGAGTTCTCAGGTTCTTGTAATACATTCAAATTCCGTTTGATGAGGAAATGAAGCAGGCACATTTCAGCAGTGATGAGTGCAAAGTTAATGCACTCATACTTTCTGCTCAAGTGGTCCACTGCACAGCAACAAGATAAACCAGTGAAATTACATTTCTAGCCAAATAGGATTTTGTTTTATTAAAAATAAGCATAATTAATTGTCTGAAGAATGTGATGTCAGATATGCTGAAGGGTTCAGAGCTGCAAATTCAAAGAGGGTTTTGTGAGCAAAATTATGCTGTTTGTGTTTGATCAGAGAGATACGAAGTCACCGAGGGTGAGGTGGATTGTAGGGGAGTTTCAGATCTAATCAGTGGAACAGAATGTGGGAAAGTGTTGAGGTTATGCACTCTTATTAGGAAGAGCTCAGGCATAGACTATTTTCTAAATAAGGAAGGCTTCAGAAATCAGAAGGACAAAGGGACTTGAGAATCCTAGCTCAGGGATTCTCTTCAGGTTAACATGCAGCCTCAATTGGCAGCTAGGAAGGCAAATGTAGTAGAACATAGAACATAGAACATAGAACAGTACAGCACAGAACAGGCCCTTCAGCCCACAATGTTGTGCCGACCATTGATCCTCATGTGTGCACCCTCAAATTTCTGTGACCATATGCATGTCCAGCAGTCTCTTAAATGACCCCAATGACCTTGCATCCACAACTGCTGCTGGCAATGCATTCCATGCTCTCACAACTCTCTGTGTAAAGAACCGGCCTGTGACATCCCCTCTATACTTTCCACCAACCAGCTTAAAACTATGACCCCTCGTGCTAGCCATTTCTGCCCTGGGAAATAAAATCTGGCTATCAACTCTATCTATGCCTCTCATTATCTTGTATACCTCAATGAGGTCCCCTCTCCTCCTCCTTTTCTTCAATGAAAAGAGACCGAGCTCAGTCAACCTCTCTTCATAAGATAAGCCCTCCAGTCCAGGCAGCATCCTGGTAAACCTCCTCTGAACCCTCTCCAAAGCATCCACATCTTTCCTATAATACGGCGACCAGAACTGGACACAGTATTCCAAGTCCGGTCTAACCAAAGTTTTATAGAGCTGCGACAAGATCTCACGACTCTTAAACTCAATCCCCCTGTTAATGAAAGCCAAAACACCATATGCTTTCTAAACAACCCTGTCCACTTGGGTGGCCATTTTAAGGGATCTATGTATCTGCAAACCAAGATCCCTCTGTTCCTCCACACTGCCAAGAATCCTATCATTAATCCTGTACTCAGCTTTCAAATTCGACTTTCCAAAATGCATCACCTCGCATTTATCTAGGTTGAACTCCATCTGCCACCTCTCAGCCCATCTCTACATCCTGTCAATGTCCCGCTGCAGCCTACAACAGCCCTCTATACTGTCAACAACACCTCCGACCTTTGTGTCGTCTGCAAACTTGCTGACTCATCCTTCAATCCCCTCATCCAAGTCATTAATAAAAATTACAAACAGTAGAGGCCCAAGGACAGAGCCCTGTGGAACACCACTCACCACTGACTTCCAGGCAGAATATTTTCCTTCTACTACCACTCGCTGTCCTCTGTTGGCGAGCCAATTCTGTATCCAAGCAGCTAAGTTCTCCTGTATCCCATTCCTCCTGACCTTGTGAATGAGCCTACCATGGGGAACCTTATCAAATGCCTTACTAAAGTCCATATACACCACATCCACAGCTCAACCCTCATCAACTTTTCTCGTCACATCCTCAAAAAACTCGAGCATGTTTGTGAGGCATGACCTACCCCTCACAAAGCCGTGTTGACTGTATTTGATCGAGCCATGCTCTTCCATATGGCCATAAATCCTATCCCTCAGAATCCTTTCTAACACCTTGCAGACGACAGACGTGAGACTTACTGGTCTGTAATTGCCGGGGATTTCCCTATTTCCTGTCTTGAAGAGAGGAATTACATTTGCTTCTCTCCAGTCCTCAGGTACGACTCCAGTGGAGAGCGAGGATGCAAAGATCTTCGCAAGTGGCGAAGCAATTTCATTTCTCGCTTCCCAAAGCAGCTGAGGACAAATCTGGTCCGGGCCTGGCGACTTGTCAATCTTAATGTTTGACAAAATTTTCAGCACATCAGCTTCCTCTATCTCTATCCATTCCAGCATGCACACCTGCTCTTCAAAGGTAGTGTTGTCATTCATTTCAAAAGGGCTAGAATAAAGAGCTGGGATATACTGCTGAGGCCCTGGTCAGAAAGTATTTGGAATATTGTTTGCAATTTTGGGCCCTGTGAAGCATGTTCTGGCTTGGAGGAGACCAGAGGAGGTTTACAAAAATGATCTTGTGGATGCAGGGTTTATCATATGAGGGACAGGTAATGACTCTTGTCTGTACTTAATGGAGTTTACAAAGTTAGAGCAGGATCAGATTGAAACTTACAGAATACTGAGAAGTTTAGACAGAATGGACATGAACAAGGGAGTGGCCTGGTGGCTTAGTGATTAACACTACTGCCTCACAATGTAAAGGGCCTGGGTTTGATTCCACCCTCGGGAGGCTGTCTGGCTAAAGTTTGTCTGTTCTCTCTGTATCGCATGGGTTTCCTCCAGGTGCTTGAGTTTCCTCCCACAGTCCACAGATATGTAGGTTAGGTGGATTGGCTAGGGTACAAACTCTATGTGAGGTTATGAGTTTGGGTAGGGATGCTGTTTAGAGGGATGGTGCAGACTTGCTGGGCTAAATGGCCTCTTTCTGCATTGTAGTGATCCTATTTCTACTGGTATGAGAGATGAGAACCTCATGCACAGCCCCAAAGTGAAGAACCACCCTTTAGAATTGAAATGATGAGGAATTTCCAAAGCCAGAGTTAATCTGTGGAATTCATTGCCCAAGAGGACTATGAAGGCCAAGTCATTGAGTGTATTTAAGACAGAGATAGGTAGAGGTTGGTAAGGGAATGAAAGGTTATGAGGAAAATGCAGGAGTATGGATTTGAGAAACATATCAGCCATGACTGAATGATAAAGGACACTGAATGGGCCAAATAAGTTAATTATCGCTATTAGGGGGTGGTGATGGCATAGTGGTATTATCGCTGGATTGTTAATCCAGAGACCCGGATAATGTTCTGGGGACCCTGGGTTTGAATCCCACTATGACAGATGGTGGAATTTAAATTCAATAAATATTCTTGAATTAAGAATGTAATGATGACCATGAATCCATTGTCAATTGTCAGGAAAAACCCATCTGGTTCATAAATGTCCTTTAGGGAAGGAAACTGCCATCCTTACCTGGTCTGGCCTGCATGTGATTCCAGACCCACAGCAAAGTGGTTGGCTCCTAACTGGCCTCCGGGCAATTAGGGATGGGCAATAAATGCTGCCTAGCCAGCAGTGCCCTCCTCCTGTGAATGAATCAAGATAAAAAAATGTCTTATGGCTCTGAGAGCTGGGCGCAGCAATTAACTAAAAATTTGTTGGTGCTTGTAAGTCAAGCAGTTTATTTCTATTCTGAGAGGCAAATGTAACTTCCGCTGTTTTGTTTTTCAGGGTTTTTTTGCAGTTGTTGAACAAAGTGATTGGTTGGAAGTGTTAAAGGCTGTCTAGTATGGTTCCATGTTGGATGATGATAAGATGCTGGGTTACAGCATGCATTGGAGAAAGAGTAGCCATGACTGACAAAGTGAAATAGGATGAGATATAGTAAAGGATCTACACACTGTGTGACTTGATGTTAAAACAGCAATAAGCGTAGGTGTGTGCACTTGTGTATGCAAGGAAGTGTCATTCATACCACCTATGTGCTGTGAGAATCGTTGGCTGTGGTTGATGTTCAATGTGCACACATTGAAGGGTAACTCTGGACCGCCAAGGTATGACTGGGTTTCAAAGGTAAGGCCAGTGACAGACAATCCGGCACATATTGGCCATGGGAAGTACCTCTGCCTACAGCAGGTGGGTGAATCTGGCTAGCATCAAGTGAGTGGGATAACAAGGTGTAGAGCTGGTTGAACACACCAGGCCAAGCAGCATCAGAGGAGCAGGAAAGCTGACGTTTTGAGTCTGGACCCTTCTTCAGGAATTTTTTTTTCTGAGGAAGGGTCTAGACCCAAAACGTCAGCTTTCCTGCTCCTCTGATGCTGCTTGGCCTGCAGGGTTCATCCAGCTCTACACCTTGTTACCTCAGATTCTCCAGCATTAGCAGTTCCTACTATCTCTGAATCAGATGAGTGGGTTGCCATTAAGGCGTGGTTCCTGCTTAATTATGAGCAATAAATGCTGGCCTAGCGATAAAACCAGGAAACTTGACACTCTGCCAATTTCTAGTTAAGAATCAGCCCAATGGGTGACTTTGCTGGCATCCAAAATGGGAACTGGGCTTGCTGGCCTCAGTATAAATTTAATCAACTCAGGGGACAAACATTAGGGAGAAGTATTCTGACACTGACAATGTAATACAGGGGATCAACCTTAAAGCTGATGTGTGGTCAGATATACTGAATATTAACATATAACTAATCAGCCATCATGAACACTTTGACAGTCATCAGAGATAAATTATCTTTCAGTATGAGAGAAGGATTTGTTCTGTCAAATAGATTGACAGCAGTCAGAAATACTTTAAATCACATGCATGATTTGCAAAATGATGCTTTTACTTCTGATTACAATCCCAGCATTTCTATTGTAGTAACAATTGGGCCAATAACAAGCTGATGTGATGAATTTAGTTTCACTTTTGTTAACAAACAAAGTCTATTCTATTATGCCTAGACAAGGTATGTAAAGGACATTAGTGAGTTGGATAGGTTTTTGCCAATGATTTCATTGTCATCATTCGATTTTTAATTCCAAGACTTTTATTGAATTCGAATTCCACCAGGCGCTGAGGCTTTACTTTGGCCTTGGGATTAATAATCTCACAATTATACCGTGAAGCCATTGCTTGCCAACTTAACAATTTATAATGCACTTATATTCTTTCTTAAGTAAGGAGGTCAAAGCTGTTCACAATTCACAGATGTGGCTTCACCATAACCCTTACCACAGTAACATGTCTCGACTTCTGTACATTATTCACTCTCAATAAATGGCAACATTCTATTTGCCTTCTTAATTACTTGCACCATGTAAATCATGCTCAGTTATTGCTGCAACAGATGTGGAGCAATTTATTCATAAAATAAAGAAGGAAACATGTGATAAGCATCACACAGACAGAACAAATACTGAGCAAAATGTTCAAGGAGAAATAAAACTATGAAAAGTAACAACTAGGTGAAGCAGAGTTCAATACGAGGCTGAAACAGTCCACAAATATTTTGGTGATAACTTGGGAACAGGAACAGAGATGGCCAGGCATGGAATTTTCCAAGGCCAACCGGCAGTAGGTGCCTTACCACATTGCCAAAGTGCCTGAGAATTGTCCTAGAAACTAATGAGTTTCTCCAACTCTGGCTGCTTTCATATCCTACTCATAATCATTCCGCGTGAGGGAGAGGGAGATGAAACCCTGTGAAACTCATCTCAGCAAAGACTGCTATGCAAAGCCTGCGGCTGTCAGAAGATTATCCACTGTATGATATTGAAGGAGTATCCCTTGATCCCAACAATTTCTGCAGGTTTGGGCTGCACATGTCTAGACACTTAATTGAAATGTCTAACCTGCAGATTTTGGAGACAGTTGTTTTTGTGATTTATTTTTCCCCAATATTTCATTGGTAACTAATGTTATGCACAAGAACGGTATAGTTCTGCACAACTGCTCTGTCTCTGTTATTAGCAAAGATTCTTACTTCCTATCAGCTAACAGTAATGCAGCGATAGAGAGGCACTGGCCTGGTGGTATTATCACTGGGCTATTAATGTAGAAACCTAAGTAAAGTTTTGATGAGAGAGAGTAGGAACTGCAGATGCTGGAGAATCTGAGATAACAAAGTGTAGAACTGAATGAACACAGCAGGCCAAGCACCGTCAGAGGTGCAGGAAGGCTGATGTTTTGGGCCTAGACCCTTCTTGAGAGAAAAAAAAATCTTTTGAATTTTCTTTTGAAGAAGGGTGTAGGCCTGAAACATTAGCTTTCCTGCACCCCTGATGCTGCTTGACCTGCTGCGTTCATCCAGCTCTACACCTTGTCATCTTAAAGTTTTGGTGACCCTGTTTAAATCCCACCACTGTAGACATTGGAAAAAAAACTTGGCGGTTAAGGATCTGTGCAGTTTTATTTATTCACATGGGACGTAGGCCTCACAGGTTGGTCAACATAATGCCCATCCCTGACTGCCCTTGGGATAGTGGCAATGAGCTGTTTTCTTGAACCACTGCAACCCATGTGTTGTCAGTTGACCCACAATGCACTTGAGGAGGGGATTTCATGATTTTGACCCAATCAAGGAAGGGAAGTAAATGCTGACCTGGGCAGTTTCACCTGCATTCTATGTCTGGATAACGTGAAATGTTAAATGATGTTTCAAAAAGAGATTGAGCAGCTGTGGTGGAAAAAAAATGTTACTGTCATTTAAAATTCATGCTGCCACAAAATATTTAATGTTAGGTGAAGGCCCTGGATGTAGAAACTTTTGTGATGGTCCTTTTGTGATGGTCACTGAAATAACATGACGTTTCACACATGCCCATTTCTGGTTGACTGCAGTCTGCTGCATCAGTGAATATAGCCGCTAATTCTAATAGACAACCAGAGTTATATCAGAGTGTTGTCTAGCACAAAAGAAGTTATGACTTTTAAAGTTAAATCGTACAGGCTCTACTAAGCCTATAATTCAGAATCAAAGCCTTTATGGCAATGATTAATGATTTCAAACCTAATCACAATTGATTTCAAATCACTATTGATTTCAATTTCAATTTGATTTCAACAGCCGTCATTTGGAAAGAGTATGCTCACAAAAATAATTTTCTTTCTCTTCCCAAACAAATCTCAAGGCTGCTAAACGCTACAAATGGAAAGGACATCTTTGCAACACTGTTAAGCAGAGTTTAAGTTGTTGCTATGCAGTTCATTCTGTTGCTATGTAAAGCCATGTATAAAACCCAGCACTTAAAGCGCTTGACATTGATTCCAATAGTGTGGAATTAGACTTTGAAATTGCAACGGAAAACTCCTCAGAACTGTCAGATTTGTTTGCAGAGAAAGCTTATTCTGTCACAGAAGATAAAAATAATCATTAAAAAAAATTCCCATGATCTGCTGAAATTTTGAGCAAATTCTCTTTTTAGACCCTTTTTCAAGGGAGCAGATTTTCAACCAGATCTTTCTGATAGAATTGGGCATCAGGAATGCTTAATTATAAATGGTTGACGCCCAGATATAGAAATTGCTGCAATCAGAAATGTATAACATGCAAGTCAATGGTTTACACATGAACTTTGATAGTTGGAATTTCCTCTCTCTCTCAGGTTGAGCAAACTCACTATCTGGATCAATTATACCAGTTTAATTTGATCCAGATGTATTTTCAATGTCCTTGCAGGACCTAACAGACACAAATCATGTTAAAATTCCATAGTACTCTATTCTTAAATCACACTGCTTCAACATGTTCAGATTAAATGTTGAAAAACTCCTTAAACCATCCAAAATAAACATGCTTTCCTGAAATAGCTTCTGCAGGAATTGACACGAATTGTGCGAACGTATATGAAAAAAAATGTCGGCGGAATTTCAATTTCCTAGCGTGAGAGGTGTTAGCTTTTAACCCCTAAGGCAACTTGCAATGAAGTTTAACTTTGGCAGGAACATTAAATGGACAGTAGGAGATCAACTGTTCCTTATATACTTCAAAAGAAAAGAAAATCAGACGAGATGAGAAGTAGTAGGAGCAGCCTATCTGCTAACATGTGTTTTGTGCTCCCATCAGTGTTAAGTTTTACCCTCACTGAAAAGTTGTCTTTCTCACGTCCTGTGGAGCTTCCATCATGCACCTTGTGCTAAATTGATTCATACAGAGTTTTAGAAGAATAGTAGTATGTTGTCATATTAAACAAGTTTGCCTTTCTCTTCTACTGCTGCTCCTGCAGATTGGTGAACTCAATTGAAAGTGAGTAATTTGGCCTGACTTTGCTTTTCAGAATAATTTCATGTGCAGGTTTGAATGGATCTGAAGGTAATTCTAGAAATGGGAGATAAAAATTGCATTCTAGTCAATTTTAAGGGGTGAATGGATTTGGAGAGTCAAATCAGGAGACAAAAGTTCTGAAACTGTTTTGAGTGCAAATAGCCATGTCTACTGTGCTACACTGTAAAGGTCATCATTTCAGCCTGTAGGAAGCTCCCTGTATTGGTTTCAGGAAAGTGCAGCCCCAGCTACAAGCCACAGCTCATCACCAATTTTTCTGCCTGCAACTGTAGTGATTGTAATGGGGTCAGCTGGGTGGGCCTCAGAGAATAGGAATTCCCTGATTGGGGTATTAACTTGGTCCACTCAGGGGGCTCTGGCTGACAGATATAAACAGGAGTATCAGAGGTTCTGTTCCGTTTGAGTGCTTCTGAGGAAGCCAGACCAGTGTCAAGGACTATGCATGTGTAATTAAAGGTTGACTTGATGACAAGATACCAAACTCTGTGGAGTTATTTCAGCCACAACTCCCTAGCACTGGATAGTACCAGCAATATTCATTGAATATGATGGTATATTCTGCGGCATCTGCTCTGCCAACCCAAATTCTTTCATTCCCAATAGTAATTGATAAGTCCTACAGAAACACAGCATAGGTGCACTAGGGAATCTTGTAAGCAGGTTTCTAATCATTCCGAACTGTCTCCTTTCATCACTGAAAGGACTTTTTTCCCTCATGGGAGCATCTAGGACCAGACAGCACAGTTTCAGGCTAAAGGCGCACCCACTTAAGACTGAGATAAGGAGGAATTTCTTCTCTCAAAGCGTTGAAAGTCTTTGGAACATCTTGCCACAGAGAGCTGTGGGGTCAGAATCCTTGTATATATGTAAGGTTGAAATAAGTAAATTCTTGATCAGTAGGGGAATCAAGGGTTATGGAGAAAACACAGGATAGTGAGCGTAAGGAATGTTGGAACAGGCATGATCTTATTGAATGGCAGAGCAGGTTCATTGGGCCGAATAGCGTTCTCCCGTTCCTATTTTTTATGATCTTGTGGTCTTATTTGTTGCTTCCATTCCAATTTCACGATGAAAGCATGATTTCTCTGAGCAAGTAGCCAACAAAATGCGTGGAATTTAATACATATCCACTTGTGCGTGAAGCTGCCTATGTGCAAGTGCTGGTATATGGGCACAAAGCATTTCTCATATTATATCATTTGCTTCTTTGTGGGCTCTTCCTTTTCTTCCAGCTGTTAATCGGTGAAACCTATTGGTGCAGGTGCTTGAGAAGACGAATAAAATAATTTGTAGTAATATTCTAGAGTGATTTACTCCATTGAAAGGTATTTTCCTCTATTCAATGAAGAGATTAATAATGTTAACTTAACCATGCACCTCCTACCAGATATAATACCACAACTAAATAATCAGACAAATTAACACAATTGTCCACTGCCCTACAAACTAGGCTTCGGGTTAAAATTAGTTCAAGGCCTAGTATGAAATTAAGCATGATTGAATATATAATGAAATACTGCACAATTACTGTTGTGCGATTTGTGACAAATTTAATTTGGCTTTTCTTTTGATCTGATCTTTCTGCATGCTTCCTGCGGTAACTAACTTCCCTTGATAAATCAGATTTGTTCCCATAATTGAACTTATAAAGGATATAAAAGATATAATTATGTGTGTTTAATTTAAAAAAAACATGAACAGAAAGCATATGCTCCCAGGGTGTTGAAATACATTTTTAAGAAGACACTAGTACAAATGCCTACACAAAATTATACGCATAAATGTAATTATTAACATTAGGGGAGGTGATGACCTCATGGTAGATAAAATGCCTCCACAGAGGCCAGTGCCCCATCACTAAATCACTGTTTATTTACATGTGTGTAGAACATACACTGATCCAGCTCTCTCAGAGCCAGCTCTCAGAATGAACAGAACCCCTGGCACTCCTGCTTCTATCATAGCCCAGACTCGGCCAGACTAACAGCCTCGAACAGGGAACTCATATTCTATGAGGTCCATCTGGCTGACCTCAATACAACCACTATAGTATTGTCACTAGACAATTAATTCTGAGACCCAGATAATGTTCTGAGAGCCTGGGTTCAAACCTGCTGTGAGACTTAGTGAAATTTGAATGCAATGAATTAAGAGTCTAATAATGAAACCCTTGTCAATAGTTGGGGAGGATTCACCTGGCTCAATAATGTTCTTTAGGGAAGGAAATCTGCCGTCTTCACCTTGTCTGGTCTACATATGATTCCAGAGCACAGCATTCTGGTTGACTCTTAACTAAGAAAACCGCTCAGTTGTAGGACCAATTAGGGATGGGTAACAAATAGTGCTTTTGAGGGTGATACACACATCCTGAGAATGAATGAATAAATAAAGAAAAATTGCATTGGAGATAAAAATGATACTTCTCCTTAACTCTGACTAGCTTCTGTCATCTCAGGATGAGCTCTGTACAGATTCACATTGAACTGGGCAGTGGTGTGACAGCCATCATAGAGGAGCAATATTTGGATATTGTAAATTCCACCCCCAAACTTGACTCTTCCTGGAGCAGGGATAGGATCAGGTAAGGAATCACATATTCTTAACCCATGGTAGCTGCTGTCCACTTAAATAAATGACTGCCCCCACTTCTGCATGGTTTCTGAAATCAGGAGTGTGAAACATGAAAGGTGCTGAGTATACCGAGTAAGAACAGATCAGAACATTGCTCACATCTTTGAACAGACTGGGAGGGATAAGGTTTGATCTAGGGACACCTCTGTGGAAGGACAGGTGACCTTTGCAGGAGGTTATACATCCTCCTTGGCAGGCAAGATACCCTTTGGAATCATTAAAAGAAGACATTAACTTGCAATAAAAAAAGTATACCCTCAAAGTGTAAACCTTGTCAAAATCAACTGTCAAATAGATCAAGGGAACAAGACAAGAAGACCTGTCAAAACTGAAATTGTTTGGCGGATCTATTAAGGCATTTAAAAGTCCTTCCCTTTAAATAGAGACATAGAGGTTTACAGCATGTAAACAGGACCTCTGAATCCTTGAAAGAGTAGCAACAAAAAAATTGGTTTATTTCTCTATTTGTTGACATAAGCCTGAGAGCTTCTATAGGGTTATTGCTGCTTGACTGATTTTGCTACAATCCGTTATCTAATTGGGTGCCTGCCATTACAGTTTGATTGATGACTACAAGTGGTTAGAGACTTTTTGATAAAAGCTGAAAGAACTGTGGATGCTGGAAATCAGAAATAAAAACAAACGTTATTGAGAAAGCACAACAGGCCTGGCAGCATCTGTGAAGAGAAATCAGAGTTAACATTTTGGGTCCAGTGACCCTTCTTCAGAACTGACCTTATGATGTCGGACTATGAATATATTTCAGTATTTGTTGTAAGAAGGGGATGTAAATTTGATGAAACATTTGTTTGTATAAAACATTATGTTGTGGAATGAATGTTGAAAATTAATTTTTTGGAGTGCTTTTGCTAATAAAGCAAAGTCTGAATGACACACTTCAAATTTGATGAAATAGAAATTTATATTATCCTGCCTCTGCATGCATCCTGATTTTGATGGATATTGAAGAACAAGTGAGTAGCATGTTAGGTTTAAGGGGAAATTGTGGTGAATGGGTGCACATCACTTGGCACTAAGTTGGGATAGACTACAAAGGGCCATAGGGTGGTTACAGGGGTCCAGGCATAACTGGGTTATGAGGATTGGTAAAGGGACATAGGTTAGTATAGAGGAAATGACAGTTATTTGTGATGGGCACTGTTATGGTATAGCATGAATTGGTGAGGGAGTATAGCTCTGATTTCCATGTTATTCTTTTCGTTTTGTATTTCAATACGGTGCTGGAGTAGGGAGATGGGCTTCTCTCTTGCTCATCCCTATATCCAATATCATCTACTCTATGTTAGAAAGAACTGCAGATGCTGCAGTCAGAGTCAATACAGCGTGGAGCTGGAGGAACACAGCAGGTCAGGCAGCATCAGAGGAGCAGGAAAGTCGATGTTTCAGGCTTAAACCCTTCATCAGGATGAAGGGTCCTGATGAAGGGCATAAACCTGAAACTTCAACTTTCCTGTTTCTCTGATGCTGCCTGACCTGCTGTATTCCTCCAGTTCCACACTGTATTGGCCCAATTTCTACTCAATACTTAAGGTCATTCAACCTGACTTCAAATGGAGTCACTCTGACTGAAACTCTGACTTCCAGGCAATCACATTTTCAAAAGTTGGGCTTGCAGAGCCAGGAAACCTCCCGGTTCTGCTCAGTCAGCCATGGACAAAAATCCAGGTGTGCATGTTTGCCTAGTTTGACACTTATCACAACAACTTAATGAACGTTTTAGAATGGTCTTTGATGTCCTCATAATATATGAAGAAAATCTCAAGATTTTAACTAATGGCACCTGGATGCCACCTCGAATATGAAGCATAGAACAAGGCTCTCTGGACCGTCTGAACTGCACTCTCTCTGTGATCCACGCAAGCCCCCTCTCCAAACTTCATCCCTTTCTTCCATGTGCAATAATCTACCTTCCTCACAAATGTGCTATTTGCCTCAGCCACTCTTGTTCTATCTATCAGTCACAATCTGCTCCAGCAGCATGCAGACAGAATTGTAGAAAATAGGTCTGGGTGTATTTTGATATTGCTGATGATATTGCAAAACCGAAGAAGACCAGGACCAAACTCTGCTCTCATGAGTCAGCAAAGGTCCTTGGACTGCACCTTCCAAACCTATGACAACTTCCAACTAGAAGGACAAAAGCAGCAGATACATGGGAACACCACCACCTGCAAGATCCTCTCGAAGCCACTCACCATCCTGATTTAGAAATATATTGCCATTCCTTCTCTGTTGCTGGGTCAAAATCCTGAAATTCACTCTCTACAGGCATTGTGTGTCTATTTACAGCACGCGGGCTGTCATGGTTCAAGAAGGCAGCTCACCACAGTGTCTCAAATGCATCTAGGATCAGGCAGTAAATATTGGCCCAGCCAACAGCCCCCACCTCCCACATGTGAGCAAAACAAAATAAAAGTGGCAACTTGCCACAAAGGAATCGTTGGTCAGATCAATAGCAGAATTGTACATGGGCCTGTAGATATTCAATCTGTCAAGAATTGTGACAATGTCATGCAGGAGATGCAACAAAGCCTATCTCAATGTTACAGCAATTCGTTACACATTTCAGCTCAAGTTTTTTGCATTAAGGTGAGATTGTGACTAGGCAGTGACACATTGCTTTCCAAGGACCTTATTCACTGCATATCTCACCTCATTAACATGCAGCTTCATATCCTGCTCTCCATCCTTGCACCCCACACCCTCCCCACACCGCAATGCAAGCAAACTAGCCATTGTGAATTCTTAAGGAAAGATGTGCTTTCATCAATTCTTTACACCAAATCAACCAGATACAATTTACCTTTAACAAATTCTTTCTTGCAGTCCTTTATTAAAACATGATTCGCAAGTTGCATATTAATTTTCTCCTTGACAAATGTTTCTGATAGTTTCCCTGGCATCAAATAAAACAGGAACAAAAACAGAAATTGCTGGAAAAGCTCAGCAAGATTAACAGCATCTGTGAAGAAAATAATCGGAGTTAACTCTGGTTCTGAGGAAGGGTCACTGGACCCAAATTATTAACTCCGATTTTTATCTTCATAGATGCTGCCAGACCTGCTGACCTTTTCTCGCAACTTCTGTTTTTGTTCCTGATTTACAACATCCACAGTTCTTTCAGATTTTATGGAATAAAGCAGATTGGCTGGTAATTACAAAGTTTGTTTCTCTCCCCTTGTGAGAATAGGGATGTACCATGTGGGATTCTGCGGTCCTCTGGCATGACTTCCATATCTAGGTGAGGTTGAAAGACAGTGGTGAACTTCCATTTTAGCTACATGAGTTTCCTTCAGGAACCTAGAATGTTACCCATTCAGACCAGCTGACTTGTTAAATTAAGGATAATCTAACTTAGTCAACATGGCATTGTGCATGGAAAATCATGCCTCACTAACGACTGAGTTTTTTGAAGAAGTAGTAATGAGGATTGATGAGGGCAGAGCAGTAGATGTGACCTGTATGGACTTCAGTAAGGCATTCGACAGCGTTCCTCATGCTAGATTGGTTAGCAAGGTTAGATCACATGGAATACAGGGAGAACTAGCCATTTGAAAACAGAACTGGCTGGAATGTAGAAGAGGGGTGGTGGGTTGTTTTTCAGACTGGAGACCTGTGACCAGCAGCATGCCACATGGATTGTTTCTGGGTCCACTTCTTTTGTCATTTCATAAATGATTTGGATGTGAACACAGGAGATGCATTTAGTAAGTTTGCAGATGACACCAAAATAGGAGGTGTAGTGGACAGCGAAGAAGGCTACCTCAGAGTACAACAGAATCTTGATCAGATGGGCCAATGGGCCAAGGTGTAGTAGATGGAGTTTAATTTAGATAAATGCCAGGCACTGCACTTTGGAAAGGCACATCAGGGTAGCACTTATACACTTAATGGTAAGGTCTGAACTGTTGCTGAACAAAAGGCCTTTGAGTGCAAGTTCATTGTTCATTGAAAGTGGAGTCACAGGTAGATAGTATAGTGAAGAAGGCATTTGGTAAGCTTGCCTTTGTTGGTGAGAGCATTGAGTCCAGGAGTTGGGAGGTCATGTTGCAGCTGTGTAAAACACTGGTTAGGCCACTTTTGGAATACTGCATGCAGTTCCTGTCTCCCTGCTATAGGAAGGATGCTGTGAAACTTGAAAGGGTTCAGAAAAGATTGACAAGGATGTTGCCAGAGTTGACGTTTTAGGGAGAGATTGGATAGGCTGGCATATGTTCCCTGGAACATCAGAGGCTGAGGAATGATCTTATTAAAGTTTACACATTCATGAAGGGCATGGATAGGATGAATAGTCCAGGTCTTTTTCCCAAGTTGGGGTCTCCAAACCTCGAGAACATGGGCTAAAGGTGAGATGAGAATGATTTAAAAGGGACCTAAGGAGCAACTTTTTCACGCAGAGAGTGGTGTGTGTTTGGAGCAAGCTGCCAGAGGAAGTGATGGAGCCTGGTACAATAAAAAAAAACATTTGAAAGGTATCTGGATAGGTATATGAATAGGAAAGGGTTAGAGGGATGTGTGCCAAATACTGGCAAATAGGACTAGTTTAATTCAGGATATCTGGTCAGCATGGATGAGTTGGAACAAAGTGCCTGTTTCCCTGCTGTACAACTCAATGGTTTAAAGAGTAATGAGAAGCTATTAAGCATTTCCTTTGAAACTCTTGGAGATGTACTTGCCTGGAACTTGCGCCAAACCTAGATATTATCGAGGGCCAGCTGCATATGCATGGACTAATTTGGTATCGAAGGTATCACAAATGGTGCTGAAAATTGTGAAACTGTCAGTGAACATTCCTATATCTGATATCACGTTGGAAGAAAGGCCCTCAATGAAGCAATTGAAGATGTTTCGGTCCAGGACATTATGCTGAAGGACTAGAGGGCTCTTGTGGTGCAGTAGTCAAATCCTATTTGGTCCACTGTAGTGTAATAACATCTCTAAATAGGTTGTTTAGGAAAATGTCTATGCCAAAGAGCTTATGCAATGTCATCCTTGAGGTTGAGGTGATTGACCTACACCAACCATGAACATTTTCCATAATGCCATGCATGATTCCAAACAGTGGAGAGTTTTCCACCCTTGATTCCAATTGATTCCAGTTCTGTAGTGCTCATTAAATCCACATTCAGTTAAATGCAAACTTAATGTCAAGGGTAGGCATTCTTGCCTCATTTAGTGATAATGGGAACTGCAGATGCTGGAGAATCCAAGATAATAAAATGTGAGGCTGGATGAACACAGCAGGCCCAGCAGCAACTCAGGAGCACAAAAGCTGACGTTTCGGACCGAGACCCTTCATCAGAGTGTCTCATTTATGTTGTTCAGCCCTTTTGCCCATATTTGAATCAATTCCACCTCCTGGAAACACCTACCAAATGTGTGGTCGGAGAAGCAACTCTAGGATCAGGCTTATCAGCCACAGAAGGACCTATAGATCCCATGACCAGTGACACGGAAATTCCTAGGTGAACAATCATACTCATTAGCGAGTGACTTCTGACAATAATGATAATGACAATAATGAGGCCAGGAGCTCAGAGGTCCTGGTAGAAGCCAAACTGAGTGTCAGTAAGCAGGTCATTCCTGCGTAAGTTCTGCTTGACATCAGTCATCACTTCCTTTCAAATTTGAGTGCACACTGATTCTCCATTTGCTTTCCACCACCATGGCAATTTCCTTACCAGGTCAGTAGTTTGTCTTTAATATCGGTTTAGTTACTCACATGCAGAACCTTAATAAATGCCCTCTGTAAGTCTCTATAAACTAAATCTATGGATATTCCATTATTGAGCACTTTAGGCACTCAAACAAAAATGTTGGGTTCAATAGACATGAGCTTTACAAACCCATAACGTCTCTGCCTAATCAGCTCAGATTTGCCAAAGCACTTCCAATTCCTGTCCTTAAATGCAGGTTTCAATAACCTCAGCACAGCAGATTTTAAACAAACTGATCAATAATTTTAAGTTTTCTTTTCACTTTCTCAACACTTTAAATAATGAAGATATGTTTGTAATTTTCCAAACTGAAGATCAGTTCCTGAATGAGGACATCTTGGAAGGGTTACTGCAAAAGCTATTTCCTCCTTCTTTTAAAACCCTGGGATGGGAGCCATCAGAACCAAGAGGTTTGAGAAGCAAAGGCAGAAATGCACACATTCTCATTTGATATAGTTAGACAAAAGCACTAGGCATTAACACATCATTGTCATCTCATGCTAGGCCAGGGCAAATTTCCAAACCCCATGATAAAAGTGGCTCAAATAATTCTGAGCAAGAGGACTTTTGGATCAGATTGACTTCCAGGATCTTATGGGTAAAAGTAAAAAATAAGTCAAAAATGATTATGCTTAAATAGTAACCTTGAGGTATATATTCCTCTCCAGTTATGGAGCTCATCCAATTTTTTTTTCATATTTGATGAAATCAGGTGGATTCTATAATGGGCCAGTGATCTGCCAGACTACAACTCAAATGTCAATCTCATATGAAGAAAAATGCTATGATTTACATTTAGAATATATTTTCAAGGCTGGTTTAGGAAAATTAAGTGGGCCAAATGAATTTGACAAATATCATAGCAATAATGAAATAGTCTTCAAGCACATATGGTGAAATATTAAATAATATAAATTTATTTACACTCATGCAAATGGTCTTTTTTACCAGTCTTCCAAAATATTTATTTAACAGAATTCACTTTATTGTAGCTCTTCTTCTTTCCATGAAGAGTAAACATTCCATAAAATCTGTAATTTATGATGGCATTTTAAATCGGGAAAATGTTGAGCACAGTGTGTTGTAATAAATTTGCATGTTAATGCAGCATGTTACAGAAACACAAGACTTAGTTTGTCATTACGACAATTAGACCACAAAAGGATGCCTTTGATCTGTATGATCAAAGGAGTTCTGATTATCTTCCAGACTCAAAAGTCACGTTTTATGTCCTTTGAAGAGTTGTCAAACATCAGTTTTGAACAGATATACAATACAATATTTTCAGTATATTTATCTATTTATGTATGCCCAGACATCCACTGTGTGCTGTCATTAAAGAGATTGTTTGGTCCCTTGAGGAGGCATCAAAAGTTCCTCAGGGGACAATAAAACACTGAGAAAACCTAAACTTTCGTTGTATCTTCAGCAAAGTTTTGTGTACAATTATTGTGAAGTCTCAAATGCAGGGTGTTCCAGCTCTTTTCGATTCCACAAAGTACAATTTTTTCTTTGGTCTCCCCTGAGAAGCACCAATGGGCCACCTTTTATATACTGTTGGTGAATTGCATGTAGACACAAAGAACCAATCTGGAGCTGGAGCAACACAAGCTAAGCCTCTAAAATATTAAAATAAAACAGGGGCTCCCTATTCTAGAGGAACATGGAAGGCTAGATTGAGGTTCTTAATGAGACCAAAGAATGACATAGAAGAAAGCTGCAAATTCAGGGTAGTCTCTCTTCATCACCATGTTCTCTTGGAGCCAGTTAGTAGAATGTCTGGCTGATGCTGGTGAGGGTAGAGAGAATGAGGGGATTGTTCAGTGTAGTTTATGATGTGCACATGTCAGATCACTTATACCTGTGACAGTTTCAATATGAGTTTAATTCTTTCCTTCATTTTTGTAGATCATTCATTTCAGCACCTTCTTAACCAGTTTCTCTCTCATCATTATCCTACCTGCTGATAGCACAGACCTCTGCAACATTGACGTAATTTTCTGGAACAGCATTCACAACACCTCCATCTTCAAAATCCACTGTGCCCCTTACTTTTAAAAACCTTCTAAAAATCTATCTTTTGATCATATCTCGTATGAGCTAAGGCAGTGAAAGAATATCTTTTATGTATTAAATCAGTCCATGCCTTCTTGTAACAGGACATCAATAATGTTTGCGCTTAAGCTCATCAGCGGTAGTAAAATTTGTGATAAACGCATGCAATGCAATGGTTGTAGAGTCATAGAGATTTTACAGTACGAAAGAAGCCTTGAGATCCATTGTGTCCATGTGAGTTCTTAAATTCCAACCATTCTGATCTCATTTCCCAGCCCTTGCTGTGTAGCTTTGTATTTGATGGTGCTTCAAGTGATTATAAAACATAGAGTATAGAACAGTACAGTTTTTTTGTGCTCCTGAGATGCTGCTGGGCCTGCTGTGTTCATCCAGCCTCACATTTTATTATCTTGGAATTCTCCAGCATCTGCAGTTCCCATTATCTCAGTTCAGGAACAGGCGTTTTGGCCCAGGATGTTGTGCCAAACATGACGCTAAATGAAACTAATCCCTTCTGCCTGCTCTTGCTACATTCCTCTCCATTCCTCATATATTCATGTGCTTATCTGACAGTCTTTAAATGTCTTTCCCATATTTCTTTCCACCACTCCTGGCAGTGTGGTTCAGACTTCTACCACCTTCTGCGTAATACACTTGACTTTTTCATTTCCTTTAAAAATTTCTCCCTCACAGCTTAAATACTTGTCCCCTAGTTTTAGACATTTCATCTCTGTGAAAAAAAATTCTGACTGTCAACCGTCTCTATGCGTCTCATGATTTTATAGATTTCTATCACGTCTCCCCTCAAACTCCACTGTTCCAGAGAAAACAACCTGAGATTTTCCAGCCTCTCCTAATAGCTCATATGCTCTAATCCAGGCAGTTTCCTGGTAAATCTCTTCCGCACCCTCTCCAAAGCCTCCACCTCCTTCCTGGAATGTAGCAACCAGAATTGAAACCAATTATCTAAATAGTTCTTTAAATGCCTGAAGGGTTCCTACTTCTTCTACCCTTTCAGGCAGTGAGTTCCAAAGACCCATAACCTTCTGGGTGAAACGTTAATTTCATCTCTAACAATGGTGTTGCCATTGATTACAAACCTTGTAAATTGTGAAGGTATTGGATCAAGAACTGAAAGAGTCACAAGATTAATTACAAAGATAATGATCTTCGGTTGTCTGAATAGATTTGAAAGTCTAGAACCATTTTGCTGAGAGAATGGAGGTTTGAAATGAAAATTGAAACTGTTTGGATTTAGAGCTGTTCAAAATCATGAGGGGTATGGTCAAAGTAGGGAAGAAAAAGAATAAGTTCTCATTGATAGAATGACCACAAGCCAGGAGCTGTAGATTAAAGGTGGTTGGTAGGACGAGCTGCACGAGACATAAAGAAATGTTTTCTTCATGTGATGAGTCATTATAAACTGGAATTCTGTATTTGAGAGTGTGGTGCGGACAGGTTCATTTAAGGCACTTAAGAAGCAATTGTATTATTAACTTAAAAGGAAGCATGTAAGGAGGAAACCAGAGTGTGGTAGTAGCCAGATTGCAACTTTGGAGAGTCAGCAGAGAGAAGATGAACCATTCTATGATAAACATTTTCATTTCAAACCTCCATTCTCTCAGGAAAATGGTTCTAGACTTTCAAATCTATTCAGATAACCGAAGATCATTATCTTTTGTAATTAATTTTGTGACTCCTTTCAGTTTTATCAGAAGGTTACCACTGACCAGAAACTTAATTGGACCTGTTGTATAAATGCTATGGCTAGAAGAGCAGGTCAAAGGCTTGATCCGGGAAAGAGAAACTCATCTCCTAATTTTTCTCCCATTACAATTCAGGATTGTAATGGAAAAGCCTTCACTTGCATGGGTGAGAGTGACTCCATCCACACTCAAGAAGCTCAGCACCGTTCGAAATAAGACAATACAGAAACAGAAATTGCTGGAACAGCTCAGCGGGTCTGGCAGAATCTGTGGAGAGAACGCAGAGTTAACATTTCAGATCAAGTGACCCTTCCTCAGAACTCTGTGCTCAGAACTGTGTTCTGAGGAAGGGTCATGCGGCCTGAAACATTAATTCTGATTTTCTCTCCACAGATGCTGCCAGACTCGCTGAGCTTTTCCAGCAATTTCTGTTTTGTGCCTGGTTTAAAGCATCCACAGTTCTTTCAGCTTTTAATTAAGACAAAACAGTACTCTTAAAAAAAAACAAAAGAACTGCGGATGCTGTAAATCAGGAACAAAAACAAAGTTGCTGGAAAAGCTCAGCAGGCCTGGCAGCTTCGGTGAAAGACAAAATAGCGTTAGTGTTTCAGGTCTGTGACCCTTCCTCAAGACAAAACAATACTCTTGGCTGGTGCCACATCCTCCGTTTTAAATATCCAATCTTTCCACGACCAAAGCACAGCGGCAGCAGTGTGCAGCATTTACAAAAATCACTGCAGCATGCACCAGTTGCTCCTTTGGTAGCATTTTCCAAACCTATGATCCCTATTATCTTGATTTACAAATGCAGGAGATACCTGTTTGTACTATTACTGCAAGATTCCCCTCCAGGCACATGTTAATCTGTGTTAGAATAATTTATTACTTTTGTTTCACTTGTTGCTGGATTAAACTCCTAGAATTTGTTTCTTAATAGCACTATGGGTGTACCTATTCTCTTGGACTGCTACGATTCAAAAAGGCAGCTCACTACTATATTCTCAAGGGCAATTAGGGATGAACAACAAACATCAGCTACGCAAGCAATGTCCCATAAAAGAAAAAAATGAAGTAGTCAAAATTAAAAGCATTTTATTTAAATCCATGCATATTATTAATAATTTATCTACCTTTGGAACAGGTTGTACGTCACTGAGTTATATCTGTTTATTACTTCATAATTGATGAGCAATAAGTAAAGCTTTTCTTTTATTTTAGGAAGTGTAGTTGATAACTTCACTACTAACAGGATTCGAGTTTTATATGTGTGAAACTCAAAAATGATAATTCAAAAGTGAGAAATAAGTTAACAGCAGTAATACATCCTGTTACAAAAACTTATATTAACATTTGCTTAAAGAAGTTAAGGAAGCATGAGGCAACGGAAATTTTTTAGTTGCAAATTATTCAGGGCTAGATTGGAGAAGCTGTATTTGTTTTCTTTGGAACGAGAAAATTGAGGGCGGCTTTTACAGAGTTGTGCAAGAGAATGGCAGGTTTAGTTGAAAGTCAAGATGGCAGCAGAGTAGAACGCTCCAACTGGAGCTCCTCCGCTCCAGTTTATTTCTCATTTCCTTCTCTTCTTTCCCCATTTTTTTCCTCTTTCTTGTACCCTTTTTTGTTGTTTTCTCTCTCTTGGTGTTCACTTTCCCCAGTGGTAGGTATCAGCCTGGTCTCTCAGCGGGTTTCAGCCTGGTGTCTCAGGGTCTCCTGGCGAGTCTCAGCCTAGTCTCTTGACTGCATGCCAGCTGGTCTCTCAGCTCCTCATGGCGCTGTCTCAGCTTGGCGTGTGAGTGGATCCTGTCTGAACATGTTCCTGAGGAACTGGGGAGATCGGAGAGGTGACAGTTTCAGTAGCAGCGACTGAACCTAGGGCAGCTGCGTTGAGAACAGAGAACAGGGTGAGATAAGCGGAGGACTCATTAAAGACTGTTAATCTTTTAACGTAATGTTTATTTTCCTAGTTTAAACAATGAAAGATGTTAATGTTAACTATTGCCTTATTTCTTTATTTTCCTGCTTATTCTATGAAGTAATGTTGAAATTTTAACTCTCATTTCTCTTACTACTTTGTGTCTAAGTACTATTTATACCTAGGTACCTCAGTGCCGAAGATGACACCATGTATGGTGATAGGACGTACATTGCACTGTGTTCCTGCACTTGAATACATGAGACAATAAAATCTAAATCTGAAAACGAAGGCAGTTCCCATTAGTGGATCACACCAGGATGAGGCAACAGGACCAAAGCTCTGGACACATGGTGCGAAGAGAATCTTTATGATTTTATAGTAAGCTATCTTTTTCTGTGGTGTCTTTTATCACTTGCTCAATGTTTATTTGCACCAGATAAAGTGATGTTAAGTGATTGTTCCTTCTGTTGTTGATAGTTTAATTGGCTAGTTGATTGGTAATTGTATAGGGTTCAAGCAATAGCAGTTCCATGCCATTGTTGTTATTCATTTGCACAGAGTTTGGAATATTTAAAAGAGGATTTTAATGTCATGATTTAACTTGGACAGAACTGGGAGCTATCACTAAAAGGGTGTGAGGTGTACAATGGTTGCCAAGGGAGGTCTGCAAGGTCACTTGCAGGACATGAGTTGAAGTGAAAATGTTGGGGAGGTATCTTGAGTTAGCAGTCATGGTGTGTCAGAACAAGGTCTTACTGTTTCAAAGTTTCCTGAATCCAGACTATAGTTCTCAATGTCTCTGATGCACTGTGAACCACAAATCATGAAAAAGCTGACCACACTCCACAAACAATGCAGTGGGCTAGGAGATGTGGAATCAGCCAGCTCAGGTGTGCAGGCTGGAGGCTCACCAGAAACATGATCGCGTTCTACTAAAATTTGAGGGTATCAGCAATGGGGACAGGAATCCAAGATTCACCTTCTGCCCATCATTTCTAAACAGCTCCCGTGTCCTTGCAACTTCATAAAATTCCAGCTCCACAAGTCAGACTTCCTCACAACCCTGGTTACCATGCAAACACTATCACAAGCAGGCGATACTGAAACTTGGGAATGTACCAAACACTTAGCAGAGATGGTAGCGTAGTGATATTTTCACTATATATGGAATGGTCTGCCCCAGAAGGCAGTGGAGGCCAAGTCTCTAGATAGTTTCAAGAAAGAGATAGACAGAGCTCTTAAAGACAGTGGAATCAAGGGTTATGGGGATAAGGCAGGAACAGGTTACTGATTGTGGATGATCAGCCATGATCATAATGAATAGTGGTGCTGGCTCGAAGGGCCGAATAGCCTACTCCAGCACCTATTGTCTATTGTCTATTGGGTTAGTAGTCCAGAGAACCAGGTAATGTTCTGGGCAAGATAACAAAGTGTGGGGCTGGATGATCACAGTAGGCCAAGCAGCATCTTAGGAGCACAAGAGCTGAAGCTTTGGGCCTAAACCCTTCATCAGAAAACCCAACTGAAATCTCTCAACTGACCTACATGTAGCCTCAACACACTGTTCTGGATCTGTAATATTTTACATAATATCATGTTTTGACAACATCACCTTGATAACTTGTTATGATCTCTCTACTTTAATCAATTTGTACAGTTTTGTACTTGTTACAAATGAGGTGTTACTTTGGTTAGGCCCTCAGCATGCAATTCTCGTACCCATCATGTTATTCCAGTCATTTGGTTTAATTCCAGAATCACCCCATTTTTAAGTTTTTGTAATTATCTCTCTGCCTCATTTAATTGCATGACAGGTCATCCCTTCACTATCTATTCAGCTGTTGACACTTTATTCACCCTGTCTAACACCAGCAGAAGCTTATTATTTGGCATATTGACATTCCACTCTCACCAGTTGTGCACACTTTTGATCTCTCTGCAAATAAATTATGCGCCTGTGTGCTTCTCTTCATTCCACCTGACAAAACAGCAGTGCTCCGAAAGCTTGTGATTTCAAATAAATTTGTTGGAAGGTAACCTGGTGTCATGTGATGTTACTTAAAGGATGCAAAACACTGTGTGCCATTAATAAGTGTCAACAAAGCATTGACAAACTTTATCCACTGATGGTTCCCATTCCCCCTCCCACATCTGTCCAACCTCCCCCAGGCCTGTAATTCCCACTGCTGAACCCTGAAAAACCTTTCCATTCGTTATTCTTCTTTCCTCCTTAAAACACTCCTCAAAAGGCCAAGTGGATTCTAAACTGACGCAGCTACCATTCAGAATGTCAGTGGGATGGACAAGAGAAGGTCCATTTGGTTGTATACCAGTGTTTTGGCTTCAGCAAAATACCAACACCAGCACCCACACCAGCATCAACACTAATACCAACACCAACACCAATACCCGCAACCACAGCCTCACCAATATCAGTGCTAATACCAACATTAGCAACCTCAACCATAACAATGTCAACACCAACACCAGTACCATCACCAGCACCCACACCAAAATCGTCACCAACACCAGTACCATCACCAGCACTCACACCAATATCGAAACCAACACCAGCACCCACACCAATATCGACACTGACGCCAGTACCAACACCAGCACCCACACCAATATCGTCATTGACTCCAGCACCAACACCAGCACGCACACCAATATCGAAACTGACACCATTACCAACACCAGCACGCACACCAATATCGACACTGACACCATTACCAACACCAGCACGCAGACCAATATCGAAACTGACACCAGCTGCCACACCAATATCGACACCGACACCAATACAAACACCAACACCAATATCAATACCAACACCAATATCAACACCAACACCAATATCAATACCAAAACCAATATCAATACCAAACAATATCAACACGAACACCAATATCAATACCAACACCAATATCAACACCAACACCAATATCATTACCAACACCAATATCAATACCAACACCAATATCAAAACCAATACCAATATCAACACGAACACCAATATCAATACCAACACCAATATCAATACCAACACCAATATCAATACCAACACCAATATCAAAACTAACACCAATATCAATACCAACACCAATATCAATACCAACACCAATATCAATACCAACACCAATATCAACACCAACACCAATATCAATACAAACACCAATATCAACACCAACACCAATATCAACACCAACACCAATATAAACACCAACACCAATATCAATACCAACACCAATATCAACACCAACACCAATATCAATACAAACACCAATATCAACACCAACACCAATATCAATTCCAACACCAATATCAACACCAACACCAATATCGACACGAACACCAATATCAATTCCAACACCAATATCAACACCAACACCAATATCAACACCAACACCAATATCGACACCAACACCAATATCAATACCAACACCAATATCAACACCAACACCAATATGAACACCAACACCAATATCAATTCCAACACCAATATCAACACCAACACCAATATCAATTCCAAAACCAATATCAACACCAACACCAATATCAATACCAACACCAATATCAACACCAACACCAATATCAACACCAACACCAATATCGACACCAACACCAATATCAATACCAACACCAATATCAACACCAACACCAATATCGACACCAACACCAATATCAATACCAACACCAATATCAACACCAACACCAATATCAATTCCAACACCAATATCAACACCAACACCAATATCAACACCAACACCAATATCGACACCAACAACAATATCAATACCAACACCAATATCAACACCAACACCAATATCAACACCAACACCAGTATCAATTCAAACAACAATATCAACACCAACACCAATATCAACACCAACACCAATATCGACACCAACACCAATATCAACACCAACACCAATATCAACACCAACACTAATATCAATTCCAACACCAATATCAACACCAACACCAATATCAACACCAACACCAATATCAATTCAAACACCAATATCGACACCAACACCAATATCAATACCAACACCAATATCAATACCAACACCAATATCAACATCAACACCAATATCAACACCAACACCAATATCAACACCAACACCAATATCAATACAAACACCAATATCAACAGCAACACCAATATCAATTCCAACACCAATATCAACACCAACACCAATATCAACACCAACACCAATATCAATACCAACACCAATATCAACACCAACACAAATATCAATACAAACACCAATATCAACACCAACACCAATATCAATTCCAACACCAATATCAACACCAACACCAATATCGACACCAACACCAATATCAATACCAACACCAATATCAACACCAACACCAATCTCAATTCCAACACCAATATCAACATCAACACCAATATCAACACCAACACCAATATCAACACCAACACCAATATCAATACAAACACCAATATCAACAGCAACACCAATATCAATTCCAACACCAATATCAACACCAACACCAATATCAATACCAACACCAATATCAACACCAACACAAATATCAATACAAACACCAATATCAACACCAACACCAATATCAATTCCAACACCAATATCAACACCAACACCAATATCGACACCAACACCAATATCAATTCCAACACCAATATCAACACCAACACCAATCTCAATTCCAACACCAATATCAACACCAACACCAATATCGACACCAACACCAATATCAATACCAACACCAATATCAACACCAACACCAATATCAATACCAACACCAATATCAATTCCAACACCAATATCAACACCAACACCAATATCGACACCAACACCAATATCAGTACCAACACCAATATCAATACCAACACCAATATCAATACCAACACCAATATCAACACCAACACCAATATCAATACCAACACCAATATCAAAAACAATACCAATATCAAAACCAACACCAATATCAATACCAACACCAATATCAACACCAACACCAATATCAACACCAAGACCAATATCAATACCAACACCAATATCAACACCAACACCTATATCGACACCAACACCAATATGAATACCAACACAAATATCAATGCCAACACCAATATCAACACCAACACCAATATCAATACCAACACCAATATCAACACCAACACAAATATCAATACAAACACCAATATCAACACCAACACCAATATCAATTCCAACACCAATATCAACACCAACACCAATATCGACACCAACACCAATATCAATTCCAACACCAATATCAACACCAACACCAATCTCAATTCCAACACCAATATCAACACCAACACCAATATCGACACCAACACCAATATCAATACCAACACCAATATCAACACCAACACCAATATCAATACCAACACCAATATCAATTCCAAAACCAATATCAACACCAACACCAATATCGACACCAACACCAATATCAGTACCAACACCAATATCAATACCAACACCAATATCAATACCAACACCAATATCAACACCAACACCAATATCAATACCAACACCAATATCAAAAACAATACCAATATCAAAACCAACACCAATATCAATACCAACACCAATATCAACACCAACACCAATATCAACACCAAGACCAATATCAATACCAACACCAATATCAACACCAACACCTATATCGACACCAACACCAATATGAATACCAACACAAATATCAATGCCAACACCAATATCAACACCAACACCAATATCAATACCAACACCAATTTCAATACCAACACCAATATCAACATCAAGAACAATATCAAAACAAACACCAATATCAATACCAACACCAATATCAACACCAACACCAATATCAACACCAACACCAATATCAATACCAACACCAATGTCAATACCAACACATTTATCAACAACAAGACCAATATCAACACGAAGACCAATATCAATACCAACACCAATATCAACACCAACACCAATATCAACACCAACACCAATATCGACACCAACACCAATATCAATACCAACACAACTATCAATGCCAACAGCAATATCAACACCAACACCAATATCAATACCAACACCAATATCAATGCCAACAACAATATCAACACCAAGACCAATATCAAAACCAACAACAATATCAATACCAACACAAATATCAACACCAACACCAATATCAATACCAACACCAATATCAAAACCAATACCAATATCAACACGAACACCAATATCAATACCAACACCAATATCAATACCAACACCAATATCAATACCAACACCAATATCAAAACCAACACCAATATCAATACCAACACCAATATCAATACCAACACCAATATCAAAACCAATACCAATATCAATACCAACACCAATATCAATACCAACACCAATATCAATACCAACACCAATATCAATACCAACACAAATATCAACACCAACACCAATATCAATACCAACACCAATATCAATACCAACACCAATATCAACACCAACACCAATATCAATACAAACACCAATATCAACACCAACACCAATATCAATTCCAACACCAATATCAACACCAACACCAATATCAATACCAACACCAATATCAATACCAACACCAATATCAACACCAACACCAATATCAATACAAACACCAATATCAACACCAACACCAATATCAACACCAACACCAATATCAACACCAACACCAATATCAATACCAACACCAATATCAACACCAACACCAATATCAATACAAACACCAATATCAACACCAACACCAATATCAATACAAACACCAATATCAACAGCAACACCAATATCAATTCCAACACCAATATCAACACCAACACCAATATCAACACCAACACCAATATCAATACCAACACCAATATCAACACCAACACAAATATCAATACAAACACCAATATCAACACCAACACCAATATCAATTCCAACACCAATATCAACACCAACACCAATATCGACACCAACACCAATATCAATACCAACACCAATATCAACACCAACACCAATATCAATTCCAACACCAATATCAACACCAACACCAATATCGACACCAACACCAATATCAATACCAACACCAATATCAACACCAACACCAATATCAATACCAACACCAATATCAATTCCAACACCAATATCAACACCAACACCAATATCGACACCAACACCAATATCAGTACCAACACCAATATCAATACCAACACCAATATCAATACCAACACCAATATCAACACCAACACCAATATCAACACCAAGACCAATATCAATACCAACACCAATATCAACACCAACACCTATATCGACACCAACACCAATATGAATACCAACACAAATATCAATGCCAACACCAATATCAACACCAACACCAATATCAATACCAACACCAATTTCAATACCAACACCAATATCAACATCAAGAACAATATCAAAACAAACACCAATATCAATACCAACACCAATATCAACACCAACACCAATATCAACACCAACACCAATATCAACACCAACACCTATATCGACACCAACACCAATATGAATACCAACACAAATATCAATGCCAACACCAATATCAACACCAACACCAATATCAATACCAACACCAATTTCAATACCAACACCAATATCAACATCAAGAACAATATCAAAACAAACACCAATATCAATACCAACACCAATATCAACACCAACACCAATATCAACACCAACACCAATATCAACACCAACACCAATATCAACATCAAGAACAATATCGACACCAACACCAATGTCAATACCAACACATTTATCAACAACAAGACCAATATCAACACCAAGACCAATATCAATACCAACACCAATATCAACACCAACACCAATATCAACACCAACACCAATATCGACACCAACACCAATATCAATACCAACACAACTATCAATACCAACAGCAATATCAACACCAACACCAATATCAATACCAACACCAATATCAATGCCAACAACAATATCAACACCAAGACCAATATCAAAACCAACAACAATATCAATACCAACACAAATATCAACACCAACACCAATATCAATACCAACACCAATATCAAAACCATTACCAATATCAACACGAACACCAATATCAATACCAACACCAATATCAATACCAACACCAATTTCAATACCAACACCAATATCAAAACCAATACCAATATCAATACCAACACCAATATCAATACCAACACCAATATCAAAACCAATACCAATATCAATACCAACACCAATATCAATACCAACACCAATATCAATACCAACACCAATATCAATACCAACACAAATATCAACACCAACACCAATATCAATACCAACACCAATATCAATACCAACACCAATATCAACACCAACACCAATATCAATACAAACACCAATATCAACACCAACACCAATATCAATTCCAACACCAATATCAACACCAACACCAATATCAATACCAACACCAATATCAATACCAACACCAATATCAACACCAACACCAATATCAATACAAACACCAATATCAACACCAACACCAATATCAACACCAACACCAATATCAACACCAACACCAATATCAATACCAACACCAATATCAACACCAACACCAATATCAATACAAACACCAATATCAACACCAACACCAATATCAATTCCAACACCAATATCAACACCAACACCAATATCGACACCAACACCAATATCAATTCCAACACCAATATCAACACCAACACCAATATCAACACCAACACCAATATCGACACCAACACCAATATCAATACCAACACCAATATCAACACCAACACCAATATGAACACCAACACCAATATCAATTCCAACACCAATATCAACTCCAACACCAATATCAATTCCAAAACCAATATCAACACCAACACCAATATCAATACCAACACCAATATCAACACCAACACCAATATCAACACCAACACCAATATCGACACCAACACCAATATCAATACCAACACCAATATCAACACCAACACCAATATCGACACCAACACCAATATCAATACCAACACCAATATCAACACCAACACCAATATCAATTCCAACACCAATATCAACACCAACACCAATATCAACACCAACACCAATATCGACACCAACACCAATATCAATACCAACACCAATATCAACACCAACACCAATATCAACACCAACACCAATATCAATTCAAACAACAATATCAACACCAACACCAATATCAACACCAACACCAATATCGACACCAACACCAATATCAACACCAACACCAATATCAACACCAACACTAATATCAATTCCAACACCAATATCAACACCAACACCAATATCAACACCAACACCAATATCAATTCAAACACCAATATCGACACCAACACCAATATCAATACCAACACCAATATCAATACCAACACCAATATCAACATCAACACCAATATCAACACCAACACCAATATCAACACCAACACCAATATCAATACAAACACCAATATCAACAGCAACACCAATATCAATTCCAACACCAATATCAACACCAACACCAATATCAACACCAACACCAATATCAATACCAACACCAATATCAACACCAACACAAATATCAATACAAACACCAATATCAACACCAACACCAATATCAATTCCAACACCAATATCAACACCAACACCAATATCGACACCAACACCAATATCAATACCAACACCAATATCAACACCAACACCAATCTCAATTCCAACACCAATATCAACACCAACACCAATATCGACACCAACACCAATATCAATACCAACACCAATATCAACATCAACACCAATATCAACACCAACACCAATATCAACACCAACACCAATATCAATACAAACACCAATATCAACAGCAACACCAATATCAATTCCAACACCAATATCAACACCAACACCAATATCAACACCAACACCAATATCAATACCAACACCAATATCAACACCAACACAAATATCAATACAAACACCAATATCAACACCAACACCAATATCAATTCCAACACCAATATCAACACCAACACCAATCTCAATTCCAACACCAATATCAACACCAACACCAATATCGACACCAACACCAATATCAATACCAACACCAATATCAACACCAACACCAATATCAATACCAACACCAATATCAATTCCAACACCAATATCAACACCAACACCAATATCGACACCAACACCAATATCAGTACCAACACCAATATCAATACCAACACCAATATCAATACCAACACCAATATCAACACCAACACCAATATCAATACCAACACCAATATCAAAAACAATACCAATATCAAAACCAACACCAATATCAATACCAACACCAATATCAACACCAACACCAATATCAACACCAAGACCAATATCAATACCAACACCAATATCAACACCAACACCTATATCGACACCAACACCAATATGAATACCAACACAAATATCAATGCCAACACCAATATCAACACCAACACCAATATCAATACCAACACCAATTTCAATACCAACACCAATATCAACATCAAGAACAATATCAAAACAAACACCAATATCAATACCAACACCAATATCAACACCAACACCAATATCAACACCAACACCAATATCAATACCAACACCAATGTCAATACCAACACATTTATCAACAACAAGACCAATATCAACACCAAGACCAATATCAATACCAACACCAATATCAACACCAACACCAATATCAACACCAACACCAATATCGACACCAACACCAATATCAATACCAACACAACTATCAATACCAACAGCAATATCAACACCAACACCAATATCAATACCAACACCAATATCAATGCCAACAACAATATCAACACCAAGACCAATATCAAAACCAACAACAATATCAATACCAACACAAATATCAACACCAACACCAATATCAATACCAACACCAATATCAAAACCAATACCAATATCAACACGAACACCAATATCAATACCAACACCAATTTCAATACCAACACCAATATCAATACCAACACCAATATCAAAACCAACACCAATATCAATACCAACACCAATATCAATACCAACACCAATATCAAAACCAATACCAATATCAATACCAACACCAATATCAATACCAACACCAATATCAATACCAACACCAATATCAATACCAACACAACTATCAACACCAACACCAATATCAATACCAACACCAATATCAATACCAACACCAATATCAACACCAACACCAATATCAATACAAACACCAATATCAACACCAACACCAATATCAATTCCAACACCAATATCAACACCAACACCAATATCAATACCAACACCAATATCAATACCAACACCAATATCAACACCAACACCAATATCAATACAAACACCAATATCAACACCAACACCAATATCAACACCAACACCAATATCAACACCAACACCAATATCAATACCAACACCAATATCAACACCAACACCAATATCAATACAAACACCAATATCAACACCAACACCAATATCAATACAAACACCAATATCAACAGCAACACCAATATCAATTCCAACACCAATATCAACACCAACACCAATATCGACACCAACACCAATATCAATACCAACACCAATATCAACACCAACACCAATATCAATTCCAACACCAATATCAACACCAACACCAATATCAACACCAACACCAATATCGACACCAACACCAATATCAATACCAACACCAATATCAACACCAACACCAATATCAACACCAACACCAATATCAATTCAAACAACAATATCAACACCAACACCAATATCAACACCAACACCAATATCGACACCAACACCAATATCAACACCAACACCAATATCAACACCAACACTAATATCAATTCCAACACCAATATCAACACCAACACCAATATCAACACCAACACCAATATCAATTCAAACACCAATATCGACACCAACACCAATATCAATACCAACACCAATATCAATACCAACACCAATATCAACATCAACACCAATATCAACACCAACACCAATATCAACACCAACACCAATATCAATACAAACACCAATATCAACAGCAACACCAATATCAATTCCAACACCAATATCAACACCAACACCAATATCAACACCAACACCAATATCAATACCAACACCAATATCAACACCAACACAAATATCAATACAAACACCAATATCAACACCAACACCAATATCAATTCCAACACCAATATCAACACCAACACCAATATCGACACCAACACCAATATCAATACCAACACCAATATCAACACCAACACCAATCTCAATTCCAACACCAATATCAACACCAACACCAATATCGACACCAACACCAATATCAATACCAACACCAATATCAACATCAACACCAATATCAACACCAACACCAATATCAACACCAACACCAATATCAATACAAACACCAATATCAACAGCAACACCAATATCAATTCCAACACCAATATCAACACCAACACCAATATCAACACCAACACCAATATCAATACCAACACCAATATCAACACCAACACAAATATCAATACAAACACCAATATCAACACCAACACCAATATCAATTCCAACACCAATATCAACACCAACACCAATCTCAATTCCAACACCAATATCAACACCAACACCAATATCGACACCAACACCAATATCAATACCAACACCAATATCAACACCAACACCAATATCAATACCAACACCAATATCAATTCCAACACCAATATCAACACCAACACCAATATCGACACCAACACCAATATCAGTACCAACACCAATATCAATACCAACACCAATATCAATACCAACACCAATATCAACACCAACACCAATATCAATACCAACACCAATATCAAAAACAATACCAATATCAAAACCAACACCAATATCAATACCAACACCAATATCAACACCAACACCAATATCAACACCAAGACCAATATCAATACCAACACCAATATCAACACCAACACCTATATCGACACCAACACCAATATGAATACCAACACAAATATCAATGCCAACACCAATATCAACACCAACACCAATATCAATACCAACACCAATTTCAATACCAACACCAATATCAACATCAAGAACAATATCAAAACAAACACCAATATCAATACCAACACCAATATCAACACCAACACCAATATCAACACCAACACCAATATCAATACCAACACCAATGTCAATACCAACACATTTATCAACAACAAGACCAATATCAACACCAAGACCAATATCAATACCAACACCAATATCAACACCAACACCAATATCAACACCAACACCAATATCGACACCAACACCAATATCAATACCAACACAACTATCAATACCAACAGCAATATCAACACCAACACCAATATCAATACCAACACCAATATCAATGCCAACAACAATATCAACACCAAGACCAATATCAAAACCAACAACAATATCAATACCAACACAAATATCAACACCAACACCAATATCAATACCAACACCAATATCAAAACCAATACCAATATCAACACGAACACCAATATCAATACCAACACCAATTTCAATACCAACACCAATATCAATACCAACACCAATATCAAAACCAACACCAATATCAATACCAACACCAATATCAATACCAACACCAATATCAAAACCAATACCAATATCAATACCAACACCAATATCAATACCAACACCAATATCAATACCAACACCAATATCAATACCAACACAACTATCAACACCAACACCAATATCAATACCAACACCAATATCAATACCAACACCAATATCAACACCAACACCAATATCAATACAAACACCAATATCAACACCAACACCAATATCAATTCCAACACCAATATCAACACCAACACCAATATCAATACCAACACCAATATCAATACCAACACCAATATCAACACCAACACCAATATCAATACAAACACCAATATCAACACCAACACCAATATCAACACCAACACCAATATCAACACCAACACCAATATCAATACCAACACCAATATCAACACCAACACCAATATCAATACAAACACCAATATCAACACCAACACCAATATCAATACAAACACCAATATCAACAGCAACACCAATATCAATTCCAACACCAATATCAACACCAACACCAATATCAACACCAACACCAATATCAATACCAACACCAATATCAACACCAACACAAATATCAATACAAACACCAATATCAACACCAACACCAATATCAATTCCAACACCAATATCAACACCAACACCAATATCGACACCAACACCAATATCAATACCAACACCAATATCAACACCAACACCAATCTCAATTCCAACACCAATATCAACACCAACACCAATATCGACACCAACACCAATATCAATACCAACACCAATATCAACACCAACACCAATATCAATACCAACACCAATATCAATTCCAACACCAATATCAACACCAACACCAATATCGACACCAACACCAATATCAGTACCAACACCAATATCAATACCAACACCAATATCAATACCAACACCAATATCAACACCAACACCAATATCAATACCAACACCATTATCAAAAACAATACCAATATCAAAACCAACACCAATATCAATACCAACACCAATATCAACACCAACACCAATATCAACACCAAGACCAATATCAATACCAACATCAATATCAACACCAACACCTATATCGACACCAACACCAATATGAATACCAACACAAATGTCAATGCCAACACCAATATCAACACCAACACCAATATCAATACCAACACCAATTTCAATACCAACACCAATATCAACATCAAGAACAATATCAAAACAAACACCAATATCAATACCAACACCAATATCAACACCAACACCAATATCAACACCAACACCAATATCAACACCAACACCTATATCGACACCAACACCAATATGAATACCAACACAAATATCAATGCCAACACCAATATCAACACCAACACCAATATCAATACCAACACCAATTTCAATACCAACACCAATATCAACATCAAGAACAATATCAAAACAAACACCAATATCAATACCAACACCAATATCAACACCAACACCAATATCAACACCAACACCAATATCAACACCAACACCAATATCAACACCAACACCAATATCGACACCAACACCAATGTCAATACCAACACATTTATCAACAACAAGACCAATATCAACACCAAGACCAATATCAATACCAACACCAATATCAACGCCAACACCAATATCAACACCAACACCAATATCGACACCAACACCAATATCAATACCAACACAACTATCAATACCAACAGCAATATCAACACCAACACCAATATCAATACCAACACCAATATCAATGCCAACAACAATATCAACACCAAGACCAATATCAAAACCAACAACAATATCAATACCAACACAAATATCAACACCAACACCAATATCAATACCAACACCAATATCAAAACCAATACCAATATCAACACGAACACCAATATCAATACCAACACCAATATCAATACCAACACCAATATCAATACCAACACCAATATCAAAACCAACACCAATATCAATACCAACACCAATATCAATACCAACACCAATATCAAAACCAATACCAATATCAATACCAACACCAATATCAATACCAACACCAATATCAATACCAACACCAATATCAATACCAACACAAATATCAACACCAACACCAATATCAATACCAACACCAATATCAATACCAACACCAATATCAACACCAACACCAATATCAATACAAACACCAATATCAACACAAACACCAATATCAATTCCAACACCAATATCAACACCAACACCAATATCAATACCAACGCCAATATCAATAACAACACCAATATCAACACCAACACCAATATCAATACAAACACCAATATCAACACCAACACCAATATCAACACCAACACCAATATCAACACCAACACCAATATCAATACCAACACCAATATCAACACCAACACCAATATCAATACAAACACCAATATCAACACCAACACCAATATCAATTCCAACACCAATATCAACACCAACACCAATATCGACACCAACACCAATATCAATTCCAACACCAATATCAACACCAACACCAATATCAACACCAACACCAATATCGACACCAACACCAATATCAATACCAACACCAATATCAACACCAACACCAATATGAACACCAACACCAATATCAATTCCAACACCAATATCAACACCAACACCAATATCAATTCCAAAACCAATATCAACACCAACACCAATATCAATACCAACACCAATATCAACACCAACACCAATATCAACACCAACACCAATATCGACACCAACACCAATATCAATACCAACACCAATATCAACACCAACACCAATATCGACACCAACACCAATATCAATACCAACACCAATATCAACACCAACACCAATATCAATTCCAACACCAATATCAACACCAACACCAATATCAACACCAACACCAATATCGACACCAACACCAATATCAATACCAACACCAATATCAACACCAACACCAATATCAACACCAACACCAGTATCAATTCAAACAACAATATCAACACCAACACCAATATCAACACCAACACCAATATCGACACCAACACCAATATCAACACCAACACCAATATCAACACCAACACTAATATCAATTCCAACACCAATATCAACACCAACACCAATATCAACACCAACACCAATATCAATTCAAACACCAATATCGACACCAACACCAATATCAATACCAACACCAATATCAATACCAACACCAATATCAACATCAACACCAATATCAACACCAACACCAATATCAACACCAACACCAATATCAATACAAACACCAATATCAACAGCAAAACCAATATCAATTCTAACACCAATATCAACACCAACACCAATATCAACACCAACACCAATATCAATACCAACACCAATATCAACACCAACACCAGTATCAATACAAACACCAATATCAACACCAACACCAATATCAATTCCAACACCAATATCAACACCAACACCAATATCGACACCAACACCAATATCAATTCCAACACCAATATCAACACCAACACCAATCTCAATTCCAACACCAATATCAACACCAACACCAATATCGACACCAACACCAATATCAATACCAACACCAATATCAACATCAACACCAATATCAACACCAACACCAATATCAAAACCAACACCAATATCAATACAAACACCAATATCAACAGCAACACCAATATCAATTCCAACACCAATATCAACACCAACACCAATATCAACACCAACACCAATATCAATACCAACACCAATATCAACACCAACACAAATATCAATACAAACACCAATATCAACACCAACACCAATATCAATTCCAACACCAATATCAACACCAACACCAATATCGACACCAACACCAATATCAATACCAACACCAATATCAACACCAACACCAATCTCAATTCCAACACCAATATCAACACCAACACCAATATCGACACCAACACCAATATCAATACCAACACCAATATCAACACCAACAACAATATCAATACCAACACCAATATCAATTCCAACACCAATATCAACACCAACACCAATATCAACACCAACACCAATATCAGTACCAACACCAATATCAATACCAACACCAATATCAATACCAACACCAATATCAATACCAACACCAATATCAATACCAACACCAATATCAAAAACAATACCAATATCAAAACCAACACCAATATCAATACCAACACCAATATCAACACCAACACCATTATCAACACCAAGACCAATATCAATACCAACACCAATATCAACACCAACACCTATATCGACACCAACACCAATATCAATACCAACACAAATATCAATGCCAACACCAATATCAACACCAACACCAATATCAATACCAACACCAATTTCAATACCAACACCAATATCAACATCAAGAACAATATCAAAACAAACACCAATATCAATACCAACACCAATATCAACACCAACACCAATATCAACACCAACACCAATATCAATACCAACACCAATGTCAATACCGACACATTTATCAACAACAAGACCAATATCAACACCAAGACCAATATCAATACCAACACCAATATCAACACCAACACCAATATCAATACCAACACCAATATCAACACCAACACCAATATCAATACCAACACCAATATCAATGCCAACAACAATATCAACACCAAGACCAATATCAAAACCAACAACAATATCAATACCAACACAAATATCAACACCAACACCAATATCAATACCAACACCAATATCAAAACCAATACCAATATCAACACGAACACCAATATCAATACCAACACCAATATCAATACCAACACCAATATCAATACCAACACCAATATCAAAACCAACACCAATATCAATACCAACACCAATATCAATACCAATACCAATATCAAAACCAATACCAATATCAATACCAACACCAATATCAATACCAACACCAATATCAATACCAACACCAATATCAATACCAACACAAATATCAACACCAACACCAATATCAATACCAACACCAATATCAATACCAACGCCAATATCAACACCAACACCAATATCAATACAAACACCAATATCAACACCAACACCAATATCAATTCCAACACCAATATCAACACCAACACCAATATCGACACCAACACCAATATCAATACCAACACCAATATCAACACCAACACCAATCTCAATTCCAACACCAATATCAACACCAACACCAATATCGACACCAACACCAATATCAATACCAACACCAATATCAACATCAACACCAATATCAACACCAACACCAATATCAACACCAACACCAATATCAATACAAACACCAATATCAACAGCAACACCAATATCAATTCCAACACCAATATCAACACCAACACCAATATCAACACCAACACCAATATCAATACCAACACCAATATCAACACCAACACAAATATCAATACAAACACCAATATCAACACCAACACCAATATCAATTCCAACACCAATATCAACACCAACACCAATATCGACACCAACACCAATATCAATACCAACAACAATATCAACACCAACACCAATCTCAATTCCAACACCAATATCAACACCAACACCAATATCGACACCAACACCAATATCAATACCAACACCAATATCAACACCAACAACAATATCAATACCAACACCAATATCAATTCCAACACCAATATCAACACCAACACCAATATCGACACCAACACCAATATCAGTACCAACACCAATATCAATACCAACACCAATATCAATACCAACACCAATATCAACACCAACACCAATATCAATACCAACACCAATATCAAAAACAATACCAATATCAAAACCAACACCAATATCAATACCAACACCAATATCAACACCAACACCATTATCAACACCAAGACCAATATCAATACCAACACCAATATCAACACCAACAGCTATATCGACACCAACACCAATATCAATACCAACACAAATATCAATGCCAACACCAATATCAACACCAACACCAATATCAATACCAACACCAATTTCAATACCAACACCAATATCAACATCAAGAACAATATCAAAACAAACACCAATATCAATACCAACACCAATATCAACACCAACACCAATATCAACACCAACACCAATATCAATACCAACACCAATGTCAATACCGACACATTTATCAACAACAAGACCAATATCAACACCAAGACCAATATCAATACCAACACCAATATCAACACCAACACCAATATCAATACCAACACCAATATCGACACCAACACCAATATCAATACCAACACAACTATCAATACCAACACCAATATCAACACCAACACCAATATCAATACCAACACCAATATCAATGCCAACAACAATATCAACACCAAGACCAATATCAAAACCAACAACAATATCAATACCAACACAAATATCAACACCAACACCAATATCAATACCAACACCAATATCAAAACCAATACCAATATCAACACGAACACCAATATCAATACCAACACCAATATCAATACCAACACCAATATCAATACCAACACCAATATCAAAACCAACACCAATATCAATACCAACACCAATATCAATACCAATACCAATATCAAAACCAATACCAATATCAATACCAACACCAATATCAATACCAACACCAATATCAATACCAACACGAATATCAATACCAACACAAATATCAACACCAACACCAATATCAATACCAACACCAATATCAATACCAACACCTATATCAACACCAACACCAATATCAATACAAACACCAATATCAACACCAACACCAATATCAATTCCAACACCAATATCAACACCAACACCAATATCAATACCAACACCAATATCAATACCAACACCAATATCAACACCAACACCAATATCAATACAAACACCAATATCAACACCAACACCAATATCAACACCAACACCAATATCAACACCAACACCAATATCAATACCAACACCAATATCGACACCAACACCAATATCAATACAAACACCAATATCAACACCAACACCAATATCAACACCAACACCAATATCAATACCAACACCAATATCAACACCAAGACCAATAACAAAACCAACAGCAATATTAATACCAACACCAATATCAGCACCAACACCAATATCATCACCAATATCAATACCAACACCAATATCAACACCAACACCAATATCAATACCAACACCAATATCAAAACCAAAACCAATATCAACACCAAGACCAATATCAACACCAAAACCAATATCAACACGAACACCAATATCAATACCAACACCAATATCAACACCAACACCAATATCAATACCAACACCAATATCAACACCATCACATATATCAATACCAACACCAATATCAACACCAACACCAATATCAATACCAACACAAATATCAATACCAACACCAATATCAACACCAACACGAATATCAATACCAACACCAATATCAATACCAACACCAATATCAACACCAACACCAATATCAATACCAACACCAATATCACTACCAACACCAATATCAGCACCAACACCAATATCAATGCCAACACCAATATCAATACCAACACCAATATCAACACCCACACAAATATCAATGCCAACACCAATATCAACACCAAAACCAATATCAATCCCAACACCAATATCAACACCAACGCCAATATCAATACAAACACCAATATCAATACCAACACCAATATCAACACCAACATCAATATCAATACCAACACAAATATCAATATCATCACCAATATCAACACCAACACCAATATCAATACCAACACCAATATCAATACCAACACCAATATCAACACCAACACCAATATCCATACCAACACCAATATCAACAGCAACACCAATATCAACAACAACACCAATATCAATACCAACACCAATATCAGCACCAACACCAATATCAGCACCATTATCAATACCACCGCCAATTTCAACACCAAAACCAATATCAATACCAACAGCAATAGCAATACCAACACCAATATCAACACCAAGACCAATATCAACACCAACACCACTGACAACACCAACACCAATATCAATACCAACAATCAATATTAACACCAACACCAATATCTACACCATCTCATATATCAATAACAACACCAATATCAACACCAACACCAATATCAATATCAACACCAACACCAACATCCATACCAACACCAATATCAGCACCAACACCAATATCATCACCAATATCAATGCCAACAACAATATCACCACCAACACCAATATCAATACCAACACCAATATCAATACCAACACCAATATCAACACCAAGACCAATATCAACACCAACACCAATATCAACACCAACAATCAATATCAACACCAACACCAATATCAACACCATCACATATATCAGTACCAACACCAATATCAACACCAGCACCAATATCAATACCAACATCAATATCATTACCAACACCAATATCAACACCAACACCAATATCAATACCAACACCAATATCAATACCAACACCAACACCAAGATCAACACCAACACCAATATCATTACCAACACCAATATCAATACCAACACCAACATCAACACCAACACCAATATCAACACCAACACCAATATCAACACGAACACCAATATCAACACGAACACCAATATCAACACCAACACCAATATCAATTCAGCACCAATATCAACACAAACACCAATATCAATACCAACACCAATATCAATACAAACACCAATATCAATACCAACACCAATATCATCACCATCACCAATATCCACACCAACACCAATATCAACACCAACGCCAATATCAATACCAACACCTATATCAACACCAACACCAATATCAATACCAACACCAATATCAATGCCAACTCCAATATCAATCGCAACGCCAATATCACAACCAACACCAATATCAACACCAACACCAATATCAATACCAACACCAATATCAACACCAACACTAATATCAATACCAACACCAATATCAATACCAACACCAATATCAACACCAAAACCAATATCAATACCAACACCAGTATCAATACCAACACCAATATCAACACCAAAACCAATATCAATACCAACACCAGTATCAACACCAACACCAATATCAATACCAACACCAATATCAACACCAACACCAATATTAACACCAACACCAATATCACTGCCAACACCAATATCATCACCAACACCAATATCAATTCAAACACCAATATCAACACCAACACCAATATCAATACAAACACCAATATCAATACCAACACCAATATCTACACCAACACTAATATCAATACCAACACCAATATCAATGCCAACACCAATATCAATACCAACATCAATATCAACGCGACCACCAATATCAACACCAACACCAATATCAACACCAACACCAATATCAATACCAACACCAATATCAATACCAACACCAATGTCAACACCAACACCAATATCATTACCAACACCAATATCAATACCAACGCCATTATCAATACCAACACCAAAAGCAATACCAACACCAATATCAACACCAACACCAATATCGATACCAACACCAATATCAATACCAACACCAATATCAACACCAAGACCAATATCAATTCCAACACCAATATCAATACCAACACCAATATCAATACCAACACCAATATCAATACGAACACCAATATCAATACCAACACCAATATCATCACCAACACCAATATCAATACCAACACCAATGTCACAACCAACACCAATATCATTACCAACACCAATGTCAATACCAACGGCAATATCAATACCAACACCAATATCAACACCAACACCAAGATCAATACCAACACCAATATCAACACCAACACCAATATCAATACCAACACCTATATCAACACCAATACCAATATCAATACCAACACCAATATCAATGCCAACTCCAATATCAATCGCAACACCAATATCAGTACCAACACCAATATCAACACCAACACCAATATCAATACCAACACCAATGTCAACACCAACACCAATATCAATACCAAGACCAATATCAATACCAACACCAATATCAACACCAACACCAATATCAATACCAACACCAATATCAATGCCAACTCCAATATCAATCGCAACACCAATATCACTACCAACACCAATATCAACACCAACACCAATATCAATACCAACACCAATGTCAACAACAACACCAATATCATCACCAACACCAATATCAATACCAACACCAATATCAATACCAAGACCAATATCAACACCAAGACCAATATCAACACCCACACCAATATCACCACCAACACCAATATCAATACCAACAATCAATATCAACACCAACACCAATATCAACACCATCACATATATCAATACCAACACCAATATCAACACCAGCACCAATATCAATACCAACATCAATATCATTACCAACACCATTATCAACACCAACACCAATATCAATACCAACACCAATATCTTTACCAACACCAATATCAACACCAATACCAATATCAACACCAACACCAATATCAATACCAACACCAATATCAATACCAACACCAATATCAACACCAACACCAATATCAACACGAACACCAATATCAACACCAACACCAAGATCAATACCAACAGCAATATCAATACCAACACCAATATCAACACCAACACCAATATCAATACCAACGCCAATATCAACACCAACACCAATATCAATACCAAGACCAATATCATCACCAACACCAATATCCACACCAACACCAATATCAACACCAACACCAATATCAATACCAACACCTATATCAACACCAACACCAATATCAATACCAACACCAATATCAATGCCAACTCCAATATCAATCGCAACACCAATATCACTACCAACACCAATATCAACACCAACACCAATATCAATACCAACACCAATATCAATACCAACACCAATATCAATACCAACACCAATATCAATACCAAGACCAATATCAACACCAACACCAATATCAATACCAACACCAATATCAACACCAACACCAATATCAACACCAACACCAATATCAATTAAAACACCAATATCAACATCAACACCAATGTCAACACCAACACCAATATCAATACCAACACCAATATCAATTCCCACACCAATATCAACACCAACCCCAATATCATTACCAACACCAATATCAATACCAACACCAATATCAACGCCAACACCAATCTCAATACCAACACCAATATCAACACCAACACCAATATCAACACCAACACCAATATCAATACCAACACCAATATCAATACAAACACCTATATCAACACCAACACCAATATCAATACCAACACCAATATCAATACAAACACCAATATCAACACCAACACCATTATCAATACAAACACCAATATCATCACCAACACCAATATCCACACCTACACCAATATCAACACCAACCCCATTATCAATACCAACACCTGTATCAACACCAACACCAATGTCAATACCAACACCAATATCAATACCAACTCCAATATCACTAGCAACACCAATATCACGAGCAACACCAATATCACTACCAACACCAATATCAACACCAACACCAATATCAATACCAACACCAATATCAACACCAACACCAATATCAATACCAACACCAATATCAATACCAACACCAATATCAGCACCAACACCAATATCATCACCAATATCAATACCAACACCAATATCAACACCAACACCAATATCAATACCAACACCAATATCAAAACCAAAACCAATATCAACACCAAGACCAATATCAACACCAAAACCAATATCAATACCAACACCAATATCAACACCATCACATATATCAATACCAACACCAATATCAACACCAACATCAATATCAACACCATCACATATATCAATACCAACACCAATATCAACACCAACACCAATATCAATACCAACACAAATATCAATACCAACACCAATATCAACACCAACACGAATATCAATACCAACACCAATATCAATACCAACACCAATATCAACACCAACACCAATATCAATACCAACACCAATATCAGCACCAACACCAATATCAATACCAACACCAATATCAATACCAACACCAATATCAACACCCACACAAATATCAATGCCAACACCAATATCAACACCAACACCAATATCAATCCCAACACCAATATCAACACCAACGCCAATATCAATACAAACACCAATATCAATACCAACACCAATATCAACACCAACATCAATATCAATACCAACACAAATATCAATACCATCACCAATATCAACACCAACACCAACATCAATACCAACACCAATATCAATACCAACACCAATATCAACACCAACAACAATATCCATACCAACACCAATATCAACAACAACACCAATATCAACAACAACACCAATATCAATACCAACACCAATATCAGCACCAACACCAATATCAGCACCATTATCAATACCACCGCCAATTTCAACACCAACACCAATATCAATACCAACAGCAATAGCAATACCAACACCAATATCAACACCAAGACCAATATCAACACCAACACCACTGACAACACCAACACCAATATCAATACCAACAATCAATATCAACACCAACACCAATATCAACACCATCACATATATCAATACCAACACCAACATCAACACCAACACCAATATCAATATCAACACCAACACCAACATCCATACCAACACCAATATCAGCACCAACACCAATATCATCACCAATATCAATGCCAACACCAATATCACCACCAACACCAATATCAATACCAACACCAATATCAATACCAACACCAATATCAACACCAAGACCAATATCAACACCAACACCAATATCAATACCAACAATCAATATCAACACCAACACCAATATCAACACCATCACATATATCTGTACCAACACCAATATCAACACCAACACCAATATCAATACCAACATCAATATCATTACCAACACCAATATCAACACCAACACCAATATCAATACCAACACCAATATCAATACCAACACCAATATCAACACCAACACCAATATCAACACCAACACCAATATCATTGCCAACACCAATATCAATACCAACACCAACATCAACACCAACACCAATATCAACACCAACACCAATATCAACACGAACACCAATATCAACACCAACACCAATATCAAAACCAACACCAATATCAATACCAACACCAATATCAACACCAACACCAATATCAACACCCACACCAATATCAATACCAACACCAATATCAATACAAACACCAATATCAATACCAACACCAATATCATCACCATCACCAATATCCACACCAACACCAATATCAACACCAACGCCAATATCAATACCAACACCTATATCAACACCAACACCAATATCAATACCAACAACAATATCAATGCCAACTCCAATATCAATCGCAACGCCAATATCACAACCAACACCAATATCAACACCAACACCAATATCAATACCAACACCAATATCAACACCAACACCAATATCAATACCAACACCAATATCAATACCAACACAAATATCAACACCAAAACCAATATCAATACCAACACCAGTATCAACACCAAAACCAATATCAATACCATCACCAATATCAACACCAACACCAATATTAACACCAACACCAATATCACTGCCAACACAAATATCATCACCAACACCAATATCAATTCAAACACCAATATCAACACCAACACCAATATCAATACAAACACCAATATCAATACCAACAATATCTACACCAACACTAATATCAATACCAACACCAATATCAATGCCAACACCAATATCAATACCAACATCAATATGAACGCCACCACCAATATCAACACCAACACCAATATCAATACAAACACCAATATCAATACCAACACCAATATCTACACCAACACTAATATCAATACCAACACCAATATCAATACCAACACCAATATCAACACCAACCCCATTATCAATACCAACACCTATATCAACACCAACACCAATGTCAATACCAACACCAATATCAATACCAACTCCAATATCACTAGCAACACCAATATCACGAGCAACACCAATATCACTACCAACACCAATATCAACACCAACACCAATATCAATACCAACACCAATATCAACACCAACACCAATATCAATACCAACACCAATATCAATACCAACACCAATATCAACACCAAGACCAATAACAAAACCAACAGCAATATTAATACCAACACCAATATCAGCACCAACACCAATATCATCACCAATATCAATACCAACACCAATATCAACACCAACACCAATATCAATACCAACACCAATATCAAAACCAAAACCAATATCAACACCAAGACCAATATCAACACCAAAACCAATATCAACACGAACACCAATATCAATACCAACACCAATATCAACACCAACACCAATATCAATACCAACACCAATATCAACACCATCACATATATCAATACCAACACCAATATCAACACCAACACCAATATCAATACCAACACAAATATCAATACCAACACCAATATCAACACCAACACGAATATCAATACCAACACCAATATCAATACCAACACCAATATCAACACCAACACCAATATCAATACCAACACCAATATCAATACCAACACCATTATCAGCACCAACACCAATATCAATACCAACACCAATATCAATACCAACACCAATATCAACACCCACACAAATATCAATGCCAACACCAATATCAACACCAACACCAATATCAATCCCAACACCAATATCAACACCAACGCCAATATCAATACAAACACCAATATCAATACCAACACCAATATCAACACCAACATCAATATCAATACCAACACAAATATCAATACCATCACCAATATCAACACCAACACCAATATCAATACCAACACCAATATCAATACCAACACCAATATCAATACCAACACCAATATCAACAACAACACCAATATCAATACCAACACCAATATCAGCACCAACACCAATATCAGCACCATTATCAATACCACCGCCAATTTCAACACCAACACCAATATCAATACCAACAGCAATAGCAATACCAACACCAATATCAACACCAAGACCAATATCAACACCAACACCACTGACAACACCAACACCAATATCAATACCAACAATCAATATCAACACCAACACCAATATCAACACCATCACATATATCAATACCAACACCAATATCAACACCAACACCAATATCAATATCAACACCAACACCAACATCCATACCAACACCAATATCAGCACCAACACCAATATCATCACCAATATCAATGCCAACACCAATATCACCACCAACACCAATATCAATACCAACACCAATATCAATACCAACACCAATATCAACACCAAGACCAATATCAACACCAACACCAATATCAACACCAACAATCAATATCAACACCAACACCAATATCAACACCATCACATATATCAGTACCAACACCAATATCAACACCAGCACCAATATCAATACCAACATCAATATCATTACCAACACCAATATCAACACCAACACCAATATCAATACCAACACCAATATCAATACCAACACCAATATCAACACCAACACCAATATCAACACCAACACCAATATCATTACCAACACCAATATCAATACCAACACCAACATCAACACCAACACCAATATCAACACCAACACCAATATCAACACGAACACCAATATCAACACCAACACCAATATCAACACCAACACCAATATCAATACCAACACCAATATCAACACCAACACCAATATCAAAACCAACACCAATATCAACACAAACACCAATATCAATACCAACACCAATATCATCACCAACACCAATATCCACACCAACACCAATATCAACACCAAAGCCAATATCAATACCAACACCTATATCAACACCAACACCAATATCAATACCAACACCAATATCAATGCCAACTCCAATATCAATCGCAACGCCAATATCACAACCAACACCAATATCAACACCAACACCAATATCAATACCAACACCAATATCAACACCAACACCAATATCAATACCAACACCAATATCAATACCAACACCAATATCAACACCAAAACCAATATCAATACCAACACCAGTATCAACACCAACACCAATATCAATACCAACACCAATATCAACACCAACACCAATATTAACACCAACACCAATATCACTGCCAACACCAATATCATCACCAACACCAATATCAATTCAAACACCAATATCAACACCAACACCAATATCAATACAAACACCAATATCAATACCAACACCAATATCTACACCAACACTAATATCAATACCAACACCAATATCAATGCCAACACCAATATCAATACCAACATCAATATCAACGCCACCACCAGTATCAACACCAACACCAATATCAACACCAACACCAATATCAATACCAACACCAATATCAATACCAACACCAATGTCAACACCAACACCAATATCATTACCAACACCAATATCAATACCAACGCCATTATCAATACCAACACCAAAAGCAATACCAACAACAATATCAACACCAACACCAATATCGATACCAACACCAATATCAATACCAACACCAATATCAACACCAAGACCAATATCAATACCAACACCAATATCAATACCAACACCAATGTCAATACCAACACCAATATCAATACGAACACCAAAAACAATACCAACACCAATATCATCACCAACACCAATATCAATACCAACACCAATGTCACAACCAACACCAATATCATTACCAACACCAATGTCAATACCAACGGCAATATCAATACCAACACCAATATCAACACCAACACCAGTATCAATACCAACACCAATATCAACACCAACACCAATATCAATACCAACACCTATATCAACACCAATACCAATATCAATACCAACACCAATATCAATGCCAACTCCAATATCAATCGCAACACCAATATCACTACCAACACCAATATCAACACCAACACCAATATCAATACCAACACCAATGTCAACACCAACACCAATATCAACACCAACACAAATATCAATACCAACACCAATATCAACACCAACACCAATATCAACACCATCACCAATATCAATACCAACACCAATATCAACACCAACACCAATATTAACACCAACACCAATATCACTGACAACACCAATATCATCACCAACACCAATATCAATTCAAACGCCAATATCAACACCAACACCAATGTCAACACCAACACCAATATCAATACCAACACCAATATCAACACCAACACTAATATCAAGACCAACACCAATATCAATACCAACACCAATATCAACACCAACACCAATATCAACACCAACACCAATATCAACACCAACACCAATATCAATACCAACACCAATGTTAACACCAACACCAATAACAATTCAAACACCAATATCAACACCAACACCAATATCAACACCAACACCAATATCAATACCAACACCAATATCAATACCAACACCAATATCATCACCAACACCAATATCCACACCTACACCAATGCCAACACCAAACCCCAATATCAATACCAACACCTATATCAATACCAGCACCAATATCAATCCCAACTCCAATATCAATACCAACTCCAATATCACTAGCAACACCAATATCACTCCCAACACCAATATCAACACCAAAACCAATGTCAATACCAACACCAATATCAATACCAACATCAATATCAACACCAACACCAATATCAACACCAACACCAATATCAAAACCAACACCAATATCAATACCAACACCAATCTCAATACCAACACCAATGCCAACACCAACACCAATATCATTACCAACACCAATATCAATACCAACACCAATATCAATACCAACACCAATATCAACACCAACACCAATATCAACTCCAACACAAATATCAATGCCAACACCAATTTCAACACCAACACCAATATCAATACCAACACCAATATCAACACCAACACCAATATCAATATCAACACCAATATCAATACCAACACCAATATCATCACCAACACCAATATCAATACCAACACCAATATCAACACCAACACCAATATCAAAACCAACACCAATATCAACACCAACACCAATATCAATACCAACACCAATATCCACACCAACACCAAAATCGACACCAACACCAGTATCACTACCAACACCAATGTCATCACCACACCAATATCAATTCAAACACCAATATCAACACCAACACCAATATCAACACCATCACCAAAATCAATGCCAACACCAGTTTCAATACCAACACCAATATCAATACCAACACCAATATCAACAACAAGGCCAATATCAACTCCAACACCAATATTAACACCAACACCAATATCAATACCAACAATCAATATCAACACCAACACCAATATCAACACCAGCACATATATCAATACCAACACCAATATCAACACCAACACCAATATCAATACCAACACCAACACCAGAATCAATACCAACACCAATATCAGCACCAACACCAATATCATCACCAATATCACTACCAACACCAATATCAACACCAACACCAATATCAATACCAACACCAATATCAATACCAACACCATTATCAACACCAAGACCAATATCAACACCAAGACCAATATCAACAACAACACCAATATCAACACCAACACCAATATCAATACCACACCAATATCAACACCAGCACCAATATCAATACCAACACCAATATCAATACCAACACCAATATCAAAACCAACACCATTATCAATATCAACACCAATATCAATACCAACACCATTATCAACACCAAGACCAATATCAACACCAAGACCAATATCAACACCAACACCAATATCAACACCAACACCAATATCAATACCACACCAATATCAACACCAGCACCAATATCAATACCAACACCAATATCAACACCAACACCAATATCAACACCAACACCAATATCAATACCAACACCCATATCAATTCCAACACCAATATCAATTCCCACACCAATATCAACACCAACACCAATATCATTACCAACACCAATATCAATACCAACACCAATATCAACGCCAACACCAATCTCAACACCAACACCAATATCAACACCAACACCAATATCAACACCAACACCAATATCAAAACCAACACCAATATCAACACCAACACCAATATCAATACCAACACCAATATCCACACCAACACCAAAATCGACACCAACACCAGTATCACTACCAACACCAATGTCATCACCACACCAATATCAATTCAAACACCAATATCAACACCAACACCAATATCAACACCATCACCAAAATCAATGCCAACACCAGTATCAATACCAACACCAATATCAATACCAACACCAATATCAACAACAAGGCCAATATCAACTCCAACACCAATATCAACACCAACACCAATATCAATACCAACAATCAATATCAACACCAACACCAATATCAACACCAGCACATATATCAATACCAACACCAATATCAACACCAACACCAATATCAATACCAACACCAAAACCAGAATCAATCCCAACACCAATATCAGCACCAACACCAATATCATCACCAATATCACTACCAACACCAATATCAACACCAACACCAATATCAATACCAACACCAATATCAATACCAACACCATTATCAACACCAAGACCAATATCAACACCAAGACCAATATCAACACCAAGACCAATATCAACACCAACACCAATATCAATACCACACCAATATCAACACCAGCACCAATATCAATACCAACACCAATATCAATACCAACACCAATATCAACACCAACACCATTATCAATATCAACACCAATATCAATACCAACACCATTATCAACACCAAGACCAATATCAACAACAAGACCAATATCAACACCAACACCAATATCAACACCAACACCAATATCAATACCACACCAATATCAACACCAGCACCAATATCAATACCAACACCAATATCAACACCAACACCAATATCAACACCAACACCAATATCAATACCTACACCAAAATCAACACCAACACCAATATCAACACCAAAACCAATATCAATACCAACACCAATATCAATACCAACACCAATATCATTACCAACACCAATATCATCACCAGCACCAATATCAATACCAACACAAATATCAATACCAACACCAATATCAACACCAACACCAATATCAACACCAACACCAATATCAATACCAACACCCATATCAATTCCAACACCAATATCAATTCCCACACCAATATCAACACCAACACCAATATCATTACCAACACCAATATCAATACCAACACCAATATCAACGCCAACACCAATCTCAACACCAACACCAATATCAACACCAACACCAATATCAACACCAACACCAATATCAATACCAACACCAATATCAACACCAACACCAATATCAACACCAAAACCATAATAAAACCAAGACCAATATCAACACCAAGACCAATATCAAAACCAACACCAATATCAATACCAACACCAATATCAGCACCAACACCAATATCATGACCAATATCAATACCAACACCAATATCAGCACCAACACCAATATCATCACCAATATCAATACCAACACCAATATCAACACCAACACCAATATCAATACCAACACCAATATCAATACCAATACCAATATCAACACCAAGACCAATATCAACACCAAAACCATGTATAAACACGAACACCAATATCAATACCAGCACCAATATCAACACCAACACCAATATCAACACCAACACCAATGTCAATACCAACACCAATATCAATACCAACACCAATATCAGCACCAACACCAATATCAATACCAACACCAATATCAATACCAACACCAATATCAACACCAACACAAATATCAACACCAACACCAAAATCAACACCAACACCAACATCAATCCCAACACCAATACCAACACCAACACCAATATCAATACAAACACCAATATCAATGCCAACACCAATATCAACACCAACATCAATATCAATACCTACACAAATATCATTACCAACACCAATATCAACACCAACACCCATATCAATACCAACACCAATATCAATACCAACACTAATATCAACACCAACAACAATATCCATACCAACACCAATATCAACACCAACACCAATATCAATACCAACACCAATATCAATACCAACCCCAATATCAACACCAAGACCAATATCAACACCAACACCAATGTCAACACCAACACAAATATCAATACCAACAATCAATATCAACACCAACACCAATATCAACACCATCACATATATCAATACCAACACCAATATCAACACCAACACCAATATCAACATCAACACCAACACCAACATCAATACCATCACCAATATCAGCACCAACACCAATATCATCACCAATATCAATACCAACACCAATATCAACACCAACACCAATATCAATACCAACACCAATATCAATACCAACGCCAATATCAACACCAAGGCCAATATCAACACCAACACCAATATCAACACCAACACCAATATCAATACCAACAATCATTATCAACACCAACACCAATATCAACACCATCACATATATCAATACCAACACCAATATCAACACCAGCACCAATATCAATACCAACATCAATATCATTACCAACACCAATATCAACACCAACACCAATATCAATACCAACACCAATATCAATACCAACACCAATATCAACACCAACACCAATATCAACACCAACACCAATATCAATACCAACACCAATATCAATACCAACACCAATATCAACACCAACACCAATATCAACACCAACACCAATATCAACACCAACACCAATATCAATACGAACACCAATATCAACACCAACACCAATATCAATACCAACACCAATATTAATACCAACACCAATATCAACACCAACACCAATATCAATACCAACACCAATATCAATACAAACACCAATATCAATACCAACACCAATATCATCACCAACACCAATATCCACACCAACACCAATATCAACACCAACACCAATATCAATACCAACACCAATATCAATACCAACACCAATATCAATACCAACACCAATATCAACACCAACACCAATATCAATACCAACACCAATATCACTCCCTACACCAATATCATCACCAACACCAATATCAATTCAAACACCAATATCAACACCAACACCAATATCAACACCAACACCAATATCAATACCCACACCAATATCAATACCAACACCAATATCAACACCAACACCAATATCAATACCAACACCAATATCAACACCAACACCAATATCAACACCAACACCATTATCAATACAAACACCAATATCAATACCAACACCAATATCAATACCAACACCAATATCAACACCAACACCAATATCAACACCAACACCAATATCAATACCAACACCAATATCAACACCAACACCAATATCAACACCAACACCAATATCACTACCAACACCAATATCATCACCAACACCAATATCAATTCAAACACCAATATCAACACCAACACCAATATCAACTCCAACACCAATATCAATACCAACACCAATATCAACACCAACACCAATATCAACACCAACACCAATATCAATACCAACACCAATATCAACACCAACACCAATATCAATACCAACATCAATATCAACACCATCACCAATATCAATACCAACACCAATATCAACAGCAACACCAACATCAACACCAACACCATTATCAATACCAACACCAATATCAAAACCGACACCAATATCAATACCAACACCAATATCAACACCAACACCAATATCAACACCAACACCAATATCACTACCAACACCAATATCATCACCAACACCAATATCAATTCAAACACCAATATCAACACCAACACCAATATCAACACCAACACCAATATCAATACCAACACCAATATCAACACCAACACCAATATCAACACCAACACCAATATCAACACCAACACCAATATCAAAACCAACACCAATATCAATACCAACACCAATATCAACATCAACACCAGTATCAATACCAACACCAATATCAATACCAACCCGAATATCAACACCAAGGCCAATATCAACACCAACACCAATATCGACACCAACACCAATATCAATACCACACCAATATCAACACCAACACCAATATCAATACCAACACCAATATCAATACCAACAACAATATCAATACCAACACCAATATCAATACCAACACCAATATCAATACCAACAACAATATCAATACCAACACCGATATCTACACCAACACCAATATCAACACCAACACCAATATCAATACCAACACCAATATCAGTACCAACACCAATATCAATACCAACCCGAATATCAACACCTACACCAATATCAATACCAACACCAATAACAACACCAACACCAATATCAATACCAACACCAATATCAATACCAACATGAATATCAACATCAACACCAAAATCAATACCAACACCAATATCAACACCAACACCAATATCAATACCAACACCAATATCAACACCAACACCAATATCAATACCAACACCAATATCATCACCAACACCAATATCAACACCAACACCAATATCAATACCAACACCAATATCAACACCAACACCAATATCAATACCAACACCAATATCAACACCAACACCAATATCAATACCAACACCAATATCATCACCAACACCAATATCAATACCAACACCAATATCGACACCAACACCAATATCAATACCAACACCAATATCAACACCAACACCAATATCAATACCAACACCAATATCATCACCAACACCAATATCAATACCAACACCAATATCAACACCAACTCCAATACCAACTCCAGCACCCACTCTAGTACCAAAACCAAGTCTGACACGAGCAGCAGCCCTAAAACTAACATCAACACCAGCACTAGGTCCACCTCCAACACAGCACCCTAACAATCATTACCAACATCAACACCAGTGCCAACCCCATGGAAATTGTGGCAAAGAGGTGGCTTGGATAATTGGAAGTGTTCGAGTAAAGTTGGTTCTGGTGATGTTAGTTGGTGGAGGTTCAGTTGGGAGTGAATGTGCGTCGAGTATGATCGTAAGAAAATCAGTTGTAATGGAACATATTCAAAGATGAGAGAGGAGGTAGGATTGATGATATTAGGTGGTACTTGGATGATGGGTGTTGGCAAATGAGAATGATGGAAGAGCATGTTCAAGCATACTGGGAAAGTGAAGCACACTGTTATTCAGGGTATTCTGTGGAACTTAATTTGCCTTTGAGCCATGCAATAATAAATATTTAAGGACATATTAATAGGTCAATAACTGGATTATAGTTTAATCTCCTTTGGTGTTTGGCAGCCTCTCTTCTGCCACAGAATGATTTGTATTTATGATTAGTGAGATATGCACTTTGATGGAGATAACAGAAATTATGGACCAAAAAAGTGTTTCGGATTCCATATGTTGCTGGCTCATGTTGTCATGATTCTTAATATGTATCCTAAGTGTAATAACTCAAGAATCCCAAAAGAAAAGAAGTATTATTTATTGTTAAACTCCAAATTAGAGACTCTACTCGTGGCATAAATCCCAGCCCATGGAAACGAAAGAACTGCCTGTGCATCCTGGAGTCTGCTTTAGAATGGGCTTTAGGTGACAACTTCCAGTTGGCCAAGCCATTGCCTTTCACCAGGGGATCTCATTCTCATTGAGCTCCGTGAGAAGAATAACTAATGATTCCCATGGATTTTGTTGGGTGTTATCACACTGTGAAGCAAAGATTCAATAGTTATCTACGTTAAGAAAGGTGTGCTAACCTCAGAGCTCATTCTGAGAATTTTAAATTGCTGGTCCCTTGTGAGTGATTCCCCTGGAAAGATTGAATCGCCTTTCCGTGTTTTGCCACTCAAAATAATTTGTCAATTGAAAAAAAATGAATTAATACATGATTAACCTCATTTGCATGATTGGCATTGACCTGGGAAGGGCGGGGTGTGGGACAACGTAGAATGGAAGAGACTTTGGTTCTTCTCTCTCAGCAAAGTAGGGACTGTGGTGGATGCTATTTTCATAAGGGCCTACTGCTGGGCTACTGGCATCTTGTAGAAATTGGACACAGAGCCCTTTTACTATGCAAACTGTAGCCCTGTGAGTCCGCAGAAGGTATGTAATTGTATATATTTTACGAAGACACAGAAACATAATTGTTATTTTATAACCACATGATAAGACAGCAACTTTGTTCAAGGAAAATGCAAACATGAGAATTGGAATGAATAATTTATCAAGGAATAATAGACACGGTTGTAACAATCATTTCCTGCATTACTTGAGTGCTTTGATGTTTTTCGACTGCTTCATTTGAGTTTCTAATTTGTCTGGGTTGGGCATAACGGCAGCTGTTGAAAATATTACTTTTGCCGTATTTCATCTAATGAAATACTTAATGGATGATGTTGCTATCTGTCACTGCACAAACTGCTCCAAAAGGTAGACATCGCTTTGAAGTATCTCTGCAATTATAGATTTTAACCTTGCAGGTCAATGCTTGATTATTTACACAAAACTGACGTAATTCTGCCTCAATCCTGTGCCTTGTGTGTTTGCGAGAACTGCATGGTCTCCAGCAGAGTGTGTTTCTGATGCTTTGTCAGAGGACATTGATCTGAGCCTGATTGGGTTAGGCAACATTGCATGGTGTTGCTCGATATTTTTGTCGCACCATTCTACAGCACAAAACATTAGTTACAAGCACATAGTTCTAGCCATTTCAAACACAAAGTGCCAGCAGAAAAATGAACAAAGAAGGAACCAAAATGAACAATAGGGAGTTGGAAAATGATAACTGGATTGATAGATATGAGGCTAACTTCAAAATTCAAACTGACACACAAAATTTATTAGGCTGGAATCAAGTCCTAACATTACGTGGCTGCATATGGGAATACGTTTATGCTTTAACACAGCTTGGTGTCTTTTTCCACATGTTATAGTTTTTATGAACTACATCCGAACAAACATATTTTCCAGCAAGCAGGACTTTTAAATCAAATTGATAGGAAACCAGTGGCCTTGAATGTTAATGGCTGCTTGTCAGAAATGACACTGTCAATTTGTTCATCGAGTTCTGGCTTAGCCAAGAACTGAACCATGCAGGCAAATGACCAAAAAAGAGGAGCGAATACCTAGTTTATAATCTTGAGAGACCTGCATGCAACGTGACCATAAAAGTCACAACTGCCAGCTCAGGTGGAAAAATGTTAGAGAGAGAAATGTATTCAATAAATAGAAAACCCAGCATGGAGCTGAAACGTGTGCGTGTGAAACAGGTCAGGAGATTCAAATAAAGGAAATGGGAGGTAGCTGGAGCATGAGTGTACATTAAACAGTAGTGCTCATAGCTTGAGAAATAAGTGTTCCTCTGGGAGCTTGACTCTTGTTTATCTTGATACTCCGTCAGTTCACAGGCTAAATGCAACACAATTTACCTGGTTTTCATTTCAGTTTGCGTAGATTTAATGGGCCTCCCTTTTGAATGCATTACCTTTGTGCATTATGTGCAGCAGGTACAAATGCAGGTTGTAGAATAATAATAACTTATAAAATCCTTGTCTGGGGTTACCAGTCAGTACTTGATTTCAAACACAAAAGCACTTTTCATGTATTAAAGGTTAGCCAAAGGAATTTTATTTATCATTATCTGGCCTAGTTTTCATCTTATGCCATTTTACTTTGCAACAATGAACAATGTGGAGACCCTTGTGATAAACAAAATGTGACTTAGGCAAAAAGAAGCTCTGCAATACAAGAAAATTTGCCTAAGAAGTGATTGTTTGAGCATTCAATCTAGTTGCTTGTAAGCCCAAGAAAATACCGTTGCCATCTCCTATCCCATGGTAACCATTAGGGTGAAACATTGACACAAAAGGACCCACATCAAAAAGGTTATATGACATTGTATTACAGCAGGCCATTTCACAGTGGGTATTGCTGACTGAGTTTGGATCACTTCATAACCTTGACGCTGTGCAGATCCTGATCTGAAAACTTGTACTGATAGTCTATTAATACCAGAAAAACAGCCACAACTTCATAATGTTTATATCTCTTTGCTGAAATCAAATTTGAAAGTGAAAAAAGTGAGTGATTAAATTACTATATACTGCAATATGAATTATATGTGAAAAAGAGAGAGGCGGTTGGGGCTAGGGAAAGATCGGTGGGATGGTGATAGGTGGGTGCTGCTTGGGGGTAGCAGGGGTTGGTGAGTGGAATGGATGGGACTGATAGATGGGAGAAAAGATGGATAGGTTGTTTCGGGAACTCATTTCCACTAACCTTGACTCTGTCTTTCCCCCTGCTCCAGGAACTCCCCACCTACGTCGGGGACACCACCCACACCTCCACCTCCTTCAAAACTTCCAATTCCCTGGCCCCCAAAACCACATCTTCACTATGGACCTCCAGTCCCTCTACACTTCTATCCCCCACACAGATGGCCTAAAAGTCCTTTGCTTCTTCCTTTCCTGCAGGCCCAACCAGACCCCTCCACTATTTAACCAAACTTTTCGATACCCTGAACAACTTTTCCTTTTACTCCTCACACTTCCTACAAACTACGAGGGTGGCCAATGGCACCCGCATGGTGGAACAGTCTCTTTTCCATACCATCCCTCACCTCTTCCTCCGCCACAGCGATGACTGTATCGAAGCTGCCTTATGCTCCCATGAGGAGATTGAACCATTCATAAACTTTACTAACACCTTTCACCCCAACCTTAAATTCAGCTGGACCATCACTGATATCGATACCTCCCTCCCCTTCCTAGATCTCTCCATCTCCATCTCTGGTAACCACCTCAACATCAACATCTATTTCAAGCCCACTGATTCCCAAAGTTACCTGGACTCTACCTCCTCTCACCCAACACCCCTGCAAAAATGTGATCCCTTACTGCCAGTTTCTCTGCCTCCGCTGCATCAGCTCCCAAGGTGGACCATTTCACTTCGATGTCCTCCAATTTCAAGGGCCGCAACTTGCCCCGTCCAGAGATCAAAAATGCCTCCAACCCATCACTTGCATTTCCTGCACTTCTACACTTCCAAAGATCTGTCCAGCTGCCTTTCAAAACCTCTTCTGGAATCTGCATTTTCTACTCTCCCAGGCTGTGCATTTCAAATTCTAACAACAATGTTTGTCTTTTTCCAACTTAAAATTGAACTTTATTATGTTATGATTGCTATTTCAGCAATGATCTTCCACTCTAACATTCTCCATTTGGCTAGCCTCATTTCCTTAGACCAGATGCAGAACACCTCCATTCCTGGTCAGACTGGAACTGTGCTGTTCCAGAAACTTTTACCATACACATGACAGGAATTTGTCCTACTGTCTACCCTTTTCCTAGTCTACCCTAGCATAGTCTAGTTCACTGGACTGAGCCACATTTACGTCAATGATAGTGTGACATATTTCCCGAGAGCAATTCTGCTTCGAGTTCCCAAATTTATTTGCTATACTCGGTGTATTCACACAAGCAAAATTTAATCATATTGTTATCCCTGTCTCTCCCATTGGAAAATGACCATTTCTTTGTTCAAATTCAGCATTCAGTCTGCCCTTACTTCCTTTTCCCTGTTCCTCATCTTCTATCTTTTGCCCTCTCTGGTACTTCCAAAACTAGGCCCATTAGCCATTCCATTCCCCCAACTCCCCACCCCACCCTACAAGTTTAAACCCATCCCTACTTTGTTATATTATGTATTTCTAAATGTCGTACTGTTGCATCCTTTATAACAGACTCCAACATTTCCCTTATGGCAGATGTTAAGCTAATTTGCCTATTGATGTTTGTCTCCCTCCCGCTTTGCATGTGTTACATTGGCTGTTTTCCAATCACCTGGTGCTTTTCCAAAATCTAAGGATTTTTGGGAAGGTCACTACCAGTGCATCCATTATTTCTGTGGCCACTTCCATTAAAATTCTGATATGCTACCCATCAGTTCTGGGGGAGAATCAGTCTTTAAATCCATTATTTTCCCTAATATTCTTTCTGTAGCCGTAGCTATTGTTTTTACTACTTTTCCACATTTCTCCCTTTAATTCTGTATTTTTGGAATGCTGTTCATATATTCAGTTATAGTTCAAGGCCAATAAGGAGACCAGAACCTACTTACTTCAGCGCATTTCTGACGAAGTGCTGTATCCTAGGAGTTGCAGTCTTCCAAAGCATATTAAATCAAGGTCCAAGCTTGTTGCTGAAATGGAATTAAAAGATCTTTTTGGCAACATTTAAGGTTTCTTTCAACATCTTGGCCAATTTTCTCCCTTGAATCAAAAGCAGTAAAAAGCAAATGAACTAGCTGATGATTCATTTGTGAGACATTTCTACAATTGCCCACAGTAACAGCAGTAACAGCAACAGCACTTAAACAAAATTGGTCTGGGAGATTATAAGGAGCCATGTCATTGCACGTTTGCTATTTGTGCTTTTGGTAACATGGAAGAATGAAATGGGTGGCCAATGTTGACTAGAACAGTGGGAGAGATTGCTGACTTCCAGAGGCTTTTTAATGTCAATTGGGTCCTCAAGTGTAACATTGTATTTGATGGACCGTAATCACCCAGTACTATTGGGAGTGTCCCCCTACAGTAGACGCAGGAGATAAACAGTGAACTTCCTGATTCAGTTGTTCGAATGCTGTGAAATGAATTGAATGGATATGACTTGTTTAAAGTAATGCACATAAGAAAATTATATGAGCATATTAATCGATGTGGTAAATTATTCCTGCGACAACTCTTTTGTCTGAAATATCATAATAAAAATGAATTATGGCCTGAAGATTGGCCTGATAGCTATATATCTGTGGGGAAATAACAGTAAATCTGGAAGTCGGTGTTCTATAGATAAAAGATCACAACAGCAAAGCACAGCATGTTTTAATGCATTTTGTCAGCTTTCAAGTGGGAAAGCGCTCCTTTCGTTTTTCTTAGTCCAAGTGATCAATTGATTTGTTATTTGATGCCAGGCTACACAACTGGAAATGACAAAGAGGAATCAACCTTTTTTTTTAATTAGTCCTCTTGTACTGTTAGCACTCAAGATTTCTTTTTGTGCAGAAGGTCATATTTTGGGCATTATTGTTCCTCGGTTGTATGTTCGAATGTGAGTTAATTGCAGACATTAAACATTCCTGCTCAAGTAGAAAATCAGCAATTAAGCAAATAATTAAGGAGTAGAATAGACAAAATTATACCCAGAAATGAATTTTGCTTGACTTAAGCTTCTTTGAATGGGAACTATATGTCCAATAAAGCCCCATTTGCAACAAGGATTAACACCTCCTTGTTTAAAGAAATGTTTACCAGTCAACTCATTTTGCATTTCCTCCGGCATCTAAAACTGAAGAAATTTCTAGGAAGTATGACAAATTAATTGACAATCACTGTAAAGGAATATCATGGATCTGCTAGCTATGATTTTGTTTTATTGGCCTTGAATAAAAAATGTTTATTATATAATACCAGAAAACTGAAATTGCTTCTCTAAGCCTCTTTGTTTCCTTACTTTCTCACTCTTGTTTAAGACATTCCTTAAAATCTACCCTTTTGATTACCTGCCCTAATACCTACTTACAGAATGCTGTGTCAAAATTTGATTGATAATGTTCCCGTGAAGTACCTCTGGATGATTTACTACAATAAGAATGCTCTCTTTGTGCAAATTCTTGTGCCTAATGTGTCGGGGCAGCTATTATATAGTTGGAAATAGTGCATTATCCTAATATTGTGATGAATTAATTGCCATATGTCAACTCACCATATACATCCACATGTAAAGGACCTGAGACTCATGGGCGTGCAGATGTGATATATCTGTCAGAACACTTCAGAAATCATGAAGGTGGTACACAGGGCTATCTCACAGCAGTACCAATTCATTTTATTATGAAACAAGAACCAGTTCAATAACATTACAGGAAATAAAGAAAGAGGAAATATTTTACTTAACACCAGTTGATTAGCTTAACAGTGGTGGCAGTTTATTGCACTTATCTTGCAGCAGTAACATGACAGATCATGCAAACATCCTGAGGAATGATTTGGGTTGGTAGCTACCACTCAAACTAATGTACTCTGTGGCTGAATTTAAGCAATGACACCTGAACAGCTTCAACTGCATCATAGAATGGAAACAGAGAGGTACAGTGGATGTGCTGTATGTGGACTCCACATGTATAAAGACTGTGTCTTTTTATTTTTCCAAGTTTTTAATTGTTGACTAAAATAATTGATAAAATGAAGGATTTCTGAATAATTGTGGCAAGTTTTGAAAGCAAATAACTTTGCATTCATTGTAGCCACTGCTTACACAGTTGCTTGTTTGAGCAGCTAAAGTGTGTTTGCAGACAAAGTAGAACGAAGGGCTGTATACAGATGGGACTTTGGATGGTACGAGTAACTGATTTGTCTGTTGACTGATCATCAGTTGTCAATCACAAAGATGTTCTGTTTATTAGTAACTATATGATTGGCTCTTAAGTAGCTGAAAAGCTTGAGGCTGTGAACAAGATACAGAGAAGTCTTCAGGTCACCATCAACTTGGGAGCTCTGTCTCTTTTCTTGCAGAAAGAACCATTTGAAGTCTGAAGAAAAGCATTCAATCTTTCCTTTGCAATTGCTGCAAGCTCTGACTTTTACTTGATAAGTCAGAGAGATTTCCATGTAAACTTTCCACCCGATGCCTCTTGCAAACCAGTGGAGGCACCTGGAGACAAATGACTGAGAAGAAATGTTCCGACCAGCACATGAATCATGAGAATCATTTTACCCAATTCTTGTGAAGAGGGGCTACTGAACTGCTTTCCTAATTGTTGGTGTTGGTACTGGCGTCGGTGTCGATATAACAGTTTAGGGAGGAAGGGATGGGTGGGTGCCTCCCTAACCTGTTCTTCCTCTCACCCATCCCTTCCTCCCACCCCAAACCGCACCTCCATTTCCTACCTACTAACCTCATCCCACCTCCTTGACCTGTCCGTCTTCCCTGGACTGACCTATCCCCTCCCTACCTCCCCACCTATACTCTCCTCTCCACCTATCTTCTTTTCTCTCCATCTTCGGTCCGCCTCCCCCTCTCTCCTTATTTATTCCAGAACCCTCACCCCATCCCCCTCTCTGATGAAGGGTCTAGGCCCGAATCGTCAGCTTTTGTGCTCCTGAGATGCTGCTGGGCCAGCTGTGTTCATCCAGCCTCACATTTTATTATCTTAAAGTCCACATTGATACCATTGTGAGTTCATAACTGTTTATCTGTGGACTAGGGTTTAATTACTTGTAATAAATAAGAATTCTTGTTCAGCACAGAAATCTGCTCTGTGCTTTCTATCAACCTGAGTATAAATGACAGGAAAATTATATCATTTATGTAATTTTAATTTATGTAAAAACTCCAGGAATAATGAGACTTAACTTCCAGCATGCTTTCCTAGTGAGATATAAAACACGGCTTGTGAGCAAAGTTATAGCTCATGAAAGAAAACGGACAGTAGCAGCATGAAGATAAAATTTGTTAAGTGACACTAAATGGAGAGTCGTGGTGAATGATCATTTATTGAATGGGAGGAAGGTTTATAAAAGAGATGACCAGGGTTCAAGGTTAGGACCCCTACACTTCTTGATGAATATTAATTGACTTAGACTTTAGAATACTGATGCAATTTCCAAATTTTCTGATAGCCCAGAACTTGGAAGAATTGAAACCTGTGAGGAGGATATTATTAAACTTCAAAAGGACATCGGACATTGTGTAAAATTTGTCCTCCAATTTATTGCCTGTATTGCTAAGGCATCATCACAAGGAAGTGACAATACAGTGAGATCTGTGAGATTTATTGAGATCTGCTGGATCTCCCACAGTCAGGTAATCACAAGACAACAGCCCTTGCTGATGGGATCTAAAAAAGGAGGAGGAACAGGAGACAGTCAGCTCATCAGTGGACTGTCTGTGAGCAGATTGTCAGAGTGTGGCTTCCCTTAATGAATCACTGAAGTGTTGCTCAACACCATACTGTTCTCTCTTGGCCATTATCTGGGGGGAAAAAAATATTACAGCATTCCACATTGACTTCAGCCAAGAATACGATATTCTAAAATCAATTGTATAGACTTGCTACCTATCTCGTGACATCCTAGCTTGGTCGTGCTCCTAAGCAGCAATAAACCAACAGTTTGTGAAAAACTATTAAATGCAGCTGGTGTTGCAACAATTCTGACCAAGCACCCAATTCCTAACTCCATCATGTCAATGGGGATTCCACGAATGTGAAATGACTGGCGAACAGGAATCAAGGCTAGAGCTTCAAAAGTTGGAGAATGAATACTCACAAATCATGGAGAGAGAATCAGAGAATCACAGAAACCTTACAGTGTGGAAGCAGGCCATTTGGCCCATCGAGTCCACACTGAGGAAACTGGAGCAGCCAAAGGAAACCCACGAGAAGATAGCAGGGCTGCACACCATTGATCCACTGTCAGTTCCCCGAGTTGGAGTCTAAACAATCCTGCTAAATCCTTTGAAAGACAAATTGTTGATTGTCCTTTGATCTTACAGGGACCTGTTATAGGTATCTGAGCATGTGCCATAACAATTTAGGATTCCATGGCTACAAGCAGAAACTTCATGAATTTCCGAGCTCGTGAACCCGAGCCTCCGTTGTCACACTAAGACTTTCCGAATGGATTGGAAGCTAAGATATTGGACCAAATGCAGGCAAGTGGGATGAACTTAGTTTGAGAAAACTGGTCCGCATGTACGAGTTGGACCCAAGGGTCTGTTTCTGTGTTGTATGGCTGTATGAATCTGTGACTTCTCTGTTCCAGGGAAAACAAACCCAGCCTATTCAGTCTCTCCTCATAACTGAGTCTTTCAATAGCAGGTAACATCCTGGTGGATCTTCTCTGCAGCCTAATCAATGTTTTATAAAGTTCTATTGAGACTTCCTTTGTCCTATAGTCTATGCCTTGCCTCATAAGGGCAAACATCCCTTTGGTCTTAGCACCATATCCACAAAAAAAATCTCTCCATCACCGATGCTCAGTAGCAGCAGTGTGTGCTATCTTTCTGATGCATTGCAGAAATTCACTAGAACTCCTTAGACAAATAATTACTTCCACCTAGAAGGACAAGCACAGCAAATCCATGGAAACACCACCAACTCCAAGTTCCTCTCCAAGCGTCTCATCATCCTGACTTAGAAATATATTGCCATTCCTTTGCTGTCATTGAGTCAAGATTTTGCACTTACTACTGGTGCTATGGGTCTACCTACATCACATGGGACTGCAATGGTTGAAAAAAGCAGCTCAACTGCACCTTCTCAAAGACAACTAGGGATGAGCAATAAATGCTAGTCCAGCCAGCAATGTCCATGTTGCACAAGTGAATTAAAAATAAACTCACCAGCTCTGAAGCCAGCTGACAGCCCAGGGCTTTCTCCTGGCCAAGCTGTAGCAAAAGTATATCTGGTGTCCCACCACGTACAGTACAGATTTCACCTCTATATCATGCACCACTAAGATGCAGGCAGCTCAAGTATCTAAGCTGGAGACTACAAGTTTCTGAACAAGTTGTGGTCCTTCCTCCTCCTCAATCCATTCTTTTTCTCAGTCACTGGCTGGCACTTGAAACCATAAATGGCACAGGAAAAGGTTCAGCAGAAGTAAGACGTCCATGGTCACATCACCTACTGTTTGTAGACCATAGCAGATGTGAACATATGAATTAAGTTATGAGTCATTCAGACTCTCTAGCCTGCTCCAGTCTTCAATAAGATCATGGCCTCAATTCCACATTTCTGCCAAACATCAATACACACTAACAAATCATGCTAAAATACCACACCCTCTCCCAATTTTACAGGCATTGGAAAGAAAATAGATTCAAATATATTAACACTAATCACATCAATTGATTATGTGATTCGACCAAACCCACTGTCACTTTTCTGCTCCTCTGATGCTGCCTGGCCTGCTGTGTTCCTCCAGCTCCACAGTGTGTTGTCGCCACTGACTTGCTGGCACATTCATCATTTGTATTCAAGTGCACTGATGATCATCATTTCTTGGGCCTTCAGCAATACAAGTTTGTATTGACTATATGGCAACACAAATCAGCTTCGCAGGAATTACATACCATTTGATTTTCGCTTCAGCCCATTGAAAGATACTTGACACAAATATGCAAGGTTGGCCTCGTGTTCCGACTATTACAGTGCAATGCATTGTTGTCTGTCACTGAGCCAACATCACATAAATTTAAATCATTGCATCAGTGTAGTTGAAAAAACTGGTGCTTGAGAGAAGTAATCCTCTTAAAATAGGCTTGTTGGCCAGCTTGAGATATGGCCAGATTTATTTGCAGTCTGATTGGAAAAAAAATCATACCCGGCTGCTTTAAATATTGGCCCAGATTTTCCAATGACCAGGCAATCAGTTCTAAAAGTGTAGTTGGACGTTGTGCGCAGGGTTTGAAATAACTCCACAGAGGCCGGTATCCTGGTACCGAGTCACCCTTTATTTACACGTGCATAGTACATGGCCCGGCTTCAAAGACCAAAGAAAATTACAGCACGGGAACAGGCATTTTGGCCCTCTAAACTTGACCTTCCTCAGAGCCAGCTCTCAATGTGAACAGAATCTCCGATGCGCCGGTTTATATCTGTCAGCTAGAACTCCCTGATTGTATAAGGTTAACAGCCTCAATCAAGGAAATCATACACAATGAGATCCACCTGAATGTCCTCATTACAATTTTCACATCCCTCCCCCTCTGTGTCTGAGGACATTGGCCTGTTCTTTTTATTGTAGCGTCTCCTGAGGCATTTTCACACCAGGTTCCTCTGACTCAGCATTGGATATAGGCAGCAGGTACTGGACAGGAGCCTGCCTCTTTCATCTGGAACATCTCAGAGAAATCTATTCTCCCTTTGAGGCCATAAAGGCATCGAGGCTGTGACATTGACCATGTCCCGCTCAGATTCCAAGGGTTCTGAGGTGTCAAGTATGTTTTGCTCCTACCCCAGTTGCGAGTTTGCAGCTTTCATATGTTCCACATGCTTGTTCAGGACTGACTCACCAACTGAACTGTGTATGTCCAGGACCTGACCTTGCAGCGATCGTACCTCTGACCCAGGAAGGGCCATCTCTGTGGTTTCAGCTCCAGACATCATCCCCTGAAGCAAGTGGTCTCTCTCTGTTAGAGCAGTCTTGTGCTCTACATTTGCGTTCCTGATACCATTTCAGTTCCCCCACCCAGGTCCAGGAAGATCAGAGTTAACCTTGCGTGGACTCGTCTCCTCATTAGCAACTCTATTGGAGCTATCCCTGTAGTTTCTTGAGGGGTGTTTCGATAATCAAGCAGGAACTGGGACAGTTTGGTATCGAGTGAAGCTGCAGGCTGTTTCATGAAGCCTGCCTTCCAACTTTGGACAGCTCTTTCCACCAGAACATTGAATGATGGATTGTATGGGGCTACATTTCCATGTCAAGTGCGATTCCACTTTAGGAAATACTAAAATTCACTGTTGGTAAATGATGGCCCAGTGCCTGTGGCCAACACTTCCAGGGGCCAATGTTTTGCAAAAGATGCTCGCAGCTTTTCTATTGTCTTCCCCATGTCTAATGAATGAACTCGATGCATACCTAACAACTGTGAGTGGGCATCCATAATGATTAAGAACATGGACACCATGAAAGGGCCAGTATAGTCGATCTGTAACCAAGTGCTGGGTTTACCTGACCACTCCTACAAATGTGCGGAGATGCCATAGGTAATTTTTGTCCTCGTTGGCACTCTCAATACTGCCCCACCAACACAGCTATCTCTGAATCCAATCCTGGCCTCCAGACATAACTTCTTATTTTGATGCTGCCACATCTGTTGCGTTTCTCCAGCAATTTATGTTTTTGAGCCAGATTTCCATCAGCCAGCTGGCATGGTGGCACAGTGGTTAGTACTGTAGCCTCATGGCCCCAGGGACCCAGGTTTGATTCCACCTTCAGGTGACAGTCTGTGTGGAGTTTGCACATTTTCAATGTGTCTGCTAGTTTCCTTTGGGTGCCCTAGTTTCCTCCCACAGTAAAAAGATGGTGCAGGTTAGGTGGATTAGCCACGACAAAAATTCCATGTGGAATCACAGGTGTAGGGATTGCGCCTAGGTGGGATGGTCTGTGGAGAGTCTGTGCAGATTTGATGGGCTGAATGGACTCCTTCTGCACCACAGAGATTCTATGATTCATATGCAGCTGTTTGTGTTTTGTTTGGGATGGATAGCAGTTGAAAGTGATTGGGGATTGATAGAACATAGAACATAGAACATTGCAGCACAGTGCAGGCCCTTCGGCCCTCGATGTTGTGCTGACCTGTCGTACCGATCTCAAGCCCATCTAACCTACACTATTCCATGTACGTCCATATGCTTGTCCAATGACGACTTAAATGTACCTAAAGTTGGAGAATCTACTACCGTTGCAGGCAAAGCGTTCCATTCACTGACTACTCTCTGAGTAAAGAAACTACCTCTGACATCTGTCCTATATCTTTCACCCCTCAATTTAAAGCTGTGCCCCCTCGTGCTCGCCGTCACCATCCTAGGAAAAAGGATCTCCCTATCCACCCTATCTAACCCTCTGATTATTTTATATGTTTCAATTAAGTCACCTCTCAACCTTCTTCTCTCTAATGAAAACAGCCTCAAGTCCCTCAGCCTTTCCTCGTAAGACCTTCCCTCCATACCAGGCAACATCCTAGTAAATCTCCTCTGCACCCTTTCCAAAGCTTCCACATCCTTCTTATAATGCGGTGACCAGAACTGTGCACAATACTCCATGTGCGGCCGCACCAGAGTTTTGTACAGCTTCACCATAACCTCTTGGTTCCGGAACTCGATCCCTCTATTAATAAAAGCTAAAACACTGTACGCCTTCTTAACAGCCCTGTCAACCTGGGTGGCAACTTTCAAGGATCTGTGTACCAAGATCTCTCTGCTCATCTACACTACTAAGAATCTTACCATTAGCCCTGTACTTTGCCTTCCGGTTACTCCTACCAAAGTGCATCACCTCACACTTGTCTGCATTAAACTCCATTTGCCACCTCTCAGCCCAGCTCTACAGCTTATCTATGTCTCTCTGCAACCTACAGCATCCTTCGTCACTACCCACAACTCCACCAACGTTAGTGTCGTCTGCAAATTTACTAACCCATCCTTCTACGCCCTCATCCAGGTCATTTATAAAAATGACAAATAGCAGTGGACCGAACACCCACCCTTGCGGTACACCACTAGTAACTGGTCTCCAGGATGAACATTTCCCATCAACTACCACCCTCTGTCTTCTTTCAGCAAGCCAATTTCCGATCTAAACTGCAATATCTCCCACAATTCCATTCCTCCGCATTTTGTACAATAGCCTATTGTGGGGAACCTTATCAAACGCCTTGCTGAAATCCATATACACCACATCAACCAGTTTACTCTCATCTACCTGTTTGGTCACCTTCTCAAAGAACTCAATAAGGTTTGTGAGGCACGACCTGCCCTTCACAAAACTGTGCTGCCTATCCCTAATCAATTTATTCTTTTCTAGATGATTATAAATCCTATCCCTTATAACCTTTTCCAACACTTTACCAACAACTCAGGTAAGGCTCACTGGTCTATAATTACCAGGGTTGTCTCTACTCCCCTTCTTGAACAAGGGAACCACATTTGCTATCCTCCAATCATCTGGTACTATTCCTGTAGACAATGACGAGTTAAAGATCAATGCCAAAGGCTCGGCAATCTCCTCCCTGGCTTCCCAGAGGATCCGAGGATAAATCCCATCCGGCCCAGGGGACTTATCTATCTTCACCTTCTGAAGAATTTCTAATACCTCTTCCATGTGAACCTCAATCCCACCTAGTCTAGTAGCCTGTATCTCACTATTCTCCTCGACATCATTGTCGTTTTCTAGAGTGAAAACTGTTGAAAAATATTCATTTAGCGCTTCCCCCATCTCATCTGACTCCACACACAACTTACCACTACTATCCTTGATTGGGCCTAATCTTACTTTCGTCATTCTTTTATTCCTTAAATACCTGTAGAAAGCCTTAGGGTTTACCCTGATGTGCAGACACAATGAAAATATGCAAACTCCACACAGACTGTCACCTGAAGGTGGAATCAGACCTGGGTTCCTGCGGCCCTGAGGGTGCAGGGCTAACCACTGAGCCACCATGCCGGCTGGTTGATGGAAATCTTGCTCAAAAACAAAAGTAATGGGATTAACCCTTCCACCTTTTCTCTACCTGTCCCTTGCCTTAGATGGTCTGCATTTCCCTTAACGGGATTTGCACTAAAATTAATCAAATAGAGACACATTTGAATTTACTGATCATGGTTAATAGGTGGAAATAAAGAAATACTATGGGTGATTTGGTAATGGAGAAAATAATAGTCAGTTGGGTATAAGAGCATTTCTCCAGAGAAATGAGCACTGGGACCGACCCCTCCCCCACTCCCAACCTCACCCTCACCTTTGATGGATTATATTACCCTTTAAGGGCTTTACATGTAAATTTAGCAATTGGAATACGCAAGATGTTTTACTGGTGTTGATTCAGATGAAAAAAATGCCATGGGTAATTTGTTGGTAGGGGATAAAAGATAAAAGATTCAGTTGTGTATAAGGATACTTCTGGACATAAAATATAACAAACACAGGGATTGTGGGTGTTACGATCAGGCAGGTTTTCTGGCAGCCATTTTTGAGGATTAGTGGTAGTAGGATGAACATTAGGTCTTGTTCTGGATGTGAGTTTGCTCGCTGAGCTGGAAGGTTAGTTTTCAGATGTTTCGTCACCATTCTAGGTAACATCATCAGTGAGCCTCCGACGAAGCGCTGGTGTTATGTCCCGCTTTCTATTTATAGGGTCTATTTTATTTCTATTTATTTATTAGGTCTTGTAGCTTAAATATGGAGCAAGGTACAACATTCCTGCCCCTTTCAACTCAATGGTGGGTAATTATATAATGAACACTTTGACTTAGTTGCCTGTCTTTAAAGGCCACTTGTTAGGCCACAAGTAGACGAGGCTGCCAACATCCTGGGAAACCCTGGCCATTGTTGGGACCTCAAATGCAAAGACGTGACCCCTGTTTAAGACATAGACGCTCAGGGTCTTGCTTTTTGCCTCCACCAATGTGACAAGCAGGGCACATCCAATTTGTAATAACAAAGTGTATCCCCTCCTCCCACCTCAAGCCCCACCCCCATTTCCTTCCTACTAACCTAATCCCGCCCCATTGACCTGTTTGTCATCACCGGACTGACCTACCCCTCCCTACCTCCCCACCTACACTCACCTCTCCTGTCTCCATCCCCACCGTTTTAACTTGTCTGTCTCCTCTCTACCTATCTTCTCCTCTATCCATCTTCGATCCGCCTCCCCCTCCCTCTCTATTTATTTCAGAACCCTCTCCCCCTCCCCCATTTCTGATGAAGGGTCTAGGCCCAAAACATCAGCTTTTGTGCTCCCAAGATGCTGCTTGGCCTGCTGTGTTCATCTGGCTCTACACTTTGTTATCTAGGATTCTCCAGTGTCTGCAGTTTCTATTATCTCTGATCCAATTTGTAATGGTTTATTTTCAAGTCATGTTATTTAAAAAGCACACCTCTGGCTCACAACTGCATAGATTTTTGGCATAAAGACCAGATGAAAGGGAAAATCTACCTACTTACTGGTGATTGCACAACTGAGCTGCTTCCACATTTAACGTCGCATTCAGTAGCATCCCAACTGTCTGTACTCCTGTGTGCTACATGGTCCTCTCCGAGCATCAGTCAGCCAAGGAGTCCAGGGTGAAACACTATGTTAATGCTGTTCTATCTCAGTATGTTTAAATTGTTAAAGTTCTCAGTGGAACACTACTTTTGAAAGCGTAGATATTAGATTTGTTTTTGAAAAAAGCAAGCTGTGATGCATAGGTGCAAAGTTCACTTTGTCATTAAGTGTAATTAATTATCCATGAGCGTGATTAACTTATCAAAGTGACATAATATGTTGGGTTGGCAGGAATGTTGAACAGACTACCCTACCTTAAAGTCATGGTATTACACATAGAATTATGCAAATTAATTGATTCTTTCAATGTTGCATAAAATAATTCTACTCTGGTGCATGGTACATTAGTCTGTTCATCCAGTAACAAAGCCATATTTTTCAAAGGTTGGAAAATCTGAAAATACGTAGCCCAGCAGATAAAGCCCAGCGTTTGTGCAGGCTGTTTCTCACAACATGTTTTGTAGATGTACAGCAATAGCACAAAATGCAAAGAATACAATGTCAGTTCCTTTACATATATATGAAAAGTAAATAGGGACGGATAACAGTGTTACATGGAATAACTGCTCTGTCAAAGGCTGAAAAACTACTGTATTTTCTGTTACCACATGCTGAGATGAAGCTAAAATTACTGTATAAAAACACCCTGATTGATTTCTGGGACATGACACTTCTACTGAAAATAGTTGTTTACATTGCATTTTAAAGTTAACATAAAAAGGCTCAACTAATGATAACGACAATTCTTACTTATTTTTCTCCACTATAAAAATCACCAGAAGTCCAGAAAGAAAGCACAGTTTGCTTAAAAGCTCCTCCCATTTCCAAAAATGGGATTTTTCACACTTTTGAATTCCATGTGATTTGTAATCCAATCCAATGCATTTGTGCTACTTTGTTAAATTTGTCCTTGCTATGCCTCCTTTCTGTACTGCACAAGGAAACAGTGAATTGTTGCATTGCACTTTGGAAATTGATTTATTTGAGATTGCATGTTTCAATATACATAGTGTGTCTGCCTGAATGTGAGGTATTCAGTGGATGGCTGATGATAGACAACCATTCTAATGTTCTGAACACACAAGACTGTGGAAGTTGTGAAGCTCTTTTGCACAAGAGGCAAAGGACAATCAAGGACTCCATTATTTTCTCTCATGATCTGAATCATTTTATTTTCAGGGCTGAGAATGGCTTAGACTGCTGACTCGATAGCTGGTATTTACTGACTTTCAGGATGTTCTGAGAGGGTTCGAGGAAGAATCCAAAGGAATTCACCGAGGCTATTTAGAAAGCACTTACCAAATGCATGACATTTGAGAGCAGCAGATACAAGAAAACATCACCGCCTGCTAGTTCCCCTTCAAGTCATTCACTACTCAGACTTGAAGATATATCCTTCAGTGACACTGGGTAAAAATGCTGAAACTCCTTTCTTAATGGCACTATGGGTCTACCTGCAGCATGTAGACTGGAGCAGTTCAAGAAATCAATTCATTATCACCTTCTCAAGGGCAACTAGAGATGGATAACAAACGCTGACCAGCCCACATCCCACAAATGAATGAAAAGAGTTACATTTTTCTATGATTTGGATTAGGTTGCTTGGACAGCAATCATCTGCATTTTTCAGCATTTCAGAACTGTTAGAAAATGAAACCAAAAGGATCACATTTATACGGTGACATTCTGATCAGAAAGACAATGAAATGGCGTAATTCTGGTGCATAGGGGATAACGTGTGCCTGCAGCACAGTGGCTCAGTGGTTAGCTCTGCTGCACCATTGCCAGGGACTCAGGTTCAACCTCACCCCAGGGTGACTGCCTGTGTGGAGTTTGCACATTCTCCCTGTGTCTGCGTGGTACTCCGGTTTCCTTTCACAGTCCAAAGATGTGCAGGCTAGGTGGATTGGCCATGCTAAATTGCCTGTAGTGTTCAGGAATGTGTAGATTCAGTTGGTTATAGTGGGAAGGGTCTGGTGGGATGCTCCAAGGATCAGTGTGGACTTGGTGGGCTGAAGGGCCTGTTTCCACACTGTAGGAGTTCTAAAATAAAAAACACTCATTAAAAATTATGATAATAACCAGATAATATTTGTCAACTTGTTGATTGAAGATTAAAAATTGGCCAGGACCTTGGGTTAAATCTCCAATTCTTCTTCTAATAAACAAACGATGCCCAATATTTTATACCCTACTGGGAGAGCAGTCGGTGACTTGTTTTAAAATCTCATCCAAAGGAAATGCCCTTTGAGGATGCAGCACTAAGTGACATCCTGGATTTTTGTGTGAAGTTTCTGAACATGGTGTGAACTCACAACCTTCTGAACCAGAGAAAGCAGTGCTACCAACTGATCCACTATGAACAGTAACATTAACAATTAATGTGACTTTTGTTTCCATGAGCAAGAATGAAATAAATTTCAACAGCGATGTAATTTGGAGGAGGATAGTTTGCTTTTCCCTTGCGAAGTAGAGGCAGTGGATCTGATACGGAAAGTCTGTAAACCACAGCTCTTGGCTAAGAATGGAGAAGTACAAGTAACAAAAGCAGAAATTGCAGGAAAAGCTCAGCCGGCCTGGCAGCATCTGTGGAGAGGAATCAGAGTTAACATTTTAGGTGAAGTGATATTCCTCAGTATGGAGCTCTTCCAGCAATTTCAGTTTTTGTTTGTGATCTACAGTACGCAGTTCTTTCAGTTTTTGTGGAGATTTACGCATTGGGTTGAAAGACCACGCAGCAAATATAAGGCATCTACTGAGCCTGTAGAATTAAATGTAACCCATTATTTTTGTGATGCATTAAAATAGGCACAATGCAAGGCAAAATCACAAATTGTAAGCAAGGATATCAAAGGATTTCTTTTCACCTACTGCCTAAGGTTCATTCCTACTGAAAAATTAAACGAGCGTTGAAAAATGTATCATTTTCCTCTGAATGTGAGCTTATTCTGAACCTAGTAAGATCATGGCTGATCATTTACCTCAATGCCACTTTCTCATGTTGCTCCCATATTTTGTTTTTATTCACTCATGGGATATGGGCATCACTGGCTGGTCCACCATTTATTGTCCATTCCTTGCTGACTTTGAAAAAGTGCTGTTGAGCTGCCTTCTTGAATCACTGCAGTCCATGTGCTGTAGGTTGACTCTCAATGCCCTTAGGGAAGGTATTCAGGATTTTGACCCGGCGACAGAAAGGAAATCATGATATATTTCCAAGCCAGGACAGTGAATGGCTTGGATGGAACTTGCAGGCGATAGTTTCCCCATGAATCTGCTGCCATTATCCTTCTCGGTGGAAGTGGTCTTGTGTTTGGAAGGTGCTGCCGCAGGCTGTTTGGTGAATTCCTGCCGCGCAGCTTGTAGATATTATACACTGCTGCTACTGAGCGTCGGTGGAGGGAGTGAATGGTTGTGATACCAATGAATGGGTTGCTTCATCTTGGGTGGTGTTCAGCTTCTTGAGTTTTATTGGAGCTGCATGCATCCAGGCAAGCAGGGAGTATTTCATCACTCTCCTGAATTGCGCCTTGTAGATGGTGGACAGTTCTGGGGAGTCAGGAGTGGAGGTACTTGCTGCAGTATTCTTAAACCTTGATGTCATTAGTGTCCAGAAAGCTATTGACTTCTTTCTTGAGCCTGCTCAATAATTGAACTTCCACAGCATCATCACAGAAAATGCACCATCATTTGAGCGAAGAAATTCCTCCCTTTTGTTTTTAAGGTTAAAATGACCTATTCTTAAATCTCAGATTGTATCCCCTGGATCTAAACTCATCAGTCAGGAGAAACAATTTACCTCCATGCACACTGTCACACCCTGCAAAAAATTTTAAAGTTTCAATGAGTTCATCTCTCAGTCTTCCAAACTCTGTAGACTATCTGCAATCTCGACTCAAAAAACAAATCCACCAAGCCAGGCAATAACCTGCTGAAAACCGAAAAAATATGCGGAAGCTGTAAATCAGGAATAAAAACAAAGTTGCTGGCAAAGCTCAGCAGGTCTGGCAGTGTCTGTGAAGGGAAAAACAGAGTTAATGTTTCGAGCCCAATGACCCTTCCGCAGAACTGGAGAATCTGGTGAACCTCCATGGTGCTCCTTCTATGGCAATTATATCTTTACTGGGACAAAAACTGTACACAATAACCCAGGAGCAGTGACATCAGAGTTCTGGTGCAGTACAACTGCAGCATGACTTCTTTACTTTTTGTAATCAATTTCCCTTGCATTGTAGGATAACGTGTTTGCCATCCTAAGTTCTCGCTGTATCTGTAAGCAAGCCTTAAGTGACTCATGTACAAGGATTCCCAAGGTTTTTAGACACCCATACTTCCAAACCTGGCCTTATTTAAGAAATATTCTCCTTTTATTCTCTTCCACAGTGATTACCTCTTACTTATTCACACCATATTCCATATGCATGCTTTATAATAGATTGTAATATTTCCCTACAGTGAACATCAATCTAACAGGTCTGTAATTCTCAATTCCCCCTCTTTCTCCCTGCTTAAATAGTAAGGTTACAATTGCTACCTTCCAGACTGCAGCGACGTTTCCAGAAGAGGATTGAAAGATAATCAATAATGCATCTATGACCTCTACAGTTATCGCCTCCACTCGGGAGTGTAGCTCTTCTGGTCAAGTGAATTTATCAACCTTCAAAATGTTCAAGTACTACCTCTTTTCTAACACCAATACTTTTCAGTTCCTCAGATTCACAAGTCATTTTTGTGGGAGATTTTCTGAAACTTCTTCTGAGAAGAATACCACACAGTATTTGTTTAGTTTTGCCACCAGTTCCCTGTTTTCCGCAATAAATTACTCTGTCTGTGCTTGTAATGGGGTCACATTTGTCTTAGTTGGAGAGACAGGAGTGAGAGAAAGAGTGGGGTGAGGGGGTGAAGGGGTGAGGGAGGAGAGTGAGGTGGGGAGAAAGAGAGGGGGAGTGAGACAGGGCCAGAGACAGGGGTGGAGAGAGAGTGGGGCAGAGAAAGATGGAGTCAGAGACAGAAAGGAGAGAGAGAGAGAGAGAGGGGAGAGGTGTAGAGAGAAAGGGGAAGAGGGGGAGAGAGGGGGCAAGAGAAGTGGGGGGAGATGAAAGTATATCGAGAGAGGAAGGAAGAGTGAGAGGGGAGATCAACAGAGGGGGAAGGGTTGAGAGAAATAGGGTAGAGAGGGGAGTGATGAGACAGTGAGAGAGGGGAGAGATGAGAGAGAGAAAGAGGAGAGAGAAGGGTGAGAGAATTTCATGGTATTCCTTTGTTGGGTTTAATCCTCAGGTTTGCTGCATTTTCGGGTGTCCTTAAAAGCTACTTTTTAAAAAATCTGTTGCAGGTTTGATATTTTGTTTTCTTTAACCATGGTTGAATTACCTCTCCCTTTGGGTGCCATGGCCTGCCATGAAAATCTTTGAATGGGTACTCACCTAAGTTGATAGAGCTTACCCTTTTCTTCCATAGACCAAGTTAACATTTCAAATCTTTCAGAATGGATCTATCTGTCCATTGCTTCTGCCCTGTGCAGTAGCATCAGACTGAGAAGACAGCAACTGGCGCTGGTGTTGCTGCAACTCTTGTTCTGAATCAGAAGTCAAAGTGGAGCAGCTTCTGAGCTGCATTGAAGACTGGCAACAGGGAAGTGCACTGAAGATGAATGAAGTACAAGACAGTGGGCTGACTTCAAAGAATTGGCAAACTCTAGTCAAGACGTGAAAGTGCTCTCTAAGAAGGAGTGCTGTGAGCAGCAGCCTCTCACGTGGATGGCTGGAACTATTCAGCTTGACTGATCAAAGGCTTCTCAGTCTGTCAGTTGCACTCTGAAGAAGTGCTTTCCACTGTGCGCTCGCCTAGTGAGCGGCCAAGAGACCTGGAAATAGATTCGTCAGCTCTTGAAGCTTAAGTTCAGTTTTAAAGAGACACTGAAATAGCCTGTTTACATGCCTTAATTAACTTTCCAATAGCTCCAACAGATTCCCCACTCACTTTCAAATCCACCAGGGCTTAATACTAAATAAGAACCAAAAGAACTGAAGATGCTGTAAATCAGGAACAAAAACAAAGTTGCTGGAAAAGCTCAGCAGGTCTGGCAGCATCTGTGGAGGAGAAAAAAAGACTTAATGTTTCTGGTCTGGTGAGCCTTGCTCAGAACCGTTCAGAGGAAGGGTCACCGGCCCTGAAACGGTAACTATTTTTTTCTCCTCCACAGATGCTGCCAGACCTGCTGACCTTTTCCAGCGACTTTGATTTTGTTCCACCAGGGTTTAAGCTAAAAAGGGGTAAGATGATGTTAAGATTGTCATCCAATTTTTGGAGAATTTACTTTCTGGCATGCCTTCTGCCTCGATATGAAAACACTCCTTTTGAAAAGCACTTTAATGCCCCATCAGCCAAATACAATAGTTTTCATTATTCTTCTGAGATGATGGTTGTCACTGTAAAGTAATTCCAACCCAACGTAGTTTTGATCAGTAAGTTCCTTGCTCTAAATACTGGTGCTGGGATGTTCTGGGTAATTTAAGAGGCTGGCTGTACTAAACTAGAATCTAGTTCAGATTGGGGGAAAAAAAACTTCAGTCTCAGATTTAAGCGTTTTCCTGCTCTAAATTAATTGTGATTGTGCCAACTTAATGCATTCTAAATAGACACATCGATGCCCAGAGTGGAAAATAAACCCTGTATAATTCAATTCAATTGCACTAAGTTAATAGCCCAATTTGATTTTGATTAGACTTGATACGGTTTATTATTGTCACACGTACCGAAATACAGAGTAAAGTTTTGCTTTGCATGCTACCTAATCAAATGCCTTACATGAAGAGAAATGGGAATCTTGCATTGCTGTAGAAGATGGACAATTGGAGGAAAATCTGTCAGGGGTTAAAGTAACATATCGAAAATGTTTCACAGGAGTTTTGTTCTGTATTTGGCACCGCCTATACCTGAACTGGGAGGAGCTGATTCACAAATACAGAAAACTTGTCAATCCATCAGTAGATTCCTACTAACCTGACAACAACAGAGGACACAGTACACCCTAAAACACTGGCCACACTGCTCTACATCAAGAACATATCGGAACTGACAACAAGACTCCTAAGACCGCTAGGAATCATGGGGGCCCACAAGCCACTCTATGACAAACACTTATAAGGATTAAAGACGCCATGCCCACAACATGCAGAACCAATGTGGTTTACAAAATACCATGCAACGACTGCCACAAACACTAAATTGGACAGACAGGAAGGAAACTAGCCATCAGAATACATGAATATCAACGAGCAGCAATACAGCACCATGAACTCTTGTTAATATCTGCACATTCAGACAATGAAGGCCATCAGTTTACCTGGGACAAGCCAACCATAGTAGCCCAAGCCAAAGATAGACGTGCACGGGAATTCCTAGAGGCATGGTTCTCCACCTATAATGCAATCAACAAACATATAGAATTGGAGGCCATATACAAACCCATGCAGATTGAAACCGGGAATGAAACCACTCACCATAACGAAGTAGGCAGTATAAACTCCAAGTGGAGTAGAAGAACACCATTTCATTGGAGGCTCAACTGATGATGTCACCTAGCATGGTGATGAAATGTGTGAATGAGAACAAGGATGTTCGGTGAGCAGGTCACAACCTCACCCAGCGAGCTACAGATCTTTGGTAAAACTTTGAACTTTTCAATCCATTTAAGTAACAACTTTTACTTTTCAGTTCCATTGTGGGATTCACCAACCAGGCGATTGATAGGGATAGCAGACATTGTGGCCCAAGTTATCACTACTGGGAAAGTGCAGTGATGTGAGAATTCCCAGTGCTGTGAATCTTACCTGTAAAAATGGCTGCCCCAAGATTTGAACATCCAGTCTGCGTTCAGGACAAGTTAGATTAGAAGTCAAGTTGGAGTATGAACTACTCAGGTTCTGTGTAGGGGACTAGGTGAGAAGCAAAGAGCACTTGGAAATCACTGTGTAGTTAGAGCTCAAGAGGAAGTTGTCTGACATAGTAGGCAGCTAAATATTTGGGGACAGTGCCCTCGAAAAGTCCTGAAAAGATGAGAGCTCAGAAGAAGCTGTTTACCATTAACAATTCAGTGGAGCTGAGAATGGGGTTTGAAAAAGCTGTAACAGCACTTACTTGATGCAATTGAATAAGATTAAAGCTCAGTGGTGACCAATGGTGTGCCACTAGGATCGGCGCTGGGTCTACTGCTTTTCATTATTTATATTCGTGATTTGGATGTGAACATAGGTGAACATCGTTAGTAAGTTTGCAGATGACATCAAAATTGGTGGTGAAATGGGCAGAGAAGAAGGTTACCTCAGACTATAATGGGACCTTGATCAAACGGCCGGGCCAATGGGCTGAGGAGTGCCAGTTGGAGCATAATTTAGATAAATGTGAGTTGCTACATTTGGGAAGGCAAATAGGGCAGGACTTACACGCTCAATGGTAAGGTCTTGGGGAGTGTTGCTGAGCAAAGAGGCCTTGGAGTGCAGGTTCATAGTTCCTTGAAAGTGGAGTCCCAGGTAGACAGGAAAGAGAAAAAGGTGTTTGGTATACTTGCCCTTATTGGCCAGTGCATTGAGTATAGGAGTTGGGAGGGTCATTTTGCAGCTGTGCAGGACATTGTTTAGGCTACTTTTGGAATACTGTGCGCAATTCTGGCCTCCCTGCCATGGGGAGGAAGTTGTGAAACGTGAAACTTTTCAGAAAAGATTGACAAGGATGTTGCCAGGGTTGCAGGGTTTGAGCTATAGTGAGAGGCTGGGGCTATTTTCCCAGAAACATCAGAGGCTGAGGGGTGACCTTATAGAGGTTTATAACATCATGAATCGCATGAATAGGGTGAACAGCCAAGGTCTTTTCCCAAGGGTGGGGGAGTTCAAAACTAGAGGGCATAGGTTTAAGGTGAGACGATGAAGATTTAAAAGAGACCTAAGAGGCAACATATTCCACACAGAGGGTTGTACGTGTATGGAATGAGCTGCCAGAGGAGGTGGTGGAGGCTGATACAATTATAACATTTAAAAGGCATCTGGATTGGGTATATGAATAGGAAGGGTTTAGAGAGATATGGGCCAAATTTTGGCAAATGGGACAAGGTTAATTTCGGATAACTGGTGGGCATGGATGAATTGGACTGAAAGAAGTTGTCGCTGTGAGGAAACGCTAAAGCGAAGTACCCAGTGCCTCTTATGGAAGAAGGGTGGTTGAGAAGAACAGGGGCAGTTATTGAGTTTGTCCATGGCAGAATGAAAAGGGAATTTGAAGGCCAGATCAGCAAAAATGAAGAATCATAATCCCTCGTTAAATTTACTGACATTGGATGTCTCATCATGTCATTGACATTGTGGTGAAATTGCTGAGAAATCCCTGGGACTGTTTTGAGTGAAATTGCTATTTGATGTTCACAGTGTGGGACCTTCAAATATCCTGCATTTATCATATGTTCATTCTGGGAGTTAGAGATTGTATTACTCTCTTGGGAGTTGTATACTAAAGTTTACTATTGTTTGTTCAACATCATGGAGCCTTGTAGCTTTATTTTCAAAGTATGTCCCGAAATCTCACACATCATCTTCTTTTAAAAAAAGAAGATACTGGTCCTTAGCCAGATTGTCACATAAGTTTGGCACTCTGGTCCTTGATTGTGACAGTAAGAGGTATAAAGTGGAATAGTACGAGAGTATTCAGTTTGACATAAAGATTAGGAAAGTAGACCATTTTTTTTTTCAAACTTCATAAAACTTGTCTAAGTTAATGCTCAGAAAGACATGGGAGCACTCTTTCAATGAGCTATGGGGCTTTTTTTTTAAGTTGAGAGTGGGGAGATTTGATAAAGAAATAAGGGGCAAATGTTTTACAGAGCGGGTGATTTGTGTGTGGAATGAAGAGTTATAATGTTTAAAAGACATTCAGACAAGTAGATGAATAGGAAAAATTTGGACGGATATGGGCCAGGAGCAGGCAAATGAGAATGAGTTAGTTTGGGATTACGTTCAGCATGGGCTGGTTGGGTTGAATGGATTGTTCCCTTGCTGTATGACTCTATGGATCTATGAAGTTAGCATGCAGGCATAACAAAAAACCAGGAAGGCAATAACCCTTTGGTCATTAGGGTGTAGAAGATTGTGAAACTTACATAATTTTAGAAGGAATTTGGCGAAACTGCATCTAGAGTGTGGTACAGTTTTGCTTCTTTATTTAAGGAAGGATGTATGTGCATGAGAGGTGGTAAAGGGAGGTTCACTACATTGGTTCCTGAGCTGAGATTGTTTGCATATTATTGTGGGTGCATTTAAATTGGACCTCTCTGGCATTTAGCAGAACGAAAGGTGTTTCCATTAGAACATACAACATTCTGAAAAGGTTTTGCGGGGTAGACGCTGAGAACTTGACTCCCTCAATCAGAGAATCTAGAAGATAGAGGAACAACCCCAGGTTAAAAGAGTTACATGTAGATGAGTAGAAAATAGGAGGAAAAGTACACCATTCAGCCCTTCAAAGCTGCTCCCAAATTCTTCCCATGTCGTTTGATCCATTTGGGCTTAAGAACTTTAACTATATTCAGCTCCTTCTTGAAAACATTCAATAGAATCCTTACAATATGGAAGCAGGCCATTTGAGTTCACACAGACCCACTTCCCTATAGCCCTGTATTTCTAATGACTGACCCACCTAGCCTGCATGTCCCTGAACACCATGGGCAATTTAGCATGGCCAATCCACCTAACCTGCACATCTTTGGACTGTGAAGAAAACCAGCGGGTACCCACACAGACACGGGGAGAATGTGCACACTCCAAATAGATAGTAGCCCAAGGGTTGAATTGAACCCAGGTCCCTGGCATTGTGAGGCAACAATCTTAACGATGGTTAATACCATGCTTCGCCAATGTTTTGGCTTGGGCTGCTTTCTGTGGCGGAGAATTCTACAAGTTCATCACTCTCTATGTGATGACATTTCTGTTCATCTCAATCCTACCTTGAATCCTGAGACTGTAACACCTGGTTTGAGACTTCCTGGTCACAGGGAACACCCTTCCTGTATTTATCATGTCCAGTAATAGAATGTTATAGGTTTCTGAAATCTTCCCTCATTCTTCGGAATTTTAGTGAACATCTCCAAACATTCTTTATATATCAATCCTGCCATCCCAGAAGGATAGTTTGATGGGGTTAATTGAAGTAGGGACAGAAGAACACAGGAACAAGAGTGGGCCATTTAGCCCCTTGATCCTGCTGTGCCATTCCATAAGATCATGGCTGATCTGCTGTCTAACTCCATTTGTCTGCCTTCGGCCCATATCTGTTCATACCTTTCTTTAATACAAACCATCTGATTCCCTGATGTCCTTTAGGGAGGGAAACTGCCATCCTTACCTGGTCTGGTCTACATGTGACTCCAGGCCCACAACAATGTGGTTGACTCACTACTGCCCTCTGGGCAATTAGGGATGGCCAATAAATGCTGGCTAGCCAGCCTCGCCCTCAGCCCGTGAATGAATAAAAAAAGTGCCTATCTCAGATTTACATTTAATAATTGAATTAGGATTAATTGTCATTTGAGGAAGAAAGTCCCAAATCTTCACCATTCTTTGCCTGCACAAGTGCTTTCTAACATTTCTCCTGAATGGCCCAGCCCTAATTCTTAGACAATGCTCCCAGTTCTAGAATCTTCAAACATTGGAAATAGTTTTACTTTGTCTATCTGATCTTTCCCTGATAATATCCTGAAAGCCTCAATGACATCACTTCTTAACCTTTTAAATACTATAGATTAGAGGCCTAATTTGTCTAATCGCTCCTCATAATTTAACGCCTGAGGTCCAGGTATCAACCTTGTAACAATTTGTATCATCAACTCTCATCATACAAGTAAGTCATTCTTCCCAGCCATTAGATATTGAAGTCAATACTAGTCAAGAAATGATTGATCCCCAAAGCATTTCACAAATGTTTTTTGCTCCTCATTGCACAAAACATTTTCTTCGGGTTTGAGATCACTGTTAAAGTTTGGAATACATTTTCCAGGTCTCACCTATCTATTTGCTGGTCTCCAGCAGTGATCTGATTGAGTAAGACAAAATGATGATATCTTTAAATAAACTTTATGGGAAGAGCACTTTACAGCAAAAGTATATTTTTCCCTCTGAATGCAAATGTTTTAATGATTCCTAATTAAGCATAACAAAGAATGTTCACATTATTGCTCAATCCTATCCAGTGCACACATGCCAGCAACATTAGCTTGCAAGCAGCAAAATGGATTATTATTGCTTCAGCAATGTGTTTCTAGCCAATAAAAGGTAATGAGAAGCTAACTATTAATGAATCTTTGTTAAAAACAATACAAATGGTGTGATCAGTAAGCAAAATGATGCAAAGAATACTTTCTCTTCTTGCTCTTCTCCTCTGCATATTGTTTCTGGCACATACACGGTTTTGTTTCTCGAAACAATCATATCGATAGGAGGCTATTCAGTCCATTGTGCCTGTGCCATATGTAAGGTCATAAGGCCATGTGATGTAGGAGCAGAAGTAGCAGAAGTCTGCTTTACCATTCAATGAGACCATGGCTGATCTGGTAATCCTCAACTCCATTTTACTGCCTTTTCCCCATAACTCTTGCTTCCTTCACTGATTAAAAACCTGTCCTTCTTAGCCTTGAATAAACGTAATGACACAGCCCGAACAGCCCTTTCTGGTAAAGAATTTCACAAATTCACTATCCTCTGAGAGAAGAAATTATTCCTCATCTCTGTCTCAAAAGGTCACACTTTATTCTGAGATAATGCCCTCTGGTCCTCGGCTCTCCCACAAGGGGAAATAGCTTTTTTGCATCTACCCTGTCAAGTCCCCTAAGCATCTTAAAAACTTCAATACAATCACCTTTCATTCTTCTATATTCCAATGAGAACAAACCCAACGAGTACTCAACCTCTCCTCACAGGCAGTCCCTCCATGCCTAGGATCAATGAGTGAACATTCTCTGGACTATGTTCAATGAGAATCTATCTTTCCTCAGACAGAAGCTGTGCTGTGGCTGGTGTCTTGTTCTGTTTTATAAAGATTTCTCTATTTTTATCCTCCATTGGTTTTGAAATAAAAGCCAACATTCCATTTGCCTTCCCTATTACTTGTTGCACTTTGAGGCTATCTTGTTACAATTTGTGTATGATAATTCCAAAAACTCTCTGTGCTAAAGCTTTCTGCAGTCTTTCTCCAATGAAATGATACTCATCTCGCCAAAGTGCATAACGTCACATTTCCTACATTATGTTCCATCTGATCACTTATTGCCTCATCACTTAAATGGTCTCTATCCCTCTATAGATTCCTTGTGTCGTCCTCACCACTTGCCTTCAGCCTTATTTTTGTGGCTTCCGCAAACTTGACATGGTAGATGTGGAAATAATACATCCTCTTGCGGAACTATCTGGGATCAGGCATCACTGGGTTGCCCATTTAGAGCAGAGCGCAGGGTGAATTTATTTTATCATGGAACAGTTGAATCTCTGGAACTCTCTTCAGATTCTTGTAGAGCAAGGGGGTGAAGGGCTGTCGGGGTAGGTGGGAACATGTAGTTGAGATTACAAACAGATTGGCCTTGATCTTATTGAATGGACGAACAGGTTCAGAGAACAAAATGGCTGACTTTTGTTCCTTGCTTGTATGATTCCATGTGTCATTCCTGATCTTCCCCTCATTATCTCTTCAATCACCATCACAAATATGTCCAGTCCTTGCCCCTTTGCTGTTGTGGGAGCATGCTGTGCAAAAATTAGCTATGTATTTTGTACAATGCACTCGACAACATTTATTATAATGCAAAAATAGCTCATTGGTTGTTTTGAGAGACTTAGTGATTGTGAAAGATGCTTTATTATCGCAAGTCTTTCTGCCTTTAATTACTGAAGCGAGATTCCTATGATTCGTGAGAAGTTTTTCACAATGGTTTTGAAACCACTTCAATGAAAGTGTAATTTTACTCAAATCATGTTTTAAGAAGCTGTAAGTGCGACTCGAAAACAAATAAGAATTCAAAATTTATAAATAGGAGTATCAAGTATAAAAGCAGAACAGCGCTTTTAAATAATATAATTGATATTTACAGTATAATTTACAGTATTACAAGGAGTTTGAGGATGGTGAAATTGAGAAACTTTAATTATGAACAGAGAGTCATAAAATGAATTTTCTTTTCTCCTAGAGCAGAGAAATATGGAGAGTTAATAGAACTGCTTAGTAGTAGGCCCTGTGAGTGATCACTCCCATTAGATGGCAAATCAGTAACATCAGGATTTTTACTGAGAGAACAAAGAGGAAATTTGAAGAATGCATTTTCTCTCTCAAGAATGGTTGTTCGAACAAAGAAGAGACAAGACTCATCCACAGTGAGAACGGAAATGAGGCACAATGCAAAACTGGCCACTGTTTCATTGGCAATCATTTTGACTGCCAATGCAACGACTATTTTCATTGCTTCCAATCCTTGTTTCCACTGTTTTACCCACAAATGACTTCTGAGGCAAAGCTGAATTTCAAAATGGAAGTGACTCAGTGTTTGAAAACCAAATAAATGCAAATGGAAACTCAGAGGGCTGTGAAAATTGGGCCATTGCAGACTGCACTTGTTGAGTTAAGTATTGGTATGATGGGCTAAAATGCTTCCTCTGTACTGCAATTCAATGAGACAATTAGGAAAAAGAGAAATATGACTCTGCGTGGGTTAAACAGTTCATTCAACCTCATTTAACTTGGAGAAAAATTTCATAAATGCATTTGTAATTTGTACTGACAATGATGAACAAGCCCATCTTGCCTTTGTTGTAATTAATTATCAACCTATTCTGCTCAGAGTGGAAAGTTTCTTTATATTTGGGAATATATTCTAGTATAGTTAATAACATCTTTTTCCCAGTCCCATAGCCTTTTACTGGCTTGGCAACTAATTAAATGTTTCTGTTAAATAATTTGCAAATTGCAAAAGAATTATAATTAACAAAATTTCCCATTTACCGAAATGAAGCACCACTTAATCTCTTGAGTCATGCTATGACAAAATGCTGTTACAGAATTGATTACAGTTAATGGAGTACAATATATATTGGTATTTCTTTATCAGGCAGTTACTTAAACACCAATAGATTTCCAGTCAGTAATGTGCAGCTTTGATAAATGGAAATATTCAATTTCCACCAGGGTGTTCCAATTAACAGTCAAAAAACCGGATATCTCGTACATGTCTTGAACATTAAATACACAAGTTTAACAAATGGGAACCTTTGTATGTCTAACTTATTCATTGTAGTGTCACATTATTGTCAAGAACATTATGGAGCTGAAGATAGTTATTATAAAAATGGATGTTACTAAGGTACATATTTGGTCACACGTGTGAAGAGACCATAGATTGTTCAATATTGTCACTAACGTACATTTTTGCAATCTAAAGCAGAGTTATGGGCTGAAGAGGTTGGAGAAACCCAACAATGGATATACAGCAATTGGAATGAGTAGTTTGCATGCCTCGTCATTGTAACATTGGTATCTTGCAAATTCACCCTACTTCTTGCTCATTATAATAATTGTAATCTGTAACTCAGCTCTAAACACAATCCTGACTGAGCGCACACCTCAGTATAGTACCAACTTCAGGACACATGCGCTGCAGAAAGATTGCATTTCATTACTATACTCGTTGGAGTTTAGAAGGATCAGGGGCGATCTAATTGAAACTGACGGAATGTTGAATGGTCTGGAGAGAGTGGATGTCAGGAAGATGCTTCCATTGGTGGGAGAGACTAGGAGCCGAGGGCACAGCATTCGAGTAAAGGAAAGACCTTTTAGAATGGAGATAAGGAGAAACCTCTTCAGCCAAAGAATGGTGAATCTATGCCACAGAAGACTGTGGAGGCCAAGTCATTGAGTACATTTAAGACTGAGATGGATAGGTTCTTGATTATCAAAGGAATCAAGGGTTACAGGGAAAATGGTGTTAAGGAACTTATCAGCCGTGATTGAATGGCAGAGCAGATTCAATGGGCCAAATAGCCTAATTTCTGCTCTTATGTCATGTGGCCTAATGCATGCAATAAATAAAGCCAGTCTGTAACTCCGAAACAAAAAGTGCACAGTAGCTGTAGCAGGTATAGGAACTGTTTGTAGGAAAAGATCTGAACAGTGAGAAAGAGTAAAAATAGTTCAGACTGATAGAAAGTGAGTCCTGAAATTCTCTGATTTTTTTTACTTGCTCGTAAGATGTGGACATTGCAGACAAGGCCACACAGCTATCGCTCATCCCTAAATTCCCTAGAGAACGTTTTGGTGAGATGCCCTTTTTGAAGTGTGGCAGTCTATGTACTGCTGGTAGACTCATAATGCCATCAGTGAAGGGGAGCGGTGGGTTCCACGATTTTGACCCAGTGACATTGAGGGAACAGCAACATATTTTGAAATCAGGATGATGAGCAACTTGGAGTGGAAATAGCAGGAGGTGGTCTTCCAATGTTCTTGTCCTACTAGATGGAAATGTTCATGGGTTTGGAAGGTGCTGTCTAAGAAGCCTTGGTGAATTTCTGCTGTGTGTTTTGCAGACAGTACACACTGTTACCACTGAGTGAAGAAAGCGACTGCTCACTGATACGCTACCACCGACCGGGCTGCTTTATTCTGTATGGTGCCAAGCTTCTTGGGTGTATTGGAGCAGCACCCATCCAAGGAAGTGGGGAGTTTCCATTACACTCCTGACTTATGCCTTGTAGATGGTGGGTAGGTTTTGGGGAGTCAGGAAGCAAGTTACTAGCTACAGAACTCTTTGCTTCCAACCTGTTTTTGTAGCCACTGTATTTGTATGGCAAGTCCAGTTTAGTTTCTAGTCAAAACCCCAGGATGTTAATAGCAGGAGATTCAACACTGGAGGCTTTAGTTGAGTAAGTGGAACAAAGGAGAAAGATTCTTTTAATGTAGCTGACACAATGGCCTCCAGACAGGCAATGAGATTGCGATGGGCTTACACAGTCACATTATTGTCAATACAAGCAGTGTGTTCCCCAGGATCTGGATACAGCATATGAAGACATTTAATGATCTCACTAGTGATCAAGTTGAATCTACATATCTCCAAATATCATATCCTGACGGATGTATCTTGCACTTCACACACTGTTTCGTTAATGAACTCACCCTCCACTTCTCTGCGCAGTTATAGAGTCATAGAGACATACAGCACGGAAACACACCCTTCGGTTCAACCAGCCCACACCAACTCTAATCCCAAACTATACTAGTCCCACCTGCCTACACTTGGCTCATATCCCTTCAAACATTTCTTATTCATGTACGTATTTAAATGCCTTTTAAACATTGTAACTGTACCCGCATCTATCACTTCATCTGGAAGTTTGTTCCACACACAAACCACTCTGCGTAAAATAATTGATCTTCATATCTTTTTCTGAATCCTTCACCTCCCACCTTAAAAATGTGCCTTCTAGTCTTGAAATCTCCCACCCTAGGGAAAAGACACCTACCATTCACCTTATCTAGATCCCTCATGATTTAATAAACCTCAATAAATGGTCACTTCTCGATCTCCTGTACTCCAGTGAAAGAAGTCCCAGCCTATCCAACCTCTCGTTATAACTGAAACTCTCCATTCCCAGTAACAACCCGGTAAATCTCTTTTGAACACTCTCCAGCTTAAACGTATCTTTCCGACAACTGGGAGATCAGAACTGCTCACAATACTTCAGAAGCGGCTTCACCAATGACATGTACAACCTCAACATAACAGCCCAACTCCATACTCAAAGACCTAAGCAATGAAAGCAAGCATGCAAAAAGCCTTGTTAACCACCCTGACTGTATGTTATGCAGGTTTCAAAGAATTATATATTATGTGCTGGAACCTGGTTCTCTTATGTAAGGAAGGATATACTTGTCACGGGCGGAGTGTAACAGATGTTCATGAGTCTGATTCAGTGCCTGATCATTGTGAATGGTGTTGAGCATTAAGCAATCATCAGCAAACATCTGCATCTCCGACATTATGGTGGATAGAAGGTCATTGATGAAGCAGCTACCTCATTGGACAATAGTAATAATTCCATGCAGAATGAAGTTGCCATCCTTTGTAGAATGACAACATTCATCCTTCCATCACAGCCACTAACTAGTCTAAAACTACAGAAGTCATGTAATAAATCTCTAGGGCATTCGTGAGACTGCACCTGGAGTGTTGTGTTTAGTTTTGGTCTCCTTACTTCGGGAAGATTTTACTCATGTTGGAAACAGTTCAGAGAAAGATCACCCTGTGATGAAAGGGTTGCCTTATGAGGAAAGACTGAACAGATTGGGCTTCATTTGTTTGGATTTTAGAAAGTAGGCAAGACATGGATTTGGATAGGTTCAACTGGTGGGTAAAGATCTAGAAAATGAATTATAATGTGGTGAAACGTGAGTTTATTCTTTTTGACAAGAATAATATGAATGGTGGGAGATGATGGAGCTCTGACCTGCAGAAGGATCTGGGTGTCCTAAGGAAAGTACACAAAAATGCAATATCAAAGCACGGCATGTAGTTAGGAAAGATGGTGGAATGTTACTGTTCATTGCAGGGGGAATTAAATGCATGTGTGGAGAGGTCATGCTACAATCATGCAGGGCACTGGTGAGAGCATGTCTGGAGTATAAGTCTCTTTATGTAAAGGAGATAAATGCATTAGAAGGAGGTTGAGAATGTCTAGCAATCTAATACATTTATTCCAAAAAAAACAGAAATTGAAAAAGGGTCACCGGACACTGATGCTGCCAAACCTGCTGAGTTTGTACAGCAATTTCTGTTTTTGCTTCCTATTTCCAACATCTACAGTTCTTTGATTTTTTATTAATACATTCAGTGGGTAGGTTTTTGCAGAGAATCATGAGATTTTAGCACTCACTTCTTCAAAAGATGATGAAAGTTGAGTGTTTGAATCTTTTTAAAGCATAGTTAGGTAAATTCTTTCTGACCAAGATGTTGAAGAATTGAAGGGTAGATGAGCCTGCTCTTGATTCCTGTACTCATATGCATGTAAGAATTTAAATGATCTAACTGAAATGTGTAAGATTCTGAGAGAAATGGATGGTGTAGATGCAAAAGATGTTTTCTTGCAAGGCCGTCTCGAGAAAGAGGGGACACTGTTTAAGTAAAGGAATTAACTTTTTATGATAGAGAATGACTATCTTTGACTGAGTGTGGTATAAATGAACTCTAATAAAACTGGAGATAACAAGGTGTGGGACTGGATGAACACAGCAGGCCAGGCAGCATCTTAGGAGCAGGAATGCTGATATTTCGGACAGACAAGTTAAAGAGGCAGGGATGGAGCCAGTGAAGGTGAGTGTAGGTAGGGAGGTAAGGAGGAGATAGGTCAGTCCAGGGAGGATGGACAGGCCAAGGGGGCGGGATGAGGTTAGTAGGTAGGAAATGAGGATGTGGCTTGAGGTGGGAGGAGGGGATGGGTGAGAGGTAGAACAGGTTAGGGAGGCAGGGACGAGCTGGGCTGGTTTTGGGATGCGGTGGAGGAGGGGAGATTTTGAAGCTCGAGAAATCCACATTGATACCATTGGGCTGCAAGGTTCCCAAGTGGAATATGAGTTGCCTCTTTAACTTGTCTGTCTTACTGGCTCCATCCCTGCCTCTTTAACTTGTCTCCACTTATGTTCCCCTCTATCCATCTTCGATCTGCCTCCCCTCTCCCCCTAATTATTTCAGAACCCTCGTCCCCTCCCTAATTTCTAATGAAGGGCCTCGGCACAAAACATCAGCTTTCCTGCTCCTAAGATGTTGCTTGGCCTGCTGTATTCATCAGCTCCACACCTTATAATCTCGGATTCTCCAGCACCTGCAGCTCCTATTATCTCTAATAAAACTAGAGTTATTGAGAATCAGCAGGAAATCTCACATTGGTCATTCCTAGCACAAAGGAAGATGCTTGTGATTCATGGGCATCAATCACTTCAGCTGCATGACCTCTCCACAAAAGTTCCTGAGGGTGGTGTCCAGGCTCATCCATCTTCAGCTACTTCATCAATGTCCTTCCCCCCACTACGAAAGTTAGTAGAGATAATGTTCACCATTGCAGAATGTTCTGCTATAGGAAAGATGTTGTGGAACTTGAAGGCATTCAGAAAAGACTTACAGGGGTTTTGCTGGTGTTGGAGGGTTTGCACAGTAGGAAAAAAACTGAATAGGCTGGGGCTGTTTTCCCTGGAATGTTGGAGGTTGAACGGTAACTGTACAGAGGTTTATAAAATCTTGACAACAAAGACACCTACGTCAAACTCCTGCTTGTTGATTACAGATCCACTTTCAACACTATTATCCCCTCCAGACTGATCTCAAAACTGTGTGACCTTGTTTTTTGCTCCACCCTCTGCAACTGGACCCTTAGCTTTCTGACCCACAGACCGCAGTCAGTGAGGATAGGTAACTGCCCGTCCTCTACAATAACACCCAATGCTGCAGACCCCAAGGGTACGTCCTCAGGCCCCTGTTGTACTTTCTTTACACCTACAATGGTGTTGCCAAATTCCGAACATACACCAGTGACAAAGAACAAAGAAAATTACAGCATAGAAACAGGCCCTTCAGCCCTCCAAACCTGCACTGATCCAGATCCTCTATCTAAACCTGTTGCCTATTTTCCAAGGACCTATATCCCTCTGCTCCCTGCCCATTCATGTATCTGTCTAGGTACATCTTAAATGATGCCATCGTGCCTGCCTCTACCACCTCCGCTGGCAATGTGTTCCAGGCACCCACCACCCTCTACGTAAAGAGCTTTTCATGTATAGCTTCCTTCAACTTTTTCCTCTCATCTTGAAATCATGACCCCTGGCAATTGAGTCCCCCACTCTGGGAAAAAGCTTCTTGCTGTCCACCCTGCCCATACCCCTCATGATTTTGTAGACCTCAATCAGGTCCCCCCTCAATCTCCATCTTTCTAATGTAAATAATACTAATCGACTCAACCTCTCTCCCTAGCTAGCACCCTCCATACCAGGCAACATCCTGGTGAACCTCCTCTGCACTCTCTCCAAAGCATCCTCATCCTTTTGGTAGTGTGGCGACCAGAACTGTATGTAGTACTCCAAATGTGGTCGAACCAAAGTCCTATACAACTGTAACATGACCTGCCAACTCTTGTGCTCAATACGCCGTCCGATGAAAGAAACCATAACGTTTGCTTCTTGACCACCCTATCGACCTGAGTTGCCACCTTCAAGGTACAATGGACCTGAACACCCAGATCTCTCTGTACATCAAATTTCCCCAGGGCTTTTCCATTTACAGTATAGTTTGCTCTTGAATTGGATCTTCCAAAATGCATCACCTCGCATTTCCTGGATTGAACTCCATCTGCCATTTCTCCAACCAACACTCCAATCTATCTATATTCTGCTGCATTTTCCAACAGCCCCCTTCACTATCTGCTACTCCACCAATCTTAGTGTCATCTGCAAACTTGCTGATCAGACCATCTATACCAAGTTTGCTGATGACACCACCATAGACTGAGGACATCTAACAATGATGAGTCAAACTACAGAAGGGAGATAGAGAACTTGGTGACGTGGTGTAATGAAAACAATCTATCTCTCAATGTCGGCAAAACTAATGAACTGATCATTACTGTTGCGGAAAGGCGGCCAATATCATCAAAGACCTATCACACCCAGATAAAGATATCCGACAACTTCTTCTATCAGGCAGAAGGTACAGAAGCCTGAACATGGGCACAAACAGGTTCAGGAACAGCTTCTTTTTGGCCATTATCAGACTGTTGAATAATCTCTAGCCTCAAATAATGTAACCCGCAATACAATCTGGATGCCTTTAAGTCTTTTTGATCTTTACGTCTTTTCCTTACTGAGATCTACCTGTACCACTCATAAACAAAGCTTTTCACTATATTTCAGTACAGGTAACAATAAAATCAAACAAAAAGAAAACTATGAGATGCATGGATAGACTGAAAAGCCAAGGTCTTTTCCCCAGGGTTAAGGGTGGGAGAGGGAAGATTTAAAAGGGACAAGAGGGGCAACCTTTTCACACAGAGGATGGTGTGTGTATGGAATGAGCTGCCTGAGGAAGTCATGGAGGCTGGTACAATTACAACATTTAAAAGGTATCTCGATCGATATATGAAGGGTTGACAGGTATGTGGGCAAAATGCTGGCAAATGGGCCTAGATTAATTTAGGATATCAGGTCAACATAGACGAGTTGGACTGAAGGGTCTGTTTCCGTGCTGTACAGCTCTATGTCTGTAACTCAAAGACCATTCATGGCTCCTCAGTCGCTGAAGCAGTCTGTGTCAAAATGCAGCCAGGCATGGACAATATACGGTGGCTCAGTGATTTGCACTGCAGCCTCACAGTGTCGGGGACCCGGGTTCGATTCCACCCTTGGGTGACTGCCTGTGTGGAGTTTGCACATTCTCCCCATGTCTGCGTGGGTTTCCTCCGGGTGCTCCGGTTTCCTCCCACAGTCCAAAGATGTGCAGGCTAGATGGATTGGCCATGCTAAATTACCCATAGTGTTCAGGGGTGTGTGGGTTATAGGGGGATGGGTCTGGGTGGGATGCTTCAAGGGGCGGTGTGGACTTGTTGGGCCGAAGGGCCTGTTTCCACACTGTACGGAATCTAATCTAATCTAATCTAATCTATACTTGGATTGATAGTTGGCAAGCGACATCCATGCCACACATGTGCCAGGCAATGACCATTTCCAACAAGAAAGAATCAAACTATAGCCCTTGACATTTGAAGACAATACCATCACTAAATTACCCCCACTCACTCCATCATAGAATCAGCACTGACCAAAAACACAACTGGATTGGACATATAAATACTGTGGCTGTGAGGGCATCTCAGAGCTGTCATTCTGTAATCATTCACTTACCTCCTGGCTCCTCTAAGCCTGTTGACTGAGTACAAGTCAGAAATATGACGGAATATTTCCAACTTACTTAGATTTGTGTCACTCCAACTACATTCAAAAGATTCAACACTATGTATTCAGGACAACCAATTTGAATGGTACCTCATCTGACAGCTTTACCTTCACTCCCCTCATCATTGATGGTCAGGAGCAGAAATGCCTATCATCTACCATATGTACTTCAATAATTCACCAAGACTCCTCCAGCAGCACTCCACAGTCACAATCTCTACTATCAGAAGGACAATGACAGCAGGTGAATGGAAAAATTAACACCTACAAATTCTCCACCAAATCACGTACATCCCTGACTTGGAATAATATTACTGTTCCTCCACTGCTGTTGGTTCAAAGCCTGAAACTAGCTTCCAACAGTACTGCAGTTGTTTCTATATAATACAGACTGTTTCAGTTCCAGACGCCAATTCACCAGCACTTTCTGTGAAAAGTTTATTATGGCAATAAATGCTGGCCTGGCCAGTGACACCTACATCCAGTGAATGTCTGTGATTCTCAGACAAGAGTTAGATGTGTGTTCACTGAGGTTTAGAAGAATGAGGGTGGATCTCACAGAAAGCTATAAAATTCTAAGAGGACTGGACAGAGTAAACACGGGAAGGATGGAGTCCAAAACCATGAGTCACAGTTGAAGGAGATAGGACTAAGAAGTGGAGACATTTCTTCACTCAGAGCAATGACCCTATGGAATTCACTGCTAGTGAAAATGATTGAGACCAACCACGGGATATTTTCAAGAAGGTTTTATGTCTTGGTCTCGGGGCTAAAGGGAACAAAGGAAATGGGAAGAAAGCACAAGCAGGGGACTGACTGGGATGATCAGCCAGGATCAGATTGCATAGTGTAGCAGGCTCAAAGAACTGAATGGCCTACTCCTGTTCCTACTTTCTGTTTCCATTTTTCTATCGCTATGCTGTATGAATAGTTCCTCACTTACAAGTACACTGCTTTCATAAAAGTTGCGGTTTTGGAGAGCTCAGCCAAGTAAAACAAGTAACATTTGTGCTTGGTATCCAGCTTGGAAAAGCACCTAGCTCCTGTAGGTTTGGGGTTCAACTATTTTAATGTTGGGTATTTGTGTGAGTAGCTTTTTAGAGAGAGGTTTTGACATTTTGTATCTAAATGCACCCTGATTGTGCCATCATTGGGGAGGTGGTAGCCTAGTGGTATTATTGCTATAACTCAGAGACTCAGATAATGTTCTAGGGACTTGGGTTCAAATCCAACCACAGCAGATGATGGAATTTGAATTCAATAGATAGATGCAATTAAGAATCTAATGATGACCGTGTATCTGTTGTTGATTGTCAGAAAAACCCATCTGTCTCGCTAATGTCCTTTAGGGATGGAAACTGACATCCTTACTTGGGCTGGTCTACATGTGACTCCAAACCCAAAGCAATGTGGTTGACTCTAAACTGCCCTCTAGGCAATTAGGGACAGACAATAAATGCTGCCTAGCCAGCAATGCCCTCATCCCATGAATAAAGAAATCTATCTTTCGCACCCATATAATTGAACTGCACCAGTCTGTATACTGGTATACACAACAGATAATCCCATTATGTTGTGTATCATCCAGCTTGGTTTTAAACTTTTCTCGTACATGAACACTACACTTTCTAGGAAGATCAATTGATGGAATTACAATTTCTCTGAGGTGCGGCAGAGCAATGCTTTTGAAGTTTCCCATTATATTGAATCTGTTGAAGTATATTTGTTGTAAGTCCGAGGCTAAGTAAGTGTGAGGATTTTTGTCCTGTTCCGCTCCAGATTGGTAGCTTGATAATTTCATGAACAGTCGCGCTGTTGAGTTTTACACATGCTGATAATCCTGCTATCACTAATCCATTCATGTCCACCAAATAGAACACGTGATTTCTGTGCAAAATTGCTGTAGTTGTATTCCATCGTCAACGTAACAATGCAAGGGATGGATGACCCATTATATACAGATAGTTTAATGGCTGTAGATTGTGTCATTGACTCCCAATGATAATATATATATCCCACAGAATTCTGAGTGGTAACATATTCCATTTGCTTCTGTGTCAACTTTGGTATTAAATACATGTTTGCTAATTGGGCATATCATGTTAATAAAGGCAGTAGCTTCTAACGTTTTATTCACTCATGAGATGTGAGTGTCACTGGCTAGGTCATTGGCAGCATTTCTTGCCCTTCCCAATTGCCCAGAGGGCAGTAATAAGTTAGTCATATTGTCATATGACTTTGTCCAGGCCACGTGCCATGTTGACAATATGGGGAATCTCTTTGCCTTCTGGCTGAATGTTCTGTACTCTGAAACTTCATCCTGGTTTGTATTGCTGATTATCTCATGTTTCTGTGCTTGCAGGTCTTCGGTGCAATCTCTGTTGTTGCTACCAGCAAATGTTATTTGTCTGGATCTGTCCTATTTTTACCTGCGGTTGCATCTTTGGATTAATTGCATGGGTTGGGTCCTCTGCCCTTTCACACCACATGACTTGCGCCGATCTTGGGAGGCAGGAGAGTTTCACAATGAGTACAACAGATCACACTTCCCATGCAACATGCTTTGTCTATGTATTCTGCCTACCATCCCAATACTCACACCTAATGCTCCCAGCTGCTGTCTTTAACAGGCAATGTCAATACTTTATATGGAACAAAAACTGCAAGAACTGCAGATGCTGTAAATCATGAACAATCAATACCTTTCTTTGTCTCAAGGGTTCTGTTTGTCAAGTTCTGATCAGCTTTGAAGCAATGACCAGCTCTATTATCTGCTCAGAAGGTTCAGCCTCTGTGATGTCACAGTCCTCTCTCTCATCAAAGCATCTATTGATTATTTGATTCTTGTGTCTGTTGTCTGTAAAACATCAGCTCCAAATGGTGAATTCCAAAGTTCACTTTTACATGAAGCTGATCCTTCAGCATTTTGCACAGCTTAGCAGTGTGTCTCTGGTGCCACTTGACATAGGCTTGAATCAGTAACTCTGAGTAATCCACCATTTTCAACGGCTGTTTTTATTTTTAACCTTTTGTTTATTTCCTCCTGCAACAAAGACATCTATTTAGTACAGCTCTTATCTTCATTTAATAAGCCTAAATTCAGATAGGACAACTGTAACATTCCAATTCATGGGGGGGAATTTTGTAGTCATCTTCCTAACAGTTCCCATTTTATGCAAATGCTGTCAATGTGTTTTTAGGAGCAAGATTATAAAGCTACTCTGGAGATTCAGCTCTGCAGTTGTATGTCTTCTGGGTCTTTTTTGAACAAAGAATTCCCTGTATTGATTTTGTCTCTGGCTCAAGCATTTTTCTTCAATATGTTTTTGTTTTGTGAGCAGGAGTGGTGCTCAAGGTTATCTCGATGACTGCCCAGCTTCCACAGCCCAATTTGGTACATGCTTACTGTCACCATGGACCACTGAGCTGGCCAGCTCACTTTTGAAATGCCCACTGTTCAGCACTGTTTGTTTAGAGATTTGTTTATCTGGGATAAGTCCATTAATGTAACTTTTGCAATGCTTCAAATAGAAGGGAGAGGTTGGCCTTGAGGTATTACCGCTGGGCTGTTAATCCAGGGATCCATTAAAATTCTGGGGACCTGGGTTTGAATCCTGCCACGGCAGGTGGTGGAATTTGAATTCAATAAATATCTGGAATTAAGAATCAAATGATGACCTTGAATCCATTGTTGGGGAATAACCCATCTCATTCACGAATGTCCTTAAGAAAAGGAAACTGCCATACTTACACAGTCTAGCCGACATGTGATTCCAGACCCACAGTAATGTGGTTGACTCTTACCTGCTTATTGGGCAATAAATGCAATCTAGCCAGCAATGCCCTCATACCGTGAACGCGTGAAGAGGGGAAAAAAGTCCTGTTTGAGTAATTTTTCCCTGTGGTTTTCAAGAAAACACACCATTGATCACCATGTCATATTCTTATTCTGTTTCCATTATCACAAGATTACCACTCTCCTACTGGAAGGGTTGAAGGATAGATTCAATTTAATTGAAAATTTCAAAGAAGCTTTATTTAATAGACAGACTGATAAATTGAAGTTACAATGGAATTAAATGGGCATTCTCATCTAGCATTGTGCCACTTGGAGTTTTCATTGTTACTAATCATGTATTGGCTTCCTGGGCTTTGGCTCATTAGTTTATTCAGCTCTTAAAGCAGAAACACGATATTTACGGCCTTTGCTTGTCAGATAACTTGCTGTTGCACAGCCTTAGAAGGGACAAGTTGAAGTTGAGATTTCTAGGTCGAAAGCTGCCCAAGTGCATCCTGCAATGTGATGTGGAGTCCTGCAGTGAAGGTCAATACGTTTCACCAGCCTTGCCACAGCCAGTAGAGTAGCACTGCGTAGGAGCACTAGGTCAGGCAAGGAGTAGCACAACTGGCACTCATTGAAGGCACCAAGCTAACTTCTTACCACTTTGTATGGAATATTGCAATGTTTATTTCATAAGGTTGGTTTGAACTGCTTGTTCATGAAAGATTTTATTTTCCACATTGTCGGCAAGAGGATGCTGTGATGATCGCTCAGAGTCAGAATGCAATGCGTGTAATTGCAGGTGAGTGGGGAATTTGGAATGGCAATCACAGACATTCCAGGTTGAAAGAGGATGTATTTGCGACCTCCTTTCTTCTTCCTGCTTCTCTCCCTCTCCTGCTGCTTCCTGCATCTCATGCTGCTATGGTTTTTCAGGGTACATCAGTGAAGCGTAACACACTCTCTAATGAGTACTGCAGACTCCTTAGATGCTTGAGGTAGAGCAAATGTTGCTTGAGCAATCCAGTCGTCTGCTCTATAATGTTTGATGAGACAACATGGCCCATATTGCGCCTAAGTTGGTCACATCTGTTGGATGGTGGAGTGGAGTAAATAATCCTTGTGAACCTTCTGAGGAAGGGTGTCTAGACCCGAAACGTCAACTTTGATTTTTTTTTTCTTCACAGGTAGTGAAAGGTGTTGAGCTTTTCCAACAGCTTCTGTTTCTGTTCCTGATTTACGGCATGTGCAGTTCTTTTGGTTTTTAACCCTCGTGATGTGGTGGCTCAAAACTGAGGAGACACCAGACTGGATAGAATAAAGACATCATGGTTGCTGACAGGATAGTGGGTATTCACCTGCAGGATATGTTTCACTAGATTGCATATCAACCGCACGTTAAGCAAATGGAACCCTTTCTGATTCACTTACATGTCAGCATTCACATACAATACATAGTCACGCATATATAGGTCGATTGCACTCTATTCCATGGAGAAACACAAACTCTTATCAAAACCACACACTCATTCTTCCTACTTCTCTCTATGAACCTCCCTCTCCAAATATAAAGAAAATGAGCTATTCCCTACAGGCCACCGTGGGCAGCAAACTGGATAACGTTATAATGATAATGGGAACTGCAGATGCTGGAGAATCCACTCCACCACACAACCAGCCCAGCTCTTCCCCTCTATCCACTGCATCCCAAAACCAATCCAACCTGTCTCTGCCTCCCTAACCTGTTCTTCCTCTCACCCATCCCTTCCTCCCACCCCAAGCCGCACCTCCATCTCCTACCTACTAACCTCACCCCACCTCCTTGACCTGTCCGTCTTCCCTGGACTGACCTATCCCCTCCCTACCTATACTTTCCTCTCCACCTATCTTCTTTTCTCTCCATCTTCGGTCCGCCTCCCCCTCTCTCCCTATTTATTCCAGAACCCTCACCCCATCCCCCTCTCTGATGAAGGGTCTAGGCCCGAATCGTCAGCTTTTGTGCTCCTGAGATGTTGCTGGGCCTGCTGTGTTCATCCAGCCTCACATTTTATTATCTTGGATAACGTTATAGATCTTTTTTACTCCAGCATGGAAGGAACGTGCCAACAAGAGATTCAAAAGCCACAATGATATTCACAACCTCGGAATTATTGACCTTGCCATGCTCTGTGATTGCAGATCTCTCTGATACTTGTGGCAAATTCCCTTTCTAAAAACCTGGCTCAGTTTGAGCTTGGAGAAATGATTCTAAAAGACCCTATTTAATGCAGCCTCCTACTAAAAGCCTTCTCCTGCCACCCTTTATGGGCATCCTGTCCTCTTTTGGTGTTTCCCCTGCTTCATTCACCTTTCATGTTGCAGGTCAAAGAGGATATGTACAAAAACAGAAGTTGTTGGAAAATATCAGCAGGTGTGGCAGCATCTGTGAAGCGAAATCAAAGTTAACGTTTTGGATCCAGCGACTCTACCTATGAACAGAAGGATCTATAACCTTCTAACCAGGAATAAATGATCTAAGCAGAACTTTCAAAGCCAAACCTACTGTTGTCCCTTCATACAGTACCATTTCCTGCCAAATTCACCAACTTCAAACAATCTAGCAGATCACTTAGCACTTCTATGAACTCCGAAAGGACCATGTAACAGAAATTAAATAGGAAGTAGCCTGAGAATTGTCAATGAGCATCTTAGGAGCACAAACACTGATGTTTCGGGCCCAGACCGGAAACATCAGCTTTTGTGCTCCTAAGATGCTGCTTGGCCTGCTGTGTTCATCCAGCTCCACACTTTGTTATCTCGGATTCTCCAGCATCTGCAGTTCCCATTATCTCTGAGATTTGTCAATGATATCTTTGAATTGCTCTTCCTGTTTCTGAAGACATGTTCACCTGTGTGGGTTTGAGTGAGGAGCAACAATATCAAAGTGACAGCAAGAGTATCAATTCAGCACTGCACCCTAATTGATGTCATTAACTACTAAAGAATGCTGTGTAATCAATTGCCATTGTTGAATAGCCATTGCAAAATTCTGAAATACTCCAAACCAGCCTCTTTTAAATTGGTATTCATGTGGCATCATACTAACTTACAACAGCTACTCTAAGAAATATTTTTAATTCTGAAGATAGGGTGGATAAGCTAGTAACCTGACTGCAGATTATATGGAACACAGAACAGTACAGCACAGTACAGGCCCTTCAGCCCACAACGTTGTGCTAACCTATTATCCTTATAAGATCAATCTACCCTGACTTTTACCTTGGCTTTTAGGACTTACTTCTTACTTTTCTTGACTTGGGATAAATTCAGGGTAAACTAAGATGTAGGTTTTCAATTTAACACTTAAGAGTAAAATTGGCGACTCATGTGGTTGCCATTGTAAATTCAGTTTGACTTTGAATCAGATGAGAATCTAGCAACAATAACACATGGCCAACCAACAGCATCAGCCTTACTTCCAGGCAAAAAGCAGAAAGCCCATTCCAGAATGCTGTCTAGGATCATATCCATCCGATAAGATTGCACACTCTTCATTTGAGCTGGCTGACACTTTCCCTCCTATATTTCACTATCCTCTCTTTCACAGCCCTCTTGAACTCACACTCGCTAATTTTTTGATTCTCTTCCCATTCTCTCACACTCACTCGCTATCTTCCATCATAACACACTTATATTAGAAAATGACCCCAGGACTTCAATAACTTAATTGAATCTGTGCCAGCGCAGAGATAAAATCGCAGTGGGATACAGCATTCCTATAACCTGACCCCATTTCTATAAACCACTTGGTAGGAGGACAAACCCAATAACACAAATCATACCCAGCTGGAGGTTTGTGTTCCCTCGAATGCATCCAGTCTAGCTCACATCTGGTGCAGCTAATGTTTGTCGCTGTGTCAATTCAAGTACAAATATGCTGCAAAATCAGGTGGAGTTGATACCCACGATAGAAGCAAAAAAATGGTATTTCGGAACTATGCCCACCAAACTGGTAATGAAAGAGTTGGTGTTTATTTGTCAAGCCTCTGAGATGGATATAGAAGTTCAATAAATTATGTTTGCCTCTGCTTGCTTAGTACTTGCACAAACAATGTCAAGTTGGTTATGACACCTTTAATACAGACATCTTGATTTCATGCCAATTTATTAATGTCCAAGAAAAATATGTGTGAAATAAAGTGATTAATATATGTTCATTATTAATAAAGTATCCTATAAAAGGCTACAAGTGACTGCTGTTTGATTATTGCACAACTGATTAGTGTATGTTCATTAAGATCCTCTCTTCATTATCTTATTTCAATCTATGCAAGATAAATTGGTCCTTGAAAAAAAATGAGAAAGTAATCTACTACATTAAACACAACATAATAACGTTGCTGATATATTTTCCAAGCTTCGATGTTCTTCATACAGAAATAAAAACTCATTTCTCAAAGCTCTGTAAGATAGCCTCCAATTGTAATCTTAGCCTTATAATCAGCTGCATCAATCTGCTTCTCCTGAGAAACATCAAGCTATTAACATTTTGCATTCACCTATGTAAATACGATTACATACAGCAATTTTCTACAAATCACTTTTGTGGCTATTGCTAACACATATTTAGTAAAAAAAACCTTTGAATCTATAATAGTGATGCATAAAAGGAAGAATAATGAGAAAAAAATACGTTTTTTATGTTCTGATGGGAAAATGTCTCCAGCACTTATTCTGTCAATTTTAACTGATGTTTACAATTTACTTTCAGCAATTTCTAGTATTTTTCTTTTTTTGTATATAGAGCTCTGCATTAGGAGTTACAAAACAGATAAGACAAAATAAGAAAATTTATGACTGTGTATTGTACCACATAGCTTTACAACAGCAGAGCCCCGACAAGGTTAAACAAATCACCATAGGAATGATCTTTTCTCCTTCTGTCGTCCACCTTAATGAATTAGTGAGTATGAACCTTTCAGTTCTAGCTACATATCTTCCTAAATACCTCACCATTTAGCAGCCTAAAGGGAACCAACGCATCAGTAACACCTTCTATGCACTGTCGAGTCCCAGCTTGAACACACAAGACTCTGGAGCCTTTTGATATCATTAAAGCCAATCAAACATAAGACAGATTCACTGTCGCAGGGCTGGCTAGCTGCACCTCAGCACCAAACAACATTTCAGGCACTCTGAAATGCGTGTGTCACTGCTATGTGACAAATAGCATGTATTAATTAGGCACTAGACTTGGTGAGATTGCTGTTATTAACTGAGAGAAGATGGGTTGAATTTAATTGTGTGTGACATCAAAGTCAAGTGACTGATATTTCAAGCATCATTTAAAATGTTTGATATTAAAGACATTGCACTTGCATGAAGGCTGTCTAGAAATACAAAGGAAAATAACAGCAAGGAAATCTCACTGCCTTTATGTATCTTATGTTTAAAATTTGAGAGTGAATATAAATCTAACTGAGAGAGATTTGAAAAGAAGCCATGCATTTATGTAACTGCTTTGTTGGAATCAAAATGTCAAACATCAGTTACAAAATAGTAAAATAAAATTAAGTTTGATTATTTGAATGATGACTAGAAGCTTTTAATCTTTTGAAAAATAGTTCCAACCTCAATAGAAGAAAATTATGTTATACAATATATACAAAACAGAAAATATCTTGGCACATCGAGCATGGAAACCTCTATTTCATCTTCCTTTCCTGTCATGTGATATGTCTGACTCAAAAGATCTCAGTTTTGTTATCTCTTCCTGTCATGTGATGAACACTGCATCAAAACAAAACTTTTCTCTTTCTGATACTTAAGTATTAGTTCTGTCAGGAAGTGTGTTGAAAATCATGAAGCAATTTCAAAGGGTAAATGAGTAATTACTTCTCAGCAATAATGGCATTTGGGAAATTCTAAGAAGGATGAACAAAAATTTGAGAAAGATTGTTCGGTTTCAAAATGCCACCAAACAAGCGGTTGTGAAAGTAGAATTAATGATAGGCTTTGATTTTGGACATCAAGCATCTGCCCAATCACAGTGAACAGACGCTTAATTTTTGTTGTCAAGTGGTTGCCTGCTAACTCCCCAAAGTGATTGTGGGTAAGTTGGGCCAGGTCCACAGGGCACAGCAGAGACAAAAGGTACAGGTGAGGCTTTGGGTTTCATGTTAAGCCTTGGAGCATTCTCCATCCCATCTTTGTCGCCTCTTTCAACCCATAACTGTGATGATTGTAACAAGGTCAGCCAGCTGAACTTCACAGAAAATGTGTTCCCTGACTATGGCTGTCAATCTGGTCTAATCAGGGAGCCCTAGCTGACATAAAAGGTTGGTACCTGACTCTGTATGAGACAGTACTATTGTCACAATCTATTCACATGTAAATAAGGGATGATCTGGTGATGGCTTTCCAACTTCTGGGGAGTTATTTCAAGAAATTTTTCAGGTGTCTTCCAATTATGGCTTCTTGCAGATCCTCAACTTTCTACATTCAACGATTGGCTATCATACCTACATCTACCCTATAACCTCTCCAATTCAGTTTCAAAAAAAATCATCCACTCGGCTCAATCAGTAGCAATATTAGCTCCAAAACCTATGTTATCAAGTGACACTCCAAGACTTGAAAATGACACCTAGGCCGACACATCATTGCAGTACTGAGGGAGTGTGGCACAGTTAGAAGTGGCATTTTCGGAGGAGTTGTTAAACTGCAACATTATCTTCCTTCTCAATTGTGGAAAGACCTCACAATATAATTTCAAAGAAGTAACCCACATTTCCAGACCAAATTGCTTCTCAAAATCTAAATTTAAAAAATATGATTCGGTCATATTGTGGAACATTCTGTGTGCAAATTGAATACCTCATATCCTGCATCACAAGAAGGTCCACACTTCAAAAGTAACTCATTAACTTGGGCTAATCTGATGGAGAGGGGAGGGCAAGGCGAGAGGGAGAAAGGGGGCAATTGAGTTGAAGTTAAAATTCCTTCCCAATTGGCTGTTGTTGAGATGCCAGAGGTAGTGTTCCCTCCAAGCCACACATATCGATCAGCGCGTCAATGCATGGTTTCCGTTTCTAGATGCTGTTACCACACATGAGCCTGGAAGAAAGAATATTGGTACGGGTCCCACTGGCTGGTTGGAGTGCCATTGAAGGATCTTCCTGCCAGTCAGGCAATAGCAAGGACAGCAGTGAAACTCTCTTTGGAATTAGAACCCCAGGGATGTCATTGTCACCTGAGCACAGCCGGCCAATCAGAGGTTAGTAGCTCTAAATACAAAGGGCAGTCGAAGTTTGGAACTCCTTTCCAGAAACAGCAGTGGATGCTGGATCAGTTATTAATTTTACACGTGACATAGATAAATTTTTGTTAAGCAAAGATATGAAGGCATATGAGGCAAAGACAGGTATATGAGTTAGGCCACAGATCAGCCACGATCTCATTGGATGGTGGAAATGGCTCGAGTACTCCTGTTCCTATATTCTTACATTGTGTTCAGCACCACAACCCAAGAGGCCATGCAGGAAAGATAATCTACACAGTCCCAAGATTACAGCAATCCCTGTACCAAAGGAAAGTAAGGCGGAGGGGTGGAGCGAGGCAATGTTCATAGATTGGACATCACAGGGAGTAGGAGGGGCATTGTGGAGAGAGGGTGTTGAGTTGTGTTGGGTTAACAAATGGGGAAGAAAGTGGCTCTCAGCTTCCAGGCCTTGCTGCTTCTTGGTGTCCAGTTTGTCAATCTGGCACCAAGTGACTTTGATCGAGAGAGGGTCCAAATTGTGCTCCCATTCCCAATCCCCAACTCTTCTACCACTGGGCATGATAAGGTGACTGAATGTTTTTAGCTTCCCTGTGTATGACGTTGTGATATGTCAGTCTGCGGCTGGACTAATCCAAGAAGCGATAGGGTGAGGCATTTAAGTTGACATTAATTGGCCATTTGTGACAGAGCAGGAGGTCATACCTCTTCCCATCTCCAAACTCACTATGAACAAGAGCAGAAGATTCTACCCTAAATCTCTTTCCTACTTTCTGTATTTTGGTTTGAATAATTTTGTGATCTACTTTCCATGATTTAATATAATTACATGAACTCACCTCATAGCAATCTCATTTGAAAACTGAAAAATCTTGATTCCTTCAGTCTTGATTCATATGATGCCAGGTATCACCATCCAGGCATTTCTCCGAACTGTATCAATAGCCCCCTTGTATGTTTGTGACCAGATAGACCTTAAGACAGTGGGCAGTCTTCAGTTAGTGGTGTGGTTCCCTTCCTGAGACTTGCGAATCACGAGTTCCCTTACAAATCAACGCTAATGGCAGAGTTTGGTTCAATCAAATGTCATCTTGCCCAGCAAAAGCAATGTGCATGTTGAAACAGCAAGGTGTAGAGTTGGATGAACACAGCAGGCCAAGCAGTATCAGAGGAGCAGGAAAGCTGACGTTTCGGGTGCAAGACCCTTCATCAGCAATAGGAGAGGGGAAGGGGGTTCTGAAATAAATAGGGAGAGAGGGGGAGGAGGATAGAAGGTGGATAGAGGAGAAGATAGGTGGAGAGGAGACAGACAAGTCAAAGAGTTGGGGATGGAGTCAGTAAAGGTGAGTGTAGGTAGGGAGTTATGGAGGAGATAGGTCAGTCCAGTGAGGACGGACAGGTCAAGGGAGTGGGATGAGGTTAGTAGGTAGGAGTTGGGGTGGGGCTTGATGTGGGGGGAGGAGATAGATGAGAGGAAGAGCAAGTTAGGGAGTCACGGATGAGCTGGGCTGTCTTGGATGTGGTAGGGGGAGGGTAGATTTTGAAGTTCGTGAAATCTGTATTGATACTATGGGGCTGCAGGGTTCCCAAGAGGAATATGAGTTACTGTTCCTGCAACATTTGAGTGGCATCATTGTGGCATTGTAGGAGGCCCAGGATGAACGTGTCATCTCAGGAATGGGAGGTGGAGTTGAAATGGTTCATGAGTGGGAGGCGCAGTTGTTTAGTGAGAACCAGGCATAGGTGCTCTACAAAGCAGTCCCCAAGCCTCTTTTGCGCCTAGCTGACTCGTCCTGACCCTCAACAACTTCTCTTTTGACTCCTCCCACTTCCTACAGACTAAGGGGGTGGCCATGGGCACCCGCATGGGCCCCAGCCATGCCTGCCTCTTTGTAGGTTACGTGGAACAGTCCCTCTTCCGCACCTACACAGGCCCCAAACCCCACCTCTTCCTCCGCTACATTGATGACTGTATCGGCGCCGCCTCTTGCTCCCCAGAGGAGCTCGAACAGCTCAGCCACTTCACCAACACCTTCCACCCCAACCTTCAGTTCACCTGGGCCATCTCCAGCACATCCCTCACCTTCCTGGACCTCTCAGTCTCCATCTCAGGCAACCAGCTTGTAACTGATGTCCATTTCAAGCCCACCGACTCCCACAGCTACCTAGAATACACCTCCACCCACCCACCAGCCTGCAACAATTCCATCCCCTATTCCCAATTCCTCCGCCTCCGCCGCATCTGCTCCCACGATAAGACATTCCACTCCCGCACATCCCAGATGTCCAAGTTCTTTAAGGACCGCAACTTTCCCCCCACAGTGATCGAGAATGCCCTTGACCGCGTCTCCCGTATTTCCCGCAACACATCCCTCACACCCCGCCCCCACCACAACCGCCCTAAGAGGATCCCCCTCGTTCTCACACACCACCCTACCAACCTCCGGATACAACGCATCCTCCTCCGACACTTTTGCCATTTACAATCCGACCCCACCACACAAGACATTTTTCCATCCCCACCCCTGTCTGCCTTCCGGAGAGACCACTCTCTCCGTTACTCCCTTGTTCGCTCCACACTGCCCTTCAACCCCACCACACCCGGCACCTTCCCCTGCAACCGCAGGAAATGCTACACTTGTCCCCACACCTCCTCCCTCACCCCTATCCCAGGCCCCAAGATGACATTCCACATTAAGCAGAGGTTCACCTGCACATCTGCCAATGTGGTATACTGTATCCACTGTACCCGGTGCGGCTTCCTCTACATTGGGGAAACCAAGCGGAGGCTTGGAGACCGCTTTGCAGAACACCTCCGCTCAGTTCGCAACAAACAACTGCACCTCCCAGTCGCAAACCATTTCCACTCCCCCTCCCATTCTCTAGATGACATGTCCATCATTGGCCTCCTGCACTGCCACAATGATGCCACCCGAAGGTTGCAGGAACAGCAACTCATATTCCGCCTGGGAACCCTGCAGCCTAATGGTATCAATGTGGACTTCACCAGTTTCAAAATCTCCCCTTCCCCTACTGCATCCCTAAACCAGCCCAGTTCGTCCCCTCCCCCCACTGCACCACACAACCAGCCCAACTCTTCCCCCCCACCCACTGCATCCCAAAACCAGTCCAACCTGTCTCTGCCTCCCTAACCGGTTCTTCCTCTCACCCATCCCTTCCTCCTACCCCAAGCCACACCCCCATCTACCTACTAACCTCATCCCACCTCCTTGACCTGTCCATCTTCCCTGGACTGACCTATCCCCTCCCTACCTCCCCACCTATACTCTCCTCTCCACCTATCTTCTTTTCTCTCCATCTTCGGTCCACCTCCCCCTCTCTCCCTATTTATTCCAGTTCCCTCTCCCCATCCCCCTCTCTGATGAAGGGTCTAGGCCCGAAACGTCAGCTTTTGTGCTCCTGAGATGCTGCTTGGCCTGCTGTGTTCATCCAGCCTCACATTTTATTACCCAAGCCTCTGCTTGGTTTCCCCGATGTAGGGGAGGCCACAACGGGAACAGCGGATGCAGTATACCGCATTAGCAGATGTACAGGTGAACATCTAGAATACACCTCCTCTCACCCACCTTCCTGCAAAAATGCCATCCTCTATCCCCAATTCCTTCACCTCTGCCACATCTGCTCCCAGGATGAAGCATTTCACTCCCGTACATCTCAGATGCCCTGGTTCTTCAAGGACTCCAACATCCCCCCCGCCCCGGCAGTGGTCGCGAATGCCCTCGACCGTGTCTCCCACATTTCCCGCAACTCATCCCTCATACCCACTCCCCACAATAACAACCAAAACCGAATCCCCCTCATTGTCATGTACCACCCCACTAACCTCTGGATCTAAAGCATCATCCTCTGACACTTCCACCATCTACAATCCGACCCCACCACCAAAAGCATTTTTCCCTCCTCACTCTTATCTGCTTTCCAGTGGGAACACTCTCCATGACTCCCTTGTCTGCTCCACACGCCCCTCCAACCTCACCACACCCAACACTTTTCCCTGCAACTGCAGGAAGTGCGACACAGGCCCTGACACCTCCCCCCTCAAACCCATCCCAGGCCCCAAAAGACTTTCTATATCAAGCAGATGTTCACCTGCACATCTGCTAATGTGGTATACTGCATCCACTATTCCTGTTTTGGCCTCCTCTACATCAGGGAAGTCAAGCGGAGGCTTGGGGACTACTTTGCAGAACATTTATGCTCAGTTCGCAACAAACAACTGCACTTCCCAGTTGCGAACTACTTTAACTCCCCCTCCCATGCCACAGACGACATGTCCATCCTGGGCCTCCTGCAGTGCCTCAACGATACCACCCGAAGGTTGCAGGAACAGCAACTCATATTCCGCTTGGGAACCCTGCAGCCCAATAGTATCAATGTGGGCTTCACAAAATTCAAAATCTCCCCTCCCCCATCGCATCCCAAAATCAGCCCAACTCGTCCCCACTTCCCTAAACTGTCCTTCCTCCCACCTATCCCCTCCTCCCACCTCAAGACCCACCGCCATCTCCTACCTACTAACCTCACACCGCCCCCTGGACCTGTCCATCCTCCCTGGGCTGATCTATCTCCTCCCTGACTCCCCACCTACGCTCAGCTTTACTGGCTCCATCCCCACCCCTTTGACCTGTCTGTCTCCTCTCCACCTATCTTTACTTGCACCCATCTTCTGTCCTCCTCCCCCTCTCTCCCTATTTATTTCACAACCCCCTTCCCCTCCCACATTTTTGAAGATGGGATTCGGCCCGAAATGTCAGCCTTCCTGCTCCTTGGCCTGCTGTGTTCATCCAACTCTACACCTTGTTAAAACCAGCCCAGTTCATCCCCTCCCCCCACTGCACCACACAACCAGACCAGCTTCCGTGACTCCCTTGTTCGCTCCACACTGCCCTCCAACCCCACCACACCCGGCACCTTCCCCTGCAACCACAGGAAATGCTACACTTGCCCCCACACCTCCTCCCTCACCCTTATCTCAGACCCCAAGATGACACTCTATATTAAGCAGAGGTTCACCTGCACATCTGCCAATGTGGTATACTGTATCCATCGTACCCGGTGTGGCTTCCTCTACATTGGGGAAACCAAGCGGAGGCTTGGGGACCGCTTTGCAGAACACCTCCACTCGGTTCGCAATAAACAACTGCACCTCTCAGTCGCGAACCATTTTAGCTCCCCCTCCCATTCCTTAGATGACATATCCATCATGGGCCTCCTGCAGTGCCACAATGATGCCACCCGAAGGTTGCAGAAACAGCAACTCATATTCTGCTTGGGAACCCTGCAGCCCAATGGTATCAATGTGGACTTCACCAGCTTCAAAATCTCCCCTTCCCCCACCGCATCCCTAAACCAGCCCAGCTCTTCCCCTCCACCCACTGCATCCCAAAACCAGTCCAGCCTGTCTCTGCCTCCCTAACCTGTTCTTCCTCTCACCCATCCCTTCCTCCCACCCCAAGCCGCACCTCCATTTCCTACCTACTAACCTCATCCCACCTCCTTGACCTGTCCGTCTTCCCTGGACTGACCTATCCCCTCCCTACCTCCCCACCTATACTCTCCTCTCCACCTATCTTCTTTTCTCTCCATCTTCGGTCCGCCTCCCCCTCTCTCCCCATTTATTCCAGAACCCTCACCCCATCCCCCTCTCTGATGAAGGGTCTAGGCCTGAAACATCAGCTTTTGTGCTCCTGAGATGCTGCTGGGCCTGCTGTGTTCATCAAGCCTCACATTTTATTATCTACACCTTGTTATTTCAGAATCTCCAGCATCTGCAGTTCCTACTATCTCTGCATGTTGAAGCACATTCCCATGCATGCACACTGCCACAATCCCTAGCTGCAAAAGTTTACAAACTTAAATAAATTACTGAATAAGACAGAAAAACTGAGTTATTTATACTTGTAATTTTACAGATTTCCATATTTCTCTCTCTCTTTTCACGTGCTAATTTTTATGGTTTGGAAGTGTTAGAAAGGACAGTGTTGTGTAGGAAATGTCTTTTTAAATACATCTGACAATAAATAATTCATAATTCAGTGTTTCTTTTATATTGGTTTCAATAGAAGTTAATATTCTTTGTTTTTATAGCTTTCTGACATATACCTTTGTGTGGCTTTACAGATGCTGATGGATCCATTGTGTATTCCAGTCACTTATGTCTCATGTCTAACTTTTTTCTTTATTAGTTCACAGTATAAGGTTGTCAATGGCCAGGCCAGTATTTATTGCTCATCCTTAATTGCCCAGAGGACAGTTAAGAGTCAACCACGTGGCTGTGGATCTGGATTTGCATGCAGGCCAGACCAGATAGGATAGTAGATATCCCCCGCTCAAGGACATCAGAGATTCCTCCTTACAACAATCAACGTTAGCTAGCTTTATATTGAATCCAAACTTCACCATGTGCCACTATTCTAATCCATCTGTTCAGCCACTTTGTCACATGTTCAGCCAGAGAGTGGTGGGCTTGTGGAATTCATTGCCACGGAATGCAGTGGAGGCCGGGGTGTTAGATGCCTTCAAGGCAAAGATCGACAAATTCTTGATTCACAAGGAATCAAGGGCTACAGGGAGAGTGCGGCGAAGTGGAGTTGAAATGCCCATCAGCCGTGATTTAAATGGCAGAGTGGACTTGATGGGCCTTACTTCCACTCCTATGTCTTATGGTCTTATGGTCTTATGGAGCAGGTTGGACTTGAACCTGGGCCCCTGGGTCCAGAGGCAGGGACACTACCGCCACACCACAAGTCTCCATTTGCCATTTGTCCTCGGCCCGGCCATCTTGAACCCCTTCATCCATCACCTCCATGAAGTCTGAATTGTGAAGTATGCTGATAATTGCTCAATGATCAGCACCTTTTGGGTTCCTCAGATACAACTTGTGCCCCTTTTGCAGTAGGACTTGGATAACATTCAGGTTTATAAATGAAAAGAAGCATTTACATCACACAAGTTGGAGTGACGAGGTTGTCTTATCAGAGGTTGCCTAAACAGTTTAGGCTTTTATTCATTCAAGTTTAGAAGAATGAAGGGTGATCTTATTGAAACACACAAGATTTCATATCATCTTAGATTGTATAGCACCACTTTTTAGCTACCGCCAATTCTGAAGAAGGGTCACTAGACTCAAAACTTTCACTCTGCTTTTTTTCCACAGATGCTGCCAGAGCTGCTGAGTGTTTCTTTCTGCTTTTGTTTCAGATTTCCAGCACCTGAGGAGCCTTGGCAAGTTTGACGTCGAGAAGATGTTTTCACTAGTCGGGGAATCTCAAGCTAGGGGACATAGATACTAATGAAGTGGACACTCATTTAGAAATGAGATTCAAAGGAGACAAGATAATGTGAAGCTGGAGGAGCACAGCAGGCCGGACAGCATCAGAGGAGCAGGAAAGTTGACGGTTCGGGTCGGGACCCTTCTGTTTCTGAAATACAGCAGAGTTATTTCTCCTGAGAGTAGAGGACGTTTGGAATTCCCGGCCTCACTGTCGTGGGAGTGAGAACACTGAAAATGTCTGAAGAAGAGAAAGATATATCTTTGAAATGTTGAGTAGTCTAGGGCTATGAAGAACTGTCATGGAAGAAGTATTGAGGCTTGGGGCAGGTCAGCCATGATCTTGTGAAATTGTAATTGAAAAGAGGAGAATGGTGTATCTGTGGAGCTCATTGCCACAGAGGGCTGCAGAGGCCAAGTTATTGAGTGCATTTAGGACAGAGATGGACACATTCTTGATTGGCAAAGGGATCAAGGTTATGGGTAGAAAGGCAGGAGAAGGCACCAAGAGTTGAGAATCCTATCAGCCTCGATTGAATGATAGACCAGACTCAGTGGGCTGAATGGCCTAATTCTCCACCTATATCTTAACTTATGGTCTCCTGGTTAATTCATTTGCAGGAAGTGTGCACTGCTACCTCGGTCAGCATTTATTGCCCAGAGAATAGTTGAAAGCCAACCACATTGCAGTTGGTCGGGCGTCACATGTAGGACAGACCAGGTAAAAATGGCAGTTTCCTTCCTGAAAATGCATTAGCGAACAGATGAGTTTTGTTTCCTACCGATCGAAAACAGTTCAGCGGTCATCGGTGGACATTTAATTCAAGTTTTTTTTTCTGGTTGAATTCAAATGCCACCATATGTCTTCTCAGTATTTGTATCGACATCCCCAGAATATTGCCTGGGTCTCTGGTTGATCATCTACCAATGGTGCCACTTGGGCATCATCAAAGGATCAGAATCAGTTGCAGACTTGAGGGGCTGAATGGCCTAACCCTGTTCCTTTTTTTTAAACGTTCATGTTTTCTATGTTGTCAAGGACAATTAAAGATGAGCAATAAATGATGGCCCAGTCAGAATACTCACATCCCGTGAATGATTTTTTTTTAAATTGCACTTTTACGTTTTACACAAATATCCTGTGCATCTGCCTGAGGGACATTCTCAGAACCCTTCTCGACTTAATGAGGAGTCGCAATTTTGCAAATTTGCAGACGACACTAAGGTCGGTGGAGTTGTGGATCGTGACGAAGGATGCTGTAGGTTGCCGAGAGACATAGATAAGCTGCAGAGCTGGGCTGAGAGTTTAATGCAGACAAGTGTGAGGTGATGCACTTTGGTAGGAGTAACCGGAAGGCAAAGTACAGGGCTAATGGTAAGATAGCAGTGTAGATGAGCAGACAGATCTCGGTGTCCATGTACACAGATCTTTGAAAGTTTCCACCCAGGTTGACAGGGTTGTTAAGAAGGCATACAGTGTTTTAGCTTTTATTAATCGAGGGATCGAGTTCCGGAACCAAGAGGTTATGGTGAAGCTGTACAAAACTCTGGTGTGGCCACACTTGGAGTATTGTGTACAGTTCTGGCCACCGCATTATAAGAAGGATGTGGAAGCTTTGGAAAGGGTGCAGAGGAGATTTACTAGGATGTTGCCTGGTATGAGGGAAGGTCTTACGAGGAAAGGCTGAGGGACTTGAGGCTGTTTTCATTAGAGAGAAGAAGGTTGAGAGGTGGCTTATATGAAACATATAAAATAATCAGAGGGTTAGATAGGGTGGATAGGGAGATCCTTTTTCCTAGGATGGTGACGGCGAGCACGAGGGGGCATAGCTTTAAATTGAGGGGTGAAAGATATAGGACAGATGTCAGAGGTAGTTTGTTTACTCAGAGAGTAGTAAGGGAATGGAACACTTTGCCTGCAATGGTCGTAGATTCGCCAACTTTAGGTACATTTAAGTCGTCATTGGACAAGCATATGGACGTACATGGAATAGTGTAGGTTAGATGGGCTTGAGATCGGTATGACAGGTCGGCACAACATCGAGGGCCGAAGGGCCTGTACTGTGCTGTAGTGTTCTATGTTCTATGTTCTATTTTTGAACTGTAGATGGAATTTATCTGAAAGAAAATTTGACACGAAGCAGTCTAATAAACCCTTTCTAAAACACCAAAAGATGCACCTTTTCAGCATGACCTACGAAACGTTTGAAATCACAGTCTTAAGTTGCCAAATAAAAGTAAAAATGTCATTTTCAAATGCCTCATTTACAAAGTCATCGGGACTTCACTGTGACCACAATCTTTTTGTGGTGGATGTTGTCAAATACCCCAGCCCCCACCAATGTGGCAAACATGTCCCACTGATTCATTGAAATAAAAACCCAAAGGTACATGAAATCTCCAGAGAACAAAATTAAATGTCAATGAATCATGGGGAGTAATTTTGTTCGGCCTGGTTGCTGGCTGTAGGAAAACTATAATCACATTCACAAACAAACAATCATGAAACAGAAGTTTTGAAGAAGGGTCGTTGGACTCAAAACATCAATTCTGCTTTCTCTCCACTGACGCTGCCAGGCCTGCTGAGTTTCTCCAGTAATTTCTGTTTTTGTTTATTTAAAATGACTGCCTAGCCTGTTTGGGAATATGGTACTGCGTCTGGGGTTTACTTGTAGAACTCCTTCACTGCAGAGAGAGGCCATTCAGCCCAGTGAGTCTGTTCCAACCCTCCTAAGAGCATCTTGTTCCTGTAGCAGTGCTTTACCATGACTAACCTACCTAGCCTGCATATGCTTAGATACCATGGGCCATTTCGAATGGCTAATCCACCCAATCTGCACACCTTTGGACTGTGGGAGGAAACCAGAGCACCTGGAAGAAACCCATGCAGATGCAGGGAGAACATGCAAATTCCACACAGATAGTCACCAAGGCTGGAATTGAACCCAAATCCCTGGCACTATGAGATGGCAGTGCCACCATATCACCCCTTTAAGGTAAAAGAATAAACTATAAAATATCCCTTCGCCATCATACCCCTCCACCAATAACCTTCAAACATTCCCTTGCATGTTAACCATGACACGTCGTGCCTCTCATTTAACCCCATGCCCCCTCATAAACTCTAAGCCAAAACTCTAAGCCTTATCAACCTTCCAATGTACCTCAAATCACCATGTAAACCTATGGTGGTCCAAGCGCACCTTACAGTCTCCCATGCCACCTATAATAATCAAAGTATCTCCATCCACTGCATGGCCATTAATAGCTCTTAAGACAAGTTAATACCAACCCAAGCACCCCACAAACTATCCTTTGCTCTGGCACCTATGACATCAACTTATTATAAAACTACATTCAGAGTTTAGGGCCAGAGATAAAATTTAAAATACTTCATCAAAAAAAGTCCTAAATGTCAATGACTGATTTCAATTTTAATAAGAAAATCCCTCATTAATTAAAAGTCATTAATCAAATTTGCATCCATTCAATTACGGAAAGCTTTACAAGATCAAACATTTCATTCAATTGCTTACAGGCCCAGGATCCTGTCCTCATAGGGGCTCAAGAGCTGAATGTTGGATAGCCCATCCCCACATTACCCTATCGACCCTGACCCCCAGATCCCTGCCCCCAAACCACTCTGCCAATTGCTGAAGCTGAATCTCTAACAAGCTCAGTAAAATTTAAGGGGAACAAATCCTTAAACAAATAGGAGGCCAGTAACCTGGAGCAGAAATTTCGAAGAGAATGCAAAGAAACATAAAAATCATTCTTGCAGAGTTATTTTCCCAGTTGGCAAGTTGGGCTACCTATTGTAAATGTTACCCTGAGATCCTATGGGAGATTATTGTGCAAGGTTTAGTGTTTGGGGTGGGGCAAGTGTATTGAGGTAGAGGAGCTCGAACAGTTCATCCACTTCACCAACACCTTCCACCCCAACCTTCAGTTCACCTGGGCCATCTCCAGCACATCCCTCACCTTCCTGGACCTCCCAGTCTCCATCTCAGGCAACCAGCTTGTAACTGATGTCCATTTCAAGCCCACTGACTACCACAGCTACCTAGAATACACCTCCTCCCACCCACCCTCCTGTAAAAATTCCATCCCCTATTCCCAATTCCTCTGCCTCCGCCGCATCTGCTCCCACGATAAGACATTCCCCTCCCGCACATCCCAGATGTCCAAGTTCTTTAAGGACCGCAACTTTCCCCCCACAGTGATCGAGAACGCCCTTGACCGCGTCTCCCGTATTTCCCGCAACACATCCCTCACACCCCGCCCCCGCCACAACCGCCCCAAGAGGATCCCCCTCGTTCTCACACACCACCCTACCAACCTCCGGATACAACGCATTATCCTCCGACACTTCTGCCATCTACAATCCGACCCCACCACCCAAGACATTTTTCCATCCCCAACCTTGTCTGCCTTCCGGAGAGACCAATCTCTCCGTGACTCTCTTGTTCGCTCCACGCTCCCCTCCAACCCCACCACACCCGGCACCTACCTCTGCAACCGCAGGAAATGCTACACTTGCCCCCACACCTCCTCCCTCACCCCCATCCCAGGCCGCAAGACTACTTTCCATATTTAGCAGAGGTTCACCTGCACATCTGCCAATGTGGTATACTGTATCCATTGTACCCGGTGTGGCTTCCTCTACATTGGGGAAACCAAGCGGAGGCTTGGGGACCGCTTTGCAGAACACCCTCTGCTCAGTTCGCAATAAACAACTGCACCTCCCAGTCGCGAGCCATTTTAACTCCCCCTCCCATTCTTTAGACAACATGTCCATCATGGGCCTCCTGCACTGCTACAATGATGCCACCCGAAGGTTGCAGGAACAGCAACTCATATTCTGCCTGGGAACCCTGCAGCCTAATGGTATCAATGTGGACTTCACCAGTTTCAAAATCTCCCCTTCCCCTACTGCATCCCTAAACCAGCCCAGTTCGTCCCCTCCCCCCACTGCACCACACAACCAACCCAGCTCTTCCCCCCCACCCACTGCATCCCAAAACCAGTCCAACCTGTCTCTGCCTCCCTAACCGGTTCTTCCTCTCACCCATCCCTTCCTCCCACCCCAAGCCGCACCCCCAGCTACCTACTAACCTCATCCCACCTCCTTGACCTGTCCGTCTTCCCTGGACTGACCTAACCCCTCCCTACCTCCCCACCTACACTCTCTCCACCTATCTTCTTTACTCTCCATCTTCGGTCCGCCTCCCCCTCTCTCCCTATTTATTCCAGTTCCCTCTCCCCATCCCCCTCTCTGATGAAGGGTCTAGGCCCGAAACGTCAGCTTTTGTGCTCCTGAGATGCTGCTTAGCCTGCTGTGTTCATCCAGCCTCACATTTTATTATCTTGAGGTAGATAGAAAACTGGTTGGCTGAAAGAAAACAAAGAGTAAGAACTAATGGGGGATAATGGGAACTGCAGATGCTGGAGAATCCAAGATAATAAAATGTGAGGCTGGATGAACACAGCAGGCCAAGCAGCATCTCAGGAGCACAAAAGCTGACGTTTCGGGCCCAGACCCTTCATCAGAGAGCCATTAATTCTTACTAAGATAATAAAATGTGAGGCTGGATGAACACAGCAGGCCAAGCAGCATCTCAGGAGCACAAAAGCTGACGTTTCGGGCCCAGACCCTTCATCAGCGAGGATGAAGGGTCTAGGCCCGAAACGTCAGCTTTTGTGCTCCTGAGATGCTGCTTGGCCTGCTGTGTTCATCCAGCCTCACATTTTATTATCTCAGTAAGAATTAATGGGTCCTTTTTATGGTGGCATCCTCCTGCTTCTATCTTCTGTGTTTCTAAGTATACTGACATCACTGTTTTTCAGAGGAATAAGAAGCACAGTTTGCACAGAGACAACAAAAAAGAATGATGAGGCAGTACTCAATGAATGGTAAGGCACTAAAAAACTCAGAGAGAAGAAGGATCGTGGGGTGCTTGCCCACAGATCCCTGAAGGGAGCAGGGTAGGTTATGAAAGGGTTAAGAAATCGTACAGAATATTGCCTTCATCAGTTATGGTATACATTTTCAGAGCAATGGGGTTATATTGGAGCAGTAAAGGTCTTTGGTTCAAACATGGCTGAAGTTCTGCATATAGTTCTGGTTACGACGCTACAGGAAGGATGGGATTATACTGGTGGGGATGCAGGGGAAATTTACCAGTGTGTTGCTTGGGATGGAGCATTTCTGCGATGTAGGCATTCTGCATAAACTCAGCTGTTTTCTTTGGTGCAAAAAAGGTTGAGGGTGTCTGGCCAGACGTCTATAAGATTATGAGGGGCATGGACAGATAGAAAGCAATTGTTCCCCTTAGTTGAAGAGTCTGTAAAATGGGAAAATAATTTTAAAGTGAGGCGTGTAGTGTTTGCAGGCACTTTCTGCTGCAATGTATGGAATGTAATATTACAGCCCTTTGAATAGCCTTACATCACTCAAAACTGAGGTCTCACTCCCTCCCTCACAGAATGAAACACTTACCCATTGTGGTTTTAATTTATACTTTTCTAATTTTGGTAACTGTTGAGATATTATAATAATTAAATAGGTTATTAAATGATATACCACTCTGCATAAATATTTCCGTAACCATCAATTCTTAAACAATGCACATTTGAAGCAGAAATGACACCTTCACATTTCCCTGTCATCTGGTTCCATAACTTTCCTTTTCATTTCTTTCAAAGAGTCAGTGTATAAATAAGAATAAAACATCAAACTGTTTCAATCACACAGCTGCATTTTTGCTATTAATTTATGAACTGACTTCGTCTTGTGGAGTAGCTGGTTGCGTGTGTTTTATATGCATGATATAAAACAACAAAGTACAGGAAATATGTCAACGAGCAAAATATTTTATGCCCAAGCATTTTCTGAAAACAATTTATTTCCAATCTGCATATTTGTGCATCAGAACATGCCGACCACTTCCCTATAATTTTGGACTTCTGACAGGAAATGTCCATTCTGATGCTCCATCCTTGACATCACATGGTCATTGCTCGGCATGACTGGCAGCCCCTGTACCTGTCTTGTCAGCCCATCAGAATATGATGACAAGTATGTTCCACTAAGGGAGAAAATTATTTGCAAAGTGTAGGATAAATAATTTGCATACCTAAAACAAAAGTAATGGCTGCTTGGGGAAACACACTCCAGATTTATCTACTGTGCGATGCAGGGTTAGATATACACCTGATAAGATCCTACCATTTCTGCCATGTATACATTCTTGTTCTCATGAATTGAGTGCTTTCAGGGTGTATACTCCACAACATCATTAAAAGCATGATTTTACAAAGAAAAATGATTAGCCAGCTTTGTATGTGACACAAACAGGGACAGATAATTAGAATCTATTCAATCATTCAGTTCACATTCCATTTAAAACAAAGCAGGTAACAATAAACAATACATTTTAAATGATTGATTCTTCAGATTGGATTGTGAATCAAATGTAATCTTCGATGACTGATCCATGAAAATCAAATAATTGGGAGGTGCTTTCCTTCTTAATCATTTCTCTTGGATTTAAATTTGATGCTTTCATCAGAAATTCCATTAGTTATTTTAAATAGTTTGATAAACAGCAGTTCAATATTCATATCCAGTTTGACTTTATTTACGTTTGTTAATAACATACCCATAATTTTATTTATATTGCTATTCGGTTAAGAGAGAGCATCACATACGCAATCCCATGTGTAACAAAACCTATAACTACTATAAATGACAGAGACAATTTTTATTTATATACTGTAAATGACAGAGACAGTGTGTATTTATATAGTGCATTTAGTGGTATAATGTGTCCCAGCATGCTTCCAGAATGATATACTGTGAACTAAAATGCTCAAGAGGCCAGAACTCAGGTAACACAAATATCTGGGCAGAGAGTGCAGTTGTAGGGCTGGTGGAGATTTATAGAGTTAAAGAGAGTGTAGCAATGGGAATATTTAAAATCAAAGATGAGAATCTTAAAATTGCAGATTAGATCCCCTACAGTGTGGAAACAGGCCCTTGGCCCAACAAGTCCACACTGCCCCTTGAAGCATCCTACCCAGACCCATCCCCCTATAGCCCACACACCCCTGAACACTACAGCAATTTAGCTTGGCTGATCCATCTAGCCTGCACATCTTTGGACTGTGCGGAGAAACTGGAGTACCTGGAGGAAACCCACACACATGCACAGGGAGAATGTGCAAACTCCACACAGACGGTTGCCTGAGGCTGGAATTGAACCCAGGTCCCTGGCATGTGAAGCAGCAGTGCTAACCACTGAGCCACCATGCCAAACAAATTTGCTTAAGATTTGATTAATTGAAAGCCAATATAGGTCAGCAAATATGAGAACAAATCAACTTTTGTCTCATTTGAGCTCGGTGGTTGAGCGTATAATAAGTCCATAAGTCCATGAGAAATATGAACAAGAGTAGGTCATTCAGTCCCTTGAGTCTGCTCTACCATTCGATTGGATAATGACTGGCCAGATATTCCTCAATTCCACTTTCCTGCAGTTTCCCCATAACCATTGAATCCCCTACTGATGAAGAATCCATCTAACACAACCTTAAATGTACACAAGGACTCGGCCCACCCCCCGCAGTTTAGGAATATAGTGGCATAGGAACAGGAGTAGGCCACTGAGACCGTAAAACCTGCTCCAGCAATTTATAAGACCATCAGTGATCTGTGGTCTGACCCCATATGCCTGCCTCAAGTCTATATTGTTTGAAACATTTGCTTAATAAAAAATAGTCTATATCAGATTTAAATTTAGCAATAAAGTTAGCAACTGTCACCTTTTGAGGAAGAGAGTTCCAAACCCGCACTACTCTTTGCATGGAAGAAAGCTTTCTAACATCTTTCCTGAACAGCCTGGCCCTAATTCTTAGGCTATGCCCCTGGTTCTAGACTCTTCAACCAATTGAAATAGTTTATCTTTGTTACCCTGCCTTACCCTGCTAAAAACCTGAAGATCTTGGTTAGATCAGCCTTTATCCTTCTAAATTCTAGAGAAATAGCCTAATTTGTCCAATCTCTCCTCAGAACTGAACCAGTGAGGTCCAGGTATCATCCTTGTAAACTTGTGGTGAACTTTCTCCAGGACCAAAATGTCCTTCCCAAGGCTTGGCACCCAGATCTTCTCACAGTGCTCTAAGTGGCATCTACTTATTGTTTTGTATAACTGCAGCATTTTGTCTGCATCCCCACACTCCAGCTCTTAGATGTAGAGGCCAGCATGCCATTAGCCTTCTTGACTACTTTCTGCATCCATTCATGGCATTTTAAATGCCCATTCATGCATTCAACCCCCAAAGCTCATTAAACATCCACTGTATTTAACTTAGTTCCCTCTAAAAATACCCTGTTCTATCCTTTTTCAATCTTAAATGATTAACTTTACACTTGCTTACATTAAAATCCATCAATTTTGCCCAGTCAACCAATCTATCGATATTCTGATGTAATTTTATGCTGTCATCAACACCATCTACAATTCTGCCCAATTTCATGCCATCAGTAAATCTGTATGTTTGTCTTTATTATGCCATTATCTAAATCATTAATGAACTTTTTTAAAAATTCATTAGATTAGATCAGATTCCCTACAGTGTGGGAACAGGTCATTTGGCCTGTAGGATTTTGCTAACTAGGCCAACATTTATGGCCCATCCCTAACTGAAAAGAAGGCAGTTAAAAATCATTAGTTGGGTCATTGGATTAACAGATTACCACTAGGCCATCACCTCTCCTACAGTAATAAGAACATGGCCATAGCTGAAAGAGCAGGCCAGAATAGCAGAGTGTCCTCAGATCCTCATTGTGGTTCAGATCAAAAATATGGTACTTTCTACTTGTCTAGATAACTGGAAACACAGCACCATACAAGGTGCAGAACAAAAACATTTGGTATCAGGTGAGAAAAAAAAGTCATATCGAAACTTTAATCTCAAACTTGTATATGTCATCTGATTTTCTATTTCATTGTTCTAATCTGCTTTTTTTTTGATTTGCATCCTCAAACCACGAAGTAATGAGAAGAGAAAATCTTTGAAAATCAGGTGAAAACAATGAAAACAAGCGAAGATAATTAGCAGCAATAGAATGAAGAATCATAAGATGCCTCAGTGCTCTACATGAAGTAGTTGGGGTGTTGGACCAGACATTTATATTATGGAATGTTAGATAGAAATATCATAAAGTCAGGAAACAGCAGATGTATTAAATTAATTCTTACATCAGTCTTCACAAATAAAGACTTTGGGCAAATTCCAGATCCAAGGGAACAGGCTCGAGAATCAATAACACATGTAAAGGTCATTAAAGCATGTGTTGCAAAGAAATTCAAAGCATTAGTTATCGAAGAGGGCACCTGGATCAGATTGGATACACCCTAGAATCTTCAAGGAAATGAATGAAGTTCTGCTTAATATGTTTGCCAGTTTCCTAAGTATAGGGGCTGTGAATAACACTGGAGGATGGTTCATATCATCCTAATATTTCAAAAAGTGAGCTAAGTTATAAATCCTGGAATCATTGATTGGTTGGTTGAACAATGCCAGTGGGAAAATACTCCTGTGAAGTTTACAGCACAATTTTAACTTCCATTAAAAGAGAAAATAAAATAAAACTAGATACAGTTAGCTTAGCATTTTTAAAAGAAGTCTGAAGTTCAGGTCACTCCATTGAAGATGGTGTTGATGACAATATTTTTATTTCAGAAGCCACTGGAGGTCCCACAAGTCTACTTAAATGGAGCAGGTAACTGAATTAGTGAACAAAGGATATTCAATACATTTCACATGCTTTAATTTTCATAAAATGTATTGTCAGTGTTAATTTAGAGTTTAAAGAAAGACAAAACTATTGCATATTACTGATTTTCCTGGTAATGACAAACAAAAAGCAGCGATATGTTCTGATTCTTCATTGTACTATCCATGAAGGATAACACAACATGTACATGTGAATATTTATTAATGACACTAAGTTATGTAACTGCATGATTAATGTAAAGAAAACTGACAAATCATATAGATAGGTGAAGGAATGGGAGATAGAACTTAAACTGGGAAAACGTAGCCAGTTTGTATTAGATAAGGGAGCAATAATGAATTAAACACAGAAAATAAGGTCCTTTGACTATTTTTTGAACCATGGTTTCTAGTAACAGTTCAGAGAACCTGAGGAACATGTTTTCTGTTGCACTATTTTCATTCTTTGTCCTGATAAGATAGAATACAGCCAGAATGCATCTCCCTTTCATGAAGTGCATTCTTCTTTAAGTAATGTACACTGGCTTCAAGTGGTGCTCACTTTTCAAAAGTTGGACTCCCTGAAGCAAAGTCAATCAAGAGCACATTTAGAACTGAGCTGGATTTTACTGCTATAATTTAGGTAACACAACAAATAGATGCATTTTTATAACACATCAGATCAACATTTCTCCTACAAATCTTGCACTTTTACCAAAGTGACTCTTTCATTCAAATTGACCCCATTTACTACATTATGATGCCATAGTTTGTGTCAATTTTTGTAGTAATTTGTCCACTAATTGGGAAGTACAACTTTCCACACTTACTGTATCTACATGATATTTTGAACTATTTCTGCAGGATTGTTGTTACACTGTTATTCAGCACATCTGTAATTTTGCTATTTAATTCATTTTCTTTTGAAGAATTTATATGATTATGAGCACTATTTTGCCTTACTTTTTGGTAAATTTTGGCATTCCACTTCTTCAAAATGATTTACTGACATCTGTAGCTACAAGGAAGAGCAATACAGAATAAGAAACAAATGTAGGGAGAAATATAAAACATGTGCATTCGGCAGGTCAAACACATAAAACATAAAGGAAAATGCAGAAACAAAGTGATTAGAGGATCCAAGAACATTGAGAGATAAAAGTGTGAGGACAGTGTATCGAAATTGAAAGAGATGAAATTAAATTGTTGAACTCAAATGAAGGAAATCCCAGGAAATGAAGGAACAAAAGAACAGTACACTTAATTTATTTGTTCTGATAATATTTTTAACCTGAAAATAGCAAAAGGTTTAATCAGTTTTCAAAAAGCTATTTCATATTTAAAAGTTCAATTGTTGCATATGAAAGCCATCCCAATAGATCAACCTTAACTTTGCTTTCTTTGAAGAACTGCTTGTAATGTTTAGAAATGTAATTGGTGTTTGCATTGTTTCGGAAATTCAATTTAAAAATAACACCATCCAAAAGTGTTGACAAAAACACACAATTTTCATTTAAAATCAGCCATCCCAGTACAGGCATTTTGAGAGAATGCTTTTTTGAGTCATGTGTTTTATTTGCTAAAACACTAAGAACTGATCTTCCCTGACCTCCTGAGGGAGATGCGCCAGCATACAATGTGCAAATTCCCATTGTAATCATGTTGTTACATACACATCCACTTAACACGTTGACTTTCTAAACAAAAAACTAAAATTGATTTTCATTGCAAGAAAACATTGTGCATTTCTTTTTGTTTATCCTGCCTACAACTGTCCCTGAAGAATTCTGGAATGTATCTTATACATCACGACTGAAGCTTGAGATCAAAGATTGTTATCCAAACTCCAGGGTGATACTGCAGGCTCAAAGTAATTTTTAATTCTTAAATAAGTTTCAGAGATAGTAGGAACTGCAGATGCTGGAGAGTCAGAGATAACAAGGTGTGGAGCTGGATGAACACAGCAGGCCAAGCAGCATCATAGAAGCAGGAAAGCTGACGTTTCGGGCCTAGAGCCTTCTTCAGATATTTTCAAACAGCATTTAAAGTAAGAATATTTGTGAACAAAAGAACAGTACACTTACTTTATTTGTTTTGATAATATTTTTAACCTGATAATAATTGTGTTTTCATATTCATTTTGTTTTGCCCTGTCAGATTCTCCATTTTGTGTTTTACAAGGGAATTTTCCATTCCCTCACCCCTCAGTCTCACTACAAAAATCATTTGTTCTGCTCAAGTCACTGGAAAAAGATTTCCAACATCTGTAGTTTAACCAGATCACGTAGGAAATGACAGGAAGCTTTAAACTCATTGGAAGTAACATGCAAATGAGCCTCCGAGGTTAAAGTCCTCTTACAAAGGAAAACTAGTTGTCTGTTATTATTCCGCCAGCTACAGCAGTTCGACCAATATGAAGAAAAGTGCCTGACAATCAATTGCAGAAATGAGCCATGATGTCTGCAAGCCACTGCAACATCCAACCAAGAGAAATTTAAAGAGGACAACATCCAAGCTGATCTAATGAAGTTGCTGAACTGGGATGAATGTCAGGTGAATGATTGAGAATGCCTGTTTTAACATGTATCATCAGTTGAAAACCAAACTCACTGTGCACTATAATAATAAAATGTGAGGCTGGATGAACACAGCAGGCCAAGCAGCATCTCAGGAGCACAAAAGCTGACGTTTCGGGCCTAGACCCTTCATCAGAGAGGGGGATGGGGGGAGGGAACTGGAATAAATAGGGAGAGAGGGGGAGGCGGACCGAAGATGGAGAGTAAAGAAGATAGGTGGAGAGGGTGTAGGTGGGGAGGTAGGGAGGGGATAGGTCAGTCCAGGGAAGACGGACAGGTCAAGGAGGTGGGATGAGGTTAGTAGGTAGCTGGGGGTGCGGCTTCGCGGTGTCGCGGGAAATGCGGGAGACGCGGTCAAGGGCGTTTCCTGCGACACATCCCTCACACCCCGCCCCCGCCACAACCGCCCCAAGAGGATCCCCCTCGTTCTCACACACCACCCTACCAACCTCCGGATACAACGCATTATCCTCCGACACTTCCGCCATTTACAATCCGACCCCACCACCCAAGACATTTTTCCATCCCCTCCCCTGTCAGCTTTCCGGAGAGACGACTCTCTCCGTGACTCCCTTGTTCGCTCCACACTGCCCTCCAACCCCACCACACCCGGCACCTTCCCCTGCAACCGCAGGAAATGCTACACTTGTCCCCACACCTCCTCCCTCACCCCCATCCCAGGCCCCAAGATGACATTCCACATTAAGCAGAGGTTCACCTGCACATCTGCCAATGTGGTATACTGCATCCACTGTACCCGGTGCGGCTTCCTCTACATTGGGGAAACCAAGCGGAGACTTGGGGACCACTTTGCAGAACACCTCCGCTCAGTTCGCAACAAACAACTGCACCTCCCAGTCGCAAACCATTTCCACTCCCCCTCCCATTCTCTTGATGACATGTCCATCATGGGCCTCCTGCACTGCCACAATGATGCCACCCGAAGGTTGCAGGAACAGCAACTCATATTCCACCTGGGAACCCTGCAGCCCAATGGTATCAATGTGGACTTCACCAGTTTCAAAATCTCCCCTTCCCCCACTGCATCCCTAAACCAGCCCAGTTCATCCCCTCCCCCCACTGCACCACACAACCAGCCCAGCTCTTCCCCCCCACCCACTGCATCCCAAAACCAGTCCAACCTGTCTCTGCCTCCCTAACCGGTTCTTCCTCTCACCCATCCCTTCCTCCCACCCCAAGCCGCACCCCCAGCTACCTACTAACCTCATCCCACCTCCTTGACCTGTCCGTCTTCCCTGGACTGACCTATCCCCTCCCTACCTCCCCACCTACACCCTCTCCACCTATCTTCTTTACTCTCCATCTTCGGTCCGCCTCCCCCTCTCTCCCTATTTATTCCAGTTCCCTCCCCCCATCCCCCTCTCTGATGAAGGGTCTAGGCCCGAAACGTCAGCTTTTGTGCTCCTGAGATGCTGCTTGGCCTGCTGTGTTCATCCAGCCTCACATTTTATTATCTTGGAATCTCCAGCATCTGCAGTTCCCATTATCACTGTGCACTATGTTAATTTCTGGTAGTTTAAATATTAAGCTACAAAACTAAAAGGTACATATAAATGAATAAAGTCATCTATTTTATAGAATCTTGAATTATTTAGCACAAAGGAAGACCATTTAGCTCATTATGACATTGCTAGCTCTCTGAAAGAACAATCCATTTCAATCTCATTCCATTGTTCTTTTCCTTTTTATCTACTTCAATGCCGAATTCACTTCTGATTGTCAAAGTAAGTGTAAATTGCATTTCTACCATTGTTTCTTGTCCCCTTCATGTCTTAATAATCCGGTGTTTTAAGAACAGATCACTTGACCTAGTATTAATATCAATTAGATTCTCAGACACCTTGTGGGGTTGGGTTCAGGGATCACTTGGGTGTTGGTATCAGATATCCTTTAGGGTCAGGGATCATTTTGGTGGATGTTAGACACCTCCCCGCAACCCCCAACTTTGGGACTGCTGACTGGAAAGAAAATTGTGGGAAAAATGTCTATAAACCCCTTGGAATTGTCAAACGTGTCAAGACCTAGCAAGATATTTCTAGAAATGTTGGTAAGTTTCAATCTGTCAAGCAGTGTCAACAAGTGTCGAACCTTTCAGCACGGTGGCTCAGTGGTTCGCACTGCAGCCTCACAGTGCCAGGGACCCGGGTTCAATTCCAGCCCTGGGAGACTGTCTGTGTGGAGTTTGCACATTCTCCCCGTGTCTGTGTGGGTGTCCTTCGGATGCTCCGGTTTCCTCCCACAGTCCAAAGATGTGCAGGTTAGGTGGATCGGCCATGTTAAATTGCCCATAGTGTTCAGGGGATGGGTCTAGGTGGGATGCTTCAAGTGGCGGTGTGGGCTTGTTGGGCAAAAGGGCCTGTTTCCACACTGTAGGGAATCTGATCAAATCTAATCTTTCAAGAAATATCATGAGTGTAAACAAATGTCAAGACTAGACAAGAAGTGTTCAAAACACATTATTGAATGCAAGTGCTTTTTCCCCAAAAATGAATGCTAGAATTAAAATCGGAATTAGGTGCTTTTTGCCACATGCACTCAATTGCTGGGATGCAGTGAAAAGTGCACAATGTAACCATTCCCAGTGCCACCCTCGGTACAAAGGCACCTCGGCACCTAGGTACAAAATCTTAGCTACTAAAGTAGATAAATAAATAAATAAGTTAAAAGTTCAACGTTGCAGATCTTCTTAATATAAAGTAGAAAAACAAAGAAATAAAACTAAATGTTTGGCATTACATTCCTTCTTTAATCATGGGCCTGCAGAAGCTCCACATCTGTAACACGGAACTTTAAGCAATAGAACTATATATTTTCTCCTATGAGAATTGGGGATTTTTGAATGCTCAAGGAATCAGCATGGGAGCTGACAGGAGAAGGAGCCATGCCTGGATGTAGACACTCAGTTAACATGGTGGTACAAGGTACCACAGGGTATGGTAGAGGATACCAGGTCGCATGGGTTGGCTTGGAGAGTCTCTATGAGTGAGGGGGAGGGAGAAAGTTGAAGGGACATGGGCTAGACCAGTATTTTAACTCTCTCTTTACCACCTTTTGGACAGCTAATATATTCCTTTAGATCTGGCTCCAGGACACCCTTTTTAGAGGCAAGGAACCTTCCTGGGTTTGTGGAAAGAATTGCTTGAACCTTAAAAGTGCTCAAAATGGCAAAGCTACCAAGTAGCAGTCCAAAAAACAACATCTGGGTTATAAAGAATAAAACGATGCTCAGCATTTCAGAATGCCTGATCAGATTTGTGCTGCATGACTGATTTTCCAAACTTTAATTTTTTTATAATGTCTGGGGATACATCAATTGAACAATTCAACGGAAAACTCTGGCTAGATATTCTGTGACCAGTAACTCACTTCTCGTCATGCCAAAGTTTGTCAACCATCTATAGGAAGGATCACCTGACCCAAAAGATTAACTTTGATTTTTTCTTCACAGATGCTGCTCGACCTGCTGTGCTTTTCCAGCAACTTCTGTTCATGTCGGGAGTGTGATTTTATACTCCTCATTTGCTTTGATGAGGACAGCTCCAGCCATAATCAGAAGAGCTCAACCCAATTCAGCACAAAGCAGCCCACTTGATTGGCCACACATTCAACATTCACAGTTTTCACACCCCGTCCCACCACGAGCACAGTACCAATAGTGAGCATCATCTTTAATGCTTCTCCAACACCACTTTCCAAACCTGCAACCTCCACTGCTAAGAAGGCCAGACCAGCATAAGTAGCCTGTGGGAGGGTATATTCTTGGAAGGGAACTCCACAGTGTATGAAGGAGCACGGTAAGCCTCATTCAGGTACAGAGCGAGGGTTTGGGGCAGGGAGGGCAGTTGGAAATCAATGTGGGTCTCTGCATGGGGGCAGTGTGTGGAAATAGGCTGCCAATGTAGTGTGAGGTTAAAGGGAACACGGAGGCTCTGAGGAGGTACCTAGCAACCAAGTGGCATGCAGTTCTGACAGTGTCCAGCCTGCATTCCCTGCTATCACTTGCCATTCTTTAGATCCAATGTTACACCCGTGGAGTGATGGGCTCCATTTGGTCAATTTGTAAGTAATCCATCATCACCTTTACCATTTTCTGGGGATGTGCGTCCACTAGCCTAGAAACTGCCACAACTCTTACATCCTGGAACACACTCATGTGCTTCGTGAGGCTAAGGGTCCAGGTACCAACGAGGCTGGTTACTGTGGGACATGGGATACCTATGACACAATTTCCCCTGACTTATGCAGAGGGCAGAATTAATGCTACCTACACCTCCACCAGAGCAATGGTAGATAAATAATATCATTGCTAAGATGTAGGAGCATTGCTTGGGCTAGCCATCCAATACAGGTTGGTCAGAGTTTGCTGCATCATCCTGAAGTGCTGTGTTCTGCACAATTGGAGTTGGCCATGAAATGGTATGTCAGATGCTGAAGAATATGGTACCTGTGTTCTTGCCATGGTAGATAGTGAGTTTTTTTTTATATTCTCTCATGAGATGTGGACATTGCTGGGAAAGACTATTTTTTACACCTAAATTATTGAGAAGATAGAGGTGAGCTGCCTTCTTGAAACATTGTAGTCCTTGGTGTATAGGGACAAACACAAAGCTGTTAGAGAGGATGTTCTAGGACTTTAACGTTGTGCAGTTGAAGGAAAGGCGATTAATCCACAGTCAGGTTAATATGCGACTGAGAGAAGAAATTGCAGGGGGTGATGTTCCTATACAACCCAAGTCCTTGTCCATCCAAATATTAGAGGGTACATATTTGGAAGTTATTCTCAAAGCATTAGTCATGCAAACTGGGGACTTTGTATGCCTTAATCAAATCCATAACTTTGCTGGTGACCCTGGAAATAGTGGCACTTGAGAATCAGTACATTTTCCCAAGTAGGTTATAACATGAATCAGGTTGCAAAGATCCAATCCTTAATATCAGAGTAGTTTTGAGAGGAATGAGTACTTCTTTTTCAATTGTCATTCTGCATGCAATGAAAGCAAATACCATGCAAAGGGATTATTTGGTTGTGACATCTATTGCAATTGCGTCTGTACCTTAACACTGATTTTAATTATTAGCCAGAATTTCTCATCCATGCAGTAGCTAACTTTACAGACATTGAACAATTCTATGTCACTTTTGCAATGGAGCAATGTTGTCAGTTGATACATTTGTTTGGATATGACATACAGTAATGCTTTGATAAGAAACAGCCTGTTCAGAACATAGATTGTGGATTAATATGCATTTGATGTATTCATGTGCGCAACCCTGTTGACTGAGTACTGTTTTTCTGCGAGGTCGTCATGAGGACAGTATAAATTCTACCCAATATCTTTAAATTTGAGTGTAAATGTGGTGAATTCTATTGTTCTTTTTTCTCACTTACTGTGGAGTGTCACTGATTTCAGAGGCATAAAGCCACAAAGGAGAAAGGGTGAAATCAAAGATGTTTGATCACACCAATATTGCTGAATGTTTTCTCTAGGCTTCACGTAACAAAGAATTATAAAGCACTGTGCTAAGCAATAAGAAATATATTGTTATTTTATGCCGTCTCTCAAGCTAGAGTTTGAAAGTCATACATCTATTCAACAATAATTAAAACCATCAGAATAACAGTCAGCCAATAGGTTAACATACTCTGCTAGTCATTTGGATCACAATCTGTATCAAAACTCTACATCGCTGCATACCTTTGCTAAACAACATTAAACACCTGCCGTAATTTTAAATATTTCTAATCCACCAGTTCAGGAAGGTTATCACTGCACTTCTGGAGCAGATAGGTTTTGAACTCAGGTATCCTAGCTCTCAGGTAGGCTGTCTAGTACAGCACTACATGAGCTGTCTCAAAATCTTAATCAAAAATCTCTCTTTGTTTCTCAGCACCTGCAGACTGTTGAAGGAGAGTGTGGTTGGTGTTGGGGTTAGTATGAGAACTCCAGATTTTGACTAATCAAAATAATTCAGAATCAAGCTTTCCTCTGATTATTTCATAGTATTTTTCTTATTTTTCACTGTTTCCTCTCACTGTATGTTGCAGTTTATAAAACAAAAAATTGCCATGGATATTTAAAATTTGCATTAAATGATTATGTGTTTAAATTGTTAAATAAACATTTCCCATCGAGCTTGGAAAATCGTAGCCAGATGATATGGGGACAATTTTGACAGCCAATAATTTCTTTCCTCAAATAAATTTTGCTGTTACCTTGCAGAATGCATCTAATGGACACATATACCATTGTTGTTTTCTTCTATCCTGTTTGGATAATTAGTTTATCTTAAAACACGATTTTAATGGTTCAGAATATGCTCTGATCAGATCTTCATTGATGGCCTACTCTACTTAGCAATTAATCTGCATGGTTAAAAAAGAGCATTTGCTTTTTGTTATTATCGTTCAGAGTCAGGATTTAACATCTTAGGAAACACAAGTTATTGAAAAGGCATGTAAGCTATGAAACTGAAGAGATGTGAATTTACAATAACTTGGTATCACTTGAATGAACTGACAAGAGTAGCAGGTGATCTTACTGAAAAACGAGATCCTTAGCGGGGGCTTGACAGAATAGATGTTGACAGAATACTTCCTACTCCCAGCCCCCCAAGTCATACCCTCTTTGGGGTAATGTAGAACTAGGAGACACCATTTAAAAATAAGGGCATTCCCACCTAAGATGGAACTGAGGAAAATGTCAGAGATAGTAAGAGCTGCCGATGCTGGAGTCTGAGATGACATAGTGTGGAGTTGGAGGAACACAGCAGACCAAGCAGCATCAGAAAAGCAGGAAAGCTGACGTTTCGGGTCAGGACCCTTCTTCAGAAATTGGAAAAAGTCTACTTTTTGAGAAGGTTGTTAATCTTTGGAATTCTAATCCAAAGCGAATAGTGGAGGTTGGGTCATTGAATATGAGTTGAGTTAGAATTTAATCAAGAGAGAATGGAATAGAATAGCCTTTATTGTCAGGGACACTCAATGAGTAGAGTGAAAAGTTTGTACGTCGTCAATTTCAGGGCTGACTTAGATACAAAAGTACCTAGGCGTGGCTTCTTTTGTTACAAGATATAGACAACACAGAAATAAAATGTCCAGCACTGCAGAAAAGACATCAGTATGAGAGACCATGCTGGCACTTAGCTTTCAGCCTGCACCAAGCCATAATTCATAGGATGCAGGCAGGAAAGTTGTGTTAAAATTGCAGTCTCATCAACCATGACTGTGCTTATTTCTTTTGATCGCCATCTCTCTGTCATTATGCTATTACCTGATTCTCTGTTAATATTTTATATTGTATTTGATGCAATGTAAAGATTATGCGAATTTATGTTAGATTTAATCTGAGGGAAATTTTTAAAAATTATTTTTACAGTCTGCATCTAATTTGTCATGACTCAAATTCACCCTTCAGTCCTTTATGACAGACAGAGATGGTTCTCTTGGCAAACAAATTCTATTTTGTGGACTTACAAATACCAGCTGCAATCCACACGAGTTCTGTTGTATTTTTATGTTGTAAAAGATGCTTAATGCTGTACTTTTACTTGACATGCAGTAACATTAAAGTGTTCAGAGGCTGCTTATCCTCGTCTTTTTTTTACTTCTTTTATTCTTTATTCTTTTTCTTAAAGTCGTGTGGTGTGATATATTTTGACACTATGTTACAAAATTCTGTTCTTCCTGTGACATTGTGTCATAATAACCAATGTCTATCGCCAACTGGGTGACGTTGAAACATCCTCTTTAAGCAGAAGACAATGACATTTTAATGTGAGGGATTGGTGGCATGGTTTCCGAAATTCTCTTATTTTTGTGTCTTAGCATGACAGGATGAAGTTATCCTGCTGGTGTGATGTTTAATCAAGGAGACAGCCTCATTCAAAAGCAAGTAAAACTGAAGTGCTACATAATCTTTTTCTAATTCCTTATTTTCTACTTCAGCAACTTTGCATGCTTTTGCATGGAAGATGTGCAGAGGGCCTGTTCCTTGTTAAGAGCTCAAATGTTGCAGTGATTACCAACAACTCCAAAAAGAAAGTGAAAGTAATCCTTCAAATGTATAATAAAACCTACTGTTAAAAGATTCAATGTGTCATGCACATTTAACATCTGCTTAAAAAGTGAAGCATTCAACAGTAGCAACTTGCATTGGTAAAGTGGCTTCAAAATGAAACAAATCCCAATATGCCTTTTAGGTATGCAACAAAAAATTAGATAGTGGGGAAGAGGAGAATGGAAAGAAGGATGATGAATTTAAGGGGCTTTTAAAAGCTGGGGATGGATGCAGAAAGTCTCGGAAACTGGGAGTGAAGGAGTGAACTTGCGTATTGCTGTTAGCAGAAAACTGATGATACTATGTCAAAAAAAAGAAAAAAAATCTGTGGATTAATCAGAAGCAAAAACAAAAATTGCTGGAAAAACCCCACAGGCCTGGCAGCATCTGTGGAGATAAGTCAGAGTTAACATTTCAGCTGCAATGGCCATTCATCAGAATACCTTCTGTAGAATACTAAATCAGTTACTCAATTTTCTTTTAAAGTCACTTGTATTTAAGCCCTAGTAATTACCCTTGGTGCCTCTCTCATGTTAGAAAATCTATTGCATATCAATGTGAATTGGAACTGTACTAATGAACATAGAACATAGAACATTACAGCACCGTACAGGCCCTTCGGCCCTCGATGTTGTGCTGACCTGTCATACCGATCTTAAGCCCATCTAACCTACACTATCAAGCACATCATGCGAAGATCCTTCACACCTTATCCTCTCCTTCCATTTTTATTTTTATCTCAACCTACGCACACTGCATAGCAAACTGAATCTGCTTTCAACAGACAATTTTTTTTTCTGCTGTTACTTAACACTGAAATTTAGCTCTTTCCTTTTATTTCATGTGCTGAAAATGCAGACAGATATCTGTCACTTGAAGAAGATGAGACCAGCCTTCCTGAAGTTGCAAAGAAATTTGACTTGACCGTAGAGGATGCAAATTTGCAATCTGGCAGCACATGTAGTTTAGAGGTAAAATCAGAGGAGTGGTCTTTACACTGTGAATCATTGCTTGGCCACAAATGTGCAGGAGATATGATAAGGTGGATATTGCAGGTTTGGATGAAATGTCATTCCAGACTTGAGATGTTAACTCTGCTTCTCACTCCACACATTCTGCCAGACCTGCTGAGTGTCTCCGATATTCTCTGTGTTTATTTCAGATTTTCAATATCAGCTATGTTTTGCTTTTGTTAGGTTTTCTCAAGTGTGTGCTTGCTGGGGCATGAGATCATCATAGAGTTCTCATGCCGTCAGATGACAACTTTGAGAGGCCTATCTACTATGCTGACAGGGAAACGCTACAGAGAGTAGGGTGCACTGGGAAGCCAGTCATAAAGTTTTAATACAATAATTCAGGATATGGAGGGGTCAGGTTCCAACTTGAGTCAAGGCTTTGCATTAATCATGGAAAGCACTTTGTTCAACATAGAAATAGAGATCAGTTCCATAAAAACCACATTGGGACCCTTCTTGCTGGATCGCCTGTTGATGGATTCTATAGTGATTACAAATATGAAAAATCACATTTCTTCAGGTGCTTTGAAAAACAGGGATGGCACCATTGAATTTATAACCCAATACTTCTGACAGTGTAGCACTCTGTCGCTACCTCAGCTGAGATTTTGCTTTCAAGTCACAGCATGAGTTTTAAAGCTGACCATCTGGTGGCTCAGGTTTGCTATAAATTAAGTCATTGCTCAGAACACGTGAAGAAGGGTCACTGGACCCATAATGTTAACTCTGCTTTCTCCGTACGGATGCTGCCAGACCCACTGAGTTTTTGCAGTAATTTCTGTTTTTACGACTGATAGGGAAGTTGGTTTGATGTGAATGAACTTTTTTGCGCAAGTCGAACTGAGAACATCAGGAAGGCAGGAAAAATAACTGCAGTGCCCAATTATGCCCCGGCTTCCTGTTTTAATGGTTTTGAACACTAAGTGCTCGCCAAGCAGACACAAAAGTCAGTTATCCTGAGGAGTGACATTGTAAATGTCTGTAGCATGAGGTCCACAGTATTCTGTTTCCATTGATAAGCCCTCGACAACAACATTTAGTCCAAGTACTTTCCGTAAAAAGAAGACTTGAAGCTTATCTGTAATAACTTGAGATCAAAACAGCCCATCAAATCACTGACAGATTAGTTGGGGAGAGGCATTATTCCTATACAAAGGACCCTTTCAGCTGTCCCAGTGCAGCCAGTGTACATCTGCTGAAAAGCTTTTAAATCCTTCTAGCTGTCAGTTAACTGTCGTGTGACAGTGATGGTACATACTGCTCATTTCTAGGTTCGGTTACAACATATGAAATTCCAAATCGATGGCAGAAGCCTGTTCTGTGAAGTACATGCCAGCACGGTGGGTAGTGAGCATCTTTGTCTCATCCAGTTGATACCATTTTGAACAGTTTCATTTTAATCAATCTCAATTGCAGATTCTACCCTAAGCTAACAGCCAATAACCATTTTATGGTGGCAGTCTTCCACTGAAGGATTTGATCCTGTGCTGCCTTTTGTGAGACACCCAGCCCTGACATTTTCTCTCCCTATTTTTCATTGCTTTCCTCAACTGCCCATGCTAATAACTCTCCTCACCAACATTGTTGTGTTGACCAGAGTCTTGTTTTAAGACATAGAAACAATGGAATGCTTTTATCGACATCACTGGAACAAAATACAAGGATTCATAAAGGAGACAGCAAGAACTGCAGATGCTGGAGTCAGAGAGGACGCATTGTGGAGATGGAGGGACGCAGCAGGCCAGGCAGCATTGAAGAAGCAGGAAGCTTCTCATTTTGGGGTGGGATCCTTCTTCAGAAATTTCTGAAGAAGGGTCCCAACCTGAAAAGTCAACTTTCTGAAGAAGGGTCCCAACCTGAAACATCAGCTTTCCTGCTCCTCCGATACTGTTTGGCCTGCCGTGTTCCTGCAGCTTCATACTATGCTGTCAAGGAGTCGTAAAAACTTTTCCATCTGTTTACAGTGTCAGTCTTCATTATTTTGTACAATCAAGAAATAACAGCAGAACACTAATATAAGTACATTTTCTTAATGTTTTCATTACTGAACACATATTGCCTTGGTGCAAGATGATTCAGCTAAAATAGCACAAATATCCACCACAGGATCAATTTGAACTGCCTGAAAATGAATCCTAATCCATTTAGTTCTGTAGTGCTGACCCGAAACTGATTTACTGCTAATTACCAGCAAACAGGTCACCAGGTTACCTGGGGTGGCAGATGGAAGTAAACTATCGAGATTCTGCAAACTTGTCAATAAGGAAAGCACCATAACCCTTGCATTAATGAGCAGATCAATTTCTTGCTGACCTGATCACAATATTTGATCAATGCTGATTTTACGCAGGAACAACTCGGGATTGCCCTTAATGTGAACTCTTTTTTTTGGAAAGAAGTCTAACTTTCTTCTCTAACAGAGGTAAGCTGTTTCAGTTCATGAGGATTCCCTCACATTAACAAATTGATGAATGGGTGAAGGGGGTGTTCAAGAAAAATATCTGTGCTTCTTTAACCCATCCTCCTTGTACCAGTTCTCTTTCTTTGTATGAAGATCTTAAACCCCAACTTCATCAATGACTGTCTGACTTAATACTGCCAATAAGCCTTTGTTCCTGGACCTATAAATTCCGTATTTCTCAACTCATCCTTTCCTCAACTAATATATATTGCATTCATGTTGTTCAAGATCACCCAGCCTCATGATCCACAAGATGAAATCTGGCACAGTCTGGAGGCAGGGCCCGCCGTACACTGGAGGACTGGTGTCAGCATGGTCTGGATTGGAAGACCGTGGTTCTGAACTTTTATTTCTGCAACATTGGACATTTTATTTCTCTATTCTCTAAGATCCTGTAACAAACAAAGCTGTATCTGGTTACCTTGTACCTAAGATGGTGCTGTAAGTGATGACATATAAAGGTTTCATTGTTCTCATTGAGTACGTGACAATAAAGTCTAAATCTAATTCAAAGGTCTTTTTTTTAAATTGAAACAGTTACATGCCACCAAGAAATTGCTGCACTATCATTTTCAATTTAAGTTAACTAATAATTGCTTTTTTTTAAACAATTACTAACAAGATAACATAAAAGGAGCCATTCTAATCTTGGGCAATGGTTACCATTCCATGGTAGTCAGTAGAAGGGGAAAACAAGCGGAATATTTCTGGGTAGTAGTATCTTATGCATTGCTGAGGAGCTAGGTGACACCCATACAAGATTCAATCTTGCAATTTTCACCATCCTTGGTGTGACTTTGAACTACATTGTCACACATTTGAAGCGATGTGATAGACGTTTCATGGTGAATCAACGAAGATGATAGTTGTTTGTTATTATATTTACCTGCAGAATTCATGCACGGCATAACAACTCAACTAGAAATATCTTCCCTGCAAGCCACCAGCACTTTAAAAATAATTAAACTGCTATGATCTTACCATCAGCGAGTGCCAGCCTGTAACCATGGCAACCCCCTGACCATGTTTGCTGCTGAGCTGATGGGATTGCCAGCAGTACAAGAAACAATTTACTGATGCTACACTGATCCATGCTAACATTGTAGGCAATCTGCATCACACTTACTAAACACAAAATTTAAACCTGCTTACTCAAAAAGCACACAGACACATATACTCCTTCACGATACCCTCTTCCAAATAACCAGCATATAAACACTCAAACACATGTTTGCTCATTGCTATTTCTAATAGCCAGCATACACACTATTCTATTGTTGTATTTCCTTCCTAATGGCCATCGCATACATACTCAGTTGCTAAATTGCCTTCTTAATAGCCAGAACATATGCCGACATTCTAACACTTCACTGATTTTCCTAATAACTGGTGTGCCCAGGCACTCTAGTATTGAACCACCTCCCAAACAATCACCATTTACACACCCTCCCGAACTGCACATTGCCTGCATAGTCCATGCACACATTCCATTACAAACGCCCTTTCCTAACAGATAATTGCAGAAACATTTCACTGCTTCCATCATCTCCTGGTAACTAGTATACACACACATTGCATCACTGCATTCTCTGCCTAGCAACAAGCTGAGAGATACACATGCATGTTCTTGTTAATAGCAATTTGTGTGTGCACCTACATACATGCACACAAACACATACACACACAATCACTACTGCTGATGAAAACCCTCAGGAGACGCAATGGTCAAGTGGTACTATCGCTGGACTGTCAGTCCAGAGACCCAATGAATGATCCAGGTTTGAATGCTGCCACAGCAGATGTTGGAATTTCAATCTAATGAAAGTCTGGAATTAAGGCTCTAAAGATGACCATGAGTTGATTGTTTGGAAAAACTCATCTGGTCCAATTTGTCCTTTAGGTACAGAAACTACCTTGCTTACTTGGTCTGGACTTCATGAGCCTCCAGACCCACAGCAATGTGGTTGATTCTTAACTACCCCTTGGGATGGGCAATAAATGCTTGCCTAGCCAGTGACATCTTCAGCCTATAAATGAATAATAAAATATATACATACTGTCATGACAAAAATACTTTCTTGCAACATCCTCTCTCTAAAATGCTAGTAGGTTCCCTCTAGGACTGAGGTCAATTTCTTCAATCTGCAAAGACAGAATACTCAAACAAAGATCACAAAATGACTCATAACTGAACTGTTGATCACAAGGAATATTGTCTTAGAATTTACACTTTGGACGATATCTGGCTAATTTCTAAAAATTACTCGGCTAGAATTCTTTGGATTCTCAGTAAGCCCAAGAAAAGCAGAGAACTTGAACCAACCTTGCCTAGCCACAAACTCCAAAAGTCCATAGTCACTATTGTACCTCCAAACAGCGCAAAAGTTCTGGTATCGCAGAAATATTTTTTTCTGACAACAGCACATTGGATGGTGGGATCACCCACCATCTGACAAAAACAGGCTCCCCACAAGCTTTTGAGACAGAATTGAGTTTATCTTCAAAAGTCAAAGTCTACTGGACAATGATATTCATATCACTTTTCTATGGCTATAAGGCAAAGACAACTTAAAAACATTGCATATAACAGTTTGATGCATTCAGTGATAATGGGAACTGCAGATGCTGGAGAATCCAAGATAATAAAGTGTGAAGCTTGATGAACACAGCAGGCCAAGCAGCATCTCAGGAGCACAAAAGCTGACGTTTCGGGCCTAGACCCTTCATCAGAGAGGTCTGTGATGAAGGGTCTATGCCCGAAACGTCAGTTTATGTGCTCCCGAGATGCTGCTTGGCCTGCTGTGTTCATCCAGCTTCACACTTTATTATCTTGATGCATTCAGTGTTTGCTGCTTGAGATCCATCTGTGACAGTGAGTGACAGAACAAAATACCTAACTCCAAAAGTCTTACTAGGTACTGCATACCTGGTAACAACAGTGTTGCAAGGTCAGTTGTATGATGGGCATGGGAATTCTCCAATGCCACTCTACTCCCACTTGTAAAAGGATTGAGAACAAGAGGGCACAATTTTAAAAATGATTTACAAAAGAGGCAATAGTGGTGTGATAAAATAAAACCTTTTTGTGTAGCATGTAGCTGTCTGGAATACACTGCCTGGAAATGTGGAGTGAGCAGGTGCCATCATTTCAAGAGGCTATGAGATGACTATTTGAATAGAAGTAGTGAGCAGGGTTATAAGGAATAGGCATGAAATGGCTCTAAGTCGTAATGCCCAGTCAAAGAGCCAGTAGAGCATGATGGGCCAAATAGCTTGTTTTGCAATATGGAAAGCTCAAACACATGCAAAACAATTCTGAAAGCTGATATTAGATAGTGTTATGTGAACTTAGTTACATTGGGAGACAAAAGAAAGTAATTCTAGACAGATCCAAATAGAGAAGTCTTTGTCATCAAGCAATCTCAACAATTGAGAAGACCTGTCCCTACAAGCCAAGGAAGTATTTCACAAAATCAGTGCCTTCAATAATTCTCCAACACTAGCGTCACATGTAATATTTACAATCAAATCTGACAAAACAATATTTCATTTGACCTTATGTATAATATAACATCAACCTAAACACTTGGTTTCCCATAGACTGAACGCTCATCTGTCAAAGCTACGACGGATTCTAACACACCCCATTACAATGTCATGTTCCGAACAGCTCCTAATGCACTTTACCATTTTTCAGCATAATAGATACTCATTCCATTTCTAAAAGCTAGGATGCACGTCCAATCCATCACAGAATCTTCTTCCACATATATCATAACAGTGCACACATGCATTCTATCTGTGTGTGTCCTAATGACAAAGTAAATAAGAGACACAAGTGATGCCTGCCTGTCTAGATATATAGGTCATTAAAGTTGGCAGAACAGGTATTGATAGCATTTAACAAAGCGTACAGTATCCTAGCTCTATTAATATGGCGTAAAAAAAAGCAAGAAAATTATATTAAACTAATAGAAGACATTTGTAAGACCTCATCCAGAGTACTTGTACACATACTTCAGGGAGGACAAAAATGCATTGAAGAAAGCTCAGTAGAGGTTTACCAGGATGGGTGCAGGGATGCCAAACTTCAATTATAAAGCTAGCTGGAGATGGTGTTTTCCTTGGGGATGAGGTTTGATCGAAATTTTCAAAATCACATTGTGCAGCTTAGGTAAGGAAAAACTGTTCCCATTTATAAAACAATTAAGAACAAGAGGGCACATTTTTAAAATGGTTTGCAAAAGAGGCAAGTATGATGTGAGAAAAAGAAATCATTTCATTCAGCGTGCAGCTCAGGTATGGAATGCACTGCCTGGAAATGTAATGATGGCAGGTTCGATCAATTCAGAAGGTATTAAATGATTATTTGATTAGATATAGATGGCAGGGTAATAAGGAATGGGTTGGAGATAACTCTAAGTCACAATGCTCGTGATGGGCTGAATTGCCTCTTTTGCTCAGTAAGAATTCTGTGATCTTATATTTGTTGGGCCGAAGGGCCTGTTTCCACACTGTAGGGAATCTAACCTAATCTAATTTAATTATTGATTCTTTACATAGCCACATTGTAACACTAAATCATGAAAGGCATGTAAAGGGTAAATAGACAGAGTGAATAGACAGAGTGGGGGAGTCCAAAACTAGAGGGCATAGGTTTATAGGAGACAGGGGAAAGATTTAAAAGGGTCCTAAGGGGCAATTCTTTTCATGCAGATGGTAGTGATTGTATGGAATGAGCTGCCAGAGGAAGTGGTGGAGGCTGGTACAATTAGAACATTTAAAAGGCATCTAGATAGGTCCATAAATAGGAAGGGTTGAGAGGGATATGGGCCAAATGATGGCAAATGGGACTAGATTAATTTAGGATATCTGGTCAGCACGGACAGATGGACTGAAGGGTCTATTTCCATGTTGTACAACTCTATGACACTGTGACTATCTCCTTCTAAACAAGCGACACATGTCGCCACATTTAAAGGCACTGGTGGTGTAGTGGGAATACAATTAGCTTGTCTTCCAGAGAGCAAGTTTAATGATCTAAAGATATGCATTCAAGCATCATCATAACAGACATTAGAATTTAAATTCAATTATTTCATAATCCTGTAATTAAAAAAGTTAGTTTTAGTAATAGTGATTATAAAATTATGATAGTTTCACAAGTATTCAAAAACTTTAGGAATGCTTTACAGAAGGAAATGTATGAACCTTATCCAATCTAGTTGACATGTGAAGCAGACACTCAGAATGTGGTTAACTGTTCTTTGCAATGACGTAGGAAGCCACTCAGTTGTATACCATGGCAGAAGAGTCAAAAAGGAATAAATTCCAACAGAGAAATTTGGCATTAACTAAGACACCTGAATGATAATGGCAAAACATGCCCTTTCATCATTGCTAACATCAGAGGCATTGTGTCAATATTGGGAGCACTGTTTCATAGAAACAACAAACAACAGCCTGACTCAATCATATTCACTAAATCACAGTCAGGACCAAAGCCCTAGACTCGTCTGAGGAAGAGCCACTGGACCCAAAATGATAACTCTGATTGTTTTCTTTACAGATGCTGCCAGACCAGCTGAGCTTTTTCGGCAACTTCTGTTTTTGCTCCTATTCTCAATGGTCTGAGCCTACTGACATTTTCCAGAAATTTCAGTTTTTGTTTCTGAGGACATAGCTGTAAGGCTGGTTTTATGGCAGTTGGTGCAAGAACCCACAAATATCTGTGTGTCTTTGCTTTCAGCAATCTACCAGTCACAGATGTATCTGCAGCTCAAAACTGGGCGTCCTTCACACGCTTTGTACGCAATTTTAATTGCACATAAACACAATCCTTAAACTTACGGTTCAACAGATACCTCACTCTACCACTGCCATCAAGGCAGAGTGCCAAGATTTGTTTAATGAAGCGTGCAGGTGGGCATGCTATGAATAGCTCACGGCAATATCTAAAAATGAAGTGTTAGTCTGGAAAATTGGAACATAGAACATAGAACAGTGCAGCACAGGAACAAGCCCTGAGGCCCACCATGCTTGTTGACCATGATGCCATTCTAAACAGGTCGCATCTGCCCGCACATGGCCCATATCCCTCTATTCCCTGCCTGTTCATGCATCTGTTTAAATACCTCTTAAACTTTGCTAACGTAATGGCTTCTACCAGCTCCCCATGCAGTGTGTTCCAGGCACCCATCACTTTTCTGTGTCAAACATTTGCCTCACACACCTGCTTTAAACTTTCCCCTCTCACCTCGAGTCTGACATTTACACACTGGGAAAAAGACTCTGACCATCTGACCATTCCATGCCTCCCATGGATCAGGTCACCCCTCCGCCTCTGGCACTCTGGTGGAAACAATCCAAGTTTGTCCATACCAGCCCGTACTCACATCCGGCTCCACCAACCTCTGCACCCAACGTGACATTCTCCACCATTTTCGCCACCTACAAACCAACTATAGCCAAAGAGATATTTCCCTTCCCAACCCTTTAATCCTTTCATAGAGACTGCTCACTCTGTGACTCCCTCACCCGCTCCACACTCCCCATTAATCCCACCACCCACGGCACCTTTCCCTGCAACCGCAGGAAGTGCTACAGCCGCCCCTACACCTCCCTCCTCACCTCCATCCAAGGACCCAAAAAAACTTCCACATCAGACAGATGTTCACTTGCACATCCACCAATGTGGCCCCATACATCCGTTGCTCCCGATGTGGCCTCCTCTACTTCAGGGAGACCAAGCGCAGACTCAGGGACCGTTTTGTGGAGCTTCTGAGCACCTGCCTGCATCCACATATCACCATCTCACCTAACTTCCCCAGACCCTCCCCTCCTCCTTCTATTTATATCCATGCTCCCTTAATATCAATATTACAGCGAGAGTTCAGGAGCAATGACGATAATTTCTTTCTGCATTGTGAGAGCTTTACAATTAAACAGAGTGAACATCGAAAAACACTAACTTGCTTTCAGTTAAGAAAAATGAGGAATTGATTTTATTTTTGCTTCTTAGAAATCCTCAAAGCTTGAAAAGATTGTGTTTGCAACTTGCAGATGTCCTGGTTGAAGTTAGGGATAAAAATTAATTTCCTATCATTACAGGAGTTTGTTCAGAATGGTTAGGAAAAAGGTAACTTTAGTGCAAGTGTTATAGTTTGAAATTTCAGACCAGAACTACTTGGCTTGAACCCTGAAGGAGTTACTTGAAGTTGGCAAAATCTTAACTCAGTGATGTGAATAATCAAGGTAGACACTATCAAACTCTCAAGACTAGAATTGAAAGAAACATTTAGGTCAAACCTAAAGATGTGGTAGAAAAAGAAGTTGTCTCTGGTATGTGAATGCCACAATGCGATAACATTGAGATAGATGGGATTGTGTTCTTATTGTGTGTTTCAAAATTTTCCAAAATGTGTTGAATGTAAATAGTTTAGTTTATTTCTTAAATATTTTCATTTCTATTGTGTAATGATTTTCTGTTTGACAGTTAGAAACAAATCTGCAACATTGCATGCTTCAATGAAAAGAATATTTCACTAAATAAAACCAAACCAAAATATGATGTAGTAAGAGGTAGCAGAAACTACAGATCCTGTAGAATCTGAGATAACAGGGTATGGAGCTGGATGAACACAGTAGTCCAGGCTGCATCAGAGGAGCAGGAAGGCTGACATTTCGGACCTAGGCACCTGTTCAGAAATGGGGGAGGGGGAATAAATAGGGGGAGAGGGGGAGACGGATAGAAGATGGACAGAGGAGAAGGTAGGTGGGGAGGAGACAGACATGTCAAAGAGGCGAGGATGGAGCAGTAAAGGTGAGGTGTTAGGGACAAAACAGGTCAATCCAAGGAGGACAGACGGGCAAAGGGGGTGGGATGAGGTTAGTAGGTGGGAGATGGGGGTGGGGCTTGAGGTAGGAGGAGGGGATAGGTGGGAGGAGTGACAGGTTAGGGAGGTGGAGACAAGCTGGTTTGGGATGTGGTAGGGGGAAAGAGAGATTTTGAAGCTTGTGAAATCCACATTGATACCATTGGACTGCAGGGTTCCCAAGTGGAATATGAGTTGCTGCGCCTGCAACCTTTGAGTAGAATCGTTATGGCATGCAGGAGGCCCAGGATGGACATGTCGTCTGAGGAATGGGAGGGAGAACTGAAACAGTTCACGACTGGGAGGAGCAGTTGTTTAGTGCGAACTGAGCGTAGGTGTTCTGCAAAGCAATCCCCAAGCCTCCGCTTGGTTTCCCTGATGTAGAGGTGGAGACAATGGGAAAAGCAGATACAGTATACCACATTAGCAGATGTGCAAGTGAACATCTGCTTGATGTGGAACGTCTTCTTGGGGCGTGGGATGTGGGTGAGGGGTGATGTTTAGGGGCAAGTGTAGCACTTCCTGCAGTTGCAGGGAAAAGTGCCGGGTGTGGTGCGGCTGGAGGGGAGTGTGGAGCGGACAAGATAGTCACAGAGAGAGTGGTCCCTCCGGAAGGCAGATAAGGGTGGGGAGGGAAAAATGTCTTTAGTGGTGGGATCGGATTGTAGGTGGCGGAAGTGTCGGAGGATGATACGTTAGATCAGGAGGTTGGTGGGGTGGTATGTGAGGAAGAGGGGCATTCTGTTTTGGTTATTATTGCAGGAGGGGGTGTGAGGGATGAGTTGCGGGAAATGCAGGAGACCGGTCGAGGCCATTCTCAACCTCTGAGGGGAGGAAGTTGTGTTCTTTGAAAAATGAGGACATCTGAGGTGTACAGGAGTGGAATGCCTCATCCCGGGAGCAGATGCCACAGAGGAGAAGGAATTGGGAATTGGGGATGGCATTTTTTCAGGAAGGTGGGTGGAAGGAGGTGTATTCTAGGTAGCTGTGGGAGTTGGTGGACTTGAAATGGATATTGGTTTCCAGGTGGTTCCCAGAGATGGAAACAGAGAGGTCCAGGAAGGTGAGAGAGGTATCAGAGATAGCCCAGGTGAACTTAAGATTGGGGTGGAAGGCGTTGGTAAAGTGGATGAACTGTTCGAGCTCCTCGTGGGAGCATGAGGCGGCGGTGATACAGTCATTGATGTAATGGAAAAAGAGGTGGGGTTTGGGGCCGGTGTAGGCGCAGAAGAGGGATTGTTCCACGTAACCTACAAAGAACAGGCATAGCTTGAGCCCATGTGGCTACCCATGGCCACATTCTTTGCCTGTAGGAAGTGGGAGGAACTGAAAGAGAAGTTGTTGAGGGTGAGGACAGGTTCGGCTAAGCGGATGAGGGTGTCGGTGGAGGGGGACTGGTCGGGACTGCGGGACAGGAAGAAGCGGAGGGCCTTTAGGCCATCTGCATGGGGAATGCAGATGTATAGGGACTGGATGACCATGGTAAAGATGAGGTGTTGGGGATCGGGGAAATGGACGTTTTGGAGGAGGTGGACGGAGTGGATGGTGTCACGGACATAAACAGGGAGTTTCTGGACCGGGGGGAGAAAATAGAGTCCAGATAGGTGGAGATAAGTTCGGTGGGGCAGGAGTAGGCAGAGAAAATGGGTCGATCAGTGCAGTCAGGTATGTGAATTTTGGGAAGGAGATAGAAGCGGGCGGTGCTGGTTTCGCAAACAATGAGGTTGGAGGCTATGGGTGGGAGGTCACCTGAGGTGATGAGGTTTTGGATGGTTTTGGAGATGATGGTTTGGTGGTTGAGGTGGGGTCATGATCAAGGGGGCAGTAGGAGGAGGTGTTGGAGAGTTGTACAACTGCGTGTCTGCTCCTTCCACTTCAATCCCAACCTCATCAAAAAACCCACGGACAAGGGAGGCGCAGGGATAGTATGGCGCACTGTTCTCTACTTTGCCGAGGCCAGACACTAACCTCATCTCGCCCTTTCAAACTGTCATTCCTCCTTGGACTGACCTATCCCCTCCCTAACTCCCCACCTACATTCACCTTTACTGGCTCCATCCCCGCCTCTTTGACCTGTCTGTCTCCTCCACCTAACATCTCCTCTATCCATCTTCGATCCGCCTCCCCCTCTCTCCCTAGTTATTTCAGAACCCCCTTCCCCTCCCCCATTTCTGAAGAAGAATCTAGGCCTGAAACATCAGCGTTCCTGCTCTTCTGATGCTGCTTGGACTGCTGTGTTCATCTACACCTTGTTATCCATAACGTAGCAAGCCAGATTTCAGCCTGGGATCTGACGTGTCTGATCATTATATCAGCTAGGATTGTAACAATTCATTGGATTTAAGACAAGTTTGTGGCTTTCTTTCCATGAGTACATGGTGATTCTGAACACATAACAGCTGCACAACATCGAAAAGATAGAATAGAAGTTGGCCAAAGTAAAGCTTAGAGTAAAAAAGCAAGGAAGTCATAGGTCGGAGGATGATTCTGTTTCCAATGAGGAATTTGATTTTGCTCAGAAACTAAGCTTAATACCTCAAAGCTCATAAAATCTGAGAGACATGGACAGCGTGAATAGCAAAGGTCTTTTCCCATGGTTAGGGGAGTCCAAAACTAGAGGGCATAGATTCAAGGGGAGAGGAGAAAGATCTGAAAGCGGCCTAAGTGGCAACTTTTTCACACAGAGGGTGGTGTAACTGTGGAATGAGTTGCCAGAGGAAGTGGTGGAGGCTGATACAATTACAACATTTAAAAGACATCTGAACAGATCCATAAATAGGAACGGTTTGGAGGGATATGGGCCAAATGCTGGCAAATGGGACTAGATTAATTCAGGATATCTGGTCAGCATGGGCAGCCCATGCTGTACAATTCTATAACTCTGTGACTATCTACTTCTAAACAAGCAACACATGCAGCCACATTTAAAGGCACTGGTGGTGTAGTGGGAATACAATTAGACTTCTCGTCCTGAGAGAAAGTTTAATGCTCTAAGGGTATGCATTCAAATATTTAAAATATTGTCTGCTTCCCATTGCCTCCTGAGTAAATAACTTAGTGTTTTTTATACATAATTATAAATCAGTGCGATTCCATACTCAGCAGTTTCTAGACTCCAGACATTATTTTAAAAACACACAAAATTATCATGGTTTGTAACACAACTTTACTCTATAATGCTGTAGTATGTAAAGTCTGAGACAAGCATGAACCTGCTTAAGAGCATTCAGCATTGTCATGTGACTTACCTCTTAAAAGGACACTTCCCAAATTAACACGCACCATCTATAATACTTAGGACACCTTTACCGCCAAGCTTTCCCCTTAAACAAGCAGCCCCGGTATCTACAAAGTTCCAAACACAACATATGTGCACAAACAGCAAAACTATTCACATGGATGTGATACACAGCTCTATTAGATGCAACATTATATTCATGGACTATAATGCATGCCAAGTGTAAAGTAAATTATTTGGAATTTTGAATTTAAATTAAACATGATATAAGGTACTTCCATTTTTTAAGTTTGGGGTGTACGTAAAATATAACTTAAACAGTGGCTAAAAGCAATAATTAGACACAATTTGCCATTCTTCCTCTGTGCACTGTTACAAATGTCAGCTAGCTCTCAAAACAAAGACAAGCTTGAAAATATGGATCACTGAGACTGGCTATGAGCGTAATTCAAGATGAGAGCTAAAAACGTTTGGACACAAAAGGTGCCAAAAATATCACCTCTGAAGCATTTTTCCCAAATGTAAATTTCAGTGGTACTTCTGCATTTAAATCAAACTGCAATCTCATCTATCAAGTTTATTGACTTTCTTTGTACTTCCACACAACCAGGACATACATATGGTGTCCAGAGACATTTACTTAAGATGGAAGTTAAAAAGAAGAACGTGTGGGGTTCCCGCAAGACACTTATAAAGTGTAAAATGCCATCTTTGATAAACTACAGTGTAAGCATCAGAGGAAAATAATTTTGTAGTTTAAATTTGATTCAGCATGCTTCTCACTTTAATATGTCAAAAGTTATGTGAATAATGAATGTATTTGTTTTCCTCAACTGGAAACTAACTTGGTAACACTGACGCCAGAACGTTCAGCATTGGAATTTTGGATATCGCTACCATAAAAATAATTTGATTGCAGAATTTGACTTCAAACTAATGCAAAGATTCTGTACACACTCAGTAATTCAAACAGCATTTGTGGAAAGAGCAGACAAAGTTAACATTTTAGGTATATACTTTCATTTTAAGTGGAAGAATTATCAATGAAAGGCACTATCATTTGGTGCATCAATATTGTTGAATGTTGTGGGTCTCCAAAAGCGAAAATTGCATAAAATGGATTCGAACAAGAGTAAATGGAAGAATGAACACACATGCAACATTAAACAAGGCATGAAGTCTATAAAAGGAAACAAAAAATAATTAAAATGTTATTTAAGTGAAATGGTATGATTTAATAAACACAGGTAAAGATATTTAAGACAAATGCAGACAGTGATGTTGTAATCTAAATCATCTGATGGGAACCATTCAATAAAGCATAAAATCACCCGGGGAGGGCTCTTGTGGCACAGTGATAGTGTTCCTACAATTGAGCCTGGAGACCTTGGTTCATGTCCCACCTGCTCCAGACTTGTGCCTAAAATAGAAATGGACATATTGATAAAGAATTTGTTTAAAGCAGTCCCAGAATATGTGAACAGTACCGATATTAAAGTAAAAGCAGGTCTAAAATAAGGCTAGAAAGTTTGCAAAAGTGGAAGAGAACACAAGAGCCTCAGGACAAGAGGAAAATCATGAAAGTTTCCAGATCAATGATCTACTGGAGGCCTCCACAACCCAGTTCTGGCCAACCTGTCCTTTTCCATCCAATTTCCTTTCATAATATCCACACAGCCATCCCATATTGTCAGTTCTCCCCTTGTAGAGAGAACATTAGTTGCAAAGTGCCTGAAAGAAAGATTTGCATTTATATAGTGCTCTTCATGACCACTGGACCACCTCAAAGTGCTTTTCAGGCCGTGAGGTACTGTGTGGAATGTAGTCATTGTTGTGATGTAGGAAACATGGCAGTCAATATGAACATAGCAGACTTCAACAAGAAGCAAGAGAAATGATCAATCTGCTTTAATGATGCTGATTGAAGGATAGATATTGGGGATGCAACCAAAGAGAACACCAATACTCAATTTAAAATTAGATCTGTTAAGTCCACCCAGACAAGCATACAGATGAGGCCTCACTATAATCATCCAAAAGTTATTTCTGATCATGTAGTTCTTCCTTAGTGCTGTTCTGACATGCCAGCTTTTAGCTTTGTACTCTCTGAATCTTGCGACTCTAGGGTGAGACTGCTGCCAACTGAAAACTATGACTGAAGCTTGTATTGAATTTCTTTGGAATAGCACAGTGACTGCAGCAAAGAGATTGAAGTGTAGTAATGGGAACAGGGAACTAAAGAGGCAATCATTTGGGAATACACCTCCAGACAAAATGCAGGTGATCAGCAAAATGGGCATTTGAGCCGCACACGGTTTCTCTGAAAGAGCAGAGATCCCATGACCATGGTTGTAATATACCAGGTTACAGGACATAGATACGACTTGTTCTCTCACATGGAAAAAAATGTTGGTGGCCTCAGGCTGCAATGTTGACGATGATGCAGGATTATAATGTGTTCTTATTTAAGTCCATCATTTCCATCTGTTGTGAATTTAATAATTAATTTTTAATTGACACACCCATGCAGAGAGTAGGAAACAAAACAATTCTAATTGTTTCTGCTAGAATTTGTCCCTCCTGCCTCTTTGCATCAGTTCCAAGCACTGATTCTTTCTATATTCTGCCCATAAAATGTTAAATCTTTTGGTAATTCAACCTTGTAATCAGCACAATCGACTCTACATGAAGCAGCAATGTAGAAAACAAGCTGGACATTTGCCAGATCACTGAGGCCAGGCGTGCGTGTGTGTGTGATTTACTTTTGTCTTCATCAATCTATTTCCTTTTTTTTGAAGCAAGACTCCCACATCTGCATTTGCACAGTTAAGGCACTTCAATTGTTTAAAATTTAAGTGATACCTTGTACAATGCATTAATCATCATTCTTTCATTCACTTATATTCCTCTTACTCTGACACGTCATCAGTAAATTTTGTTCTCCTCACCAAATTTATATTTTTCATTTACATTGACATTCTTTTTTCCAGTTGTGAATTTTGTAATTAATTGTGTTCACACTCTCTTCCTGCGTTGTTGATGTGTTATTTGGGCCCTTCTTTTTCACCCACTGAGAGTCCTAAACACAATACTTCTCCCAGTGGCAGGGAGAACTGGGTCATCAGATCATCCTAAAAGTCACGGAAAACTGGAGCATGCTGCTCATTCAACTGTGCTAGTTAACCAGCAGCCTGGGCGAATAATCTACAGACAGATTCCAATTCCAAACTCGTTCTGATGACAAGTCACCTGACTTTAAATGTTAACTCTGCTTTCTCCTCACCGATGCTGCCAGACCTGCTGAGTTTCTCTAGTAATTTCTACTTTTGTTGTAGAAACAAGGAAAAAAAGGGCAGGAGTAACCTGCATAGCCCGTTGAGACTATTTTGCCATCCATTCCTCCTAAATTATATTGCTAGCTATTTGATTTCTCAATCTAAATGCAGATTAACACTACCCATAATTACAGATGGTCCTTCAGACCATAAGACCATTACATATACGAGCTGTATTAGCCCATTCAGCCCATCAAGGCTGCTGAACCATTTGATCATGGTTTTCTCAACATCACTCTTCTGCTTTCTCCCCATAACCCTTGATCCCCTTAAAATCAAGAACCTATCTCTATCTTAAATATACGTAATAACTTGGCCTCTACAGCCCTCTGTGGCAATGAATTCTAAACATTCACCACCCTCTGGCTGAAAATACTCCTCCTCATCTCAGTTCTGAAGGGTGGCCCTGTCACTCTGAGGCTGAGCCCTTGGGTCCTAGTCTTTCCTACTAGCAGAAACATCTTCTTCATGTCCACCCTATCCAGGCCTCTCACACATCTTTCTAAACTCCATTGAGTACAAGTCCAGAGATCTCAAACACTCCTAATGTGACAAGCCTTCATCCCTTGGCTCATTCTTATAAATCCCGTCTGAATCCTGTTCTCCTCTGAATCCTGTTCCAGAATGATACATCCTTCCTTAGGTACAGGCCCCAAAACTGCTCACAATTTTCCAAAGATAGGTTGAACAGCGCTTTATACAACCTCAGCAGTATATCTCTTCTGTTGTATTCTAGCCCTTTTGAAATGAATGCTAACACCACATTTGCCTTCCTAAGTGCCAACTGAACCTACATGTTAGCCTGAAGAGAGTCCTAAACTCAGACTCCGAATTCCCTTTGTGCTTCAGATATCCAAAACCCTTCTCCATTTAAGCCACTATTCTTCCAGCCAAAGTGAATAACATCACACATTCCCACATTGCATTCTATCTGCCACTTCTTGGCCCCACCTCCAGCCTGTCCAAGTTCTTCTACAGCCTCCCCACCTATCTGCAAACTTAGCAACAATGCCCTCATCCAGATCACTAATACGTAGCATGAATAGTTGTGGTCCCAATACTGACCCAACACTGCAGAACTCCATTTTGCCATCCTAACAAAGACCCCTTTAACCTCACTGTCTGCGTTCTGCTAGCCAGCCAATCCTCTATCCTTGCCCCTTACACCATGGTCTCTGATCTTATTTAGCAGCCTCCTGCGTGATCCTTTGTCAAAGGCCTTCTGGAAATCCAAATAGAACATGCCTACTGGGTCACCTTTATCTATCTTGCTCTTTATCTCCTCAAAGAATTTTAACAGATTTGTCTGGCATGACCTCCCATTGACGAAGCCATGCTGTCTCATTCCTACTTTAACATGCACTTCCAAGTAACAATACATTTCTAAGATTCCATTTACTACATTTCCCAACATCACCCCTACAGTTTGGCAGTCAGTATACAACCCCCAGTGATGTTTTTGCCCCTTGTGCTTCTTAGTTCTGCCCATGCAGATTTCACATTGTCAGTGCTAACATCCCTCTTTGCTATTGTCTTAATTTGTTCTTAAACCAGCAATGCAACTCGATAGCCTAAGATGCTGCTTGGCCTGCTGTGTTCATCTAGCTTCACACTTTGTTATCTTGCAACTCTATAGCCTTTGCCTTTTTTGTCTCTCCTTCTTAAGTACTAAATAACACTAAATATTCAGTTCCTATCCGTGGTCACCGTGCAGCCATGAGTTTGCAATCCTGACTGCTTTGTCCCTGTTTTCTATTTATTTGTGCAATTAATTCAATCAGTTTGTTGCAAATACTTCACACATTAAGGGATAGAGCCTTAAGGCTTATCTTTTTAACATTACCTGTTCCAGTGGCATTATTTTTCATTGTGTCCCTGTTTGATCCTGGCCCTTCATTTTTCTATGATTTTTTCTTATTTGCTTTTCTGTCTTTTCCATATATTCCAGCTTCCATTGTGTGGACTGCTAGAAATAGGGATTTGTACCTCAGATACAGAGGTCTCCCATGCCCATTGGATGCAACACCCTTGAGAATGCCATGGTCCCAGTTGTCTCCTTCCATCCGTTCATACAGTGAGAGTCATACCATAAGGAAACAGACCCTTTCGTGCAACTAGTCCATGTCAATTTGAATCCCAAATTAAACTAACCCCTGTCTGAAACCTGTCTGAGCTCGGCTCACATCTCTCCAAACATTTCTTATTTACATAATTATCCAAATGTCTTTTAAAAGTTATAACAGTAGCCAAATCCAGCACTTCCTCTGGACGTTCATTTAACGTACGAACTGCTCTCTGTGTAAAAAAGTTGTCCCTCATGTCTTTTCTAAACCTTTCTCCACTCACCTTAAAAATATACCCCTTAGTCTCGAAATCCCCCACCCTAGGGAAAAGAAACTTGCCATTCATCTTATCTGGACCCCTCATGAGGTTTAAACCTCCATAACATCACCCCTCATACTCCAGTGGAAAAGTCCCTGTTTATCCAGCCTCTCCTACTAACTCAGATCTCCCATACCCAATGACATTCTGATAATTCTTTTCTGAACCGTCTCCAACTTAATAATACCTTCCTATAACAGGGGAGCCAGAACTGAGCACAATACTCCAAAAGAGACCTCATCAATGTCCTGTAAAATCTCATGATTACGAAACTCCTATACTCAAAGGCCTGAGCTTTCTTAACCACTCTGTCTGAGTGTGCTAGAGGTTTCAAAGAATTATGTATATGAACCCCCAGATCTCTCTGTTCTACAGCACTATCCAAGGCCCTACTTTTAATTGTGTAAGTCCTGCCCTTGTTTGTTTTATCAAAATGCAATTTTTCACATTTATCCAGATTAAACTCGATCTGCCACTCCTCAGCCCATTGACCCAATTGCTCAAGATCTCTTTGTAATCTAAGAAACCCTTCTTCACTGTCCACGAAGCCACCAATTTTAGTGTCTTACTAACTTACTAATTGTGTCTTCTGTATTCACATCTAAATAATTTATTTAAATGACAAACAAACAAAAAACAACTGTCATGGGGAATTCTTATCCAGCTCCATCTATTTTCCATCAGATTGGTTGATAGGGTGGAAAATATGCCTCCTTAAAAAATCCAAACTTGTAACTCCTGTGCTGTGAGGTGAGGCAGAACAGCCCGAACAATTTCTCTCAAGAAAAAAAGGACCAGGGAGATATCACACATACCCAGGAGCCAAAAGGAAATAGATATTTTGAACAGTGATCATACATTGAGGGTGTCTCAGACAATAACTACATGCTTAAGCTTAGAAAGAGGGAAAGTGCCAAAACAGTTTTGTTTGTACAGACAGTGATGACTATGTGGATTAGGCTGACGAGGAGACATTCAGTATCAAAAAATGTAAGGGAGAGTGGGTTTGATATTTAAGTTAATGAGTGACAGAAAGGTATTAGTTTTTGGCAATAACCAGATGGACTGCAGCAGTGAGCCCTTCTAACCCCATACTAGATTTTCTAAGTAATAAAACCGGAACTTTGCATATATTGCTCACTTATAATACCAACTTACATCTTTTGACTGTTAACTTCAATCTTTGAAACATATCACATCTGGTGCATTTTATTTTTATGTTTAAAACACAGAAAATTTAGTTTTAGGATACAGTGGCTCCAAGCTCTTCCGGCTTCCAAATGTTATCTGCAGTTAACACCAAGTCTGGGTAACCTATCTGGTAGGTTTTTACATTTAATTCCACGTAGCATTAGAGCTGCTTTCTATCAGCTCAGTCAGACACAAATGTACAGCTTTCCTTTATGGAATACTTCTTGTGCCTCATTAACTGAACATCATGGGCCAAAGATATAAATCAATGAACGTTTTAATGACATCAGAAACCACAAGCAAACATATTGAGCATACCACACATCAATGTACCTCACAGCTGCATTCAGTTTGACTAAGCCACTCACGGAAACAGTTGTGTTTTTGGATGTTTAAACCAATCTTTTCAAACATGCTATGATACACCTCAGGATCAGGTGGGATTTGAGCTCAGGTTTTCTGACCCAAAGGGAGGGATATTACCATTGCACCACAAGAACCGTCAGTTGCATTGAAATACCGAGCTACGGAACTATTATGGTGCAAAATGAGACTACTCGGCCCATTGTGACGACGTCGGTTCCATTGTGTAGCTGAACTCTATAACCAAGTACTAACCTCCTGCCTTTTCCCCTTATCCTTGCACACCATTACCATCCAAAAATTAAATCCAATACCCTTAATTGAACCTGCCTGCACCACATTTCCACTCACTGCATTCCGTGTTCTAACCGTGCACCGTGTAAAAAAAGATTTTCTCTCACATCACCCTTGCATCATTTGCACTTCACTTTAAACCCGTGACCTCCCATTTTCGGTTCGTTTACAAGCGGAAACAGCTTCACCTTGTCTACTCTGTTCGGTCATTCATGGTTACAAAAATCTCAATCAGATCTCCCCTCAGCATTTTTCTCTCCGGGCAGAACAGTCCCAACTTTTTCTGTCGTCCACAATTTTGTATGAAAGTCTGATTCAGTGGCATGCAGGTCTTCCTAGATGATAGGGTCAGGAGTAGGCCATTCAGCCCATCAAGCCTGCTTCACCATTCAATGAGATCATGACTGACCCCCAGTGTCATTTTCCTTGACAACATTAGTCTCCAGAAATCTACCAGTTTCTTTCTTAGAATGTTTGAGATCCGCAGTTTGCTGAGATAAAGAATTCCACCACCATTTTAGTGAAAAAATCCTTCTTTATCACAGTATTAAATGATTTACACCATATCCCAAGGTTCACTAGCTTGGGGAAACATCCTTTCTATGTGTGCACTGTCATACACAGTAAGAAATATGTAGGATCCAGTAAAATTACCTCTCATGCGTTGAAAGCCAAAAGAGTACAAGCCCATAACAAAAACAAATTTGCTGGAAAAGCTCAGCAGGTCTGGCAGCATCAGTGAAGCAAAAAATCAGAGTTAACATTTCAGGTTCACTGACCCTTCCTCATTACGGGCCCAGTTTCCTCAATCTCTACACATAAGACAGTCCTGCCGTCCCAATAGTTAAACTCTGTTGCATTCACTTCCTTTGATAAGGTGTTCAAAATCATGCACAATACTCCAGGTGTGCTCTTACTGATTCTCCAAACAATTGCAACAAAACACCTTTAAAAATAATCTTCAGCCAGTAGTGCCAAGTGGAGATCCATCTTAGCCTCCCCCATAGGTGCCCCAAATGACAGATACCAGTCTCCAGTCAGCACAACTCACTCCATGTGATATTAAGAAATGGTTGGAGGCACTAAACACTGCAAAGGCTATGGGTACTGATAGCATTCTGGCCAAAGTATTGACGACATAACTCACCACTTCTCTAGCTAAGCTGCTCCAGTAAAGCTACACCCAGCAAGAATTCCAAGCCCTAATACTCAAACCACAGTGGCACAGTGGTTAGCACAGCTGCTTCATAGCACCAGGGACGTGAGTTTGATTCCACCCTCAGGCAACTGTCTGTGTGGAGTTTGCACATTCTCTCCATGTCTGCGTGGGTTTCCTCAAGGTGCTCCACTTTCCCCCCGCAGTCCAAAGATGTGCAGGGTAGGTGGATTGGCCGTGATAAATTGCCCGTAGTGTTTCAGGGGTGTGTAGATTAGGGGGATGGGTCTGGGTTGGAAGCTCTGAGTGTTGGTGTGGACTTGTTGGGCCAAAGGACCTGTTTCTACATTGTAGGGATTCTATAATAAAATCAGGACAAATCCAACCAGATCTATCACTTATCCGTCTGCTCTTAGCCATTGTGAAAGTGATGGGTTGTTTCATCTAAAGTGAAACCAAGTACACGCTTACCAATGACCTGCTCACTCGCCTGAGTTCTGAAGGTGATGTACTAAATTCAAAATGGCAACTCTATTTTTGCTCTCCACAAATGCTACCTGATCTGCTGAGTTTCTCTAGCATTCTCCGCATTTGTTTCAGATTTCCAGCATCCACAGTATTTTACCTTCACTAGTTCACAGTTTGTATTCTGCCAGGGCCACTCACTTTTTGACATTATCAAGCTTTGGTCCCAAACAAGGACAAAAGAACTGAATTCCAGAGGTGACGTGAGAGTGACTGACCTTGGCATCAAAGCCATTTTATTTTTTATTCATTTATGGGACAAGGGCATTGCTGGATGAGCACCATTTATTACCCATCCCTAATTGCCAGTTCAGAGTCAGCCACATTGCTGTGAGTCTGGACTCACTTGTAGGCCAGACCAGGTAAGTTGCCTTCCCTAAAGGACATTCGTGAACCAGTTGGGTTTTCCCAACAATCAACAATGGATTCATGGTCATCAGTGTGGCATTAAGGGGTTCTAGCAAAATTGGAGTCTGTGGGAATCAAGGGGGAAACATCTCCGTAGGTTAGTACCATACTTAACATAAAGGAAAGTGGCGACCAATTCCAGGATTTCAGCTCCAGGTCATCTCTGCAGATGACCCCCAGTGTGGTATCCTAGGCTGAACCACCTTCAGCAGTGTTGTCAGAGACCTTCCCTCCAGCATGTTTCAGTCAGAACTAAGGATGTTCACGTATGACTACTCAATGTTCAGCACTGCTTGCAACTCATCAGACATGAAGCAATCCTGCCCAAATGCAGCAAGACCTGGACAATATCAATTATTGGGCTAGCAAGTGGCAAGTAACATTCATGCCACACAAGTGCCAGGTAATGATCACCTCCTATAAGAGAGAATCTAACTATCACCCCTTGAAATTCAAATCCTCTCTGAATTTTGGAGGTTAACTTTGACAAGAAATTGAACTGAAATAGCCATACCAATACTGCAGCTACAAGAGCAGGTCAGAGCCTTGGAATCTTTCAATGCGTAACTCACCTTCTGTTTCTTAAATACTGTCTTTCATCTACAAGGCACAAGTCAGGAGTGTGACTGACTACTCCCCATTTACCTGCATGAGTGCATCTCTAACAACACTCATGAAGCTTGACATCATCTAGGACAAAGCAGTTAGCTTGATTGGTACCACATCCAGAAACATTATTTTCCTGCATCATCAACACTCAGCAGCAGTAGAGTATACCATCCACAAGATGCACTGCAGAAATTCACTAAAGCTACAGAGACAATGCCTTCCAAATCTATGGCCATTTCTATGTAGGAGGACAAGGACATGGGCAAGCAGATACATGGGCACACAACTACCTGCTAGTTCTCTTCCAAGCCACTCACCATCCTGGCTTGGAAACATATCACTATTCCTTCAGTGTCATTGGGTCATAGGCCTGGTACTCTCTCTCTCTGATGGCACTCATGGTTAACCTATGGCACATGGGCTGCAATGAATTCAGAAAACAAATAACCACCATTTTCTGATGTACAGCAAAGAGTGGGCAATAAATGCCGTCCCAGCGAGTGATGCTGCATCCCATGAATGTGTAAAACAAAGCTCAATGAATTCTAAGCCCCTTGTGATGAAAGACTTCCCAACCAAATGCCTACTCTGCAAACTGGTTCTGAGCAATTCATGGTCAAGAACAGCCAGAGTTCTTTGGAGACCAACATTTCCCAAACTCTCACCATTTAAGAAATACTATGCCTTTCTTTCTTTCCTACCAAAGCAAAAAAAAATCACACTATAGCGTAGCCCCACACTCAACAATGAAAGTCATGACAATGGGGACTCTTTTTCTTAATGCTGTGCTACATATCTCAAAGGGAAAACCCAGTCCATTAGGTTTCTTAAAATGATTTACCACTTTTTTATGGAGAGGAAGAAGCAGCAACTTATTTTCCTTCTTGCTCATTCACACAAGAGCCATCAATTCTTGACTGTATACCTGGGAGGTCACATTGCATGACCTCCACCAGCCTGCAGTATTATCCCTCTGGAATAAAGTTGCAACTGACAAACCTGTTAAAAGCAAAAGTGGAAGAAAATTATAAATTCACGAAGGTTTTCTATTGGGTTGCTCACAGCAGTATCCATAAGATTAATCTGTATTTTAATTGATAAGCCAATTCACACATTCAAGTGGGCCTCCACTGCATGTCAGGCAGATAGCTCCTACTATATATCGTGGTGTCTGTGAGGAAAGACATCCACAACTTTCATAACCAAGCAAGGTACATGGAGGCTTCAGGCCTGCCTCCCTGGATATATCACCCACTCAAACCTTCCCTAAAACAAGCAAGCTTAATTAAAGGCCTGCCAGCTACCCTGCTGCACCCCAACATTAAGGGCTAGATAACACAAATCAAAATCTTATTCCCCAGAAATAATTTTAGAGAGGACCCATTTACTAAACCAGAAATCTTCCGCTTGATCTCCAAGGTGGCTATGGCAGATTCTACAGGAGAAACCTAACTCAAATTCTGCTTCAAGAGATTATAAGGTGTAGAGCTGGATGAACACAGTGGGCCCAGCAGCATCAGTGGAGCAGGAAAGCTGCCGTTTCGGGTCTGGACCATTCTTCAGAAGAAAGATCCCGATTCGAAACGTATGCTTAACTGCTCCTCTGTGGCTGCTTGGCCTACAGTGTTCATCCAGCTCTACACCTTATAATCCCAGATTCTCCAGCATCGGCAGTTCCTACTATCTCTGAATCAAATTCTGCTTCATCTGTTTTTGAGCATCTTTTCATCTGGGTGTTACTTGCTTCAGGAGGGTACTAAATAGCATTGCATGCAAACCTTGGCTCATGTAGCAGTATTTTTCTTACCACTGAGTGAATAGATCCCAAATACATCTTCAAGCCATTAACACACGAACATAAACCAGCCTTTACAGTATGGAAGGAGTCCTTTAGAAGATTTAAGGGATGATCTGATCAAAGTCTCCAAGATATTAACAGGAAAAGACAGTGTAGATAAAGATAAACAATTTCCATTGACTGGGGATTCTAGAACTAGGGACGTAGTCTGGAAATTAGGGTCAAACCATTCAGGAGAGATCGAAAAAAAAAGTTGCAGAGTAGAGATGTTAGGTACCACTTCTACACATTGAGGTGGTGGATGTTTGGAACTCTCTTTCACAAACAGCAGTTGATGCTGGATCAGTCGTTAATTTTATTTCTGAGATGCAAGCTTATTAAGGGATATAGGCCAAGGCCAGTTTTGTGGATTTATGTCATGGCTCAGCCATGATCTCATTGAATGGTGGAATAGACTGAGAGGGCTGAATGGCCTATTCCTGTTCTTAGGTTTCCTTATTCCAAAGTCAGAGGAGCTGCTTTTGGATAAGATGTGAAACCACATCCACCTTAACAGCTGGACACAAATAATCCCATAAGGCAGGATACTGTGGATGCTGGAAATCAGAAGCAAATCTGGGGAATGCTGGAGAAACTCACCTGCTGAGGGTTGAGTTGTTGCAATTCCATGCTACCATTCCAAGAATAATTGATTTTGCCCTGGTACCACGGCTAATATATATCCATCTATCAATATTACTAAGCAATCTGACTACCTGCTTGGTGACTCAGTGGTTAGCAATGCTGCCTCACAGCATGAGTGACCAGGGTTCAATTCCAGCATGTTCGACCTGTGTCTGCGTGTGTTTCCTCTGGGTGTTCTGGCTTCCTCCCACAGTCCAAGAACGTGCAGTTCAGAGTAGATTGGCAATGCTAAATTGCCCATGGTGCCTAGTGTGAGAAATGCGGGGGTTGGGTCCAGGTGGGATGTTCTTTGGAGAATCAATGTGGAATCGCTGACCTGAATGGCATGCTTTGACACTGAAGAGATTCTATGATTATCTTGATTTTGTGAAATGGCTGTTGTGATTCCTATATTGAAATGTTGTTTCCAGGAGTCGTGGTAAACTCAGCTCTATCAACCACTGTAAAGTCACCCTCATGAACATTTGAAGACTTGTGCCAAGAGTAGGAGAGCTGTTTCCATACAACAGTCAAGCAAGAATCTAATATAATCATACTCATAGAATTATTCATTACAAACTCCCTGCTATCAGTATTGCCATCCCTGTGTGTTCTCTGTCACACTGACAAGATACACCCATCGGAGTATGGTGGTAGGTCATTGGGAAGCAGTTTGCCCTGGGAATCTTCAACATTGCATCAAGATCCTATTAAGTTTCTTGGCATCAAAATAAATGTGGCCTTGGAAAACTCTCTTTGAGTACTACCTTTGCTGATGAATCAACATGACAAAAACAGAAGCAGCAGGCAGTAGACAGAGATAATGGGAACTGCAGATGCTGGAGAACCCAAGATAATAAAATGTGAGGCTGGATGAACACAGCAGGCCAAGCAGCATCTCAGGAGCACAAAAGCTGACGTTTTGGGCCTAGACCCCAGCAGACAGGGCTAGGTTATCCTACAACCTGTGGATCAGATCTAAACACTCCAGTCCTGCCACATACAATCATGAATGATGGTGGTCAATTACAATTAACAGGAGGCAGAGATTCCACAAGTACCTCCACAATAATGGAGGAACCCACAACATAGTGCAAAATGGATGATCGATCACTACCAAATTCTAAAGTCCATAGCACCACAGATGTCCAACTTTGAACAACTTGATTCACTCTGAATAATATCAAGGAATGACTGAAGCTATTGGATGCTGCAAAGGCTGTGGGCCCTGACAACACTCAGGCAATAGTTCTGAAGACTTATGATCCAGAATAGGTACACCTCTAGCTCCAGTATAGCTTCAACATTGATATTTACCCAACAATATAGAAAATTGGGAACAAAAACAAACTTTCTGGAAAAGCCCACCAGGTCTGGCAGCATCAGTGAAGGAAGAAACAGAGTGAACGTTTCAGATCTGGTGACCCTTCCTCTTGTCCTGAGCAAGGGTCACCAGACATGAAACATTAACTTGTTTTTTTCCTTCACGGATGCTGCTAGACCTGCTGGGCTTTTCCAGCAACTTTGCTTTTGTGCCTGATTTACAGCATCCGCAGTTCTTTTAGTTTTTAATATGGAAAATTACCTTTTTTTAATTAATTTATGGATTGTGGGCATTGCTGTAGAGCCCAGCAGTTATTGCCCATCCCTAATTGCCCAGATGACAGTTATGAGTCAAGTACATTGTTGTGGGTCTGGAGTCACATGTGGGCCAGGCCAGGTAAGAATGGCAAATCTCATTCCCTCAATGACATTAGCGTACTAGATGGGTTTGTTGTTATAGAGTCAGAGTCATTAAGTCATACAGCTTGGAAACAGACCTTTTAGTCCAACTCATTCACGTTGAACAATTTTCCAAAACTAATCTAGTACCATTTGCCTGCATTTGGCCCATATCCCTCTAAATCGTTCCTATTCATGTGCCTGGATACATAGGGATGGACAATAAATAGTGGACTCCCAGAGATAACCACATGCTGTGAGAAAATAATTTTAAATAATAGCTGTGTAGTATATTCTTGGGTCTTGAAAGCCACTCAAAAACTTCACATTCTTTCTTTAAGGTGCCAAATTGAACCGATGAGTAAATTGCAAAAGTGAAACCTGTGTAACTGATGATGGAGACACAAATCATAATTTGCTGACTTCGGTGGGCATTGGAACCTTCGACATATCAGTCCCATGTTGTACAGGGCTGGTGAAGGAAATGTGAGCAGGCCAAAAATCATTCCTAAATTGTTCGCTTTTCATGGGATATATTGATAATAGTTTCCCCCAAAGTTAATAATTCATGCTTAACCGTATAATTCAATGTTAGCTTTAGGCAAAGATTTTCACATTTCTCAGATAAAATTTTAGAATACGGTATAGATTAGCCATGCAAAACTGAAACAAATCTTAGATAGCTTTGCTACAAGTTCAGTTGCTTGGTGTCTGAGCGTTGTTAACAGCAGGTTAGATGGTTTGCATCCTACCAGCACTGTTTATATTCTAGTATATTACAATCTAGAAAGTACTGTGTGAAAGGCCAGTGAAACTGTTTTCAATAATTGCTTCCCAAAAAGAATTAGATGATACTTGAATGAAAGCAAAAGTTTCCACTTCTGTGAGAAAAGGACAGGGGAGCTGTTTCATATGCGCTTCAAAGAGTTGGCATGTATACATTGCATCAAATGGCCTTTCTCCTTACTGGAAATAGTAGGAACTGCAGATGCTGGACAATCTGACGTAACGAGGTGCAGAGCTGGATGAACACAACAGGCCAAGCAGCATCATAGGAGCAGGAAGGCTGCTGTTCAGAAATGGGTCGAGGCCCGAAACGTCAGCCTTGCTGCTCTTCTGATGCTGCTTGGCCTGTTGTGTTCATCCAGCTCTGCACCTTGTTTTCTACTGTATTCTGTCATACTACAAATTTCACTTATCCAAATCTCCAGCAAGTTACAGCACAACAGTATATTGCTACAGTGCAACACCTTGTGCATTACAGCTTCTCTTTTTGTAGTTTTGCAGAATGCTCAGAACAGCATAGATTCTCAAAAGTTGCCAGAAAAGCTCAGCCAGTCTGGTAGCATCAGTGAAGAGAAATCAGAGTTAACGTTTCGGGTCCAGTGCCCCTTCCTCAGAACTGGGAAATGTTCACCAGACCTGAAACATGAACTCTGATTTCACTGCACGAATGTTGCCAGACCTGTTGAGCTTTCCCCGCAATTTTTGTTTTTGTTTCAGATTTACAGCATCTGCACTTCTTTTGGTTTTTATTTAGCACAGATTCTCGGGTCTGGCTAGGATTTTCATCATTCATTTAAAATTTACTTTCTTCTATTTTCTCTCAATGCTGGACACACAAGGACTTCCATGCTCCTGTAATGAAGTTTCAGGCTTGCACCCCATTCCATGTCCACTCCCTACCTCCCAACCCCACCCTCCTAAGTCACTCTGATTTCACATTGCGCCAGTTACCATTTTGAACCCTTTTCCAGTGTGAAGTTGTATCTTTAAAGTGGCACTGAAGTCAATTGGACCTCCTGTGAAGTTCCAGAACCTTGTAAGGGGGAAGACAAGGCAACTACATTCCGTCATGACAAATCAGCTGTCAAGGTAGTGAAGCTCTACATATGGCTCAAAGCAGCATCTCAGTGCCGGTCAGACTCAGGTCAGTCTGTGGTGTAACAGAAGACACTGCTCTCTGATCAGGAGCCACAGTATATCTGCAACCCAAAGGAACTCAAAGCAGAAATACATCTTTAAGACAAGTTCTTTTATCCCTCATTGTTACCACAAAGGAGATCACTGTGAAATCTTTTTTAACTTTCCCGGCCCATTTTACTTTGCCTTCTGGGCTAAACAAAGGTATGTACAATGTAAATCACTGTTTGAGTCTTTTTTCAACACTTGGGCATTTCTGAGAGTATCAGCTAAATAAATTCAATGTTAGTACCTACCTTTACATAAATACAATAATTTGCACTCTATAAAGACATTACACCTGTTATTAAACTACTCTTAGACAAATTTAATTACATCAAGTGTTTTAATTGGTTTTGAAAGACATCATGCACATTTACGCAAAGCACACACAAAGTTTGTCACCTTATTAGACTTAAAACATGGCAGAAGAATGTATCAACAGTTTAAGAGAAAAATGGCTTAATAATGGGACAGAGTTCCATAGCAACAGTGCACTATGCAGGCTTTTGTACGGGGTTTCTGGTGGGGGATGGGACATTCCCTACAACACCCCCAACCTCCCAAACCCACCCTCCCCCCATGTCATGTTGCCGCCACCTGCTGGCAGGGGTCCTTTGATGCGGCCTCTTCCACTGTTGTAACCCAGCCGCTCCCAGCCCCCACTGCACTTTCCCTCACACACAGAGAGCACAGCACAATGGCTTTCCTTTCCTACACACAGCTGGCTGTGGAGCTCTGCTTAAACTTGGCTCTCAGCTTTTAAACCCAAACGCTGGGCCATAATTCTGCGAACACCTTTCTTAAGATCAACTTATAGTTACAAATAACGGACTGTGATTCTTGCCCTCTGGCTAATCTTGTTTGATTTATTTTTGGCCGTGTTGAACTCCCAACATATGGAAAAACACTCTACCCCTCTTCTTGTTCTCCCTCCATGAATCATTTTTTGTGACATTAGAAGGTAGTAAGTGTGGTGTTATATTTTGTTTATCTTCCCACACAACCCATGCCATCAGTTCCGGATCATATACTCCATGGAGGTTTAAACAAGGTGGCCAACTGTGGTGGGGAAAGAGTGCCTTTTCCAACCTTCATCATGAAAGATTGCTTGATGCTCATGACATTTTTCCAAACAGAAATGTGAAAATCTGGTTATGTTGCTGAGGTTACAGAATTATTGGAAAAGGGGAAATAAAAATGATCTCAGAGAATTTTTTTTTCAAATCTCAGGTGACCCTCAACACTGACCAAAACTACTGAAGGAGATTGTTAAATTAGCAAATCTGAATTGATAAAAATCAAACTTTATTGGTGATCTGTTGCTGTTCTTGCTATTTAGTAACTTGCCTCAGTTCTGATGATGCCACTTTTCATTATTTTGCTCCTAGCTTTTCTTTCCATTTCTTTACCAATCATTTATGCCTATTTTGAAGTCGACATAAAAGATTGTCACATTTTTATTCACCACAATATTTACCCTGTGACACAGTATTAGGAAATGAGTATATACATTTACAGATTAATTAAGACCATAAAGTAGAGAGAAACAGATTAAGTTCACTGTTTCTCAATGAGGTAGCAATGCGACAGGATATCTGTCTATCAATCCATCTGTCTGTATGCCATTCTGACTTTGCCATAGACCCAAAAGTTTTTACAAGATAGATTGTAATTTGGTAGATGGGGCAGTTTTCCCATCCTTCTGCTACAAAAATGCAAAGCTCAGGCAATGCGACAACAGGACCATTACCTCAGAACAGGTGATCAGACAGACAGGGTCTTAAGAGTTTCATTGACATGTGCCTCATCATCAATCTCTCAGGAACCTCCATGATGTCATTCAAATGGTAGATGACACTTACAATCCACTACTAATTATTTTTGTTTCCAACTGGGCCGTCGGCCATATGCTAACTGTAGATGCCAAAGCCATCAGTGCCCTGAATACTTCTGCCTCCTGAACTCTGAGGCAGGCATAATCTTGAATCCTGCAGTTGCCTGCCCACAAATTCACAAGGCAAGTGACTGATGGCTTGTTTGCTGACTTTGATAATTATGTCAACTTTGTCTTCAATGATGCCAGTTAAATGCACAAGCACTCTGGTTTGTAACACTGGCTGGTTTCTTATTGACTCAGGGTATCGTCAGCTGTAGACACCTGAGAATTCATATACCTTCAAATCAACAAGGAATAATCAACTAGCACAGGGACTTCTTTTGTGACAATGTGCAGCTGGTATGGAAACCCATAAAGATCTTATTCAGGTGTGACTGAAATTTCTTTGGCTAGAGCCATCACACAAAAATCCAAGCTTAATCATTCAGAGAGTCATACAGCCATACAACATGGGAACAGACCTTTTGGTCCAATATGTCCATGCTGACCAAGTTTCCAAACTAAACAAGTCCCATTTGCTTGCTTTAAGGCCATATCCCTCTAAACCATTCCATTCATTTTCCTCTCCAAATGTCATAGACTCATAGATATGGAGACATCAGTGTTGGATTGGGTGGACAAGGTCAGAAGTTACACAACCCCATGTTGCAAACAACAGGTTTGTTTGAAATCATATGCTTTCAGGGTACTGCTCCTTCATCACCTGGTGTCACGTGACTTTTGAACCAATAGAGTCATTGAGTCATTCGCCATGGAGACAGCCCTTTCGGTCCAATTAGACCACACAGACAGAGTTCCCAAACTAAACTGGTCCCACGTGCCTTGAACTTGGCAAGAACTTCAGGAATGGCTGTTCGTCAATACTGCAAACTTGGCGTGTGACACCCATTCATTGGAACTTAGCAAAGTTACAATGAATGTCACAATACTCCCAGATAATTGGCCAGATCATCAACATGCTGAAGATGTACTAGAGAGATGTGGAAAGATTAGGAACTGCCCCTCTTTCAGCACCAGCCACCCTATCCCAGCTCATCACAGCTTTCTACACTACCCAGCATAATGCAACAGCAAGGCTTGGACCTATAGAACAAACTGATAAACGGTCTCCATGGACAACTCAGGAGAGCAGGACGTTGAAAAAAAAATGGATCCATCTTTCACTTGGATTTCAGACAGTCCTTTACTAATACGAAGGGAATCATGGGTTATGGAGAAAAGCACTGGAACGTAGAATGTCAGGTCAACTACAACCCTACTGAATCGCAAAGCAGGTTGAGGGGCTCTACAGCCTGCTCCTCTTCCTATTTCTTAGGGCTTTTAAGCTGTATCAATTGGGTCAGTTCACAAGCAATTGCAAGTGTCTTCTTCATCCTACCTGCCACAAAGGAGTTCTTTGGTTCTTCACTTCCAACAGCCATGTTAATCTGTAGTGCTTTCTTCTGTTTACCAGTCATACACCTGACTTCTGTAGGGTCCCAACAGTTTTCTCCTTCTCCCTGATGTTTTGTGCTCTCTTCTCTTTCATGGAAGTAACGAAGAGACCTAGACTGAGAGCAATAAAATATATTTATCTGGTAGATGCAGAATGTTTGGGAAGGGTAACTAGTGGGAAAGGAATGATTTTGGCCATACAAGGGTGAAGGAAAGTGGTGGCTGGATAAATGTGAAGGTGAAATTGATACAATGAAAAGAGACTGTAAGGCAAATGAGTTTGAGGGTGATATAATGGCGTAGACTTGAGAAGACCATGTGGAATAATGCATGCATCAGAATGTAAGTAAATGTGTCACTGTATTCATACTTAGGTCATTAAACTGCACAGAATTCAGGAGCATGGTTCCATGTCCTCCACAGTAGCCTTCTATTAAGGCTACTTTCTTCCAACAGCAGGCTTCATGAAATATAACCTACCTCTAGCTCCTCATAATCCCCAGCAAGGTACTCAGGGTAGTGTCCATAAAGCTCTTGTCTATTTTAATTCTATCGCAGTCATTCAAATTCGATGAAAATGACCTCAACTAGCACAGCAGCTGCAGCAGGTCAATTAGGAAGGCTAATGGAATGTTATTTCAAGGGGGTTGGTGTACAAGAGTAGGGAAATCTTACTGCAGCTGTACAAGGCGCTACGGATACCACATCTGGAGCACTGTGAGTAATTAGGTCCCTTTATTTAAGATTTTACATCATGAGTGGCAGTTCAGAGAAGGTTCATCCATGGTACAAAGGGACCTATGTTAGAAGCAAAGGTTGGGACTGAATCTACTGAAGTTTAGAAGAATAAGAGGTGATCTCACTGGAATATACAGAATTCTTAAGGGGTAATGCTGAGAGATGCTTACCCTCATGGGAGAGTTTAAGACCAGAGGATTCAGATTCTGACTAAACAGGTATCAACTTAAGACTGAAATGAGGAGGAATTTCTTCTCACAGAGGGCTGAGAGTTTTTGGAATTCTTTGACAAAGAGAGCTGTGGAAGCAAAGTCCCTGACCATTTTTAAAGCTGATATAGATAGATTCTTCATTAGTAGGGGAGTCAAGTGTTACACGGAAAATGCATGAAAGTGGATATGAGGAATGTTAGATCAGCCATAATCTTATTGAATGATGCAGCAGGCTCAAGGGTCAAACAGCTTTTTCCTGCTCCTATTTCTTATGCTCTTAACTTCTTCAGTATCCACTTTTAGCTTGCTCATTGGATGTGAAGTTACACCAAACGTTCATAGGAAATAATTGCAACAGCTGACCATTCAGCCAACCAAGTCTGCTCTGTCTTTCAATAAAATCATGAATGATCTGATCATGGCCTTCAATCTACTTTTCTGCCTCTCCCTTCAGAACTCTTGACTCCTTCATTGATCAAAAAATCTCTCTATCTCAACCTTGAATTTCAATGACTCGCCTCAACTACCCTCGAGGGAAGAGAACTCCAAATACTAACATCCCTCTCAAAGAAGAAATTCTTCCTCTCTCTTAAATGAAAGATCCCTAATTTTTAAACTCAAGCCTCTAGTTCTAGATATCCCCAAAAGGAAAAATATCTTCTTTGTATCAAGTCCTCACAGACACATGCATGTTTCCAAAATGTCAACACTGACTCCTCTGAACTCAATTGCGTACAAGTCCAGCTTGTACAATTTTTGTTGATAGGACAAGCCCTTCACCCCAGGAATCAGGCTAATGAGCCTCTCTGAACTAATTCCATACTCCAGATCCCACTTGTAACTAATGAGTAGAAGCATTATGAGGTGATTGAGTTAAAAAGCAAGTGGCAAACACATTTGCCTTTATTTCTCCACACCTGGTCATGCTTCTAGCCTTTTCTTGTCCAGTTCAGACAGTGGTTGAGGCAGTTAATTGCATCTTCTTAAGGGAAAATTTGAAAAAAAACGTCTAGCAAACATGTGGGAAGAGCACAGATTGACACAATTAGCTTCCGGACTGCTCCACAAAACAGCTGCCCACCAACAAATTAGAGTGAGTGGCCTCTTTCCGTGCTGCAAACCCCCTGGACCTGCAGCATTTAAGTTAGTCTCGAAATATTTATTCAGGCAAGTGTTCAGAATATCATTTAGATTAATAACTAGGATCAGAAAACGTACCAGTGCTGTGCACAATAATTTCCTTAGACTTGAATCGAGCAAAGAAAACTGAATTCACCCTTTCTGCTGGGACTGACAAGTTGCAATGGCAGGTAAAAAAAAGTGCATTATTCCTAACAGCTGGCATTAAATTTTCCCCAATAGTATTTTGGTAGTGCTTCTGTGCTATGTCTTCAAAGTAGTTAGAGGCATTTTACCATATTAATGGTGCAATTTAAGTTTAAGCTACTGCATTATTTTGTTTCTTAGCAGTCAGATGTTTGACACTCACAAAGATCCATTACAATTTTCATTTAATTTAAACATGAAGTGAAATGCAATATGGACGGAGGAACAAGAGGCCATTCAGCCCCACAAGCCGGCACTATAACGGAATCAGATCAAGGTTGATTTGTATGCCAACTTCATACCCATCCCTAATTGGCGGGAGACAACCACACCGGTGTGGGCCTGGAGTCACGTGTAGTCCAGAGTGGGTATGGATGGCAAATTTCCTTCCCTACAGGGGATGAGTGAATGAGCTGAGTTTTTAAACCAACAATTTCATGGTCATCATTAGACTAGTATTAAATTATTGACTTCAAATTCCATCACCTGCCATGGAGGGATTTGAACCTTAGTCCCCAGATCATTAATCAGGTCAATGGATTAACAGTCTAGTGATAATGCCATTAGGTATTAGGCTATCACCTCCCCTCCTTCTCCTGCACATCCCTATCTTATAACTATATCACTCCCAAAGTTGAAATGTTCAAATGAGCCAGCAATCACAGTTTTCTGGGGAGAGAATTCCAGATGTTTGTGTGAAAAAAAATTAATTTCGTTCCTGAACAGATTCAGGTTTAATTTTAAGATTGTGTCACTTTGATCTGAATTCCAACCGGTGGTAAGATTTGTTTTGTTTGTCTAACCAGATGAATCACTACATTATTTTCACCACTATAAGAAAAAAAACTTGAATAGACTACCTCAGCTGTATAAACTCAAATACAATCAAATTGTATGCAACCTGTGATTATACTTTAAATGAAGCACAATGACCCAAGTTTTGTGATCAAATGAATAGGATTTACTATTCATTCTGATAACAGATACCCACAATTATCTCATGTGATTTTAAGCAGCAATGCCCAGGCACCAGGAGTCCAAAAGAGAATAATATCCTCAAATTGGGGCTTGTAACATCCAAGAACAGGGCAAGCAACAGTTAATCCAAATTGAAGAATCTTAGCCACACAATCTACGTCAGAACATGTAAGTTAGAATATTTAATTACACACAAAGTCAGATACAGAAAGGAAGATAAAGAGAGGGGCAAAAATGTTAAGTGTAAAAGAGAAAGAAAACTCCAACTGTAATTAAAATGCGGAGGAATGTGACTTCAAATTAAACAATGTTAATTTTCAATGTCGGATAGGCCTTTTATTTTTATTCCCTGGTGGGATGAGGGCATCTCTGGTTGGGCCAGCATTTATTGCCTGTCCCTAGTTGCCCTTGAGAAGGAGGTGGTGAGCTGCCTTCTTGAACTACTGCTGTTTCATTGTAATTAAGATTTAGCACTTCATGACAAGTTCACTTACCACTCGGAGGTGTAAACCTTAACTTTTTCTGTTGAGTCTAGTATTAATGTACCTCAAGTTCATGCCCTGTGAGGCATTTTATTGCCGAGAATCTCAGCAGGCAAATGGTATAGCAAAGATGGTGGAGTTGTGGAAGGAATCAAGCTGTGACTTCCTAAGGTTTATATTTTTTTCTGCACATGTACAAATGCCAGAGTTCTTTCGAACATAGTTCCTGACTACAATAATGAGTGCTGATACTGTTAACATTATTTTTTTCTGCAAGATTGCAGCCTTCAAATCTAGATATCGTGCGAGAAAATTTGTGCTGTTTCCCCACTAAATTTTGCTGACTTGAGTTGAGTTACCCAAAACTGAGTGCAGCAATCCAGATGAGACCTGGTCATAACACATTACATTTAATTATCACATTACATTTTATTTAATTATTAATTATCTTCCTTTGAGATAAAGACTAATTCTTCATCTACCTTTTTGATTAATTTTGGACCCATGTAATTTTGTCCTCCTCAGTACTCATTCTTATACATAGAAGAATATATTCCAATTTATTGATCCTGGGAAGTAAATGGATAAACTCGCATATCCTCACACTAATCTACTTCTGTCTCAGTTTTGATTATTCACTTAATCTTCTTATAACTCTTTGTGACCACCTGCTCCAATTGGCACAACTTGCTCTACTTCCCAAACTAGTTGACATATTTCAGCAGCTCCCATAAATGGGAATTGAAGAAGCTGCCCTTCCTCAGGACATCTCAAAGCACTTTACAGTTAACAAAATACCGCTGCTATGGAGTCAAACATGGTAATCAATTTACACACAGCAAAAACTCCTAAACAACAAATTAAAACAATAATAACCAACAGCACGGCATGATTCACTGCTGCCTCACAGTACCAGGGACATGGGATCTATTATACCCTCAGGCAACTGTCCATGTGGAGTTTACACATTCTCCCTGTGTTTGTGAGGGTTTCTTCCGGGTGCTCTGGTTTCCTCCCACACTCCAAAGATGTGCAGACTAGGTGAATTGATCATGCTAAATCCTGCACATCCACTAGCTCGACTAGTCATGGGAAATGCAGAGTTGCAGGGATAGGGTGGGGGAGCTGGGTCTGGGTAAGATGCTCTTCAGAGGGTCAGAGTGTATTCAATGGGCTGAATTAGCTGCTTCCACACCATAGGGATTCTATGAATGAATAATTGGATAGTCTAGTTTTGGAACAGATGATACAGACACCTTAAGAAATATTTTGCTCTTCTTCAAATCTATCTGGAAAAGGAGTGAGGACGTTAATTAAACATGTACGCTACAACAGCGCAACCATCCCTCAGTATTTTACTGATGTGTTTTCTTGTATTACGTGTTCAAGAATTCATGGCTTTGCATCTCAGATGCAAGAATCAGCAAGCCTGACCTAAAGGGGAAAATACAATGGTATGTAAAAACAACTTCATAAAGTGTGAATATATTTATTAAAAATCTCCAAACCAAAGCAGTGCTTCATAGGGACTATTCATTCTCTCTGTAATGATACACAACCAACTCTCAATAGCCAAGGCTTGAATTGGCAAAGTAAAGGCTTAACATACAATTACTAATGAAAATTAACCAGCTAAAATATTGTAAAGTAACCCAAGATAACAAATTGTGAAGCTGGATGAACACAGCAGGCCAAGCAGCATCTCAGGAGCACAAAAGCTGACGTTTCGGGCCTAGACCCTTCATCAGAGAGGGGGATGGGGAGAGGGAACTGGAATAAATAGGGAGAGAGGGGGAGGCAGACCGAAGATGGAGAGAAAACAAGATAGGTAGAGAGGAGAGTATAGGTGGGGAGGTAGAGAGGAAATAAGTCAGTCCAGGGAAGACAGACAGGTCAAGGAGCTGGGATGAGGTTAGTAGGTAGGAGATGGAGGTGCGGCTTGGGGTGGGAGGAAGGGATGGGTGAGAGGAAGAACAGGTTAGGGAGGCAGAGACAGGTTGGACTGGTTTTGGGATGCAGTGGGTGGAGGGGAAGAGCTGGGCTGGTTGTGTGGTGCAGTGGGGGGAGGGGACGAACTGGGCTGGTTTTGGGATGCGGTGGGGGAAGGGGAGATTTTGAAGCTTGTGAAATCCACATTGATACCATTGGGCTGCAGGGTTCCCAAGCGGAATATGAGTTGCTGTTCCTGCAACCTTCGGGTGGCATCATTGTGGCACTGCAGGAGGCCCATGATGGACATGTTGTCTAAAGAATGGGAGGGGGAGTTAAAATGGCTCGCGACTGGGAGGTGCAGTTGTTTATTGCGAACTGAGCAGAGGTGTTCTGCAAAGTGGTCCCCAAGCCTCCGCTTGGTTTCCCCAATGTAGAGGAAGCCACACCGGGTACAATGGATACAGTATACCACATTGGCAGATGTGCAGGTGAACCTCTGCTTAATATGGAAAGTAGTCTTGCGGCCTGGGATGGGGGTGAGGGAGGAGGTGTGGGGGCAAGTGTAGCATTTCCTGCGGTTGCAGGGGTAGATGCCGGGTGTGGTGGGGTTGGAGTGGAGTGTGGGGCGAACAAGAGAGTCACGGAGAGATTGGTCTCTCCGGAAGGCAGGCAAGGTTGGGGATGGAAAAATGTCTTGGGTGGTGGGGTCGGATTGTAGATGGCAGAAGTGTCAGAGGATGATGCGTTGTATCCAGAAATTGGTGGGGTGGTGTGTGAGATCGAGGGGGATCCTCTTCTGGCGGTTGTGGCGGGGCATTCTCAACCACTGTGGGGGGAAAGTTGCAGTCCTTGAAGAACTTGGACATCTGGGATGTGCGGGAGTGGAATGCCTCATCCTGGGAGCAGATGCGGCGGAGGCGGAGGAATTGGGAATAGGAGATGGCATTTTTGCAGGAGGGTGGGTGGGAGGAGGTGTATTCTGGGTAGCTGTGGGAGTCGGCGAGCTTGAAATGGGTATCAGTTTCTAGCTGGTTACCTGACATGGAGACTGAGAGGTCCAGGAAGGTGAGGGATTTGTTGGAGATGGCCACCAGATGCTTTAAGCAGGATGGGTACGAGTCAGTTGGGAGGTGTCTTATAGTTTGACATCAACAGTGATTCAGATGGTTAATTATTCTTTCAGATTCTAGCAATCTGTACGTTTCATAGATGCTGTGCCAATTGTCTAATTATATCAGTTGGACTTTCGTATCTTTTCAACAATAATAGTGATCTAAAAATTTCATGAAGCAACTACAGCCTCTTGGATTTACTTCAATGGTTTCAAACCAGTGGCTTACACAATTTCTGCAGCAATATTTAGCTCTGCTCAGATGAGTCAAAAATCTGATTCCATTCTAGTAGCTTCTAATCAATCTAGTCAGATGTTATGACGCACATCTTCAGCCAGTGGGACTTGAAACCAGGCCCTCCTGCTCAATAGTATGGACACTACCTCTATCCCCTTGCTTTCCTCTTATGCTCGAACTCTTCAACGCCGCTATTTCCGATGGAATTTACCACTCCGGTTGTGTGCATAGGGCTGTGGGTTTAACAGGAAGTGGCTGATATTGCAAGATTTACATCCTTAAGTGTTTGGACCTTACTTGAAGGAGAAGGGAACCCAAAACACCATCCCAGTTACGCACAGATGTTATCATCTCCCAACCTCCTGAATTCTCTTTGCAGAAAGGCTTCCATATGTACAGAGGCAGGCTCTCAGAGACGGAAAGGTTGGAAGACAGTTACCAGCTGCATTTTGTCACCACAACTGTTTCATTTCCTTTTCAAGCTCTGGAATCACAAGTATCCACCAGCAGATTGCATTATTAAACATTTCTGTTATTCATGTTACTGAAAGCCACATGTGAACTTTGCACCCCACCTTCTTATTCAATGTTCTCTCTGTCCTCCTCATCCAGTTTAACCACAGTAGCAAACAGAGAAGGTAATGCATGTAAACTCTGCCTCAGTGTGTTCAGCATTGCAGCGCATTCATTCACATTCATTTACAGACACCTGGGAATCAGTGGCCCAAGGTTGTCACAGTGAAGGGGCAGGATCCGGGAAGGTCTCAAGCATTTCGAGATTTTTTGCTGGGACAAAATAGAAGCCAGCAGAAAACAGCATAAGGAATGTGCTTCCACACCAACGTCCTCTCCCACCCCTTCCCTTGAACACCACCTGGTCCAAATGTAAAAGAGCCTGCGGTAGCCGTTGCAGTCTGTACAGCCTCAACCTAAGAGTAGAAGAGAGTCGTCCTTGCCTGTGAGGCACTGCCAATAATGATGATGATGATGATGACATACACTTTCATTTATTATGCCACTGCCAAGCATTAGGCTTGAACAATTCACGTGAAGGGAAGTGGATAGTGAATGAGGATAATGCAGTGGGTGGACAAACCTTGAGGTGAAAGCCCATAATGGGATTTGCATGTAATTATTGAATTGGCTACATGGGTGTTTTTAACCAAATGCAGGCAAATGTGCCCAGTTCAGCTTAGGAAACTTAGCTGGCATGGATGAGTTGGAAAAAAAGAGTCTGTTTCTGTGTTGTGTGACTCTGATTCTGTACTGGTGATGGATATTAGTTTGTTTCTGAAAAACAAATGACAAAATAATGTGACAATGATTGTGGTGGTGGGACGGTCATTCAGGTCTGTATGATGACACTGCTGGGTAGAAAGAGAAAAAAAAATAAACAAGGCAGAACCAAGAAGGCTCTTGTGGTGCAGTGCCAATGTCCCTAGGAAGATAGAGTTCAAGTCCCACCTGCTATAGAAGTGTGAAATAACAGATAAGGTCTGAATACACAGATTAGAGACTAGTGAATTTGGCATTCTGGAATTTGTCCTGATAAGTACAAAATTATAAAGCAGATCCAGGAATGGATCTGCAGAATTGCCTGCCCAGGGCTGGGACTAGTCTTTGAGTACTGACTCTACTTTGGTGTTCACTAATAAAAGATGATCCTCTCCTGTTTGACGTCCGCAATTAGTACAAAAGTGAAAGGGAAAAAACTAGAATTTCATAGAGCCATGGAATCACATAGTACAGAAAAGGTCCTTCAGCCCTTTGAGTTTATAGCCCAAAAATACATTACTATCGATGCTCATCCACTTTCCAGAACTAGACCCATACCTTTGAATGCTATTGTACTTGAAGTGCTTGTCCACACAGTTTTTTTTTAGTAACTTTGGAATGTGATCCAAGTATTTTATTCTTGGTGCAAAGCGTCGATTCAGCTCCTAAAATGGGCCTTGAAATTGGGCTAAGGTGGGGGAGGAGATAGTCAATTGAGTAGTTGTTGATATTTAAGCAGGTATTTCATAATACTCATCAAATAAAAGGATTCAATGAGAAACTAACAGATTTGGAAGTTCTTGACAACAAATCAGCAAAAACTGCACCAAGGTTCTTTTGGTAATGTGGAAGAAAAATGGAGTGTTTGCCTTTATTTCAATTGCAAATTGAGTATATAATTAAGGATGTTTTACCAAACCTATATACTGTTAGTCAGACTAAAGCTGAAATATTCTCAATAATGTTGGTCCTATTATCTAAGGAAAGATATACTTGCGTTTCAGGAGATCCAGAGAAAATTCATTAGGTTGACCCCAGGTATGAAGGGATTACCTTACGAGGACAGATTGAGTAGATTGGCTTATACTGCATAGGAATGTAGAAAAATGAGAGACAAGCTTTTTGAACTACAAGATCCTTAGGGGAAATTAACTACCTGCATGCAAAAAGCTTGTTCATAAAACCAGGAGATATAGGAGCAGAACTAGGCCATTCAGCCCATCAAATCTGATCCATTATTCAATCATGGCTGTTAAGTTTCTCAACGCTATTCTCCTGCTTTGTCCTATCATCTTCGATCACAGACTAATCAAGAACCCATCTCTTTTCAACATATTGACACTCTATGTGTTGACATCCATGATCTCTGCAGCAATGAGTTCAACAGAGTCACCAACCTCTGGCTGAAGGAATTCCTCCTCATCTCAGTTCTCATGGGCTGTCCCTTCAATGTGAGGCTATGCCATCGGGACCTGGTACTTCCAATTGTTGAAAACATCTTCTCCACATCCACACTATCCAGGCCTCTCAGCAGTCTGAGTTTCAATCAAATCCCCTTTCAGCCTCTTAAATTCCATTCAGTACGGACTTAGAGTCCTCAATTGTTCCTCATATGAATCACAGAATCCCTACAGTGTGGAAACAGGCCATTCAGCCCAACAGGTTCACACCACCCCTCTGAAGAGCAACCCTCCCGGACACATTCCCCTATCCTTTCCCTGTAATCTTGCATTTCTCACGTCTCATCCACTGAATTTACACACCTCTATGGGCACTATGGACAATTTAGCATAGCCAATTCACCTAACCTGCACATCTTTGGGGTTTAGGAGGAAACCCACGCAGACACGGGGAGAATGTACAAACTCTACACAGTGTGTCACCAAACAGTGGAACGGACTCTGGGTCCCTCGCGCTGTGAGGCAGCAGTGCTAACCACTGAGCCACCGTGCCGCCTCAAAAAAGACTTTCATCCCAGCAATCATTCTCGTAAACCTACTCTGGACCCCCTCTAAGGCCAGCACATCCTTTCTAAGGTACGGAGTCCAAAACTGCTCACAATATTCTAAATGCAATCCGACCAGCAGCACTTCGCTGTTCTTGTATTCTTATCCACTCAAAATGAATGATGCAATTGACCTTTATCAGAGATTCTCAGGCCAGAGGGCATAATCCCCCATGTATGAAATAAATGAGGCAGAATTTCTACTCTCAAATTGTTGTTAACCTGTGGGATTCATTCCTGTAGAGAACTGTTGAGGCTGGGTCTTTTAGTATATACAAGGCTGAGATAGAGAGCTTTTTTCATCAGAAAGCAAATCAGGAATCCTGGGGGAAGGGCAGAAAAGTGGAGTCGGGGTGGTTATCAAATCAGCCTCAATCACATTGAATGGTGAAACAGACTGATTGGCCCTGCTTCTGCTCCCACATCTGTTGATCTAATGGAAACCATACTGGCCCAGGTGATTACCTCAGCTCTGGCTGACAGCATTTGACATGGCACCCATACACAAATTTCGTGAGGTCAAGGCATTTTGCCACCACTGAGGACAAAATTACACAAGGCAGTGGTGTTGAGATGTGGTGCATTTTTGATAAAGGGTAACACTGCATGAAACAAACTCACGCAGTGAAACTTTGAATGGAAGACTCTGGAATTGACAATTAGCTGAGTTTTGGGAAAATTCAATGCATAGAATGCAAAACAAAATACACAGTATGAAATGTTCCTGCACCTCAGCATTCCTTTCTGATAAATGACTAATAAGTAAATACCTGAGCAGATGGCCCATTTAAAGGAAATCTCCATTAACAGAACCCTCATTAATTGTCAAGTATAGTATTGGATGTAAATACAATTTAACCAAGTGTAATATACAAGACTTCTGGTATTGACTTTATGCCAGGAGACTGTAGGGAAGATGCAGACAGTGAGTGGGCAATTTGTTGCTACTGATTTGCGTAAATTACTGTGTTTTTCTAAAATTAGTAAGTAGATAGGTCAAATTAAGCTTGCAACACATTGAAAATGTCTTGGTTATTTTGATTCTGAGGTAAGCAACAATGATTGAAAGGCTGGGGCTTGAAGCAACTATATTTATGAATTACCACTGGGTTAACAATTAATAAAATGGTACAATGTATCACTTTGGAGCACAGCTAAATTAAGCTTTTACTTGCCAGATACTGTTACATAAAATATAAGCAAGGGAATGTAATCTCAAAAACAACTATAAAATATAAATGTATAACTGGCTGTCAAGGGGTATAACAAGCCACTAAGGATGTGATATAGCAACCAAACAGAAAAAGCAACAATGAAATATTGGAGATGGGGCAGGAGTCTACTCATTTCACATGTGAGCTCAGAAGTTGCTATTTCTATCCATACAAAAGCTGGAAATTGCCTTACCCCAGACAAATCAGCACGAGGAATTATGCTATTTCAAAACATATTCCATTGTATAATCTTTACATCTCAACAAAGTAATTTAGTTTTTCAAATAGTCTGAATTTTGCTTCATCGATGATATATCTTAATGAGAGGAACATCCATCACAGGTGGTAATCAATGTAAATTATCAATATAAAGTAACAAAAGAAATTATGTCAGACCATTACACAGCATGTGAAAATACAAATAGCCCGAGATGCTGTGTTAGCTTATTAAAGTTTTATTGAGCTTGATTGTGTATGATTTATAACTATGAATCATATTGTAAGTGTAGCATTTTACCACAGTGCAGATGTGCAATATTCCCTTACACAGCCATAATAGATTACAAATAAAGAATGGCTTATTAAAACCGTGGGGCAATACTCCATATTTCTATTAGTGCTGATTGAGACAGGGTGGAGAAACAGAGAATAATGCCTTTCATAATGCATTATCTAATATGGGGCCAAGGATCACGGGAGATTAGTCTAATAAAGTAATGCTGTGAACTGGGTCAAGTCTGGGTAAATAGTATCTGTCAGAAATGTTTATTAAATGGTTTCAATTTTTTGTTTAAAAAAATAAATATAATTTTATCTTAAATACAAATGAATGGGATACTCGGTATTTAAAAGTGAGAAACCATAACAGCAGGAGGGATTAGATTAGTCAACTAAATATGCAAACTGTAAGGACTCTGGAGACTCTAGATTTATTACAATTTTTCACTGACTAGTTTTAATTCAATGATACGTTGAAAAGCTAGGTAAGACAAATTTCAGTATATTAAGTTCAAGTAATGTATTTAAATGTCCCAAAGTACAAAGAGTAACCAGGTGGAGATTGCTTTCATTTATTTATTTTATTAATGAGATACACAATCAATTGTGAATCGTTTTGTGAAGAAGCTTTTTCTTTTAATATTTCAAAAGCAATTACAGAATCTGGCATTGCAGGAAGAACTGCAGGGGACATGCTTTTGGAATTTTGGCAATTTTACTATTTAATTGTCACCATATGACAACTGCATTCTTCGCATTTATGGCATTTATAGTCATGTTTGCCATAATGGGAGTTAAACTGAAGAGTCCCCATAAACAGACATGGGGATTGCAATGCCTGATTAATGCACACCTGCTCAATGCATTGCAGGGAGCTCGCCAACTTATATGCATAGAACATAGAACATAGAACATTACAGCACAGTACAGGCCCTTCGGCCCTCGATGTTGTGCCGACCTGCCATACCAATCTGAAGCCCATCTAACCTACACTATTCCATGTACTTCCATATGCTTATCCAATGACGACTTAAATGTACTTAAAGTTGGCGAATCTACTACTGTTGCAGGCAAAGCGTTCCATTCCCTTACTACTGTCTGAGTAAAGAAACCACCTCTGACATCTGTCCTATATCTTTCACCCCTCAATCGAAAGCTATGCCCCTTGTGCTCACCGTCACCATCCTAGGAAAAAGGCTCTCCCTATCCACCCTATCTAACCATCTGAATATCTTATATGTCTCAATTAAGTCACTTCTCACCTTCTTCTCTCTAACGAAAACAGCCTCAAGTCCCTCCGCCTTTCCTCGTAAGACCTTCCCTCCATACCAGGCAACATCCTAGTAAATCTCCTCTGCACCCTTTCCAAAGCTTCCACATCCTTCCTATAATGCGGTGACCAGAACTGTACGCAATACTCCAAGTGCAGCCGCACCAGAGTTTTGTACAGCTAGTGTGGCCGCACCAGAGTTTTGTAAAGCTTGGTTCAAGTAAGAGATACCTCTCAAGAACAAAAACAGAAATGGCTGGAAAAGCTCAGTTGGTTGGGCAGCGTCTGTGAGGAGAAATCAGGGTGATTGTTTCATGGTCTTGTGACTCTTCCTCAGAGCTTCAGCAATTTCTGTCTTTGTTTCTGAGTTGCATAATTCACAGTTCTTTGAGTTTTTAGGAAGTGCCTCTCGTTTGTCTGGATAGAGTCAAACTCCAATGTTTATTTGTTCTGTTGATGTGCTACTGTACAGAACCAAACTGAAACTGTGACTATGTATTTATAAAGATATTTTTCAGAATAAAGTATATTTTTGCAATTAAAAACAATACTTCTTGCAGTCAGCAATTGGTGCAGAGTATCATAATTTGCTAATACCACTTAAAGGTCTCTTAAAGAGGGATGGTGCATCATGGCTGGCTTTCTTGTAACTGTTAATTTTGACCTGCAAAGATGTAAATAATGGCTGACTGTACGGAAGAGCAAGCATTTGGCTTTTCAGATAATGTACGAGAGCCTTGGTGGAGGATGTGAAAAGAGTGAGCTAAGCCTAGATACTCAGCAGAACATAAGCTTCACACAAAGGCGGCAATGGGACAGATGCCCATAGAAATGATTGCCAAGGGTTTAGCTCCAAGGACTCGAATAGAATAAGTTTGAAGACTTTGCACAATTTGTCAAGGTCAGTGAATGCACCTTCAAATGGCATTTGCTACCAACTGCAGACATTCTTCAGACACCCTGCAATTCGCCACACTCTATTGCTCATCGACCAACAGTCACAAACATGACTCACGCACAGTAATTGTACATCACACTTCAGCCTCGAATTAATTTTTTAGCACTGTGATGAGGAGAAATTTCTTCACCCAGAGAGTGATGATCCTGTGGAATATTTGATGACAGAAAGTGGGTGAGACTATATATGATGCATTTTCAAGTAGGTGCGATTAGGGTAAAAACCAGAAGAACTGCAAATGCTGTAAATCAGGAACAAAAGCAGAAGTTGCTGGAAAAGCTCAGCAGGTCTGGCAGCATCTGTAAAGAAAAAAAAATCAGGGTTAACATTTTGGGTGCGGTGACCCTTCCTCAGAACCGATGGTAGCTGGGAAAATGCCAGTTTTTATGCAGAAGATAGGGAAGGGGATGGGGTAGGGAGTAAACGATAGGATAGAGCCCAAAGACAGAGAAGAACAGTTAGACAAAAGAGTTGACAATGAGCCACCTAGGAGGTGAATAGTTAATGGGGACTGTTACTGACTAATAATAGGTCATGTGTAATGGCAGGCAATGTGATAACAAGACCTCGTGTGTGAGGTAGGGAGCTAGGACATGGGAGAGTTTAGAATTTTAGGGTGTAAATTCTCCTATGTCCTAGCCCCCTTATGCCCACCCTATTTTCTGCATTGAACTGACGTTTTCCCAATCACCATCAGTTCTGAGGAAGGGTCATGGGACCCGAAACGTTAACTATGATTGTTTTCTTCGTAGATGCTGCCAGACCTGCTGAGCTTTTCCAGCGACTTCTGTTTTTGAGGTGAGATTAATGTATTTAACTTAATTATCAGACATGATCTTAATGAATGGCAGAGCAAGCCCAAGGGGTCAACTGGCCTCTGCCTGCTGCTACTATCTTTGCTGCTTCAATGCAATAGAAATTAGGGATAGTATTGGATTCAAGGAAGGACACATAAAGACGTCTTCCATGACCCAAGAAACTTATCAGCCATGATTGGATCGTGGAGTGGACTCGATGAGCTGAATGGTCTAATTTCTGTTTCTATGCCTTATAGTCTTATGGTGTTCGTGTGCCCCTGACACACCCCCTTCCCCATACCCTCCATGCACATTCAATACTCTGTCATGTGCCCTTTCATGTGTTTTCCATCCTTGCATGGCTTCTCTTTATTCACCCATGCCACCCCCACCCAGTACCTATTCAGTGAGCACTATGCACTGAACTAATGAAACACACAAAAACAAAGAGAAACCCTGAATTGCTGAGGACCGGGTCTGGGTACTTGTAAGGGGCATGCAGGATGGATATGACCATTTGAACTCACCTTCCTGACTGACCGTTTAGGAGTGCAGAACACGGTTCTCAACTCCTCGGAGGGTTTATCAGTCCTCCAGAAGCTGGCCAAGTTCCAGCAGCATTGTGGGGCAATATGAAATGCCCACTTCCAGCTATATTGGAAATACAGCAGCTTCATGCACACAGTCTCATCTCATGCCTGTGTAACTTCCTAAATCCAGGAATGGGAGGGCAGAAATCCCAGAATTAGGTCCCACTCCATTTTAAAATGTCTCTGGAGATGACCAAACTCCACAAAAGTCTGAGCCAGAGTTTATTACATCCATGTAAATTAAAGACATATCATAGATAAGACAATATGAATGAGATCTATTTTTCCGAATGTCTCTCGATACCAGCTATGCCTCATTATCTACAGTCCCACTTTCCTATTCTTTCCCATCTGCTTAATGTTTTACTTTTCATCAATTAATTATCCAAATTTATCCAACTTCAGCAGTCAAGTGCATACAACATAATGTATTCAAAATCTTAATTATCTTTTAGATGAAAACATTTTCCCTCCACTTTATGTTTCTAATACCCATCCTGAATAAATACCCATAATTACCAGTTCACCTACCAGTGGCAGGGGATTTTTCTATTTATTCAATTCTCTATTAGGCCTCTCTCCTCTTAAATGTTTTTGCTTTACAAGTAAATGCATTCAGAATTTCACAACTCTTCCTGTAATTATAACCGACGTATTCCTAATATCAGCTTAGTCAATCTGTTCCATGATTGCAATTTGTTTCTGCAATGCATTGGCCATAATTTGAGCAATACTCCAAGTGTGGAATAATAAATATCACTCATGGTTTCATCATCACGTTGTGGATTTTATATTCAATGCCCCATCACCCAAAATCCCAATTTCCCTGATGGTTTTTCCAACTATACATTTCTGTTTTTAATTGCATCTGCACTTCCAAATCTCTGTCCTTGCATTCAAGTAAAAAATGTTTTCAATTAAGATAAATTTCCATTTTCCCCAAATGCACTCTGTCATGTTTAACTACTTTGATCAGCATTCATTTTGATATCTAACCAGTGCCACAAATGATCACATTCTCCAACAACTCCTATATTCCTGTACAGCTTACCATGATCCCCCATACGCTATTGTCAGCATTTAATATTATTCCCTTTATACCCATGGCTAATCATTTATGGACACGAAGAACAAGAGATACATTCAAAATTAATTTAACACATGACAGAATTTGCAATATAAAACAGCTTTTAAATTAGAAGTTTTTAGCCACTGTCATCAACTTCTGCCTTTGGTTGCTCAGTTGCATTTGTCAATTGACTCATTTCCACTTACTAATTGACATCTTTCACACTTCTGCAGTTAAAAAGTTGCTGCAAAAAAGAATAGTTTCATAAAATTTGAACTGGCACAAGGCAGGCAATCTCACAGATTAATAAAAGAGGTACCCAGGGGACTAAAAGGTGGTATCATAAAAACACAATTCACAAATGTTACTACAGCAAGGTTTGTTGAATTGACATGAGGAGGCAATGATGTCAAGGTAACGTCACTGGGTTAATTCAACCAGAATGCCAAGATAAATGCCCTGGGAAAACAGCCCCGAATCCCATCACAGCAAATGCTGAAATTCAATAGAATTGTTTATCGTGTAACTACTGTCACTTGCTGCTTAAAAAGTCATCTGGTCCACTTTGGGAAAACAAACCAGGTCTGGCCTACACATGACTCAAAACCCACACCAACGTAGTTAATTCTGAAATGGCCTAGCAAGTCACTCAATTATGCTAACCAATGATAATGGGAACTGCAGATGCTGGAGAATCCGAGATAATAAAGTGTGAGGCTGGATGAACACAGCAGGCCCAGCAGCATCTCAGGAGCACAAAAGCTGACGTTTCGGGCCTAATCTCTGATGAAGGGTCTAGGCCCGAAACGTCAGCTTTTGTGCTCCTGAGATGCTGCTGGGCCTGCTGTGTTCATCCAGCCTCACGTTTTATTATGCTAACCAATGCCCGGGCAATTATGATTGTGAAGAAATGTTGGCCTAGCCAGCAACGCCACACCTGATGAATGAATAAACAAAAAAAGAACGAGAATACGAGGGGCACACTAAGAAACCAGTGAACTCATGCGAACTTCCAATCTTAGGCCTAGTTTTGCTGTGGGCTAGGGAAAATCTAACTGTTGTATCTTCCAAAATGTGAACTTAACTTTGCTCGGGACTTTAACCATTTTTCACAAAGAGGCCAGTTTCACAGTGTGCCGTTCTGAGGAAGGGTCACCGGACCCGAAATGTTAACTCTTTATTGTCCTCCACAGATGCTGCCAGGTCTGCTGAGCTTTTCCAGCAACTTTGTTTTTGTCACAGCGTGCTGTGTCGGACATGTTGGATTTGTATAGTGGCAGGCTGGTTAGAAGGATAGCTCAGCTCTCCAAAAGAGTTGCCCAACTTGCAAAATCATTTAAGCCTCATCCCTTCAACCACCAAAACCCCACATGATAACGCATGACCCCTCAGATTTCACACCATTTCAATGCCCCCACCCTCTACATCTCATGAACTTTCAGGCCGTCTCATTTCAGCATTCATGACGGCTTCCATTATTCAGTTTCCAAAGTGAATACAAAGAAAATCACGAGCATCCAATATTGTACACTGGTCAGTTCAGCACCATGTACATTTGAGCACTGGATGCAGCGCACAGAATCTAGTCAAAAGTGTCCGTAAGAAAAATGGTTTAGTTTTGTGGCAGGGACAAAGGTAAAGACTTTCCTCTTCATAATAATTACTTACAGCAAATTTCATCTCTGTTCAGGCAGAATGGGAAATAAGACACTAACTGGGTAAAGAGAAGCCAAGGTATTTAGATGGAAAAGGTACAGATACTAGGTCCTCCTGGTAGGCTAGTGCAGAAGTTGAAGTCACATGGGTCCCGTGGTGAGTTGGTAAGTTGGATACAAAATTGATTAGGTTGCAGATAGCAATGGGTAGTTGTAGAGGAGTGTTTTTCTTTTGGAGGCCAGTGACCAGTGGTGTTCTACAAGGATAAATTCTGGAAACTGTTGTTCGCAACATACATATAAATGATTTGGATGAAAATGTAAGTAGTCAGATTAGCAAGTTTGCAGACTACATAAAAATTGGTGAAGTTATGGATGGGAGGAAGATTGTCAAAGTATACAACAGGATGTAAATCAGTTGGAAAGATGGACAGAGAAATGGCAGATGAAGTTGAATCCAGACAAATGTGAAGTGATGCTGTTTGGGGGATCAAATGCAAGTATGCAGTAAATGGTAGGCTCATCTGGAACATCATATGCAGAGGGATCTTAGGGTCTAAGTCCATGGCTCCCTTAAATTGGCAACACAAATGTTACGGTGGTAAAGAAAACATATGGCATGCTTGCCTTCATCAGTCGGGGCATTGAGAATAAAAGGGTGCAGCTGTAAAAAACTTTAGTCAAGCCACACTTGGAGTATTGTGCACATTTCTGGTTCCAAAACTAAGGATATGGCAGCCTTGAAAACAGCATAGGAGAGGATATTGAGATAACAAGGTGTAGAGCTGGATGAATAAAACAGGCCAAGCAGCATCAGAAGAGCAAGAAGGCTGACATTTCGGGCCTAGACCCTTCTTCAGAAAAGAATCTGAAGAGTTCTGAAGAAAGGTCTAGACCGAAAACGTCAGCCTTCCTACTCCTCTGATGTTGCTTGGCCTGCTGTGTTCATCCAGCTCTACACCTTGTTATCAACAATGATTATATTGTGGTTTGGAATTCTATGAAGCCACATCAGAGGTTGATGTTTTCTCTATCTCTAATGGTTCCATCCTTACTCCGCACTGGTTTGTGGCCAAGAGTTTTGCATCCGTGTTTTCCTTTTTTTTGTTTAATGAGGTTTTGGATATTGTTATCATTTTCATTGAACCGGTCTTGGCATTTCCTGATCTTGTAGTTGATTGCTTCTCCACAAGCATGAGATGATGACTGTCTTCAGCTATTTCCTGATTTACTCCACTCCATTGAAGTGAACACTTTAGAGATTTTGGTGAAAGACGTTGTTGGAAGTTCACAAGATTACTTAGCTCTTAAAGCTGCTCACTGCTGACAATTCTTTCTCAACTGTAGATGGGATTACTACCAGGAATTACTATAATCTTGTAGCTATTACATAAACCTGGCAGAGAGAAGGGGAGGACTGGCAGCTTAATATTCCAGCGTCTAAATTTTTCAAGTTTGATAGACAGGAATGTAAAAGGAGCAGGGAAGTTGCATTTCTGATCAAGGAAAATGTCACAGCTGCACTAAGAGAGGACATCTTGGAGGGCTTATGCAGTCGGTATATATGTGTAGAACTTGGGAATAAAGAAGGTGCAATCATAACGATAAAGTTAGTCTGTAGGCCTCCCAATAGCCAGCAGGAATTAAAGGAAGGTATTGTAAGAAGATCATGTAAAGACGCAAAAACAACAGGATTGTGGCGGTGAGTGAGTTAATTTTCCCAATATTCACCGGGACTACCTAGGTGTTGGGGGTTGGATGTAGCAGAATGTATTCGATGCATCCAGGAGGGATTCTTGAAATGGTTTGTAAATAGTCCAACCAGGGAAGGGGTTATATTTGACCTTGTATTGGGGAATGAGCCGAGCCAAGTGATCAAAGTTTCAGTGGGGGAGCATTTTGGCAAGTGATCAAAATTCCATAAGTTTTAAAATTTGATCAATTTGTGAAAGTGCTAAAATGGCTGAAGGAGATTTTGTAACATTATTAGGCATGAAGTGGAGGAATTGAATTAGGGCAGTTGTTTGAAGGTAAACCCACATCTGAAATATGGAAGATAATAAAATGTGAGGCTGGATGAACACAGCAGGCCCAGCAGCATCTCAGGAAGTCTTTTTTTAAGGCCAGTTGACCAACATGTACCTGTGAGAATGTTAAGGATGACGAGATTTGGGAACCTTGGATGTGAGAGATATTGTATGTTTAGTTAAAAAGCAAAAGGAAATGTATGCAAGGTTTTGGAGACTGCAATCGAACAAGATCCTTGAGGAGTGTAAAGGAAGAAGAAAGGAATGTTAAAAAGAGATTAAGGGGCTTAAGGGGTCCATGACATATCTTTGACAAGTAGGATTAAGGAGAATCCCAAGACATTTTGCATGTATATTAGGAGCAAGAGGATAGCTAGCGAAAGGGTAGATCCACTCAAGGACAAAGGAAAGAATTTATCTATGTACACCACAGAAAATAGCCCTTCAGCACGTCATAGCTGCTCCAGGCAAATTCAACCACCTAACTATTCTAATCCCATTTTTTTTATATTTGGCCACAGCCTTATAAGACTTGGCATTGCAAATATACAACTAAATACTTCTTAAACATTATGAGAATATTTGCTTCTACCTTATTGGTAGTGAGTTCCAGATGCCAAATACCCTCTGGGTGAAAAAGCTGTTCCTCATATCACTTTTATGCCCCCGCACCCTAACTAAAATCTATGCTGCCTGGTTACTGATTTCCAACCGCCACCCCCTCCTCAATCAAAAGGAAAAGTGTTGTACGTATTCTAGCACTCGACTCAGGAGTGGCATTGGCTGATCTCTGGGATTAAGTCCAATTTATTAACCAGAGAATGATCTGCACAAAGAGAAATTAAATAATTTTAACAATGAAGAATGATGAAGCTCAAGTTATGCAGTGGTAATACATGCTGTAATGTATTGGTATACCAATGATTGAAAGTATTAGGTGTATAGTAAAATGGATTTATAGTGGAAGAAAAATAATTTAAATTGCTCTTTTGTAAAGCTGAAGATAAATGGATTTATGGATGGTTGAGAGTTTAATAAGTCTGTAATTTGCTCTGGGCGTGCTTGGATGACATCTAAACCGAGAGTAAATTGCTCACTTGCCACCAGCTGTAATTTTTTATAATATACACTATAATTTCAATAAAGTGAAAAACAATAGTGACGACAGTTAAAAGCAAAGCTGGAAAGCTATGAGAGGCTAGTGCCATAGCTGCAGAATGAAACTCCAGCATGAGTCACAGGAGGGTTTTACATTGACAACAACGGATAAAAGGATGTGATTGCAAGGAAGTGTAATTGAGAAGTTCAGATGACATCATGAACTACAAGGTAGAGATAGTATTAAAATATTTTAAGTACATAATACCATTGGAAAAGAAGATTTTGGAGTGTGGTAACTCTCGAGGGAAACCACTTTAACCTGATATCTCGCTCTGCAATACCATTTTGAACGTGCCTTCCTCCTTGAAGATAGGGGTGGAGGGGTTGTTTAATTCATGACTGGCTTCCTGAATTGCAATTCAGAATGATGCAGAAATTCTGGGTTCACTTTCCACACTCACCCTCACGCCTCACCTGACAGATGGTTCTCAGGTTAAAACCATCACCAGTTAATCTCTAACAAAGGAGCAGCCACTCGTACTGTGTAATTATGGTCACTTTCACTTTGTTCCACATGTTTGCACATCCTTTACTCTGTATCATACTTTGTTTTAAAAGTCTTTTTTAATATTTCATTAAAGATGTTTCATTTCATTAGAGATGCTATTTAAATACAAGTCGTTGTTGGGATAGTGTAGAGGGATGAGCTTAGATTAGGCCACAGGTCAGCGCAACATCGAGGGCTGAAGGACCTGTTCTGCGCTGTAATATTCTATGTTCTATGTTAAATAGGATAAGAAGATTGGAACTAAGACCATAGACACAGGTACAGAAGAAGGCCATTCAGACCATTGAGTCTGCATTGCCATTCCATGAGACATAAAAGGCCATAAGAAATAAGTACAGGAGTAGGCCATTCAGCCCCTTGAGCCTACTCTGCCTTCAATAGGATCGTGGCTGATCCGACGTTCCTCAAATCCATTTCCATGCCCATTCCCATTACCCTTGACGACAGTCAAGAAACTATCCGTCTCATGCTTAATTACACAAGGACTCTGTCTCCACAACTCTTTGTAGCAAGGAATTCCAAAGACACTCAACCCTTCAAGAGAAGGAAGTCTTCCTCATATCAGGTTTAAATTGACACCCCTTTATTCTGAGCCTATAGACTCCCATCCTCAACTCTCCCCTGAGGGGAAACATCCTCTCAGTATTTACCCTATCAATCTACTTAAGACTTTTTTTCATTAATTGAACAATCTTCTGAATCAACCTGTTCAGAAATGCTATTCCTCAGCTCTGGAACAGGTGGAACACATACTTCTTGGTAGAGAGATAAGGACACTATCATTGAGCCATATCACCTCTCATTCTTATAAATTCCAATGAGAAAAGTTCCAACCTATTTAAGCTAATTTCATTAGAAAATCCCTCCAGTAAGATTTTTTTAAAAATCTTAATAACTAAGAAAGTTAGTGGATATGCCCCTTCTGAAATCCCTTCAGAAACTTAGGGTGGCACGTTGGCTCAATGGTTGGCACTGCAGCCTCACAGCGCCAGGGACCCGGGTTCGATTCCAGCCTTGGGTGACTGTCTGTGTGGAGTTTGCACACTCTCTCCCCGTGCCTGCGTGAGCTTCCTCCGGGTGCTCTTGTTTCCTCCCACGGTCCAAAGATGTGCAGGCCAGGTGGATCAGCCATGCTAAATTGCCCGTAGTGTTCAGGGGTGTGTGGGTTATGGGGGATGGATCTGGCTAGGGATGCTTCAAGGGGCAGAGTGGACTTGTTGGGCCAAAGAGCCTGTTTCCACACTGTAGGGAATCTAATCTTAAAAAAAACTGATATGATGCCAAACATAAACTGTAGCCAGAGATAATGGGAACTGCAGATGCTGGAGAATCCAAGATAATAAAATGTGAGGCTGGATGAACACAGCAGGCCAAGCAGCATCTCAGGAGCACAAAAGCTGATGTTTCAGGCCTAGACCCTTCACCAGAGAGGAATTTTTTGAGGATGTATCTATGAAGATGGATAAGGGAGAACCAGTGGATGTAGTGTACCTGGACTTTCAGAAAGCCTTTGATAATGTCCTGCGTAGGAGATTGGCGAACAAAATTAGGGCACATGGTATTGGGGGAAAAATACTCGCTGATGAAGGGTCTAGGCCCGAAACGTCAGCTTTTGTGCTCCTGAGATGCTGCTTGGCCTGCTGTGTTCATCCAGCCTCACATTTTATAAACTGTAGCCATATTGGTTAACTCCATTGCAGTAACATATCTGTCATATTCAGGTACTTTTCCATGATAGCACAGTGCACCATACAGTAATAATACAATGTTGCTTTTCGTTCCATGTAGTTGTCAACAACAGATATGGACAATGGTCTCCATTTCAAGACAAAGATTTACTCTCGTTCTTTTACTCATTTGGATATATTTTGGAGTTTCATGAACCTCAAAATGTTGTAGCTATTTTGTACTTCCACAGACTGATACAGTCACAAACGGCAGCAGATATAAATTAAGTGGCTGTCTGGAGAAAGAGTCCTACTGATGAAGGTGAAGGAAACTTTCAACAATGGCCCTTCGAAGCAGTCAGTCAAACTAGACTGCATGAATAGGTACTTTGGATCTGTCTTCACTAGGGAAGACACAAGCAATCTCCCAGATGCAGTAGTGGCTGAAGGACCGAGGGTGATGGACGAACTGAAGGGTATTTATAGGCAGGAAATGGTGTTGGATAGACTGTTAGGTCTGAAAGCTGATAAGTCCCCGGGACCTGATGGTCTGCATCCCATGGTACTTAAGGAAGAGACTCTAGAAATTGTGGACGCGTTGGCAATTATTTTCCAAGGTTCTATAGATTCAGAACCAGTTCCTGCGGATTGGAGGGTAGCAAATGTTGTCCCACTTTTCAAGAAAGGAGGGAGAGAGAAAACAGGAAATTATAGACTGGTTAGCCTGACGTCAGTGGTGGGAAAGATGCTGGATTCAATTATAAAAGATGAAATTATGACTCATTTGGACAGCAGTAACAGAAAAGGTCAGAGTCAGCATGGATTTACGAAGGGGAAATCGTGCTTGACTAATCTTCTGGAATTTTTTGAGGATGTATCTATGAAGATGGATAAGGGAGAACCAGTGGATGTAGTGTACCTGGATTTTCAGAAAGCCTTTGATAATGTCCTGCGTAGGAGATTGGTGAACAAAATTAGGGCACGTGGTATTGGGGGAAAAATACTGAGTTGGATTGAAAATTGGCTGGCTGACAGGAAGCAAAGAGTAGTGATAAATGGGTCCCTTTCAGAATGGCAGGCAGTGACCAGTGGGGTACCACAACGTTCGGTGCTGGGGCCGCAGCTGATTACGATATATGTTAATGATATAGACAAAGGCATTAAAAGTAATATTAGCAAATTTGCTGATGACACAAAGTTGGGTGGCAGTGTGAAATGTGAGGAGAATGTTATGAAAATACAGGGTGACTTGGACAGGCTAGATGACTGGACGGATGCATGGCAGATGCAGTTTAATGTGGATAAATGTGCGCTTATACACTTTGGTGGCAAGAACAGGAAGGCAGATTACTACCTCAATGGAGTCAAGTTAGGTAAAGGGGAAGCACAATGAGATCCAGGTGTTCTTGTACGTCAGTCAATGAAAGCAAGCATGCAGGTGCAGCAGGTAGTGAAGAAAGCTGATAGCATTCTGGCCTTCATAACAAGAGGAATTGAGTATAGGAGCAAAGAGGTCCTTCTGCAGCTGTACAGGGCCCTGGTGAGACCGCACCTGGAGTATTGTGTGCAGTTTTGGTCTCCAAATTTGAGGAAGGACATTCTGGCTATTGAGGGAGTGCAGCATATGTTCACAAGGTCAATTGCTGGAATGGTGGGACTATCATATGTTGAAAGATTGGAACGGCTGGGCTTGTGTACACTTGAGTTTAGAAGGATGAGAGGGGATCTGATTGAGACGTATGAGATTATTAAGGGATTGGACACACTGGAGGCAGGAAGCATGTTTCCGCTGATGGGTGAGTCCAGAACTAGAGGACACAGTTTAAAAATGAGAGGTAGGCCATTTAGAACAGAGTTGAGGAAAAACTTCTTCACCCAGAGAGTGGTGGATATATGGAATGTTCTGCCCCAGAACGCAGTGGAAGCCAAATCTCTGGATACTTTCAAGAAAGAGGTGGATAGAGCTCTTAAAGATAGTGGAATCAAGGGTTATGGGGATAAGGCAGGAACAGGATACTGATTGTGGATGATCAGCCATGATCATAATGAATGGTGGCGTTGGCTTGAAGGACCGAATGGCCTACTCCAGCACCTATTGTCTATTGTCTATTGATGCCCTGTAACTAAAAAAAAGGAGTGAGTCGTTGATGATCTCTGCTCAACACCACACTTCCAGTAAGTTCTTTTTATTTTAATAACTGATAAATTTAGTGCATGTGTAAGTTAAGTGGCTGTCTGGAGAAAGAATCCTGCAGAATCTCATACTGATGGAGGCAAAGGCAACGTCACCCAATGGCCTTTTGGACTCTCCATTGCAAACATATTTTGTGTTTTCCCGTTTGAATAGTACACAAGAACAGAGGTTTAAAAATACCAGTTCTACTCTACTGAAGGGCACTAAGTACGCCTGAAAGCTTTTGTGTTTTACTCACCTGTGTTCAAGCATTAGCATGATGTGACGGACAATACTGAGGAGCTATTTCCTAGTTATCCTTGTCCTGTAGGTAAGAGAAGACCCTCTCTCACCACAAGTGCTGCAAGCCAGAGAAAGAAAAACAAAACAACAAAAGGACTCTCTCTCACCCTGTTTGTTGAATTTCAAACACAGTCAAAAGGGATCCGAACTACTGAATCTCAATCAATCTGCAGATCTGAAGAATGTGAAATCAGTTGTTCAACTGTTAATGTTAACACTATGGGTAACCTCCACTGCAGTAGCCAGAACATTCAACTATCTGCTCTTCATATACAATTCAGAAAGTGATCATGATGTCTGCTTTATTTTAAATTTTGTTTTGATCTCAACTTGTATCTCTGGCCTGTGTGTACTTGTGCTGAGTTACTAATTCCTCTTATGTTTAGTAATTGATTTTTTTGTCCATTTGAGAAAACCTCATTAAGTGTGCCTCCTTTTTTTGAAAGAAAAGTTTGTTTAGGTTCAGGTGAGAGGTATCAACAAGGGAAGCGATCTTTTATTGATTAACCTTCTAGCAATGAACATAGAGACTGCAATGAATAAAGAAGGTGAGTCAGTTCTCATCTGGGAGCTTCACAGTTTGGGGTATTCCATCTGGAATTGTAATGAATTGGAGAACCTCGCCTGGAGTTCAGTCATAATTGGGTCAACATTGCATCTGACTGTAATAATTAATCAATTCCTTGGAGCATTCTTAAGAATCAAGATCGAACAAAACCTTAAGTAGAAGCAACATTTTGCTTATTGTAACTCAAATTACTAATTAATAACAAGAAACAATTTGATCTTCACTGTCATATTTATTGGTGAATTACTCCAGTGCTTGCATCAGGCCAAATCCCTTCATCTATATCTGTGATAACTGCTCCTTATGACTGCTGCATCCCATATAATCCTCAAAAGTATTTACTCCACCATAGGTTTGAGGTTAACTAGGCTACAATTTTCGAGTTCATGCCTAATGCTGTTACTGAACATCTAAAACATGAATTATTCATAGGATTAGCATATTATACAATTCTTTGCATTATCCAACTGTATAAGACAACATACTGTTACCGTTTCAATTTAAAAACAATCTCAGGATTTGGCAGGCAGTGGCAGAGACTTCTGCTTGGGGACTCCCTTTGTTAGCATTTTGAAGCCTTTTTGGTATTTGAACTTTTTTTTTATAATTGTCTCCACATCTTTAGGTTTCAGCTGATCTGAGTGAAAAGAACTACCTATTTTCATTTTAACAAAGTGAGTAATTCAGCCACTCTTATTGAAAATATTTTTAATTTCAGGATTTTATTTAAGAATGACGACTGACTTGAAATATGTAATGATTTTACGCTGGGTTCTTGATAGGAACATTGGAACTCAAACAGGCCATTCATTCCTTAATCCTCCATTCAAAAAGATGCTGACTGATCTGTGTCCTTACTCCATGCAACCGCCTCTATTAAACACCTTTGTTTAACAAAAAAAAATCTGTCACCGATTTAAAATGAACAACTGATCTGACATCCAAGGCACACAAACAGGAAGAACACAGCAAGCCAGGCAGCATCTGGAGGAAAAGAGCAGTCAACGTTTCGGGTATTATCTTTCATCAGGACTGGGATCTGACATTAACCATCAATTGCATGAGGCAGTTTCAAGACTTGACCATCCTTTGTGTGCCGAAGAGCTTCCTAACATCTCTCCTCAACAGTCTGGCCCTAATTCTCAAACTATGCCCCTAGCTCAAGAACCCCCAAACAGTGGAAGAACTTTATCTTTATCTCCCCTCACATAGTATCCTGATGGCTTCAATCACATCATCCCTTCACCTTCTAAATTCTGGAGAAACAAATTTGTATGATCTCTCCTCAGAATTTAACCCTGAAGTTTACATATCGTTCTTGTAATCCTGCTAACCAAATGTAGGCAAGAGAACAGTGAAATTCTCTGCAAGTACCAAGTAAAACAGTTTATAACAGATATTGCCTTGAGTATTTTTATAAAGAAGTTCTGTGAAAACTACATGGTGAGTCACGCAGATTGGAGATTAATTAAAAATAGTTAGGTCATATTGGTTGATTCAATACTACATGCAATTAGAAAATCAAATGCATAAGTGGCCAGTTGATGGTCATTTTTATTTATTGCTTCTCGATGGTTAGTTCCTCTTTGCCAAATAGAGAAATATTAAAATGAATTGTGAAGAGAGACAATAAAGCTTCTCTAGATGTTTATTGCAATTTCTTTATTTTGTTGAGCTATATATTTCTTTATTCTGAATGTCATTATCGGGCCTGTATAGTGTGGATGCAAGCCATTTGGCCCATTGACCCTTCAAAGAGGATCCTGCCCAGACCCATCCCACTACCCTATTCCCAAAACACTACATTTCCCTATAGCTAACCCACCTAGTTTTCAAACCCCTGTACAGTATGGGAAATTTGGCATGGCCAATCCACCCTAACCTGCACAACCTTGGATTGTGGCCGGAAACCAGAGCTCCTGTAGGAAACCCTCACCGACACAAAGAAAACATGCCAACTCCTTACAGTCAGTCACTAAAAGCTGGAGTTGAACCCAGGTCACTGATTCTGTAAGGCGGCAGTGTTAGCTACTGTGCCATCCATGTTGAGCTAACATCCTAACTAAATGGAAAGTAATGTGGATATTGCAGCTGCTCCTGAGTTGAAGGTTTTTCTTGCAATTTTCCTCTGGTTTTTCTCCATTAGGGGCAGAAAAATTTTTATTTAAAATTATCTTTGTGACTTTTATCATCCAAACAAAAAGCGAATGTGAGGAAGGAGAGATTTAGGTTGTATGGAATTTGTGGGAAAGGCCTGCCCTTCTTTTTGTTGAGGTGTTGATGACTCTGGCGAGAGTTTTAGCTTGTTTGCACAGAACTCGAAAGGCTGATGTTTTCACCTTGGTCATTGAGGTTTCAATGTTAACAATATAAATAATGTCAAAGATCAGTGATCAACATGCCTTTAATCAGACAGACAAGAGCAGGCTAGAAGCTGGGAATACTGCGGCGAGTAACTCACCTCCGGACTCCTCAAAGCCTGTCCACTGTCTACAAGGCACAAGTTAGGAGTGTGATCGAATACTCCCCATTTGTCTAGATGAGTGCAACTTCAAGGACACTCAAGAAGCTTGACACCATCCAAGACAAAGCAACCTGCTTGATTGGCACCACGTCCACAAGCATCCACTCCCTCCATCAACACTCAGTAGCGTCAGTGTGCACCATCTCCAAGATGCACTGCAGAAATTCACTAAAGATCCTCAGGCAGCACCTTCCAAACTCACAATCACTTCCATCTAGAAGGACAAAGGTGTCAGATATATGGGAACACCACCACCTCCAAGTTCCCTTGAAGCCACTCACCATCCTGATTTGAAAATATATTGCTGTTCCTTCACAGTCGCTGGGTCTAAATCCTGGAATTCCCTCCCTAATAGCATTGTGGGTTAACCCATAGCAGGAGAACTGCAGTTTTTCAAGAAGGCAGCTCACCACCACCTTCTCAAGGGGGCCACTAGGATTGGACTAGAAATGCTGGCCCATCCAGGAATGCCCACATCCCATAAATTAATAGCAAAATAAACCACTGTGGCTCAGTGGTCAGTATTGCTGCCTCATTGCCCCAGGGTCCCAGGTTTAAATTCATGCTTGGGTGACTGGCTGTGTGGAGTTTGCACATTCTCCCTGTGCCTGAGTGGGCTTCCTCCAGGTGCTCCAGTTTCCTCCCATGGTCCAAAGATGTGCAAGCTAGGTGGATTGGCCATGGTAAATTGCCAATAGTGTTCAGGGATGTGTAGGGTAGCCATAGGAAAAGCAGGGAAAGGGTGGGTCTGAGAGAAATGCCCTTCAGAGGGTGAGTGAGGACTTGATGGGCCAAATAGCCTACTTCTCTAGCGTAGGGATTCTAATCAATGATTTGAAAGCTGACTGATAGAGCATTTGAGGAGGAGGCTGTTGTCATCTTCTGGGAGTTTCAGTTAAGTGCTGGATTTTTAGAATTTTACATATTATGTTTTTCTCTTTTGTATGCTTAGAATTAAAAATTGTGGGGAAGGAAGGGGTCGTTTGTTTTTATTTTTTAAAAAAAGGATATTTTTAGAGCTGCTTCTTTCAGCTTTTTAATACAGTTCATACATTCTCCAAGCAGAGGGTGTCAGCAGTAATCAGTCTATTGATGCTGGATTTGAGGAAAATATGGGGTTTTTTTGGCAAATCTAAAGTGAGCAAATGTTTTAAGGGGTCATCATGGCAGCCAATAGAGTGGTATGTTAGTCTGTCAGATGTAGGAGATTAGGGAACTGTTGACCATCCCTGGAGACTATATCTGCAGAAGATGTGTTTTGATGTGTCTCATGTCAGACCTTTTTGATTGGCTGGGGAGGCAGGCGGAGCCACAGTAATACACAAGAGACACAACGTGTGATGGTTAGTAGATTTGGAGAGGTGGCCACACTGCAAATTCAGTCAGATAGATAAGCGACTGTCAGGAGAGGCTGGAAGGTCATTCAGGAGACCCCTGTGGCTTTTCATCTCTCAAGCAGATGCTCAGCGTTAGGGTCTGTTGAGGGGGATAGACTATCGGAGGAAAACAGAAGTGGCAGCCAGATGTTCTGATGGGCCATTCAAAATGAATCTTGTGTTAGGTTGTCAAGGCTCAAACGAAGACTTGTAATAGGGGACTCACCTGTCAGCAGAACAAGCAGGAGATTCTGCAGCCATGAGCTTGAATTCAAGATGGCGTGTTGTCTTCCTGGTGCTAGGGTCAAGGATGTCTCAAAACAATGGCAATGGCCTAGTGGTATTATCTCTGGGCTATTAATTCAGATAATGTTCTAGGGACCCAGGTTGGAATCCTGCCATGGCAGATGGTGGAATTTGAATTCAATAAAAATCTGGAATTAAGAATCTAATCCATTGTCAATTGTCAGGAAAAACCCATCTGGTTCACTCAGGTCCTAATGACAAACATCATTGCAGGGAAATTTTCTCGTGGTAATTGGGAGGCTTTAAACTAGTCAGGGGGTGGAGGGATGAGATAATAAATTGTAGCAAGAATGGAAAAACAGGTGTAGGTGGCTCTGAATTAGAAAAGAGCAAGTTAAATCAGCTCAGACAAAAAGGTAGTTCTGAAGAATTAAACTGCATTTATTTCAATGCAAGAAGTCTTACAGGTAAGTCAGATAAACTCAGGGCATTGATGGGAACAAAGGACAGTGGCATCATAGCTATTATAGAAACATGGCTGAGGGAGGGACAGGACTGGCAGCTCAATGTTCCATGGAAGAGATGGTATCAGAAGGATAGCAAGGGAGGCAAGACAGAAGGGGGGAGTGGTGTTTTTGATTAATAAAAACATTGCTGCCATACTTAGAGAGGACATTTCTGAGAGATCATCCAGAGAACCTATAAGGGATTAACTCAGAATTCAAAAGGGGCTGATTACTTGATGCGAGGAATTTGTTAAATGTGTTAAAGAAATGATCTTTATCAATATGTAGGTGTATCTACTAGAGAAATAATGAATTTTAATCTTCTCTTGAGAAACAAATCAAAGCAAGTGACTGAAGTGTTAGTGGAAGAGAGCGCTCTGGGACAAGTGATCATAATTCTATCAGTTTTAAAAGAGTCACAGAAAAAGATAGGCTTTGTATAAAAGTTAATGTTCTTAATTACGTAAGGTAAATTTGGATGTTATGAGACAAGAACTGTCAAATATTGATTGGAGTAGACTGTTCATTGGTTAAGGAACAACTTGGAAGTAGGAGGCTTTCAAACGTTTGATAACAAGAATTCAGAGACATTATGTTCCTGTGAGAATGGAGGGTAAGGCTGCTCAGAGTAGGGAACAATGAATGAATAAAGATATTGAGGCTCTGGTCAAGAATAAGAAGGAGTCACATGTTAGGTAAAGGCAATTGTGATCAAGTGAATCTCTTGAAGAGTGTAAGGGATATAAGGATATTCTCAAGAGGGAAACCAAACAGCAAAAAGGAATATGAGATATGCTTGGTAGATAAGGCTAAGGATAACCTGAAGAGATTCCACAAGTGCAGTAAGAGGAAAAGAGCAACTAGGGAGAAAATGGAGCTCCTTAAAGATCGATGAGGTCATCTATGTACAGAACCGCAAGAGATGGGAGAGATATGAAATGAATTTTTAACATTAAATATTCCATGGTATAGATGGTATAGAAAGGGAGGCAAGAGATGAGGGGGAGTGGCATTTTTGATTAATAAAAACATTACTGCTAGACCATAAGACCATAAGACATAGGAGTGGAAGAAAGGCTATTCGGCCCATCGAGTCCACGCCACCATTTAATCATGGCTGATGGGCATTTCAACTCCACTTTCTTGCTGTACTTAGAAAGGATATTTCTGAGGGATCATCCAGTGAAGCTATATGGGAGTAACTCAGAAATAAGCAGATGATCACCTTGATGTGAGGAATTTGTTAAATATGGAGAAAAAAATGAAGAGTGGGGAATTATGGGAAACACATATTAATGTCTTGAAAATAGCCCACATTACAGAAGAGGAAGTGCTGGAGGTCTTAAAAAACATAAAGGTGGATAAATCTCCAGGACCTGCTCAAATCCCAGGATGTTGTGGGAAGTTGGGGAAGAAATTTCAGGGCCCCTGAAATATCCTGGAGATATTTGTATCATCCACAGTCAAGGTGAGGTGCTAGAGCACTGGACGGAGAACACTGTGGTGCCTTTCTTAAGAAAGGCTCTAAGGAGAAGTCTGAGAAGTGTAAACCTGTGAGTCTGACATCAGTGGTGGGTACATTCTTGGAGGGGATGTTGAGACGTAGGATTTACATGCATTTGGAGAGGATAGGACTGATTAGCGATAGTCAGCATAAATTTGTGCATGGGAAATTGGATCTCACAAATTTGATTTAGTCTTTTGATGACGTAACCAAAAAGATTGTTGAAGGCACAGCAGTAGGCATTGTCTAGATGGACCTTGGTAAAGCCTTAGAAGAGGCTTGACATGGTAGAGTAATATCTAAAGATCAATCACATAGGATTCAGGGAGATCCTCATGGACACAAAATTGGCTTGACGGTAGGAGACAGAGCGTAGTGGTGGAGTATTGTATTTCAGACTGGAGGTCTGTGACACACAGAAATATAGAAATGTAGAAGATAGGGGCAGTGGAGGCCACTCAGCCCTTCGAGCCTGCTCTGCCTTCCTTCAGGATCATGACTGATCATTCAAATCAATAGCCTAATCCTGCTTTCTCCCAATAACCTTTGATCTCCATTTGCCTAAAGTGCTACATCTAGCCCCCTCTTGAAAACGTTCAATGCTTTGTCATCAACTGCTTACTGTGGTAATAAATTCCACAGGCTCACCCCTCTTTAGGAGAAGAAATGTCGACTCATCTCCATCCTAAATCATTTACCCCAAATCCTCATACTGTGTCCCCTGATTCTAGACACAGCCACCATCAGGCAAATCCTCCCTGCATCTAACCCCGTCCAGTCCTGCCAGTGAATAAGTTGTGGGTCCTCTTTTGTTTGTCATTTATATGAATGACTTGGATGAAAACAGACATGGCTAGTAAGTTTGCAGATGACATCAAAATTGATGGCATAGCCAACAATGAAGAAAGTTATCTAAGATTACAAAGGGATCTTGATCAATTGGGCCATTGGGCTGAGGATTGGCAGATGGAGTTTAATTTGGATAAATGTGAGGTATTGCATTTTGGTAAAACAAACAAAGGCAGGATTTATACTGTTAATGATCAGGCTCTGGGTAGTATTGTTGAACGGAGAGACCTTGGGGGTTCAGGCACATAATTCTTTGAAAGTTGCATCACAGATAGACAGGGTGATTAAAAAAGTATGCTTGGCTTCATACCTAAACCACTGAATATAAGAGTTGAGACATCATGTTGGAGACTGCACAGGACATCAATGTGGCCTCTTTTGGAATACTGTGTACAATTTTAGTTGCCCTGCATTTAGAACAATATTATTAAATTTGGAGAGGGTGCAGGAAAGATTTATAAGATGCTACCAGGACTGGAAAGTTTGAGTTATGAGGAGTGGCTGGATAGGTTGGAGCCTAGGAGGTTGAGGGGTAACCTTATGGTGGATTATAAAATCATGACGGGCATAGATAAGGTGAATAACAAAGTTCTTTTCCCTAGTGTGGGTGAGTTCAAAGCTAGAGGGCATAGGTTTAAGGTGAGAGGAAAAAGATTTAAAAGGGACCTGACAGACAATGTTTTCCCAGAGTGTAGTTTGTGTGTGGGATGAACTGCCAGAGGACGTGATAGATGCAGGGAGGTTTACAACATTTAAAAGACATTTGGACAAGTATGTGAATAAGAAAGGTTTAGAGGGATATGGACCTATTGCAGGCAAGTGGGAAGAGTTCAGCTTGAGAAAGCTGGTCAGCGTGGACGATATGGGCTGAAGAGTCTGCTTTCTGTGCTGTGTGACTCTCTGACCCTATTTATGAGGTCTTTGTTACTTAATATTTGATTTAAAGTCATTTCTGGAGTAATCAAAAGATTACGAATTCTTTAAAAAGTCAGTTCTCCAGTTCTCTAATGAAACCAACTTCACTGATTTCGAAAGATTTCCTTTTGTATGAAATTATAACATTTTAGATGGTAGGTGACCAATTCCTGGAAAGAAGACTGCTGAGTTGTTGGAATTAACTCATATTCTGTATAAGCGTTGATTGGAAGGTCCAACATATCCCAGTGACACCCGCATACTGAGATTCTGATTTCAAGTTATAGTAACAAGATATTATTTCGTGTGTAGATGGATAATGGAAAGAAGTGTTTAGTCTGTTCAATATATGAATAAATCACATCTGCAGATATTCAGGAAAGGCATGAGATATGAACTTGAAAATTAGAACTCAGTTAGCCTATGGTGGAGCATATCTTTCATGGTAATACATAATAAACCATTCATTATTGGAGCACAGAGTGTGAGGGAAGCAGTTATCCCAGATGCGGAAGTAATTAAATATGCCTCATAAATCAATTGGAATATTTTGAACGGGTAATTATTACTAGATAATATAAAGGGAAAGCACTGCAGAAAATAGGTGGCTCACAATTAGCACTATTGCCTCACAGTGCCAGGGACCTGTGTTCCATTCCACCATCAAGTGGTCGTGTGGAGTATGCATGTTCTCCCTGTGCCTGTACATGTTTTCTCTTGGTGCTCTGATAACCTCTCACAATCCAAAGATGTGCGGATTAGGTGGATTGGCCATGCTAAATTAGCCCACAGTGTCCATGAATGTGTAGGCTATGTGAGTTACCCATGGTAAATGTGGGGTTATAGCAGTTGAGTCTGGGTGGGATGCTCTTTGGAGGGTCACTGCAGAATCAATGGGCCAATGGCCTTTATCTGCACTGTAGAGATTCTCCAAATAGACAGCTGACACTGAAACTACATTGGAAACATAGGTTACTACCTAAGAAGCAGATTACTGGCAAGAGTTGAAGAGTCATTGGAAAACAGTTATATTGCATACACTCAGTAAAAGCAGGTCAAGTTGTTTTGAACAGTTCCTTCAAAGAAAGTTGAGAAGTACATAGTTAAAAAGGGACAGAAAGCCCATAAGGTAGCTATAAATAGTGATTAAAAAAAAGTTAAAGTGCACTCCACAAGTGCATCATTAGCTGTAAAGCAATGCCATAAAGTCTGGAAAGGCGCAATGTAAGTTCAAGTATTTCTTTAACAGATGACCCACAAAGCCACAAGGCCTTAAATCCTGCATTATTGAATCTCGGATGCTTAGACAGGGATATTTGCTGTGGAATATATCAAAATTGAATACAGGTCATGCAGAGATGCATGACTATGCTGTAAATTTGTTGGATTATCTTTGGCAGTCAAAAAGTATTTTTGCATCAATTTTCCCTCACTTAATTAAGGAAATTCACATACTAATAAACCAAGTTGATTTTGACCACAATATTTTGATGGGTAAAGACTTACTGCAAGCCATATTGAATGACAGCCATCTCAACTGGAAGCAAAACTACTGTAAAGTAACTTCAGGATTGGCTCAAAGCGGGCAAGTTTCTTCCTTTAATGTGAGTGAAGCTTAACATCACATCATTGAGGAATGTCAAATTGTTGACTTTTCTCTCTGCAAAGACTGTACAGAACTGTTTTGGGACCTTTCTTATGTACTTACAGATGACTTTTATATGAATAAAGTACATGTTTGCAATATAGAAGTTTTCACTCAATATTTCTTCCCACTTGGCAGCTCCCCTGACAGGAGAGCTTTTAAACTAATAGGACTTTAGAAATTCACAACACATCTTTTCATAAAACAGTGTTTTGTTATTCCATTGGGTTATGTACAAGAGTTATTCAAGAAGTATTGGTTCAACAAAATGTGCAGAGTCAGGCTATATTGTAAATTTTCAGTAATTGGCATAATCAACGTATCCTTTATTTCACACATTCTGGAAATACTCAGAAGGTCAGGGATGGAGGGACAAACAAAGTTCATTACATGCTCATTACAAGTTTTTAGAAGGGGCCAAGTCCTGCCCCTTATCTCCAGCAAGAACATAGAACACAGAACAACACAGCACAGTACAGGCCCTTCGGCCCATGATGTTGTGCCAACTTATTATCCTACTAAGATCAATCTACCCTGCGTACCCTATATTTTACTATCCTCCAAGTGCCTATTCAAGAGTCATTTAAAAATCTGTAAAGTATCTGATTCTGCTACCACCGCAAAGCAGTGCATACCACACACCCAGCACTCTCTGTGTAAAGAGCATACCTTAAACATCTCCCCTGTACCTTCCTCCAATCACCTTAAAATTATGCCCCCTCATAATAGTCATTTCCGCCCTGGGAATAAGTCTCTGACTATCCACTCTATTTATGCCTCTCATCATCTTGTACACCTCTATCAAGTCACCTCTCATCCTTCTTTGCTCCAGTGAGAAAAGCCCTAGCTCCCACAACCTTCCCTGATAAGAGGCCACTCATTTTCTTTTCCCCCAGGGGTAGGTGGGTCATCTGCTTTCTCCAGTTTCCATAACTTTCAGCCCAATTTTTCAATTTAAAGGCCTTTTGTCAGAACTCTTTAACACCATCTGGTGAATATTTCCAGCACTGTTTTTTAACATGAAATCAGATTTCCAACATACACAACATTTTCTTCATGTTAACATAGAAAATAGGAGCCAGATAAGGCTATTCAGCCCTTCGAGCCTGCTCCCCCATTCAATACTATTATGACAACTCAATCCCCTATTCCTGCTTTCTCTCCATACTTTTAGATCCTAAGAACTAAATCTAACAAGTCTTTGAAAACATTCAATATTTTGGCCTCTACTGCTTTTTGTGGCAAAGAATTCCACTCTCTGGGTGAAGAATTTCCTCCTCGTCTTTTTTATCTTCTTTCACGTTTAATAGTTTATGTTCAACTAGTAGCTTTTTCTTGATTACACCACAGTTAACTTTTGCAAATTATTTCATCCTGTTTCAGATTACAAGTTCCCCTCCTCAAATGCTCCTGCTTGAAACTAGTCAGCGGTTGAATTTCATTTCATAACAACCTGAAACATAACATGCCTGAAGTATCGTGAATCATGACATTTCCTTAATTTTGTGTTAGACTTGAACAAATGCAGGGAATGGTTGATCAGTTAGAAACATAGGATCAAGCCATCAACTGCTCATGCGTGTTCCACTGTTCGGTGAGATCATGGCTGATCTTTATCTTAACTTGAATAATTACAAATATTGCTGGAGAAAATCAGCTATTCTGTCAGCCACAGTGAAGACAAAACAGAGTTAACATTTCAAGCTCAGTGACCTTTCTTTAAAATTAGAATCAAAATATTAACGCTGTTTTCTCTTCACAGATGCTGCCACACCTGTTGAGTTTCTCCAGCAACATTTGTTTGTCAAGGATTGCTGACATTTACAGTTCTTTGTTTTATTTCTGCATCTTAATTCCATCCATTTGTTTTTGTTCCATAGACCTGTATGCCATTTCCCAAGCTAAAAACTATCAACCTTCAAGTTGTCAGCCTGCATGGTTTCAACAGAGACATCTCTGCACTTCCAGCTCTGATGAAGGGCCATATAGAGTCGAAATGTTGGCTGGCTCTCTCTCCATGGACCCTGCCTATGATTTCAGCTCTGCCCACACTTCCAGCACTCTGTATAAGATGCATCTGTATAAGATGCATCCCCAATCCTTTGCTAATGAATCTAATACTGGTCTTGAGGTCAGAGGTAGTAATAACTGCTGATGCTAGAGTCTGAGATAACACGGTGTGGAACTGGAGGATAACAGCAGGCCAGGCAGCATCAGAGGAGCAGGAAAGTTGATGTTTCAGGTCGGGAACATTTGTCAGAAATGAGGGAGGGGGAAGGGAGCTCTGAAATAAATAGAGAGGAAATTTTGTTGCTTTATCCAAGAGTTGGATGGAATGAGAATCACAGCTCAAGAATTGGGTCTGTTGTCAAAGGTCCTTCAAGGTATTTTTCTTTCCCACACAGCCTGTCTTGAATACAGTCTTCAAATATTGTTGTACGGTCATGCAGGCGCATTGTTTGAAAGGGCTTATGAATGTCCTGTGGGCTACAATTACGATTGAACGCATGTAGCTTAGAGAGAACATCAGACTGAGCTCAACCAGAAATCAGAGAACTGTCAGTTTTAATGGGAACTGCAGATGCTGGAGAATCCAAGATAATAAAATGTGAGGCTAGATGAACACAGCAGGCCCAGCAGCATCTCAGGAGCACAAAAGCTGACGTTTCAGGCCTAGACCCTTCATCAGACAAAACTGTCAGTTTTGTCAGGTTTCATGGAGGGTTTCTCTCCGTGAACCAAAGCTGTTTTTCTCATGCTATCTTCCCAAACTGGTCTCATTACCCATGAGTTATGCCACTATGACACCTGCCCATTGTATTCTCCTACTCACTACAGGTGGATGTATTGACCACTGCCTGGATATCCTGGGATTTCCAGAGTCACCATCTTTAAAGACCAGCCATGCACTAAGTCTAATGCTAGCCGTCCACAGCCACACTGCATCGCTCCTGTCTGTTGCTCCAGGCATGTCAGATGGAGGGGAATTGACACTCCACTTTGCCAATGGAGACCTGAAAGTCCTGGTGGATGGAAGTATGCATGCTATTATTGCCCATGAAATATGCGCCAGGATGTAGGTAACTACTGTCTAAGATGGAAGCCTGGAGGAGTAAGTGGTGAGCTGGAGTCACCAAGTAACCTGCTCTGATTTTCACATTGGGAATTGTCATCAAGTTCCTATCCAGCAAGTGGGGAATGGGAAACTGCACATCAGTGAGGTTAGAGTCACAGAGATGTACAGCATTGCATTTTGTAACTGTAGTCAGATTTGCTGCAGTAGATAGAATCATTAAGTCATAGAGTTGTAGAGATACACTGTATGACTTTGGTCCAACTCATTCATGCTGATCAGAAAGCCGAAATTAATCTAATCCCAGCTGCCAGCATTTAGCCATATCCCTCTAAACATTTGCTGTTCATATACCCATCCAGATGCCTTATAAATGTTATAATTATACCAGCCTCCATCACATCCTCTCACAGTTTATTCCATAAAGGCACCACCTTCTGCATGAAGGTGTAGTGCCTTAGTTTTCACTTAAACCTACTGTTATAAAGTAAATGTCAACCTCATTCTGATAACTTAAACTGAAGCACCTAGAGAGGCATGCCTCACCCTATATGCTGTAAAAAGAAGTGTGAAAAGTGGTATAACCTGCCTCTCACCTATAAACTGTTATAAAGGAGTGGCTAAATGAAATAAACTCGTGGCAATCACTTTATAATCAACCAGTTACAATTTATTTATCTAACTCTAAGTGTGAACAAATTTTCTGAATTGTGAACAAACTGAATAATTCTCCTCTAACTACTAACTATTCCTGAATAAAACAAAATTCTAATGGTATGCTGTTCCAATAAATACAAGTCCCACTTATATAAAACAAAATAACAAAAAAAAAGAACTTAATCTCTCAAAATTATAGCCAGGTTACATCATCTTGAATGTTCGGAGTCTTCTCCATTGATCTTCTGTCAGAAACACATTCTCCATCAAATTCTTTTATCAGGAATATTAACAAAAAGTGCCACCATACGTTTATTTAGATGATGCTTTCTCAAAGAGCTGAGAGATCTGATCTCTTAGCAGACGGCAGGTCATTCCCTGCTAATTTTGTGACTGCCTCTATCTTTTATACCCTTGATGACATATCAATTTCTTACAATAGGATTGGTCCTATGTGGTCAAAATCATCAGATTTAAATTTAATTTGTTTTTTGTATCTAAGTGCCTGATTCAAATTATTTGCTGAAATAAGAACTTCTTATCTTGATAACAAAACTTGGAAACAAAACAAAACTATGGGTTGGCCCGCTAATCATCCAGCCTTTTCATATAAATGTTACAATTCAGATGCTCTGTGCACCTGCAAACCCACAAGTTACCCACAGACATTTTTAAAAAAATCTTCAAGCCTAGAAAAAAATGCCATATTTTAAAGGGACGAAGTGCTGCATTCCCCCCCCCCCCCCATTATTTTATAAACACCAATATTTTACAGAAATCAAATTCTAATATCCTGCCTGCCAATCCACAAGTACTCTACCCAACATTGTAACAATACTCAGTTGGAAAATGGGATTCCTTTCTCAGGGTCCTCAATTTTCCTAACTTTGTCGCCAATATCCATGGTATCAGTGTCTGGGAAAATTTCAGCAAATCTACCTAGACCCAATGGTTCCCTAAATGTGCAGTAAGTTCCTGATCTTGGGTTTCCTATAATGTTTCCATGCAGCTGTTAAAATAAGAAGGGAAGAAAGAGTAAACTCTGAGTCTTGAGTTGAAAAGAAAAAAGAAATTGCTGGAGGAACTCATCAGGTCTGGCATCATCTGTGGAAAGAAACCAGAGTTAACGTCTTGAGCCCAGTGACTTTTCTTAAGAACTAGCTTGGAAAAGGTGGTATTTATGCTGAAAATAAGGGAGGGGTTTATGAAAAGGTGGAGCACACAGGTGGATACGCAGTCCAGAGAGATAAAAACAGTTAGACAAAGGGATATATAATGCTGAGCCAGGAAGAAAGTAAAGCTGATAATGGAAAGCATAAGTTGGCAGAAATAGGTGGCCTGTGCTGAAAGCAGCCCATGTCATGACAAGGCCTGAGGCATTGGGATAGGTACCATACAAGATACTGTACAAGGCTTTCAAGATAAAGTCTTGGATTGTTGTGTGCCCACATCTTCTAAAATATTGAGCTTTCAGCTGAGTCACTGAATGGGGTTTAGAATTGTTAACACAGAGACAGGGTTTTCAATATTTTGTAGAATCATACAGTCGTACAGCACAGAAACAGACCCTTCAGCCCAACTCATCTTTGCTGACCAAGTTTCCCAAACTAAACTAACCCTACTTGCTTGTGTTTGGCCCATTTCCCTTGAAACTTTTCTTACTCAAGTCTTTTCAATGTCGTACCTGTAACTGCATCTGCCACTTTTTCAGGTAGTTCACTCCACACATTAACCACTCACTGAGTGAAAAAGTTGCCCTTCAAGTCCTTTTTATATCATTATCCTCTTACTGACAGAGTATGCCCCCTAGTTTTGAACTCCCCCACTCTAGGAAAGAGACCTTTATTATTCACCTTAACTATGCCCCTCCTGATTTTATAAACCTCTTTCAGGGCATAGCTCCCTCCTCCTACACTCCATGAAAAAAGTCCCAGCCTATCCATAGTAGCTCAAACCCTCCAGTCTTGGCAATACTTTCTGTCAATACTTTCTGTACCCTCTCCAATTTAATAATATCCTGCTCGAGAAGGGTGACACGAACTTTTCACATTACTCTGAAAGTGGCCTCACCAACATCCTGTACAACCTCAACATAACGTCCCAACCACTAAACTCAATGCTCTAAGCAATGAAGATGGGTGTCCTCAACACTTTCTTAACTGTAATATCACCCTGTGTGTTGAAATCAAGTCATTATTCCGCTGGAGGATTCTGAAAAACAATAAGGTTTTAATGTAATTTTGACAAACAATGGAATCAATTGGGATGAATTATTAGTTGAAGTGAATGCTTTCTGAGGCGTGCCAAAAACACAGAATATATTCTGCCCAAACTGAATGTTACAGATATCCCTCAGCCCATTGAGAGGTTTTAGCTTTGCAATTTTACTCAACATTGGCCCGCAAAGCAACTAAAGTTTACGAGTTATTTGAGAGCACTATATTTATAATAAAGCATATTTCAGTATCCCTCAAGGATTGATTACTCATGCAAACAGAGGAAGGGAGTGCAATGATTAAGAGAGGACTAAAACAGCACAAAATGAAAACACTATTAATTAAGAAAATTAAGAGTGAGTCTTGTTTTATATAATCTTTGGGCTGGAATTTGTTGACAGCTATTTCAGACCAATAGAATGTAGTACAATTTAAAATCCAATTAAAATAATAGGATTTCATTGTCAGAGTGTGAGACTCAGAAATTTCAACGTAGGTGCATAGAAGCAGGAGTAAGCCATTCGCCCATAGAACCTGTTAATTAGTTCAGTAGAGTCATGCCTGATGATTGACCTCAATGCACTTTTTCCCCACACTTTCCATATCTCTTTACATCACTGATGTTTAGACATCTGTGCATTTTGAAACATATTCCATTGCAGGACTCTGATACTTGCAAAGATTTGCAAACTTCTGAGCAAAAATATTTTTCATCATTTCCATCGTGAATGGTTTCCCACTTACTTTGAAATTGTACTCTTTGGCTCTAGGCTCTCCAACCAGGGAAAACAACATTTTTCCATCTACCCTGTAGGTTTCAATGAGATCATCACTCATGCTTTGAAACTCTCAAGAATACAGGCCTAATTTCTCGGACCTCTCTTTATAGGAGACTCTCACTATTTTGGGAACAAGTTTGGTGAATCTTCAATATGTAGTAATAATCTCCTTTTGAAGGTTAGGGGACCAAATCTGCACAGGACACTCCATGGCAATCTAACTCGGGTACCGGGCAGGTGAAGACAGACATCGCTATTCCTTTTCTCAAATCCTTCTGAAAGAAAGGCTAATATTCTCTGGGAGTTGGAGACAATAAGGACTGCAGATGCGAGAAACTATAGTCTATAGGTATGGAGCTGGAAAAGCACAGCAGGACAGATAGCATCTGAGGAGCAGGGAAGTCAATGTTTTAGCCAAAATATTGACTTAATTGCTTCTCAGATGCCTGACCGGCTGCACTTTTTCACCCTCACACCTAAAGATGCTAACATTTTGTGAATCTTCCTAATTGCTTGCTGCATCATAATAGTGGCCTCCACTTATAAATAAGGATACCCAGGTCCCTATTTATATCTACACTTCCAATTCTATTATTATTTATAGAACATGGAACATTACAGCACAGTACAGGCCCTTCGGCCCTCGATGTTGTGTCGACCTGTCATACTGATCTCAAGCCCATCTAACCTACACTATTCCATGTACATCCATATGCTTATCCAATGACGACTTAAATGTACCTAAAGTTGGCGAATCTACGACCGTTGCAGGCAAAGCGTTCCTTTCCCTTACTACTCTCTGAGTAAAGAAACTACCTCTGACATCTGTCCTATATCTTTCACCCCTCAATTTAAAGCTATGCCCCCTCGTGCTCGCCGTCACCATCCTAGGAAAAAGGCTCTCCCTATCCACCCTATCTAACCCTCTGATTATTTTATATGTTTCAATTAAGTCACCTCTCAACCTTCTTCTCTCCAATGAAAACAGCCTCAAGTCCCTCAGCCTTTCCTTGTAAGACTTTCCCTCCATACCAGGCAACATCCTAGTAAATCTCCTCTGCACCCTTTCCAAAGCTTCCACATTCTTCTTATAATATGGTGACCAGAACTGTACACAATACTCCAAGTGCGGCTGCACCAGAGTTTTGTACAGCTTCACCATAACCTCTTGGTTCCGGAACTCGATCCCTCTGTTAATAAAAGCTAAAACACTGTACGCCTGCTTAACAGCTCTGTCAACCTGGGTGGCAACTTTCAAGGATCTGTGTACACGGACACCGAGATCTCTCTGCTCATCTGCACTACCAAGAATCTTACCATTAGCCCTGTACTTTGCCTTCTGGTTACTCCTACCAAAGTGCATCACCTCACACATCTCCGCATTAAACTCCATTTGCCACCTCTCAGCCCAGCTCTGTAGCTTATCTATGTCTATCTGCAACCTACAGCCTCCTTTGTCACTATCCACAACTCCACCGACCTTAGTGTCGCCTGCAAATTTACTAACCCATCCTTCCTCGCCCTCATCCAGGTCATATATAAAAATGACAAACAGCAGTGGACCCAACCTTGCGGTACACCACTAGTAACTGGTCTCCAGGATGAACATTTCCCATCAACTACCACCCTCTGTCTTCTTTCAGCAAGCCAATTTCCGATCTAAACTGCAATATCTCCCATAATTCCATTCCTCCACATTTTGTACAATAGCCTATTGTGGGGAACCTTATCGAACGCCTTGCTGAAATCCATATACACCACATCAACCGGTTTACTCTCATCTACTTGTTTGGTCACCTTCTCAAAGAACTCAATAATGTTTGTGAGGCATGACCTTCACAAAACCGTGCTGACTATCCCTAATCAATTAATTCTTTTCTAGATCATTATAAATCCTATCCCTTATAATCTTTTCCAACACTTTACCAACAACTCAGGTAAGGCTCACTGGTCTATAATTACCAGGGTTGTCTCTACTCCCCTTCTTGAACAGGGGAACCGCATTTGCTATCCTCCAGTCATCTGGCACTATTCCTGTAGACAATGACGAGTTAAATATCAATGCCAAAGGCATCCCAGGGGACTTATCTATCTTCAACCTCTGTAGGATTTCTAATACCTCTCCCTTGTGAACCTCAATCCCACCTAGTCTAGTAGCCTGTATCTCAGTATTCTCCTCGACATCATTGTCGTTTTCTAGAGTGAATACTGTTGAAAAATATTCATTTAGCTCTTCCCCTATCTCATCTGACTCCACACACAACTTACCACTACTATCCTTGATTGGGCCTAATCTTACTTTCGTCATTCTTTTATTCCTTAAATACCTATAGAAAGCCTTAGGGTTTACCCTGATCCTATCCGCCAACAACTTCTCATGTCTCCTGCTGGCTGTTCTGAGCTCTCTCTTTAGGTCTTTCCTGGCTACCTCGTAGCCCTCAAGTGCCCTAACTGAGCCTTCGCATCTCATCCTAACATAAGCCTTCTTCTTCCTCTTGACTACCTCCTTTGTCAACCACGGCTCCGTCACTCTACAGCTTCCTCCCTGCCTGACAGGTACATACTTATCTAGGACACACAGGAGCTTTTCCTTGAATAAGCTCCACCTTTCTACTTTGCCCATCCCCTGCAGTTTCCTTCTCCATCCTATGCTCCCTAAATCTTGCCTAATCTCATCATAATTGCCTTTCCCCCAGCTATAACTCTTGCCCAGTGGTATAAACAATTTAAGTAATAATTTGCTCAGCTGGTCTTCCAAAGTGTATAAATATTTTCCACATTATATTTCATTTATCATATTCTTATTGCTGACGAAGCCTCTCCCAATCTTCTTAAAGCGGTATTCCATCTTGCTCACTGCAAACATTCCACCTGACCTTGAGTCATTGTCGAAAAATTATATTTAGTTCCCATATCTAAATCACCGATATATATAATGAGCAGTTAGGAACCAAGTGTTGATCCTTACAATACTTAGCTACTAACTGCCTGTCATTACAAGAATGACTCGTTGATTATTATTCTGTTTTCTGTCTGTTAGCTAATTCTCTAACCACACCATCATATTACCTCCTACACCACGTATTTTAATTTTGCTAACACAACATCTTGCAAGAGGCTTTGGCAATTCGATCCAAACCTCTCATAATTTTGTACACTTCTATCAGTCCCCCTCGCACTCCAACATTCAAATGAAAACAATTCAAAACAAAAAAACAAAAGAACTGTGGATGTTGTAAATCAGGAACAAAAACAGAACTTGCTGGAAAAGCTCAGCAGCCCTGGCAGCATCTGTGAAGAAAAGATCAGAGTTAATGTTTCAGATCCAGTGACCCTTCCTCAGAACTGAAAGCAATTTAAGTATGTCTAATCTCTCTTCATAGCTAATATGCTCCAAACCAGCCAATGCCCTGATAAAATGTGATTCTGGGCTTTGGTTGGCTGCAGAATTGGGAAACTGTTACTGTACCCTCTCCAAAGCCTCCATATCCTTCTGGTAGAGCCAGAACTGTGAGAAATATTCCAAATGTGGCCAAACAAAGTTCTGCACAGTCTCAACATTACTTGCCAATTTTTATGCTGAAGAAGGCAAGTATACTATTTGCTTTCTTGACCACCTTATCCACCTGTATTGTCATTTCCAGGGAACTGCGTATGTGAATGCTTCTAAGGGTCCTGTCAGTTACTGTATACTTCCCTGTTGCATTAAACCTTCCAAAATGTGTGACCTCACATTTGTCTGGATTAAATTCCACCTGAAATTTCTATGCCCAAGATTCCAGTCTATCTATGTCCTGCTGTACCCTGTGGCAATCGTCCTCACTATCTGCATCTCCCACAGTTTTTTTTAATGTCATCAATAAACTTACTATTTAGGCCACCTACATTCTCCTCCAAATCATTTATATTTATTACAAATGGCAGAGGTCCCAGCATTGATCCCCGTGGAACACCACGAGTCACAGATGTCGAGTCAGTAAAACATACTTCCACCAGCGCTCTCTGTCTTCTACCACTAAAGCCAGTTCTTTATTCATCTTACCAGCTCAATGCAGATCACATGTGACATCATCTGCTGTATCAGCCTCTCATAAGGGAACTTATCAAAGTATTTGCTAAAGTCCATACAGGCAACAGTGACCGCCACACCCTCATTAATCATCGTTGTCACTTCCTCAAAAAACTCAATCAAGTTTGTGAGGCGTGATCTTCCCTATACAAAGCCATGCTGCGATTTGCTAATAAGTCAACATTTTTCCAGATGAGTAAATCCCTAACCCTAACCCTAACAAACTTCACCAATAATTCCCCACCACTAACAGAAGGCTCACTGATCTATAATTACTCAGATTACAACTGTTGCCTTTCTTAACCAAAGGAAAACATTGTCTATTTTGCAGTCCCCTGGTGCTTCTCCTGTGACTAAAGAAAATACAACATTTTTCTACAAGGCCCGTGCAATTTGCTCCCTCACCTCCTCTAGCGTTCTGAGATAGACCCCATAATGTCCTGAGGACTTGGCCTCTTTAATGCCTTTCAAAACTGCCACTATCTCCTATTTTATATTGACATACCCCAGAATATCAACATGCCTCTCCCGAGACTCATCATCCATCATGTTCTTCCTCTTCGTCAATGCTGATGCAATGTATTCATTGCATATTTTTAAGGTGGAGAGAGATCTTTGTCAGGCAAGAGAATCAAATGTTACCAGGGTATCTGGGAATGTGGAATGCGAAACACAAACAAATCAACGGCAACCTCAATGAATGGCCGAGAAGCTTAAGGTCCAAATGGCCTTCATCTGTTCCTAATTCAAATATTCATATCAACTCATAGTCATAAAGCATGGAAACCGACGCTTCAGTCCAATTCATCTGCACCAACTGGACAACCTAATCTGACTTAGTCCCATTTGCCAACATTTGGCCCATGTCCATCAAAATCCTTCCTATTCAGACACCAATCCAGATCACTTTTAAATTCTTTCATTGCACTCTCCTCTACCACGTCCTCTGGCAGCTCATTCCTTACACACACCACCCTCTGCATGTAAAAAGTACCCCTCAGGTCCTTTTTGAATCTCTCCCCTTTCACTTTAAACCTACATGCTCTAGTTTTGGACACCACCACCCTAGGAAAAAGATCTTGGCTAATCAGCCTACATCAACAACTAGATGTTGTCTGTATGGACTTTAACAAAGACTTTGATAAGTTCTCTGATGGGAGCTTGATACAGAAGATGATGTCACATGTGATCTATATTGAACTGGTAAGAAGACAGGGAGTACTGGCGGAAGGATGTTTTTATGAACTTCGATAAGTTCACCCCTCCAATCTCCAATGCTCCAGGTAAAAAAGCCCCAACCTATTCATTCTGTCCCTAAACCTCAAACCGTCCAGTCGTGGTGACATCCTTGTAAATCTTTACTGCACACTCTCAAGTTTAACAACATTCATCTTATAGAAATGAGACAATAATTGAGCACAGTATTCGAATTGTGACCTCACCAATGTTCTGTTCAGCCAGAACATGTCATCCCAACTCAAATACTCAATGTTAAGACCAATGAAAGCAAGCACGTCAAACACCTTCTTCACCTCACTACTTGTGACTCCCCTTTCAAGAAACCGAGCACTGCACTCCTAAGTTACTTTGTTCAGCGACACTCCCCAGCCTTGCCTTTAACTATACAATTCCTGCCCCGGTTTACTCATCAAAATGCAACACTTCACATTTATCTAAATTAAACTCATCTGCCAATCCTTGGCCCATTGACCCACCTGAACAAGATCCCAATGTACTCTGAGATAATCTTCTTCACAGTCTACTACACTGCCTATTTTGACGTCATCTGCCAACTTACTAACCATATCTGCTACATTCAGATCCAATTCATTTGTATAAACAATGAAAGGCAGCAGACCCAGTACTGACCCTTGTGGCAAACCACTGGTCACAGGCTTCCAGTCAGCAAAACAACTCTCCAACACCACCCTCTGTCTCCTACCCTCGAGCTAATTTTGTATCCAATTGACTAGCTCCCCTGGATTCCAGGCGATCTAAACTTACTAATCAGTCTACATGCAGAGCCTTGTCAAGTGCTTTGCTGAAATCCACGAGACAACATCTACTGCTTTGCCTACATCAATCTCCTTTGTATCCTCTTCAAAAAACTCAATCAAATTAGTGAGACACAATTTCCCACACACAAAACCATACTGACTATCCCTAATCAGTCCTTGCCTTTTCAAGTGTACGTAATTCCTGTCCTTCAGAACCCCTTCCAACGGCTTATTCAGTACTACCATGAGGGTCACCAGTCTATCGTAACCTAACTTTTCCTTCTGGCCTTCCTTAAGTAATGGCACCACATTAGCCAAACTCCAACTTCCCACCACCTCACCCGTGGCTATCGATGATACAAATATTTGAGCAAGGGGCACAGCAATCTTTTCCCTAACTTCCCAAAAGGTTCTGGGAAGCACCTGATCAGGCCCCAGGGATTTATCCACCTTTACGTATTTTAAGATGTTCAGCACCCTCTCCTTTGTAATATGAACACAATATGATGTCATATGATACTTCACAACTATATATGTTATATACAACAGGCACTTCTTTACCAGTAAAGGGGTTACATAAAGGTTTTGTGTCTTGTGACTTACTCTTGCAATTTTTTCCAGGCAAAAAATAACTAAATAAATGACAAGACAAATTAGAAGGCAGATGAAATGAAGATGAGCAACTGAACGCAAAATGTGGGATAATGTCATGAAGACAAAGTTAAGGACTCTCTACCTGAATTGATGTAGCATTCACTGCTAGATAGATTATTTAAAAGCACAAATGGAGGTTAATGGGTGTGATTTAATTGCCAATATGGAAACATAACTGGAGGGTGACCAAACTAAGGAGTGAGATATTCAACAATCTGTAATGTTTTGGAATGACGGGCAGGAAGGAAAAGGAGTTGGTGATGTGATGCCAATAATGGGGTTGGATCTATAGATTAGTAGGACCTGTAGATTTTTAAGAGTGTTGCAAATCACTCAGAAGGATTATGATTATAATTCTTGATCAGATGGGCCAAAAGGCCAAGGAGTGGCAGGTGGAGTTTAATTTAGATGAATGTGAGGTGCTGCATTTTGGAAAGGAAAGTCATGACTGGACTTATACTCTCAATGGTAAGGTCCTGGGTAGCGTTGCTGAACAAAGTGACCTCGGAGTGTGGGGTCATAGTGTTATGTTCGTTTTCGGAGACCCTCACGGACTTGCTGCAATAACAAGACACTGACCTGTTTAGAAAAACACAAATCCTTTATTACAAAGCAAGTACAAGCTGTGAAGGATTACTGTACTCAACCCGGCACAGAGTGCAGAGTCTCGTAAGCAATTCTCCCCGAGCAGCGGACAGTCCCCGCTTTTTATACCTTATCAAGTGCATAATATATAAAGCAATTTTACATCTCACAATGACATGATACACGAAACAATCACTACAACAGATAATGACGAGATACAAAACAATTATTACATCGAAAACATAAAGAGAGCAGGATATAGTATTGATCGTTCGCGAAGTGACTGCTAACGGCAGGAGGCGATTTCAAGTTGCCGAAGTGACAGAATGTAATTTCAAGCCTTCGAAGTGTCTGGCTTGAACAAACGTCAGTGCCCTGGCCCCTTTGTCAGAAACAAAAGTTACATACGTCAGAAGTCTCACACCTTTACAAATGCTCCTCACTTAACCTTATTTGAGACAGCTTCCACATACCCAGTGCAGGAAGATAAAGATTTGCACAGTTTATCTCAAATTCTATTCAGGCAGGAAGGTTAAGTCAGTGTCTGCATACCTATGTGTAGGAAGGTAAGGAGTTACAATGTTTTACACTTAATTCTAGTTGGGCAGGAAGTTTTAAGGCAGTGTCTGCATACCTCTGCGTAAGCAGATAAAGGACATTGATTTATAGCAATATATGTTATCCCAATAACATCTCAATAGTTGCTTGAAAGTGGAATCACAAATAGATAGGACAGTGAAGAAGGCATTTGGTACGCTTGCTTTTATTGGTCAGCGCATTGAGTATAGGTGTTGGGAGGTCATGTTGCAGCTGCACAGGACATTGGTTCGGCCACTTTTGAAATATTGCACGCAGTTATGGTTTCCCTGCCATAGGAAAGATGTTGTGAAACTTGATAGTGTTTAAAAAATCATGGGGGGCATGGATAGGGTGAATAGGTGGGGTATTTTCCATGGGATGGGGAGTCTACGATGAGAGAGCATAGACTTAAAGTGAGAGAGGGAAGATATAAAAAGGACCTAAGAGGCAACTTTTTTCATGCAGAGTGTAGTGTGTGTCTGGAATAAGACACCAGAGGAAGTGATGGAGGCTGGCACAATTACAACATTTAAAAGGCACTTGATGGGTATATGAATAGGAAAGGTTCAGAGGGATATGGACTAAATGCTGGCAAATGGGACTAGATTAATGTGGAATATCTGGTCAGCACGAATGAGTTGGACCGAAGGGTTTGCTTCCATGCAGTGTATCTCTACAACTCTTGATTCAATGATTCTGTCTACTGCAACAAGCATGACTACAACCACAAAACATAATTTCCTTTTCCCTGATTTTGTCAAAATTATATACACTCGATGTTAATGCAATTCTTTTGCTGCTAGCATGGGGTTGGAATTCGGTTAGGTCTTGAGATAAGCTCTTTCCAGGAAGGAGATGATAGCACTAGAGGGGTTAGAGAGAAGGTTCACCAAGATGTTGCCTGGGATGTAGAAATTGAACTATAAGGAGAGACAAGATAGGCTTGGATTGTTTTCTCTTGAGCAGAGAAGACATAATTCATAGAACCCCCACAGTGTGGAAACAGACCCTTTGGCCCAACAAGTCCATACTGCCTCTCCAAAGAGCATCCCACCCAGATCCATTCCCATGTCTAACCCACCTAACCTAAACATTTCTGGGCACTATGGGCAATTTAGCACAATCAATCCATCTACCCTGCAGATCTTTGGACTGCAGGAGGAAACTGGAGGACACCTACGTAGACACAGTGAGAATGCGCAAACTCCACACAGACAATCACCTGATGCTGGAATCAAACCCAGGTCCTTGGTGCTGTGAGGCAGCAGTGTTAACCACTGAAACACCGTGCCACCCGAATATTTATTGAGGTGTATAAGATTATGCGGGGCTTGGGAAAGGTGGATAGACAGCGACTGTTCTCCTTGGTTGAGGGTTCAATCACAAGAGGGCATTGTTATAGGATAAGGGACAGGCCATTCAGAGGGGATTTTGGAAAATACTTTTTTCACTAAACATTGGTAGGAATCTGGAATGCACCACCTCAGAAGGTAGTGGAGGCTGGAAATCCTACAACCTTTAAAAAAAATTTAGAAGAGCACTTCAAATATCATAATATTCAAGTATATGGGACAAGTGCAGACATTTGAGATTCGTGCACTTTTTGTGGTAGCTGTGTTGGTGAAAATTTGATGGACCAAAGGGTCTTTACTGCACTGTGTGAATCTATGAATTAATGAGTTCACAAATGTATTTGCATAGTTTTTTTAATGCAGTGCCTATTGTTGCTGGAGATTCTAACTTCAACATTCCATGTGGATCCTTTTGAAAAAATACTCTATGCAGAACATTTTTGAACACAATGTGCATAATTTAAAATCTGATATGTTAATGAAGGACATTTAATTTGGGAGAAGGTATAGATGAAATAATGTAACAATGCAAACTTTTCTCAAATTAAATTTGAAGATAAACCCCTTTTAAATTCAACTAAAAAATCAGTTTAAATTTCTATCTACACCAAATTAAGTATTAAATGCCCCTTTGGTATTAACACCTTGAGTGTTAACATTTACTGGCATTCTCCGGAGTTTCGGCTGTGGCAGACTGTACCCAACTGGTTTTATGTGTCCTATTACTCAACCCCAGTGTTGCAAACTACTGAGAAGGATTGTGATTATAGTTCTTCATACAGCCAGTCTGTGATGCTTAAATGAAGATTCCTTGATAAGAGCCAAATTACTGCGTCAACACATTAATCCTTCATTTTGAGCCAGCAATCCCACTTACTTGAGGAGGGACATCCACAGGTAGGTCAGATGTTTAAGTAAAATGCTACACATGTTTAGTCTTACTGGAGATTTATACTTAACACAACACTCGTGTCATAATAAAATTACCTCATACTTGTTGTAATTTTCCCAACTGTTTAAACAAGAGCCAAGTTCAACTTTGGCACAGGGCAAGTTATGAGATTGAAAGAAGAATAAAACAAAACTTCGAAACAAAAATTCTTTTATTTAAACCAAAAATCTGTTTTTAAATTTTAAAAAAATCTTCAGATGCTGGGAACCTGAAACAAAACAAGAAATTCCACGGAACTAGATTATAGCCCAACAGGTTTATTTGAAATAACAAGCTTTCAGAGCACAGCCCCTTAGTCTGGTAAAGTCACTTCACCTGTTGAAGGAACAGCACTCCAAAAGCTTGTGAGTTCAAATAAACTGGTTTGACTATAACTTGGTGTCATTTAACTGCTGACTGTGCTTACCCAGTTCAACATCAGCACCTCTACTTTAAAACCAGAAATTGCCAGAAAAACTCAGCAGATCTGGCAGTATCTGTGGAGAGCAGAACAGAGTTAATGTTTTGAGTCCAATGACCCTACGTCAGAAGTTCTGAAAATTTCTGAGTCACTGTAAAAGAGTCACTGGATTTGAAACATTAACTCTGCTTTCTCTCCAGAGATGTTGCCAGGCCTGCTGAGTTTCTCCAGCAATTTCTTATTGGCATCTATTTCCAAAGGTTCATTCAGCTGATCACTCAAGAAAGGATCTTTGTTTTTGTGCTATTCATCTCCCCCAATAAATGACATATCATGAGATGTTTTCAAAATTCATGATGATAGGGGATCAGAAAAATACCAAATGCGCAAGGCACCTGTGTAATTATTTCCAATTTAACATAAACACTGAAATGCTTCTCTGGTTTCTCCGTGGATAAGGATGTAGTCGTTGAGATGGTTAACCCTGGAAGTCTTCACTGGACCTGTGGTGGGAAACTGGGGCTGCACCATTTCCTTGGAAGGGAAAGTATGAGTAACATGATAATGGGAACTGCAGATGCTGGAGAATCCAAGATAATAAAATGTGAGGCTGGATGAACACAGCAGGCCCAGCAGCATCTCAGGAGCACAAAAGCTGATGTTTCGGGCCTAGGCCCTTCTCTGATGAAGGGTCTAGGCCCGAAACGTCAGCTTTTGTGCTCCTGAGATGCTGCTGGGCCTGCTGTGTTCATCCAGCCTCACATTTTATTATCAAGGTATGAATAGCATTACTTTTTGTGCCCACTTGCAATGGTCATCCAGCTTAGAGAGCACCATGGCCTCTGAACTTTTTATGCACTACGTAGGATACGTTACATAGATACAACACTGTTAAGGAAAAGCAGACCTGTCAAACTTTACCTCTTTCCAATTGGTACGTACCAGTTGCAGAGTTGGTTTAGGAACTTGAGTTACTGGGAACTAAGAATCGTTGGCATTCCCCCTACAGCTCACAAACATCCCTTCCAACCCAAACCTTCCAGAATCCAATAAAAACACAATCTTGTTGTGAAATGCAACAATACATCAGTAGAAAACATGAATACTGTATTTACAATAAAGCAAGCTTATGACCATATGCCATGGTAAAATGAAATCATTTCAGCAGCTGGATGCAATTTTTATGTGATACAGTGAGTTTTACTGGGGGGGAGGCCCATATTCAACTGGGCCCCAATGGGCCCATATATTATCTGGCACATGGCCAATTGTAAATAATGAGCGTGCAATATGCTGAGAAGCAGATCAAAAAAATGAGGAAAGAGGGACATGGCAATGTTAAACTTAAAGAAAGGTCTTCCTCAAGTTCAATGGAAATTCTGTCCCTGGCAAAGACATGGAAAGCAATAAGAGATTAAAAGAGTGTAAGAAGAGGTAATAAAGGGGATTTTAAAAAAAACGATTGTAAGTCATAGCAAAGCTAACAGTAAACATTTTTAGAAATACATGAAGCACAAGGGCAGCAAGGACCCATTAGAGGCCAATTCAGGTAGGTCAATAATGAACAAGCAGGACACAGCAGAGTTTTAATAGAAGGCACGGATCTGAATCTTATGATTTTTTTTTCAGTTATGTCTGTGTTGCAATGAATTTTTTGAAGGGCCCGGCGCTACGAAGGTGAGCAAGCTTTTACTTTATCTTACCAAACTCATCTCATTAATTAACGAATGCATCCTTTCTAGTGTCTGTCATGCCCAATTTCAACCCCATTCTGGTACCATTCCCAGAATAACTCACTACTCAGCAGATATCCCAGAATTCACCAGCATCCCTTGCACAGCGCCATTTTTAAAAACTTGTTGTGCACTCAGACAAGCTTGGAGCCACCCTGAACAGTTCCTAACATTTACCTCGGACACATGTTGGCAGGGTCCCAGAACTCCTGCTGGATGAAATGGTACAGCGCTAAGACTGCCCCTCCCCTCAGGACCATTGGGGGAGAGAACGATGCTAAAACATGCCAGCTTGGTCTGAGGTTTGCACCCATGTTAGAGCAGTCTCAGCCATCCAGAGGAATAACCGACACTCTAGAAACAAGTTCAATGTCCTTCTGCACTCTGCTACCATAAGATCTGCCATCTTCTCAGTGTAACCACATACTTACTGGTTTCCTGCTTCTGAAGCCATCTCCCTCAAGGTCCAATGCTCTAACACTCTCACTATTGGCTGTAACATCTTCCCCACATACTCTCACTTGCCCCAACCCCATACCCTGACACCTTTAACACTGCATGTCGTCTGCACTGCCAACTCACTCACTCAGGACACCTCCTCACCTGCATCAAAGTAACCACTCACTTTCATCTCCTGTAATTCCTACCTTTCAGGAGGCAAGCAGCCCACAATAGGGGGACAGAAAGTGTCCAGACAGGTGGCATGCTGCTTGTCTTTTGGCTCCTTAGCCCTTAACAGCACAGAATCCTGACTATGACTGCCCCAAATAGGGCCTGGACTAGTATTGGCAGCTGCCCTTGACTAACTGTCCCAGGGCACTCTGAGGAAAAAGTCATGTCCTTTAACCTTTTTGAGGCCTGCAGACAACTATGACTAACTTCTCTTCTTTGAATCTGCACTAGATGGCAAGGCAAATCAGCTGTAATATGAACATTGTATCTCTCCCTGAGGGAGCAAAGTAAAAAGGGAAGTTTATATTTCTCAAAACATTTCTGACTTATATACCCATCCAGATGCCTTTAAATATTACCTCCTCTAGTAGCTCATTCCATATACGCACCACCCTCTGCATGAAAATGTTCACCCTCAGATCCCTTTTTAAATCTTTCTCTTCTCACCTTAAACCGATACTTTCCAGTTTTGGACTCCCCCACTGTAGAAAATGTATCTCGCCCGTTCACCCTTATCAATACCCCTCATGATTTTCTAAACCTTGAGAAGGTCACCACTCAGCCTCCAAAACTTCAGGGAGAAAAAACCCAGACTACTCAGCCTCTCCCTATAACTCAAACTTTCCAGTCCCAGCAACATCCTTATAAATCTTTTCTGTACCCTCTCAAGTTTAACAACACTCTTCGTAAGGAAGACGATATAGTGTGGAGCTGAGGGAACACAGCAGACCAGGCAGCAACAGAGGGACAGGAAAGTTGACGCTTCGGGTCAGGACCTTTTCAGAAGAAGGATCCCAATCCAAAACGTTAACTTTCCTACTGCTCTGATGCTGCTTGGCCTGCTGTGTTCCTTCAGATCCACACTATGTTGTCTCTGATTTAGCATCTGTGGCGCTTGCTAACCCTTCCTATTGAAGGCCATTTGGAGCAAGTAGCAAGTTGGATCCACTAAGGTTTTTACCTTCTATATTCACAGCATGAGGGGTGTCACTGGCTAGGCAGCAGTAATTGCTCAGAGGGCAGTTCAGAGTCAATCACATTGCTTTGAGTCTGGAGTCACATGTAGGCCAGAACAGATAGGGATAACAGTTTCCTTCCCTAAAGGACATTAGTGAACCAGAGAAAACAAAGTGTGGAGCTGGATGAACACAGCAGGCCAAGCAACATCTTAGGAGCAGGAAAACTAATGTTTCAGGCCTAGACCAGATGGGTTTTTCTGACGATCGACAATGGATTCACGGTCACTGTAAGATGGTTAATTTCAGGTATTTATTGAATTCAAATTCTGTGGCAGAATTTGAGTCCGGGTCCCCAGAATGTTATCTGAATCTCTGGATTAACAGTTCAGTGATTATACCACGAGGCCATTTTCCTCCCCAAGGGGAACCTGTTTTCTGTGCAGAGTTTTCCCAGCTTCTAGTTGAGTAAAATTGGCATCTAGACATCACGGGGCAAGCTGTGATGTGAGCAAGGCACTCAACAAGCAACAATCACCATCTTGCCACTGCCTAGCAGGAACCTTACCACACCACTTGTGAACAGCATAAAAAATAGAGTGAGATGATCTCAATGTTCAGATGGGTCTTGCTGCACCTGATTCTATTGATCATCTCCCTAGCACACATGTTCCAATATCTGCAGGATTCGTTCCTTTTTCACAGTAAAACAAGAAAACAATACAAGCAATACTAAAACAAAACTAAAAATATGTTATGATGCAGAATTTATTAGATTTAAGAAGTTTAGAAGTTGTCAAATGTAGGAATTATTAAGATTTAAAAGACACAAATTTCCTCAATTTGATTTTTTTATCCCAGATTAGTAAATAAGCTAAATAGATGAAGAAGTTTAAGTGATATTAGTTATAATTTCCCAAAAATCTCTGTATGTAAAAGTTTTATCTTTGGATTAGAACATTGGAACAGTCTCTCCATTATTTAAAAAGAGAGGGATTGAGAAACTGGGAACTTGCAGTAAGAACTGTGAGTTTAACATCAGTTATGGGAAGGTCACTGTAACCTATTATTAATGATTTAGTGTTTGAACTATACAAAGTGATCAAAGAGACAGATGTGAAGGATGACTCATGTCTGCCTATGTTAGCTGGATTTCCTAGGACATTCCTGGCAATGGATAGAGGAGAAGATCTACACACGTCATTTAGCATTCGTTAGGTTCTAGACGAGAGATTATTGATGAAAATAAGAAAAACGGAATTGGAAATTTTGTGAAATGGATTGGTAATTGATTGAGTGGAAGAGTATAGGGAGCAGGGAAATGCATTCTGAATGGTGAAATTTACAAGTGATGTTCCCCATGGTTCTATACCATGGCATCAACTTTTCATTATGTACATCAATAATTTAGATGAACGTATGAAAAACTATACATGTAGATTTATCCGTGATGCTAAGTTAGGTCACATAATAAGTTATGCAGGTGGAAATAGATAGATATGAACAGCTCCAGACATATCAAATATTTGGGCAAAAGATGAAATTCAATTTGGGGGTATGTTAGAGCATCTGTTACAGATTCAAGGCAGAAAAATTGGAAAGCTTTCCACAACAGAGGGCTCAATAACTTATAAAATTATCAAATTATAAGCAAGAACAGGAAAAAAAATACAAATTTTTGAAATTGTTTTCATGGGGTGTGAGTGTTGTTGGCTGGGCCAGCATGTACTAAATGAATTGAACAAAATTAATCAAATTCAAATCACTGATATTTGCCTCACATTATAGGTATATTAGATTGTTGCAGGTTCCATAAATATGCCCACTAGCTTTTTCCAAAGATTTAGTAGAATTCCTCATTTTATACATAGCACACATCAAAATTCAAATGATATTTTTAATTCCAATTTTTTTTTCACTAACATTGACGTATCCAATGGTCTAAACAGGTAATTGCTACCAAATGCATAAAAAAGCTTGTTGTATGGTAAATACAAAGCCACTTCCGAATTATAAGTAAATTAAGAAGAAAACTCTGAAGTGTACATCGCAAGTAGCATCACAGATAGACAGGGTGATGAAGAAGGCAATTGCTTTGCTTCATCAGTTAGAACACTGAGTACAGATGTTTGGATGTCATGTTACAGCTCTACAAGACTATGGTAAGACCACAGGAACAAAAACAAAGGTGCTGGTAAAGCTCAGCAGGTCTGGCAGCATCAGTGACGGAGAAAACAGAGTTAACGTTTAGGGTCCAGTGACCCTAACGGAACGGGTCAGTTTGTTTCTGTTCCTGATTTATAGCATCCGCGGTTCTTTCGGTTTTTATATGGTAAGACCACATTTGGAACACTGCACACAATTCTGGTTACCCTGCCATATGTTGTTAAACTGGAAAAGGTGCATAAAAGATTTACAAGGATGTTACTGAGGCTGGAAGGTTTGACTTAGAAAGGTAAGGCTGAATAGACTGGGACTATTTTCCCTGGAGCACAGCAGTCTGAACCTTACAGAGATTTACAAAATCACGAGGGGCTTGGATGTGGTGAATCACCTAGGTCTTTTCTCCAGGGTAAGGGACTCCAAACCTAGTGGGAATAAGCTTAAGGTGAGTGGGGAAAGATTTAAAAAGTGCCTGAGGGACAATATTTTCACACAGAGGGTGGTGTGTGTATGGAGTGGGCTGCCAGAAGAAGTTGGAAAGGCTGGTACAGTTACAACACTTAAAAGATATTTGGATGGGTACATAGATAGGAAAGTTTTGAAGTGAATGGGCCAAACGCAAGAAAACGGGACTAGTTCAGTTTAGGAAACCTGGTCAGCATGGAAGAGTTGAGGCCGAAGGGCCTGTTTTCGTGCTGCATGACTCTATGATTCTGTTTGTCTTAATTACTGCAGTCAAAATTATACTGGGACTTTTCTTTTGTGAAATCACCCACCCCCCCTTGCCTTTGAAATGAATGAGGGCAGTTCAGAGGATCCACAGTCAGATCCAACCAGGCAAGGTAAGGGCTGCAGACCTTTCCAGTTGGATATTAGTGAACCTGCTCAGCTTTTAATGAGAATCTCACGGCCACCGATACTGAGACTGCTTTTCAATCCTGAATTATTAATTGAATCTAAATTCCAAAACTAGTGAACTTAGGATTTGAATCTGTTCCCATTGACCTTGACCCCTGTATTCCTGGTCATTACTATTATGCCACAATTTCCCCAACTTTCTTTTGTACATTCATTTACAAGCTGAGGGTGTTTTAATATCAACTGATTAATCGTTACATCAGTAAACATTTTAATGGAATTGGATCTTGGTCACACCAGGTTGAGAATATGTACTATTTAAGTCTAAAATGACAATATTTCCCAACAACTACAGTCTTTAAGCACTGTAGTTGTTGGAAGGCTGAAGAGCCAACTAATTGTTTTAACTTCAGCTTCTGCTACTGTTTTATTCTCTTGACTCAACATAATCTAAAAATTGCATTCAGCAAATGACAAAGTTTTCTGTACTATATTGTCTGCAGATGTTTAAAAGTGAAATTTAAAGGCTCATTGGGTGTCCCATCTGATCTTCGATCTGGTTATCATAGTTGCAATTGCAAACGTTATGGGTTTGGTGGAAAAACATCAACATCCTCTTTTGACATTCCTCCCAGCATGTGCCCCTTGTTTTATTTCAACACTTCTTTACAATCTGACTCATGTTCTACAAGTACATCTATAAATTCACTGTCCACCCACTTCCTACCACATTCCACTCCCCCCCTTTCATTTTACCCGTACAACATTTGTATAACTAATATGGGTTAATTCTGCAAATATCACTTATGTAAATTGGTCTCCCAAACTGCTAGATCATTTATGTAAAGACTTCTGGTGAACTTTGAAAAATTAATGCCTTTAATTTTGGTTGATGGCAACAGCAGCATTGCTCTGTAAATTGCACTTTAATGAGATTTTGCTACAGGGGATAATCTGCTACTGACAGAGAAACATCTTGAAAACATCTGTAGACCTATAATTTCACTCCAAAGACTAGATCCCTCCGCATGACTCCAGACATAGATCAGAGAGAGAAAAGGGGGGTAGGAAGGGGGAGAAGAAACTTAAGGTATTGAGTGACTGTACAACCTAAACTCAGAGGAGGACAAAAAAAAGTTTGGTGATAGTGTTACAAAGGCAAATCAATTTGTCTAACTAATTAATGTTTGGCTTCATTTAATTAACAGAGAATAATACTTTGTACACTGCTGTGTGTGCCTGCATATAATGAACTAAGCAGCAGTAGGTATGAAATGCCATGGATGGATATGCCTGAGTAACACAACTCTATAGGTGCAAGATGAAAGCCATTATTGTTAAAAGCTTGATATCAGACCATGTATTCAAGTAATGCAGTCATTAATATAAACCATTTTGTTGATTCCTGCACATAAACTATATATTTGTCTAAGTAATGAACTATAGCTCTGACTGGTATTAAAGGAATCCTGGAATTGAATAAAATAGAAATGGAAAGAAAAAAGGAGAACGCCAATTTTAATAATACAACCATGCAGAAACTGACAAATAGTCAGGAGTTGCAGTTAGTTTTGATTCGGTCAGACTGCATCTGGTATGTAGGCCTAAAACAGGCATAAGACTGCAGTAAATAAGACATCACTTAGGAATCAACCCTGTAGTCCAACCTACAGTGCAGACACATGCTTTTTCAAACATCATTATGCCTTCATCGTGCCAAAACCACTGTGATTTGGAACAGGTTTTGAATCTCTCAGTCCTTTATAACTGCCAGATTTTAAATCTGTTCAGTTTTAAATCTCAGTTTGTTGCACATCATTAAAATATATTATGGCTTCGAAGTTTTTAAATGCAAGATTTAAGCAATCAACGAACACAAACTGGGGTAAAGTACTTAATAATTACACTCCACCCTCATTATTACACAGTGCTTGGGAGCCAAGCATTTTAGTATGTTATAACAAGGAGTACACAACGGTGAGTATGGTTATAATGAATGTTCCAGTATTCAATGCTGAAATTGGGGACTGAGAGTTGATTAAAGTACTTGGCTGCATCCCGTGCATTAATCAGCTCTACGGCCCCAATTCCAGCATTAAAGAAAAGTGCTGGAATGTCCATTACATCCATTAATAAATGCAATAATTTGAGATTTTTTCCTCAGAATAAAGCAAGCCCATTAAGAAATTACATTGAGATCCTATAATCTTGTTTTGGGATTTAGCTCCTTGTTCAGAGGCCAATGTTAGTTTATTTGAACAAATAAATTATTCCTTTCTGTTAATCGATTTCATAATGTCCCATAACATGCTAAATAATCTAAGACTGCTATGGGGTATTTTCAAATGCATTGTCATAATTTCAAGCTCATTCTTTACTCCAGTTATACAATGTTCTGTTTAATTGGTCTTGAGTTCCTTTCTTCTCCATAAATAATTGTAGGTTTTCTGAGCATAATGGGTTTTGCATGGAGGTTTTCACTATTGAGAGAATTGTATAAAGCAATTGTCTTCTCAAACACTTCTACCCAGCAATGTTTATTCTTACCCTTGTTTGCAAATCCTTTCACGGCCTCCTGACTCCCTGGCTGGAATCTTCCAGGCCCACCTGCAGTGTGGGGAAAAGAGGGCAAGGGAATTGAATCACGCGGGAAGTCCAAAATTCAGATTCCAGACGATGGGATGAACTTTTGTAATTAAGTTCTCAGAACTTTAAAAGACAGGTCAAGCTTTTCTGTGGTGAGAAGCAAGAAACCCTTTTGTACACATTTCCATCTCACACATGCTCATCACAAGGCCACTTTGACAGAAGTAAGCTCCCCTTCCCAATTAAGTTCTGTAAAAGTAATACCTTCAGATTCAGGGCTGCATTGCAGAGCTGTACAGCAGGCAAGAATGCTATGTTCCGAAACCCAGAGGTAGTAACTGCTATGTGGTCCTCTCATGGATGTGTCCAGATATGCCACGCAATGGTTGAGATTGGGTGTTGGTGGTCTAAGTCACACGGGGCATGGAGGAAGACCAATACAGGGAGGCTGGTGGATATATGACACAGAGCGAAAGGTTGGTCAAGTATGGATGTCCATCTGGGAAAGGAAAAGAGGTCACTGGAGGCTGGTTGACTGTGAACGTAAGTGACACAGTTATATGTGGGAAGGGTTTAATTGCCGGGGATAGTGGTTGACAATTGTGCCTTAAAATAGGGTTAGTAATATCAATGGTGGGTTAAATTGAAGGTTTCATTTCATTTTTCTTTCAATGATTCACAGGATGAGGGCATCACTGGCTAGGCAGCATTTATTGCCCATCCCTAATGCCCAGAGGGCAGTTCAGAAACAACAACTTTGCTGTGGGTCTGGAGTCACATGTAGGCCAGACCAGGTAAGGATGGCAGTTTCCTTCCTTAAAGGGCATTAGTGAACCGGATAGGTTTTTCCCTAACAATCGACAATGGATTCATGATCATCATTAGATTGCTCATTCCAGATATTTATTGAAGTCAAATTGCACCATCTGCCATGGCAGGATTTAAACCCTGGTCCCCAAAACATTATTTGGATCTCTGGATTAACAGTCCAGTGATAATGCCACTAGGCCATCGCTTCCCCTAGGTGCTGGGAAATGATTTAGATAGGGGGGGGGGGGGGGCGTGATACATGGTAGGGCAGATGTTACACAGTTATAGGTAGGAAGTGGGTGGTTTCTTGTGCGTTCTCCAAGGATGGAACATCATGGGGTATCAATAATGAGGTAAAGATTGGGCGAACATAGTAAATATGTTGTGTGTGAGCTCAGTGTGGGATTGGGGTGTGGGGAAAATGTAAACCTCACGTTGGTGTTATTAATCCAGAGACCAGAAGTTTCAGGTGTCATGGGGAGTAAGCAAGAGAGGTGGGGGAAGAAAAAGCGACATGGTGGCACTGATGTTCGCACTGCTGCCTCACAGTGCCAGGGACCCAAGCTCCATTCAGCCCTGGTTGACTGTCTGGGGTTTGAACGTTCTCCCTGTGTCTGTGTGGGTTTCCTCCTGGTGCTCTGGTTTCCTACCACAGCCCAAAGTTGTACAGGTTAGGTGGACTGGCCATGCTAAATTGTGTTGTCGTGTCCAGGGATGTGCAAGCTGGGTGGTTTAGCCATGGTGATTGTGGGGTTACGCAGGTAGAGTGAGATACCCTTTGGAGGGTAAGAGGTAACTTTTTGGACCAAATGGCCTCTATCTGCACTGTTGTGATTCTATCATCCCATGATTCTATGAGACCTAGGTAACGCTTTTGGGACCCGGATTCAAATCCTACAATGGCAGATGGTGAAATTTGAATTAAATCAAAAGAAAGTCTGGAATTAAACCTAACAATAATGGTGAAACGATTGTTGATTGTCAGGAAAAACACTTCTGGTTCAATAATGTCGATTAGAGAAGAAAGCTGCTGTCTCTACCTGGTCTGGTGTACATGTGATCTAGACGCACCCCAACAGAGCTCGCTGTTAACTTCTGCCTAGGCATTTCAGGATGGGCAATAAAAACTGGCTTAGTCAGTGATGCTATATCCCAAGAATGAACACTAAAAAAAAGCAAATGACTATGACAATGGGGCTCAGTGTTTAGGGGGAAGGTCATGGATAATAGCGGGGATGTTATTCCTAATATGGGAGTGCTCAGGGAAATAGAGTGAAGTTGGTCAGTGGTGGGATGAGGGTAGAAAGTGGTGACTTTCTTTCTGAAAGTGATTCAGTTTTTTCCAGCTCAGAACACCATTTCTCATGAAAAGTGAAGACTTGAATAGGGAGGAGCGTCTTTGCAGATGAGAGGAATGAGAGTCCATGAAAGAAGAACTTATAATGGGGAATGGAGAAATGACAGAGATGCTAAGTGATTACTTTATGTCTGTTTTCACCGAGGAAAGTACAGGAAATCTCCCAGAATTAGAAATCCAAGGGGCTGGGGAGAATAAGTTGAAAGAAATTAATATCAGTAAGAAAGTTGCACGGGGAAATAAATGGGTGGCATGGTGGTTCAGTGATTAACACCACTGCCTCACAGCACTAGGGAACAAGGTTCGACCCCAGCCTTGGTTTGTGTGGCGTTCGCACAGTCTCCCCATGTCAGCGTGTGTTTCCTCCGGGTGCTCCAGTTTCCTCCCATAGTCCAAAGATGTGCAGGCCAGGTGGGTTAGCCATACTAAATTGCCCATAGTGTCTAGGGATGTACAGGCTAGGTGGGTTGACCATGGGAAGTACAGGGTTTAGGTGGGGTGGTCTTTGGAGGGACAGTGTAGACTCAATGGATATAGTGGCCTGCTACCACACTCTAAGGAAACTATACCATTGAAAGTTCATAAATCTCCAAAGCCTGATAGTTTACATCCCAGAGTGCTGAAGGATATAGCTATAAGATAGTTGATATTTCATTAATTATATTCCAAAATGTGATGCATTCTGGAATGATTTCTGCAGATTAGACATTTATGAACTCCACCCTCCATTTTAGAAATGAGCAAGGAAAGGCAGGGAACTACGGTCTGAAGAAGGGTCCCAACTCGAAAAATCAACTTTCCTGCTCCTCTGATGCTGCCTGGCCTGCTGTGTTCCTTCAGCTCCACACTGTGTTATTTCTAACTCAAGCATCAGCAGTTCTTACTAACTCTGAACTACCGTCCCATCAGCCTTCCTTCAGTCATGAGGAAAATGTCAGCATCTTTCATAAAGAATGTACCAGATGGATATTTGGCTTTTTTAAAAATGTGCTTTGGTACATTTAGCATGGATTTGTAAATGGAAAATCATGTTTGACAAGCTTGGTGAAGTTTTTTGAGAACATTGCTTAAGGACTTGGCAAAGAGAGTCAATGAATGTAGCATATCTAGATTTTTGAAAAGCCTTTGATAAAGCTCCTCACAGAAGGTTGGTTATCACAAATAAAGCACAAGGTACAGGAGGTAATGTACTGGCATGGATTAAAAATTAGCTTATAGGTAGATATAGAGAGAGTAGAAATAACTGGGTCTTTCTCACATCAATAGATTGTGACTGGTGGGGTACCACAAGGGTCAGTATTTGCACCCAAACAGAAATTGCTGGAAAAGCTCAGCAAGTCTGGCAGCATCTGTGAATTTAAAAACAGATTTAACATTTCGGGTCTGGTGACGCTTCCTCAGAACTGTACTTGGGCCCAAACTATTCACAATGTATATCAATGTTTTGGAGGCAAGGATCAAATGTAATTTTTCCACATTTTGACAGGTTACGAAGCTAAGTAGGAATTTGTAAAGCAGCCTCAGGAAGATTTGGACAAGCTTAGTGAATAGCCAAGAACATGGCACATGGAATGTCGTGTGGAAAAATGTTTATCTATATTGGTAAAAAAAAATGTGGACAGTATTTCTTAAATGATGAGAGATTAGAAATTATAGATGGTCAAAGAGACTTGGTTTTACCAATTGATAAGTCATTGAAGGTTAATGAACAGGTGGCAACAAGCTTTTGAGAAGACTAATGGAATGTTAGCCTATATTTCAAGAGGATTTGAGCACAAGACTAATGAAGTTTTGCTTCAATTGTATAAGAGGTAAGGTAGTTTACACCTGGAGTAATGTGTGCAGTTTTGGTCTCCTCATCTCAGCAAAATATGTTATTGTTGTAGAGGGAGAGCACAAAGGTTCACCATTGTTGTTCCCAAGAGGATACAACTGTCCATTGAAAAGAGATTGGAGAAACTGAGCCTGTATTCACTGGAGCTTGACAGAATGAGAGATGATCTCATGGGAATCTATAAAATACTTTGAAATAATAATGAGGAGGAACTTCTTCAGCCAGAGGGTGGTGAATCTGTGGAACTTACTGCCTCCAAGGGCTGTGGAGGCCAAGTCATTGAATGTATTTAAGACAGAGATAGATTGGTTCCTGATTAGTAACGAGATAAATATTAGTCGGAAAAGGCAGGAGAATGGGGTTGACAAACATATCAGCCATTATCAAATAACAGAGCATATTCAGTGGGGCAAATGGTCTAATATTGCTCCATGATCTTATAGTTTTATGGCCTACTTAAAGGCACAGACAGGATAGATGCAGGCAAGATGCTTCCTCTTGTTTGAGAGTCTTGACCCCATGGGATACCATTATGGACCAAGGTGAAGAGAAATTAGTTTGCTCAGAGGGCAGAAAACTTTCGCAATTCTCTTCCCAGAGGATTGTGGAAGTTAGGTTTTGTGTATATTTGAGGTAGAATTTGATGAACTTTGATTATCTATTAAAGGGTTATTGGGATAGTGCCGGTAAAAGACATTGAAGTGTTCAATCAGCCATGAGTATATTAAATGGTGGACAAGGGTCAACGGGCTGAATGGCCTCCTCCTATTCCTAAGTTCCTATATGCGACTTATGTGAAAATCCAAATATGCCCAAACCACTGTTCCCCTTATCTATTCTGGTGATTATATTCGCAATTCTACTTAACAGGTTTTACCAGCATGATTTCCCTTTCATAAGTTCATATTGACTATGCGCTAATATTTCAGAGGTCCAAATGTTAATTGTCCAAATGTCATGTGCACAGAGGCAGATGGAACCCAGGCTCCATGAACCCAACCTTTATAAATGGCTACACGTGCTCCCTAGTTTTTATTCGTTACAAGATTTGGAGCTTGACTGAGCAACCCTAAGAGTGCTAGTTCACAAGGCAGGTTGGACAGAAACTCTCTCTGGTGGCTTCAAAACTGTTCAGAGTTTAAATATAAAATACTGGTCCTGCTGTCACTCGCTCACTCACTCCTATTGTAGTTCATGCCCAAGCCATGCCATACATACAAGATGCCCTGCACCCTCTCCATACCAGCGCATGTTCTTGCACTCACGCACCAAGTCTCCTCACAATGTATGTCTCTTATTCATCCTTCATGGCCTTTCTAACCCACATACAACCTCTACCTATCTATCCATAACCCCCATACCACTGTGTTCCAATCCATCCTAAACAACCCTTTCTAAACCCCTGTGAACTCATACCTCTCCCAATCATGACCCTTTCCTCTATGCAAACTTATGCAAAATTCATCATTGGAAAATCTCAAGAAGCAGGCTGACAGAAATTAAAATTGCATATTTTCCAGTTATATTACTATTGGGAAGGAAAGACATCTTTGATTGAAAAAATGAAATACATTGAAATTCCTTCAACTAGTCCCTTGTAAAAACAAACAATTCACTTAAATTTTAATCCCTGTGTAAACAATACCTTCACTCTTCAAGCAGTTAGAGTTGCCCTTTAAAATGTTCACTTGATTGGCCTCTAATCACGAAAATGGTAGTTTGGGAAATCAATCATTCAGCACAAATCTTATAAAAACTGAAAGAACTGTGAGTGCTGTAAATCAGGAACAAAAACAAAGTTGCTGGAAAGGCTTAGCAAGCCTGGCAGCATCTGTGAAGGAAAAGACAGAGCTAACGGTGACCCTTCTTCAGAACTCAGTTTTTCTCAGGCTCCTTGCTGTCATGGGCAGTTACTCTCACTTCACCACTAGGGCTCAACTCCAATACCGTGTGATCTGACCAAATTCAAATGTGTCCAAATGAAAACCAAGGCCACAAAGCTGCCATGGCCTAAATAACCCCGAAAAAAATTAAACTGGGGCATCAGTGAGAAGATTATTGATGAGCAAGTGCCACTTAGTAACACAGGTGGCATCCTATTCCATTATGTTGCTGATGATGGGGATGCTGTTCGCAACTAGCATTGCAGACAATGCTGACAAACCTGATGGGCTTTTCCAGCAACTTTGTTTGAGCACAAATCTGACAATGTTTTAAATCAACAGGTGAGCTGAAATACTTAACCCTCTGTATTTTTAACTCCTCATTTTTGTATTGGAATAATCCTGAGCAGCACATGGTCAGTCAGAATGGTGGCTCAGTGGTTAGCACTGCAGCCTCACAGTGCCAGGGACCCGGGTTCGATTCCAGCCTCAGGTAACTGTCTGTGCAGAGTTTGTACGTTCTCCCTGTGTCTGCGTGGGTTTCCTCCCACAGTCCAAAAATTTGCAGGCTAGGTGGCTCGGCCATGCTAAATTACCCCTAGTGTCCAGGGGTGTGTGGATTATAGGGGATGGGTCTGGGTGGGATTCTTCAAGGGGCAGTGTGGACTTGTTGGGCCAAAGGGCCTGTTTCCACACTGTAGGGAATCTAATCAGTATTGGTAGTCTCTTGACAGCTTTGACTGCAATGCCAGATAAGACTCTGATTCAAAAGTTAATGGGTCATTCAACATGGAGAGGTTTCAATCCTCTTTCAAAGTCTACACAGGAAGTCAACGAATTTGGTGAAACAATATTAAGAATGGCAACTTTGTATACTTTTCACTGCACTCAAGTTCACGTGACAATGAAAGCCTAAATCTAAATCTAAAAAAATCTATGGTGATACTGAAAGATGTTTTGATGAAAAGGTCCTCTTTTTGTGTTTTAAACTGGGAACACAGCAATTGTAATAAATGATAGGAAGGAAAGAAAGTGCCTTCAAAGTTAAAACAAAGCTCCCTTACCAAATGAGATAATCTGATTCCAACAGTGTATCTTATTAGATTTTCCAATGAAACAAATTGGCAAGAAGGGATCACATAAATTGATTAATATTGGCCTTTCTCAGAAGCTATGAAGTTTTCAAGTTTCAAGGCTTCAAAGAAAGAAAAACAGATTTGGAGATACAGAGACAACAAGGTGTAGAGATGGATGAACACAGCAGGCCAAGCAGCATCAGAGCAGTGGGAAGGCTGACATTTCGGGCCTAGATCCTTCTTCAGAAATGGGGGAGGGGAAGGGGTTTCTGAAATAAATAGGGTGAGAGTGGGAGGCGGGTAGACCTTGGAGATACACATGTGTAATGAATGTTTGAAGGGGAATGGAATTGTTTGAGTAGGTAGTCTGTTAGATCACACTTCACTAACTCATTTGTGTACTTAATAAAGTTTAATTTATCAAATTGGACTGCACAGAAGCTGAATAATGAGAAGCCTTAATTTGTGTATTTTATTGGGACATTATAAATAAAGTCTCTTAATTTGACATGTCTTTGCATGATAAGTACTGTCATGAAACTTTCAGAAAGAACATGTGGAGTAATAGCTGGGGTGCGTTAGCCTTTGTGCTCCATACATCTAGAATTTTCAGTAAACAGAAGCCAGGAATGCAACACAGTACTGATTAGATGTTAGAAAGAGCTCAAGATGGGCTTCTGGCAAAAGGATAGTAATTAAAGTTAGAGGCCATTGGCGCCCAGGCCATTGGTGAGTTGTTGCAAATATTTAGTTTGAAGTCATGAGTTGTGCTGGCACCTCTGCTGTATGTTGCAAAAGCTGCCTGGAATTGTTGTACAAAAATGGGAGAATGTCATAGAAGACTTTGCACTAGGCAGGGCATAATATTCATCTCATGACCCTTGCTGGGAACATTTGTTGGGAGAAAAAAAATGGAAGTCGGTTTTCCAGCACTTACTTGCATGGGACATTGGAAGTTGAAGAATAATTATCATTGGTCGCAGTTTGAGTTTGTTGGAATTTGTGTTTGATTTTATCGTTGCCACATGTACCAAGATACAGTAAAAAGTGTTATTTTGCATACTCTGCAGGCAGATTGTACCACACAAAGTACATCAGGGTAGCTGAACAGAATACAGTGTTACAGCCACTGAGAAGGCACTGAGATGGAGGTCAACATTAACATTTTGAGGGATCCATTTGAAAGTCTGATAACAGCAGGGAAGAAGCTGATCATGAATCTGTTCATATGTGTATTCAAATTTTTATATCTTCTGCATGACAGAAAAGGGCAGAAGAGACTATGACCAGGGTCAGAGTGATCTTTAATTATGTTGGTTGCTTTCCCAAGGCAATAGGAAGTATAGACAGTGGCAATAATGGAAGGCTGGTTTGCATTATGGACGGGGCTGTGTTCACAAGCCTCTGTAGTTTATTGCGTGGGAAGATCAGTTGCCATACCATGCTGTGATGCATCAGATAGGATACTTCCTACGTTACATGTATAATAATTGGTAAGAGTCTTTGTGGAAATGCCGAATTTTCTAAGCCTCCTGAGGAAGTAGAGGTGTTTTTGTGCTTTCTTGAAAAACCTGGTAACTATGAAACATTATAAATAAATATTGTAATCACCATGATTTTGGGGGTCAGTATTCAAATTCAGAATTATACCTGAAAGATTAGCCTCCAAAAGGAAGTGAATAGAACTTGTCAGGGAGATATTTTCAGCAGGCAGAGAAAAGGATGGAGAGAGAGAGACAGAGAAGCACTCAGCAAGAGATTGTGAACTATGCAGCTTTATTAGTAAAGGTGGACTGAAGGTTTTAGCAGTTCGGGTTGATTAAGAAGTCAGAATTTAAGTCTTCAACTTGCAAGTGTTTAAGAAAATTCAAGAACAGAGAATCACAGAAGTCTCAAATTCCACATAAAGAAATATCATTGTGTATTGAGCTATACTTGACTTGTGGAGCCTTGCACATCTCAGCTTTTTCTTTGATCCACCACTGGTATTTATGCCTCGATGTGTTTTGACTCTAAGCCTTGGATTATTTTCTGTACACACTGCATTTCTAACTTGTTCTCTTCCTCCAAGAACACCAGCACTATGTTAGATTTATATAGTTCCTCCAATATACCAAATAAAGCAGGAAAGAGAGGTATTTGCAGAAATTTTCACCTTGAACTCATTGGACCAAGCAAAATAATATTAAATATCACAGCAATATATAAATGGATAACATTGGTTATCTGAGGCTTTGAAATGCGAAAGAAATAAGGATCAATGACTCCCCACCTTGGGGTAATTCAAAAATGCATAAGGCTTGAAAATAATTCCTGTCTGTTGAACACATGGGACTTATCAAACATTACTGAGCTACATCACAACCTCGACTGATTACCTAAAATTGGTTGTTAGTGCAGCTATTAGCACTATCAATAATGTTCAGCAAATGCTGCCCAATCATGGAAACACAGTCAAAAATTGGATGTGAGATAATAGGAGCTGCAGATGCTGGAGAATCCGAGATAACAAGGTGTAGAGCTGGATGAACGCAGCAGGCCAAGCAGCATCATAGGAGCAGGAAGGCTAATGTTTCAGGCCTAGACCCTTCATCAGAAAAATGTTCTGCTGCCTTTGAAAGTGTGTCTGTTTGTCTGAGGTTTTCACCTGTTCGCTATCATCCCTCCTATACGAACATATTATGTTTGACTGTGGTTTACAAGCAGTAATCACTGTCACCAGGAACATCAATACTTGGAGTTCTCCACTCTTTGCATAGCAGAAGAATGGAGTTATCAAAAAATTCTGCAATCATGAGTCTAATGATGGCCATGAACCAATTTGTGATTGTCAGAAAACCCATCTGGTTCACAATGTTGTTTCTATGGCCTGGCTTACATGTGACTCTGAACGCACAGCAATGTGGATGACTCTCAACTGCCCTCTGCATAATTGGGAATGGGCTATAAATGCTGGCCTGGACAGCAATGTCCACATTCCGTAAATGACTGTAACAAAATATTTACTACTGAAGCCACACACCACCCTGACATGAAATGATATCAGCCTTAGAACATTCTTTTTCAAAAATGGAAGATATAACTAGGCAAACATTCAATGTTCAACCCTAATTACAATTGAGAAGATGGGTGTAACGAGCTTTGAAGAATCAGAAGCGAGTTATCCTCTTCAGCTGCTCTTGTAACCATAGTATTTCTGTGGCTGTTTCTCTTTGTTTTTTTCCTGGTTAATGATAACTCACAGGATGGTTTAAGGTTCAGTGATGGCCGTGTCATTAAATGTCAAGGGCAAGGTTTGGATTTTTAGGGATGGTCGTTGCCCAGCCCGTGTGTGACATAGATGCTGAATGTGCTCCAGGTTGTGTGCATCTGGATGCGGACTGCCACAGTGTCTGACGGGTAGTGAATAGTGCTGAACGTTGTGCAAAACATCGGCTAGCATCCACACTTCTGCCCTTATGATGGATGCAAGGTTATTGGCTAAGCAGTTGACAATTGAACATGACCCTGAAGAAATTCTGCTGTTAAGTCTGGTGGCTGAGGTGATTCACTTTCAGCGACCACCTGCATTTTCCTTCATGCTAGGAATGACTCCTACCAGAAGAATATAAAAGATTAAGGGGGCCAATCACAATTAAAATATTCTGGGTAAGAATAGGCTTACAGTTGAAGGTAGTGGAAAACTTTAAATAGCGTTGTTGTATTCTTACGAATATACAATAGGAAAGGACCATTCACACAATTGTTTTCACTCTAAAACACTTTTTTCATCATCATGTTTTGGGAAATTTATAACCATCAATTTCAGCAAGAATTTGGCCCACTTGTAAACTGATACCAACTGTGTAGAGTCAGAAATGATATGTTGTTTTTCTTTTAATTGAAACAGTTCTGTAGGTATGCCAGCAGATAAATAGCAGCCATCATGCAAATTTGGTTGCTAAGGAACAATCATCTTATTTATAAAGCAATCATTTAAGTAGGGAAATGGTTTCCAGTAGAGATTTTGTCAATTATTCAATTATTACACTAGTAATGAATTTGAAAATGGATTCAGCAAGAAAATTACAATGTTAACAGGATTTTTTTTTCCAACTGTTTACATGCACATCACCAAAATGCAAGTAGAATGAAAGACACTTGGGAGATGAACTCACTTTAGATCTGTCTTTGGGCTTGAAATGGAAGTTGTGCACACCAGCCAGGGCTACCTGAAGTTGGAACTTAGCAGTCAGCAATGTTACATGGGTGACTACAAGAATTTAGAAGAATGAAAGGTGACCTCACTGCGATATGTAGGACTGTTAAGAAGCTTTACAGGGTAAATGCTGGGAGAATGTGTCCCCCAATGGGAGAGCCTCGACCTAAAGGGCACAGTATCAGAATTAAGGGACAGCAATGTAAGACTGAAATGAGGTGGATTTTTTTTCTCTCAGAGGATTGAGTGTCTGTGGAAATCCTTGCCACAGAGAGATGTGAAGGCTGAGTCCTTGCATCTATTTAAGGCTGGGCTAGATAAATTTTTGATCAGTCGGGAGTTAAGGGTTATGGGGAAAAGTGCAGAAAAGTGGACATGCGGAGTGTCGGATCAGCCATGATCATATCGAATGGAGGAGCAGAGCTGGGGGCCAAATGGCGTCCTCCTGTTTCTATTTCTTGTGGCCTTATGGTATGCTGTGCTTGCACAGGGGCAAGACTTACACAGTTAATGGAAGGGCCCTGGGTTGTGTTATTGAACAGAGAGACCTAGGGGTTCAGGCACATAGTTCTTTGAAGGTTGCATCACAGATAGACAGAATGGTTAAGAATGCATTTAACATGCTTGCCTTCATTGTTCAGGCCACTCAGTATAGGTGTTGGGATGACACGTTGAAGTTGAACAGGACATTTGGTGAGGCCACTTTTGTCGAAGTGTGTGCAGCTCTGGTCGCCCTGCTGTACTAAGGATATTATTAAATTGGAGACAGTTCAGAAAAGATTTACCAGGATGCTGTCAGGGTCAGAGGGTTTGAGTTATAGAGAGAGGCCGGTCAGCTGGGACATTTTTCACTGGAGCATAGAAGGTTGAGGGATGCTTATAAAGAGGTTTATAAAATAATGAGGGGCATAGATAAGGTGAATAACAAAGGCGTTTTCGTCAGACTGGGGGAGTTAAAAACTAGGGGGCATGTTTTGAAGGTGAGAGTATAAGGATTTAAATGAGCCTGAGGGGCAACTATTTCATACACAGGATGGTTCATATTTGAAATGAACTGTCAGATGAAGTGATAGTTTCAGGGACAGTTATAACATTTAAAAGCCATTTGAAGAGATAGATGAATAGGAAAGGTTTAGAGGGACTTGGGCCAAATGCAGGAAAGTGGGATTAGTTTAACTTTGGAAACTTAGTCAGCATGGAAGAGTTGAGCCAAAGTGTCTGCTTTCAATGTAGTGTGACTGTATGGCTCTATCACCCACTTAAAATGATAAATTTTAAGCCTTTTGATTTAACTAATTTGTCTGAAATGACATTTTGGTGGCAGTCACTGAAGCATTTTTGATGGAGCAAGGCCTAGTCTGTGCTACCCAATTTGGCAAAACCATCCTAAACTGACATTTAAGCCTATCTTGAAATTAGGAAAGGATGAAATGTCCATTTTTGGCAATCACAAAAGAATGTGTAAAAATTCAATCAAGCCAATTTCAGATCTATCAGGCATTTTTAATATGTTGTAAACCGGACCCCAAAATGGGTCCATCTTATGGAAATGTTTAATTGGTGTCATAAGGTCCGCCTTACAGTCTTTGTTCCACCAAACTAGAATAATAGACTGTTCCATATAACTCACCAGTCTCTACTATATACAATAACAACATTGAATTTAGAAACAGGAGGAGCTTTATGGTCCTTCGAGCCTGCTCCACCATTCAATATGATCATCCAACTCTGTAGCCTGCTCATGCTTTCTCCCCACATCCTTTAATTCCCTTAGCACTAAGATCTATATCTGTATCCTTCTTGAAAATATTCAATGTTTGGGCCTCAACCACTTTCTGTGGCAGTGGATTCCAAAGGCTCAATACTCTCTACGTGAAAAAAATTCTCCTCATCTCAGACCTAAATGGCCCACCCAATATCCTTAGACTCTGACCCCAGTTTCTGGGCTCCATGACCATCGGGAACATCTTTCCGACATTTACCCTGTCTAGTTCTGTTACTCTTTTATCATGAGATTCCCCCATCATTTTTCTAAACTCATGAATGTAGTCCTAACCAATCCAGTCACTCTTCATACGTCAGTCCTGCCATCCCAAGAATCAGTTTGGTAAGCCCTCATTGTAATCCCACCACAACCTTCCTCAGTAAGGAGCCAAAAACTACACACAACACCCAAGGTGTCATCTCACCAAGCCCCTGTACAATTACAGCAAGACATGCCTGCTCCTGTGCTCAAGTCATTTCACTATCATTTCTCTTTATTATTCATTCATGGGATAAGGACATCACTGGCCAGGCCAGCATTTATCATCCATCCCCAAGTGTCCAGAAGCCAGTTAGGAGTCAACCACATTGCTGTGGCTCTGGAATCCAATGTAAACCAGGCAAGGTGAGGATGGCAGTTTTCCTGCCTAAGAGCATTAGTGGTCCAGATGGGTTTTCCCCAACAATCAACGCATTGTCGTCATTAGACTCTTAATTCTAGATTTACACTGAATTCAAATTCTGCCATCTGCCATGGTAAGATTTGAACCCAGGATTGCATAACACTATCTGGGTCTCTGGATTAACAATTGAGTAATAATACCACGAGGCCATCACCACCATCTTAAAGCCAATGTAACATTTGTCTTCTTCACCACTTGCTAAACCTGCATACCTATTTTCTGCAAATGGTGTTCCCAGTACATTTAGGTCTTGTTGCATCTTCCCCTTTTCCTATCTATCTCTATTCAAGTAATAAAACACCTTCCTGTTTTTATAATCCAAGTGGATAACCTTACTTTTATCCACATCATACTCCATCTGCAATGGATTTGCACACACCCTCAACTTAGTTCAATGCTTAGTCAGTAGATAAGTTGTTATTATAATGTTGCATCTTTTCATATTTGTTTGCTCTGTGATAAATAGGCTAAATGTAGCTCTCCCAAAATAACATCAATAGGCCTCTATTTAGTCAGCATAAACAACTAACTATTCCAAGGAAATTCTTGATCAGTCTCATGGAGTTGTTCACAAACAATCCATTCATTCCATTTAATGTTTTAACAAAGATCTGTAGCTCAGATTGGGGTTGGAGCCATGGGTTGGTTCACCAAGCTGACTGGTTTTCATGCAAACATTGCACCTCCCTTCTGGGTGACATCATCAATGTTGTCTAGCCTCTGTTGAAGCGCTGTTGTCCCATTCTAAATTTATATGGTCCTATCTGTCATGGTGAGCCATCTTGTTTGCTGTTTTACACCATAGTGGTATGTAGATGTCTATTTCAACAGGCTTGTTTATCGTATCGGTGATTGGAAACCAAGCCTCCAGGAATTCTCATGCTTGTCTTTGTTTTACTTGTTCTAGTATTGTAACTTTGTCCCAGTTAAACTGATCTCCTTCTATGTCAGAGTGTTGAAACAAGAAAAAGGTGGTTGGGCCGTTGTGCTGTGAGTTGGCGTTCATATATCCTGGTGGTGATTTTCCTGCCCATCTCTCCTATGTAGTGTTTCTCGCAGTTGCTGCATGGTATTTTGTATATCACATTTGTCCTGCTCATAGTGGGTATTCGGTCTTTCAATTTTCAGAGTAACTGGCGAAGTGTGGCTGTTGGTTTATGTGCTATCCTTGTTTCAAGAGGTCAGAGGAGTCTAGTAATCAGCTCCAACATGTTTCTAATATAGGGTACGGCGGCCAGTGTGGTGAGACATACAGTGTCTTCTTGGCATTGTCTATTTGTCAGGTATTGATGGACAAAGCTGTCAGGATACCCGTTGCTGGCAAAGACTTTGTAAAGCTGGTCCTCTTCATTTTTGCACAGTTCCAGGTTATTGCAGTGTGTCATTGTTATTGTTTGCGTGGGTTTCCTCTGGGTGGTCCGGTTTCCCCCCACAATCCAAAGATGTGCAGGCTAGATGGATCAGCCTTGCTAAATTGCCCGTAGTGTTCAGGCGTGTGTGGGTTATAGGGGGATGGGTCTGGGTGGGATGCTTCAAGGGGCGGTGTGGACTTATTGGGCCGAAGGGCCTGTTTCCACACTGTGGGGAATCTAATCTAAACAGAGTCTTGACACAGCTGTCTTGACATGGCAAAACAGCACAACCAGCTTTCCCTTGGTTTCAACACACTCCAACATAGAAGGAGATCAGTTTAACTGGGACAAAGTTACAGTACTAGGACAAGCAAAACAAAGACAAGCATGAGAATTTCTGGAGGCCTGGTTTTCAGCCAACAATGTGATAAGCAAACATGTTGAAATAGACCCCACCTACATGCCACTATGAAGCAAAACCAGAAACAGGACTACCCACCATGACAGACTGGACAATATAAATTCAGAGTGGGACAGAACAACAGCGCTTCAACGGAGGCTGGACAGCACTGATAAGGTCACCTAGAAGGGGGATGAAACATTTGCATGAAAACCAGTCAGCTTGTCAAACCAACCAACAACTCCATTCATTCTATTTTTTTCCTGAAAAGATTTCTTTACGAAAGCGCCCATAAATAGTAACCTCAATAAAGGGATGATGGTTAAGAATGTTCAATTTAGTAATCCTGAGATACACCCACATTTTGTTCTGAGCTGTTATATAGTAAGGATAACAGATTAACACTCAGTGGAAGTTTCATAAATCTAGGCCTAGAATGAAATTCTAAGTTATTCAGAAATTACTTACTGCATAAAATTATACACCACAACAGCTTGCCACACCAAGAGCCGCACAAAAATACATATGGAGTTGGGAACACAAAAACAAATTGTTTTTTCCAAGGAAGAAAAACCGTTGTTTTAATGTACAGACATGGGTTTTGTTTGAAATACAGATTTTACTGAAACTTTTCATCTGTACTCGCAGGGCAATTTGCAAGAATACCAATGTAAATCGCTGTACTTTTAAACTGCCGAAGTGGAGAGTGATGATTGGCAGGCAAATGGACTCTAATCAGTAGCTACATTGTCATGGTGTGTGTCCCAGTTAATTATGTCTGACAGTTAACTGCCAAGTCTTGGTTAAACTTTAAACAAGGCAAGTTCAATTAGATGCAGCATTGTCCCAAGAAATAAGCAGGCAAATGGCTGTAAATAAAAACTGAAAGAACTGCAGATGCTGTGAATCAAAAACAAAAACAAAAGTTGCGATAAAAATTCAGAAGATCTGGCAGCATCTGTGAAAAAAATTCAGTCAATATTTTGGGTCCAGGGACCCTTAGTCAGGACTGACTGAAGCTAGGGAAAAGTCAATTTATATGTAAATAGCTGTCACCTATTTTGCTGAATTTGAACAGGCAAAAAATTTGGACATGATCTTTCAGTCTGCAAAGAATAGAGTCGATATGCTGATATATGTAGCTTCCAGTACATACAGGTACATCCCAAAGCAAGTCCGACTGACACTCCTAGCTGGCTGTCAGCATAAACCCTGACACATATGTGGTCATTTAGAAAATGTTGTTCATTCACAGAAGCATATCTCATGCTGACCCTGTTGTGTATTGTGCAAGCAGAGGCTGGTAAGATAGGGTCAGAACCTTATTTGCTGAAAACAGATGAAGGATGTCATCCACCAATCTTTGAGACATACAGCCGATTTACTTAGCAAGGCACTGGCGCTGAAATTCATATGCCATGTAGCTCATTTGTGTATTAGATAGGTGCATTTTTTTGGGGTTGATTGCAGCACCCTTTCAGTAATGAACATCAATCATTGCTATTGCACTGGAGCAATATGTAACTGTTCAGATAAGATGAACATTTCTTGACCCAATTGGTGCCTGTGCTGGGAGATGAAAATATAAACCATGATATTTGCTTCAAACTATTAATTGCACTGCCTCTCAAACTTCCATGTAAAAGAAATTGTTATTCTGCTCTAAATGCATTAATTTCATCATATTTAATTTAATTTAATCACATTTACTCATGTTCTGGTGTACTGTGCCCAGTTCTAGTCTCCCAGTTATCGGAAAGATACGTTTAAACTGGAGACTGTTCAAATGAGATTGACCAGGTTGTCACTGGAAATGAATGGTTTATATCGAGAGGTTGGATTGGCTGGGACTCTTTTCCACTGCAAGAGGCTGAGAGGTGACCTAACAGTGATTTATAAAATAATAAAGGTATATGTAAGGTGAATGGCAAGTGACAAATCTCGAGGGTTGGGGACTTCAAGCCTAGGGGACATAATGTTAAGGTGAGAGGAGAGAGATTAAAAAAAAACATGAAGGACAATTTTTCTCTGCACAGAGAGTGGTTCATGTGTGGAATGAACTTCCTGAGGAAGCAATGGATGTGAATATAATTACAATGGTTAAATGATACTTAGTTAAGTGCAAGAATAAGAAATTTTTGGAGGCATATAGGCAAAGTGCAGGCAGGTGGGATTAATTTAGTTTGGGATTATGGTCAGCATGGATTGGTTGAACTGAAGGGTCTGTTTCTATGCTGTACTCTATGACTCGATCTATACCCACTCTAAAAGATGCCAATATCTGCAATAAATAATGCAGTTTCACAAATTAATATATTAAATAAAGAACTGGCAGTGCGATGTACATCTTGTTTGTTTTATTAAAAGCAGTTGTTTCTCTAAGTCTACATAAGGCTGATCATCTGCCAAAAGAACATTCTGTCTTTTCCAGCGAGTGATATTTTCATTTGAAAGGTCTTTACTGAGCCTCACAAATCTAAAAGGCACCAAAAACACAAAAAATTTTAAATTGTACACTTTGGAATCTAGAATAAAAGATAAAAAAGGCTCTTTAATTATTATCTTTTCCTCCAAAAGGGTAGATGTGAATTGTAAGTTTCCAGAATAAAGCATTGTCAATGTGATCCCTGTTACTCTTTCCTTTCATTTTACTGTGAAGCACCCCAAGATACTTTACTATTTTAATGCCATTACATAAATGTAGGTATTTGCCCATGGGTCTATTCATATCTGACTCATTTTGAAATAAATTAAATATTTGCAAAATAAGTACCATCATCTGCTGTGCCCTTCTCAAGTCCACTCACAAGTTTTCAACTTCAACAAATGATGAGTAGAAGCAGCGATAGAGATCCAACATATCACAGATATCAAGTGCATATGTGATCAGAGATAATGGGAACTGCAGATGCTGGAGAATCCAAGGTAACAAACTGTGGGGCTGGAAGAGCACAGCAGGCCAAGCAGCATGCTGTGTTCTTCCAGCCCCACACTTTGTTATCAAGTACGTATGTGTTTTTTTATGTGTGCCACTAAGACAATCTACGGCCAAAGCTCTCAATGTTACACCTTGATGAGAGCCAAGAACAGAGAAGAGCTCATCAAGGTCAAGGTCAATGCTTGCTGATAAGGACATTGTGAAAAACACTTTGACTGAGGCTCTGTCTTCAACTTGGCTTCCTTCAATGTCATTCCTCGATGGTCAATCTCATTCAGCCTTGGCACCACCCCAGCTCTTTTCAGTTGTCTGAAATGAAGCCAAATTGTTCACAGCCTTGATGTCCTCATTGACAGCAGGATGAACTTCCAACTGCATATCAGCACTGTGTCTAAAATCTATCAACTTCAACTCTGTGATATTATGTAGCTTCATCACACTTCAGCTCATTTAGTTTTGAAATAAAGATTCAGACCTTTTTTTATCTCTCGACTTGATTATTCCAATGCACTCTGATCCTTACCCATCCTACTTTATTGTAGGATAAAACTCTGCTGCCTATTCCTTGATTTGTACTAAGTGCTGTTCACAAATTATCCCAGTACTCACAGGCTAACATCAAACCCTGTTCAAATAACACCTCAATTTTCAAATTGTCATCCATGTTTGCAATCCTCCCACAGCCTCCTCCCTCCCTATCTCAAAATCCCTTCCACCCTCTAAAACCTTTAAGGAATCAGTGCTCAATAATTCTGGGCTCTTGATTGTCCTCCATTTTAATTGTTACATCGCAGGTGGCCAAGGTCTCAGCAACGAAAGACCCTGGTTCTTGAATTTCCCTCTCTAGACTTCTATATATTTCTTTCTTCCTTTAAGGTTCCGTAACAGAATGGATTGAGAAGTCCAGTGAGGCTTATTTGAAAATTGGGTGCAACTTGCTGTATCATTTAGTTAAGTTCTGGGAGCCCAGAAGGTTTTTGCAAGGCAATTTCGAGCTGTCTATCACAGAAATCACAGATTCCCTATAGTGTGGAAACAGGCCATTTGGCCCAACAAGTCCACACTAATAAGTCTACAAGAGAGAATTGTTACTTATTCAGGATCTTATGGACTGCACATTTCAGCTCATTAATATGCAATTTTCTATCCTACTGTGAGCGAACTACATGTCTAGAAATCTTAACACGGAAGTCATCGTGGGCATCTGGAGACAGCAAGAACTGCAGATACTGGAGTCAAAGTCCACACAGTGTGGAACTGGAGGAACACAGCAGGTGAGGCAGCATCAGAGGAATAGGAAAGTTGAAGTTTCGGGTCAGGACCCTTCTTTGGCTCCTGATGAAGCATCCTGGCCTGAATCATTGGCTCTCTTGCTCTTTTGATGCTTCCTGACCTGTTGTGTTCCTAAGAGAGAGCACCTGGCAATTTCAGCTTGTTGCTCGCGACAAAGAGCCTTCATGTTCTCAACGTGCCAATAGCATCTCAGAGCATGATCCAAGGCATCTATAAATGTCATCCATTGACATTGGCATCCAATAATTTCCAGCCCCTCAGGATCCTCATTCACCGACAGAACACTCAAAAAGAAGAGACATGTATTGCAGGGTACATTGGAAACTAGTATTGAAAGGCTGCTGTTGGGACAATTCATAGAGTTAGAGAGTATTAGAGCACAGAAAGATGCCCTTTAGCACATTATGCCCAAGCCAGTCATCAAAAACCTTTCTACTCTGTTCACATTTCCCAACAATGAATCCAGAGCCGTGATCATGAGATATGTGAATTATTTCTGAAATGTTTCACCCTCTATCATACTTTTAGGCCATAAGTTCCAATAACACACCATCCTCTGGTTGAAGGGATAATGGGAACTGCAGATGCTGGAGATTCCAAGATAATAAAATGTGAGGCTGGATGAACACAGCAGGCCAAGCAGCATCTCAGGAGCACAAAAGCTGACGTTTCGGGCCTAGACCCTTCATCAGAGAGCTCTCTGATGAAGGGTCTAGGCCCGAAATGTCAGCTTTTGTGCTCCTGAGATGCTGCTTGGCCTGCTGTGTTCATCCAGCCTCACATTTTATTATCTTATCCTCTGGTTGAAACTTGGTTTCCTTAAATCCCCTCTAAATTTCCTGTCCCTTAGCATCATTCTATGCCCTGTAACAATTGATTCCTTTACAAAATGGAAAGATCATATCTATTTGCCCTATCCATACTCCTCACAATTTTGTAGATCTCAGTCAGGTCCCCCCTTAGCCATCTCTGCTTCAAAGAAAACAATGCTAATCCACCTTCATAGTTGAAACACTCCAGCCTGGGCAACATCCTGATGAACTTCTCTTTCGATTCCTCCCACTTCCTACAGACTAACGGGGTGGCCATGGGCACCCGCATGGGCCCCAGCTATGCCTGCCTCTTTGTAGGTTACGTGGAACAGTCCCTCTTCCGCACCTACACAGGCCCCAAACCCCACCTCTTCCTCCGTTACATTGATGACTGTATCGGCGCCGCCTCTTGCTCCCCAGAGGAGCTCGAACTGTTCATCCACTTCACCAACACCTTCCACCCCAACCTTCAGTTCACCTGGGCCATCTCCAGCACATCCCTCACCTTCCTGGATCTCTCAGTTTCCATCTCAGGCAACCAGCTTGTTACTGATGTCCATTTCAAGCCGACCGACTCCCACAGCTACCTAGAATACACCTCCTCCCACCCACCCTCCTGCAAAAATTCCATCCCCTATTCCCAATTCCTCCGCCTCCGCCGCATCTGCTCCCACGATGAGGCATTCCACTCCCACACATCCCAGATGTCCAAGTTCTTCAAGGACCGCAACTTTCCCCCCACAGTGGTCGAGAACGCCCTTGACCGCGTCTCCCGCATTTCCCGCAACACATCCCTCACACCCCGCCCCCGCCACAACCGCCCAAAGAGGATCCCCCTCATTCTCACACACCACCCCACCAACATCCGGATACAACGCATCATCCTCCGACACTTCCGCCATCTACAATCCAACCCCACCACCCAAGACATTTTTCCATCCCCACCCCTGTCTGCTTTCCGGAGAGACCACTCTCTCCATGACTCCCTTGTTCGCTCCACACTGCCCTCCAACCCCACCACACCCGGCACCTTCCCCTGCAACCGCAGGAAATGCTACACTTGCCCCCACACCTCCTCCCTCACCCCTATCCCAGGCTCCAAGATGACTTTCCACATTAAGCAGAGGTTCACCTGCACATCTGCCAATGTGATATAGTGCATCCACTGTACCCGGTGCGGCTTCTTCTACATTGGGGAACCAAGGGGAGGCTTGGAGACCGCTTTGCAGAACACCTCCGCTCGGTTCGCAATAAACAACTGCACCTCCCAGTCACAAATCATTTCCACTCCCCCTCCCATTCTTTAGATGACATGTCCATCATGGGCCTCCTGCAGTGCCACAATGATGCCACCCGAAGGCTTCAGGAACAGCAACTCATGTTCCGCTTGGGAACCCTGCAGCCCAATGGTATCAATGTGGACTTCACCAGCTTCAAAATCTCCCCTTCCCCCATCGCATCCCAAAACCAGCCCAGTTCGTCCCCTCCCCCCACTGTACCACACAACCAGCCCAGCTCTTCCCCTCCACCCACTGCATCCCAAAACCAGTCCAACCTGTCTCTGCCTCCCTAACCTGTTCTTCCTCTCACCCATGCCTTCCTCCCACCCCAAGCCGCACCTCCATCTCCTACCTACTAACCTCATCCCACCTCCTTGACCTGTCCATCTTCCCTGGACTGACCTCTCCCCTCCCTACCTCCCCACCTATACTCTCCTCTCCACCTATCTTCTTTTCTCTCCATCTTCAGTCCGCCTCCCCCTCTCTCCCTATTTATTCCAGAACCCTCACACCATCCCCCTCTCTGATGAAGAGTCTAGGCCCGAAACGTCAGCTTTTGTGCTGCTGAGATGCTGCTGGGCCTGCTGTGTTCATCCAGCCTCACATTTTATTATCTTGGATTCTCCAGCATCTGCAGTTCCCATTATCACTTATCCTGATGAATCATCTTTGTAGCCTTTTCAGTGCAATCAAATCCATCATATGATGCAAAATATATACACATGCATTTTTTTCTCACTCATTTACAGGATAGAGGCATCACTGGCTAGGCCAGTATTTACTGCCTATCTCTAATTGTCCAGAGTCAGCCACATAACTGTGGGTGTGGATTCATATCTAGGCCGAACCAGGTAACATCAGCAGTTTTCTTCCCCAAAGGACATTAGCGAACCAACAGTGTAAACATGGTTGCCTGTGGGCATTCTATTTTTTACAATGGCATCCAATAATTACCAACCCCTCAGGATTCAATTTTCACTATTCTACTACAGTGGGATTCAAATTTGTCCCAGAATATTAGTCTGGTGTTCTAGATTATTAATTCAGTGAAATTCAGTAGAGTTGACTTAGAGAGGGTGTTTAGATAGGATGCTACTAAGGGCTGGTAAACTGAGTAGTTAATTGGTGACTACGGTGATGGAATGTGATGATAAGTGACAGCCATGATGAATTTGTGGTTAAAGTGCCGTTACGTTACTGGTGAGGGACAACACAGAATTAGAATTTAGAGGACAGAGTTGTCACTAGGCTACTAATCTAGATACTCAGGTAATGTTCTGGGAACTTGAGTTTGAATGCTGCTTTGGCAAATGTTATAATTTGAATTATACAACAAATATCCACAATTAAGAATCTAATGACAGCTATGTAACAATTGATGAATGCCAGAAAAAAATAAAATATCTGGTTCACTAATGCCCTTTCAGGAATGAAATCATGCAACTTCAGGCCCACAGTAACGTAGTTGATTCTCAACTGGCCTACGGGTAATTAGGGATGGGCAGTAAATGCTGGCCTAACCAGTAACACTTTTTGGAAAAAAAAGCTTCACCATCAAAACATTAATATAAAGATAAATTCATATGAATTTTTTAATTCAAAGATTTCCAAAATCTCAAATCAAAAAAAGAAACATGCACATTTGTATTGCACTTCAATGGAAGACTCAGAGTGCTTTTTGGCTAATCAAGTACTTTTTGAAGTATAGCTCTTGTTTTAAAGCTAGAAAGCATGGCAGCTGATTCACACTCAACAACCCCTTACAAGTCCCAAAGTAGTAATGATCAGTTGTGAATTGACAATAAATGTTGGCCAAAGCACAAGGCCTCGTTCCCCTGAAAATCCTCAGAATGGGATTGTTTACATTCCCTGGGCAGTCTTGTCTTATCATTTCATCTGAAAGATGGCACTTCTAACATGTAAACATATGAAGTGGGCCATTTGTTCCCTTGAGCCTCCTCCACCAGTTAATCAGAATGGGTGAGCTGATTACTCCATACCCCTGCCAAGTATAATAGTCTTTCAGCCTCTCACTCATCAAGTATCTATCTACCATAGTCTTAAAGAGATTCTGGTCCAATCACCTTTTGAAGAATAAAATTACAAAGAGTCATGCCACTACTAGTAAAAGAGTCCTACTTATTTCTGTCTTCAAGAGTGAATCCTCATTTGTACACAGTGACCCATAGTTCTAAAAAGCCCCACAATCAGGAACTATCTTTCCACATTCAGCCTCTCAAGGCCCCTCAGCATATAGTATGTTTCAGTCAAGTTACCTATTACTCTTATAAACTCCAGCAGACACAAATCTAACCTGTCTAGCCTTCCTTATAAGAACTCCTGCACTTTCCAGGTATTAGTCGACAACACCATGAGACCATAAGACCATAAGAGAAAGGAACAGGAGCTTGTTCTGCCATTGAATAGCATCAAGGCTGATCTGACATTCCTCACATCCACAAATTAGTTTGTCTCTGATCTGTCTCTGATGAAGGGTCTAGGCCCGAAACGTCAGCTTTTGTGCTCCTGAGATGCTGCTTGGCCTGCTGTGTTCATCCAGCCTCACATTTTATTATCCACAAATTAGTTGTGTTGCCTTTGGTTCCCTGATTGATTGAGAATCTATATCAGCTTTAAATATGCACAAGGACTCCACCCCCAAGCTCTCCGTGACAAAGAGTTCCAAAAACAACCCTCTGAGAGAAGAAATTCCTCCTGAACTCAGTCTTGAATTAATGCTCCTTTATTCAGAGACTATGCCCTCTGGACCTAGATTATCCGATGAGGGGAAGCATCCTCAAGAAAAACCTTGTCAAGCCCCTTGAAAATCCAATATGTTTCAACAAGATCACCTCTCATCTAAACTTTGGTAAGTAGAGTCCAAACCTGTTTAACCTTTGCTCATAAGACAATCCCTCCATAGCAGGGATCATCCAAGTGAACCTTCGCTGAGCTACAGCTAATTTTTTGTTGTCCAACACTTATGGGAACAAAAGAGTACCAGTTGATTGAATATACCGGATAGTCAAGAGGTCCACGTAATCTATGTAAAAACACGCACTAAGTAATAGAAACATAATGCAGGGAGTATATACATCACTGTTATTTACAGCATAAATCACTTAAACAACAATACAGCATTGCTTGAAATAAAATTTACCAGCAGACAGCCTTCTCATCTGCACCCTAAACTGACTATTCCGACTTCATGAAGATCACAATAATACAGTAAACTTCCAGTCGTTCAACAATATACTTTTTGCTGGTTTATTGAGAGTGCCAATTCTTAAGGTGTTGAGTAAAACAAAGTTTGCAGTACCTCCAAGGAAAAGATATATTACCTTAAATAAGGGGGCCAAAGCTGTCCACAATATCCAAACGTGGTCTGACTAATAGCTTGTACAATTGCAGTATGACTTTCTTATTCTTAGACTCTGAATCCTTAAAATAAAAGCCAACCTTTTTGAAATGTTTCCAATACATTTACATCTTTCCTTAAATAAGGAAAACAATACTACATAAAACTCCAGATGTATTCTCGAAAATGCCCTGTTTCATTGATAGATACTGAGCTATTCTTAATAATCATATATGGGAAGGAGTTGGCTAACTGGTATTATCATTAGATTATTAACCCAGTGACTCAGGGAATGTTCTGAGGAGAGATAATGAGAACTGCAGATGCTGGAGAATCCAAGGTAACAAAGTGTGAAGCTGGATGAACACAGCAGGCCAAGCAGCATCTCAGGAGCACAAAAGCTGACGTTTTGGGCCTAGACCCTTCATCCTTTTGTCAGCTTTTGTCAGCAACTGAGATGCTGCTTGGCCTGCTGTGTTCATCCAGCTTCACACTTTGTTATCAGTGTTCTGAGGATCTGGGTTTTATTCCTGACAGCACAGGTGGTGGCATTTGAATTCACTAAAAGAAACCTGTAATTAAGAATTTAATGATGACCATGGAGTTGTTGTTGATTGTTGGGGGAAAGATCCATCTGGTTCACAAATGACCTTCCGGAAGGAAAACTCTTTACATAGTCTGGTCTGTATGTGGACTCCAGACCCACAGCAATGTGGTTGAAGCATGGTTATTGGGGATGTGCAATAAATGTTGGCCTAGTCAGTGATGCCTGTATCCTGTGAATAAAACAAAACACCTTTCAATAATGTCTTTCACCTTTCAAATTCACTTGATGTACTTGCATACCAACATCCTGCAATTCATGGGTGATGCATTGGCTTAGTGGTTAGCTGCCTCACAATGGCAGGGACCTGGATTTGATTCCAGCCTCAGGCGACTGTATGTGTGGAGTTTGCCCATTCTCCATGAGCCAGCGTGGGTTTCCTCCCACAGTCCAAAAATGTGCAGGTTTGGTGGATTAGTCATAGAAAATGCAGGGTTATAGAGATGGAATCTGACTGGGTGAGCTGCTCGATAGAGGGTTGGTGTGGACTCAAAGGGCCAAATGGCCTGCTTCCACTTTGTAGGGATTCTGTAGGAATTGTAGGAAAGATGTGGAAGCTTTAGATAGGGCGCAGAGGAGATTTACCAGGATACTGCCTGGACTGTAGGGCAGATGGAGGTTGGGGAAGATGGGGGATGGGGAAAAGGGGAGATGTCAGAACTAGGTTCTTCACACAGAGATGGGTGGGCATGAGGAATGCGCTGTCGGCGGTGGTAATGGAGTCAGATTCTTTACAGACTTTTAAGCAACTCTTGGACAGACACATGGAGGATAGTAAAATGTCGGGTCTGCAGGGTAGATATATCACAGTCGGATAATAGGTCAGCACAACATCATGGGCTGAAGGGCTTGTACTGTGCTGTGTCGTTCTATGTTCTACCATCCTACGCTCAAGGATGTCCACTCTGCATCTCAGAGCTCCACAATTTCTCATTGTTTCGATAATACGTTTCTTTTTTCATTTTTCCAACAATTTCATTTTCTTCCATTATGCACCACTTGAAATATCTCTGCCAAACCATTTAACCTGTCACTATCCATTTGTAGTTTCCTTATGTCCTCCTCATAATTTACTTTTTTAAACAATCTTTCTACTAACAGTTCAATGGTTCATCCCAGTACTACAACGGAGTGTCAGACATGTTTTTTGTTACTTAAGCCCTGGAGTGGGACTCGAAACAGACATTGAAAATCAGAGGCAAGTGAGCTACCAACTGAGCCACAGCTGACACAAATTAAAAGTGAATAAAGTAGTGTTTAATGATTGTTGTTATGAAAACAATTACTCAGCATTTGAGTCTTGCAACTGCAGTTTGCATTATTAGAGGTTGAATGATTAAATGATTTGCTCAACAGTCATTCCTACTTTAACAGAAACATCAACCATTGAAAATAATTTTGCAAAACACTAACTTTAAATCTGATTCTTTAAAGCCAAAGTTTTTAGTACAGTATCAATTTTACACAAGTCAAATATGTTTTTGAGTTGCCACTGAATTTATAAAACTCTTTGATAAATATCAAATGTGCAAATGAGACCAAATAACGATGTATAAAAATGAATTAGATTTCCAGGCATCTGGTCAAACTAAGAAGAAGTAATCTTTTTTATTATCAATACTGCAGAGGCAAATGGAGAACACAGAACAGGATATATCAGCAATGGTTTGATCTCAGCTCTGATGAAAGTACCTCTTTCTCTTATCTGTCGATGCTTTCTTCCCCCAAGTCCGGTTGCTGTCTTTATTTTACAGTATTTCACTTCTCCGTATTTGCATCCTGATTTCCTGATGGTCATTTCCTGTTGCAGGTCAGTAATGTCATCTCCAGCAGCCAATTGGCATTAACTTTAAAACCAATTTGACATATATGACATGCTCTAGCTGAGCTCAACTGTCCTTCCCATAATTAAAAACACATGGGGATTTGTAACATGATTCCACCACAACATTTCAGGCTTTTAGTGCTACAGTTTTGTTTGCAGGTGATCCTTCTTTCCTTGTAGAACTCAGTAGATCAGTCAATCTCACATTTCATTCCTTTGGATTTTATTAACTTCCTGCCTCCATATTCCTGACTTCAGGTATAATTTGAATCTGGGGACTATTTTACATTGTTCCTCCTTGGTCATTAGGAGATCCAATACGTGGAGAGGTCGATAGGAGGTCCCAAGATGAATTCCTCTGCTGTTGCAATGTCTTCTGGCCATTAAGCAATCCGAGTGTTATCAAAGTTGACACATAGAATACAGCCAAAGTTAGAAGAAAGATGAGAAACATCAAAGTATGTCACTGGGCAGAAAAATGAAAACAAAAAGCAGGAACTTGTTTTGTGCCTCTCTCGATTTTGTTTAGTGAAAAAGAAAACCAACCATGTCGTGAAATGGTTTCAGAGAGAGTAGGAACTGCAGATGCTGGAGAATCTGAGATAACAAGGTGTAGAGCTGGATGAAACAGCAGGCCAAGCAACATCAGAGGAGCAGGAAAGCTGGCCCTTCTTCAGAAATGGGAGAAAGGAAGGAGATTCTGAAATAAATAGGGAGAGAGGGAGAGGTGGATAAAAGATGGATACAGGAGCAGATACAAGGCCAGGAGACAGACAGGTCAAAGATGTAGGAATGCAGCCAGTAAAGGTGAATGCAGGTGGGGAATTCGGGATGGGATAGATCAGTCCAGGGAGGATGGGCAGGTCAAGGGGGCGAGATAAGGCTAGTAGTTAAGAGATGGGAGTGGGGCTTGATGTGGGAGGAGGGGATAGCTGGGAGGAAGGATAGGTTAGGGAGGCAGGGACAAGCTGGGCTGGTTTTGGGATGCAGTAGTGGGAGGGGAGATTTTGAAGCTTTTGAAGTCCACATTGATACCATTGGCCAGCAGGGTTCCCAAGCAAAATATGAGTTGTTGTTCCTGCAACCTTCGGGTGGCATTGTTATGGCACTGCAGGAGCACCAGGATGGACATGTTGTCTGAGGAATGGGAGGGGGAGTTGAAATGGTTAGCAACGCAGAGGTACAGTTGCATAGTGCGAACCAAGTGCAGGTGTTCCACCATGCAGGCCCCAAGCCTCCGCAAGCCTCACAAACTTCAAAATCGCCCCTCCCCCAAAACAAACATTTAAGCAGTAATGTCTTATGCTTAAGAAAGTTCAGTACAGAGTGAGAGCTTGCACCTGAATTTTTAATGGTGCTTGTCTATTTGAAAGGACAGCCATTTGGGAAGCAGATAGTTCTGTTAACAAATATTACACTGGTGCAATAAAGAGAAAGAATCTTCATCTCAATATTCTAGATCTAATAATGTGAGATTAAACAGGATTAATTAATAGCATTATTGTGAATATATACCTTGATAGCATTGAAAGTAGTAAAAGTGAATATCACTTTCAGTTTGGGGGAAAGTAGAATGGGTCTAAATCTTCTTTTGAAATTTAAATAAGGCCAATTATGAGGGCTTGAGGAAGAAACATAAACTTGGAAATTGAACTAAAGGACAGGCCTGTAAAAGTACAATTGGGGATGTTCAAGGAAATATTTCACATTGCTCTGAAAAGATACATTCCATAAAGACTCCATAGGAAAAAAATGCAAAATCTGCGGCTAACAAAGGAATTGTAATGAAATTGAATTGAAAAGGATTCAATTCCATGAAGATTAGTGAACGTTCAGAAGATTGGATAGAATTATTTTTAAAAGTGTGTAATGACCAAAATTATAATGAGAGAGAAATTTGAATCCAAGAGAAAGCTAAGTAGAAGTATAAAATCAGTTATTTAGAGTTTCTACACATATTTAAAAAGGAAAAGAGGAAGTTAAGTGTACATTTGCTCTTCATCGAGGGTGTCTAAGGAATTAATAATGGAAAAGGAGAAATGGTGAGACAATTGAACAGATAATGTTTATCTGTCTTCACCATTGAGGGCATCAATAACATGCCAGAAATAATATAAATCAAGAGGTGAAAGGGAAGGAAGAACTTAAACAGCTACAATCACCAAGTAAAGAGCACTGAGAAAATAATTACAACTAAAAGCAGAGAAGTTTTCATATTAGGGCTAATGGGAACTGCAGATGCTGGAGAATCGAGATAACCAAGTGTGGAGCTGGATGAACACAGCAGGCCAAGCAGCATATTAGGAGCACAAAATCTGCCCACCTATCTTCTCCTCTATCCATCTTTGAAGCACCTCCCCCTCTCTCCCTATTTATTTCAGAACCCTCTCCCCATCCCCCTTTTCTGATGAAGGGTCGAGGCCTGAAACGTCAGCTTTTGTGCTCCTAAGATGTTGCTTGGCCTGCTGTGTTCATGCAGCCCCACATTTGGTTATCAAGTTTTCATATTTTTCAGGGCCTCATCCTAGTTTCTGAAAAGAGGTGACTGCTGACTCTGTATAAGCATTGATTTTAAATTTCTAAAATCCCCTGGGCTCTGGGAATATCCCAAAAGATTGAAAAATATTGATTGTATCTCCTCTATTAAAAAAAGAAAAGGGGCAGAAAACAAGACAGGTCAGTTGATGTAACATCTGAATTTGAGAAAATGCTCAAATCTGTCATTAAGGAATTTATTGGAGAGTATTTAGAAAATGTCAATGCAAACAGGTAAGTAGGCATGACTTTATGAAAAGGGAATTATGTTTGACTAATTTATAAGCAATCTCTGCAGACGTAACAAACAACTTGGATAAAGTAGAAGCTTCAGACATGCTTGAACTTTCAGAAGACATTTGATGAGGCACCACATCAAAGGTTCCTAAAGAAAATAAGAACTCATAATGGAGGAGGTAACATATTAGCACAGACAGAGATTTAGTTAGCTAACTGGAAACAGGTTGGCAACATAAAACAAGCACAGTACCACAGTGATCAGCGCTGAGTCCTCAACTATTAACAATCTACTTCTGCGACCTGGATGAAGGGTCTGCATGTGTGGCTGCTAATGAACAAAAATTGAATTTGATGAGTAAATAAGGATAAGGGGTAAGTGTGTGGTTTTAAAAAATTGCCAGATGGAGTATAATGTGGGAAAATATTCACTTTTCCACTTTGGCAGCAAGAATAGAAACACAATTTTTTTTCTCTTTAAATAGAGAGCATTTGCAGAACACTGCAGCATAGAGGGATCTGGGTGTCCTGGCAAATAAATCACAAGACATTATTATGCAGGTTAGTATTAGGAAAGCAAATGGAATGTTTTCACTTACTGCAAGGGAAACAGAACATAAAAGTGGGGATGTTTTGCTAACATGTTGAACAGAGTGTTGGTGAGACCACATCAAGAGTATCGTGTATAATTGGCTTTGTCTTATTTACAGAAGGGCATTAGGAGAATTTCAAAGGGAATAGAGTGTAAAAGCAGAGAGAGTAGGAACTGCAGATGCTGGAGGAGCAGAAAGGCTGATGTTTCAGACCTTAAAAAAGGGTCCAGACCTGAAACGTCAGCTTTCCTGCTCCTCTGATGCTGCATGGCCTGCTGTGTTCATCCAGCTCTACACCTAGTTATCTCAGAGCATAAAAGCTGTGAGGTTTTGCTAAAATTGTGTTCAGCGCTGGTTGGACCACCGCTAGAATATTGTGAACAGCACCTTGTCTAAGAAAGAATATACTGGCATTGGAGGTAGGGCAGAGAAGGTTCACTAGGCCGATCCTGAATATGCAGGAACCACTTTACGAGGAGAGGTTGGGTATGTGCTAGAATTTAAGAGAATGAGGGTGGGGGCAACCTAATTGAAACATGTATGATTCTTAGGGTACTTGATGGGGTAAGTGTAACAAGGCTTTTCCCCTTATTAGAGAGTCCAGGGCCAGAGGAAATTATCTCAGATTGAGGGGTCATACAATTAAGACTGAGGTAAGGAGGAATTTCTCCTCTCAGAGGACACTGAATCTATAAAAGCCCTTATCACAGAGGGCTGTCGAGGCTGGGTTAATAGGTATATTCAGGTCTGAAATAGACCGACTATTAATCAGTAAGGGAACTAAGGGTTATGTCAAAAAGGAAGAGAAGTGGAGTTGGGGAATGTCAGATCACCCGTGATCTTATTGAATGGTGGAACAGATTTAATGGCTGAATGGCCTACTTCTGCTCCAAAGTCTTGGTTTTTACTCATTCACGATAGTAATTTTCCAAATAATTGTAGTTACAAATCTAATTGAATCAAATATTTGGGAGGGATCTTATAGTGCAGCACAACATCGAGGGCCAAAGGGCCTGTACTGTGCTGTAATGTTCTATGTTCTATGCTCTATAACCTCTGAGCCAGGAGTCCTGTCTTCAGGACTGGCAAGAATTGCGATTCTGACATTGTTTGGCCCAGTGTTGGCAGCTGTAAGGCGGCAGAAGAGGGATGGCAGCACAGGTGCCCAAGATGGTGATCAGCTGACTCAGGACTGATGGACTCTCTTTAAGCTATGTGTGAGTGATAATGGGAACTGCAGATGCTGGAGAATCCAAGATAATAAAATGTGAGGCTGGATGAACACAGCAGGCCCAGCAGCATCTCAGTGCTCCTGAGATGCTGCTGGGCCTGCTGTGTTCATCCAGCCTCATATTTTATTATCTCTTTAAGCTATATTATTTTTCCTTATTCTTAAATTATTTAAAATGGCACCAAATTGTGGTGACAGATGAAAACTTTTCACTGTATTTTATTGTATTCTTATTGTGACAATAAAATCATTCATTCATCATTCTGAAGTGTGTAACAACATCTCTGAAGTGTTTGGCTTGAAAATATCTTGAAGAAAATGTTCAACGTGTGCTCCTAATTAGGAGAATTGGATATGTGTTCAGTTAAAGATACTTTTAGCATAACAATGAGTTAAAGTTTTGTCATGTTGAGGTTGTACAAGACATTGACGAGGCCTCTTCTGAACCAGTGTGTCCAGTTATGGTCATCCTGTTCTCGCAAGGGTATTATTAAGCTGGAGAGGATTCAGAAGAGATTTACCAGGAAGTTGCCAGGAATGGAGGGCTTGAGTTATAACAAGAGGCTAGATAGATTGGGATTTTTTCCACAGGACCATACGAAGTAGAGGGATAACCTTGTAGAGGTTTATAGAATCATGAGGGCTATAGCTAACGTGAATGGCAAGTGTCTTTTCCTTAGTGTGGGGAATTTTTCAAGACTGGGGACATATTGAGAGGGGAAAGATTTAAAAAAGATGTTAGGGGCAATTTTTGTAGAGTGGTTTGTGTGTGGAATGAACTTTCAGAGGAACTGGCAGATAGGGTTACAGTAGCAACATTTGAAAGACAGTTAGATAAGCAGATGAATAAGAAATGTTCAGACCGATAGAGACAAGTGCAGGCAGTTGGGGCTGGCTTAGTTTGAGATTATGGTTAGCATGGATTGATTGGAGCAAAGGGTCTGTTTCCATACTGTATGATTCTAACTTAATCTGCCTAAAGATAAAGAATAGATTTTCAAATAAATATTTAAAGAAGATTATAGTCAGCCCAATATAATTTCCTGGTAGGGTGAAATATCTTTATCTCAATCTTTAAAATATAGGAAAGTCCTTTAGCAGACTTCAATTCTACTTGTTGCTGTTGATCCATGAAGATTCAAAGAGTTGTCTCACTGGAATAGAACATAGAACATAGAACATTACAGCACAGTACAGGCCCTTTGGCCCTCGATGTTGTGCCGACCTGTTATACCGATCTCAAGCCCATCTAACCTACACTATTCCATGTACATCCATATGCTTGTCCAATGATGACTTAAATGTACCTAAAGTTGATGAATCTACTACCGTTGCAGGCAAAGCGTTCCATTCCCTTACTACTCTCTGAGTAAAGAAACTACCTCTGACATCTGTCCTATATCTTTCACCCCTCAATTTAAAGCTATGCCCCCTCGTGCTCGCCGCCACCATCCAAGGAAAAAGGCTCTCCCTATCCACCCTATCTAACCCTCTGATTATTTTTTATGTTTCAATTAAGTCACCTCTCAACCTTCTTATCTCCAATGAAAACAGCCTCAAGTCCCTCAGCCTTTCCTCGTAAGACCCTCCCTCCACACCAGGCAACATCCTAGTAAATCTCCTCTGCACCCTTTCCAAAGGTTCCACATCCTTCTTATAATGCGGTGACCAGAACTGTACGCAATGCTCCAAGTGCGGCCGCACCAGAGTTTTGTACAGCTTCGCCATAACCTCTTGGTTCCGGAACTCAATCCCTCTATTAATAAAAGCTAAAACACTGTACGCCTTCTTAACAGCCCTGTCAACCTGGGTGGCAACTTTCAAGGATCTTTGTACATGGACACCAAGATCTCTCTGCTCATCTACACTACCAAGAATCTTACCAATAGCCCTGTACTTTGCCTTCCGGTTACTCCTACCAAAGTGCATCACCTCACACTTGTCTGCATTAAACTTCATTTGCCACCTCTCAGCCCAGCTCTGCAGCTTATCTATGTCTCTCTGCAACCTACAGCATCCTTCGTCACTATCCACAACTCCACCAACCTTAGTGTCGTCTGCAAATTTACTAACCCATCCTTCTACGCCCTCATCCAGGTCATTTATAAAAATGACAAACAGCAGTGGACCCAACACCCACCCTTGCGGTATACCACTAGTAACTGGTCTCCAGGATGAACATTTCCCATCAACTACCACCCTCTGTCTTCTTTCAGCAAGCCAATATCCGATCCAAATTGCTATATCTCCCACAATCCCATTCCTCCGCATTTTGTACAATAGCTTATTGTGGGGAACCCTATCGAACACCTTGCTGAAATCCATATACACCACATCAACCGGTTTACTCTCATCTACCAGTTTGGTCACCTTCTCAAAGAACTCAATAAGGTTTGTGAGGCACGACCTTCCCTTTACAAATCCATGCTGACTATCCCTAAACAATTTATTCTTTTCGAGATGATTATAAATCCTATCCCTTATAACCTTTTCCAACACTTTACCAACAACTGAGGTAAGGCTCACTAGTCTATAATTACGAGGGTTGTCTCTACTCCCCTTCTTGAACAGGGGAACCACATTTGCTATCCTCCAGTCATCTGGCACTATTCCTGTAGACAATGATGAACCTCTGTGTCTAGAAACGACTTGCAATTGCTTACAAAAGGTGGAGTTTGTATTGGTTCATAATAATCTCTTTCTGAAAAAGTCTAGTTCACAGTAAGTAACTTCACAGGCAGAAGCCTATTTATTCACACATCCCCTTCTGTCTGCAATGCTGTGTAAGAGTTTGCTTCTGGCATAGTGTCGGATTCTCATACTACTTTGATCAGCTTCAAATTGAATATCCTACTTGCTGGATTAGTTTGATGACTTTCTTCACAGAGTGACACGGGAACCAAAGGATATTGAGTGTAGGCAAGAAAGTGGAGTTAAGGCCACAATCAGAACAGTCACGATCTAATCAAAAGGCAGATCAAGCTTCAGGATCTGAATGGCCCACTCGGCTCTTAATTTGTACATTCATATGTTTAAAAATCATCAGTCTCCCATTTAAGACAGACACGAGGAAGCGTTTTTTTTCTCTCAGGTGGACATTATTCTCAAACCTTGGTAGCAGTTCAAGCTGAGACATATATTCAGGGCTGAGTAAAGCAAATTTTTGATCCAGGAGGGTCTCAAGAGTGAGGGTTTACTAGTGTTCCAATTCCTTATATTCTTATATTTTTAGTTGTATTGGAAATGCACTGCCTTAAAAGGAACCTGGATCAGAAATTCATTTTGATACGTTAGCTTGGCTGATTTGGTAATACGTCTGTAGTTAAATCAGGATTTAAGGCTTATCCTACAACATTCACTCCAAGGAGTGTTGTACTGTATGTAGCGCTAACCCTTGGTAAACATGTTACACTGGGTAACAGGATTAAATGTTGGAGAAACTCAGCTGGTCTGGCAGCAATTGTGGAGAATGAAACAAAGATAACATTTCAATACCTCTCCACCACTCTCTTATTTTAAAGACACTCCTTAAAACTTTCTTTTTTGAGCAAGCTGTTTGTCCATCTGCCCTAATGTCACCTTATCTGTCTCAGTGTCTATTGCTTCTTTTTAATATGCTTGTGAAACGCCTTTAATGTTATTACATTAAGAGCACCAAGCTGAAAAATAAGTTGTTGTTTCCTCCACATGTTTGCGCTCACACCAATGCTGCTTTTCTGTCATTGCCAAATATTAACAGAACACGATGGAACATAACATGGCGTCTCAACAAATATTCAATTCTTTTGAAAGTGGATTACCCTCATTTTGTCTAATTCAGAAGGGGTACAGAAAGGCTTAAATTATGAGGCTGGTTTGTATTTGCTTGAGTTTAGTGGAATAAAGGTGATATAACTGAGGTGATTAACATAATTAAGTAACTCGAAAGGTCAAAAACCACAAATGTTTCTTCTAGTTGAAGAGTTACGAACAAGGTGACATAACCTTGACCAAAGTATATAGTTCCTCTTGCAGAATAATGAACATCTGAGTTTGCAAATAAATTGAAAATATAAACAAAAATATTACTACACCTTTGTTAGGAAAGTTAGATGCAATAAGATAAAGATCAGCTACAGCTTACTTGAACAGCAGAACTATCTTAAGAGCATGATGAGCTGCTTTCATGACTATCTTCTGCTCTTACTTGTGTGATATTTATTGTTAAACATCAAAGACTAAACATTGTTGGAATATGTATTAACTCTTGTGCAATTCTACCATACCAGCTCATGTTCAATCGGTACTATTCTCACCTCTGACTCACAAGGTTTGGTGTTCAAGTTTTGTGGAATCCCTACAATGAGGAAAAAGGCCATTCAGCCCATCAAGTCTGAACCGATGTACTGAAGACAGTCCCACCCAGACCCAATCCCTTATTCAATCCTTGTAATCTCACTAATCCACCTAACCTGCATGTCTTTGGACCATGGGACGAAACCACAGCAGAAAACTCACACCGACACAGGGAGAACATACAAGATCCGCATAGACAATTGGCCCACTCTGGATTTGACCCCATGTTCCTGGTGTTGTGAAACCGCAGTTATAACCGCTCAGCTATCATGCTGCCTGAGAGCATCAAAACTGATGTGGAAAAGGCAACTATCAAACGTGATGTCTTTTGGGTGAAATGTTAAACCTAGACCCCATTTTTCAGCTTGGTTGGATACAAAATACCTATGTTTCTAAGGAGAGAAGGGGTGTTATCTATTGTGTTCTGATCAATATCTATCCCACTGTCAACATCACAGAAAGAGCGGTGACTTGATCTTTATCATACTATTGCTTATGGGAGTTTGCTGAGTGCAGCTTGACTTCCATGTTTTCTACATTACACCAATGGTTATATCTCAAGGCTCCTTCATTGTTTGTAAACAACTGAGATGTCTCGTGATTGTGTAAAGCTCTGTATAGATGCAAGACTTTCTTTCTTTTCCTTTATCATTGCAGGGTTAGCAATGGGGTAAAAAATGTTAGTGAGATTTGCAAAGCCAAACCAAAACAATAAGTTTCCTGGCTCTACAATATAAAGAGTGCCATAGACTCAAAGAATCATAGAATTGTACGGTACAGAGAAGACCCTTTAGTCCATGGGACCTGTACTACCAAAAATACACAACTACATTTGCTAGCCCCACTTTCCCACACTACAGCCATAGCTTTGAATATTATGAACTTTGGAAAATGCTGAAGGATTGCGCCATACGATAGCTTCATTTTCTATCATAAGCACAATAGCCTGATGTTTGATGGTGGGATCATTGTCTCAGGGAGATAGGAGGAGGTGTCCAATAGTTGGCGCTCAGCCTCCACAGTGTAGAGGCTAATGCACCATGTTGAGTGGACTTGACTACAAAGTCAAGTTGGATCTGGGAACACGGTGTGCAGTCAGTTCAGAGGGACATACGTTTGAATGGGTAAGGTGTTGGTGGGGGTACAGAGAAATTAAAGCACCCAACTTCACATTGACAGTTCTCAGTGAGCAGGTCAAGTGCAGGTATAAGGCCCAGAGGGAGACGTCCAGGTGGAGGGGTGAGTTGGAGATGAGCGAAGGGGGTCAGTGAGATGAGGAGAAGAAACTTGTGCAAAGAAATGGGCCTGGAAGCGAAGGCAATGAAAGAACAGTTCAATGTCATGCCGTGCTTACAATTCATTCCAGTGGGAATGCTGAGAGACAAAACTAAGGCCTTTGCATCTCTGAAGAAGTGTCACCAGACTCAAAATGTTAACTCTGTTTCTTCATCCACGGATGCTGCCGGACTTGCTGAGTTTTTCCAACAATTTCTGCTTTTGCTTTAAACCTTCAACATTCACAGTTAAAAAAAACATAAAACATGGAACAGTATAGTGCAGTACAGGGCCTTCAGCCCACAATGTTGTCCTGACCTATTATCATACTCTAAAATCAAGCTACCCTGCATAAAATACATTTTACTATCATCCATGTGCCTATCCAAGAGTCGCTTAAAAATCTCTAAAGTATCTGACTAAATTTGTTCTTTGTTTTACTATGAAATATCTTATTGAGTTCAATAGATCCATTGCATTGTTTCTGTTCTGTACAATTTGGCATTTAAGACCAAAAAAAATCAGCACTGAAGCAACCAAATTATCAAACCCTCTTGCTTCCATATGAAAGCCATATTGAGCAACAACCTCAATTTAGAACTGGTTAGTACCTTCAGCACAAAAACCTCTAATATTTTTATGACAGTAATAACATGCTGGTTTTCATAATGAATTTTATAGCTCCTATAAAAAGAAAATGGTTATGAAATCAGCAGTCTTAGCTCATGAACGTAGCATAAGGAATTGTTTTAAATCACTGCCATTTGTTATTTAATACCATCCTACATTTCAAAGATAATTCCTGATTTGTACACATGCAGAAATTAAGAAATCTAATTGTTGGATGTAAAATGTAAGACAGTAGCTAAATGATTCTCAAGTTATTTTACACTAACATTTTAGATTTTAGGTTTGTAATAAAAAAAATCTATACACATTTTCAGTTGTTCATATTATAGGGACCTCCTGGGATTTTTCTCCATTATAAAATGAAGCTATCATTTCATGATATCACAGTATCCATCATATAGTATTGCATACCTTTAGGTGCTATCAGGTTTCTTACTTTTGTCACCTTTATCTGACTAATAAATAAGATGAATTACGAAATGAAATGGGAACAACAATACTGGTTTGAAGTTAGTATATTGATGTGTACAATGAATCGAAATTTGTAAGAATGGGGCATACCAAGGATTTCTTTTATCCTCCTCATTCATCAGCCCAAATATTTTTTTGCAGCATGAATTGCTGGAAGTTTAAATTGATAACTGCATGGTGAGGATAATGGAGCTACTGGGATCTTAGTGAATAACAGGACCAATAGTCTGTAACCTTAACCTTTCTTAATAAAAAAAAGGCACAAAAGACTGGAAAGGAAATAAAGTGAATTCAAGGCAAATTAGTGGCAGAAATGAATTAAGTGTGAGAGGGAAGAGACTGAAGGGAAATGAAAAAATCTTTGAAATTAAAGATGCCAAAAACCTCGAGCAACAATTTACTGCCTGCAGGAATGAGAATTCACAACTTCAATTAGAGTCATAGAAAGTCATAGTGATGGACAGCATGGAAAGAGATCCTTTGTTCCAATATGTCCATGCCAACCAGATATCCTAAATTAATCTAGTCCCATTTGCCAGCATTTGGTCCATATCCCTCTAAATCCTCCCTGTTCATATACCCATCCAGATGCCTTTTAAATATTGCAATTGTAGCAGCCTCCAACACTTCCTCTGGAACCTCATTCTATATACATACCACCCTCCGTGTGGAGCAGTTGCCCCTTAGATCTCTTTTAAATCTTTACCCTCTCACCTTAAACCAATGTATTCTAGTTTTGAACTCCGTCACCCTGGGGAAAAGATCATATCCTATCCATGCCCTCATGATTTTATAAACCTCTCAAGGTCATCCCTCAACCTCCGATGCCCCATGGAAAATTACCGTAGTCTATTCAGCCACTCTTTATAGCTCAAACCCTGCCACCCTGGCAACGTCCTTGTGAATCCCTTCTGAACCCTTTCAAGTTTCACAACATCCTTCCTCTAGCAGAGAGACCAGAATTGCACACAGTATTCCAATAATGGCTTAACCAATGTTCTGTACAGCCACCACATAACCTCCCAACTCCTATACTCAATGCACTGGCCAATAAAGGCAAGCATACCAAACACCATCTTCACTACCCTGTTCCCTTAATGTGCCTATTCAGAAGCATAAACCTCATTACATTGTGGAATCACAGCTTTAATTTCTGGGATTGATTTAATGATTATTTGCAGTACCAATCTGGAATTTCTTAAAACTCACAGGAAAATTGACGGCAAGATCATTATCCATAAGGCTAACATTTTGGTGTCAGTAATCCAGCAATTTATGATAATTCGCTGTTTATGATATATTTCTTTTTCATCATAAATCACCAGCTTTGTTCTTATTCAACAAACCAAAAAACAACATAGATCTAACTCACAGTTAATTTTTATCCTCAAATTCTAGCTCCACCGTGGCAAATATATTGTGTTTAGCATTTGAAATTATCGCACTAAAAAAAAACTGGCATTAGCATCACAGATTAAATCAAAAGCTTCAGTATTTTACATAAAACTACATTTAGTCCACTAGAAATGACTTTAAAAACTTAAGCATCTGGCTTAGGTCCAGAATTGTGCTCCAACATTACTCGAAAACAGAGCAGAATAAAACAACCCAAAAGCAATGGTTTTACTTTGCCTCACTTTGACATTGAAAACTGTACGGCGAGAGTGATGTTGCTAAATACTTTCAAAGCCTGCCACAAGTCAATTTGGTGTTGATTTAAGCATTGAGAAGAGGTCCAAAGGTGAAACTTTCAGGTGTAGTAGAGTATGATTTTCTGTTTCATGTTATTTAAAATCAAAAACTGCCTAAAATTGCAGATCATAAGAGATAACAAGGTGTAGAGCTGGGCGAACACAGCAGGACAAGCAACATCAGAGGATCAGGAAAGCTGACGTTTTGGGTCTCGACCCATCTTCAGTAAATTGCAGAGCACCCAGCTTATGTACAAAAAGCAGTCAAGGCCAGGAAAGTTAAAATCTCAGAGAACCAGATTCTCCAAACGTGCTTCTATCTGGCTGCCCCCATGAGCGGCTGCCAGGGAGAGGCAGGTTGAGTACCCTTGAGGTCTGCTGGAGAGGCGCACACACCTATATGACATCCTCTGGTCCTCATGATTGAAAACACATGCAAGTGGGTACACACTCTAAGTGCCTCTTCCTTACAAGGAGACAGGGTGGTGCCAGGTGGAACCATGGACTCAGACATTTGTAGAGATTTGATTGTGTATGTAATGCAACTACTTTGTAGCATCATTGTTCCCCGTCCCGTAACATCCCTATTTCACCACCACCTCCCCCCACCCTTGGCCTCTGTTTCCAAGAAAGTTGGTGTGAATGAGCTGGTTAGTGATGTTTGGGGCAGGAAAATGTACAGCATAATGCATGAGGCTTGCCAGGGAATACGGTACAGTCCTACAGACTGTGTGTACTATTCACATCAATGAGTTCTGCAGGCCTCTCAGCCACAAAATGAGAAAATTACCCTACCCACTCTCAGCATAGTTGGAAGGTTCTCCCTTCCCATTGCATCCTTTTGATTTCCAACACAATGGAAGGTGACAGTGAACACTCCTCAGCCTGGAAATCCCGCCTACATCTTTATATGTTGGTGAGTACCTGATCCTCCATAACCCTCTCCTTACAGTCCTACCCATAAAACCAATAGCATTTGCACCACCACAGGGCCCCAGTCGACATCTCTCCACAAGCTTTGCCTGTCCACCTCTCTCTTCCTAGCTCCTGGCATTGGAGGTGTGGTTGAATCGAGGCTGCTACTGACCATCAATGAACTAGCCTCTCCTGTTACACTGCCTACATCCATATTTTACCATATCTTCTTTCACAATTGTCTTCACTATTTCCACCAGGTCTTCAGCCCCAAACCATGATGAGTAAGTTGCTAAGTATCCTCCCCAAGGCAGCACCTCCCCCACTCTTGCAACCACCACAACACCCTTTCTCCTTAGTTTCTGTAGATGGCCATGATGGAATGAAAGGGCCTTGCCCTTTGAGTGACCTAACTGGAAGGCCCCTGACTGATGACTGTACACCTTCCCTGACTGTGTTAGTCCTAGATTCTTGACGGGTCACTATGGAATCACAGCACTGACAATGGAACATTCCCCAAACTACAAATTTATGCAGGCTTGCCTGAGATCATTCTGACCCAGACCCCTGACCATGGCCAATAACCGAGAGTGGTAGAAAAGGGCACATTTGACTTTCTGTACTATGAGCTCCAAACTGATGGATGCCCCTATAGAATTCATTGAGGGCTACTCCCTTCCTAATCTAAGATGTAGTTGCTTGCACATGAAATATGTTTGCTGCATAATGCACTTGTGAGATTAATGTTGCACACTGCCATGCAACAAGCTGTTGCCCCCTTGACTGAGGGTTGGTGAGCAGGTTGTTTGATAATAGGCACAGCAATGGCAAGGCATAGATGCTGCAAGATGCAGGTAGATCTGAAATGAGCAAGTGCTAAGAGTGCAAGAAAGTGGCCCTGGGAGGCAGCCTGGTCCAATCTGTGACCTGGTTGTCTGTCCTTCCAGCAGCTTTGCAATGTTAGTTGTCAAAGCACCCTGCAACACAAGTCTGGACTTTGTGAGCAGCATGCAATGGATTGGAGAGGTACCATGATGGCTGAGAGGGATTAGCAAATGCCAATGTCTACAAATGATGGGTAAATTCAGATCGTCCCCATGGATCAGGCCCTGAGATGCTGTTTGATGTTGAGCAACATGGGGGCATTTTTGTAACCACCAATGTTGCTGGAATCACCAGGAACATACTTGGACTTCCATGTCAAGAATTCTCAACATTTAGATTGCTTAGCATTTTTGGAAACTAAATATTAGTTATGGGAGTTGCTAATTAAGAATGAATTATTGCTTAACAATCATATTATTAACTGCCTAGTGAGAAAATCACCTCACCACTCGGCAAATGCATAATAAGTACAATGAGTTGTTCCCAACACTGAGAAAGATCTTGTTGGAGTTACCCCTCAATTTTGTCAGAAATATCATTATTGTCTATTGTGCTCAATTTTCTAAAAGATTTCACCCATGGAGACTAAGATCATTAAGGTCAAAATTGTTAACGAATGAGATTCAGTAAAATAAGAACTAGGGACAGCTGTGAGTGTGTTGTTTAATAATGCTCAAAGCCCTGTGAATAATAATCTGGAATCTATTCGTCCAGAAATTCGGTAACTCAGCGGTTCAGTGGTTGGCATTTCTGCTTAACAGCATCAGGGACCCTGGTTTGATTCCAGCCTTGGGCACCTCCATGTTTGCATATTCTCCCCATGTCTGCGTGGGTTTCATCCAACAGTCCAAAGCTGTGGATTGGCCACTCTAAATTGCCTATAGTATCCAGTGATGTGCAGGCTAGGCGGGTTAGTCATGGTAAATGTGGCATTACAGGAATAAGGTAAGGACATGGGTCTGGGTGGAATGCTCTTCAGAGGGTCACTGTGGACACAATGGACCAAATGGCACTGTAGGCATTTGAAATTGACTGTTGATGAAAGGAGAGCAAATCCCGAAGCTATTCATCTTACCTGATTGGGAAAAATGTCAACAATTGCAATAATTTATGCTGTGGTGAAAAGAATGCTGATTTTGTTGATATGTCAACTCTAATCAGTCAAAGACTCCCAAAACTCCTGGTTAATTAAATAAAAGCACAAGGATTGAACATATTCCTTTTCCTTGAGCAAATCTCTGTGTGTTAAAGTATGTTGCCTCTGGCAAGCGCAGATGAGTCATGTTAAGAGCTGCCAAATCAGAAATTGCTGCAAAAACTCAACAGATCTAGCAACCTCTGTGGAGAGAAAGCAAAGTTATTGTTTCAGGTCCAGTGACCCTCCCTCAGACCTGTGTTTAATTCTGCTTTTTCTCCACAGATGCTGGCAGTTTTGCTGAGCTCTTCCAGCAATTTCTGATTTACAACATCCACAGTTCATTTGTTTTATGTTATGACCTTGACTGATAAATTGATTCTCTGCCTTACTATGAGAATATTCAGAGTTGCTTAACATTTGCTGATCTGAAAAAAGCATAATTACATTACACGTATTTCAGAGAACATTTACTTGACTCACTCTTGGGATAAAGGACTAACCATATGAAAAAAATTGGTACAGGTTGGCCTTATTACCAATGAGCTTATAAGAATGAAAGGTGGCCATATTGAAACATATAAGACCCTTTAGGGATTTGATAGGGCAAATGTAAAAAAAAAATCCTTTCGTGAGAAAGACTACAGCTTGGAGACAGAGCTTAAGAATTAAGAATTCTCCCTTTTTAAGAGTTTTTTTAAGTTGCAATGACCAGACCATTGAATTTATTCAGGTCAGAAGCATATTTTTGATACACAGGTGAGTCATTTGTTATAGGAAAAGACAAGAAACTGGAATAACGGCCACAGCCAGATTAGTCATCACGTTGTTGAAGGATACAGGAGGCTTGAACAACTAAATGGGCTACTTCTGCTCCCAAGTCCTGTGTTTCTATGCTGCTCAATTACAGAATCTTGTCTGAAAACAGGCATGTTTATTTTGGGTTAATAAAATGTGAGGCTGGATGAACACAGCAGGCCAAGCAGCATCTCAGGAGCACAAAAGCTGACGTTTCGGGCCTAGACCCTTCATCAGAGAGGGGGATGGGGGGAGGGAACTGGAATAAATAGGGAGAGAGGGGGAGGCGGACCGAAGATGGAGAGTAAAGAAGATAGGTGGAGAGAGTGTAGGTGGGGAGGTAGGGAGGGGATAGGTCAGTCCAGGGAAGACGGACAGGTCAAGGAGGTGGGATGAGGTTAGTAGGTAGCTGGGGGTGCGGCTTGGGGTGGGAGGAAGGGATGGGTGAGAGGAAGAACCGGTTAGGGAGGCAGAGACAGGTTGGTACAAGAGAGTTGCAATGGGAGAGAGATTCCCTGAGGTTGGTCCGGAGGGAGGAGGGTAACTTCTTCAGGTTAGGCATCCCTGGAAGATGCTGCTTGGCCTGCTGTGTTCATCCAGCCTCACATTTTATTATCTTGGAATCTCCAGCATCTGCAGTTCCCATTATCTCTGATACTATTTTAACCTCACTGCGAAGCCTCTTCCAGGGATGCCTAACCTGAAGAAGTTACCCTCCTCCCTCCGGACCAACCTCAGGGAATCTCTCTCCCATTGCAACTCTCTTGTACCAACCTGTCTCTGCCTCCCTAACCGGTTCTTCCTCTCACCCATCCCTTCCTCCCACCCCAAGCCGCACCCCCAGCTACCTACTAACCTCATCCCACCTCCTTGACCTGTCCGTCTTCCCTGGACTGACCTATCCCCTCCCTACCTCCCCACCTACACTCTCTCCACCTATCTTCTTTACTCTCCATCTTCGGTCCGCCTCCCCCTCTCTCCCTATTTATTCCAGTTCCCTCCCCCCATCCCCCTCTCTGATGAAGGGTCTAGGCCCGAAACGTCAGCTTTTGTGCTCCTGAGATGCTGCTTGGCCTGCTGTGTTCATCCAGCCTCACATTTTATTATCTTGGAATCTCCAGCATCTGCAGTCCCCATTATCTCTCATGTTTATTTTGGGTTGTGCAGCCACAGACTAATTGAGTACAGTCTGGCCTCTGCCTATTAACCAAAGGAACATGCAGTTTGATTCAATCTGTCAATTGTTAGGATATATGACCTAAACATCTCTCCCATGCAGGTCATTTCAGTAAAGTACTGGAATCCCGCATTCATGTGTGGGGCTGTACACGGTACACCAGCATGACAGAACGTCTTTTGAAGAGAAGGGGCAAAGCACAAAATCACAACAATGCACCGACTTGAGACAAGCTACAAAGTCAACTATAAGCAAATAAGGAGGGGAGATCAGGTCTGTTCTTTTTAACTCCCTCTCAAGGGTAGCAACACACATTTTAATTCCTTGTTAAACTCAGCTATCACACTTCAATTAAAATGTGGTGGTGCTGAAAATTAAGGAGCAAATTACATAGTTTTCTTAAGTGAAAGAGGAATTTTATTACTTCTTAACCCAGAGAAAAATAAAAGAAAAATCAAACACACACGCAAAGGTAAACACAGAGTTTAAATGAGTCGAGGAAAAGTAAAACGCCCTTAGAGTGCCGGAGCTGTTAGATTTTAACCTAAGACTACAATGGTTTAATTTGTGGCTGGTATTCTTAGCACCAATAAAATTTGTAGATACCCTTGAACTCCCGGTGAATGGCAATTTCTTCGATTTTTGTCTACCCGGTGCAGTTTATGAGATGATGAGGAGGAAACTGAAAGAGAGAGAACCTTTCAGCCCTCGCTGTTACCTATGCATGTTTCTTTTCTTTTAATGTTGTCTAAAACAGTGGCTGAAATTGGATTCAGTTTTGCATCCCCATGTCTCGTTCAATTTTTTTTTCTTGCAAGCTGAGTAATCCACAAATGACTTTAATCCAAGTATTTGAATGGGAGATAGGAATCAAATACATCTTCATGCCTGACTGAGTTTCAGTGCTTATTAATAAAAATGTTAATTTCACCCTATGCTGAAATATGTATAAATTAAAAAAATTTTGGTGTTAACAATCCACAGCAGTGGCAAAATTTTGTGGGGGGAATTCTTTTCTCAAAATGTACAAAGTTAGAGAGTCCTTTTAGAACAGTAATTTTATCCTACATTCCACCGAAATCAAGTGATTGTGGATGCTTTTTGTGTGTTAATGGAAAATTGGTGATACAAAGGTAACATTTAGGTAAATATTAAAGGTCATTGTCTTACTTTCAGTTCAGAATAATCAAGGATTGACTTCAGTTGAAAAGTTTAGTTTTCGTTTAGATTTGTTGTCACATGTACTCAAGTACAGAAGTACAAGAGTTTAGTGAAAAATTTACAGTGTTGCCCTCATAGTGCCATCTTAAGTACAAAGATGCAAAATAGAGAGACAAAGAAGAAAGAAGTTACATTATCTTACAGTAATTCATAGTATAAGTCAGAAAGTAAGACATAAAGTTGAAAGGATAAACATTACAATCAGATAAACGGATCAGAGATAAACATTACATTGCAGCAAATGACCGCACTGACTTCTACATGAAGTCTGACAGATCTCACAAGCCACTAACCGCCTGCATTGGCTCCCAGTCCAACAACCATCCCTGCTCCACTACAGGCCTCTGGCCTGGAGTTTTTGCAGTTTCCAGACCAGAATAGTATATTTAGAAATATGCAGGCTGTAGAGGCTGAGTAAATCTGAGCCCGGTTGTTGATATTCATGTAAGAAGACTCTACAATTCACAAGGAGGGAAATGTGGACAGTCAGATGAGGAGAAACCAAAAATCTCATATCAAGGTTTAACTTATCTGAACTCTAATCTTTTACTGTGGTAGTGTTTGGGAATAGGTTGAAAGCTTTATTTTGTTGAGTGTTTTGAGATTTTTCTAAATTGAGATTTTTTTTGTCTTTTGTGTCATAAACGTATGTTGTTTCATTAAAGTTAATCTGAACCCTCATGTGGCTATGTTTCAGTGGCTGAGTATCTCATTAACAAAAGTTAAAAGAAAAATTATGAGCAATTAAGCCATCAGCTGGGATCATGATAGCCTCAATGATTTATTCATTTCACATTGCTTTTACAAAACTTGCCTATCAATAGTTAGGTGACCACTGTATTCAATTTCTATCACTATCAGTCTTTGTAAAATCATTTTGATCCATGGAAGGTCTCACAACAGAATTTGAAAATTCATCTTCTATATTTTACTATTATCACAGTCTCAGCTTTCACCTCAGAATGTCTCACTGCAATACAGAGTATCCTGCTCTAATTTCTTTTTACATGGGACATGGATGTAGGTCTCAGCCTACGACAATTATTTTTCCAGAATAAAACAGCACAAAATCCAGGAACATGTGCAACAATGAAACTTGACAAATTCACAAACTCAATGTATCAATTCCCATTTTACTTACAAACTTCCTTGAATGGAATTTGATTTCACAGTGTGAACAAGTTTCAATAGGCTTAAAGGTTTATAGTCGATGTCTTGTTTTGATTTAAAGGTTCTCGAATAGCCTTATCTTTGTCTATACATTGCATACATCCATTTGCATTAATGGTTGTAAAATAATACCTCAGTGGAAAAATGTAAAATAGAATGAATAGATTGGAAGAAATATGGAGCTCAGGGCTGTATATTCTCCCTTCATCTTGAAGAAGAACTCAGTAGGAACCCAACTTAGAATCACTGTTGGAAAGTCTTTTTTTCCTGATTGTCAGTTATAAGCCCCATGTAAGATATACTTATGCAGTTCCACATGAGCATGAATCCAAAGAACAAAACTGGCTCTGTCATAGTAATCCCTACTATGTTTTTTGCTAATCAGATGATAGGGGACACAATTAAGATTATGTTTATTGCTGATTTGATGAGGCCATAGTAGGTATATGAATTAAACTGCTGTAGTCCCCAGTGTGATAAAAATCCCACAACAGTATTTGGTACAGAATTTTAAGGAAGGCTGGTTATTTTTTAATCATTCACTGGTCGTGGGTGTCAGTTGCATTTCCCATTCCAAATTGTCCTTCGTAAGGTGATAACCTACCTTCTTGAAGTGTAGGTTCCACAGAGTATAGATATAGCCATTATACTTCTGGAAGGGAGTTCCAAGTTTATGACCCAATCAAGGAACAAAGATGGAATTCAATCTCAGGAATGCATGATGACTTGGAGGATAACTTGCAGGTGGTTATGTTTCCATATGTCTGCTTCCTTTGTTGCTTGAGATGGCAGTGATCATGAGATTGGCTAATACCGGAGAAAGAGACTTGTCAAGTTTTGTAGTAGCACGTCTTGCAGATAGGATACAGGCTGCCACTGTACATTGAAGATGAAAGAAATGGATGTTTAAGTTTTGTGGACATAGTGCTGCTATAGTGGATTGGTTGTCCTGAATGGAGATTGAGCTTCTTGAAATTTATTAGAGTTAGGCCTTACCCCGGCAAATGGAGAATATTCCATTATATTCCTGATAAGTCTTCATTGATCCTGGGAAGTTTTGAAGAGTCAGAAGATGAATTATTCACCTCAGAATTCTGAGCCCCTGACCTGCTCAGAAAACACAGTTTGTATATGTCTATTCCATGTAAGTTTTTAGTAAGTAGCTGCCAGAGTGGTGTGTACATTTGCAACGTTTAAAAGACATTTGGACAGGTACATTGATAGGTAAGGTTTAGAGAGATATGAGCCAAATGAGGCAAATAGGACTAGTCCAGTTTAGTGAACTCAACCTACATGACAAGTTGGGCCAAAGGGCCTGTTTCTGCACTGTATGACTCAATGACTCCGTGATAACATGAATACCAATGGTAGAAGTTTACACCAATGCGTGTCAAGGAGAAATGGTTAAATTCTTTTCTGTTGGAGATGATCATCACCCAGAACTTGAATGGTACATTAGTACTTGCCATTTATCAGATCAAGCCTGGATGTTTTCTGTGTCATGTTGCAAAGAGGCATGGACTGATTCAATAACCGAGGATTGTGAATGATGCTCAATAGTGTGCCATCATCAATGAATATCCCCATTATGTCAGGAGCAGGGGTTATTGAAAGAGTGAAAGTGTTTTGTTGTTGGACACTGACCTGAGGCCCTCCGGCAGTGATATCCAGGAGCTAATATGAATGGGCTGGGTTAGGGTCAAACCAGTGTAGGCTTTCGGGGATCCTTTATAACAAACTAATTTAAATGCTGCCTTGATGCCAAGGCCATCATTCCCATCTGCACTCTGGAATTCATCTGTTATTCAACTTCTGGACCAAGTCGCATTGAAATATAGACGAATGTAGCCCTTGCAGAAAACAAATTAAGCATCAGCAAGGGGACTATTGGTCAATGAGTGCTGTTTGATATCACTGTTGACAACTCTTTCCATCACTTTATTGATATTTGAGAGTAGACTGAAGAGGCAACAGTGGGCAGAGTTCAATTTGTCCTGCTTTTTGAGGATAGGACCCACGTGGGCAATTTTCCTCCTTGTTGATAGATATTAGTGCTATATTTGGACTGAACATCTCAACGAAGTACAGTGAATTCTAAAGCACAAAGCACTGCAGCTGAGTTATTTTCAGGACCCATGCTGATCTGGAGACGTCGCCATTTTAAAATAATGAATCAACTTGGTTGAACTTTATCATGTGCAAATCTGAGAGGCTCAGCAAGTGGCCAAAGTGAAGCTTCTAATTGAAACTTCTGACCGTAGCTGGTTGTAAAAGCTTCTGCCTTGTCTTTTGCTAACCGCTAATGGCCTGATAACTGTTTCAACATGAGGTTCAAAATCAATCACACTGCTGTATCTGGAGGCACATGTGTGCCAGACTGATTAGGAACAGCAGATTTCCTTCCCTAGTGAATGTTAATCCAAGACAGCATGCTGTGGAAGTTGGGAGCTGAAGGTGTTCTCACAATAATACCGCTGTTTTGGTTTTTCTCAACAGTAGGTGTCATAACAGAGAGACATACTGTTGAAGTAACATTGATGAGTTGCAATAGATTTGGAATTCACACATGGTGTGTTGATTAGGGATAGGATGAATATAGATGCCAGGAGCAAATGAAATACTGATTTTGAAGGTACATGCACTGAATCTTGTATTGATATTTAGGGTCCAAAATGTGAATCAACATCTCTTAAATTCAACAGCACAAAAAGCATTAAAGAAAGTTTGTTTGACCCACTGAGATGGATTAATGCAAATTTAATACACTGTACTAAGTCAGGAAAGGAGTTCTTGCCATCTTAATTGACTAAAAGCATATTGCACATCTTCTGCAATGTGGACATCAGAATGAAACAGGAAAATGTCTGATGACTTCTATTGTACCCTCTGTATCAACTTTGTTCCTATTGTTGCCTATACAAGTCAATACTCCTGGTACCTGTCACCATGCTGAGATTTTCTATAACCATTATAGTTTATATCAGTGTAACAATCAGTTAACAATGAGAAGATTCTTTCTGGAAGCCTTTATAGTTATTCTATCAGACTCCATAATGAAGTTGGTCGAATCATAGAATTGTACAGCACAGAAGGAGACTATTTGGTCCATTGCATCTGCTGGTTCTTTGTAAAAGGTGCCCAGTTAGGCCCCACTCCCACCCTGTTTGTTACCCATTGTCCTGCAAAGTGCTTTCTGTTAGAAACAACTCTGTATGTACTAACCCAAAATGAAATATTTAATGCCAAAAATAACATCGCTATGTTGCTTGATTGTGCGAGGCTTATATACCAGATTGTGACTAATTATATTACATGAGGACATGATAGAGAAGTCTAAATTTGTACAGCAGTAACTGTAACATGAATGAGAATAAATCTTTTATAGTGATCTGGTGTACAAGAGAGGAATTGTTACATTGACCAATTAGTAGCCGAAACGTCCATCACAGCTTTTAACATCTTGCTTTCGAACACCCAGCAGCAGCTGCAGTCATTGTTAGTCTCACCGAAATTGCCTTTGAAAATACATGTTCTTCAGGTGCTAATTATAGAAAGACTCAGATGTTCCTTTTGATGACCTACACAGGCTGCATTTTGGAAATGTATTAGTGATCACAATTCGTTTTTTTTTTAAAAGTCCCAGGATTGCCCCAGTGTTTATGGAGTTCTGCATTCATTTATTCATAAAAAGGTTAGGGGAAGACGAGCAGAAGCAACCCATTATCTTTAATTGCAGGACTGAAAAATTACACTTAAGTGTTTAAAAGGGCAGTCTGTCTGGTAAATTGTTTTGCAGGTTACCATATTAGTAAATAGAGAACATAATAACATGATCTTGTGACAAAAGTACAAACAGAACACGCTAAAAGTTTGCACTGGGGATGAAATATGGCCAGATAATGGGGCAAAATTGAAAACAATGTTTTAATAATATCTTCCGTGGTACAAGCCAGTATAGTTATGAAGTTCTTGGAGAGTACTTCTCCTTAGCACTTTTAAGACAATAGACAATATACAATAGATGCCGGAGTAGGCCATTCGAGCCAGCACCACTATTCATTATAATCATGGCTGATCACCCACAATCAGTTTCCTGTTCCTGCCTTATCCCCATAACTCTTGATTCGACTATCTTTAAGACCTCTATCCATCTCTTTCTTGAAAGTATCCAGAGAGTTGGCCTCCACTGCCTTTTGGGGCAGAACATTTCATATATCCACCACTCTCTGGGTGAAGAAATTTTTCCTCAACTCGGTTCTAAATGGCCTACCCCTTATTTTTAAACTGTGTCCTCTGGTTCTGGACTCAACCATCAACAGAAAAATGCTTCCTGCCTCCAGAATGTCCACTCCCTTAATAATCTTATACGTCTCAATCAGATCCCCACTCATCCTCCTGAGCTCAAGTGTATACAAGCCCAGTCGCTCCAATCTTTCAACATATGATAGTCCGGCCATTCTGGGAATTGGCCTCGTGAACCTATGCTGTACTCCCTCAATAGCAAGAATGTCCTTCCTCAAATTTGGAGACCAAAACTGCACACAATACTTCAGGTGCGGTCTCACCAGGGCCCTGTACAGCTGCAGAAGGACCTCTTTGCTCCTATACTCAATTCCTCTTGCTATGAAGGCCAGCATGCTATGAGCTTTCTTCACTGCCTGCTGCACCTGCATGCTTGCTTTCATTGACTAATGTACAAGAACACCTAGATCTTGTTGTATTTCCCCTTTACCTAACTTGACTCCATTTAGATAGTAATCTGCCTTCCTGTTCTTGCCACCAAAGTGGATAACCACATATTTATCCACATTAAACTGCATCTGCCATTGTGTATGCTTAATAATTTTACATTGCAGTAATAATGCCACTTCAAACTCTTTTGTGAAAATAATTGAAATACTCCTTTAATATTTTTGCATTATATTTTTAAATGTCATCAGCTTCAACATTCAGGCACATCAAACAAGGCAAAAGGTTACCTTGTTACAACAAAATGCAACAATATTTTATTAATTTACTTCAGAATACAGGAAGATAGAAACAGGAGGCCACTATAATCCCTGAACCTGTTTTGATTTTCAATTAGATCATGAACTGTTTACCACATCCTAACTCTATCTCCTTGTTTCCTTCATGCTTGAAAGATAAAATTGCCACAGTCCTATAAGACTGTAGGGCAGCTCTCTCATTTGATGCAAACAACTGATGATGGTTTAACTTGATGGTCACCACACCTGAGACAAGGAGAGAGATTGAAAACAAAAACAAAGTTGCTGGAAAAGCTCAGCAGGTCTGGCAGCACCTGTGAGGGAAAAAGCAGAGTTAACATTTCAGGTCTGGTGACCGTTCCTCAGAATTGACTCTTCCTCAGACCGGACTGAGTTCTGAGGAAGGGTCACCCGACCCAAAACATTAACTCTGTTTTCTCCTTCACAGATGCAGCCAGACTTGCCGAGCTTTTCCAACAACTTTGATTTTGTACCTGGTTTACAGCATCTGCAGTCCTTTCGGTTTTTATTAAAGAGGTTGAGAAGTTGGGACTTTCATGTCTAATGCTTAATAACCTTGCTTAATCAATGACTCTTAACATCAGTTTCCAAATTAGACCTAGCCAACAGCTTTTCTGTGGAGAGTAAGTTCTTGAATTCTAACAGAGATAATGGGAACTGCAGATGCTGGAGAGTCCAAGATAATAAAGTGTGAAGCTGGATGAACACAGCAGGCCCAGTAGCATCTCAGGAGCACAAAAGCTGACATTTCGGGCCTAGACCCTTCATCAGAGAACCCTCTCTGATAAAGGGTCTAGGCCAGAAATGTCAGCTTTTGTGCTCCTGAGATGCTGCTAGCCTGCTGTGTTCATCCAGCTTCACACTTTATGTTCTTGAATTCTGTTCAGTTTGGTTATTAACCTTTAGTGGAGTCTACAGCTTGAACACCTTTTTCCAATCATCCAGTGGATCAACAGTAGCAAAAACAGGACTGTCAGGAATGATCGAAGGAATAGCCAGTCCTGGTGCCCACCCACGTCAGTATGGAGTGTTAGTGATAGAGGTGCAAGGATGGTAAAATTTCCTTTCTATGTACACAATATGCAGACTTTATATCTCCACAGCCCTTGATTGCAAGGACATTTCTGAAGACCTACCAATTCTGTGGAAAACAGTAAAAATTGATTGGTGTGCAAGAGTTTCCCTACTTCAAAAAAAGAGGTCTTGAGGAAGTGAAAAAGCATGCTTCACCTAATCGTACTGAAACAAAAGAAATGAGAGATTGTGTGTCTATTAACACTAATACCAACGCACATTAAACAGTGGTGCCAATGTTCACCACCTCTAGAAAAATAGTTTCCCAGCTGCTTTAGGTTCTGATAAAAGGTTACTGAACTCATTAACTCTGTTTTTCTCTTCACAGATGCTGCTGGAACTGTTGAGCTCCTCCAGTAATTTCCATTTTTGTTTCAGATCTTCGGTATTCACAGTCCTTTGTCTGATGCAGTTTTATTATTAGAAGTACAATGGGCGGGATGCTGTAGTTAATGATGAAGTAACCGTGCTTACTGATGAATTCAAACACTCGAAAAGTTTGAACAATCCCTCTAGTATGATGTTCATCTGGTTCCAAGTCAGGCAGAGATGTCATCAAACAGGTATCGCCTTGAAGTATTCTCACAGACAATAAAGATGGAAGTTTAAAACACTAAATGCCATTTTTAATTTCACTTTCCAGTTTGCAAAAAATGGTTATTATATTTAGTGACTGAAATACAATGGCAAAATTTTGCACTAGATTTATCATATCAGGGAGGCTGCTGGGCATCAATTATGAACTCATTATACCAGTTATGGCTCATTCAACAACATATGATTTTTCAGGCGTCTTTACCATGAGACTATCAGGTCAAGAATACAAGCTTAATTCATTGGTTGCTTCGGAATTAAGTTCTTATGGGGATGGGGAAGAATGACAATTGCTCCCCATCTGTCAGAATACAGAATCACTGAACGTAACTTCTGGATTTCCATGTTATTTTGAACACTCCCAAAGTTCCTGTCAATCTCACCATGAAGCCTGTTACATTTCCCAACAAAGAACAGTGAATGGGGTGGACATGTATCTGTACTACACCATGCTACTTCATTGGTTTAATTAAACTGTTTGCCAGAGGTATACTGCATTTGCTTCATCCAATCACTGCAGCTCAAAGTCTAAGGGAACCATGGAAACCTAGACACTAGGGGCGGGAGTAGGCCATTCAAGCTTGCATCACCATTCACCATGATCATGACTGATCCTCCATCACAATGCCATATTCCTGTTTTCTCCCAATAACCCCTTGTTGCCTTTAAATTCTAAAATATTATTTTTCTCTTTTATGAATATATTCAGTGATTTGACCTCCACAACTTTCTGTGATAGTGAATTCCTCAGCTGCACTACCCTTTGAGTGAAGAATATTTCCTTATCTGAGTCCTAAATGGTCTACTCCCTATCTTGAGACTATGTCTCTTGGTTCTAGACTCCCCACCCAGGGGAAATCATCCACCCTGCAGTCCAGCACTCTTAGAATTTTGTAGGATTCAATCAGAACACCTCTCATCCTTCTATACTCTAGTGAGCACAGGACCAGTCAAGCAAATCTTTCTTCATACAGCCTAGTGAGCTGTCACTGCATTCCTTAAATGGCAAGCATGTTGTTTCTTGATTGGGGAGACCAAAACTGAAAGCTAAACTCCACTGTGCAGTCTCACAAAGGCTGTAGTATGACTGTAGTAAGACATTCTTACTTTCGAGCTCAAATTCTCTTGCAATGAAGGCCAAAACATCATTTCCTTTCTTCGTTCCTACACCCAAATCCCTTTAGATATCGATAATTCACAAAGTGACATCTTCAAGATGCCTCACGTGGACTCCATGCAAACCTGATAGCCACTCAACCAGTAGACTTAAAAGTCATGTGCAAAGAAAATAAACTTCAAAGCATCCAAAAAAGCTGGTACTATTCAAACTTGGTGGTTAAAAAAAATTCTGTAAACTTCAAAGATTTTAAATCTCCTCAACTATTTAAATCTGTGATGTAAATAAATCAACTTATATTCATACCTCTAATTCTTTGAAAGACTCTTTAAACTGTCAAGCAAACTGTGAATTGTGTTGATATTATAGGTTTTGAAGCTCAGCCAAGCATTCGTAATAAATAGCTCTCATTTAAATTTTAAAAAGTTACTCTGCTGAAACAGCTTCAATAAAGCTACACCCACTGACAGCCAACAGTCTTTTTCTTAACAACCACAGTTTAAAAAAAGGAGTGTTTGTAGCACTTTGTGAGATTTGAGAATTTAATGGATTTTTATTTTATCTTTGCTATTGGCTTTTCTGTTGAAGAGGTGTAAATACAGCTTCAACATGGTTGCTGGCTCTGAATCCAGATGGTGAACTTTACACAGTGCAATATATAACACAGAGATTAAAAAATAGGCCACAACAACCCTTCAAGAAATCTTATAAATTCTCCATGAATATGTGACTCCAACACTAAAGGTTAAGGCTATATTGTTCAGATTTCTTAACTTCATTTAAAGTAATAGAGTCATAGAGTTAGAAAGCGCAGAAACAGACCCTCATGTCCAACTTGCCCATGACAACTGGATAACCTAAATTAATCTAGTCCCATTTGCCAGCATTTGGCCCATATTTCTCTGAAATCTTCCTATTCATATACCCATCCAGATACCTCTTACATGTTGTAATTGTACCAGCATCCACCACTTCCTCTGACAGCTCATTCCATACACACATCACCCTCTGTGTATAAAAGTTGCACCTTAGGCCCTTTTTAAATCTTTCCCCTCTTACCTTAAACTTGTGCCCTCTAGTTTTGGACTCACACACCCTGGGGAAAAGACCCCACCTATTCACCCTAACCATGCCCTACATTATTTTATAAATCTCTATAAGGTCACCCCTCAGCCTCCGATTCTCCAGGGAAGATAGCCCCAGCCTATTCATCCTCTCATTATAGCACCAGCCCTTGAATCTCAGCAACATCCTTGTCAATCTTTCCTGAACCCTTTCAAGCTTCACAACGTCCTTCCTAGAGCAGGGAGACCAGAATTGCAAGCCATATTCCTGAAGTGGCCTAACCAATATCCTGTACAGCTGCAACATCAATTCCCAGCATACTTAAAGCACGACCAATAAAGGCAAGCATACCAAATACTTTCTTCATTATCCTATCTACCAGCGACTCCACTTTCAAGGAGTTATGAACCTGCGTTCCAAGGTCTCTTTGTTCAGCAATACTCCCCAGAGCCTTACCATTAAGTGTATAAGTCTTGCCTGATTTTCCTTTCCAAAATGCATCACCTCACATTTATCTAAATGACACTGCATCTGCCACTCCTCAGCCGTTGTGCCCAATATCAATTTAAAGAAAACAAATCTTTCTGTATGGACACTCTTTTTTGATGAATTTTTGATTCATGAGGCGTTTGTATAGTAATAGTAAATGATATATTAATTTTAATGTCTTTTAAACACATCATGCTCCTGAAATGAAAAGCTTGGAAATTCAGGTAGTGATAAGCCTAGGTAAGAGTTAACATAGTTACCAAGGGGCTGCTTCCTCAGAGAGAGAGCGAGAGAATGATGGCTGTGGTAAGTTTTATCTAAGGGTCACCACACCTCAGTTGAGGGGAGAGGTTGAGAAGAAGAGGACCTCTGAGTCCTTCTGAGTGCACAATCCTGGGGAAATGTGTCTTAAATAGTATAATATACACTCTGGGCAGTTTGGGGTTAAGATAAAATTGGCCCAATTTGCTATAGCCAAATTAACAAATTATAGTTCAAATACTCTTGCCAAGTTTGAGTTTCTTTCCTGTGCACACTCTGCCTTTTTCCCCATCGCTAAAAATACAATCAAAAGGAAATCCGAGGTATGAATCCTCCATCTAGATCCTGCTGCCATCTTTACAGATCTTTATTATTCACTAATGAGGTGTGGCTGGCCAGTACTTATTGCACATCCCTACAGAAGTTGGGGGTGAGCTGTCTTCTCAAACAGCTGCTGTCCATGCGCTGTATGTAGACCTACAATGCTATTAGGGAGGGAATTCCAAAATGTTGACCCAGCACAATTAAAGAATGACAATATATTTCCAAGTTAGGATAGCGAATGGCTTGGAGGGAAATTTACAGGTGATGGTGTTCCCATATAACTGCCGTCCTTGCCCTTTTAGACAGAAATGGTAATGAATTTGGAAGGTATTGTCCAACGATCTTGGGTGAATTTCTTCAGTGGATCTTGTAGATAGTACACCTTTGTGCACCTGAACATCAGTGAGGAGAGTATGGAGGCTTGTCGGTGTAGTGCCAATCAAGTGGGCTGCTTTGTCTAGGATGGTGACAAGCTTCTTGAGTGTTGATGAAGTTGCATCCATCCAGGTGAATGAGGAGTATTCCATTACAATCCTGACTTGTGACTTGTAGACGATGAACAGGCTTTGGGGAGCCAGATACTTGCTACAGTATTCCGAGCCTCTGACCTGCCCTTGTCGCCACGAAACTTACATGGTTAATCCAATTCTGTTTCTGGTCACTGGTAGACCCCTGTTGAGTCTTCCCAACTCCACAAAAATCTGATGATATTTCTTTCTGAAAATTATTTTGTAGAAATAGCAAAGAAACTTTCAAATCCTTACAACTAGAGGATCTACCCTTGCAACTATCAGCTTCCCCTGGTGGTCTGATCACACACTGGAGATTCCTGCAGCATGCAATGCGCAGTTAGTGTTCAAGCATATTTTGGAACGTGTCACTTTTTTCAAGAGATCTGCTACCTTTGCATGCTGAGAATGCAATTCTTCATTCTGGAAAGTTTTACAAGCTGCCCATGCTCAGAAAGCGCAAGTAAAATTAAAGGCTTCCTCCTTATTATTGGGTGGTAAAACTTCTGCAATAAACACTTAGGGGGAAAGCCAAGACCGTGAAGTCATTAAAAGGTATAATTGACAATCATTGATTAAGTGCAATCGTGTCATTGTGAAATATTCAATTCTTTGTTTTCTATAAAAAAAGGCGTTTTAACGCTAAATTTAACAATTAAAACTTTAATTACTGGAAGAAAATGGTGGATTGAAGAAAACAAGTGAAGGAAAGATAATGAAGTGTGGAGCTGGATGAACACAGCAGGCCAAGCAGTATCTTAGGAGCACAAAAGCTGACGTTTTGGGCCTAGACCCTTCAGCAGACCCTTTTCTGATGAAGGGTCTAGGCCCAAAACGTCAGCTTTTGTTCTCCTAAGATGCTGCTTGGCCTGCTGTGTTCATCCAGCTCCACACTTTGTTATCTTGGATTCTCCAGCATCTGCAGTTCTCATGATCTCTCATCTCACAAGTGAAGGAAATGTGCTTTTTACTGCCATCTAGTGGTTATAATTTGGAATTAGTGTCATTGGCTGTGACATGAATGGTAAAATTTAATTAAACATCTGCATGGCCAGACATTTCCAGATGTCATAGTTAACATTGAAGCCTCCGTACCTACTGTTGACATGGGGCGTGTGAATGGAAAGCTAACAATATAAATTTGGTCGATATTCGACCTGTTGCCTGAACTTATTTGGAAGCTAAATGTTAGGAACTTGGTTACTTGTTTGTAAAGGAATGGGAAGTGGAGAATTCCTTTTCTGACTGGGGCACCCATGCAGTAGAACACACAAGCGTCAAGATCAGGACATTTAGGGAAGGCAGTTTTGAAATTCACTGCCAATCCAATACTTGACAAATAGTTGACATCATAGAAGTACAGCTCAGGAGAATTCAGAGGGTCAGTGGTTCTGAGGAAGGGCCACTGGACCCAAAACGTTAACTCTGTTTTTTTCCTTCACAGATGCTGCCAAACCTGCTGAGCTTTTCCAGCAACTTTGTTTTTGTTGTGTTTGGGAGAATTCAGACTGTTTTATTGGGGAGGCAGACAGCAGATTCAATTTGACACTTATAATATGTTGGAGAAAGAGCAAGGAGAGGCAAAATAATCTAAATGCTTTTCCTTCAAAGGAGGTCCGCAAACAGTGGACTCAGAGGCACCCTTCTACAAATCTTTGAAAGTGAAAAATGTTGAGCAAATGTGTAAGGAAGCATGTGCAATACTTGATTTTGTAAATTGGGATGCCAAATACAAAAATCAAAATTGTAATGGGGAGGTTTTGCAAATCTCTGGTTAGACCTCAGATGGAGTAACATGGATAATTATAGGCCTGGAGCTTCATCAAATATATAATGCCTGGGAGAAGGCGCTGAAGGGGTTAATGAAAGTGCCACTCATAATAAAGGTTGTATGTATGGTGAAGCTCATGTTTTACCTCAGAGCACTGAAGATCTAATAGAGGTTTTCAAAATAATGGCCTTTGAAAGAATTAGATTAAATTCTGTACAGTGTGGAAACAGGCCTTTGGTGTAACAAGTCCACACTGCCATTTGAAGCATCCCACCCAGACCCATTGCTCTATAATCCACACACCACTGAAGACTATGGTCAATTTAGCTTGGCCGATTCACCTAGCCTGCACATCTTTGGGCTGTGGGAGGAAACTCACACAGACACAGGGAGAACATGCAAACTCCACACAGACAGTTGCCCACGGCTGGAGTTGAACCTGAGTCCCTGGTACTGTGAGGCTGCAGTGCTAGCCACTGTGCCATCCCTGATAAGTGGGGAGAAATTGCTTCCACTCCTAAGTAGGTTAGTAAGCAGTTGTCATAGAATTAAAGTAATTGGTGAAAGAGTCAGGCAGGAGAAATTAGGAGAAATTTCTTCACACAGAGAACTGTTCAGATTTAGAATGTACAAAATGAGAAGTTATCCAAATCGGATTTTCAAAGGCAGACATATCTCAAAATCACAGAATTGTTGCAGCGAAAACGGAGTGCATTCAGCTATTATTTCTGCACTGGGTCTCTAAATGAACAAATCATTTGGTACCATTCCCCAGCCATTCCCTTGCAACCTGCACATTCTTCCCTTACAGTTAACAGTCAAATTTCCCCTTGAAAGCTTCAATTGAGTCTGCCTCAACCACATTCTCAGACAGCGCATTCTTAACCAGTCACTGACAGAATAAATTTACCCTCAAGTCAGAATTGCTTGTTATGCCAATCACTTTATACTTCTGTCATTTCATTCTTGACCCTTTGATGAGTTTTCCTGATTCCTTATAATTTTGAATATGTCTATCAAATCTCATCTGAGCTTTCCCTTTTCTGTAGGTAAGCAGATCCAAAATTTCCAATCTATCTTTGTAACTGAAGTCAGCTATCCCTGAAATCGTACTCATTAATCTTTCTTGCATTCTCTCCAATGCGTGGACTTGAAGAGAAGTAATTTGCAGGATTGTAGGGGGATCACTAAGGTACCTTATTTAAATAGATAACTCTTTGATGAGACATAAGAAACTGAAGGTTGTTGTCCGATTCTATGTATAAAACTAGCTTTGTGGCTCAAACATCCATTATAGAACTTGGGTGGTTCTTACAATGGGTAACCCATAGGCAACTCTACCTTATACTTGGGGAAAATGTCAAAAATCATTGTGTTTTATTATGTATAGGTATTGCAAATAATGTTGAAATTTGAACCGCACGTTATTTCACCGTTAAATATAATTCTTCACTGACCCATGTTGGTGGAATCAGTTTAAAGTAAACATTTAAGTCCATTCAGCCAGATTCTCATCCTCTATGTATTTGTTTAAATCATATAAACATATATAAAATTACGTATGAAACATTTGCCAGATATGCGCAGGAGCTGACACCATGAAACACCATACACATCACATGCATACAAACACATACATACTTGTGGAGAAAAATTTGCAAAATATTGATTCCTTTAGGACTACTTTAGGAATAAAATAAACAAATAAGGTAATTAAATGGTGTAATTTCTCTTTGGTAGAGAATGATCTGAAATATGAGTGATGAGAACCCGCTGCAGAAGATAAAATAGTACTTTTGTTTCCATTTAATTTATTTGTTACCGTGTTCCATTTTTAATCAGGATTCTTCCCGTATTTAGATTTGCAACTTGAGGAAGAATGGAGCATTGTGGTCCATTGTTGATCTGATTCAACACAAAATCCAAATCAGGAGATATGGTGCAAATCAAGTGACAATCTGTAACGTGTCAATCAATCAAAGGGGTCTTCTTCTCTTATTGTTGCTATTGCTGTGATTTATGTGCATTTTAATTATTCAGATGTTTGTTATGTACAATGTGATGAAATTTGGAGCCTCATATTTTCATTTTCCACATTCAGTGTATGCTGCAATTATAGCCACGGATATCTGTTTATTTGATGAATTCTGTTTCTTCTACATAGTTTGATAAATAAGGAAATAAGTCAAAACCTACTTCATATACAGTAATTAAAGTGAAAAATCTAGTCATGATGCAAATCCTTAATTGGACTCCAGGAGAGATATACGAAATTTCTCTTTAATAATACGAGATGACTGGGGACAGAAAAACAAAGCATGCTAAAATATGGTTTAGAAGTTCAATTAATCACAAACCAGAAATCATCCAATTTAGCACAGCTCGTTCAGTATCTCTCTAGACTCAGATAATGTTCTTTTAATCATCTTATTGCATTATTGAACCTGTTTCTTACATTCCATAGGTAGTGCAGAATTTGTGTTCTATATATCCATTTTAAAAAATTGCCATCTGAAACTTTTGAATGGCCTATGTGTATTATCAAATGTGTAAGTGAATCATTAGGAAAATTTTTCAATGGTGTCCTATTAGTATTCATGTTTAATGTATGTATTTTATGGCAAGTCATTCTAAAAGTCAAAGGTTTCAGTGCAAAACAAACCTCCCATGTGCAGCTTCTTCCTGTAATATAGAGGAGAAAGTGAGTATATCAGTAAATGTGGAGTGCTGTTTTTCAAGGAAAATTTCTCCGCCAATCACATGATACATTGCACATTTCATTTTCAGGAAAACTCCACCTACTTATTCACTGAAGTGTCACAACAAGAGGTAAAAGCTTTCGTAAAAACTCTCAGATTGAAACAGACAGAAGTGATGCAACCTTTAACAGGACGACATCAAAACAGGACATGAAAACCCATCTATATATTATCTTAAATAAAAGCTTGCTGGCTCTGTGAACTTTATTTCCTTTTACTCAGTTGTTTTCAAAATCAAAATCACGCACGAGCTAGATAGAGTAGATAGGGAGAAAATGTCCCCACTTGCAAAAGAAATGAGAACAAGAGGACATAAATTTAAAGAAACAAGGGTGCGGTAAGGAAAAACTTTTTTCACACAGGGAGTGATTAGGGTATGGAATGTGCGGCCTGGAAGTGTGACTGAGGCCGGTTCAATTGAGTCATTCGGAGATAATTGGACGATTGTTTAGCTTTAAATAATGCCCAAGAGTTTGGGGAAGAAGCAAGGTTGGTAGGAGATAATGATGCTCAATCATCAAGGTGGCGCAGGCACGACGGGCAAAATGGACTCCTTCTGCACCGTAACACTTCTGTGATTCCTTCGTCAGATCTACAGCATTATGTTTTAACCTCTGTGGATATGTTGTGCTTTTTTTTCTTTTCCAAGTGTCATTGTTACGCTGCAGATTTGAAGCCACTTCCCACTAAAAGTGATGAGGACAATGGCTTGTTTCTGTAAGCTTCTTGTTTCTCCCTGGCCAGAGTAAATGGTCTTCTATACATGTAAACTGCCACCTATACGCAATGTGCAGCTCAGAAACATTTGACCATTGGCTCAACATCAGTAGTAAATTCCGAAACTTTGCAATTAATTTTGCTTTACTTCAGCATGTGCTGTTGCAAACTATACGAAGCCTATATATACTCAAGGTAAAGGAGCTTACCCGCATTATATGTCATCCTGTATAATTCCCCTAATTCAGTTACCCGAGATGGTGTGGGGAGGCAATGGCCTAGTGGCATTATCACTATATTATTAATCCAGACACCCAGCAAATGTTCTGGGGACCTGGGTCACATCCCATCATGACATATGGTGGAATGTGAAATCAATAAAGATCTGGAATTAAAAGTATAATGATGATCATGAAACTGTTGTTGATCGTCAGAAAAAACCCATCTGGTTCACTAATAAAATTGCCATTCTTACCTGATCTGGCCTACATGTGACCCTAGACCCATAGTAATGTGGTTGACCCTTAATTACCCTCTGGGCAATATGGGATGTGCGATGAAGGTGGCCTAGCCAGGGATGCCTACCTCCCATGAATGAATAAAAAAAATCAGAATTTGTATTACATCTCCTTTTGGACCGCCTTTGGATTTGCCGTCAAAAAGCAAAATGTTATAGAAAAGATGGATAATATGACTCAATGTTTCATGTGGCTGAAATTTTGAGAGGACCACAATCATGATCAATAGTTTCAATTTATGATGAACAGGCCAAATTCCTGGGCTCAGCCAAAACAGAGAAGAGCAATCAGACATTGAGCAATGGGAAGGGACATAAAGTGAATTACTCATTCCACAACAATGTCAAAATCCTCCAGTCATTCACACTGAAGATTTCTTTACAGATCCTCACAATCAACAGGAAGTCTTAGATACATTGCAGTAGATTGCAAATTATAAGACATCCCTGCTCCTGTACTCAAAACCCCTCAGTGTGAAAGTCAATGCACCATTTGCCTTCTTCACCAGCTGCATCTATCCTCATCACTGAAGTTTCTCATCCTTGTAGCTATCTTGGTATATTGCTTCTGCACTCTCTACAACGTGTTCACATCCTCCCTACAATTTGATACCCATGGCTATACACAATGAATTTTTAGAATCGCCTACTGCTGAGGACTGTAGATGCTCAGTCATTAAATATATTCAGGGCTGTGATTGATGAATTTTTGAACATTAGGAGAATCAAGGGAAGCGCATTTTTGAATTTTCAAGCTAGCTCAGGACGTTGTGTTGTCTACTCTTCTCTTGTTCCTTATGCTCTTAAATTGAAATAATTTCCTGTCAGTACCATTGTTGTCCCATGAGTTAGCAGCCTTGAACAAGACTCGCTTTTTCTACTTTCCATTGTAGAAGAGTAAATGGTATAGGGGAAACGCAAAAAAGGGAAAAAAATAACTTTGGGAATTGTTAGCATGCCCTATTCATAGTATACCGTAGGAGAAAACTTAAAAATGATTATTGTTAATATTAGCGGGAAAATGCTTAATGCATTCATAGAACATTATAGAGTCCACCAAATAAATGGATATACTAACCTTTTTAAGCTAAGTGGTTTAAAGCCTGTGTTCAAATAACAGACTATTTAATCTCATTAATACATTGGGCATTTTTGTGCTTTCTGTAATACTGAGGATTATTTCTAAGGGAGCAAGCGACCGTTGCAATCCTATCCGTGGATGCTGAAACATAGCACTCTTCTTTTTACTGGAGAACAATACATGGCAAAATGAGCCTCATAATCCAGGAATGAAAATGGTGGGCTGAATACTACGTTTTATTTAGAGTGAGTACAAGTTGCATTGAGTTCTGGTAGAGTAAGTATCCGCATCAAATCTTTAACCAATTGCCGTTCTGCCCCACTAAATATATCACATCCAATTTCCAACCCATCTTAGTGTGCATTGTTCACCTCTGCAGGGATATCTCATGATTCACCACAATCACATGCACCATCTATACTCGTCCATCGTTCTTGCAGATATGTACTGTTAGAAGCAGATGCTGTGCCTGGTTGCTGGCATTTGCTATGGTCAGGGCAAACAGGGGGAAATTAAGATTCTGCTTTGTGGGCAGGGACCTGGGGTCCTGCTGGATGTGGTAGTGAACAGGTAGGACTTCTTCTTACCTCTGTACCAGATAGTGACAACAGACCATGCCAGTCTGGCCTGAGGTTACTGCCCAGATCAATGCAGTCTCAGCCGTCTCGAGGATTGCCCAGCAATCTAACAAGAAGGTCATGCTACTTCTCCACTTAAAAGTGTGACTATCTTCTCCCTATTGCCTCACATTCACTCTATCTCTGTGACTGGTCTTACCTCCTACTAAGATTCATGCTCTGCTACTCTCTCATTATTGTCTGCAACATCCTCACATGCCCCCACCAACACCCAAAGCCACTCACCCTGTGTTCCTTTATGCTTTGTTTATTCATTACTCCAGCTACTTTCATTTTCTGTAATACCTTCCCCCCCTCCCTCTTTCCATGTGAAAAACATGCCACAATGTTAAGCTGCCATTATTCAGCGCCCCAGCCCTTAGGAGGCGAAGATCCGGACTCTGACCATCCCGAGCAGGGCCTGGACTGGCATCAGAGGACGCCCTTGACTTATTTTGCCAGGTTTCTCCAAGCGAAGGCTATCTCCATTGACTTGATGCCTACTTACAGCTGTGAGAAGCTTCTTAGCTTTCTGTCTGGGTTAAATGACATGACAAGACAACAGTGATACAAACATGGCATCTCTTGCTCACAGAGAGAAGCACAATGGCAAGGCAATGAGGGACTGGGATGCTGTGAGCACCTGATTAATCTCAGAGTGAATGAATGCTATGACAGTGAACAAGGAGCCTAGATAATGCAGTCTGGTCCGGTCCATGAGCTGGGTGCACGTTTCTGAGTGCACAGTGTCGGTGTTGCAGTGTTACATTGCTGGCACAGCCCGAAGGGCCATTTTTCAGTGCATAAGCATCAGAGATATGCCATCAAGATTCTTAGAGCCTGGCATATGTTTGATATCAATGTCCTTCAATATGACGTAGATGTGGCCAGTAGATTGTATCCTTCAATGTTGTTGCCCAGTTTCCCTAATAGAAGTAATTTCGAGCCTGTGGAGAACTGAAACTGCTTTTCAAACACTGTGATTTCCTTCAGAGATAATGGGAGAATCCGAGATAACAAAGTGTGAAGCTGGATGAGCACAGCAGGCCAAGCAGCATCTTAGGAGCACAAAAAGCTGATGTTTTGGGCCTAGACCCTTCATCAGAAAAGATGGTCGGGGAGACGATTCTGAAATAAATAGGGAGAGAGGGGGAGGTGGACCAAAGATGGATAGAGGAGAAGATAGGTGGAGAGGAGAGTATAGGTGGGGAGGTAGGGAGGAGTTAGGTCAGTCCAAGGAGGACGGACAGGTCAAGGGGGCGGGATGAGGTTAATAGGTAGGAAATGGAGCTGCAGCTTGAGGTGAGAGGAGGGGATAGGTGAGAGGAAGAACAGGCGGGGGAGGCGGAGACCATCTGGGCTAGTTTTGGGATGAGGTGGGAGGAGGGGAGATTTTGAAGCTGGTGAAATCCACATCAATGCCATTGGGCTGCAGAGTTCCCAAGTGGAATATGAGTTGCTGTTCCTGCAACCTTCGGGTGGCATCATTGTGGCACTGCAGGAGGCTCAGGATGGACATGTCATCTAGAGAATGGGAGGGGGAGTGGAAATGGTTCGCGACTGGGAGGTGCATTGTTTATTGCGAACCGAGCGGAGGTGTTCTGCAAAGCGGTCTCCAAGCCTCCGCTTGGTTCCCCCAATGTAGAGGAAGCCACACCGGGTACAATGGATACAGTATACCACATTGGCAGATGTGCAGGTGAACATCTGCTTGATGTGGAAAGTCATCTTGGGGCCTGGGATAGGGGTGAGGGAGGAGGTGTGGGGGCAAGTGCAGCATTTCCTGCGGTTGCAGGGGAAGGTGCCGGGTGTGGTGGGGTTGGAGGGGAGTGTGTAGCGGACAAGGGAGTCGCGGAGAGAGTGGTCTCTCTGGAAAGCAGAAAAGGGTGGGGGGAGAAAAATGTCTTTGGTGGTGGGGTCGGATTGTAGATGGCAGAAGTGTCGGAAGATGATGTGTTGTATCTGGAGGTTGGTGCTGTGGTATGTGAGGACGAGGGGGATTCTCTTACGGCGGTTATTGTAGGGGCGGGGTGTGAAGGATGAGTTGTGGGAAATGCGGGAGACACGATCCAGGGCATTCTTGACCACCGCAGGGGGAACGTTGCGGTCCTTGAAGAACGTGGACATCTGGGATGTGCAGAAGTGGAATGCCTCACCCTGGGAGCAGATGCGGTGGAGGTGAAGGCATTAGGAATAGGGGATGGCCTTTTTTCAGGAAGGTGGGTAGGAGGAAGTGTATTCTCGGTAGCTGTGGGAGTTGGTGGGCTTGAAGTGGACATCGGTTTTTAGGTGGTTGCCTGAGATGGAGACAGAGAGGCCCAGGAAGGCGAGGGATGTGTTGGAAATGGTCCAGTTGAACTTAAGGTTGGGGTGGAAGGTGTTGGTGAACTGTATGAACTGTTCAAGCTCCTCTTGGGAGCATGAGGCGGTGCCGATACAGTCATCAATGTAACGGGGGAAGAGGTGGGGCTTAGGCCCTGTGTAGGTGCAGAAGAGGGACTGTTCCATGTAACCTACAAAGAGGCAGGCATAGCTTGGGCCCATGCGGGTACCTATGGCCACCCCCTTGTCTGTAGGAAGTGGGAGGAATCGAAAGAGAAGTTGTTGAGGGTGAGGATGAGTTCGGCTAGGCAGATGAGGGTGTCGGTGGAGGGGGACTGGTCGGGCCTGCGGGACAGGAAGAAGCAGAGGGCCTTCAGGCCATCTGCATGGGGAATGCAGATGTATACGGACTGGACGTCCATGGTGAAAATGAGGTGTTGGGGGCCAGGGAATTGGAAGTTCTGGAGGAGGTGGAGGGCATGGGTGGTGTCACAGATGTAGGGATGGAGTTCCTGGACCAAGGTGGAGAACATGGAGTCCAGATAGGTGGAGATGAGTCAGAACATAGAGCATAGAACATTACAGCACAGTACAGGCCCTTCGGCCCTCGATGCTGTGCCGACCTGTCATACCGATCTCAAGCCCATCTAACCTACACTATTCCACATACGTCCATATGCTTATCCAATGACGCCTTAAATGTACCTAAGTTCGGTGGGGCAGGAGCAGGCGGAGACAATGTGTTGAGAAGGGCAGACGGGTTTGTGGATTTTGGGAAGGAGATGGAAGTGGGCGGTGCAGGGTTGGGGAGCAATGCAGTTGGAGGCTGTGGATGAGAGGTCATCTGAAGTGATAAGGATGTGCATGGTTTGGGAGATGATGGGTCGGTGGTCAGGGGTGGGGTCATGATCCAGGTAGCAGTAGGAGGAGGTGTCGGAGAGTTGGCATCTGGCCTCAGCAATGTAAAGGTCAGTGCGCCATACTACAACTGCGCCTCCCTTGTCTGCAGGTTTGATGGTGAGGTTGGGATTGGAGCGGAGGGAGCGGAAGGCTATCCATTCTGCAGGGGAGAAGTTGGAGTGGATGAGAGGGGTAGAGAGGTTGAGGCGATTGATATCTCAATGGCAGTTGGAGATGAAGAGGTCCAGGGAGGGTAGGAGGCCTGGGTAAGGGGGTGACCAGGAGGAGGACTTGTGTTAGAGATGGGTGAAGGGGTCTGTGGAGGGATGGTTGGTCTCACGTTAGAGAAGTAAGCGCGGAGGCGGCGGAAAATTTCCTCGTGATTTCTTTGTTGAGCTTTCTTAATATTGATTTTATTGACTATTGTGGGAAGGTAGGACACTGAATAATGATACAGTGAATTTATTCTTGCCACTGCTTAGCAAGAATCTCCCCATACCATTAGTGAGAAGGTGGAGCAAAATGACATCTATGTTGATATTAGCCTCACTGCACTTGTTGCTCAATTCTGCTATTCATGTTCCTGCAGTCCAGATCACTGGAAGGCTCCAATGAGATTCTATGCAAAGTTTAAGCTACTTTCTAATTCATTCAGCATTTTAATGCAGATTGTTCCAACCCTTGCGTTTGCACTGACTTGTCAGTCTTGCAATGTACTTCCAAACCAACAATTATTTGGGTCGAAAAAGCCGAGATATTGTCTTTCTAATGATGATAGACACATCAGGCTTCACTATCATTCCACTCTGAAACTGATAGCAACTTCTGGCATTTGCAAATGCAGCATTAAATTTACAAATTCGAATGATGCCTTGCTGCACTGCAAAGTGTTTTGATGACCCCACAGACTGTTGAACAGAATCACTGAATTAATGAGACTCTCCCCCTTTATACAGTAACAATGCCATCAAAACCCCTGTAAAATTTTGTCCTGTTAATGATATAAATTTGAAAAAAATACTGAAAACTTTTTCTGGCTCAGAAAATTAATTTATATTTGTGCAATGTCAAGTTTTCATTTTGATAAAACAATGTTGCTCAGAGCTTTTCTTGCTGTGGATCTTTTTGAGGCTGGGAAACTATCACAACATCTTATCAGGTAGATGGGCAAGTGGAGAGGACTACTTGGACAAGGGCAAAATAAAGTCAGCAACTATTGCCATAGAGTTTGTAACCCAAAATTTTAGCTCTTGACTCAACTTAGACTCCCAAACCCCACTTTGAGAAGCCCTGTGATAGCATGTCTACTATTTATTTTCGTACAATAATGTTCATAAAGTTAACTTCTGATATCCTTTAAACATTGAAATATATTCCAATCGTTTAGTTACTTCCTTTTCTAACTGGTAAAGGCAAAGACCACAAGGCTGTAATTCACCTGGATTTGCTCTCTCTCTCAGAATTCCTCAATGTGGTTTGTTGCTCATCATTGTTGATAACTTCACTCTTGTTGGCTTCTTGGTGATCCGTTTGACTTGGTAGCAGATTGGAACTAATGCTTGGAAAGGTGAAAATTATCCAGAGAGCGTCCTAAATAGTGCACTGTTAACTGTGAGATTAGAGGTGAATGCAGTCATCACACTGTTGACTACAAAATCCATGACAAATCAAGAATCTGAACATTGCAGTGAAGATTTTGAAACAGCAAAGGCATATAATGCGCAGAGTGACATTTAAATGACCATATTTCTGACTTTAAAAAAAAGAAGTAATTCCTCATTGGGGATGTTATTGTTATTCATTCATAGGATCACACGATACAGAAGAGACCCTTCAGCCAGAGACCCAGTAGGCCATATAGAACAGAGTTGAGACAAAACTTCTTCACCCAGAGAGTGGTGGATGTATGGAATGCTCTGCCCCTGGATACTTTCAAGAAAGAGATGGATAGAGCTCTTAAAGATAGTGGAATCAAGGGTTATGGAGATAAGGCAGGAATAGGATACTGATTGTGGATGATCAGCCATCATTATGAATGGTGGTGCTGGCTCAAAGGGCCAAAGGGCCTACTCCAGCACCTATTGTCTATTGTCTATTGCCCATAGAGTCTGCACTCTTAAACCTGTTCTAAATCTACACCTGGATAATAAAATGTGGGGCTGGATGAACACAGCAGGCCAAGCAGCATCTCAGGAGCACAAAAGCTGACGTTTCGGGCCTAGACCCTTCATCAGGCTCTCTGATGAAGGGTCTAGGCCCGAAACGTCAGCTTTTGTGCTCCTGAGATGCTGCTTGGCCTGCTGTGTTCATCCAGCCCCACATTTTATTATCTTGGAATCTCCAGCATCTGCAGTTCCCATTATCTCTAAATCTACACCTGTCCCGTTTTCCAGCATTTGGCCTATAACCTTGAATGTTGTGACACTTCAAATGCTTGTCCAGATACTTTTTAAAGGTTAATGTTACACACCTCAACTACCCTCCCAAGCAATGCATTCCAGACCACCACCCAAAAATGTTTCAATCACAGGATACGGATTCTTCCGACAAGGTCAGCACTTATTTTCCCAGTAAAATTGGTCATGAGCTAACTTTTTGAATCATGGAATCATAGAACCCCTACAGTGTGGAAACAGGCCATTCAGCCCAACAAGTCCACATCACCCCTCCAAAGAGCATCCCACCCAGGCCCATTATCCTACCCCTGATTTTCCATGTCTAACCCATCTAACCTAAACATCCCTCAGCACTATGGGTAATTTAGCATGGCCAATCCACCTACCCTACACATCTTTGGACTGTAGGAATCTTTGTAGCCCATGATGACATTGTTCATTCTGTTTGAAACAGGGTTTCGAAACCACTGACAGTGAACAGGAATGTATTTTCAGACCAGGATGACGTGACTTGCAGGGGACCTCGCAAATGGTTGCATTCTCATGAGACTGTTATCCTTGATCTTCCAGGTGGTAGGTACTTGGAGGGTGTTATTGAAGGAGTCTAGTGAAATGCTCAATGCATCTTTTATGTGGTGTACACTGCAGCCACTGTAAGCCAGTGATCTGGGGAATTCATATTTATAATGGTGAATACCATATCAATCAAATAGGTTGCTTCCTGAGCGGTGTTGGAACTACAAACATCCACATAAATAGGTATTATCATATTCCATCACATTCCTGACTTGTGCCTTGTGGACTGGCTTGGTTAGTCAGACACAGAAGCTCTGACATGTACATAAGTTTTTTTTAAAATTTATTTGTGGGGTGACAGCATCAACAACTGGGCCAGCATTTACTGCCGAACTCTAATTGCCCAAAGCACTGTTAAGAGTCAGCGACTTTGCTGAGGTTCTGCAATGTAAGAGGTAATTTCTTCCCTAAAGCACATGATTGAACCAGATAAACTTTTTCCTGAGAATCAGTCATCATTTTATGATCATCGTTAGACTTTTAATTTGTGATTTTTACTGAATCCAAATTCCACGGTTGGTATTGAACACAGGTCCCCAGAAAATTACCTGGGTGTCTGGATTAATGATCTAGCAATAACACCAAAAAGCCAATGCATCCCCACCCCTGACTTGTCCAATATAAATTCTGGTTAATGGTGACCTTAAGTGATTCAATGATTGTAATTCCACTCAATATCAGGGGAAGGTAAATCCACTGCATGATGTGATACTAAAGTACACAGGACAAAGAAATATCAAAGTGTTATTCCTGAGACAGAAATGGCATTTGAGGCCATTTGACTTATCCCTGTACATTATTCAAAAATGCACTGTCTCATGTCAGTATCTGTATGCTTTGTAAAGAACTCTAGGGCTTTCACGTCCAGTGGATGAGCTAGAAGTACATCTCATTTGTTGATCATCTATTGCATGAGTGAAAGTTTTAGAATGTTATACCTGAATATGTTTTCCATTACTTTACTCAGTTAATTCCAGGGTGTGCTTTGCACTAATATATTCTGTGCTGTTTCCAACGTAATCAGCTTCAGCATTGTCAGAGTAGGGTAAAGAAAAAAAATTGGATAGAAGTCTTACCTTTATAGTCTTAGAATCACACAGCATAGAAACAGGTCCTTCAGCCCAATATGTCAATGCTAGCCAACAAACACCATACTACACAAATCGCAGTTACTTATATTTGGCCCATAGCCTGCCATGAACTGGCATTTTAAGTCCTCACTCAGGTGGAAAACAAAACTATCAAACAAACCGACAAATAAGGACACGCAATGACAATTTCTATGGCATATCCCTCCTGTTGATGACTCTTTAGCACAGCATGAGGTGTTACTTTAAAACTTCGAAAAAAAAGTTCTTGTTATAGCCCGGGGCCAAGATAAATACATTGTGACCTTAACCATTCAGTCAGTTACTCAATTTGGAAATGGAGCTCAAAGTGAAAAAAAGATTAACTGGGGGAATTACTAACAAACAAAAGGAAGGAAAGGACAAAATTACCAAAGAAAATGGAAAAGCAATTTGGTATATATTCAATTCAGAGCAGCCCCATAAAATAACAGCTAAATCTAACTCCAAATGAGAACTGAGCGCGCTAATGTTTTGTAACAGCATCCGTGGGGTTTTAAATATGTTTTATCAGCACGGCCGGCACTTCATCAGTCCCAGGTACTTTTTATCTCTCACAATAGGGAGGGGGCAGTGGAGGAAGTGTCAGAAAATTGAGACATACGTTTATTTATGGAGGGAGGCTTCTTGTCTTTTGCAGTCTGAATGGTTCATATTCTTCCTGAGCAGTAGGTCTTTCTGCAGTGTCACTGCTTCCTCCCTAGTGCTCATGTTGATCACAACATTTTTTACATTGGTCACCTCGCACTCCTTTGAAGCTCCTTTGACCTGATAATTTGAACATTCTTGGACACTGCTGCTCGAGAATTACATTGACAGCCCAGTGTTCTGTGACACTGTCGTGAGGTTCCTTTCTCTGTTACCCAGATGTTCCTGTTGGCAGGAAACATAGCAACAGCCTCCATGCTGGGCTATGCTGAAACCAGAGAGCCTTGAAGTCCACTGCTTCTAATCAGTGTTGAAACTCTTTCTAACCTAGGGTCTTTGCCATCCCTGAGAGATAAAAGCGTCTCTGGACAGAATGGCCTTTCGGCAGCCTTTGCTAGACCACCCTGAGATGACCTAGCCACCCTTGTGCACCTGCCATCACATTTAAATGCTACAATGTTTTCCTTCTTTGATGTGATCTTAAAATGAACCTTTGATGCTTTCTCTTGGATGTCTTCTAAGATAAAAAGTGAATTTAATTAAAAGCAGAGTCATCAATTCAGCAAGGTCATTTGCATCTGTGACCTCTATCTCCTCCTACCTACATATTTATACACATGTGAATATTGGTGTAATATCTACAGATAACACTTTGTAACGACCATGTCATCAGATATTTGGTTCAGCAACTAGTTTAAATCATTGGATCTGGCCTTCCTTTGGAGTGATTGGAAAGGAGTAAAGGTCTTGACTCATAAGCATTTACAGCACCAAAAGAGTCCATTCAGCCCGTATCTGCAGTTGTCAACAAATATCGTTTTAGAGCTTTAATGCATTTTACACATTGTATTGCAATGTAACTAGAATAACCAACTGTTGGGAATATATTACATTACACTGAGTTAGGTATCTTACTAGCTTATGTAAAAGTGACAAATTAAACTGATTTATGAAGATTTTCTTGAACGAAGTTAAGAGCACATTCCAAAGAAAATCCAAGACACATTGATGTACAGTTGCAAATTGGAACTTAGGCATAATGCTGGCACATTGGGTCAGCCAGCCAACATGGAAACTACTTGATTTCATTTCAATTGGAATTGATAATCTAAGCAAGAAGTTGAAATTCTACCCCATTAATGCCAAGAAACATATTCTTATGTGCGTTATTTGTTGATGTGTATTATTAAATATCCTGTGTACAGTGGACTTATCCTGTTGACATATTATTTCTCATTTGCGTCACACATGTAATGTCAACATTTACTACTGAGATTGCCAATGTCAACATTTGTAACAGCAAAGCTGTATTGAAATGTGCCAACATTGCCGCACCTCAGGTCATTGGTAAACCAGTCATATCTCTCAAAATGTATTCTGGTCAATCATTAGTGGCAACTTCTCTGTCGGTAATGGAAATTCTAAATAAAGTTGTAAACGTGAGATTTTTAAAAATCACATTTTTGTGTGCTAGCGTGGTTACAATTAACCATTGAATTGCTTTTTCATCTTTTGCCAATGTAAAAAGGCTTGAGTTTCAGATAATCATTCTTACTTTTTAACAGTTGAGGAGAGCCTTCAATCACATTGATGCATTTCAACATGTGCAGCTTATAGGATTTCCTAGCACAAACAATGCATCAGTATGACTTGAGGGCTAGAAGATTAGACTCCCTAAATTTGTGAGGATTTTAAAATGTATTTCTTTTCTGATTAAAGTTTAACTATTCTGTGGACCTGGGGTTTGAAGTCAACAAGAGCGGAAAGTGGCCTTCACACTTAGATGGCATAATATGAGTGTTACAGATAATTCTTTCTGACAGTAAAGTCAGATGGAAATCAATTTTATCTAATTTCAGACACAAAAATGCCTGCTTTGGTTCCCCTGCTTGGCGTTGGTTCGCTCTGTTGGCTGGGCAGCTGGTTAGTAATGTAGAGTTATGCTAACTGTGTGGGGTCGACTCCTGCTCAGGTTACCATGAAGGGCTTTCCTTCTCAACCTCTTTCCTGAGGTGTGGTAACCCTCAGGTTAAGCCATCACCAGTTATGTCTGTATAACATGAGCCCTATTCTATGGTAGGTACCTTTACCTGTATGCAATAACCCTACTTGCAGTTCTCCCATTAGGTTTGACTGATTTAATTAACATGTGATATAAAGTGGGGCCAGGACCAATGCAGCAATTATGAAGATTCACTAATGCATGAAAAAGATTTTATATGAGAAAGGCCCAGTGAGTTTGGCTTGCAATTGCCATGACTTATAAATGCATTTTTTGCAATTCTGCTCTTTCCAGAAGAGGTGATTAGATTATTCTATTCTGTCTGCAAGTACTGGTCTCACTGAGGCTGTGAAAGAGACCTACACACTCAGGTTTTACCATAAGGTTCATTCCCTTTTATTGAGCAGGATCTTGTACTGTCAGTCAGATTGCACTGCAAGCACAGATTAGCCAGGCCACTGACACACTTGAGGTAGGTAATTGGATATCTTCAGTTGCTTTAACCATCACAACAAATGTATTCGCTCCCTGAATGTACAGGTGGTTTATACATTGAAGAAGCACTTGGTGATGCCAAAATATTTGAGGCTATTGGCCAAATGCTGGAAAAAGGGATTAGAAAAGTTGTGACTGTTATTGAAAAGTTCGGACAGGATGGATCAAAGGGTTTCTTCTGTGTTGTATTTCACTATGACTCTGTGACATGTAGTCTGATATATTGAAATGCCTTCATCCTTTGAATTTCAGGTGTTTCTGACTCTGGATCGGGTTACAGAGTGTCTGCCTTACATAGTGGCAATCTGTTGTGCCTTTCATAGCCTTGTCAGAAGGACCAGATTTTGACATCATTAGCTTGGAGGCATTGGCCCTGTTGAAGTTATGGGCAACTTTCTCTACTAAGTCTTCTGGGAACACGACATGTCCTGACTCATTTTATGTTTTCCTGGCCCCTTTATGATTTAATCACTGTAGGCACATCCTCCCTAGCACTGACCAATTGTGTTGGTTGAAAATATTTGCTCTGCTGTTGAAACAGTACGTGACATTGAAAGGATTGAGGCAGAGAAAGATGGGCATGCCTGTAGGCAACCTATTGTGGCATTTTCCTCATCAACTTCTTCTTCATCATCATTATCATAGTTACAGTGACTGAAGAGGAAACCCCTTTCCTACTGCTCCTCTTTCTCATTGTTCATCAGGTCATCATCTTCTTCCCTTTGTTGTTGTGATTGGCAATAGGAAAGAAGGGTAGAAGCTAAGAATGTTGAGCATTACTGCCTTAGAAATAAAGAGACAGTTGAGGGGTTGAAATGGTTTATGTGTGAGTCTTTTGGATGCCAGATGACAGTGCCAAAGTACAGTTATTAATACAACACTGGCAATAGGTCACCGAACTCACTATTTCCTATCGTATGAGCAAAGTGCCTCCCTACAGCTCCATTGGTTTCTGGTCATGAGAGGTTGAGAGGTGAGCTACACCCTCTGCTGGTATGTCACCATTGGGTTTCTGGGCTCTCCACAAGAATATGCAGCAAGAAAAAGACTAGCTGTTAGGTACGTACCAAGTGATTTGTGAATGAAGAATAACTATAAAACTGAGCTTTATTTGACTGTATCTTATTGGGAAAAATAGATATTATAAAATAAATCCATAGTTTCTGCTGAAATTGTAGTATAGGTAGGATGCAAAGGATATATAGCATGTGATATGATATAACTCTGAGATGAATTGCGAGTTACCTCAAGCATGAAGCACTATATGATCCCCAGAGAAAGCTGTCCAATTCTTCACAGATTTAACATGACACAGCCCTTCAGACCTCCTCTATAACCTTCAAAGATACAGTCTATTCAAATATTTTCAGAGAAAGATCAGTCTCACTCAAACCATTTCAATATTAATCATCAGGCATGGTAACTTTACGCAGAGCATTCTCCCAGTTGAGAGAATTCACACTTTTCTCAGGCAACAGAAATGAAGAAATATATAGGTACCCTGGCTGGATTCTGTTCTCTACCTGCTGGTCATAGTAACTGACACCTTTGCTCACAAAATATCAAATGGATTTTAATTGAAAGCAATAAGCACATAATTGGCTTACATTAGCATGTTTGCTATCTGGAATGTTTGTAACAAAAGGCCAATTTAATTACAATTAAATGAAATGAAAGAAGAAAATGTTGGAATGCAGCAAACCTGGCATGCATTAAATACATATCCTTCTGACTTCACAACACCGCATGGCACAATTTTACTTAGGGATTCCATTTAATTTGTTATTATTACCAAGAGCTCATTAAAAAAATGTTGCCATTTTCTAGCAGAAAGATTGTAAAAAAGATTATTCAGTTTCCAAAAACATTCATGCAATAATGCATGCATTGGTATTTCTGGTTGTCATTCATTCTTAAGGGATTTCCCCATGTCTTGCACTTGATAAAGATTAAGATAATCCTCTGTATTTCTTAAACACTATTCACTTAATTGTGAATTTTGCTTTAATGTCATTACATAAAACTTATTGCATTGTTTTGTTGCTCTTTCAGTGTCAATGAGGGGAGACAATGGCCAAGTGGTATTATCGCTGGGCTATTAACCCAGAGACCAAGATAGCATTCTGCGTTCGAATAAAGCCGATAGTGGAAAGTGAATTCAATCAAAAAAAATCTGGAATTAAGAAACTAGTGATAACTATGAATCCATTGCTGATTGTTGGTAGAAACCCATCTGGTTCACTCATGGCCTTTAGAGAAAGGAAACTGCCATCCTTACCTAGTCTGGCCTACATGTGGCTCCTGGCCTACAGCATTGTGATTGACTCTCAACTACCCTCTAGACAATTAGGGATGGGCAATAAATGCTGCCTAGAAAAAAAAATGCCCTCATCCTGTGAATGAATAAAGAGGAAAAAATAATTGTGGAAGGCAACAGTTCCAGAGATAAAGTTAAAGGCAAGTTACAATCACACCATATCCCTCTATATGTACATATCTAAATTCTTGCTGTCCTATGTCATAAAGCATTATCCATTCCAATAAATCCCATTGTTAAAATTTCGAGAGAAAAATTGATGCTAAACAAATCTGCAGGAAGATTTATTATCCATTCTTGCATTCCAAAGCTATAAAACTGTCACCCTACCACCAGGTGAGATTTCAGTGGGAGGGACACAATGGCTAACAGAATGGCTTCCCACCTGCCTCTGACTTTGTCCATGTAAAAGAAAAGGCAAGTGGATGCTGGAATCAGCAGTCAGCCTATCGTTTTTCAAAACATAATTGAAAGGAAATTGAAATGACCCAGACATTACAGTGCCCTCACCATAATACAAGATTTAGAAGGCCTTTCTTCTACCTCAACAGGTGAGCTGAGAGTGACTGCCCTTGACATCAAAACCACATTTGACTGATGGTGGCATGGAGGAACCCCGGCAAAACTAGAGTCGAAGGGAAGCAGGAGGAAAACTCTTTACTGGTTGAAGTCATATTAGTTGTGATGGGTGGAGTCAGTCAATTCAGGACCAGGGCATCGCTGTGTGAGTTCTCCAGGGTAGTACCAATGGCCCAACCATCTTCAGCTGCTTTATAAATGGCTTTCCCTCCATTATAATTTCAGAGGCAGAAATGATCGTTGATGATAGAGTAATTAGCTGCTAGTTTTTGACTGCTCAGACATGATGGGCTGAAGGGTTTTATTCTGCGCTGTTGACCTCTGTGGATCTATGAGTCTTTAATTGCACAATGTTCAGCGCCATTCACAACGCTTCAAAGACTGAGGCAGTCCATGTCCAAATGCGGCAAGATCTAGACAATATCCATGTCAGGATCTCTCTCTACATCAAATGACTGCATGCTGCCACATTCTCAGCATTGATGCCTGGTTCCAGGTGTAAGTACTGCACATTGACCTTGGAGGCCTGTACAGAAGAAAAATAAATCGGAGAAAGGTTTATGACAAATAGCAAATAAGATTTGTTTTGAACAAGTGCCAGGCAATGACCATCTCCACAAACAGAGAATCCTACCATCAATTTGTGACATTCAACAGCACAAGCTCATTATCTCTACTCCACGATCAACTACCTGGAATTTGCCAATGTCCAAATATTGAACTGGATTTAGCATAAAAATAGTGGACACAGGAGCAGGTCACAGGCTGGGAACACTGCTGCAAGTAACTCACCTCCTGATTTCCCCAAAGTCTTTCCACTATCTACAAGGCACAAGTCAGGAGTGTAATGGAATTCTCCCCATTTGCCTAGATGAATACATCTTCAGTGTTCAAGAAACTTCACATCATCCAGGACAAAGCAGCTAACTTTATTGGTATCGTATCCACAAACATCCAACCCCTCTATCACTGACACTCAGTAGCAGCAATGCATAGTATTTACAAAATGCACAGCAGAAATTCACCAAAGGTCCTTAAAGAGGACCTCCCAAAACCACAATCGCCACCATCTAGGACAGAGGCAGCAGATATTTGGGAACATCACCACCTATAATTTCCCCCCCAAGCTATTCACCATCCTGGAGCCTTCAGTGTCGCTGGGTCAAAATCCTGGAAACCCTGTCCTAGAGCCTTTGTGAGTCTACCTACAACAGTTCAAAAAGACAGCTCACTGTCACCTTCTCAAGGGCAGCAAAGCTCGGGCAATAAATGATGATCCAGCCAGTAATGCCTACATCCTGGGAATAATTCTTTTAAGACATAATTTAGGAAGGAAGTGGGTACATCTTGTGGGAAGTGGCCGGTGCACATCAACGGAGCCAAGACATTATATCCCTATTTTTAACATTCAAACTGTCTACAAAAGTCCTCAGCTCACCCAAATAAGTACTACTCAGCTTCCAGACTGCCTAATCTCATCCCACGCAATGTCCACAACCTTCTCTCTAGGATCCACATTATCATCATCTTGCAGTCCCAGCAGCATCCACGACTGAGTTCAGGTGGTATTCAGCTTGTCAAATTATACTGATCTAACAGCACGGCCACTAAGGAAGGGACATTTGGCTCTCACTTCCTCAAGACCACCCCCTATATATGTCATGGCTGAGGAACAGTCTTGCTTCATGTCAGTCAGTTCATGACCAACATCTGTTCTCACATAGCAAGAAGCTTGCCCCTCTTTCCATCCTTTAAAAGTCAGCCCTGTCGACTTACGTAAGTGCTGCATTCAAATATATTATACACGGAAACAAGTTGTCTATCTCAGAGTTCACAATATGTTTATTCAACTGAAACATAGTTTAATATTATGTCAAACCATTTGGAGAAAATTGTTCAATCTTTAAATTGGCTTTCATTTTGCAGTGAACCAATGCAGTAAATAGTCATAGAGATGTGCAGCTCAGAAATAAAACCTTTGGTTCAACTTGTCCATGCTCCCTAGATTTTCTAAATTAATCTAGTATCATTTCCCAGCATTTGGCTCATATCCCTCTTAAATCCTTCCTATCCATATACCCATCCAGATGCCTTTTAAATATTGCAATTGTACCAGCCTCCACCACTTCCCCATTCCATACACACACCACTCTCTGTGTGAAAAAGCTGCCCCTTAGGTCCCTCTTAAATCGCACCCCTCTTACTTTAAACCTATACCCTCTAGCTTTGGACTCCCCTACCCTGTGGAAAAGACCTTAGCTTTTCACCCTGTCTGTGATCTTCATGATTTTGTAAACCTCTATAAAGTCACGCCTCTGCTTCTGACGGTCCAGGGAAAGTGGCCCCCGTCTATTCACCCTATCCCGATAGCTCAAACCCTCCAACACTGGCAAAACCCGAGTAAATCTTTTTTTCTGCACCATTTCAAGTTTCACAATATCTTTCCTATAGCAGGGATACCAGAACTGAACATAATATTCCAAAAGTTTCCCACAAATGTCCTGCACATTCCCAACATGATCCTTCCAACTCCTACTTAAATAATCTAAAATCCTTTTTGTTTTAAAAAATGAGCACACAAAAAGAATCTATTTATGTTTGAGGATTACACTGCAATATTAATTTTTCAATGTCTATAACATTTCTATATAATTCTTTTTTTCTAATATTGAAGCTTGAGCATTAACTTATTCAAATAAACAAGCTAATGCTGCCTTTAAAATAATCGAGAGAGTAATTTCATAGCTATATTAAGCATAGCTTTTAGTCTTGTGCTCTTTAGAGGCTAATCTCTGAAGAACAGAAATATTCCAGAATTGTTTAACAAACCACTTAAATCTATCACAGTTAATATTAGATAACATGTTGTGAAGCTGGATGAACACAGCAGGCCAAGCAGCATCAGAGGAGCAGGAAAGTTTGACGTTTCAGCTCGAGACCTTTCTTCAGACATGGGGAAGGGGAGCGGGATTCCGAAATAAATAGGGAGACGGGGGAAGCGGATAGAAGATGGATAAAGGAAAAGATAGGATGAGAGGAGTCAGACAGGTCAAAGAAGTGACGTTAGAGCCAGTGAAGGTGAATGTAGGTGGTGAGTTAGGGAGGGGATAGGTCGGTCCAGGGAGGTTGGACAGGTCAAGGAGGAGGGATGAGGTTAGTGGGTAGGAGATGGGGTTGAGGCTTGAGCTGGGAGGATTGGTTGGGGAGGCAGGGACTAGCTGGGCTGGTTATGGGATATGGTTGGGGGAAGGGAGATTTTGAAGCTTGTGAAGTCCACATTGATACCATTGGGCTGCAGGGTTCCCAAGCGGAATATGAGATGCTATTCACCTTCACTGGCTCTAACCCCACCTCTTTGACCTGTCTGTCTCCTCTCACTCTATCTTCTCCTTCATCCATCTTCTATCCGCCTCCCCCATCTCCCTATTTATTTCAGAATCCCCTTCCCTTCTCCCATTTCTGAAGAAGGGTCTCGACCAGAAACGTCAAACTTTCCTGCTCCTCTGATACTGCTTGGCCCGCTGTGTTCATTCAGCTTCACACCATGTTATCTCAGACTCTCCAGCATCTGCAGTTCCTACTGTGTCTGTAACAGTTCATATTAGGTTCATTTTAAATGTGTACAGTGCTTGTCATAATTGTAATGTTTTCCAATATAAATTCTGCAGAAACCAGTTTGCAGCAAAAATAGCAAACAATAAATATTTTGGATTCATTCCCGACCTTTTTTTTAATCTTACTGAATGTCATCCAGTTAATTTGTGTGTTGACACAAGAATTGTAAAATCTACAAAGTTCAGTCATTTGTATTTACTTGGAGATGTGTGCATTTCAAAAATTCCTATCTTCCCTTCCTCCTTTACAATTTAAGTGAGGTAGCGTGAAATACTTTGCTGGTTGATGCTGTAAAAGTTAACAATATGGGCTGTTTGAATTTTTTGAAAGAACAAGTAAAATTCTATGACAAACGCAATAAATGTCGGAGAAACTCAGCCAGTCCGGCAGCATCTGAGAAGAGAGAAACAGAGTTGATATTTCAAATCTGGCATTACTCTGTTTCAGAACGTTTTCAGGAGAAATTTCTTCACTCAGAGAATCGTGATCCTTTAGAATTCTACAGGATGTCTGTGAGGCTGTGTGCATTTCTGGTCATCCTACTGCAAGAAAGATAGTAACAAATTGGAGAGGGTTCAGAAAAGATTTATCAGGACGCTGCCAGGACTGGAGGGTTTGGGTTATAAGGATCGGCTGCAAGGACTAGGACATTTTTCACTGGAGTGTGGAAGTTGAGGATTGACCTTATAGATATTCGTAAAATCATGAGGGGCATAGATAAGGTGATTAGTAAAGGTCTTTTCCCTCAGGTGGGGGAGTTCAAAACTGGAGGTCATATGTAGTAAGCACTGCTACCTCACAGCACCAGGGACATGAGTTCAATTCCACCCTCAGGCTACTTTCTGCGTGGAGTTTGCACATTCTCCCCGTGTCTGCATGGATTTGCTCTGGTTTGCTCCCACAGTCCACAGTTGTGCAGATTAGCTGGATTGGCCATGCTCAATTGCCCACGGTGTTCAAGAATGCGTAGATTAGGTGGGTTTACAGGGGCATGGGTTTGGGTGGGATGCTGTGAGATTTGGTGTGGACTTGTTAGGCCAAAGGGTCTGTTTCCACACTCTTGGGATTCTATGATGATGAGAAAAGTAATCATGTATACCAGCAATACATTTATAAATGTGGACTTGTATTTGCCATGAAGAGGTACTGTTGCTATGTATGTGCAACTTCCTATTTTATTTCCCTACTGACGACATTCAGTACAAACAGCAGCTCCAAGCTGTCAATATTTTACCTGGGCACCATACCTTAGGAAGGATGTATTGGCCTTGGATGAACAGACCATTCAGGAAAGATGTCGGGGTGGTATAGTGGCTCAGTGGTTAGCGCTGCTGTCTCACAGCGCCAGGGACCCAGGTTCAATTCCACCCACGGGCAACTGCCTGTGAGGAGTTTGCATATTCTCCCTTTGTCTGTGTAGGTTTCCTCTGGGTGCTCTGGTTTCGTCTCACAGTCCAAAGATGCTCAGCATAGGTGGATTGGCCATGCTAAATTGTCTGTAGCGTTCTGGGATATGTAGATTAGGTGGGTTATAAGGTAATGTCTGGGTGGGATGCTTTAAGGGTCAGTGTGGACTTGTTGGGCTGAAGAGCCTGTTCCCACACTGAAGGGATTCTATGCCTATGTTAGGAAGCACTTTGACACACAAAGGCTGGTAGATGTTTGAAACTCTCTTCCACTGGATGCAGGATCAGTTGTTAATTTTAAATCTGAGATAGATAAACTTTTGTTAAGCACAGATATTAAAAGATATGGGCCAAAGGCAGGTACATGAAATCAGGCCACAGATCAGACATGATCTCTTTGAGTGAGGGAACAGGCTTGAGGAATGGTCTATTCTTGTTCCTATGTTCAAATCTATCTGGTGTACTGTTGGGTTTTAAACGAGGCACCAGTGCTGGGAATATAAGAAGATCCCCGCAGTGGCAGCTAATCCTCCTCTTGTTATATGCCCAAACCCACCATACAGATTGCCACTGCCTATGAAAAGGCCTAAACAACATTGTGGCGTACAAAATGAAGCAAAGCAAGACAGCGGACAAAGACACACCCCTCCCTGGTGTGCTCAATGCTTCCCAAGCTCAGTTTGAGCAGAATGCCAGTGGCACGGTGACACCTGCCCCAACACCCCTGTGCCCTCCGTCACCAGCCCAGATGTCAGATTGGTCTTCCTGGGAGTCAACCCAAGGAAAGCAATGTGCCCAGGCGGTGTTCCCAGCTGAGCACTCAGACCCTGTGTGCGCCAATTGGTGGAGGTATTCACTGACCTCTTCAACCTCTCCCTATTACAAGCCAAATTCCCCACTTGCATCAAGAAGATCTCCAGTACTTAAGAAAGCAATGTAATGTGCATTAATTCCTACCACCCAGAAGCTCTGACTTCAATAATCATGAAGCATTTTGAAAGGCTGGTCATTGCCCACATCAACTCCAGCCTCCCAGCCTGCCTCAATCCGCCCACAATTTGCCTACTGACATAACAGGGCTACAGAGGTTGCCATATCCCTAGCTCTGCACTGATCCCTGGAACACCTGGACAACAAGGAAGCTTACATCAGGCCCCTGCTCATTGACAACAGCTCCGCCTTCAACACCATTATCCCCTCCAGACCGATCTCAAAACTCTGAGACATTGGCCTCGTCTCTGCCCTCTGCAACTGGACTTTCAGCCTCCTGACCCACAGACTACTATCAGTGAGAATAGGTAACTGCACCTCCCCCACAATAACATTCAACACTAGCACCCCCAGGGATGTGTTCTCAGCCCCCAACTGTACTCCCTGCATTCCCACAACTGCATTGCCAAATTCGAAATGAACACCATCTACAAGTTTGCTGACCTAATCACTGTAGTAGGAAGCATATCTGACATTGATGAATCAAAATGCAGAAGGGAGATAGAGGGCTTGAGGATGTGGTGCAATGAGAACAACCCGTCTCTCGATGTCAGCAAAACTAAAGAAATGATCATCAACTTCAGAAAGAAAGGAGGAGAACACACCTCCATCTACATCAACGGAACTGAGGTTGAGAGGGTGCAGAGCATCAATTTCCTTGAAGAGACAATATTTGACAATCTGTCTTGAACTTCGCTCATTGATGTGACAGCCAAGAAGACACAATAATGCCTGTTCTTCCTCAGGCAGCTCAGGAAATTTGGCACATTCATAAGATCCCTCACCAACTTCTACAGATACACCATAGAAAGCAAACTGTCCCAGTACCTAACGGCCTGGTACGGCAACTGCTCTGCCCAGGACTGTAAGAAACTACAGTAGGTGGTGTGCACAGTCCAGGCCATCATGGAAACCAACCTTCCATCCGTGGACTTCATTTACACGGCTCATTGCCATGGAAAGGCTATCAAAATCATCAAAGACCCATTGTATCCCAGTCATGATCTCCTCCAACTTCTTCTGTCAGGCAGAAGATACAGAAGCTCAAACATACACACCTGCAGGTCCAGGAGCAGGTCCTGGCTGTTATTATACTGATGAATGGATTCTCTAGCCTGAAATAATGATGACCATGCTAATATTGATCTTGTCTAGTGCATGTCATGTACAGTGTAACCTGTATGCATCTGTCTACGTTTTTATAACCTTTGATCTGTATATCCTTGCTTACTACAATCTGCCTGTACTGCTCATAGACAAAGCTTTTTACTGTATTCCAATGCAAGCGATAACCAATCAATCAGACATGAGGATGCCATAGAGGTATGGTGCATACATAATAATGTGAGGCAATAAGAATTGTATGAGGTAATTGACTAGCACTCATGGGAAAACCCTCTAAAAGCTCCCCACAATTGACAATAGTTTAGCCCATGTATTTGTGTGAATAACCACTGAATAATAAATAATTTAATCTTCAATCATATTAAGTTGAATTGGAATTTGAACCCACACTTTTCTAAGTATTTTATTCCCACAAAACAATATGTCTTTTAATATCTCCTTCATCTAGAAGTTGAACAATTGTGGAAGTAAATGAGAGCCACACCATTAATTACACACTGCCATTTAGAAAACATATGACACTTATAAACACTATTGGATCAGATAAGCATATTAATCACATTGTATTAAGATGATTTTTGAACTAAGTGCGACATCATCTCAAACTTCATAACAGATATTGCTCAGGGTGCCTTCTTCAATGCATACCATTTTCTGATGCAGTGGCTGAGAGTTCTGAAAAAACAATGCATGTGGAAGATAACTGTGGTTTGTCTGCCTGTGTTTTTTTTGGCTTAAACCCCTTAGATGTTCTCAGAGCAACATAAGCACAGCCTCCAGTCTCCAAGGTGAATAAATGACATGCTATCCTGTTACTGTTACTGCCTGTAGTGCTTAATGCAATGCATTAATCTAGTTAACCACAATTTTACCATACTCACACTTCCAAACTAACTGCATGCATACAGAGGAAGATATTGCTCTAGACAACAGAAAGCTTGAACTAATTTTGTTAGATTGCTACTGCAAACCATGATTATTTATGAAAAGAGATAGTAGGAACTGCAGCTGCTGGAGAATCTGGGATAACAAGGTGTAGAGCTGGATGAACACAGCAGGCCAAGCTGCATCAGAGGAGCAGGAAGGCCGATGTTTCGGGCCGAGAACCTTCTTCAGAAAAGGGGGAGGGGCAGGACGTTCTGAAATAAATAGGGACAGAGCGGAAGGTGAATATAAGATGGATAGAGGAGAAGATAGATGGAGAGGAGACAGACAAGTCAAAGAGGCAGGGATGGTGCCAGTAAAGGTGAGTGTAGGTGGGGAGGGAGGGAGGAGATAGGTCAGTCCAGGGAGGGTGGACAGGTCAAGGGGGCGGGTTGAGGTTAGTAGGTAGGAGATGGGGGTGGGTCTTGAGGTGAGAGGATGAGATAAGTGGAAGGAATGACATGTTAGGGAGGCAGGGACAAGCTGGGCTAGTTTTGGGGTGAGGTAGAGGGAGGGGAGATTTTCAAACTTGTGAGGCCCACATTGATACCATTTGGGCTGCGAGGTACCCAAGCAGAATATGAGTTGCTATTCCTGCAATCTTCGGGTGGCATCGTTGTGGCACTGCAGGAGGCCCAGGATGGACATGTCATCTAAGGAATGGGAGGGCGAGTTGAAATGGTTCACGACTGGGAAGTGCAGTTGTTTAGTGCGAACCAAGCGAAGGCATTCTGCAAAGTGATCCCCAAGCCTCCGTTTGGTTTCCTCGATGTATAGGAGGCCAAAACAGCAAACAGCAGTTGTAGCATATTACATTAGTCGATGTGCAGGTGAATATCGGTTTGACATGGAAGGTCTTCTTAGGGCCTGGGATAGGGGTGAGGGAGGAGGTGTGGGGGCAGGTGTAGCACTTCCTGCGGTTGTAGGGGAAAGTGCCGGGTGTGGTGGGGTTGGAGGGGAGTGCGGAGCGGACAAGGAAGTCACGGAGAGAGTGGTCCCTCTGGAAAGCAGACAGGGGTGGGGATGGAAAAATGTCTTTGGTGGTGGGGTTCGATTGTAGGTGGCGGAAGTGTCAGAGGATGATGCGTTGGATCCGGAGGTTGGTGGGGTAGTATGTGAGGACGAGGAGGATTCTGTTTTGGTTGCTATTGTGGGGACGGGGTATGAGGGATGAGTTGCAGGAAATTCAGGAGACACAGTCGAGGGCGTTCTCAACAATTGACGCGGGGAAGTTGCGGTGCTTGCAAAACGAGGACATCTGAGATGTACAGGAGTGGAATGCCTCATCTCAGGAACAGATGCGGCAGAGGTGAAGAAATTGGGAATAGGGGATGGCATTTATGCAGGAAGGCAGGTGGAAGGAGGTGGGCTTGAAATGTATATTGGTTACTAGGTGGTTGCCTGAGATGGAGGCGGAGAGGGCCAGGAAGGAGAGAGAGGTATTAGAAATGGTCCATGCAAACTTAAGGTTGGGGTGGAACGTGTTGGTAAAGTGGATGAACTGTTCAAGCTCCTCATGGGAGCACGAGGCGGCACTGATACAGTCATCAATGTTATGAAGGAAGAGGTGGGGTTTAGGGCCACTGTAGATACAGAAGAGGGACTGTTCCATGTAACCTACAAAGAGGCAGGCATAACTTAGGCCCATGCGGGCATCCATGGCCACCCCCTTTGGCTGTAGGAAGTGGGGGGAGTCGAAAGAGAAGTTGTTGAGGGTGAGGACGAGTTTGGCTAGGCGGATGGGGGTGTCAGTGGAGGGGGACTGGTCGGGTCTGCAGGACAGGAAGAAGCAGAGGGCCTTCAGGCCACCTGCATGGGGAATGCAGATGTATAGGAACTGGATGTCCATGGTAAAGATGAGGTATTGGGGACAAGGGAATTGGAAGCTCTGGAGGAGGTGGAGGGCGTGGGTGGTGTCACAGATGTAGGTAGGGAGTTCCTGGACCAAGGGGCAGAAAATGGAGTCCAGATAGGTGGAGATGCGTTCGGTGGGGCAGGAGCAAGTGGAGACAATGTGTTGAGAAGGGCAGGCGGGTTTGTGGATTTTGGGAAGGAGATAGAAGTGGGCAGTGCAGGGTTGGGAAACAATGAGGTTGGAGGCTGTGGATGAGAGGTCATCTGAAGTGATGAGGATGTGGATGGCTTGGGAGATGGTGGTTTGGTGGTCAGGGGTGGGGTTATGATCAAGGGCGTGGTAGGAGGAGGTGTCAGACAGTTGGCGTCTGGCCTCGGTGATGTAGAGGTCAGTGCGCCATACTACAACTGCGCCTCCCTTGTCTACGGGTTTTATGGTGAGGTTGGGATTGGAGCAGATGGGCCTCCTACCTCCCTTGACCTCTTCATCTCCAACTGCTGTCGTGACATCAATCGCCTCAACCTCTCAATCCCTCTCACCCACTCCAACGTCCTCGCCCACAACCTCTCCAGCCTCCGATGCAGTCGCAAACCATTTCAACTCCCCCTCCCATGCCACAGACAACATGTCCATCATGGGCCTCCTCCAGTGCCACAATGATGCCACCGGAAGGTTGCAAGAATAGCAACTCATATTCCACTTAGGAACCCTGCAACGCAATGGTATCAATGTGGGCTTCACAAGCTTCAAAATCTCCCCTCCTTCTACCACATTCCAAAACTAGTCCAGCTCATCCCTGCCTCCCTAACCTGTCCTTCCTCTCACCTATCCCCTCTTCCCACCTCAAGACCCACCCCCATGTCTTACCTACTAACCTCATCCTCCGCACCCCCCCCCCCCCCTTGACCTGTCCATCCCCCCGGACTGACCGATCAATAAACAATAGGCAATAGACAATAGATGCAGGAGTAGGCCATTCAGCCCTTCGAGACAGCACCACATTCACTATCGATGTTAAGAAAGAATTTGACCAAATACCACGAAAAGAATGGTGAATGAATTCAAGGTGAAATCGAGGAAATGGCAGCATTTATAATAATAAAATGTAGCTTTAAGAACAGAAGCAGCAAGCCATCGTAAATAGTTATTTTTCAGACTGGAGGGTGGGAGACAATAATGTTTGACCAAGAGCAAGAATGATACCAATTGGCAGCAACAAGGTATTGGTAGGCTAACAGAAAAAATAGACAAGTAGCAGATGGAATTTAATGTTTTAAAGTGAGGTGGTGCATTTTGGTAGGAGGGATAGAGAAATAATATATAAATAATGACATAAGAGGCTTTTAGAAAGAACTGGGCACCACAGGAGGTCAAGAGCTTTATCTCCTCCTCCGACACCATTTTGATTTCGGCAGTTTGGAAGTAGAACTGGTAAATATTCTTTTGCTTTCTTTGTGTTAAAAGTTTAAAAGTCAGTCGTCTAGTTAAAAGGTTAACAAAGTAATTAGATCAGTAGTACATCTCGGCGTTTGTATTCTAGCTCTCTTATGGAATCATAAAAGTGTAGGGAAGCTCGATAATAGAACAAACATTATGGCTTTGTATTTCAATGCACAAAGCGTGCAGAATAAGCTAGGGGAACTGATACCATAAATTGAGGTAAATGAATATGTTCTCATAGCCATTACTGAATTAAAGTTACAAGGAGACCAAAACTTAACACTCAGGAAGATTTGACTTTTTGAAGAGACATGATGGATGGAAAAGTTGTTGGGTAGCACTTATAAGAAGAAATTAAATGATGATGGTTGAGAGAGATGAACTAGGCTTGCAACTGTTGAGCCCATTTGGTTGGAGATAAAAACAGGGAGAAAACACATCGATACAGACTACCAAATGGTGGTCATTCTGTAGGAACGTCTATAGATCAACAAATAATGAAGCCATGTAAAAAGAATAGAGAAAAATTATAAAATTGGAAAGTGCAGCCTTGACCACAAATTTATGGAGTCCACTAGGGATATTTTCCTCGAGCAATACATCACAGCAACAACCGGGGACAGGCTGTACTAGGTCTAGTAATAGCAATGAAGCAGTTTCAATAAGCGACCACAGAGTAAAGATCCCCTAGGAAGTAGCAATCATAACATGGTAAAATTTAGTATTCAGCTGAAAAGTCAGAAACTTAGGCCAATAACAATTGTGTTTAACGTGAATAAAAAGAATTACATTTTAATTGATGATTGAGTTATCTAAAATTTTCTGCATGTATAGATTAGCAGGAATGGCAGTGAGTAAGGACTGGTGGACACTTAAGGAGTTAATTCATGACTCTTGGTAAAAAAGTACTTCCCAATAAAGAGGAGAGATTCTAATAGATGGCTAAACTAACCATAGATTACCAAAGAGTTTAAGAAAAATATTAAGTTAGAAGAAAAACAACTTAAGATCAAAAATCAGTAATAGCCCCAAACATAGAACATAGAACATAGAACATTACAGCACAGTACAGGCCCTTCGGCCCTCGATGTTGTGCCGACCTGTCATACCGATCTCAAGCCCATCTAACCTACACTATTCCATGTACGTCCATATGCTTGTCCAATGACGACTTAAATGTACCTAAAGTTGGCGAATCTACTACCGTTGCAGGCAAAGCGTTCCATTCCCTTACTACTCTCTGAGTAAAGAAACTACCTCTGACAGCTGTCCTATATCTTTCACCCCTCAATATAAAGCTATGCCCCCTCGTGCTTGCCGCCACCATCCTAGGAAAAAGGCTCTCCCTATCCACCCTATCTAGCCCTTTGATTATCTTATATGTTTCAATTAAGTCAAAGATAAATTCAAAATCCAGCAAAGGAGGACTAAAGGACTAAAAAAAAATTAGAAAAATCCACTACAAGGGCAAACTAGCAAGGAATATGAAATTGGACAAAGAGTTTCTGTCAATACATTAAAATGGAGAGGCTAAAGTGGATGCTGTCCCTTAGAAAATGAATCTGGGAGATGCTTATGGAGGACAATGAAATGGCCTAGGAGTTAAACAGATACTTTGCACCTGTCGTTATGGTGGAAATTACTTTGATAATTCCATTAATACTAAAGAATATGGGGCAGGAGTTAAGCGCCATTGCCATCATGAAAGAGGTAGTATTAGACAAACCTCTAGGTTGTAAGGCAGGCGTTGGAAGTGTTATATTGGTATAAATAGAGAATTGGCTCATGGGCAGGAAACAGAGAGTGGGGGTAAAGAGCTATTTTTCAGTTTGGTGCCCTGCTGGGACCATAGCTATTTACAACATAGATTAATGACTTGGAGGAAAGAAGCGAAGTCAACCAGATTTGCAGACAATACTAAAATAGGGGAAAGGCGGGTTGTGAGAGGGATGAAAATAGTTTGCAGAGAGGTATTGATAGGTTAAGTAGGGCAAAAAGCTCGCAAAAGAACAGAATATTGTTTAGGTGAAGACAGATTGAAAAAAGCTACAAGACAAAGGGACCCTGGGAACTTGTGCATGAAACACAGAAAGGTAGCACACAGGTGCAGAAGATAGTCTGGAAGGTTAATGAAATATTAAAGATAACACAGAGTCGAGCTGGAGGAACACAGCAGGTCATACAGCATCAGAGGAGCAGGAAGAAATCTGAAGACGGGTCCCGACCCAAAAAGTCAACTTTCCTGCTCTTCTGATGCTGCCTGGCCTTCAGCTTCACACTGTGTTATCTCTGATTCCAGCATCTGCAGTTCATACTATCCCTAATGAAATATTAGTCCTTTATTCAGGGGGATTGGAAGGTAAGAGTGGGGAAGTCTTACCGCAACTGTACTAGTTGCTGGTGAGACCATATCTGGAGTACTGAGAGCAATTTTGGTCTCTTAATTATGGAAAACCTAACCTACTTTTGAGAAATAAGGTTAGGCAGATGACTGAAGTGTCAGTGGGGGACCACTTTGGGGCCAGTGGCCATAATTCTTTTAGTTTTAAAACAGTGATGGAAAAGGATAGACTGGATCTAAGTGTTAAAGTTCTAAACAACAGAAAGGCCAATTTTGATGGTATTAGGCAAAAACTTTCAAAAATTGATTGGGGGCCGAATGTTTGCAGTAAAGGGGCAGATGGAAATTGTGAAGCATTGAAAAATGAGATAATAAATGTCTCATATGTTCCCATTAGTGTGAAGGGCAAGGCTGACAGGTGTAGGCAATGCTGGATTACTAGAGAAATTGAGGTTTTAGTCAAGAATAAGAAGGAAACATACGTCAAGTATAGGCAGCAACGATTGAATCCCAAGGAGAGTATAAGGGCAATAGGAGTATATGTTAGAGAGAAATCAGAAGGGCAAAAGAGGGGCATGCAATAGCTTTGGAAAATAAGGTTAGGAGAATCCAAAGGGATTCTAAGAATGCTTTGAGGACAAAAGGGTAACTAGGGACAAAATAGGGCCCCTTAAAAATTAGGACAATGGTTCAACCACTTTTGGAGCAATGTCTGCAGTTTTGGTCTCTATTCTATAGGAAGGATGTTGTGAAACTAGAAAGGGTTCAAAAATACATTTACAAGGACATTGCCAGGGTTAGAGGGTTTGAACTATAGGGATAGGGTGAATAGGCGATTTTCCTTGGGAGGTTGGAGGCTGAGGGGTTACCTTATAGAGGTTTATAAAATCATCAGACACATGGATAGGGTGAATTGGCAGGGTCTTTTCCCCAGGATGGGGGAGTCTGAAATAGACGGCATAGGTTTGAGGTGAGAGGGGAAAGATTTAAAAGGGACCTGAGGGGCAATGTTTTTACACGGAGGGCGGAATGCATATTGAATGAGCTGCCAGAGGAAGCGGTGGAGGCTGGTACAATTGCAACATTTAAAAGGCATCTGAATGGGGACATGAATAGGAAGGGTTTAGAGGAATTTGGGCCAAATGCTGGAAAATGGGACTAAATTAATTTAGGATATCTGGTCAACATGGTTGAGCTGGGCTGAAATTCTGTTTCCGTGCTGTTCAACTCTATGAATTTATTGTTCTGTGACTTTCTGAAAGATATCATTTCAGTGAAGGCAGCTCTGTGAAGGTTCACTAAGTTGATCCCCAAGATGGGGGCATTATCATATGAGCAAGGGCTAAACAGTTTGGGAATCTATTCACTGGGGCTTAGAAGAATGAGAGATTATCACATTGAAACATATAGGATTCGTAGTGATAATAGGAACTGCAGATGCTGGAGAATCCAAGATAACTAGGTGTGGAGCTGGATGAACACAGCAGGCCAAGCAGCATCTTAGGAGCAGGAAAGCTGACATTTCGGGCCTTGGCCCTTCTTCAGAAATGCATGTCTGATGAAGGGTTTAGGCCCAAAACGTCAGCTTTTGTGCTCCTAAGATGCTGCTTGGCCTGCTGTGTTCACCCAGCTCCACACCTTGTTATCTTGGATACTTAGTGGCTTGGTTGTGTAAATGCTGAGAGGATGTTTTCCCTCATGGGAGAATCTAGGACGTGAGTAACTATCAGAATTAAAGGGCATGAATTGAAGACTGCAATCAGGAAGTATTTCTTCTGTCAGAAGGTCACGAGCCTTTGGAATTCCTTGCCACAAAGAGCTCTGGGAATGGAGTCCTTGCATATATTTAAGGATGATATAGATTCTTGATCAGTTGGGGAATCGAGGGTTACGGGGAAAGGGCAGAAAAGCGGATGTGAGAATGTCAGGTCAGTTAAGGGGCTGATTGACCTATTCCTGTCCTAATTATTACAGTCCTGTGGTCTAAGGGATGGTGTCACCTTATAAATGAGTTCATGAAAACGAAAAATGTGCTCCTTTAAACCAAAAAGAATTCACCAAAAATCAAAAATTGGTCCTTAAGGAAATCCAAAGAAGAAGACTTGAAAAATGCATTTTTTACTATACTCTGAGCTCAAGACTTAAATTCCTAAGTCCTTCTGCTCATCCACACTAATTAATGTTCTCTCATTTATTGCATATTCCGCTGCCTTCCCAAGATGCATTTAACTCGCACTTCTCCAGTTTGGATTCTATTTTCCCCCATTTTTCTGCTTAGCTGAAAGAAACATCTTTATCTCCTTGCAGTCAAAAGTAATACCACTTCATTGTTAACAATTTTTGCATCATCAGCACAATTCTTTATTGTGCCTCTTATATTCAAATCTGAATTATTAATCTAAACCACAAAAAGCAAGGGCCGATTGATAATCCCTGCAGAATTTTTTGCTAATGGCCTTCCAATCAAAAAACACTCATTAACCATTTACCTGTGCTTTTTGTCACTAAGCCCATTTTGGGTCCGATTTGCCACCCAACCCTCTGCCCTTGGATTCCAAAGAGTTTTACTGTATTGACCAGCCAACCATGTTGAACTTTGTCAAAACCCTTGCAAGAATCAGTGCAGACCACAACCAACACATCACCCTTGTTAATGTTGTTTATCACCTCCTCAATTAAGTTAGTAAGCGATGACCTTCACTTAACAAATCTATGCTGAAATTCCTTGATTAATCAATTCTATAGGGTGGTCTATGCTGTTCCCTGAAGTTGATTCCAATTAATTTTGGCTCAGATCCGATTCCAAATATACCTTGTCAGATTAATTCTGAATACAATAATTTTTCCTCTCCTCTTTAGCTCATTCTCAAGATTCATTCTCAAACCAATACCAAACGAGATCTTAATTATAATTCCTGGGCCTCATTTGATGGTCTGACTCTAGGCCCAAACACATCGAAGACCAGAGAAAGCAACATCACTTAATAACCTCTGAATAAATAAAATCAACTAACTTCACCCTACTCCTCTTCTTGGCTGTCATCTCAAACAACTCCCTGATGGTATCAATTCCATCCAAGTAGATGAATTGATTGAAGACGTGAATATGGCTCTATTTGCATGTTTAGAGAAGGGCAAAGAAGAATCCCTGCCATTTTTGCACTTAAGTTGAGGTATTGTAATGTTAAAATATCTAATGAACTGCCTAGGATCAGTTAGACTAGATTTCAAACAACACTGATTTTATGCCTCCTGAAATGTCAAACCAAAGGCAAGGGGTCTAAGTCTTAGAGTTACAAGGTGTCCCTGACATACAAGCATCTGACTTATAAGCACTGTATAAACTAAAAAGATTCCATAGTCCTATTAAGTTTAAGGATCCAACATGCAAATATTCTCTTATACTTGCAAACAGGCATTTTATATTGTCTTGTGTTATGTTCCCAACTTCTGTGCAAATCAATTTACAAACATATTCAGGAACGGAATTAACTGGGGACTGCTTATTTAGATTCAGAATACAACTTTAGCACTGTTCCAAAAATCACTTTGCATTAACACAAATCTGTACCTTTTGATTCTGTGTTTTCATCCAAGTAACAATTTTGATAGCACAATGACTGCTGGCATTGAGAAAAGAAGTAGAACAGGATTGCACATGACATCACTTCAAGAACGAGAGCTGGTTTCTTTATTTTTGAGTCCAATAAGCTAGTGATCTGCATTTTAAAATGTATCAGTCTTCACTACTAACAAAATATTATTGAGCAAAAATACATCACTTCACAGCTGTACAACTCCGAAAGTTGATTTCATTTATTCATTCATTGGATGTGAGTGTTATTGGCAAGGTCAACATTTATTGTCCATCCTAATTATCCTTGAACTGAGGGCCGTTTCAGATTTTCAGATAACAGTTAAGAGTCATCCACATCCCTGAGCTTCTAAAATCATATGTAGATGAGAGCGAACAATGATGGCAGAATTCCTTCTCTAATGGTATTATTGAACTGGATGAGTTTTTATGACCAATGGTAATAGTTGTCATGGTTATTTCTGAGACCAACTTAATATTCTAGATTCCATTAATATACTTAAAATTCCAGCAGCCTTCTTGACGAAATTTGAACTTATGTTCCCAGACCCAGCATCCCTTCATTTTTTCACTCAAGTATTAGAGCTGATCTTTAGGTGTGATTTAGAGTCATAGATATGTGCTTCAAAAAACAGACTCTTTGGACACACTTTATTAATCGAGTTATCCTATATTAATCTAGTCCCATTTGCTGGAATTTGGTCCATATCCCTCTAAACCTTTCCTATTCATGTACACGTTCAGATTTTTTTAAATGTTGTAACTGTACCAGCCTCCACCACTTCCTCTGGCAGCTCATTCCATACACACACCATTCTCTGTGTGAAAAGGTTGCCCCTTAGTTTCATTTTATACGTTTCTCCTCTCACCCTAAATGTTAAAACCATGATTGAGATGAAGCTGAGTTAATATCATCAAATGGTCCTACAACTGAGTATTTCCATTATAATCAGAGATAATAGGAACTGCAGATGATGGAGAATCTGAGATAACAAAGTGTAGAACTGGATGAAAACAGCAGGCCAAGCAGCATCTTAGGAGCACAAAAGCTGATGTTTCGGGCCCAGACCCTTCTTCAGAAAAGGGGAAGAGGGTTCTGAAATAAATAGGGTGAGAGGGGTAGGCGGATCGAAGATGGATAGAAGAGAAGAAAGGTGGGGAGGAGACAGACAAGTTAAAGAGGCGGAGATGGAGCCAGTAGAGGTGAGTGTAGGTGGGGAGGTAGGGACAAGGTAGGTCAGTCCAGGAGGAGGGCTTGTGTTGGAGGTGGGTGAAGGGGTCTGAACTATCCCCTCCCTACCACCCTACCTACACTCACCTCTACTGGCTCCATCCCCATGTCTTTAACCTGTCTGTCTCCTCCCCACCTTTCTTCTCCTCTACCCATCTTCGATCCACCTCCCCCTCTCTCCCTATTTAATTCAGAACCCTCTCCCCCTCCCCCTTTTCTAATGAAGGGTCTAGGCCCAAAACATCAGCTTTTCTGTTCCTAAGACACTGCTTGGCCTGCTGTGTTCATCCAGCTCTACACTTTAATATTGCATTATAATATTGTTTAAACTGTATAGCTAGGTTTACACTTCTATTACAATCATGCCACATAATTTCTCAAAGACACCATCTGCACTGTCTAAATTCAATTTTAAAACATTAGATTGTCAGTAATAAACTGATTAATACCTCTTTTAAAATAATTTCTCTAAATGGCTTAACACAATGCCACGTCCAGGCTTTTGAGAAGGAAAACATATTCCATCATTAAGTATAATTATCCCATTTTGGCACGTCAAATCCTTTGCAGTAAATTGTGTTATTTGAACTTTGGGCTCAATGCATGTACTGCATCACAATATCACACTATAATTATTTCTAACATGACTACACATTTTTTATATCAGCAAAAAAATCTTATTTTCTGACTTGAATCTGAGAATGTAAATCAGCCTTGAGTAAGGGAATAATGACTGATATTTGTATTGAGTCAGATTTTCCTGCTTTTGCACTTGAATATATAGGATCACATGGAAAAAGGACTAATAGGAAAATCAGGTGGAGGGATTTTATGTCTGAGTGGATAGGAAATCAGATTATATTGTTAGTGTATAATCAGCACAGATATATATCTTCTAAACACTACACTTACATAATCTGCTAAGGCCAACCATACGTTTGGGAAAAAATATCCCCTACGTTTATTCTGGCAATATTTGACAAAGATTTGTGCTTCTTCCTCATTTCTCCTGCCACACCTTTACAGTGCATTTACCTCTTTCTGCATATGAGACATTGAAATAAAATGAGAAATAATAATTTTATCCGTGGACTCCCTCTGATATCATACTAACATTTAGAATTCTTACAGGTGGATGCAGGAAGGGTGCTTTCTCTGGCCATGGTGTCTCAAACTAGGGGAATCACAGAATAAGTGGCAGGCCATTTAGAACTGAGAAGAGAAAAATTCTCTTCACTCTGAGGGCAATGAATCTTTGGAATTCTCTAACCTAGAAAGCTGAGCCATTGAGTATGTTCAGAATTCAGATCAATAGACTCCTACATATTACCAAGTTCGGAAATTGTGCAGGAAGTAGAAGATCAGCCATTATGTCACTGAATGGGAAATTGGAGCTGACAGGCCCACTCTCTCACCTATTTCTTACGTTATTATCTTATTCATGCTTCAGGGAACAGGGAAGGAATATGAAAGAAAGCTATTGAACAACGGGCACAGCACCATAGATTTTGATTCCTAATTGACAACCACATGAAAACAACATAGGTTACTGAAACAGGCATAACAGTCAAAGACTAGTTAATTTTTACGTTCCAACATACAACAGTCTGAATCCAATTGCAGACTCCTGACATCTGAATAATAAATGAATGATTTGGAGGTGAGTGTTGAGGGCAAAATCTCACAATTTGCAGATGATACTAAGCGAACTGTGAGGTTGACGCTGAGCGAGTCGGAGAGACTTTGACAAGTTGGTCAAAAGACCAGACATCTGGCAGATGAATTTCAATGTTGGGAAGTGTAAGATAATAATTTAGGCCAAAGAAACACAGAGAGACTTTAGAGGCTCAATGGTACAACTTTAAGGGGAGTACAGGAGCAGAGAGACCATAAGGTTCAAGTGCATAATTCTCTGAAGGTGGCCAGGCAAGTTGAAACAGTTATAAAGAAGGTTAATAGGATCCTTGTGTTTATAAATAGAGGCATGGGGTATAAAAACAAGATACTATACCTCCACGAATCAATGGTGAGACCACATTTGGAATACTATCTTCAGTTCTGGCCACCTTGTGTAAAGAAGGATGTTAAAGCCACGTAGAAAGTTTAAAGGAGGTTTACTAGAATGATATCTGTAATAACAGGTTTTAAATACAAGAATAAATTAGAGAAGTTGGGCTCATTTTCCTTGAAGCAGAGTTTGAGAGGTGCTCATATTGAGGTGTTCAGAATTATGAACAATTTTGACAGGGTAAACAAGGATATTCTGTTACAGCCAAAAACTAAAATTGCTGGAAAATCTCAGCCGATCTAGCAGCATGTCGGTGAGAAATCAGAGTTAACATTTCGGGTCAAGTGATCCTTCTTCTGAACTCGAACTGAAACATTAACTCTTATTTCTCTCCACAGATGCTGCCAGATCTGCTGAGCTTTTCCTGCAATTTCTCTTTTTGTCTCTCATTTACAGCATATGCAGTTCTTTGGGTTTTTATTAAGAATGTTCTGTTTCCACGAGTTGTCATATCAGTAACTAGGGATCACAATTTCAAGGTTGTCAGCATGAGAGCTAGGAATGAGTAGAGGTGAAATTTCCTCACTCAGAGAGTTGTTCAAATTCAGAATGCTTTGTCTGGGAGAATAATGGAGGTGGATTCCATAGGTGGTTTCAGAAGTGGGCTCGCTATATATCTGAAAGCAATGAGTTTAGTCGGCTCAGAGATAGGGCTGGAGAATGAGACTAGCTGGGTAATTCTTTTGGGAGCCAGTACAGACATGATGGGTTGAATGGCTGCCTTCTGTGCTGTAAAATTCTACTGGCAAATTTCAGTACAAATCAGCAAGGAAACCTGAGGTGACTGATCAAAATACTCATTTCCATTCAAGGCAAGATTCTGGAATAAAACTTTGATAATGTAATCACCTCACTTTTGTGATCCCTAACATTTTGCTTTACCTGAGTGTTATTCATTAGAAATAAGGAACGCAAGATAATGGGACCATACATGGCAGTCTACTCCCATCAATGGTTTACCTGAAAAATGTGTAATTAGTTCCTTTCTTTCAAAAAATGTTATAAACAATTTTCTTGCTTTTGACCTGAAACATAAAACATGATCCAATTGTAACTGTTGTTAATAATTTCTCATTGTAGTTTATAAGTGTGTGTACATCTTCCATGCATTTAATTATGTGTTTATTTTACGTTCTCCAATATTGTTTTTGTTATGCTGTATTGAATCAGATAGAGCTGTAACATTTATTTACTGTTGCTAAATACTACCCAATTAACACATTAATGTAATCCTTTAGCATTATAGCTTAACTAACCCATTTGCTCAAGATTTATAATATCTATAGCAAATCAATTTATTTGTACAGTAAATTAATTATTTGATTGGTAGAAACTATAATAATATGATAATAGTACTCTCTTCAGAATGGCTATTAATGCAGATTATGATTCTTTTTTTGTTATGCTTGATGCTTGACTGGGGACATTTAACAGATGAGAGCACATAACAATGCCTTCTGTTATTAAATACTCTGTCTCACCTAATATAGTACAAACAATGTGATGAAGTTCATTACAGTAATTAGTAGGAAATGTTTGTTTTATGGGCATAAGCTTTTGTAATGTAATCCATATTTTGTCAACAGTTTTTATTTGTTGAAGCCAGAAAGGAACTTGATGGGAAAAGGGATAATTGTTGCTTGAAAGCAGCAACCGCAATGTGGACATAATATTAGGTGGGGTCATTAAAATTATCTGCAAAGGCAAAATTAAGCCAGTGCTGAAAATCAGAAATAAAAGCAGAAAATGCTTGACGGTCTGGAGGCACCTGTGGAGAACATGCTCATAAATCTGAAAGATTGCCTGGGATTAATGGGTGCAATGCGTTCTCACCAACCAGTCTGAGGACCAATTGGAATCCTGCATATTTTCTACAGAGGCAGTCTGACCACATGAAATGCCATTAGGCACTTAACTGGTCAGGATCAGACCTTTGCAATCCCGCGGGTGGGAATTCCAACTATTCAGAGGGACAAAAATCTCCATTACCAGCAATGCCACAGAGAGAGTTGGATACTACCGGTAATGCCCAAAGGCTTTCTCCAGGACTGTCGTGAGATCCCTAGGTGCAGCTGAAAATGGAGATGTGAGGGTGTCACTGGGAGGGCTTGCAGTACTCGAGAGAAATGATGGGGCTTTCAGAAACCCACCCATTATGACTTTGATTCCCTCAAGCAAACATTACATGGAGGTAAACAAGGGACTCTCCCATGGAAGTTGCGGGCAAGCCCAACAGGTTTTAGTAAGCTGCCTTGAGGAGTTGAGAGAGAATTTTTCAACTTTCATTTAATCCATGAGCTACCAGACAATTCTGGTGATTTTAGGGATACTTGGTGACAAGTGGCTCATGAATGAGCCCACTAATATTTTACCACTAACTGGCAAGTTGCATGCATTGGCCCCTTCCTGCCTCCTAATTAATCAAAGGAGGTTTTCCCATGACTAGCTGATTAGTACTCAACTTCCTGCATGAATTACTTGGTCTCAACACCAAGTTTCTTTGAGACAGGTCAAATTAAGGTCAACCCACTGACTTTGCCCTTCTCTCCACAGATGCTGCCAGACCTCCTGAATATTTCCAGCATTTTCGGTGCTGTATTTCAAAAATATTCCTATTTGGCTATCTACTGGAAATGTGTTTATCCTGACTACAGCTATAAATGCTGCTGCAATATTAGTTTAAAACACACCCTATCCTCCATAATATCTGTCTAGTGGCAATTAGCTTACATAATTATGGCACCAGACCAGAAAAAATCTATAAAATGAAGGTGCTCACTCATTATATTTTCATTGATTCAACCTCACTGTATAACAACGTGATGATCTTTCCTGCCAGCAAACATCATAGCGGTATGTATTTTAAAATAGTATAGAATCTAATTTTAGAAATTAAACATTAAACAATGTTTATTTTTGCAGTACTCAATTGGCAACTTAAACTCATGGCAGAAAAATAAACTGTTTCTGAAGTTGAAATCTTAAAACAATCCTTGATGAAAGAACATCTGTGTAATTGTTACAGAGATAGTAGGAACTGCCGATGCTGGAGAATCTGAGATAACAAGGTGTCGAGCTGGATGAACACAGCAGACTAAGCAGCATCAGAGGAGCAGGAAGGGTCTTCTTTTTCTGAAGAAGGGTCTCAACCCGTAATGTCAGCTTTCCTGCTCCTCTGATGCTGCTTGGGGTGCTGTGTTCATCCAGCTTCCCGCTGTGTTATCTATGTAATTATGGTGTTTTGTTTCCGTTCTTTCGACTTTGATATGAAAAAGTATTTAAAAAATTATACCACATCCAAAACAGCATACCCACGAGTGATTACAAGATGATGCATTTGTTAGTAAGCTCAACTGAAATCATAACACGAGAGAAATGTTTGAATTAATTCTGCAAACCAGTGCAACTTTGAGATGAACATTGATTTTTTAAAAACATTTTTAATATGATTGATTTTATGAGTTTTAGGGGTGAAATTTAACTTTATTTATAGGTTATCCAGAAGAGTGTCATGGCAACAGGCTGATCTATGTGGTTGATGCCTGGTGGTATCACTACTGAAGGATTCATAATTGCTGATCAGTCTTAAGTTTCTAAAAGAATAATGAGCTGTGTGTTAACATGGTAGTGTCCCCTACCTCTGAACCTGGAGGCTTGGGTTCAAATCTCACTAGCTCCTTTATAATGGTATCATCACAAGAATTTTAATCCAGACATAATAATGTTCTGGGCATCTGGGTTCAAATCCTACCACAGCAAATAATGGAATTTGAATTCAATAAAACAAATCTGGAATTATAAGTCTAATGATGACCATGAAATCATGAAATTGTAATGAGAAACCTTTTTGGCTCACTAATGCCATTTAGGGAAGGAAACTACCAGTTTATGTGTGATTCCAGAGCCGCAGCAATGTGGTTGACTTTCAACTACTCTCCACACAATTAGGGATGGACAACAAGTTCTGGTTGGTCACTAACACCTACATTTTATAATTGAATTTAACAAAATCTCTGAACAGGTTGATTTAAAAGTGTCGGTAAAGTAACAACAAGAAGTTGATTATCATGAAGTAACGGATATCTGAACTGGTTACAAAATTAAAGAAAAACCTTCTGAAATGGTTGCCCAAGCAACCTTATCAAAAATTCTTAGATTTTCCTTTATTGCCCTATTTATCACTTCCATCATTACATAGAAAAAAAATCCACCATAGGCATTAAAGCATACAGTTGCAAAATGCATCCAACATAACTATACTCACAGTATCTTCAAATAATTTTGAGGTTTCTTTACATTCCAGAGCTAAATTTAAAAGTGTAGACTATTTGCAACAATCACCAGAAATTAAATGAGAAAGACATAGATTTTAAAACTATGTGTCAACAATATCAAGAATAATCAAAGCTGCCCAACTTCCAGAGCAACGCACTGAGAGCTGCATTGAAGGTTGGGGCAGCTCCCCAGAGCTGAACTGGACAAAGGCCAGAGAATAAGGCTCTTCTGTCATAGTACACCATTGGAACCTATTTGTAACACCTTTGAATTTATGCTACATAAAATATTTGACATAAATTATATCATGTAAATATAGCCTGCAATTGTAAGGATAGGAAGGCTTTTTGACTGCCGCAGACTGTATCCAAAAATATTAATCTGTATAGCACTTTATATAATGCCAAATATGTCCTGTCATGTAATGCTTGAAATGTCTAATGTTTGTAATGTCTTTTTTTTTCTGAACAGCATGTATTTTTTGAGTAAGCTAGAAATGATAGATCATCGTTTGCCAGCCAGCACTTTGCAATATTCTTCACATACCTTTCCTTTTATTTCTGGAGATTGCTTTCCATTCATCCACTGTTGGTTCATATCAAAGACCGGGCTACAAGTTAGAAAAAAAATTCCCAAAGCTGAAATTCAGTTCAAACTACATTTACTAAAAGAATTGTTATAACACAAAAGCATCCAAACCCATACCATCTATTAAAATTACATAGGTGAAGATTTTTTTGTTCCTAGAGGCTATTAATAGCTTTTGCACTGTTTTATCTCAACTGCCAAAAATGAGAACGCTGTCTGGTCTTTGTTGCTTTGCATACCTGTCACAGATCAAGTGAGTATGACTGACCGCTTATCACCGTAGGTTTATTACCCGTTCTTGCGCATCACACTGAGGCAGAATTTACACAGGATTTATCTCAAACATAAGTTTTGTACTTTTTAGAAGTAAATAATGGTTTCAAGATGAAATCGAGTAAAGTTCAGAATGTCGGGGTTAAATGGAAATGGGTATGTGAGGACAGTAATTTTCCAAGGTCAAATTTTCATAGAGTGTAAAATCGAACAGTTATTAAAAGCGTTTAGTATTTTTCACAGAAATCGCGTCTAGTTTTACATCTACATATTTGTTACGAACAACATTCTTTTGTTCTGAATCCTAACTCATGTTGAAAATGAATTTTTCCGCTAAAACCCTCTAAACAATTGAAGAAGACCGATTTAAGTTCGCTTCATCATCTAAAACTACAGTAGATTTTGTCACAAACTCTGGCCCAGATTTTACTTGATTGTGTTCTCTGTGGCCGTGTGGGCTTTTGCTTTATCCTAACTCGCAGCTTTCCAACATCAAATGCATTCTCTCACTAAAATGCAGAACATAAAAAATTTTGGGAAAAACCGCTGTGCTCCAGCTCTGACTGAACAAAGGCTGAATTTCCTCTTTTTTTTAACAATGCAACTAATTGGACATTGAATTCGTCTACAGATAAAAATAAATCGTATCTGAAATCTTCAACGTTTAACGTTCGCAACTCAAGAGTTGGAACTTCACGTCTTTTCTCTTTCGGAATACTGAACCGGGTTTGTGTTCATGTTTCTGTCGCTACTCACTTATTTTGCTGCTTATCCCCGTCTCAAACAATCCATCAGACAACAGCTGTGTTACCGTGTGGTCTTTGCTTATCATTGTCTACTTGTTTTTTGTCTCTTTTTAACTAGCTTTTCATTCCTTTTTACTTCATGTTTACCATTTATTCAATTTGAGTCAACTCCAGCAGCACAAGTGTTTTTGAAGAGCAGCAATTCAAAGCGTCCCGTGTAACCTTTCAAAGTCATTTAAGCTTCCCTTAATTTTTCTGTCACCTAAATAAGCCATCAAAGGCTTTTAAAAGCTCATGATCCTTGATTGAAATTGGTGTGGGTGCAAGCTTGTTTTTTTGTGTCATGATACTGCTACCAACGTTCACAGAGACAACTTAGGACAAAAAGAACTACTGTTTAACAAGATAATTCTTGCCTCCCCTTTTACTTCCTTTCCCATTGTTCAGCCCGGCCTTTCTTTTGGGGCTTTTATCAACTTGATTCTTTTCTCACCCTCTTTTTTTTTGCTCAAAATCCATTCTAAAGCAGGCCATGCTTTTGTGATTGTCAGAAAATGTCTGGAGTGTCATCTCTCCAAAAGAACCGGGGGAAAGGGAGGATTCTGGACTGCAATGTTGCCCATGCATGCAGAACATCCCAATCTGTTTTTGTGCACTCAGTTGGTAAGGTTCAGCAGGGATCTTCCACACGGTCTAGCCCAGGACAATGGGAGGCTGGCCAGCTGCACAAGCACCACAATGAGTTTAGACTTCTGTGAACCGTGTTTACTTAGGGCTCTCTTTCTGACCTGCAAGTAGCACTTGTTTCTTATACATACACTTATACCACGTCCTCAAAATAAGATATAGTATCCCCTGTCTGCCCACCTAATCTGCGCTGCAAATATATGGTAAACTAAGTCTACGGGGCAAATCTGTTGCAAACGCATCTATTTAAACAACAGACAGAAGTCAATGTTCTCCTTTCTAGAATCTATCTATTTCCTTTTCAATCTATATGAGTGCACAGAAGAAAATGTTGTGCACATCATTGTCACAGCTTTTTGAAAGTTCCACTCATTAGGTTTGGCGATTTCTAAACAGGGATTGGAAATTTCACCAGGCAATTAAGAAACCGTGCAGAGTTTCAAATATGCCACATTGATTTTTTATTCGAATGGTTTTGACATAGCTATCGTCTGCATGTTTGCAGATTGTGGTTTTGAACAATGGACGCCCTTGGTCTTGTACTGGAATGATTCATATTTGCAAAGAAAAGGGTTTATCACGCTATCTGAATGACCAGGACACAACTGATTCTGAGCTTGTTGCTGGCACCACTGGAATGCTGCTGGGAGCTTTCCCCCACAGTTTTCTTAAAATTTAATGAAATTTATCAGTATTAATTTTGGGCAAACTCACTGAAACATGTTAAATTTACCACAGGTACCTCTCGGTCGTCTTTGGACTTGTGTCATTTACGAATCATAATTGGTTGTGTGTTTTTCTTTGTTTGTTTTGCAAGAGCTGCTTCGAAAGTTATGTTATCGGCCATACCATTCATTACACGTTACAAAAAGGGCTTAATTTTGTCGAATATTTACCGTATTCACTTCGAACTTGGTCTTTAGTTAAGTCGGTCCTAGTCTATCAAAAGTCGCTCCTCTTCGGTTCGAGTTTTTCCGAGATACCAGCGCCTACGGCCTCACACTCATAAAGCAGTATTTTTGGTGCCAACAGCATTAACATTGATAATGGTCACTGAGCAAAATGTGACAGTCCCAGCTTTCCGCTCAGAATGCAATTCACAATAATAAATACTGAGCATAAACCCGGCGAGTTGCACTATTAAGAACAGCTTTTGTGTGATCTCATTTTTCTTCTGCAATTGTTAGGCGCAAGACTGCTACTTTTTTAAGTTAAAGTACAGTATTGCTGTTAAATAGTTGTGCTTTATCTGCAGTCGTGTCTGGGGAATGTGTCGTTTTGTTTGTTATTTTATCTTATGCATTAATATGCATTTGCAGAACAAAGTGGTAATAATGTAAAGGCACTGCACTGTTATTTGAATGTCATGTGTGCACACTGGCCAGACTGATGCGATGTTTATGCCTTCATCAGCACCTGCTGAAGTGTTGGTTTTGACTGATTCGGAGAGTGAAGGGGGGGGGGGGGGTTGAAGTTTCGACAGCATTTCCCTTGAAATTGGGATTCAGACTTGAAATGAAGCCAGCCACTTTGGAGTCCACCTCGTACATCTTTGATTCAGAGCCGCATCTAACTCCCAGGAGCGTTCGCTTTGATCTCTTTGATTTTTCAACAGATCTGTTATGGAGTAAATTCCTAGGTTTTCCATAGAAACATCTTCTTTCCTTTCGCGAAATTGATGTTTTCTTCTTCCTAGGGGTTATGATATGGTGAATCAGATTTAGAAAAGCTCGGACAAAGCCGCATTCATGGTCCCTTTTTTTTGTAATCCTCGAAATGAATCAAAATACTGTTTATTCTGTTGCTCTTTAGACAGTTCAGCTGTCTTTCAACATTTTAAACTCTTTGTAACACCAGCAGGTTGCGTTGCCATGACAATCTACTGTATGGTAAACCCGAAAGACAATGACTTCCAAGAGTTTGAAAAGTGAGTTTTCCCTCGGCCTGCCTCCACTTCCGATGCGGGCACATTCTCTCGCGGCTTCTCTGGGGGACAGTCAGCTTGTCACTCTAACAATGTATATCTTCGAGTCGCCGAATTCTTTCTCTCTTCCTTTTGATCTTTGGAGCTAAAAAAAGGGGGAAAGCAGTCAATGAAAAATAACCGAGACCCTAACGAGCCTGCCTCCCCCTCCCCTTCACTTTCTCCTCAACGTATACGCTATTCCCCCAAAAGTATGTTCGGTTTCTTGAGTCTTATCATTCTTGAAATGTTTGTCTCAATATCATTATCGCCATTGTGTTTTTTTTGGTAGGGAGTGGGTTTGCATGTTTATTTGATGCGCAAGCGTCCCTCCCTGTAAGAATGTGAGCATTGTTAACTGGTAGGAGTTTTTTTGTTAAGTATTAGTAGTTATAATATCACAAACCGAATCGGTGTTTTTAAGGCCCTCCAAACGCCCACCCTCCCCCCCACCGAGATAATGACTCCATCCCAAAGGGACACTATCAGTGTCCAAAGCGGTCTTCCTGAAGTACAAAACTTGACTTAAGATGTTGGTGTTTCAATTTCTGTTCCCCATCTCCACCCCCTTCCAACCACCAACAAACACCCACCCCCCAACCCGTCCCCCCGCCACAGCCACCACCCCTGCCCAAATCTAACTAAGCACCAGAGTAAACACGGCTGGTCGTTTTATCGCGTCTGTGCATTTTCATCAACTTGACATCTGAAGCAACCCGCCACGCAACTCTCCCAAAAGCGTCTATCCTTCTACACAAAAAAAGTTGCAGCGAGTTCATGTTTAGTCTGTAGCATACTGCTTTACTTCATCGATTAGCAGGGTTCTTAGTGTTGTTTATTGCCTGAGGTCAGAAAATACAAAAAAAAGGAATAAAAATGAGGTGAGCGAAAGTTGTTGAAGTCACGGCGGTTCCTTGAGGCGCCTCGCCCTCTGCTTGGACTCCCTATTGACAAGGGCGCTGCCTCCGGATCCAAACTAAAAAGACCTCGCCTCTGTGTGCACATGTGCTACCTGGCAGGCTTCAATAGCGTCTAGTGCTCAATGCAAAATGAAAAGAATCTTTTCATGTAACGGAATCTAATAAATCTTAACATTTCCTCGTTCACTTTTTTTTGGTCTTCCCCATCCCCACGGCCCCCTGTCTCTCTTTTGGAACGAGGTCACAGGAGACACGCATCGTGTTAGGATTCCTTTTTAAAAGTTCCAATCAATTACTTGAAGTCAATTCAATCTTGATTCAAATCACTTGAAGTTTTGTTGGCGACTGACCTTATTGGGGTCAAGTGTGTCAGTGATTTTTAAGGCGAATATTAATCTTTTCAGGACTGTGTGAATACGCTATAAATGCGGCCATGATTCATGCGTCTCATACATAGCTTGGCCGCTTTGTGCTCTGTGATGTTGTCCCTGTGTGTACATATAGACACAGAGAAAGTGTGGCAAATTGTTTCATTGAAATAAAAAACCTCTTTCGGCTTTAAAGTGTTAACTCGTCGGAGAAACGTGATTATTTTCACTTGAGAGTAATACACAGGGCTGAGGGATTTCGTTGGAATATATTTTGCTTTGGTGGGAACAAGCCACGCAGGATCAGCATTTAAAACGTCAGGTTGTTATTTTTCTATCTAAATCAAGTCTGCGTCAGATTTGCTCGAGATATTTATACAGGTGATATTTACGACACGCATACTGTGGCTCTCATGTTTTGCCACACTCCAGGGAGACCTTACTTCCCTCTATGTAAATATGGAAGATATAAAATGAGTTATTTGATTGATTAAGGGAGAGAAACAGTTTATAGACTGCACGTTTCCCAGTTTATTTTATGGCAGCCATTTCTGTTAAGTGCATAGCTCTCCACTCATTATCACTATCCTCACGACTGCAGATGCTAATCTGTTAACTGCCCATCTCTCAGCTAGTGTCAAGCCGGTTAGCTGTTACGGAAACTCATCAAGAAATCCGAGAGTGCCATTGTTGTAAATATCCCCTTTTCCCGATTAATTAGATCTCGTACTACAGCAAACTTTCTCTTCGCTCCTGCTAATTGTATAACCTCACCAAATGCATTGAATAGATTGCGGAAAATCAGTTGTCTTCTCAGCAGAATGGGCTGTGTGTTACAGCAGCAATGCCGGGGCTTGGTTTGGGCAAAATAACTTGGTTTGACCCTGTGAAGGGAGAGTAGATTAGACCACAGGGTTGATTGGGTAGTATAGAGTAATGAGCACGTGCTGCCACTGGTGTTACCTTGGAAACTTGGAGTGGCTTGCCTTAAAAGTTAAAATAGGAGATTCTATCTTTAGTGATAATGGGAACTGCAGATGCTGGAGAATCCAAGATAACAAAGTGTGGAGCTGGATGAACACAGCAGGCCCAGCAGCATCTCAGGAGCACAAAAGCTGACGTTTCGGGCCTAGACCCTTCATCAGAGCGGGGGATGGGGAGAGGGAACTGGAATAAATAGGGAGAGAGGGAGAAACTATCTTTAACCTGGAGATGAAGACCTCAGATGTATGGGGGGTGGGGAACACGTGCTGTTTGGTGGAACTGACCTATTTATCGTTTTATGTTGTATGGCTCCATACTTTCGAGGATTTGTAGATGGTCTTAAAGGCCCAATATTAACAATATAAATTCCCCCAATTAACCCAATATTATGCAAACTCTCCTTTCACTGTGTTCACTTTTTTGTACCCCTTAGTAAGTTGCAAGAATAAATGCCCAATGATGGATCTAACACCAAGCAAAGTCGAGTCTGTTCACTGGAGAAAGGTTTTTTTGGTCATTCCATTCACTGACAACCACTAGTCAGTTTTATTAATCGACATTACTCATTTCATTCGACGAATCGTGATTCAGAATTACAACATCCAATCTCAAAATGAACATTCAAACATACGAAATTAATTTGAATCGTTTTGATTCAAAAATGATCCACAAAGATCTTTTAAGCATCATTTTATTGTTATGGTTAGAAATTATGAGGTCTGTAAGGTCAAAATTCATTTTCATGTTTTATGAAAGAATGGGAAATGTTAGAATCTGAAAAGAATCTGATAAACACAAGAACACGTCCGGAGTTCATGCGAATCTGGAATGAAACCCGTGCATGGTTTGCTCAATCAAGTCAAATGTTTGAGGGGGAAAAAAAACTAAAATATTCTTGTACAAAAGGAGGGAGCACCATTGCCGATCTGAGAGAATAATTCTTTGTTCAATAAAGTCTTAATGACCAGTCAATACGGTTAGTGACCAAGCATTCCTCGGAGATAGTGTCACGGGCGCAAGGGGGAGTTATGGGTGTATCTGTGTGTGTGTGTGTGTGTGTGTGTGTGTGTGTGTGTGTGTGTGTGTGTGTGTGTGTGTGTGTGTGTTGGTGGGAAGCAAAGTTAAATTGTAAAAATAGCACCACGCAGGTTACCTTATGTAGACTGAAAGAGGCCTAGATGAAAGAAAGAAAAAAGAGAAAAAGAAAGAAATATGGCCATGGAAAGGTTTGGATTCGTCTTTATTTACAAGATCTGTGATAAAAGAATAGCGAAACCATATGAGCTGCTGTTTTGTTTCGCAGGAGAATTAAAAATTTTACATCAGTAAGATTCATAATCAGTAACACGCTGATTTCTTTTTCCGGGAAAGAAGATACGAGGACTAAAGAATGTCAATATAGGGTGCCCTCAAACAAGCGAACATAAACCAGGCATTCACATCACTGATTTGCTAGAAAAACAGGTGTATTTGGGAAAGGCTGATGATTCCCTATTAAGTTGTGGAAAGACTTCTGCTAGATCTCGCCATCGATTCTCTTGTATATCTTTCAGGAAGGAAAATGCAGATCACAGAATGCATTGGCAATTACTGGGAGGGGTAATATGTAAATCCCTTTGAAGAAGAAATGAGATTAGCGCAGGTTTTGAATGTGATGATGTTCAAAGTAGACATATTGATAAACAGTGTCGGAATGTAACTCTAAAATATTCTACATATCAGGTCCTGACGTCGAATTACCTCTGTACTCCTCTTATTAACACTTCTAAAGTATATATTTATCATCTTTTTCGCTAATTTTGCATTTTGCCTATCTATCCATCTTTCTCTCTATCTATCTATCTACCTGTCTGCCTCCATTGATAGGGAAACTTGTTACTTCCGGTTGGGCAACACAGATGATGCTGCTCTTGAAATCTCATCACTGCTCAGCATGAGGGCACTCCTGTCAGGGCTAATTGTATTTTAAGGCAAACATTTGCGCAAACAAATCGATAAACTAAGGTCAACTTCTATTCAGAACAATTGTTTGCTGGTTCAACTAGCCAGTCATCCAGATAGGGTTCAAGGACCTGAAATGCACAGTTGCATTGACCTTAACTGTGGGCCGTATTTGCTTGTGCGGTTTATGCTTAGTATGTTATCTACCGATTTGAATGACCCCGCACCCCTCCAAACATAATTCGAATCGAGGATTTGGACCACATCCAGTAGGATATTTGAAACAGTAATTAGTTTCCATTCAGTCCCACCCAAATTGAAAACGCGTTTTTGACTTTGAAAGTGGCCATGATTCTAATTACATTGTTGCGGTTTTAAAGAAAGGTTAATAAAAATGACAATGCCGTTTTCGATATTTATACGTGAGTCACAAAGTCGAAAGTTGGAATGATCCTTCGATTTACTGGGGTACATGCTCTTTATTTGCCGAGGTGAAGCTTTGACATGTTAAAGATAGATTCGGGGTTTTACTTCCTTGGTCTATAATCAAACGTGTAATAATTATTCGAATTTCAAACAGTTAGTGGTGCATTATATTAAACCATCAACTAATATGATTTTTTCGTTGTCGTGATTTCTGTCCTGAACAGTTTTTTTTAGCAATAAATATGCTGATGAGTGGTACATATCTTCATGATTTGAATAACTTTTTAAGTGTTCGTGTACCCACTGAATTGCACAAATACTGATGCAATTCCTATCATATATTAAATGAGTCTGTGGTATTCACACCGAAAGGTAGGAGGGGGAGCAGATATAAGAAATACACTGGACGAAAAGAATAGAGACGGCATTCCAGTTTCGTTGGCAATACTAACTTAGATGAGTACGAGAGGAAATGGTATTTTACCTTTCACGCTAACTCAAGGGCATCGATAATCGGGCCTTTGAACACCATCAGAACTTGAGGAACGATGATGGGAAAGTGGCCATTTTAAAATAACCTCTCGTAGAATTAGGTAGGGGTATTGAGATAAGGATTTATCGAAAAGAATAACTTTTTTTTTAAATCCTCCATCGATGTAAGATACTGTCATATATATCAAACGAATGGAAAGTCGATCTTTCAGTGAGAAAAACATTCATGGGGGAAGAATTGAAATTGGAATTCTATGTTTTAAAGTGGGTGATGCACTCCTGACCTTGTTGTTGGGTACCATTCGGAAGCAGGTACGCAGGTGTGGCGCTGTGCTACCTGTCCTAGATCATTCTAATGCTCAACTTCTGCTTCCTGGCTTTAAGTGGTTTCCAATGAATTTGAAATCACAATATTCTGTCAGAAAAGTTATATGAAAATTTGTGTTTGGTTATACTTCTTTTTCTTTTCGAAACCTCATTTTTAATCTACTGCTTTTAATTCCACGTCAGAGCGTGCTCAGTAAACAAACAAAAATCTTACGTATTCAATGTTTCGTGGGAGGGGTTGGCTAATTGTTTCTGTTGTAGATATAATAGTGAGAGTCATCTCCTAGTAAAGCAGCGGTTTCGCAGTCCGCGGTCTTTTGTAAACCATTGTAAAGCGTAATATGTTTTTTTGTTTATTTGCTAGTTCGGGTGGAGATGGCATATCTCCATTCTGTCTGAACTACCCTGTTGCAGTAAGCATAAGGCAGTCTTTTTTTATTGTAATCGATCAAACCCTATATTCTATCTTCTGAAGCGATATGTAGATATACTAAACAACAGCATGCGCGTCCAGGTATTTTTGTCCATGGCTTGAACGTATTTAAAAGCACATATCTGCTATACTCTGCTAATTTACAAATCAATCAAATAAGCCGCTTTATTATTTTCTTCCTTTTTAAATCTATAATGTTTATATCCTACTTCACCGCAACTTTTTATCAATATGATCTTCTCTGAATAGATCTTGTGTTGGCTTTTCTTCCAATACATTGTGAACAACTTCTGAGCCGCACAGTCTTAACTGAAAAGTTAGTTCCTGGGTGCCATTTTCGATATGTGCGATAAATTGTAATCACATTCACATATGTCATCGTGTTCGCAATTTTAAGTATGGATTTTTTATTGTGATTCAAGTCAGATCACGGCATCCTATTATCATTATTATTTTAAGATGTTTAAAGCATATTACAACTGTTAAAAAAAATCCAGGACATTGTTTTACACTATCCTGCCCTTGCCTTACTAATTTTCAGCACTGACTCGCTATATGTTCATTCTATTTTGATTCAGGGGGATTTCTGAAATAGCTCTGCTCTGTTTATTTTAACGTGAGTTACATGTCACTAACAGTTTCGGGGAGAGTTTTTTTTATCTTCCGTAATGAAATGGGCAAGTTCTCGATTCCGGATTTCCTCGTTAGATACTTATTTTAATGAAGACATGCAAAGCGCACCTTAAGGTAAAGGAGAGAAAAGTGTTGAAACATAAGAATCAGAAGAGGTAAATGCGTTCTTTTTACACCTCTCCCCACCGCCCCCTGCACCACCCAAATGAAAATTCAGCACATTTTTAAAATTCAGCTCCCAACTGTATCCGCCGGTCAGTGGACGTGAATACTTCATACTCTTGTGAAAATTATATGATTTAAACAGTTTGTTCGCTCCCTTTTGTTTAGCGTGCCAATGAATAAGTGAATTGATTTTTTTCCATACAAGATAATTATTCCATATCCGCCTCACGCTGGGCCAATGTGATAGAGACAGCTTTATTAAAAACAAGGCTTGTATTCTTTGACGAATCTTTGATTTTAGTTTTTTTTCTCTTGTGTAACAAAACCACGGCGTGCAAACTCATTGCTGACGGTTTTCTCCCCTTCTCCCCAGTGAAGCTAAAAGATCGCCGGTACTTTAATTCATTTCGCAAAAGTTCACCTCTAATAAGCGGAACAAATTTGTTGACATTTTGGTTTCAATGGAACCAACAATTTGCACCTCTTTAAAACCTCTGACTTCGGTAGAATTGAGATTTCATGACGGAGCTATCCTTTGCCTTGGATCACTAGCACAATGGAGTAACGTCTTTACTTTTTTTGTGTTTTGTTTTGTATATTTTAACAGCCCCAACCGTTGACATTTAGGAAGATTAAAAGGGGCCTAAGTGTCATCAAGCAATACACCACCCACAGCCACCATCTCCCCCCACACCCCCACAAGCAACTCCTCCTCCAGTTCACGTCTCGTTCCCCAAATTGCCTTAAGTGGCCCTTTGGACCCTTGGCCCAAATTGGCTCCCGTTTCAATTACAAGTTCCAGTCAGTTACTAGTTTTATAGGAGAACCCATCGTGAGTGAGGTTGCTGACAAAGGTGTCCATAGGACATTGGCGCGAAAAGAAATTTGCTCGCCTCGATCGTACTTTCGAAAATGACAACTTCAGTTGCGCGGAAGGGATTATGTTGCCCTTACATTCAAAGCAAAGTGGGCAAATATAAACGATAAATAAACAATTTAACTTAAGAAAATAATCATTAAGCAGACCATGTCTTGAGTGAGTTTCTCTGAATTATTGTGGTGGGGGGTGGGGGTCAGTGGCACGTGGTGAAGCAATATTTTCCTAACTTGTGAGAAAAATACTGTGTTCTCCCTGATTTGAGAGGAACAGTTTGGTGGAGAAGGGGAGGAGGGGAAGAAGATGGTGAAGTGTCAATTCGTGTGCAGTTGACATTATATGCAGCACGGAGCTGGTTAATGACTCGAATCATATTGATCAGATTTAGCTTTTAGAGACTGAAGTGCCCTTTCCCAAATCCACCTTTTTTGGCAAAATTTCCAACCTGAAATAAGCCCCCTTCTTTGACCTGGAAAATGTCAACCCGTTTACGATTTCACGTTCTAAGCTGCAGCTATTATTGTTCTGGTTTGCATGTGGGAGAAATATTAGGTTAACTTGTTCCTTAAGTCATTTGGCATTTATATATATTTAAGCGAGCGCTTTAATTAACGCTACTTAGAGCAGTTTCCTGCTTCACACTTAGGCAAGTGTGCTAGTAAGACATTCGGAGGAAGAAGGTACCGCCTGGGTGCTCAGAATGGGTCCATCAGGCAGCAAAGCTAGTTATACTGCCGCCCTGACCGATTCACGTCTACGCTGGCGCAAACCATGGCATTTGCACAACTGCATCTGCACTAGCCGTGGGCTACAACGAGGCCCCTCTCTCACTATTAAGAATAACTCCGCGGACAAACGCTGCAGAAAACTACCCACGCGTCTGTCTTTAATTGGGAAAGACTACGATAATAGTTCGCAATCTGCCTGCGAGAAACCTATTTTAGCAACTAATGTTTTGCAAGGATAGATCAGGAGAGCGAAGCTATACCCAAGGGCACGTATCATACCTGTTGTTGCTTGACCAAGAATCTGAACTAGTTCACCTAAATATGCAAAGGGAGCTCGGCCAAAGGTGCTGAAGAATAAGTATGCCACGTAAATATACATCAAACACATGTTGATATTATGTTTCCAATATAACACAAGTGAAAAGGAAACTTACTTACCCACGGCAATTTGGTGCTGGTGACTTTACCAATCATGTGCAGCTGTATAATTTGATCTAACTCAATCAGGCGGTCACTGCCGCTTTATCTTTTTGCCAGACTGCTGCCCTCTGTCCTAGTCTTGGTAGAGAGAAAACTTTTTTTTTGGGGAGGGGGTGTGCGAGGCCGGGGATGGGGCTGGGTGTGGGGGTTGGGGGTAGTGGGTGGTGAATAATATTTTGTATTAAACTGTTTCCCTCTTTATAGCCCAGTGACCCTGATCCTCTCAACGCCACCTGTGCGCTTTCTGTACATGCTTAGCAACTTGTTACTGAGGCAAATGGAGGGGGATAGTTGCCCTGACAATGACTTGAAAAGGAACAAACCACTATTTTCTCCCATTTGTTATCCGAATGTCAGATACTGTATACCCTCCGTCAACATACAACTATTAAGCATATATGAAGAGCAGGGGAGTTCCTAAAGAGATTTCTCGTTATTCATCTGTGAAGTCGCTATAGCTACACAAAGGGTATCAGCTGCGTTATGAAAAATGGCCCAAGCTGAAAGAATGACACAGTGGTCGCCTTATTATTTTAGACCTTTTAAAATCTAAGGGAAACTTCTCTACTGATGAATTCATTTTTCTTTTCTTTAATAAAAAAGAACGGTAGTGATTTTAATCTGCAGCCTTAACATGGGCGAGGGTGAAAAGATATTATCAGCCGAAAAACAACCAGATGGTCATATCTGTGGTAAAGCTCTGCCTTCCCAAGGTAAACAGGGGCGGCAGCTGCTTTGGAATTGGACAAACTGAAAGGCCAGAAAATATGTTTTCAAAGACAGTTAGCAAGCTAGGTTAGAAAACTTATCCGGTTGTGATATGGTTCAAAGGGTCACCTTTTGATCATATCGCGTTTGTTCTTTTACACAGTGAATTAAATCACACCGAAGTTAAGCACCAATTTTGAAAAAAGTTTTTGTTTTGATTTGTTTGATTTGTTGAGAGAAAATAAATATGAATAAATCTAAATAAAACTTTTTTCTTTTTTCATTTACATTTCAAAAACATTTAAATCGAATAACAATTAATTTTAAAAATAATTCTCTCTTTGCGTACTTATATTGCAGTAATATGACACTAAATGGCATAATATTTCGTTTAAGACCAAAGCCCCTTTAAAATCAGTGTTATACGGGTAAGCTATGTTGGATTTTATCAGTCAGGTTGCGTATTCTCAAAATATAGGGATGACTATGAATCAAAGTATTTAGTTCACAACTGCCTCCTCTTGCGGGTCCAAAATAATATTATTTACAAAGGTGCAATGTTTGTTTTAATTGAAATTCTTCGTGTATAAAGGCATCGAGCAGTCGCTCTACATGTTTTCTTTTCAGTCCAAATTTCTGACCCCACGCTCACAGAAATGTAATATGTTTCAAGTCATATTGTACAGCTCATGAATCCAGCTAGTTGTGTATTTTTTTGCCCTGACATTTTCCTTTCAGAATCCTTTTTTTTCATTATTCTGTTTGCGGTGCATTTTATCCCTTGGTGGAAATGTTTCCCTGTCATGAAAATGAGAAATACGCAGAAAAAAGAAACTAGCAGACGCAAGCTCATCCACACAAAGATTGATGTAAACAAATAAAATCACTTCTTAAGCGCACATGCAAGCCACGTAAACCCTGGCCAAGTGCTACTTTAATGGCTGCACGCGTGTAATCAGTCAAATGGTGAAACCAGATTAATATTGTCCTTATCGCAGTGTTATATATTTATTTCTGCAAGTGCCTCTGGCTTGTGCAGCGTATATTTGTTTCTATTAGATGGCACAGCTATCTAATTATGCAAGTATCAATGGAGTTCCACTAGTGGACGGGAGTTTTACTATGAAATGTCAATTGTTGTGGCTTTCGTTTAGGACAGTCACTAAAGTCCCCACAAATAAAGCACTCGAGAGAGTCTGAAACCCAAGAGGTTGAGTGGAATTGGTCGCCGAAAGCTCGCAATGTCCCTTTCAAATATGTTAAAATATTGATAAGTATCATTACAGGCCATTTGACATCCGACCGGAATTATACTGCGCTCCTGTAGGATTGCCAAAACGGTATGAGAAAGCGTCCCTCCTAAATTTTGGTATTTGTTGGTTTTAGTCTTCTGGACCAGGGAACCCAAGATTATACCCCCACTTAAAGTGTGGATGTACACGTTTGATGTCAAAGCTATAGAATATTGGTGCTGAAGTCAACACCTGATAAGTGGACTTTAAGAAAGCATCTAGTTCACTGGCTCAGTTTTTGTAAAGCCGTTCACTTCAGCTGTCAGCATCAGTTAGTTCTATAGTGTTTTGTCCATCATGTACAATGCACTATATTTACAGAAAAAATCGCATACTGGCATCTACTGTACAGCAATGTTACTTGATTCTACTATTCAGAACGTCAAATTCAACATGCCGAGGACTGATCGATAACAAGTAAACAAGAAGGATGTGCAAAATTCAAATTACACTGAACATTGCTAATCTACGTATATTCGTTGTATAAGCGAATAAAACGCTGCAAAAAAGAATGTGTCAAGTTATTAATGGGTCAAAGAGTGTAGCAGTTTATCTTAAATGGCATTTGATTTTCCCTGTTCTTTGATCTTAAAATAGACTGCAGGGTATTAGGTGTCTAGGTTTGTACCCACTGCGCAACTTAGAAATATAGTGACGCATTGAATTTGAGTTGGATCCACAGTTTGGATGTGAGGATGCTGGACAGAATATCGATGTGCTTTACACATTTTTGGAAACAATGGTTGATCGTCACGTGTTTCTGAATGCAATTTGCCGCTTGCTTTTGAACTTATCCTGCTGCAACAGGAAGAAATTTACAACCTCTCCCCAAACAAATCTGGTGACAGCACCTTATCAAGGGCATTTCTCTACTGTTCTGATTCAGCATATTCAATCTTTGACACTAAATGTGTCCGAAAGAAACAAGCTGTTTCTAAATCAACCTGAATTATCTAAAAAAAAATGAGATTCACGCCCGAAAAATGTACAGTGCGTGCAAGACACGAGTCTCACGCGTTAACCAGTTAGTCACCAGTTAGCGATAGTTAATTTCATGTGTCAGAGTGGGTGGAAAGTTTATATTGAATAGATTGTCAAGTTCAGAATAGTGTCGCAAAATGGTGCAATGTCGTTATTTTAGTGTATCGCACCTGATGAATTTCATCATTGCTCGTTGCGCACAGGTGTTCAAACTTCAAAGCTGTGGCTGGCGACAAAATGTAACAAGGCTTACCTCTTTTTGTTGTCATTAATATATAATGCAAACATTGATATTGTAAACAATTGCACGACATTCTCGATTAATTTTGTTATACTGAATGCATTGCCCATATTTCTACCGTCTACATGAATATTATGCCCTTGAGCAAGAACAGCTGATTGAAATCTGAATATTCACTGTTACGGCAAAATACATTGTTTTCCTACTTGAAACCGATTATAAGGGACATTCCTGTTTGACATTGTGCAATGCTGCACAGAATTGGAGGAGCCCGGGAGGAAAGAGGTCATGCAAAAGCATATCAAGTTTTCTGTACCACGTATTGATTATCTTATCTAACACAGAAGTCGACAGAGGGAGCCACAGTGAAAAATGGAGCCAGCTCCGACGCTTGAAAAGATTTTTCCTCAGACAGATTAAAAGTTCTATTTTTGACAGGATGAAAGCAAGCTGCCATTAAGAAATTAAGCGAACATATCAGCTTTACTATGCAGGTATGACCCGAACTGCTTTTATGCATTCTACCACAATTGACAGCAGCGAGCAACTTCGGTCTCCACAGTCAACATTTTCGCCCGCATTCTGTCACGCACATTAATTGCCCATAAATTAAGATATAGTGTGCATAATATAAAGTAACAATATGCTTATATTCCACGTGTATGACTTAATTAAGCTGTTTGCAGACTGATGCTGTAAGTCAACGGGTGTGCAAGTGGATTAACAATATACTGAACTCATATTCTCAGGATGGTGCATAATTACTTTACTGGCGGCACATATCAATTTTTGATGATTACAGAACACATGCTCCCTTTATCAACATGCACTTTAGCAATTCTCCTCTGTGTATTAAAAGTAATTTCTTGTTTGGGAATAAATGACAGACTCAAAAAACAAACGGTCAATGCAATTGAAATTCGAAGTATATTTCAAACCAAGTGCAAATCTTGCATTCGACTATGGTTTAATTATTTTTGTTTTGTTTTGTTGTTTAATGAGAGTGGAACGATCTTCCATTTACGTCTGACAGATTTTGACTTGCAATCCCAGCCGTCATAAACCTTTGGCGCCATCAAACATGCTCAAGAAGGTGAGTTTGACACAGGTAACTACTTTGACACGAAGTATATCCGCACACGATATGGTGATTTACTTAGCGCAGAAGGAGATTAATAATTTAATGGGTCGCTTACTTTTTATATATATTCTTTCCAACTGCATCGCAAAAGGGGGGAATTAAATTAAGGGGGTGTCCGAGTTCAAATGGACACCAATGATATCCCATGTGGACCTAGCGTAGGGAGGTTTGATCAGAGTCTGTTCGATTAGTCACATTACAGAGTACTTGTCCTACCACATGCTCATGAAATTTGTAAAATAAGCAATCGAATTATACCACTTGATTGCATTAGCTTCCATCCCCGTTCTCTATATCTTCTTGTCTTTGTTGCGAGGCAACAGGACAAAAACTGGTTACAGAAATCGAATTAGTCATAAAAATGATTGACATCGCCTCGTATTCCCTTTTAATATTCATGGACTTTTAAGTGGTAAAAAATTACGTCCTTTTTGGCAGTGAAAAGTGAAAGAAATAAAAAAAACTTCTAAAATAAGTACTTGAGGGTATTTTTGCAAAATAGTGTTTCACGACTTCTAGGTGGCTGTACTTGCTGCCTCTGATTAATAGAAGTCTGTTGTATTGCTGTCTCCATGGATGTCATGCGGGGAAGAGCACTATATTCCAACTATCCAGCGTGAATTTTGAGATTAAATTGAGATGAAGGGGGAAATAGTGCATATAGTGCCACAGCTGGTATATCAAATGAATTGTAATCTAATGTTTTTGAAGACGCTTGAAACCCTGGCATTGGCCTTTTGCACATTTTTGTCTGGAAAGCCGTGCGTGGTTTTGTACCTGTAGCAGGTGACATTGACGCAGAGACATCTGAATGACAGCGGGAATGAAGAGAAAATCTAATAAAGCTTAATAAACCGTGATAGCCTCAATGTCATTAAACCTGGAAATAGACGCTTGGAAATAACAAAAAGGTAAATGTCTTCATTAGTTGGATCTCCAAAGACCACACAACATTTCATTAATTTATAATTTATGATTGTTTGACAAATATTAGAGAGTATGTAAATATGGAAGACATAATGTCTTTTCTGCGGGCGTCCAAAAAAAATGACCCAAACTGTATGATGACTCGTACAGTGCACACAAAAATGAATTTATGCATCTGGAACAGTAGTTTCACTTTACACAATACAACGTGCGACTGAAGTGTGATACCCTGTTGACAAACTAATGTGATTTTTTTGGGGGGGATAAAAAGCTGCTCGTCTTTTGCACATCTTGCATGGGGATCTGGGTGTTTCGACTCCTTTACACCACACCTGTCTTCACTGCTTTCTTTGCATTGCTCCCTTCGCTTTACACTAGTATCGCTGAGGGTCGATATTGCATACAGCACCTCGGATCTGCTGGCAAACTCCCTTTATTACATGACGAAGATGTACCAAAGCATTTCAGCCTCCATCATTTTTATGCGATGTTCGAAAACCCGCAATACATCCAAACCATACGCCAGGCATGCAATATGAATTTTATCAACTAAAATGATGCTATAAATTATATAGAATGCGTTGTAATTTTTATGTATATGCTGAATGTAGATTTATCAATCCACTCGTGTAGATTTATCAATCCACTCCAACGATTAATTATGAATTAATTACCTTCAACCTGAAAATGTCGTTTCAGGATTTATGCAAATACAAATTGACCAATGCTTAAATTATCAAAGCAAAACTTGTAGAGTGAATAAAATTGCACGATCGCTTTTTCTTAAAAAGTGCAACAAATTAGGCGATATAACCGTTTGGTCAATAGATTGTGTCTAATTTATTTATAATAAAGCATATCTGTAATAGTATGCATCATTCTAAATTTAGTAGTATTTATTAAGAACTGCGTTCATTTGAAAGATCTTAATGTGAATAATTCTGGTGTACACTTTGCTGTATTTCTTTTGGGGCAAGTTCAAGGTTAGTATTTATTGTAGAAACAGTCTGTTTAGCTTACAGGAGTAATATTCAAAGTTCTTTGTCATCATCACCTGTCATTGGCTAATGGTGTGGATGAACGAATTAAATCTGAACATTTATAGTTTTGTTGCAGAGATTGTTTGAAGTTATCACCTTAACAAAACCCACTTACCTGGAAACTCCCGCAGTAATCGGAATTATAAATGCCAACTGGTGAGTCAGAAGTTTCTGTATGATAATTTCGCAGCGTCTTTAACGAACATCATCGAATTACTTTATTTCTCCCTTGCGCAAATATCTGTTTTAAATTCACCTATGTGGTCAAACCCGTTTTGCATTTTATTTAAAAAACGAAAACTTCAGACTTTTCCAAGCAGAAGTGCAGCAATCACTTTATGTCACACATTGAAAATTCCCAATTGTCTATCTAAAGGTGTAACCCATCAGCTCCTAACCCTTGATAAACATATTTTGAGGAGGAAGTTACCTCATTGAATAATCTCGTGAATATTTCAATGTTCCTGTTGTTAAAAGTTACACAACGGCGATGTAAAGGAGAAGACTTCCTACTGAGAGAGTTATAGCCGCCATCCTTGTTGACCAGACATATTAAATTTGATACTTCAAAAAATACCTACTTGTCACACTATTGAAAATCGATTTATGGCTCAAAAATATAAAACATTTTACTATGGATGTTGAAATTGTTCGCTCTGCAGCCCTGCTGCTCGAATGTAGGATTTGTACTAAATCATTTTAAAATAAATAAAAAAGACATATGTGAAATCTGCGTAGATTTCGAATGCGTTTATCGCTTGTTTCAAATATTCAGTACTTCGCGGGCCGCCCTTTAAAGAGGTCAAAGCCATCCAAGTTATGTCCAAACTTTTTTTTGCCAGGCGACCGTAATTGCCTAATAAATGGTAAAAAGTTTTATCCAATATCGATTGTGATTACCCAATAAATGCAACGACTAACCATTAGTTTTTCTTCTGTACAGAGGAGCATGAAGGTCACTTCAAGGTGCAGAAGTAAATGCATTAAATCAGTAGGGTGGGGGCTCTTCGTCTAGTTACAGCGTTAGTGAGCACAGATTGAAGTACAGCCGGGTCATGAAAAAGTCTTATGTTCTTATAAAAGAGGTGACCTATACTGACATGATGTATGGAAGTAAAAGTCAGCATAAGTTAAAACCAGTCTTCAATGGCCTGAATTAACAATGTTCGATTAATGTTGTCGGTAAACGTGAACCGTTTTAGCATCATCTGATCCATTTTGAATCCAAGGTGAGAGTTCTAGTTTAATTAAAGAATCAATTTCCGGTCCTTTTCATTGATTTCTGGATGTTCTGTTGGTCTCGCTGGTGATCACTTCAAGTCTTTCTCGGACTAAATAGGGATTTTCCGTGAAACTTGTTGCTGAACTTTACCTTTTGGGATCTGCTGAAGTGCAATTGACGTTAAAAAAACTTCTCTCCCTCGAAATCAAGACTTGCTCGCTCGAATGTAACTATTTTAACATATTTTTAATGGAGTTAACCTGTCCTCACCCTGCCTCCCCATCATTCATTTCCTGTGCCGCATATCTTCGAATTACAATTTACTTGGAGCCCTCTACTTCGTCATCTCAGGGACTTTCCTTACTCTGGTGCAACTGCATTCTTCGAAGCCACAATCTTGATTATAGGAGATTATATTGGGCGGTGATTTGCCATCTCATACTATCAAACCATAAAATAAATTTGAATAGATGCAGAACAATCACACTACATTCATGATATGTATGCTGTGTTAAACGTCGACCTAAGTTGGTCAACCAATTGTGACATAGAAGATTCTTGTGTAACGGCAACAGAGAAACAGAAAAAAATACTGGGGGTTACTTTTGTCTCTGCTGGGGCAGAGTGGCACTCGTTTTGTGTTTTTTTGACGATAGGGTTTTGATGACTTATAGTGCATACATAAAACAAACTTTCCTGCAGTGTTGGTCTCTTCCCTATCGTCAGGCTTCCTTCGAGACTGCCAGATGAGTTTAAAAAGACAAAAAAAATGATAAATAGCATCGAAGAACTAATCGCTGGAGGGCGCGTTTACCAATTCATAATCATTTGTTCTTCGTGATGTACGACCCTTTCTCTCAAATCTGAAAAGCTTCCATTTGAAGGTGTAAATAGCTTTTTTTCTTCAGTAAACCTTCCTGCATTAAGCTTGATTGATCTGATGTACAATTTGTCCCAGAGTGCCATTTTAGAGGGAGAACACAGGTTTAGGAGATTAACTGGCAGCCCTGTTACATATTAATGAAGTGGAGAGATACACTAACGTGGAGCTAATTTATTTAGTTGTTTCTACTGCAATCGCCCTTATTTGGGTTGTATTAGACCCCCGTGGTTGTTGCACACTGAACTGAGAAAGTAAGTTGCGAGATCTTTCCAGAGATAACTGCGCACCTGATGCACAAAAACAAATGTTAACTTTTGCTCCATAGGTTGGTTTCCAGCTTGAGTTCCAAAAGATTGAAACACGTGTATTATTGCTGGTGAGTTTGGGCTGGATAGGATTTACACAAGAAAAAAGACACACTTTAACCAAATTTTCGACGAACTACGCTTCAAATCAGTTATTCTTTGCATGTAACACTTAGAAAAACAAGTAGGCAGTAGGTCGCCTTTGTTAGCACTTTTTTTTCTGTTTTTATATTATTCCATGGAAGAATTCAGAAGATTACAGTTTTCTTTAAATCATATTTTAAATGGGCTCCTTGCAATGAAGCAAATCGATTTTTTTTTGTTTTCTCACAATTCCGTTCATACATATCACCTTGCTGCTAATTATTAAAACAGAGAACCTCCACGACAAGCGCCCGCCTGCTTGCAATTATTAATAGCTTTAATAATCTTGCATTTTCACTTCCTGATTGAGAACATAGTTTTGTTACATTCCCGTTGGTCTATTGATGACCCCAAGCAATCCAGGGTCACTCAGTTTGTTACCTTTGCTGTCTGGTTCCAGAACACTTAATTACAGTTGATTCTGAAGGGATGTTCAGAGCGACTCCTTCCGGAACGGAAGCCTCAGTGAATGTCCATGGTGAATCTAGTTCCACCAGAAGCCCCCTTCCCATAAAACAAAAAAAAAGACTGCACATTTATTGACGTGAACGTAAATGCTCCGAAGTAATCAGATAATAATTTGTGCTCGAAGCAAGCATGCACAACTATTTTAATGTGTTTCCTTGGATGGAGTACAATACGTTGTCAGATGTGGACCATAGTGTTGGGAAATGTACTTGCAGGCAGCTTTGAAAACATTCTGGGTATGTCCTGAAAAGTTTTAGAAGACAAAAGATTGTGAGCTGCGATTTTACTTAATATATTGACGTCTGCCTTGCGCGTTCTAACAGAAAAGCGTTACCAAACTGAATAATTTTAAAACAAGTTGCTTGCGTGAAGCTTATTAAAGTCCCGTAATCTCTTAATGCGTACAGACTAGGGTTTCTATAAACTTCACGTTTTAACCAACGCGATTAATTAAGGAAAAGGCGAAGTGTCAGCTTTGACAAAACGTTGTACGATATTTGTGAAAATGTTCGTCCCTCAAACTACCCGCCACCGGTATTCAAAGTTATATTCATTTACACGTCACTTTCAATCAAGTAAAATACAGCAATCTTCCTCCTAGTCCACAGCCTTACAAAACCCTGAATGACTTTAAATGTTTCCCGAGAACTTTTGTTTTCCTGCCGATTTATGTTCTTTTTACAAAATACGTTTTGGAAAGTGATTTAAAAAAAGATTTGGAAACGTTGTTACAAAGAAAAGGACAAATTAGAAGAAATTTTCTGTGATCAAAGGAGGAACAGAAAAGCGAGTATGGGCATTCAGGACGCTTGACTTATTCAGACAACTGCTTTGGAACAGAAGGGCAACAAGCGTGTCTTATATTCAAAAGACGGTTCTATTCATAGTGCAGGTGCGAAATAGTGTGGCACATTCTGCCACATTATGTAAAGGTTGTTAGAGATTAGTGTTCAGACTTAATAACTAAGCTGCTTGATTTACATTGTAGAAAGCCTCTTCATCCGTGAAAGCAAAATAATTTAACGCGTGATCATTGGGAGTGCAGTTGATACCCTAATACTTTTATTGTGTTTTAAAACTGCTAGAGCACTTTCCATCGCTTCTTTAGAAACCTATAATTTACACCCGCTGCACAAATCTTAGAAATGAGTATTGACACTGTGTGAGTGGGTGCATGTATGTGCGTGTATGTTTGTGACTGAGTACGGATGTGTGTGTAACAGACAGGAGAGAAAGAGGAAGGAAACGAGAGGGAGTGGTCAGAATGAACGAGGTAAGTGGTACAAATGGAAGAAAAAAGGGGGAACATGAAAACACGCGAGTGGGTGTACGAGCCAGGCAAGTCCGACAAAAAGAACAAATGCAAGCATTTTTTTTAAATGCATACATTTTTCTTAAGCAGACATTCATTAGTTTACATTTGTGCTTACTTGTGTTAGTTTAAGCAGCAAACTGTTTATTATAATCGATCCAAATATTATCAGGGAGTGTTTGGATCCTGTCATTCTTGACTAAGAGTCACGTGATCATTTGGGGACCCTAGCTTTCTCGGGAGAGTTTTGCATGTAATAGCAGCATTCAAATAGTGTCAAAATTAAATTGTATGATTTAAATGACGACGCATATGAGGATATAAAATGTGTACTTTAATATATAACACAAAGACATATCCATGTGTAAATAACTCTTCAAATTAGCTCGTGCAGAACTGAACATAACGTCGGAAAATGTCAAATATTCTGGCATTTAGAAAGAAATGTTTTGCGCAGGAAAGCCAAAACAAAATAAGTATGCAACCATAGTAAATATGCAAAGGAATAAATATATTGTTCGTGATATTGCATGGGTTTAAACAGCCATTGCAATTCACCATCTATCCCATTTCCCATTCATGTCAGGTACATTGCAAACTGTAATATTATTATAACATAACTGGTATCCTGCTCAAAATTACACAACGCGTGCAAAATATTGACAAAAGAAATATGAGGCAGATTTACGAATACTTAGCATCCATATTTTGGGAGGTGCGTGCGAGGAGGTAATGTATACATTTTCCCCCAACAATTATATTGAACTTTGTTCGAGATTGGATGGATACTGAAGATTTTTTTTCGAAATCTAGACTTGCAAAACAACCCAGAGATGCAGTGTAATTTCAATGCGCTGTCTTTGAACACAACTTGGATTTGTCCACGGACTTTACACCGGCAAGTTATGTTGAATCTCAAACAGATGCAATTTACTAAGTAAAATCTCCTGAATGTACAAGCTGCAAGTTAAAACCTAAAGGAGATTGTTTCCACATAAAAGGTCGTAAGTCAGTCTATTGCTGTCTGACCCTTCAGCTCCTTGTTAAAGGCATCATTCACACAACCTCTAACAAAACCTCCTCAGCTTTCACGGAAATGTTTTTATTATTCTATTTTCTTACATGATTCGTTAATTAAGTAAGCTGAATGATTAGAATAGCACCTGCGTGTTGTCAGGACGATCTCTGCATACTAATCTGTTCATCTTTAAATCTAGTAATTATAACATAAAATAAGACATTGAATAGAACGCAAAGATTTTTTTCTAAGGCTCCTACTAATCCCCTATTAAAGGAGTCTTGTTAAATAATTCAGGACAGTTTCCGGAAGTGGGATTACCGACTCCATTATTTTTCAATGAAATGATATTTCACACTCAACTGAACCTCTGTATTTCTATAACAGCTTCTGAAAGGTCAGCCTCTATTTTCCAGAAATTAGAAATCTAAAGGGGAGCTTGATTCTTTTATGAACACAGAATGACAATAATCTCCTTACTCGCAGCTGTAATTAAAAATGCAATGAAGAACCTAGTTCTTCTTTTCTGTCAATGTGGTACTTCAGAGCATACATTGAAATATGAAGTTGAACATTCCCACTCAGTAACTGAACGCACCACTCAGTCAGTATAAGTTCATATTTCAAATTATCTAATGTCTTTAGCAACGTTATGCTGACATATTCATATATTATTTTTATTATTCGTAAACAAAGTCATCGCACTATAATGGGGCAGAAGAACAAGCTTGAAACTTTTGGTGTACAGTTGTTTTCCTCACAGAAAGCAAACAAAGGGAAAAAAGCAAAGCGACGCTAAAATAATTAAAATTATATCAAAACAAATATAATTAAAATGCATAAAACACCGTTACTCGTTCAACTGTTATTAATAAACAGTTTTGCTCCAACAGCTTGTTCTGCAGCAAGTTCATCTGTATTATATACATATAGTTTTGATTGATTGCAGACGAAACGTATGAATATAATGATACATATCCGAATTAGCCCACAATTCAATGTGTACACCTGCGAATGACTTATCCGACATTTTCTTTGCACATTTCGCCATTCGTAAACAGGAAATAAACTATCAGTAACACTGCAGTCAGAATCCTATTCCCTAGCCCTATGTTTGCGATTGAGACGTGCTGCATAAACAGCAGACTGGCTAAATTTGTCATTTATGAAAAGCTGAAGTTTGCATGCGTGATTGATTTGCGCAGGGTTGCACCAGATGCAAGTGTGAGAGAAATGCTTAGCGCGTGAAACTGCCACTGCACATTATTAATCTCAACTTTGGAAAATGAACATCACCATATGTATATCGTCCGGCCTTGGCATAACTTGAATAGAGATTGAATCTCTGTGCATCGAGTAAAGACTTCAAACTATTATAGGAACGTACCAAGTAGTCTATAAACTAATATGTCAATAAACTAATTTGCACCATTATAACTAAAACGATGCATCCGACGGACATTTTTTATCTGTTACTTTTTAATTTTTATTTAAATAGTTAAAACCTGCATTATAATGCAACCGATAATCATTTTAGCTCACTGAAAATCTATTTGTTCAAACAGAGGTCCAGTGTCTTGGTGCACAATGAGAAGTTTATTTTTTCTTGCAGAAAAACAGCACTCTCTAAAGTGTTAAAAATTTCTCACTCAGACCAACGGAAATGTTATACGAGTGGTCAGTAGCACGCAGAGAACCTTAAAGGAGAACTTTTCTCGCCTCTATTGTTTTATCATACTTATCCAGTCCGTTTTTCCTACTTTTTTTGCATTGGTTCAAGAAAATATCATTTGGATCTGCGTTGCTTTTATGTTGAAAAAAATAACAGTACTCGATACATGTGTCGAAACCATTGAAGTGAGCGCTATTTTGCATGTAGCTGATTTATTAGAGTTGATATTATGTCTTCATCTGACTTCCTGTGTTTCACACGTCAGATGGAAACGTGAAGCATTTTAAATTGTGCCATACAATTTCCTAATTGTGCGACTGAAACCTCTCTTGCGGAGAGCATGTTTTAAAGTTCTGTTTCAATGTTTTGATAGAAATATGGCTGTACATAGGGCTTTTGATCGATTCTGCTCTTGATATGTTGCAAGACACCAGCAAGATTCGCTTACATTTATTATCGTGTAACGCAAAATCCCAACGTGTAGTGTATAATGTTACCGTGCATGCCGCTGAAGGACCATCCTACTTTTACACCATATCTCTTCCACTCAAACAGCACAGCACAGGCTAAGTTTATTTGATGAAATATTTTGTTAAAAGCATTTCAAATGCAATTATGTTCGCATTTAAACAAAGTCAAATTACAGGTTTATTATAGGAGCTGCGCTTTTTTCTACAAAACTGCTTCCACCCAAAGTAAGGAATGGAAAGCAAGTATCATGATATTTTGAGACGTCTGTTTTATTACAACGAAACTGGTGTCATGCAAATACAATTTCGACTTATAAATTTTCCCGCGTTGAAGAAAATCTCTAATGATAAACAAAATATTTTTTAAATGATTTTGAAATATTTATTGCCTGTTTGGAAGAGTCAATAATTTTTAACAATCATTTTGACAGAATGGAGTCTCAGTTGTATATTTACTAGCTAGTTAAACAGTGTCTTATTTAACCCTTTCTGACCAGCGCACTTTTAGTTCTTGCCTTTACGAACTTTGAGCACAACGTAATGTCTGAGGCTACAATTGTTTAATATGATCCGTATCGATCAGCATATGCTTCACATTTAAAAGGCTCACCGAAGCTATACAGTCTTAAGTCATGTGAGTGACATTGACGACGTCAGAATCACTACCAGGGAAGATTGCTTCGGACAAATATTGTTTCTTAGAAGTGATCCTCAGTTATTTGGACTGATTATCTGTTTACCTATGATGAAGGTGCCTTAAACAATAATTATACAAATTATATTCCGGCAGCATTTTCTGAACCAAAAGTTGAAAATGGTATCTTTGACAATTGCCATCGTTAAAAATGCGCGCCTACACAGGTTAAACGCTAAATAACAGCATCGCAGTACACGGTTATAATCGAAAATTTAGAAAGTCAAAGATGGAGAGTAACATTCAAAGCGCTATTTGTACGATGCCACGCACATTCGTGATTGCACATCCCCTCGGTTAATTCGAACAAATGCAATTAGGTGACAGGGACTTGGTCACAACTGCATAGTATCATGAGAGTGTTGGCTCGGCAGGTTCATACTAAGTGTGTGGTTACAAATGGGTGCTGAAATTCGATTTAGATTATGAATTCTGACGTCACATTCCCGCATAATAGTTATGAGGCATTTTAAAAAATGCAACAACAAAATCGAAAATCTTCCATACAAGGCGATTAATTAGAAAAGAATGTATCTGAGTGTAAATATGAGCTGATTCCCTTTTGCCTACTTCCTAGTTCTGTATTTTGGTCTGCGTATTGTTGAGGGGTGCTACTTCTTATACATGCATTGCTTTGTTGTCAGGACTTATCAGTGAATGGACGTTAATTAATGCTCTCCAGAAGCTTGGATGGAGTGGATGATAGGAAGCAACAGGGGATGAATCCCTCCAAAATGGTTTGTCAATGATGAGAGAGAAAAGCCAGTGTCAATAAAAGAACCACTAATGATGGCCACACGTCTCTCACCATGTTGCCCAACGTGCCTTTCCATCTCTTGTTGACTATAGTCAAGTGTAATAACTGCATATCCTCAGTCAAGCATTATAGCCTTTCACCGTGTGGATTAATTAGTAAGAGTTGTCACCTCTTCATTTCTTTCTTGCCACCATTTTGGACGAATTTCAAAGTACGCAACTGCGTGAACGTATAGCGATTGTGCGATTGGATTTCGATTTCTGCCGTTTTCATAATTTAAGAATCCAAATGCTCCTCGAACGTTCATAAATTAGAGACGACACACAAATTGTTAAGTCACCGGAAAAAATTGCTTGCTCACTTCATCAACCATATCGTAAAAGACAGCGCATGCGTGTAGCTTTAAATTTCAATCCTTTATCTAAGTCATAGGAATGAACTGTGGCTTTGATGTTAAACGGGGTGTTCAAATGTGACTGAATGGCTTGGACTATTTCAGACGTTACTGCTGCATTTGTGTTTAAAACACGTATTTTAAAGCAATGTTGTTCGACTGATAGGAAACTGACACAATCGTGTTGCTTTAAGTGTAACCATCGTTTGGGTGCATCATATGTCATCGATTTCAATGCCTTCTGGCTGCTCCTCGGTAAAAGGCAATTTGCGCATGCAACACGTTTAAAAGATATATATATATATATATATATATAAAAGCTCAATTAGTTTTCTGTTTATTGATTGGGAGAGTATTTCTGTCGGCGTGATGCCACATGACTCAAAACAATTCGAGATAAACGATATAATGAAACAATATTTTAACAGAATGAAATTACATGTTGGAGTTTGCATCTACATGTTGCGATTTGCACACGTATGATAGAATGCGCTGCACTCCTTATTTTTTTCTGTGTTCCTTTGATAGTTACACAAGGAAATACCGCCCCCTCTTCTCCGCCAGCACCACCTCGCAGTCATTAAACATTTACATTAAGTGGCTTGCTGTCAACATATCCTGACTTACTATTGTAAGAAAAAAAACTTCAAGTAATCAATATGTAATAAGACTTGAAGATTAAAAGAAATATCGCCCATTTTGGATCGCAATTCGATGTGATTCCCCCAACCATTATATTTTATTGCGAACGACGTTGCATTTAATGTAACTGCCAATAATTCCTTCCGACTTGATTGACAATAATAAATTATTTGTTCGAGACCGAGGTTTCAATGCAAAGATTCTGATCGCCCGTGCGCAATAAGCAACGCTTCTAGGACTTTTGGGGAATGAGGAAGGTGGAGGATGTTGGGGGAGGTGGTGAGGGAGGGTTACTATGGACGAAATTCTGTAATCATGCTAATGAATTCATTAGAAAATTGCTTTCCTGCAAATTGCAACTTGTCTGCAACATTTGAGAACCAACTATTTATGAAACAGCGTAGGCTGCTATCTTATTTCTCTGACAATTCGCACAGATTTGGAAACGATTGATTTGCGATGTGATGCCATAATAATCCCACTGAAAGAATACACGATTAAAAGTTAGATGCCCATTGTTTCTTTAGGGACCTAACCTAGTGTGGAGTTTAACATGGAAACTAACAGCACAGAATTGTGGCCAGTTTTAAAAGCGATAAGGATAGAGCCATGAATAGTTTAATTAAAACTGGCTTATATTGTTAAACAAGGTTTTGTGAAAAAAACGGCTGAAAGAATCTGTTTCAGGTTGAATGCTTTTTAAAAGATTCCTTTTTTAGTGGTGTCAGGCGCAATGTAATGCCTCGCACTTCTTGTATAGTGCCGATTTGCTGTGTTCTTGGGGGGAAAACCCGACATAATCAAAAAGTGAACAGCAAACAAAAGACCCAGACACTTCAAGCGATTGCAGAGCGAGAGGGAAATGCATTTACGCCGGAGAAATCGGCCCTAAATCCGCCCAGGGGTAGTAAACAGCAACATTTTAGTGATCTGTTCCAACTCGTGTGTCAACTGACACCGTGTACTAAAAAAGGGCTGGGGTGCTGATAATATTGTTTCATATCCAATGTAGGTTATGTTATTGTGATGATAGGATGCACTTTTGAACGCACTGCTAAATAAAGTTTCTTTCTGTCCCTCCAACTTTTAAAAAAAATGGATAACGGATTTTGAAAGATCACGCAAATAGAAGACTACCTTGCTGGTAGAACTGGGGGGGAAGGGGCGATAAACTGAAACAAGAGGAGCAAATATGATACCTTTGGCTAATGCAGATCACTGCAACTAGCCCTTAACACAAAACTATAGAAAATTGCATTGAACAAAATGGCGACCGTGCAGGGGTCTGAAATGCAGAAGCCGAGATTTGTTAATGAACGTTTCTCAACGTTGATATTGCATTGCTGCAAGAAAACAAAAGGATCGAATTTAATGCAGGATGTTTTCAGTTTGTGCACGCAGAAATGGCATGAAGCTCAAATAATTATTCCCTGATTTTAACTTTAACACAGTAACTCTTTATGACAACGCTTAGTTTCTGTAAGACTTATTCTAACCGTTCTGCACATTTTGAAGTTGCGGCAGAACGCTATTGTTTGAATCAGGAATTTGAACAGGTGACAACAGCATAACATCAACACAATTGCCGGTTCAGTCTAAAATGTAGCAACAGTTCTAATACTGTCCTGTCTACTCAAGGTAGTAATACAAGTCTTTCCATCTTTTATCTCTTTAGAAACGGTTCAGAACTAACGGACAGAAAACGCTTGACAGAGAGGAGAACAAATCGCTGACAAAGAACGCTTTCCGTTTCGCCAGCGTCGTTAAGACGACAAGGAAGAATTCCTTAGATAATAACTCCCACTTCAAAGACTTCTGCCCTGAATAGAGAATGTACCATCCTTTTTATTCGGCCACAAGAGTTTTCACTAAAGAGGACTCGACTGTTTGGTTATTTTTCGCTGTGTTTATTTTTCTCCATTCACTGGGTACTTGTATAAAATAAACAACAAGACAATTACTAAAAGAAGGATTCCTAACTTATCTGCTCACAGGGTCGGGATAGAACCTGCTGGGCTCCCTCTCCGAGGAGCCAAGCAGTTTGATTCAGGCCATCCCTAATCCGCCTGAGAATTCCTCCCAACCTCAAAATATTAAAGATTATGATGAAGTGAAGATTGACTGTACTAACCTAGCATGAAACCAAAGGTCAACGCAAATGTATCTTAATAGAGTGTCTCGAATCTAGTGTGCCTCCTTTGAAGGCAGTTTGCTATTGCCCCGTTCATTACCATAGCGATCCTAGCGTGCGGTGCTGAGGCACCATAAAAATCCTACTTTGGAATTCTAAAACCCGGCTCTTTGAACAGCCCGAGTCTGATTAGAGTCCTTGTGTCTTTTATTTTCTTTCTCATTCTTTGGGGTTTGGTTTGGGGGGTGGGGGGTGTTTGGGAGCAGGGGAGATCTCTCGACCTTTTAAAAGTTTATGGAAAGTTTAACTCGCTCCCGGATTAACTATATCAGAGAAGAAACAGGAAATAAAAACTTAATTGACAGTCTGATAACTCAAACCGTCTTTTTTTTCCACCAGGAGCTGGGGGCACTGGTATTATTTATGGTGTTACTGGAGTTTGGCGTAAGTCATGTTTCGCGTGAGTTCTTTCTTTGGGGCGTCGAGCCTTCAGTAACAATGAGCTGCACACCGTAAAATATAATATACGTATTATAAATTTTACATAAATACACAGACACACATATATATGTATATATATATGTATACCATATATACAAACTTGCTTACATATGGTCCTTAAGACGTACACATTCCGTTCTTGATGAAAAGACTGCACTAGCTCCAGACTTGGCTTTCAGTATTTAAGTATGACTTGTCTATTGCCATAGAAATCCTAACTCACCGTGAAGATTCACCGTTGCGAAGAAATACTCTTTGTAGATTTTTCTGCTTTGATGTCTCCACAAGGATATTCAGTCTTTTGAATTGTGATTACTTGGATTACCTATAGCAACTGGATGGACATCTGCAACAAGTAAATGAAAAAATTAAGGTGAATTACTATCTATCGCAATGAATCCCATTTATAAACCTGCGTCTAAAATTACTTTCCTTAATTTTCTAAGACTCTGAAAACTTTGAGAAACTGCCCGAAAGTTCATTTCGTTAATATTTACAGCAAAAGTAACACACGATATACAATCTGATTTAAAAGCAGATTAAGAGAAATAAAAACTTTGCTATCGGTATTTCTACTCAACTTTTTATTGGTTTCATTGTTCTTCCATTGTTTCATCGCCTTTCTCTGTGCTTATCGATAAAAGTTTCGGTTGCTTTCCATATCTTTCACGTGAATTTTGGATAGAAATGGATGCCACGTCTTCTCTGAAGATGTCTGTCCTCTATTTTAATTTTCTTCTCGCGGTTTCTTTTATTTTGGCTCACAAATGCTTTCTGCGCCGGATCTCGGCAAAACATTATTAAGGAAAGAAAGAAAAACTGACTTATTTAATAAATTGTCAAGGAAGACAGACGATCTTAGTCACTGGCGGTGCAACAGAGCAAACTGAGGAAACGATGATGGGATTATTATACCTTTTCACAGCTGCCCAGACTTTACTGGAAAATATACGTCGTAGATTAGGCTTTCTCTGAGGGAGAAACGAATATATTAACCCCATTTTATTTATCTTGCATAGCAACCTCGTCCCCTTACTGTGCAATACGTTATATCCCCATTTGCTAGGCCCCATATCACGAAAAAAGTGAAGAGAAAGCGATGAGGTTACGCCAACCGATAATGCCAAACACTAAACTCACTGGCTGCGCTTGTGTGTGTGTGTGTGTGTGTGTGTGTGTGTGTGTGTGTGCGCGCGTGTGTCTGCCTGTTTGTGTGTGTGTGTGTGTGTGTGTGTGTGGAGTGGGGGGATGCAAGAGAAAGAGAAATATTTTATGTTTCAGTCATGAATTGTTATTTTGATTCCAGTAAAGAAAAGTTGCTTGCAATTCATGAAATCCCCAAAATATAACTATTTTGCCAAATTGAGACATTTGATTCGTCAAGTGCACCAAGTGGGGATATTTATAGTAAACTGGACCTAAATTTCTTTTGCACAATAGTGGTTTATCATTGTTATTTCTTTCTGTTTTGAATAAATGCTTTCTGCATTGTTCAATCGCAAAAAATACATTTCTGGTTATGTTCGTAATTAGATATTACCTATCCATCCATCGATACTTATCAGTTACTATCTGTATCCTTCTAACAGGTAGTAGGCAACTGCGCGCTTTAGGTTTTCATTGTAATTTTTGACAAACGGACAGTATTATTTATTTTACAAAATTTATTTTTACAAGACGCATTACTTGTGAATTCTGACAATACGATTATAAACTATACACAGTCCATTCGTACATTGGCAAAGTACAATGTGACTTCAGTACACATTCCAACGATTGTTGCCTAAATAGTAGGGTTTCACCGTAACAATACGTCTGTCTTATAACTTCTTCACCAACTATTCTTAAAGATTCCACAAAAGGTAAACACGCTTCGCCGATGTTAGAGCTTCATTTGTTTTATTTAAAACGAAACGTTCGTGTAGTATAAATCATAAGTTCTACATTGTTTGTTGCTCCTGACGACAAAAAGGAACAGACTAGACCAATGAGTTAGCGCTTGCTCCCCAGTAGTGGTTAAATACATATGTCACGGAGATATGACGGAACTGATGTTTCACGATGTATTTTAACGACAAATGGCTCATCTTTGCAAATTTTTAAACAGTATTTCTATTATTATCAATTTATTGCAAACCGGTACGAATGCATATCAAAACAGGGTCGAAATACAGAAGGAAAATTATTCTACAGTCAAAACTTCCAGTTATAAAACACTATAATTTACAGTACACGCGCTAATTATTTAACATAATCCAATAAAAAATGTACACTGTCTTAATCGCCCAGTAATAAACATTTTGGGTCATTTATACAAAATGTGTTTTATTGTAACATTTTAAATAAATTATTTCAAGGAAAACAAAGCAGAGAGAAAATATAAACGAATTACTTAACACAGATGTACGTTGTATTCGTCTATACCTATATTCACATGTTTTTACAGAGTTATTCCGCAAAAAAGGTCTAACATCGAAAATCTAGTTTGCAGAAATGTTTTTAAAAAGTCAAAGGCTAGACAGGCTTTTGAAGAGTATCCATTTTGTTTTGGCCTACAAAGGCTTTTGTTCATTACTATTCACATCAGGTGTAGGGAATATCTGCTTTCGTCCTTCTGGCTTTCGGAAAGAATTGCAACGTACTTTCTTAACAAATAGATACAGCAGTGCATTTTCCTTCCACAAAAAAAAAGATAAAAACGAGAAATGAAACAATGATTTTCTTTGTACAACATTTTGTGGAAACAATACTGTATGCTTGCAGCACTTTATGTGAACGGAATTTCTGTGTTGTTCATGACACACATTCTTGACTGTAAACTGCAACTTGTGCAAGATTACATTGGGGATACTTTCTCTTTAATATGTTATTGTCTTTTTCGTATGCCAGTGCATTCATTACATTATGTTCCTCGGCGCTAGGCCTCCAGAAACTCAAGTAGTTTCACCAAGTCCAGTGCAGCAATGCTAACACCTTCACAAAGCATTAGTCAGTACTTTTGTTTCTCCCCCCCCCAAAAAAAATTACGGATTCTTGGCCAAGTTTCTAGTTAGAGAATAGTTCTGGGGTCAGAATTTCTGTAAGAGTGCTCCCCTGGTCCAGGTGATGATGAATTGCTCGGAGGTGTTGGAATACCGCTTGCTCCTGTGCTTTGACACACATACCATTCGCTCAGGTTAGCTGCGTGGGAAGACGTGATGGGGTCAAGCTGGGAAGCCGAAGCCGGGGGGTCCCGACCTAAGTCCGAAGAAGGAGAGACCAGCGAAGGGGTGGAGGATTCGTAGCCCGAACTGGGGGGTGGAGATTTGCAATGGACCTTCATGTGCTTGCGAAGGGAACTCGGGTGCGTGTACGATTTATCACAGCCTCTGACTTTGCAGTTATAGGGCTTGTCACTTGTATGCACATGCGAGTGCTTTTTCCTGTCGCTGCTGTTAGCAAAACGTCTGTCACAGCCTTCAAATTCACACTTAAAGGGCTTTTCTCCTGAAAGAAATCGACAATGGGCAGAGTGATGAGTTCACTAACGTTCAGGTATTCTCTTTCATTGCTAACATTGTTATTCAGTATTTAAAATGCAACTTAATCACTAACACGTATTTCAGACAAAAAAAATCCCTTTTTTTAGCTACTTAGAGCAATGAGCTTGCAGTGGAGTGTTGCAGGTACTTTTCTGCAGATCTGCTGTGACGTAATGGTTTCTGCTTGTTAGTCTTAACCGAAAGGCCCAAGGAGCAGTCACTTGCTGTAAAGTGACTTACAAAGGATTTCTGAAACAGCGGGGAAGGGAAATAAACTTTTTTTAACGGTTTTCAATTATTATTCCAGTAGTTATTATTCTAATGAACATTAAAATATCATTAATTCTCAATATGGTTTTAAGAACTACGTGTCTGTGGTAAGCACAACACAGTGCAAGCTACGTGCTTTACAACACAGACCCTTCACCGAACTCTCCAAATGTCGATTTAATATTACGCCGTAATTAGCCAAACGTTCAGAAAGCCGTTAGAATAATTTGACCTTCACTTGCTAGGTTGAGACGGCCAATCAACGATATTAGTGTAGTACAAGCTAGTAGTAAGTTAGTGGACCCATGGGGAAGCCCAGACTCATAAACACTGTTATTGTGCCGTGTCTGGAGCGTCCGGCACTGCGAGCGTGAAGTCTGCTTGGCCAATTCCCGAGAGTTCTAAACTCCTTCTGGCTACACATTTCTCCTTCTTTACTATTAATGCTGTGTATAAAGGAGTGAGTAATATAAGATTAACTGCGACCAATCCTTGTTAGTTGTCATCTCACCAGTTAGCTCAGTCCTGGCAAAGATGAATCAGTCGAAGAAACCCTCCTTGAAATTGAATTTAAACTTTGCATCACATAACTTCGCATAAGATACTTACCTGGTGATAAACTAGACAAGCTGTTTGCACGTTCTAATCAATCTTTCAACATACATGCTAAATTCTAGATTTGGACTTCATACGGTAATATTTTATAAGTGAGGTGACAAAACTACTGAAGTCTCTGTTTACCCAGAGGCAATCTTTCCATGCTTGTTGAAATAAATAATGTAAAAGGGACGGGATTTCAATTCAATAAAACTAGCCTATAAAGGACGGAAGCCAATCAAATGGCATCAATATTTTACAACATAATTACTTTGTTAATAGAATTACTATACTTGCTTTTTTTATTTAAGAATTTAGTAACAATAGTGTGTGCAATTTTAAACTAAAAGAGAAATGCGATATTTATCATACTTAAGGTGATTAATTGCAACATATGGAGAATGTTGTTTAACTGAAATACTGGGCAAATGAATGCAGTCGACGCTACCAAACACACAGCTCGTTTTATTTGATACTACAATATTTTAAAATAAATAGAAATAACGTCGGTCGAATGAATTATTATCCTTCTCAAATTAAGTGCTTCTCACTCTTAACTGCTGATCTGAAATCGCTGTAAGTGCTGGGAAAGTTTTCTTAGGCCAATGCTATCTATTATTGGACCCATAGGTTAGGAAGTGACTGCTCAGCAACCATTGCACAGATACACTTGTACGTATTATACATTCAACTGTTTAAAAATATGAAATCTAGCGCATTCATGGCGTGATTTTTTTTGGAATAACTATTTCACATGCCTGTGTTACTACGCATTTTCTTTTTTAACCAATTGTTACATTTTATTAGTGCTGTCGGCGATGTTTAAATGACAGAGTAAAGTAAAATATGTTTTCAAGTTAAATTAAGATTAAATTCCCAGCTATAGAGAGGCCTACAAATCGCTCCGAGATACCATGCACATTGACAATGCATTTCAATTCCACTCAACAACAAAAATACAGCCATCATTGTACAGTTATGTAACAGGAAACAGTTGAGGCCGGAAAACAAAAAAGAAAATACAAGCAGGCAGTTTAGAAAAGTTTACACGTAGCAAAGTGGCTCAGATTATATTGTACCTACCCATTTGATAAGCCCCTGTATCTCCCCCCTCAACAGCCCCCAAAGACTAGGCCATTCCCAAACCTTCTCCCGGCCAACGCTGGTCGGGACGTAAACGAAACAAGAAGAAGAACGTTTCAGAGCCTCACCATTGATCATAAAACTGAAATACGTCCAACCTTTTGAGGATAAGTTCTGAGTGGAGGATGGGTGGGGGTAGAACTTACCTTAAATGTTTACTACTCGAACGAGGTCGAGCACTAGGCAGGCAACAGACAATGAGAGAGCGAGTCCGCGACGTATCGAACCTCTGCTGCAAGCTCAATTAATGCAGACTTTTTAAAAAATATATCCTGAGGAGTGGGAAATTTCATCTCTGCGGTTGCATTACTTATGGATTATTCTGGCTCGGGAAGTTCAAACGCAGCTTTGAATAAGCTTCGATCTACTGAATTTATTTGCTGCTAAGTGGAACTAGCAGATGTTTATGACACATGCCCCAGTTTCTCAAACGGTTCTGCAAATGACATTTTTTCTTTCAGAACGTAGGCCTGAAAATTTGCTTTCATCAATTCTAAGGCTCGAAAATGTTTGGATTGCTTTTGTTTTAAAAACATGAAAATCGAATAGGTTAGGAAGTACGTAGGCACTTGAAGTAATAATGTAGAACATGATTATTATATTTTTGATTGTGGATCCTAACAAAACAAAAACAGCACAAAATAGACAACGCTCTTAATAATTCTTCGCCATCTGTAAACGCTTTCACTGAAATTGACCTAACCTTAAAATAGTGTCCACTGAGAGCTAAACGTCATGCTTTCCAACAACGTTTAACTGCAGCTGAAGGGAGAAACCTAGTGACTTTTAATTTCAGTCGAAATTGAATCAGAGCAGATTTATTATCTGTAACCAGAAGACTGTTTACAGCTAAAACATTATGCATTATTTATTACCCAGAGCAATTCAAAGTTCTCAGAGCTGTGTGGTTTCCCTAAATGCTGCAACAAAAAAAAAATCGGCTATTTTCCAAGCCACATAAACCCTTGGCTCGCTGTGTATTTGTCCCACTGGTAATAGACCGAAAACAAATTTTATTAACGAAAATGCATTTAGAAGCAGGTAATAGAATGATCCTTCGAAAGTACTGACCTGTGTGAGTTCTTTTGTGGATCTTGAGATTTTCTGATCTGGCAAAGACTTTGCCACAGCCAGGGAATGGACAGGGAAATGGTTTCTCGCCAGTGTGGACTCTGATGTGATTTACAAGCTTATATTTGGCTTTGAAAGGCTTTCCCTCTCGTGGACACTCTTCCCAGAAACAGATATGATTCGACTGTTCTGGTCCCCCAACGTGTTCCACTGTTACGTGAGTAACCAGTTCGTGCATCGTACTAAAAGTTTTTGAGCATGGCTTTTTAGTGACAGGGTCCGGTTCAGTCCACTTGCAGATCAGTTCCTGCTTGATGGGTTGTCTCATGTAGCGAAAAAAAGCACCTGGACCGTGGTGGCCAGTTATGTTCATGTTAATATTCATGCCACCGTAGCCATGTAGAGGGGAAGAGGCAAAAGGATCACTCCTGGAACTTGCCACTTGACTGTAGTGCTCAGACCTGGCGTACATATCTCCAGGTAGCCCCAGTCTCAACTGTCCGTTCAGATGGTGTCCAGCTGGGACTGCAAGGGGAGGCTGGTCATGAAGTCCAGGGAATAGAGAGTGGTTCCCAGCCTCGGGGTGACCATGGTGTCCAGGGTAACTACCTGTTGTTGATACAAACATTCCGTGGTGAGAACTTGTGCCGGGATATTGATCAGTGAGCCCTGGCATTACTGAGGATGTCAAATCCCTGCGGATGAGGAAATCTCTACCTGCCGAGATAGTCTGGGCAGTGTAGCTGGCGTGGGAATGCGAAACCGAGTACCTGACTGCTGCTGCCGCCTGCGCTGGGCCAAACGCTGCCGTGGGATTGGAGACAACTTCAGCGTGGCCTGCCATATGATGGTGATGATGATGGAGGTGATGGTGGTGGGGATGGGTTGGGCTGAGTTTAAGTGCAGCGGCGGCCGCAGGGTGCCCCATGTGTTCAGGCCCGAAAGGACTCGGCCCCAGGCGGGGTTCTCCAGTATTCTCCCCAGGGTGCGTGTGTGCCATTGAGTGGGGATGGCCGCTGAGCCCCGGGAAACCTGTCATATTCTGAGGGGGATGGTGATGATGATGGTTGTGAGATCCTGCCAGATCTACTAATCTCAGCGCTGGGTTTCGTTTGGCGAATGATGATGGGTCCATCATCTGACTCCCCAATGCATCCATGCTCATAATGCCTAACAGCGGGAAAATAAAAAAAAACGTTTCTTTTAAAGTTACCGAACTTTAGAAACTCGTTCTTTGCCAACGTGGAAAGCCATTCGGTTGGAGGGTGCAGCGCGAATGCAGCAGCAGGACGCTTTGAGAAACTGAATTGAGATTCATGAACAGCCTTGCTCCGACGAGCTCCGCGAACAACACGCAATCCCATTGGTCAGTCTCCGATGATTGACAGTCTTACTTCCTTACCCCAGTCAGGGCACATGCGTGTTATAACAAGCTTTGGCTTTTGGGGAGGAAGGGGGTGGGGGGATGGAGGTGGGTGCGCGTAAGGGATGTTGGAAGGGTGTTGGGGGGGTGGGTTGAATGTGAAAAAGTACTTTTCCTTTGGCTGTTCTCTTGTTTTTTTTTGCTGTTGCTGGTTTGCAACATGCTCAATTTTATTAGGAAAACCGTTTCTGCTGTACCTCTCTCTCTCTCCCGACCCCCCAACACCCCCCAACTCGCTTTCTGTAGCTGAAGGTCACTTTTGCCTCAAACAACGGCAAATTTAAAACAAAAATCTTTACAAGTTGGCGCGGGCTGTGTTTTTAGCTGGGGGGGAAATCTCGCAAAAAGTGAATAACTGGCGTGCTCCCTCCTCTGCACTCTACACTTCGTCACGTTGTAATTCATTCCTGGAGGGTGTGTGTATTGGTAGGGGAGGAGTCGGGGGGGGGGGGGAGAAAACGGTGAATTTGGGTAGGATTGAATGGCTTGTGGGGCTGTCGGGGGGAGGGTGTCATTATTATGTGTAAATCCATTTGAAAGTTCCTTGAAATTATGAAACTAAATTCGATCCGTTGTTTATTGGAGCAAAGACTTTTTTAACAAAAAAAGGACAAAATTTGGAATAGTCGATCTGCCCACAGAGTACGGAGGAAAGTGTGCGCACTCACAAGGAGCGTTTGTGAAACAAATGTTCACCCAGATCCGCCTTCCACGAGCACTTGCAAAGCGTAAAAAGTTTATTTTGCAGGCCAGCCGATTAAACACCAGCTACTTTTAACAGAATCTAGCCCTCAATAGTTCCCTCGACTCATCCAGGGTTTTCTCTCTCTCTCCCTCTCTCTGTCGTGTGCGGGCAAGAAGCGCTGAATTGAAAATGAGGTTAAGGCCTGTTATGCTCAGGCGGGAAATTAATGATTTTTATCTTTCCGACACTAGCCGAATTCCAGTCGTGTTATTTTCTTGACACAAAAAGAAAATCAGACGGGCTGGTAGTTCTTAGCGGCGCTGACGATCAAAGAGATCCCCAGTCAGTGGCATCTATGAACTTTCTTTCTCACAAAATCGCCACCAACCCTAACCCACCCCCCAACCCCCAATCCCCGATCCGAGACTTTGTTCAGCATGTACGATTTTAGTGAGATCTGTCCGCCGTTAGCCATTCCCTGAGACAGAATCCAGAGAAGTGTTGGTTGTCGTTGAGGGTTTGGGGAGGGGGGTGGGTGTATAGTTTTATTTTCTAAGACGTTGGTAAGTTTTTTTTTCTTCTGGTTTCCAATACTGTGTTTCGACAATTTGTCAAAAAGATTTCAATTATAGACTGCATCACATGGACAGAGCCGTGGTCTTTTTTCGCTGTAATTTTGTTTCCAGTTGCAAGCCTGTGTGTGAATGGGAGGGGAAGGAGGGGGGAATTTAGACGGCGTTCCGAGAATCTACAAACAGCGTGTAATCTGCGAATCGGCAACTTGCACTGCAAGTAAAGACCAAAATGTACTGTACTACCGAGAGGTACAGAGGGAGAGAGAGCGAGCCATGACAGATTGTCAGTCGTTCCCTTCTGTCTACGTAAACACGATTGAGACGCTTTTAAGACCGAGCTGCGTTCCTTATACCAATCTGACTTTTTCATGTTTCTTCTGGCACCGGAACGTAACGCTAGCCACAATCCCACCCCCTACCCCACATCTATGTCCGTAACTGTAACTTGTCTTCAGTACATTACGCCCGTTTAAGTCGTCCTGAGTGCATACGTCTGTCGAACCATCTCGACAAACATGTACAAAAAAGATAGTTTAGTTCTTTTCCGGGTGACAAAACGGGCTGCTAACTCAAATACGTAATATTGCAGTCCATTAGGTTTTGCTACAAGGGTGCTGAAGGGACGCGGAAAGCCGGTGCTGCGCTTTTCCGTGGATTTAGGCCGTCCTTGTTAACTGATCTACGGCAGGAGGCTTGAAGCTTTCGCCTCTAGCGCTACAATACGAGAGAGAGAGAGAAAGGTAGGTTTTTGAAAGGGAGGTGGGAGTAATAGCGGGAACAGAAATTTATATGGTGGGGGGGGGGGCGTGGTGGGTGTGGGGTGAGCCGGGGAGGGAGAGGGGTAGTCGTGAGAGAGGGGGAGAAATAGCTAATTTAAGCTTCAAGGAAATAAGCAGAAAGACGTAAGGAATTCCAATACGTTCAGAGTCAGGCTAACACTCGAAACTAGAAAGGATTTTTTTTAAGAAAGTATGATCAAATGGGAACAGGTGGGGGAGGGGTAGGGACACGGCGGTGGTGAAAATCACATAGTTGTTCAAAACAATTCTCTGCCGTCATAGCAAGTGTGCTTAATACAATGAAGGGCTCGCTGCAATTGTAAACATTAACCCCCTCCACCTTCCCCTCAAAAAAATAGATTACCCGAAGGCAAGCCACTCAGATGATGCAAAAATGTAACTAACCGCTGAGTAATAATTTCAAATATGGATATCTGAGGCTTTATGATGTTGCATGAAGTTTAACTGAGATTTGGATTAAAGTTGCATTAATATTTGCATAACCTCCTGTATCTTTCCCACTCCTTGCCGTGTCACAATTGCTGGCATTTTCTCTTTCGGTTTATGGCTATATCAATTGTCTCAGGCCATCACTCGAAATCCCAAAGTGAATTAATAATCAGCGCAATTTTGAATCCCCCGCCCAACCCCTCCACCAAAGCATACACGCGTAACAGAGAAGGATCTGCGATTGTTGATACGTTTGTCTTTCAGCCTCCGGGGCTTCATGCTGCAAGTTTAAACTGGGCTTCTTCGTACATGTATAGCTGCATACCTGTTCAAGGCCCCACCTTGCTTTTCAGTTTATCCGTTGTCTGCCGAGCAATTTCTCAGTCGCAAACGGAGGGCCCTAGAAAAGAACATAGTGCTTATGCACGCTGTGATATTTCCATGTCTTCCAAAACCAAAATGTAATGTAATAGAAATTCTCAAGCGAAAGTACTATAAAATATCCAAGTGCCATCGTGTGATTGAGAGCAATAGTATTATACCATGCGAGTATACATTTGTTACACATAATGTGACACGGACCTCTGCTTTTTCTCATCTTACTTAATATTATTCAAAAAACTGGATAAGGATTACAGTAGTGCTGCATAAGGATTAGATTAGTAAATTTTCATTGCAGCAAGCTTTTGAGAAGAAAATCTTCTTTATGTTAGAAATATCTTGGGAGACCACTACTTATTTTTCACTGCAGCTAGATGGAGAGTTGAAGTGAAGAACGTACACCGCGCTATAATGTATAGAACCATCTATAAGCATACAGTTTACGGTTTACCTCGTCATTTTACATCATTGGTCTTTCTAGCTCATTGTTTAATTTATTTGCAAATACTGCAAACCTTCAAAAAGCATAAAAATCGTATTGTTTTTCCTCTCGTAAGTATGATTTACAGGCTACCCCAAACAACATTTTCAGACATTAGCCCGATGTTACCACTTTTGTCATCGACAGGATATTTCACTCTGTGATTAAGATGTCACAAAATAACACGACGCAGACGTTATGCTCTTATGGCGGGCAGTTCACAGCTTCCTGTACCCCATTATAAACAGGAAATTATTGCAGAATTCCAAGTTTGAAGACTGCAGGATTAGCACCAAAGAAATCCAACAGAGATCCTAAGGAACTTTGATTAAACCCTAGTGTAAAGTGAAGCCCAATGGGATAAAAATAAAAACATTAGAAATGCACCAAACAAGAGTGGTATCTTCTCTTGGTTAAATTGGAATTGAGCTCCGAAATTTCAAATTAATTTTAAAAAGCTACTTGCGGAAAATGCGCTAAGATAAACCAGTTTAAGGGAAACTCTCGCTTTTCCTGAAGTTCAACGCTGGCATCGTTTTGATACAAATATTTTTATAAGCTCTTTTTAATCATAAACTCGATTTGAAAAACAAATGCTAGAAGCTCAGTAATTTAGAATCCCAAGATTCCGTGCGTTATATTTGCACCTTTCAACCCACCCATCAAACGTTTGGCGTAATGAGCAAAGAAATACTTCGTTTTTACTACAGATTAGTTTGGCTTGGTTGCATGTGTGGGGGTATGTGCATGTCTGCATTTTAAGTCAGAAGGTTTAATCTGAGAATCCACCTACTCCTGTAGACAACAGATACAGTGACTCAGCTACATTTCTGGGGAAGGGTAATGATTTCCCCACTAAATAATTGAAAAAAAAGCAAAAAAAAAAGACGAACATGAAACTTGCTGAATAGAATGGGCTAGTTTATCTAAATGCCAGGAAATAACTCCACACACAAAAGCTGTGAGTGACTTAACGATAGCAACCATATAAGCGTACTGCCAGAATCCGGTGCATTTCTGACTTCATCGATATGAATTTTGTAAATACCTAGTTGAAATTGGCAAAGTCGTGTGATGTGTCATTGTGAGAAATATGCGAACAATTCCTATGAAGAAACAATATAAGCAAAGGTAAAGCAAAGATAAAGCGAAGATACTATCAAGGTTAAGGGACTATAGAAACCATATGCTACTGAATGATAAGCTGCGGTTAATGAGTATCATCTGGATGATCCAAGTTAAAGAACTGACAGCAGGATTACATTTTATATTTCATATATTTTCTTTAAGATATACTTGCCCTTCATAGAAAGCTGCAAAGAGACCGCTCCCCACCCCTGCCCCATTTACTCGCGATGATAATTTTCATGTTACCAGCAACTGTTATACTGTTGGCAGGTTAAAGACAGTGATGAAAGTTTTCGTGAATTAACACCGATATAGTTGTATTTTCTTTTATTTGAGCAATATTTCAGTTGCATCTTACCTGCTTTGCAGTCATGCAATATTGCAAACGCAGCGGAAAAATAAAAAAAACTAACATACCTTTGTACTAGCAATTGATATCGTAAAAGGTTAGGGAGCCTATGTTAAGGCAGTAGAGTCGTGAACCACAGCCATGGGTGCCGAAACAGAAGGAGGCATTTGTTTCACTGCATGTTAGTTTCCCCAATCGAAGGAAGTTAGGGTGTGATAACAAGTGTGATAACAACCATGGTGGAGAACACTGAGAACCCTGGATATGTATCTCGCAATATACTTCACTCAGGATCACTCTTGACGCCTTCAATATCGCCACAATGTAAACATATTGCACACCGAATCTAAATAGCGCACAACGTTGCGAGATTTCAAACGTAATGCTGCATTGAAAAAAAAACACCCTGTAACTCGTTTCTTTACCTGTTGTGCTGGTCGCGGAGACACCCTTCATGTTCTTGGTAACCTATAACCAATGCATAGTTGGAACCCTCAAAAAAGTGGAAAGCAACTAGGAATTAAACTACTTGCATAATTCATTCAATGCAATAATGCACGCGATTGTAGCAGTGCAGACTGGCTACAGTAACAAGCGGTGCTATTTAAATTTCACACATTTGACCTCGACTCTTTATTTGGGTAACTAATCCAAAGTACTGTATTTACGTTTAATATTTTAAACATTTTTCAATCACAGGTCAACTGAAACGCACACGTTTGTGAATCTTATAACTGAGCGATATCCATTTTGACATTGCCAGAAATTATAAAGTTCTGACAGCTAAGAGGGCCTGCAAGTCGCGTGTTTTTACTCCCTCTATGTAAATGCAGAACCATTATGAGGAACAAGGTCTACATTTGGTAAGTTGAGGTCAACCTCGGCCCAGTTATTTTCACAAACAATTAGTTGCAGCCAGAGCAAGTGATTAAATGTATCCCTCTTGACTCCTATTTCCATACATTACCCAGCTATTGTTGGCAAGCGATTTCTCAGTTTGGAAAGTTTCTTTCCGACATGGTCCGACTGATGTCGCTAAAACACGGATACCTGCAAGCCTTATGTACATAAGAGGGCATAAACCCATCAAGGAGATCAAAAGTCCTAGCCTTAAATTGATCCAAATGCGCGTCCAGCTTTCATTACACTCAAATCGTCCGTAAACAAATTAAGGAATGTAAGTGTCATGGAATAATGTGGCAGTCCAAACACATTGGGTCGGAGGTTGTTGTTACAATGCGATGGTCGTCAAATATTAATTCTAGTACTGCCACGCAGAGAACGCTGAACTACAGCAAACAGCTGGTTGTGGGATGTACTGTCACTAATTTGTACAGTATGTGACCACATAAAACACTGTAAGTGACAACGATACAGATTGGGGATTGAAAACCACGAGTTAAGAGAGATTACTGTCTTTTTAAAATGTTCGTAGTTGATCCCCAATTTCATAGGTAAGTGTTTACATACTGATTGACTAACCAGGCAACGATTGCTGTTTCATAAACCCTTCCTCATCCGTGTTTATTCAAAAGAAAGTACTCAGTGGTCTATTAATAACTTACCAATTGAGTAAATTACAACTTTTACTTCTCTGGTATGTACTTTAAGTATAAAATTGTCATGTTATAACGTGAAACAAAGCCATTACGGTCGTGTTAATATGTTTTTAAAAATCGGTTTTAAACACAGTTGTGGGAATTTTAATGTTAGGAACATTGTGTTTTGTTGTAGGTATGTTTACACTGTGCAATGTGCACTTGCCGTTCACCTGTAGGTCAATAATTCAATGACTTTAAGATTGCACTTAAAACTGGTGTCGACTGTGTTTTAAAGTATCCATCGCGCAGAAAACAATGATGGAAAAAGGAATCAGGGACTGGCAGTTGTACTTTTTAAATCGACTACGACAACGAGAAGAAACTAAAAAAGAAAAAAAAGTAACTAATTTGAAGTCTCGTGTTGTTTGTGTACGTGTTTGTCTCTGTGTGTACATGTGTACATCTGTATAAGTTAAACAGAATGCTTGGGCCTGTAAAACACATATTAGAGTGTCATCTTTCAGTGTGTGTCATTTTGGAAGAATATGCACTTCATTCCAAGATTCCTGTATTGCATTATATTACATATATCTCAAAAAAAAGCCAGCAACACAATGGGATGTTTGACAATCTATATAAAAATGTGCAGTCTGAATAACTTTCTTTGGTCGTATGATGGATGTAAATAAATAGTAAGATAACTGAATAACTAGATAGCAAGATCAAAGAAAGCCAATGAAATAAAGTTAGAAGGTGGTGAAGGCCTGCACTTCAAGGTTGCATGTGTTCTTTCACTAAATTGTAAGAATTAAGAAATAACATGATTAGCTGATGCATCTAATGCCAGTTTCTTTTTTTTGTGACAAGAAAGAATCAAACGCATCGGTGAATACCTGACTAAACGTAATGGGGTGACTTCGTGATCTGTTGAACAGCTGGAAGATGCCTATGTATAAAATGCGTCTAGTGGTATTGAAGATAGGATTTAGTGTTTGGAAATTTATTTTCCTCAAGTTATTATTGATCTATGAACAGCCACAATGGACATGGCCTCCTCATTCTTCGTTATATTTTTGCGTTGCCCCTCCAATTTTACTTGGACCAAAAGCCAGATCATCTGCAGGATCTTCCCCTAAAAATGTGTTCTTTATATTAAACTTAACTGCAGCTGCTGATAGTTAGGCTTTGCAAAATCCTCATAAACTCGCCTCAAACCCCGAAAGTCTGTTGAATTTTCGCATACCATTTGAACGCATTTCGTGTCCAGTTGGATTTTACAGTAGTTTCTTTTTAAAGGTAGACACATCTATTGAAATATAAGCGCATGGTCTCTCGGGTTCATTGTTACATAGTTGTCCACATTTGAAAAAAAACAAAACACAAAGCATGGATAACCAGCACGTCCTTCCCATAAGTTGGGAAATCTCTCGACTTAAACTTTTCACGCACTCCTTAAACTTCTTACTACCCGGGAACATATGCAGCAAAAATAAAGGAATTAGTGTCAGAAAGTTTTATTTCAGCATACCCTGGTACGCTGGAAGACATACAAAGTTTAAAATCTCGAAATTTACGTGAGAATGTTTTATCTAGATAAATAAATAAAAGATCGGTCTTCCTACGAGCTATAGGAAAACACATAAAGGAAATAAAATCCCGAAAATGGAATTATAGCAAATCGTTCAAAGTACAATCGCATCTCTAACGGTGATGTGTTGCACGCAGCTCAAGGCCGACAGGCGGATAATGGCTAAAGACTAGTGACCTTCAAAAATCCACCCCCTCTCCACCAGAACCCCCGCCCTAAGTTACTAAGACAAACCTCTGGCAGTTGGAATTTTAATTCAAAGCCACGGGCAACTTGAAATAAAGTACTAGAAATGGAAGCGTCTGCCGAATCGGAAGCATGGTAACGTTTAAATGTGGCGCTTTAGGGGTTGTTGTAGCTAACAGTTTGAGTGGAGCTGATTTTTGAGTTTGCCAAAACATCTTTTGAACACGGGCTGAAATTTGCTTTGGCTTTGATAAAGTTCTATTGCAGCGTCAGTGGAAAGGTGGTCCATAGTCTCGACTGCATGAGACATGTGAAAAGTTTAAAACGCACACAGACAAAAAAACAGTCGTCACTGAAGACTGGTGCCGGGTCGTATCAGCTGTTGTGGATGTTACTATCGGATATATTTACGTGAACCTGACAATAGCAGAGGGAGAGAGAGAAAAAGAAACGTTGTCTGCCGTTCAGTACAAACTATTGTTTCACCACTTCAGTCCACGACTTTCTACTTTCCCTACAGCCCAATATTTTCGAAGGTTTGCATTATGTGGCATTGTGTGGCTCCGGCACATGTGGTCGGTCACGGGTCAGGGGTCAAAAGATATGGTATTTCAGAAGTCGGGGACTTCAGAGCAATTCTTGCGCGCAAAGAAACCAACTGACTAACTTGATTGGAATCAGTTTTAATAGATAAATATGATAAACTAAGCGTTATCTAATGCACTGAAACGAACCTATATATAGTTCCAACTCAACACTGACTTTTAATATTGGTACGTTTTAAACAATTATGAAAATCATGCATAGAAAATAAGATATCAATTAAATATATGGTGTTAGGATTAGCCATTAGGAATAAATTTGCAACGTAACTTTTGCATTACAATTAAAATCAGTTAAATGGCATCCCATTCATGGAAATAGGGACCATGGATGCAAACACCAGTTCACTACCTCAATATCCGAAAGCATTTGTTTATCGGCAGAACGCGGATAAAGGGCACGCGTTATTTAGCTCACGTTTTTAAGGGCTTGCATTTGACTCAAATATGCATAAAACCCACTTTAGGTGAAAGTAAGGGAATTGAAGCGACATTTTAGCGACAGCAACGGTCTATCTTAATCACAAATAAGCGATTGAATGATTAACTTCGTTTCGACATATAAATCGAATTTAAATTTTAAATTAGACTCATTGAAAATAGGCAGAATTTTAAATTGCACAGAAAAATTCATTTTGTAAACTAACACTTCAACACCAAGGCAAATATTTCCACCCCACCATCGTCCCTTCACGGAGCAACTAAATGTTTTGCTATCCATCGGTTGAAAACAATACGAGGGAAAATATCAGTACACACAAATGCATTCGAATGGAAATGCATAATTCAGATCCATTCGCACCTAGTTTGCTTTTATTGCAACATGATGGCCCCTGACAAGGGCTATTCTGAGGAAACAAAAAAATCTGACTGATATCTCTATTCTCTTTTTAGTCAATTGCATTTACATGAAAGATGATGGAAATTCAGAGGTCAGGAGTCGTTTAGTTAAAAAGTCACTTGAATACACGTGCCTCCCTTACCGTCCTCCACCTGTTGAAGATGTCTTCGATCTTTTAATTCAGGTAACTTCGAAGTCAAAAAAAATCTACTTTGTAGCTTTGCCTAGATAGTCATTCTTCATTTCTCCTTTTCAAGGTTTCTGGAAGCAGTTAGGGAATGTATGATGAAGCAGAAATGAGCCGTCAGGATGATATTTTAATGGCTTATATGTCACGTCGGTGCATGTGGCTTTGAACTCAAGCAGCCTGCGTTTCCTGCGGAGAGCGCCGCAAATCCCACTTGATAACTTCTACCATCTCACAACTTTTAAAATCAGCCCTTCTTTGTATGTTTGAAGATGTAGCCTAAAGATAACGCTAAGGGAAACGTTTACTTTTCATACTCTTTAAGTGTCCCTTTAGAATTTGCACACACTTTCAAATGAGCAGTAAATCTTTTTGAATCAAATTACTCCAGCTTCTGCTCATCGACTGCTGTGATTTTAATATCCATGTTTTCAGCATATTACATCATTTAAAGCAATGCTATGATGTTAGCTATTGTACTCACTCAGCAAGGCAATATCGCGTTCCATTTAATTCTTAGGGAGCACATACACTACGAAGCTGGAAAATAGCATTTCATTATATGCACAACAAGCGTGGGGTTCTGATGCATCGCAAGATCCAGTTTAACTGCAGAGATACCCTCGCGTAAGATGATTTCAAATGATTAAAGTACCTGAAATGTATACTTGTAACTCCTTAGAAGATAACCGATGCTTGGCATTCATCAGCAAAGTACGTACAACATTAAATCGACTTAAACAAGAACTATTCACCAAAGAGTTACCCCTTTTAAAAATTATTTTTTGCCACACTTCAAACGTCAACACATCCTCCCAACTCCTCAGTTTTCCAACATTTAGCATTAAACTTGTTTTCTTGAGGGAAAACTGTAAACTATAACCGCAACTGGATCATCCAAAGAAAGTCATTTAAACCGCCGGGATTGTCGCTAATAATGTTTTCTCTCAAGTTAACCTGTTGTACTTTGACATAAAACCTCTAAAAAAAAGTTAAAAAGTAAGCGAGCACAGATGTTCGTAGAAATGTGATGTTCGACCAGGAAAGAGTTGAATTAGGAAGCGAGGGATCGGGAAACAGGGAAACTATTTTAAACTGTATCCTCGTAAAGTGATAGTTCACTAACGGAGATAATTATTAAAGGATCCGGTGAGGCTTCTTTGTTATAAAATAAGACTTTAACATAGACTTAGCTTCAAGGAAACTCATTGAAGTGGTGAACAAAAGGTAAATTGAACGATTCCGATTCTTTGTTGGCTTTTACGTTTCTTTTACTGGAATATAATTAGACTTAATGAATATGCAAACTATTGGCCTCACGTTAATAATTAAATTACTTTGTAGAAACACAGAAGATGGACTTTAGCAAATTTGGGGTTGTGACTGGCAAGAAATAATCTAAAACATGATGTGGAAAGGAGCTACATTTTTCTTAGCTGACAGTATCCATAAACCATTTTCGCTTCCTTTGTTTCTAATCAATGAAAAGAGCACCGAACGTTTTTTTTTTGAAAATAGGGGAAATCTTTACTTGCAGCTATTCTGCAATTGTTTGGGAGCCTATAGATATGTATAGAGCAATTCATTGTCAGTTTAGAGAGAAAAAAAAGGCCCAAGCAAGATGTTTTCAATCGCTTTTTACATGGGGAAAGATAGGTTAATCAAGGGTTTCGTCTCGAAAACAACCAAGTGTTGTATGTTTGCACTGAATCCAAACATATGCATTTTCTGAACCCAATTCAAAAGAGTGTTCTTTCTCTTTTTGCTCACTCATCTGGGTAAGTGAATTTTCACCGGCGATCAAAAAGCTACTGAACAACAAAGGAAGCCGCCCGCTTTTTCTCTCGTCTGGAGTTGTGGCACATGAACGAATTTCAAACAGTCTGACAAGGGGTGACTGAATTGTGAAGTCGAGGAAGACAAGAGTTTTTTTCTCTCTCCCTCTCTTCAGTTCGCTCTTTTCTCCTGTCCGTCTCTCTCCCCCACCACCACCCCCCCACTCCTCCCCGCGACCACCATCCCCACCCCCCTCCTCCTCTTTCCATATTATATATATAAAAAAAGAGAGGACAGAGGAAAAGAAAGAAAATCTGGACTCGACAATAATTTATCAGGAGCGACTGTCATGCGCGCACAATACCTGGGATTGATGAGGCAAGCGGGCCAATTAGAAGGCAGGATGGTCGGACCCCATCGCTGATTGGTGGTCGAGCGCAACGGGGCAGCCCGGGTCTGGCCAATGGGTTCGGAAGCCGTGGACCACGTGATCCCTCCCCCAACTCCCATTCATCAAGGGGATGGTGTTGTCTTTTCAATTCATTTATCTGCAGGAATGATTGCCGCTATCATTCCCGAGCTCACCGCCCGGCTGATGAGGTGAAAGTTTCTCCCCAGGAAGATAGACCGCAAAAGACAATATTGCATGATTTGCGTTTGCAGAGGGGGGAATATCTCCAGTAAATTCCCACACGCTGAAGAGAGAGAAAAAGAGAAAGAAAAATAAGGAGTTTTTTGCAAGTCCTCCAAACAGACTCAGAGACTGTTTTCTACTGAGCAAGTTTCGTTGCGAATTGCCTCTCTTTCTTTTCAAACAAAAAAAATCCATTATTCCTTCTGTAACCCCCATCGCCATACGATGCTTTTGGACGCTGGACCTCAATATCCTACTCTTGGAGTGACTACTTTCGGCTCATCTCGACATCACTCAACAGGCGATGTCAACGACCGAGAAGTAGGGCTGGGGATCAATCCTTTCGCTGACGGGATGGGTGCTTTTAAGATCAGCCCGAGCACTCACGATCTCGCATCGGGTCAAACAGCCTTCACGTCGCAGGCTCCGGGCTACGCCGCTGCCCTGGGTCACCATCCGAGCCATGTGAGTTCGTACAGCAGCGCAGCGTTCAACTCGACCCGGGACTTTCTGTTTCGCAATCGGGGCTTCGGGGAAGCGGCAGCGGCGGCCAGTGCCGGCCACAGTCTGTTCGCTTCGGCGGCGGCTGCGGGCAGCTTCGCGGGACCTCATGGACATACTGACGCCGCAGGGCACCTACTCTTCCCGGGTCTTCACGAGCAGGCGACCAGTCACGCATCGCCCAATGCACATGTAATGAACGGCCAAATGCGCTTAGGTTTTTCTGGGGACATGTATGGCAGAGCAGACCAGTACAGTCAAGTTACCAGTCCCAGATCGGACCACTACGCCTCGACCCAGCTACACAGCTATGGCCCCATGAACATGAACATGGCGGCCCATCATGGGGCCGGGGCCTTCTTTCGTTATATGAGGCAACCCATTAAGCAAGAACTCATATGTAAATGGGTAGAGCCCGAACAGTTGACGAATCCCAAAAAATCCTGCAACAAAACTTTTAGCACGATGCACGAACTGGTTACTCACGTAACAGTGGAACACGTTGGGGGTCCAGAGCAGTCGAATCACGTCTGTTTCTGGGAAGAATGTTCAAGAGAGGGAAAGCCTTTCAAAGCCAAATATAAACTTGTAAATCACATCAGAGTCCACACTGGCGAGAAACCATTTCCCTGTCCATTCCCTGGCTGTGGCAAAGTCTTTGCCAGATCAGAAAATCTCAAGATTCACAAAAGAACTCACACAGGTATGGCGAATGTGTTTAAAATTAAAAGGGAGAGTGCAATACTGCGAAACATTACTAGCCGTTTCAAATGTATTTTCATATTTTTAAAATAAACGGGACACTCCTAGTATTTATTTAGTTACGTGTTGTACATGCATGTGCAGATAAATATTTATATCAGCATAAAATTAGCATGTTTAAGTATTTTGATTTCCCTTAACTCCCTGTGTTCTGTATTTTGGCTTTGTGAGCGCTGTTCTTTTAAAACCTGGGAATGTTACATTCTGTGCAGTTTTGCAAATGCACTAAAAGCAACGCTTAATGATTTCCAAAATTGAGGGAAATAGTTACGCAGCAAATATGTTCTGATAATTGCATAATTTTTTCATTCAATTATTACTGAGTTTAATTTTATCTCAGAGGAAATTATTCAGAACTGATGGTTTATTTAGTTTCGTTGCAAATTCACAACCGGCAATTGCACTATTTTTGTTCGTCGCTTCCTCTTTTCTATCGCATTTTGTGTTTACATATTTATAGCTACCTATGTATGTATATAAGGATGTGAGGCTGAAAATATCTAAAACTGCAAAAATAACTTCTGTATACTCAGAAGAAGATAATTGAATGTATGTTCGCGTGTCTATTTGTGTGTATGTGTGCGTGCGTGTGATGCACCTTAAGATACATTTTGGGATCTCCAGGGCTTACAACCTTGTTAAAACTTGATTCTCAACATGGGATTGTGGGGAAAATAGCACTAGACAACAATGTCGTTGTTAATGACACATAATGGTTAGATGGTTGTAAAGATTTTGCACAGTCGAGATTTAACACTTTCTCGACTATAAAACCTCCAGGGGCACTTAGCAACAATTCCCTTCACTGCATGAGATGTCCACCGACTCTTACTTTAAATAAACAGAATTGGAAACGCTTTAATTAAAGCGAAAATGTAAGTAGCATGAGCAAATAATCATTTCTGTTGTATTTCTGTAAACGCTGTTTGTGTGTGCTTTCCAAGGATTTACGTTAGTTCATAACAGAAGTATTTCATTTTCAGAAGGGGAACTACACTAGATATGAGAAACAGAAACTTAAAACTGTTCTGTTGCAATATTTTCACGTTTATTCGAGGTTCCTTTGCATTTTTGAAAGAGCAATAAATGTTCATTTATTCAAACAAGGCCGTTTACGGCAGCTGTAACATCGTGTAACCAGTCACTGATGAATGAAGCAAAGAATCGTCATTTATTAATTTAATCTTATGTATTCTTTACAAAATCCCCAGCTGTTTACGTACTTTTTTTTGCAAAGGGATGGTACAGTTATTTACGGTTGGCGTTAAATGTTTTGTAGAATACTGTGGAAGGGTAGTGCAAAATTTGGACTTGTTTTCACGCTGGCTGCTTTTCTTGTCTTGTGAATGCGCACACGGGGCTGTATTAATATATTTGCAGAGCAAATTTGAAAGGAGCTAAAATTGCGACTTAGTCTTACTAAAAATTGTCATCGTTGATAGGCGAGAAACCGTTCAAGTGTGAGTTCGAAGGGTGCGACAGGCGTTTTGCTAACAGCAGCGATCGCAAGAAGCACATGCACGTGCACACTTCCGACAAACCGTACCTCTGCAAAATGTGTGACAAGTCCTACACTCACCCGAGCTCTCTACGAAAACACATGAAGGTAAGTAACAATTTAAAAAATCCCAGTTTGAGTCGCGAAATATTTACGAAGGCGTTAAATAATTTCAAAGCTTTACGTGCTATGGAGCATGAGGAAATTGAATGGTCATCCTGCATATCTGACATCCTCAACGCTGTGCACACTAAATTAAAGAGGTAGTGTCCCTCTTATAGCCTGTGTGGTCATTTTTTTTGTTCTATCATAGATCAAACCTAAACATTGTTCACAGCCATGGCAGCTTTCATCTTTAATGAAAAGTATGTCGAGCGTTTTTCGTTTGCTACTTTTGTTTATTTAACAAGTTTTCGAATATTATTTTAAAATTTGAATTGCTTGTTTTTTTAGTAATGCCTAATCAATTTAAGCTGTACAATGTGTGCACATTTACTGTACAGATCTCTTGCAAAGCTCTACACCAACCTTTAGTTGTCTTAGCTTACATGGTGGATGGTTTTTGTAGGTTCACGAAGCATCCTCTCAAGGATCACAGCCTTCTCCAGCGGCAAGTTCCGGGTATGAGTCCTCAACACCCCCCACCATCGTGTCGCCCTCCACAGAAAACCAGACCAACAGTTCAATGTCCCCAACATCTTCTGCAGTCCACCACACATCCAACCACAGCACGCTTTCATCGAACTTTAACGAATGGTACGTTTAAGTAGACATACATCAAAAAATTACAAAAACATACAAAAAAAACTTTTCACAAAAAGACTCCAAAGTTACGATCGCGAGGAATCAAAGACAAAAAAAAGCTGCCAATAGACGCCGAGAGGATTTTTTCTTATAAAAGGAAGAAAACGAAACTTGAAAGGTTACATTGTGGCAAATTTTAAAATGCATGTAGGACGATGATATTTCTCTAGTCATTGCCTAGTGCTGGGGTCGAAGAAAGAACTGATAAAGCTTTGATATTGCATGTGTTCTATGGCAGCGGCCTTTTCTCTCCTTTTTGTAAATATAGAATTATTAGATTAAGAGTCTAATGTTTCAATCTTGTACATAGGCATATCACAGGGGATTTGTCAACGTGGTATTTGCATATCTGGGCGACGGTTGGAAAAAATGCAATTATTTGTTTATGGATGGCAAAAAAATGTTACTATAGTCGATGTGTACCAAAATGTGAATTAATTTGTATTTCAGTCTCAACTGAGAGTCAGAAAGCTAGCAGATACTATTGTTATTAATGTGCTTTTTGTATCCAGTGCAAACCTTCGTCCCAAAGTCCAGTCGGAGTAGTGAAGTGTTCAAAGTGTTGCTTGTTATGTCAAAAACAAATCGTAGTGCAAGCTTGGAACTCCGTGTTAAAATGTAACTTTGTTTTATGTAAGACTTGATATTAAAGCAAAATAAGAAATTTATCTGTTCATTGCCTTCGCATTTGCGATAAATTTATGTATATATTCCCAATCTCCATATTTATCCGCATGTACGTAAATTACCGGTATTACGTGTTACAGATATTCGATATTTATGAAAGATGCATTCGTATGTAAAACCTAGTTTACAAACTGTTCCATAACATTTCGTACAATATTAAAGATTCCAAAATCCAATGCGTTGCATTCAGTATTTTTATTCATACGGCGAATTATTGCACGCCACCGAATTAAATAATCAAGGAAATAAGGAGCACTATATAATTTTTTTAACGTTGTTGAAAGCGTGTCTACTAAACCATCAGAAAAGCGCCTTTGGAGATATAAAAATAATGGATTAAAGCATCCCTGCTGGTATTAGCTTATTGCATAATTAGTATTCATACCTAAATTTATGAAACCAAAATTTTGAATCACTATATAATAATAATATTTTAAATTAACTTTTCAGAGCTTGTAGTAGCAGCCATAAAATATAAAGGGGAAGATTACTCTTCCAACATAAATATTAATACTGGGCATTTAATTGATGCTTGGCGTAAAGCTAACCGTCTGACTCGACAGGAAGTTAGCGAAAAGAATAATATGTCCTTTTCGGACACATTTGTTTACGGAAGTGCGTTGATGGATATTACACTTTTATTTGAAAGCCTTGGAATTTAAAATATATCAGTGTAATTAGGCAGCATTGTAGACACTTTTTCAAGATTTAATTGTGGCAGATTTCTGTAACTTTTCCATATGGAAGGGTAAAATGCACAAATACGTTTTTTGCAATTAGACAAGGCCTTCGTGACTTCATATTTTTTGCAAGTGCAAACGTTAATAGCAGGTATTATTTGACATCATCTATAATTTAAGTCTTTTTTAGACTGAATTATAACCAATGCTTCTTAGCCCAAGCTCTTGGTGCGAAATTAAATCTACAAAAAATACAATTTATTTTACGCAATCAGATTTTCTCTTTTGCGGCTTTACTAACTTAATTCACATCCACTTTTAAAATTCCCTTCCATCCAACGGTGCTCATAGAAATTGCTAAGTGAGGAAAAAATAAAAGTCTAAATTACGTAAGTTAAATGACTGCAGCCAAACGCCTGTTTCACTAAATCAGATGGTCCTCCTCGCTATTTACTTTGATAGATTTGCAGGCTATACTGCTTCCACTAACTTAGCTACGCTTGTTGGAACTGTTGGGCTTTGTTCTTCATTGTAGCTTGCATGACCGCCCCATTAAGCAGACAACATATCAACAGACAACACGAATCATGATGCTAGCTAAAGTTACCAAAGCTTGTGATGTCCATAGAATACATAACAGAAAATGACCTTCCGGGAGATGAGATTGATAGTTAACTGCTTATTCAAAGATTAGGGTTATAGAGGCCAGTGCTGTATGGTAAGCAGGCGGCCTAGTGAAAGAGATAAGTTCATTTGGTGTAGGGGTCGCAATGTAGCACCAAATACAATTAAAATCGTAAATATTAGTTTAGTCATCATACTCAGAAATGTAATGATGTTTTCCAACATCGGCTTGAAATTGTCTTAACTGACAAACAGGCAGCGCAGAGAACGCTGATTCGAACCAGTGAGGATACGCTTCATCCATGATGTTTAGCAATGTAGTTCTTTTTTAAAAAAGAAAAATCAAGCCGTGGCCTTATGTACGTTTGCGTGAAGAATGGCACTTTTTGAAATTAATCTTTTCAGCAGCCGGTAAGAGTCAGCCATAGTCGCGTTCAAAGTAAAACCAATCGTAGAGCGCCACCTTGTAGAAGGAAGAATTGTAGAAACTGAACTGCCAGTGGGATGGAGAGACTCGCTCAGCAACAAATTGAAAAAAAATGGTCATTTGCAGAGTTTTCTTGCTGCCTACGCCGAGATGCGTTTAAATATTTTTAAAATTGTTTTCCGATTTGTGGATCTTGAGAGCGGAGCCAGCAAAGTCATTGTGCTGAAAAAAAAGACACGAAAGCAAAATTGAAGAATGTTGGAGCTTTGAGCGAATGTATTTGGGAAAAAAAGCAAGCGTTAAAATAATGTGCATCAGTGTAAACCAGCTATGGCGTGTGGGAGCGCATATTGTTTATAAACAGGAATAGGAAACCGGTTTGAAAGCTGTTAAATAGACTAATGCCACACTTCGTTTAAAACAAAAAGCAACGATTGTTCCGAGTCCCCATGAAAGGCGAGCAGATAAAAATAAAAGTTACCGGAGTTGGTTTTTTGGAGAACATGCAATAATAACTGCCTATGATAATGGCAAGATAAAGTTGGTGTGAATGGCGCAGTGTGTTTTGAAACTGATCTGCACGGCCGCCACGATTGTGAGCTCCTGCAAACTGTGGAACACGAGTGTCGACCTCCTTGGGCCAATTCCTTCGCCCGTTTTCCAATTTGTTTGCTCTTAGTTTACTGGAAAGAATGTTAAAGTCTTGCCTTCTCCCTCCCCGCCATCCCCCGTTGCAAACCTAACGTTGGCAAGTTGGACATCAGGAGTGCTCGGCGAACTGATGAGAGCGCAAGTTTAGCATTTTCCAACTTTAATAAATGGGAATTCAGCGCGAGTTTAGCTGTTTGCAAATCCAGCACAACGATTCGCATCATTGCAATAAAAGAAACCCAAGGAATCAGAAGGTGCAGAAGATCTTTGACATTTTATTGACTTGCCTCAAACGGACAGCGATGTTGAAGAGTAACGTTGTTGGCCAATTTGGATTTTATTCATTACTTAATTTCTTTTTTTAAAAAATGATATTTTCTTCATGGTTTATTGATTTCTGAAAACCATGAGAATTTGCCTTAGAATGTGCTATTCAACACTATTTAAAAGAAGGCGAGTAAATGCTTCGCAAATGGCCAGTTTCAGTGAAAATACTTTCGGACCTATTTTTGATTTAAACGCTGTTTGCAGGAACATATAATACACGCACTGTATGGAATGCCGAAAACATAGCACACCCTGCATTTCCATCTTCGGAGTTAAATGGGGTGATTTTATTTTTCTTCAGGCGCGTTCTTGCAACATGGGAGCAGATTAGTGCGGTTTTCACTGCCGGTTCTGCAAAAACAAATCTCCAATATTGTTGCCAATATTTATAGGTACAGTATTGGTAACACGCATAACACATAGTAAAACAGTTTTTTAAAGACATATCTCCGTCTCGACGCAACATTGGTTTAGACAAGATCCGTCTCAAAGAACAGAAAAGCCTTTTATTTTGTTCTTCATGGTGGGAGTAAATACTGCAAGTAGCAGTAACAAGTGCAATTTTCTAACGTTGTCGACAAGCATTAACTGAACCTGGATAGTTTTGGAATAACGGGGTTGCCTTTTTTGAATTCTTACCTCCGACCCTTCTTGCTTAATACAACGAGTTGCTCATATTTTGGAAAATAACACACATCTTTGTTAAAATGTCCCAATCTCAGAAACCGTCCCTACTGGGAACTAAAATCAATTCAATGCAATTAAACAGGGTTATCGGCATGGAGATGCGCACCGAAAGATATCAACGTCCCTTTTTTTTGTTTTGTTTTTAAGCACGTTTGTTATGCAATGCACTGTATATTAAATTAATCCGAGTGGAGCCAACACTGTTTCGATCTTGGTTACTTTACTATTTCTCCTTGTTTACCTGCAGAAAACAAGCCGAGGCCCAAGGGTTCTCGAGGGTCGTGCAATTCACTAACTACAGAAACACGTTCAGTCTGTGGAACATCGCTGCTATTTTTAACCTGCAGCTGGAAGCTGCCATCAATTCGTAACATTCATTCCAATGTTAAAATGATAGCACACAAAAGAGCGGAGTTACCAGATGACGCACTTTACACACAAGAAAAGGTTTAAGGGGAATTAGCATAAGCATGCTGTATTTTTTTTAATTATTCGCGTTGCAACTCCTACAACTGGAATTACAGAGACAATCGGAGAAGGCAAAAGAAGGAAGATTGTTTAATGTTTAGCTCGGCGCTCTTCGTCCCAAATGACTGCTGTGTCATCAAGAGGTTTCTATCAGTGTGAAACATTCTTGGAACTTCACTTTGGCGAGACAGTGCAGCCGGTCGCCGTACATGCGCAGTGCACCCATTGGAAATGTGGCCAACAGTGTTACACGTGCTGGTGAATATTTATTTTATAATCGCCATCCCCTGACCTTCCAGCACTGACACCGAGCAGGTCAAATCAGTTCCCCGTCACTTACGGCAGCTTCTAACACATGCTAATGATATCCAGCAATAATTGCATCTGTATAAATTATATTAATATAAATGTCCCCGCATACATATTTATACATGCAATATATACACAGCCAGAATTAAAATGTTAAATTACTTTGCTGGTTCCTTGATAGTCTTATTGAATCAGCATCATTTATCTCAATTCAACCCTTCAACTTTTAATTTTTTTTCTTTGTTGACTTTGTTTGATCTGCAATGTCAGTTTAATATCAGTTCACATAAAACTAAATTGATCAAACACATCAATCGCGCTTTGTCTTTTTTAAACAGGGCATAACTATTGACTTCAAATCAGCACTTTTTCCTCTTTTGTCAGTGAAAATTTACTAGGAGCTTATCAGGGTTGCGTTGAAATCGATCACACATGCGAACGATCGTGGTACGGATTATATCTTTAAAACAGAAATGCCTTGGAAAAATCGATGTTTTCCAGGTGGATTCGGGCTGGTATTATCAAGGGGCAAACGCTGTGGCAATGCTTATCCTAAGTGGTGCCTGTGTGTGTGTGTGTGTGTGTGTTTGTCTCATATATGTTAGTATGTGTTATTTACATTTAGTGACATCCATATTACACAGGATCAAAATTAGCGTTTCAGAGAAGTAATATTGCTAATCACATACCAAAATAATAAATGGATCTTGCAGTTTATTCAACTTGAGAACGTACAAGGACCAGTTGAAGATGAACTTAGATTCGCTTTCATATTAATTATTTAGAAAATCGAATACTTCTTGACCATACAGTTTCCTGTCCACTCATTGGTGATGTTTATAGGCTATATACGGTGCTTATTTCGGCTGTTAGAAAAATGCAATGTCATTCATCGTTGATTACTGTCACAAAATCTAAGAGCCGCAAAAACTACCGGTAAAGATAAAGGTACTCATGGTGCAGCAACTCCAAGGAGTAATAAGCACCTGTCATAAAAATTAACATAGCATAAGTAATAAGAGCGCATTTTTTGACTGGTTTCATCATCGTTTAATCTATCTTAGGTTCTGAATAGACTGCATTCAAAGAACAACTCCGTGTATATTGAACAATTGGCTTCTAGCATATTATTGTGCACCTCTTCCCGATGTTCCATTAGCTTCAGATCAACAAAGTACTCTTTTAGTATGTACAGGTCGAAAGGGAAAGTTTGGCTTTGTTGTGGTTTAAAAGACGCAATACTATAAACCGCTAGGACTCAGTACCAGCACTATATTATTGTCGCAATGTTTTTTTTCTCTGTCTGTAAATACTGTGCAAGCAAGATAAATCAATACTTTTTTGTATTTGGCTTAATGTTGAATTTTCTGCCGGTTTGTCTGAACAGTATTTTGAATCTAGTTAAGGTGAGGTTACATCATATGCTTTCTTTCATGCAATATTGGTGTTGTGAAATTGATTGTATCTCTAATTTTAACACTTAATGTCGTTCAAAAGCACTAATTAAACAACACACTCAAAATTGTATTTTACTCGAATATTGAACAAATCTTTACAATGATAATAATTTTAGCAAATATGTTATATACATAATTAACGCCCATGCCACTAAAACTTGACTCCTACAAAATCCGTAAAACATGAAAACAGTTTCTACTGCCTGGCGTGATGCAATCATGAGGATGATAAAGGGTTTTTATTCCAATGGAAAATGCCAATTTTTTTTGATTGAACGATTTCGGAAACCAAAGGGCCGCAATGTTTTCAGTTTTCATGCATCTATTTGAACTTGGTCCTTAACGTATTGAAAATTGGGCTCTCCTACTTTCAGAAACTCGGGAACAATCGGTAGATATCACCGATGTGATGCATAGACAATGTACACAAGCTCAGCCAAAATAGTTCAAACCAACACGTGTTTTTTGTAATAGAGACAGCTTGTGTGCTTCATAACCGATGTTCTAATTTTCAAAGGTGCAGGGGTGTCTTTGTTTGAGAGTCCAGCCAACTTTCTCTTCGGAAAGAAATGCTTTGCAGAATGGCAAATGTTCGTCAACAAGTAACAGACCTGTCAGGAAAGACCTGGTACGTGTTTTTTTTCTCTCGCTCATATGCGTGCGTTTTCCTCATCTCTCTGTGTAATCATTTGATGGATTATTTCCTCTGCAGAGACCAAAAGTAAAATGGTAGCAACAAAACCAAAACCGCTGCACCGTTTTAGAAGCTTCTGTGGCAGCACTTATTGGAGAACTAATAAAAAGCAAATTAAAGATTGCAATCCCCGAGGAAGATTTTGTGAGACGGTTTTTCTGACAAACCGTCAAACTCAAGACAGAGAAATGGTACAGTGCACTTCAGCTTAATTTCCCAACACTGTACATAAAAACAATCACATTTATACATTTTATTTGCGCATTGCTCTTGCATATTTGTTTACTGTGTTGCATTATTGGCGTTCACATACAGTTCGAAGAAAACTGAAGCATGCACATTACATTTTAGGATCAGCTATAACATACAAGTCTACTGCACGCAACTTTTCAAAAAGTATCTCGTTCGGTTAAAGAAGTGCTTCTTTCTTTCTGCGGAGTACGATGGTTACCTCGAAAAAGAAACCAAAATAAAAATAAAACTCATCCTGGTCTTGTTGCTTGGACAGATTCTTGTCAAGATCACTTTGAAGTGAGACTTCATCAATAATTTTCATGACATCTGTAACAGCTTTGAATAAAATCTCAAGATTATTGTGACTATAGTTATCACAGACCTTCAAGTACTTGTGTTAAAAAAAACACAAACGATGTTTAAGAAAATGCTAGTATATATTTCTGTTTTTTTTAACGACATGTTGCGTGTGAAACCCAAAGAAAATTAGAAACGAGTGGGAGTAAGGGTTAGTGTGGTATATTGAGAATAAATGCAGTTATTTAGAATCATATTTCTAATATTGCAATCTGCTGTTTTTTTTAAAGTAGAATATCAGGCGATGCAACACGAAGGCTTTGTGCCCACAGGCTTGGAGTATGTCACATCGATCCTGCCTGCTGTTGTCGGTTGTAATTTTGTTATCTTGCTGTGTGTTTATTCACAGTCGTTGGTGCTGCTCTCTGGCACTGATTCCGGGTGAGAGGTTACTCCCAATAACTCCCTCTTGACGTGCGCCTTTCTTCAATTCGCCTCTACATCTTCTCATTTCTTAGCCCCAACCTCCTTCTCAATTCTGAAGAAAACTTACCGGCGTTCTGTTTATAGTTGCATCGTGTTTTGGCAAATGTGAACGGGACGCAGAAGAGATTGAAGATTGGACTTTTCTTTTTAAAAAAGTGCAATGATTAAGATTTTTTCAAAGAAAAGAATTTTTTTCAGTAAAGATTTATATCTAAAGGAAGCCCATCTTTTGCACATGGCACAAAGTGTGTGGCTGTTAGGAACTTTGTGTGTGTATATATTGCTGTGGACAGCGCTGTAAGAAACTTCTCCACAAATTCGATCCGCAGCGGGAACCCGGATCCGCCGCGCGTTCCGATTGCGCCCTTTCCTCCGCCCCAATTTCCGCGCGAGATCAGCGGGGCGCAGATTTACTCCTCGTTGTTTGGGACTGCGAGACAAACCACGTGCCCTCCCGCCCGAGTTTCCTCTTCGACAAAATTCCGGACGGTCGGAAATTCGGGCGCGCCGTCCTTTCCGATTGTTTGCAGTATGTTTGACATTTCCTGTGTGTGTGTCGGGGCAGGGGGTGGTGGGGTTTGCCGAAATTTCAACGAGATCTAATTATCCACGCCGAAGCAGTGGCCGGAGTTGCAGACCTACTCTAGAGAGAGGGAGGTCCTTAACTAATTCGGAACTTCTTTGGAGTCTAACAAAGTGAGTTGGCTTCCAGAAAGACCATTGAAGTCGGAGGAGTATAAACTTCATTGCCAAGTGAAGCCTTGCCTACAATGTGGATGGTGGCTTAGATAAGCAACTTATACCCAGGTGCCTCCTCACAGTCTGGAGTAGGTGGGCCGTAAATCCAGACCTATCTGGCTCAAAAGGTAAAAATTGTATCAGAGATACAAAGATGCAGATGCCGGAGAATCCAAGATAACAAAGTGTGTGTAGCTGGATGAACACAGCAGGCCAAGCAGCATCTCAGGAGCACAAAAGCTGGCGTTTCGGGCCTAGACCCTTCATTGATGAAGGGGGCCCCACTCTGATGAAGGGTCTAGGCCCGAAACGTCAGCTTTTGTGCTCCTGAGATGCTGCTTGGCCTGCTGTGTCCATCCAGCTCCACACTTTGTTATCTTGGATCAAAAGGTAAGTACACTTACCACTGCTTCACAAGAGCCACTTCGACGGTAACTTATTATGACTAAAAGGAAGCTAGATACTCATGTGAATGTGTAGGAAGTGAGTTATTGGAATTGAAGTCTTGTATTTGAGAGAAAGGCTTGTCCTGCATAGAGACAAATTGGACCCATGCCTGGTTATACACTGGACATTTAACATAGTTATGTGCTGTTTCAAAGTGCTTTATCCATTTATTATCGAGTTTTCTTTTGGCATGTTTTGCAGAAGCAAGCTTTCTTTTTCGCAGATTACTTCCTTACCTCCAATTTGGACACATTTAATTTTTAGTGGCTCTTGTGAGCTAAGTGGATTTTCCATAAGCCTTTTGATTTTTTTTCCAACTTCTTTACCTTCCACTGACTTCACTTTTGCCTGTTAACACCTTTCTCCATCTTTTACTCTTTCTCTCTCTGTCTGTCCCTCTTGTTTGTTCTGGGATTGTGTCGTGAACACCCTCATTATTCTGATGATCACCAAGAAAAAGCCAGCGCTGGTGTCAGAGCAATAAACTTGTGTCAGTGCAGTCAGTTTGAGGAGCATTTAAATCTGTGCTAATGGGCATCGAAATGAATGTGAAGTAGTGGATACAGATTACCATTGACTGGATGTATATGCCATGCAGTGCTGCATCACTTTTGCAGGAGATTGTGTTATTTACTCAATGGAAAGGGACTTTTATTCTGATTATGGATGATATTAAAGAAAAAGAGTTGCATTTTCTAGCATTTGTTGTGACTCAGAATTTCCAAGAGAACTTTAATATTAATATCTTTGTCATGTAGTACGTATCATATACCAGTTTATATTTCATGCTGAGAAGATAACAAAGTTGTTTCCTGCTTAGAAACACCAAATATCTAACAGTCTAATCCTAACAATGTAGTATAATTCAAGCCAACCAACTTCAATATTGATTTTGTTTTCGCAGCAGGTATTCTCACAACATTACACTGGCTATAGTGTGATTGTGAATGGTAAAAATGAACCCAAGAAACAATTTTAAAATGTAATATGTTCATTAATTGCTTTTAACTTTGTAATATTTGCAGGATGGTTTCTGCACTGTCACTCCTATCAAACATTCAAAAAATCTCACTGGCAACCAAATTAGTGCCAATGCCCTTTTCATTTCCTTATACCCCTGTGAGTGTTTTTTCATTAGATAAGTTTTGAAGGTTACTGCTGAATTTGTTTCCACCAGAATTTCAGGTAGCACGTTCGAGATCAGAACAACTTGCTGTATTTAAGAAAAAAAGTTCTATTCATTTTATTCCGTGTTATTTTACCTGTTTTTAAGTTTGTATCATCTGTTGACTGACCCCCCCCCCGTCATTAGAAACAATTTCTCCATATCAATGAGCAGAACCTTAATTCTTTAGTTTTTGTGCTTAAAATATGTGCCTGTAGCCACAATGCATAGCTGTAAATGCAAGATATCAAAAGTGGTGAAGCTTGTGGTGTTTGTGGTGCTATTCAAATGACTAAGAAAGAAGCATTGTATTTTTGTAGCATCTTTCACAACTTTATATTGTTCCAAAGTTCTGCCCAACCAATGAAATACATTTGAAGTGCTATCTCTGTCGTAATGTCAGATGACAATAGTCTGGTCTCCCTCTCATTGGGAACACCCTTCCTGGTTTACTGTTTCGAGTGCTGTTCAAATGTTTTTGACTTCTATCAGTGCTCCCTTCAACTTCAGTAAAGTTTTTCTGTTTCACAAGTATACACAATATTTGCTTGAAATATGCTAATAGCTCGCATGTTTCTGTTGAATCGGCGCATGAAAAGTTTCATTAACTTGAGCAACGCCTCTTTTCTTTTTTTGACTATGTCCTGTTCAATTCAAAAATTCTGTTATTTTATATTATCACCCTATCAATTATTTGCTTCTAATGTATTTTCTTCCAGATTTTAATCACATAATAAAGTACAATTAGTTATGTCACTTTGTATCCATGCACTTCAGAATTACGAAGCAAAACATATTTACCCAATCTCTGTGAAAGAGGGTTTTAAAAATATGCAATCATGTATGTGTCGTGCACGTTAGTAGCTGTGGTTGTTTGAAAATAAATCACTTGTGCTGTAGTATTTGTGAATTATACGTTCAAAATTGCAAGCAGTTTATTGTTAACATTTGGCTGTGGTGTGTCCCCTACATAGTTTCCAAGTTTTTGAGAACTGTCATTATAAGAGTAACACAGCATCTATTAAAATAAGTAGACTCTGTGCACTGTAAAAACGAACATACCAAAGAGATGTTCAATATGTGTTGGAAAGAAGAGGAATTTTGTCAAGTGTCCTTGCAGATTGTTAAGTTTTTATTGATATTTTAAAGCATAGCTTTGGTTTGTGGAAACATGAAAATCAAATATTACAGATTTTTTGACCCACAAAAACATTGAAAGAAAGAGGTGCCTGTGAACAGACAATATTGCCTAATGCTTGTGGTCGGCCTTACTTATGGTATAACATTTTATTGCATGGTTGGCAGCTTTGTGTCTGGTATGTGCAAGATGCTGTGCTTCAAAGGACTACAGAAGTATAATCAAAACTACATTTATTTTAATTATTATGTTTGCTGCATTTTGGAACCCTGAAAGTGAATGTTTGTGTGCTGTTAGCCCGTGAAACTGTTTTTTTACACAGCACATAAAGCGAATTTGATTATCTTCAACATATTTCAGCATCTGATCTTGGATTTATTATTGCACATAGGCAATCAGTCAAAATGTTTCATTCAGCTAATGCTATTAAAATTAGCAAAGCATAGCATTACTTTAATTTTGACTCAGTTATCTTGTGTTTGACATTTATCCGATAGGAGTTAACAAAGAATGTGATAGTTTACATTAGTGATAACGCTTTAATGTTCTCACCTACCATTCTTTACAGGGTTGGAGACAAAATGGTTTAAACAAATAAAAGGGAGTTAAATTGGAGACAATAGAAATGAAGTGAAATATATATGTATTAATGATAATACCCATTAAATTAAAAGCATGGGTCTGGATTAATATATTTTAATTTTGAATTCAACACCATGAATCAGAATAAGAAAATTAGAAGTCTCACTCTTGGTTGTTGAATGATCAATTCTTCTACAAGTTCTGGAAAAATTTTTAAAAAGTGGCAGAGTATTTACAATTTTAAACTTTTAGGCTATGTAAATTGTCCCACATACAAATGTTTTCATACTCTGTATTGATGTGTATGTGTTGCATATCTTTTGTGAAATAAATTTTAAAGAAATACAAAAATGAAACTCTCTCATAGCTGTGAAGGAGCATGAGGGAAATTATTGACACCCATTTGCTTGCGAAATGCGTGTAAATTTATTTATAGGGTAGCACTACATTTCAGCTTGACCAACAGAAATTATAATCTAACAATCAGAAATATTATCATAGCCCAGTAGGGCATTACTGCAACGAGGATGAGACTAACGAATATCACTAGGAAAAAAAGAGGATATATGAAATAAAAACTGAAAGAACTGCTGTCAATCAGAAACAAAAATAGAGATTACTGGAAAAGCTCAGCAGGTCTGGCAGCATCTGTGGAGAGAAATCAGAGTTAATGTTTCAGGTCGAGTGACCCTTCCACTGTTTCCATCCTGTTTGTTCCGGGGATATATGGATTTGTTTCTGGCACAGTTTATTCTTGCCTTGCAATTGCTTGATTGCTGCTGCTGATGGCCAACTAAATCCTCCTCAGCATTACGATTTGGGCTAGATTCTGCTGAAATAGGACATTAAATACCATTAGTTAGACTTGCCTTTAGAGTCCTCAGTACAGAATATTTTGGACTTCGGATTGCTAAATACCTGAGCACAACGCGGGAAACAAAACTATTGGGACCTGAATGAAAGACGACCAGCCCATGTATCTTCCTAATTAGTCAGATTGAAGGATTAGGAAACAAACAACAGAATACTTGAAAGAAAGTGCAAATTTGAGTTGTCAAAGTCAATGTAAAATCAGCTAAAGGAATAGAAGTGGAGAGGGAAAGAAGGATTGGAACAAGAAAAAGAAAGGAACAATAAAACTACTTTAAATATGAAATTTTCATAAATTTCTACAGCAATTAGTGTCTTAAAAACCAAGTTTGCACTTATAAATTTAATTTTCAGTGCCAGACATGTTGTTAAAAGAGCATTTATGCTTTTAGTAACAAAACTTAATTTTCGTTGGTGTTTTGTGTATATCAACTGAACAAGTACAACATCATAGCATTCACTACATCTCAAAGATAACGTTGACAATGAAATGCCATTTTTACGAAGCTGTTGTTCGTTGAAGTAATGCAACAGCAACTTTAAATATTGACATTTAAATATCTGCCTCACCAGAGAGGCTATCTATATGTAAGTAACATCAAACATCATTAGCTTCACCATTAATTTTACAGCAACATCTGATGAACAACATTATCCATGTAAAATTAGAAAAGTACGCTCACAATGTTTTTCAGTTTCACACTATGTCCTTATTCTTTTCCACTGCTTTTGTAAACACAAGCAGAAGTGTTAATCATGCCCCAGAACAATTAGAAATCTGTTGTGCTTTCTTGTTGTACAGAAAAGAAACAGTTTTATTTTACCGTCACTGGAGTCCTGTATGATTTAGAGACATTAAAACTCCTAAACTCATTCCCTGCTTTCTCAATTCATTTAGATGTTTAGTAGTTTGATCTGACCCCATTATCTGAAAGACTATGTCAATACTGTTTAGTTATTTCAATGTTTAAACATTTGAGCAAATCTAAAGGTAAGGATGACTTTTACCTCAATAGCTAAATACAGTATCAGGAACATAGGAACAGAAGCAGGCTGTTCAGCTCCTTTAACTTGTCCGACCGTTCATACCATTCAATGAGATCATGGCTGAACTGTGGTTAACTCTGTATACCTGTCTTTGGTCCATTCTCCTTCATACCTTTAACGTAACAAGAATACATCCATCTCAGATCGAAAATCAACAACTGACCCTGCATCCACTGATATTTGTGCAAGGGAGTTCCGAATATCCCTAGCCCTTTGTGTGTAGAATTGCTTCCTAATATCTCTTTTGAATGGCCTGGCCATAATTCTGAGCCTATGTCCCTAGTTCTAGAATCCCCAATGAATGGAAATAGTTTATGTACGCAATGCTTTCCTGTTAATATCTTGAAGACCTCAACCAGATCACCCTTAACCTTCTAAATTCCAGAGCAAACAGTTTAATTTGTATAATCCCACCTCATAAGGCAGAGAAAACATGAGTGCTTCTCTGGCCTCCATGCTTCTGATCCCTACTCCCCATCCATTTAACCCTTCCCCTGACATCTTTCAGGTGCCCACAATAGGGAACCACTGTCAAACTGTGATGGAGCTGGCTTTTAGTACGATGTGGCCTTTCCCAAAAGGGTCCAGACCCAAAGTGTCAGTTTTCCTGCTGCATTGATGCTGCCAGGCCTCCTGTGTTCATCCAGCTGTACACCTTCTTATTTTAATGCAGTGGTGTGTTTTTGATTTCCATGATCTGTCAGATTTTTTCTCAGCAGAGTGAGCAAAACAATGCCTCTCTATCCTATTAATAACAGTTTAAACTAGCCTCTAATGAAGAAAATCCAATTAAGCATGATGGGAAATTTAAAGATGTTTGATACATCTATCTACTTATAACACATGCACAGTGGCAAGAAGAATTAGAGCATTTTAGTCCTCAAATTCACCTTTTTAAATTACGCCACATTAAAAATGTTGACTGGCTAACTTCTCTCTAGTTGTAATACAGCACTTGAACTAACCCACTAACCTGAACCTTTCATCTCAGAGGCAGGGACATAACCATTGTGCCATGTTCTCAGTCAATGAACTGAAATGTCAAACAGTGTTTAATGGTTGATTTGGCACCCAATCCACCATCTTGGACCTTGCCGCTCCTTAAACTACTCCTTGGATCGCAGCTGAGCATGCGTTCAGTTTAACAAAGGGCCCTAACCTCACTTATATTATTTAAAGGGACCAGCAATCATTTTTCAGGTGACATGCTGCAGAGATGAGTTAGAAGCACTGTTCTCTGTTATTCGGGAAATTCCTGGATTTAATGGAAGTGGCAGTGGACTTAGACAAAAAGATAAGATGAGTTGAAAGATATTAGGGAACAGTGACCCAATTGAAATGAATAGATTCCTCAGGGAACTTCAGTGGGCGTAGGCCAAAAAGATGTTTGCCTTCTTGCGAGAGAAATATGGGACCTCCCATTTACAATGGAGATCAGGAGAGATTTCTTGTCTCAGAATGTCAGGATTCTGCTTTCAGTAGTGTGACCGTAATTGTATTCCTTCTTGTTTTTCATCAGCACTTGGAGATGGAGTCCAGGGAGGAGGGAGAGGAAGGCTTTCAGTAGAAAATCTTACTCCCCACCCCCCCTAATAATCTTTAGACCACGTAGTGTACTTCATCTCAGCTAAGAGTAGTGTCTGAGGCAGTTTTATTTCACGAAAGATTTGGTGGCTGACTTGTACCACTTCTTCAAATGGACCTGGTCCTGCACAGCAAAGTGAAAATGGTGCTGCCTGTGAAAATTAAAAAAAAAATTCTGCATCAGTGATCCTTCCCAATCAGAACAGATGATATTCCTAATATCTCCCTGCATCATTGGATCTGGGTGCTGAGAGAAGCCTTGTAAAGCAGAAAAGTGAAAGTTATTTGCTTCACTCTCACCAGGGAAAAGTAGACTATGTAATCAGTTGGCTTCCCCAGACAATATATTCCCAATGTCACTTCACTCTTCAGGGCTCATGCATTAAAGAGGAGACACATTGCAATGGCAAGGACTAACTCTTCACGAGAGTCAGCCTGCCCAGAGAACATTATCAGTCAAAGCCTGCTAACCTGGATGTATGTTTCATTCCACCCATAATATACGTTCACTCATCAATCTTTTATCTGTCTTAACCTCTGCATTAGTTTCCTCTGGGAGCTCCAGTTTCCTCCCACAGTCCAAAGATTTGCAGGTTAGGAGGATTGGCCATGGAAAGTGCAAGGCTACAGGGATGGGTTAGCGAGTTTCGGTCTGGGTGGAATGCTCTTTGGAGGGTCAGTATGGACTTGGGCTGAATGGCCTGCTTCCACACTGTAGGTATTCTATGATTCTTTGAATGTGTGTGCATGTGTTTGGTATTTCTGAAGAGTTACAGTTTAAGTCACAAAGTAATAAATTAAAATTATTTTCCTGTCTATGTCATTTGCTAAAGTTTAGCGAGTCACACTAAATAGCGGGTAGCACGGTGGCTCAGTGGTTAGCACCACTGCCTCACAGTGCCAGGGACCTGGGTTCAATTCCATCCTTGGGTGACTGTCTGTGTGGAGTTTGCACATTCTCCCCATGTCTGTGTGGGTTTCCTCCGGGTGCTCCAGTTTCCTCCCTCAGTCCAAAGATGTGCAGGTTAGGTGGATTGGCCATGCTAAATTGCTAGAAGTGTTCAGGGATGTGTAGATTAAGTGGGTAATCAGGTCTGGTTGGGATGCACTGAGGTTTGGTGTGGATTTGTTGGGCCAAAGGGCCTGTTTCCACAGTGTAGGGATTCTATGATAAATGAGTTATTATCCATTAGTGAGGAAACTTGGTGTGAATTGCTTTTGTGCTAAATTGCAGTCAACTCCAAGCAGTTGGTCATTTTAGTGGTCTCTTTGGAATCTGACACATTTTATGACAACTTGTGAAACAGTGGGACACTTTTGTAAGGATACTGTTTCCATTTAAGTCATGACTTCTACTTACTGCCCATCAACTTACCTACTTAGTTTACCCAGCTTACTCATTGACACACTTACACATTAACTCATTACGCCAACCACTCACTTTAGAGTTGTTCATTCACCAAAACACTCATTCATCAACACTTATCAAGACATAGCAGCTAATGTGGTATGTCTTGTCTGCCCCTTTGGTTGATCCAATGCTACAAGAAAGTCATTGGATTTCCTCCATTCTGCAATTTGAAGAAGCCAGCATCAGAAGAGCCAACGTGGAGCTCAGTCATAGGGCAGAAAAAAGAGCTCAAAGATGGTGATTTCTACTCATCAGAAGATTGGGGTCCTAAATACAGTCACATAGAAATATTGAATTTGTTGAATGATTCCTAGCAGTGTGCAATTAAGAATCCTCACAAAAGACAAGATATTTAAGTGGAAAGGTCCATCAAAACTGCAGAAGAAATCAGATATAATGACATCATTAAGGCCAACAGAATGGATCAGGAAGTGGAAAAAGTTTATGTTACAATTGAGTCAAATCAAGAGAATGACCCCTAAAATTACATAAGAATGGTTTCCATCAACTCTACCGGCAGTAATTGAAAAGTACTGATCTTGTTATATGTATAACTTCAATGAAGTAGGAGTTTTATGCAACTTAGTACCACATGTAACATACAGGTTTTGCAGAGGAAGTGTGTGACTGGAAAACAGAGCAAGGAATGTGTGACTTGTCTGGATATCAATGTGGATGGATGGATTTGAGGAATTAAAGTGGGTAATTACCCATTTTCCAAAACATTTGCTGCTTTCAGGAGGCATTGTTCATTCTTTCAACTAAAGATCTTTGACTTCTGTAAATGTTGTAGAGAATCTACGACATCCGAACACAAACTTTCATCTGAGAATCATTATGGATAATTGTACTGTACAACCTGGAATTGCTATTCAGTGGAATGTGGAACTTGTTTATCTTCCAAAAAGGCAAGTCTGTTTTCGTTAGAGAGAAGAAGGTTGAGAGGTGACTTATTGCGACATATAAGATAATCAGAGAGTTAGATAGGGTGGATAGGGAGAGCCTTTGTCTTAGGATGGTGACGGCGAGCACGAGGGGGCATAGCTTTAAATTGAGGGGTGAAAGATATAGGACAGATGTCAGAGGTAGTTTCTTTACTCAGAGAGTATTAAGGGAATGGAATGCTTTGCCTGCAACGGTAGTAGATTCGCCAACTTTAAGTACATTTAAGTCGTCATTGGACATTCATATGGATGTACATGGAATAGTGTAGGTTAGATGGGCTTGAGATTGGTATGACGGGTCGGCACAACATCGAAGGCCGAAGGGTCTGTACTGTACTGTAATGTTCTATGTTCTATTCCAAGCACCAGACATTTATATGGGGGCATTCCAACCATTTCAGTGGTTGCAAACAAAAACAAAAGTTGCTGGAAAAGCTCAACAGACCTAGCAGCATCTGTGAAGAAAAAGTCAGATGTTTTGGGTCTGGGAACTCATTTCAGCGGAAAGGTCACCTGACCCGACCAAAACGTTAACTTTGATGCTTTCTTCACAGATGCTGCCAGATCTGCTGAGCTTTTCTGGAAACTTGTGTTTGTGTTCTTGATTTACTGCATGTGTAGTTCTTTAGGTTTTCATTCCAGTGGTCAGATTTAGAAGTTATTGGCAAGAAGAAGACTTTGAAAAGGCCAGACTGAATTCCTAATCAATTTGCTGGAAGTCTTTAACTACAAAGCATTGGGGTCTTGTGAGTTCGTTCAGTACTGAAAAAGATTTTCAGGTATAGGCACAGAAGAAGAGGAGCACTTGATGAAACAAGCTGCACTGATATTCCTCAGTCTGACTATATTACAGCTGGTAACACTTTGAGCAGCATCAAAGTTTTGGTCCAACCTGGGATGAAATTCTTTAGGGTAGTGGGTACTTTGACAATGGTAATTTTCCTGAAGGGATATTTCAAGGAGCCTATGTCAAGAATATCACTAATATTCAGTATTGCATACAATCCTCAGGAATGGCATTTGAGTCAAAAATTGTGCCTTATGTGGCAAATATCAAGGAAGAATCTGCTTCTAATTCCGTTTTGAACTAACAAAAGGTGTAGAAAATCATTGACCCTGTGCGAAATTGGATTCAGCTTCTGATGATGATGCAAACTGCTGGCTTCTTCTGCTACCTGCACCTTGGCTTGTTTGGTTTGCTTGGAACATCTCCTCCTTTTGTTGTAAGAAAACAGGACTCTCCCTCCTGCCTTGAGCCTGGAGGAGAGAATGCCAGGAGTTATCACTTAGCCATGTAGCCTGCTCAGCTCTTAATCTGTGCAACCACAAGCAAGTTCCATGGGTTTCATGGTCCTCCTGAATTGTGGGGAATTGGGTTGCTCTTTTGAAGTGGGTGTGTTGAAAGGCAAACAAAGTGATGGTGAATGTTTTCCAGATTGAAGCAAGGATTCTAACATTCCATTGAGGGTTTGCCTCTGCTATGCTCTGGTTATGTTAAATTCTGGCCTGTGATGGCATTTTAAGATTTCCGCATCCTCTGCAACTTTCTACCAGATTTTAACCCAATTTATAATGCCCTGTTGTTAAAATCTAGTTCTGCGTAAAATAACTCCACAGGAGTCCGATATCCTAGTCATTGGGACTATCCCTGCATTTGTGCATTCATGAGCATGTGGCACTGAGGTGAAATAGCGGTTACTGATATTACTATTTTAGTCATTTGGGAAACCATATATTCAGTTTCAGTGTTCTCCAAATTTTCCTGCAGAGTATCATTCCTGTTTCTGTCTTTTTCATTGCTATCAAAATCTTTCATTGTTTGCATACTCTCTCAGAAAGGTTTGTTCATTTTCAGCTGATATCCTTGACCCTGGCATCAGGGAAACAGGATCCTATCTGTGCATGCAGGCTGTTTGTTCCCTGCATTCACTTGCTTTGTCATGCAGACTTGGCTTTCCATAGAAACCATTTCTGAAACCAGTATTGTTTAGAAAATGGGGGTTGGGGGCAGCATGGTGGCTCAATAGTTAGCACTGCTGCCTCTCAGTACCTGGAGGCCCAGCTTTGATTCCACCCTCTGGTGACTGTCACTGTGAAGTTTGCACATTCTCCCCATGTCTGCATGGATTTCCTCCCACACGCCAAAGGTGTGCAGGTTAGCTGGATTGGCCATGCTAAATTGCCCATAGTGTTCAGGGATGTGGAGATCAGGTGGGTTACAGGGGGATGGGTCTGTGTGGGATTCTCTGAGTGTCGATGTGGACTTGTTGGGCCGAAGGGCCTGTTTGCACACTGTAGGCATTCTAAGTCTAACTAAGTAATATGCTTAAGGGGACTCCTGCAATACTTAATATTTGTTGCCTGTCTAGCGGTCAGCTGTTCCCCCATTCTGGCACATATTTAAGATGAAGGGTTAACCCCTCCTGGACATTGCTGTCTGCTGCTGTTAGTCTGATGGATGCACTGCTCAAACTCAGAAGATTTTAGTTCCAGCTCCTCCAAATAATGATGTTTCTTATTCATGTAGTTTTCCAGGACCCAAGAAACACCTTGAAGTTCCACATGGCACAGGGTTTACATGAGATGCTGTGCCATTCCTCCACTTATTAAAAAATAAACTAAATTTCCTAGTTAAGCCCACAGCCGAAATCACCGATCTGTTGCCCATTGATGCCATTCCTTCATTATTGTCATGTTGCTTTTCTAATCGCCAAATGTGAGTGACTTCCATATGAATCTGTTCTGTGTTTTGGGCTTTCTGTTGCACTCTGTTTATGCTTAGGGTATTGTTTGTCATGACTCAATTAATTTCTTCATCTAACTTACGTTATAGCTTGATCGGATTTAGAGGTTATCTGTAAGATGCAGCAGCAGAAGTATTTGATGGAAAAAGATCAGCACCTGTGCCTAATTAATAACTTCTGCATTCACTCAGTTTGCAGTGCAATCTGCTTCAAAATGTGTGAGCAAACAATGACCACACTGTGCATCCACATATATTTTTTTTATACAACATAACCCACATTACAGTGATTGGTTTAATCTTTCAGCTCACTAAAATTCGACAGTGGCAGCAATTAGTTACCTATGAGTATGATTGTCCACCTCGGAAATTCTGTCACCGGTTGTGGGTTCTATGGGTTGTTGTTTGGCTGCTGGGCCAGATTCTAGGGCCAATCTCCATCCACACATTTAGCAAGTGCTTCCAGGAGTTGGAATTGGTTCTAGGCCTCGAGTTCATTGGTATTCCTTTCTCCGGCTCCTTTTCCGTATTTCCTGTTGCTGACGGGTGTTTTTGAAGAATTGTGACCCTTCGTACAGGAGCTTCCTTCAAGTTGGCTTCTTCAGAATGAGGATCTCCTTGGTGTTGACATCTATGTTGCATTTCTTGAGGGAAGCCTCGAGGGAGTCTTTGAAATGCTTCCTTTGTCCTCCTCTCATTTGAGTGCCCGTTAAGGCATCATTTTATAGCTATTGACAGTTCGTTGTCAATGTAAGACAGCTTCTATTAAGTGTTAACAAATTCAAAATTGAATTCAAACAGTTTAATTAAAACTGAAAAAGTTAAAGTTTCAGGTAAGTATTATTTGCCTACTACTTACCAGTTAGTCCTACTTTTACCTGATCTCAATTTCTGTACTGCATTGTGGCCACTCTGCACTGACCATTCATTTCTTGTGTTCGTACTATCTTTCCAATTTAAGTTATTAGGAGAAGAATTCTTTGTTACAGGGTAGGCTGTAGAGTAATGGACTGACTATACTGTTGACTCTGTTCATCCTGTGGTTTATGATTCTAAACTAAACAGTATCATTAAAATTATTTATCATGTGATTGTCTCCTTTCTCTCTTGGGCTGTCTGCCACCATCCTTCCTTGCCAAACATTTACACTGCTGACCCATCTCTGCTGCTTGCTGGTTTTGTCCTGAAAGCTGTCATTTGGAACTGCACATCCAACTTTTCAACCCTTTGCAGAATAATCTGTTCTGCATTTATGGTTTAACTCTGATAACATGAATAAGAATGAAAAAATCTTTTGTTAGAAATACCAGATGAGAATCAATGTCCTTTGTATGACAGTTCAGAAGTAACATCAAAAGCTGATCTTGCATTTTGTCCAAATGCATGACATTATTCCTTGAAATACACGTATCCTTGTGGTATTATCAGTACTTTGATGTGCTTAAGGTTGTCATTTATTTTACTGATAATCAACTCTAGATTCCAAGAAGACACATTGCTACTGACATCATTATAATATGAGAAGCAGCTTCCACAAAACTACTCCCTGCAGTTTACTATAAGATATCTGAATAAGTTACAAATAAAACAGGTGGTTTGAAAATTAGTGAATTTATTTTGGAATGACATATTCATGAAAGAACCACCTGAAAGCAAAAAATAATGTAAGGTTCGCATGAGGGACAGATCTTACGCCTAACCATAACTTAGGTTGGATTTTTTTTTCATTGAATATTTTTCAGGCTGCATTACATAGATTCCTGATTGACACGGAAGTTAACAGCTGTCAAAGGTGGATAGGAAAATAAGAGTAGAGGATACAGCCAGATCAGCTAAGATCAAATGGCAGAGCAAGCTCAGTGGACTAAATAGCCTCGTTCCCCTTAACTCACATGTTAATCTGTCATTCCAGATGTCAGACAAACAGTCTAATAAATCAGAAGCAATTAGCTTTAGTTTTATTGGTTCTTTTTTTCCCTCAGGTTCCTTGATACCGCATTACCTTGACGTCAAATACAGTCACTGTCACATCCCCTCTTGAATTTATTTCTTGTCGATATTTAACAAAGGTTATAATTGAGATCTGGAGCTAAATGATCCTGCCAGAATACAAACAGACATTAGTGAGCAGGTAATTGTTTTAGTAAGTGGCACTTAAATGTGCTGTACTTTTATACTTTTTAAATTTATTTTTCTTATTCATTCCAAGAATGAGTTTGTCAGAATTTAGGGTGGAAGAGAGTAGGGGAAGTACTGTGTTTAAGCTCCTGATATAATAACGTGTCGATGAAGAGGTAGTTCTTTCTCATCTGACAAGCAGATTGGTGCATTTCTTCTGAGCTGCCGAAGGTCGCTGAGTGGATCACCTGCTGTAATAACCTCTGAACGTCACATTGGAAGATATAGCGTTGTAACTGCATGGATCACTTCCACAGATCCAATTAATAGAAGATAAAACAGAAATGTGGATCATTGATAATGGGAACTGCAGATGCTGGAGAATCCAAGATAATGAAATGTGAGGCTGGATGAACACAGCAGGCCCAGCAGCATCTCAGGAGCACAAAAGCTGACGTTTCGGGCCCGAAACGTCAGCTTTTGTGCTCCTGAGATTGCTGCTGGGCCTGCTGTGTTCATCCATCCTCACATTTCATTAATGTGGATCATTGTTTGTTTTGAACTAGCATAAAACCGAACAATACAGATTTAAACATTAACTGCACACAAGAAATGAAAATATCAATTTTTTTAAAAAAATCAAAAGAACTTGGTTGCTCTACATCAGAAATAAAAATAGTGATTGCTGGAAAAGCTCAGTGAGTCTGGCTGCATCTGTGGAGAGAAATCAGAGTTAATGTTTTGTTTCGAGTGACCCTACCTTGGAATTATTTAAATTTTGAATAACATTGAAACTGCTGAGTCAAGCGACCTGTACGGAGAAAGGTAGTGATATGAGGGAAGACAACCCAACTTTTTCTTCAGATTTAAGTAACCAGCTTTGTATTTCTAGCATTTTCTGACTAAACATTAAAACTCTTATTGTTTCCAATTTTAAGTAGTTTTCAATGTTGTGTCTTATAGGAGGTCTTGTGGCAGTAGTAGCATCCCTGCCCCCCAGACGGAAGCTACGGATTCAAGTCGACCACAGAATATGATGGTCAAGGAAGTTTCATTAACTGAGTATGCCTCAACTGAATGATTATTGAAAGGAAAGTATCAAATCCACGTTGAGTACATCAATTTATGTAGTCCTTAGTCACCTGCATCATCTTCGGCTAACGATGAGCAGAAAGTGAAGATCGCCAAGAGCCCACAGTCACAGGAGAATGTTTCATGTCTAGGGGAGAGGGTGTGGAGAGATTTTGAAGATGATATTGTAAATTCAATCTGCTGGTATTGAGAACCTCAAGACCACTGAGATAGATGTAATGGGTGAACATGACTCATTGCGTATTTGAATGTACTAGGTGAGATTTTGAAAAATCTGACGCTTACATTAAAATGGAGATCGTGAGGTTGGCTGGGAGTTCATTGAAGAGGTTTAGTATGGACATGAAGAAGGTATGGATAACGGTTCAGCAAAATAGAATAAGATACTGGGAGGTGAGCAGTGCTGTAGAGGTGTAAATAATTGGTGCTAAGAAACAGTTTCTACTGTGCAGTTATCCCTTGCAACTGAGTTGAATACTGATACATACAAATATGTGCTGACGACATCCAGCTTTGGTTCAATATCATTCGTCTCATGGTAACGAGGTTCTATTTTGCAGTTGGAATTTAACTTTATTAACTGTGAGGTGGGAGAACTAACAAGACAAGAGAATACTCAGTGAGATTCAGGACACTAGAAAGCTCAGAGAAATCTTGGGATGTTTGTCCACAGATCCCTGAAGGCAGCAGGACAGTTAAGGTATAGATTGTAAGAACACAGACGTTATGTTGTAGTTCTAATCTCTGTGCCACTGGGACGATGTGATTATACTGAAGGGCGGACAGAAGAGATTAATAAAAATATTGCCTGGGGAGCAGTATTTTAGCAACAAAGAAAGGCTGGACAAGCTCGAAGAGTTTTCTTTGGAACAGAGAAAGTCGAGTCAGCCCTGATAGAAGTGTATAAGATTGTGAGGGTCGTGGACTGCGTGGCTAGAAAGCAGCTGTTCTCTTTAGTTAAAGGGTCAATAACAAGGGGTGCACGTATAAAGGGAAGTGAAGGAGGTGAGGCAGAAAAATGGCTTCATTCTCATGATAGTAAGGGTCGGAATGCACCTGCCTGGGAGCATAGTTGAGCAACCTCAAACTTTAAAAAGTATTTGGATGTGCACTTCAGATGTCATAGTATTCAAGACAATGGACCTAGTGCTGGAGTTTATTCATTCAGAGGACAATGACTATTTATTGCCCAATGCTGATTTCCCAGAGGTCAGTTGAGAATCAGCCACATCACTGTGGGTCTAAAGTCACATGTAGGCCAGACTAGATAAGGACTGCAATTTCCTTTCCAAAAGGATATTAGAGGTTGATTTGTTTTGTGGGTGGGTGGGTGGAGGGGTGAAAAATTGGCTGTGGTTTCATGGTCATCATTTGTCTCTTAATTCCAGATTTTTAAAACATGCCAGTTCAAATTCTGACATGTCAGGATTTGGATCCAGATTATTTCCTTGTTTTCTGGGTTAATAATATATAACACAGCTGTGCCATCATTGTCTCTTGGCAGTGCAGGTTCAATGGGTTGAAAGGCCTTGTCTATACTGTATGATTCTACGAGTCTGTACCTATTACAAAAAAAAATCCTTGTTCCCCATTACTCTTCCCTTCTAATTAACATGATATTCCTTGTTTACCTAACCTGACAATGCTTCAGGTCCTAAATGGTTACCTACAGCATCCAACTTTAGCTGCACATCACTTCTCTTGTGATACAAGGTGCTATTAACAGTGTGTTCAAGTGGAACATACCAAACAACTCCTGCTCACTAGTACCTGTTCGCATTTTACCAGAATCACTCAGCCCCAGATTTCATTATCACTTTTGTCTAAATATTGACAAGCAATAAATTCCAGTGGAACATGACAGTTCCTGGATTTGACTTCAAGATAATGCGGCATCAAGAAGCCTTAGTTTTAAAAATAAAACTAATAATGCTGGACTAAATTGTTTCTGATTTATTAGGCCCTTTGTCTGACATCTAGAACAACAGATGAACAAATGAATTAGGAGCATGAGACATCTATTTGGTCCATTCAGCATGCTCTGCTGCTTGATTAAGATCTTTGTTGATATGATTGTGCCCTCAAGGCTGTTTTCCTATCCTCCTAAGATAGCCATTCACTCACTTGTCAATCAAGAATCTGTCTAACTTAGCCTTAAAAATAGTCAATGACAATGCTTTCATTATTTTCTCAGCAACAGAATTCCATAGATTACCAGCCATCTGTGGTGACAAAAACTTGTCTTTGTGCTTGTTCTAAGAGAGAGACTCTGTTATTTTTAAGCAATGCCACAAATTTTAGTGCCTCAGATAAGGGAACCAACCTCTTAGGTTCCTCAATGCTTCACAGGAAGACGAAAACCCATTGTTTTCAGTCCCTCCCATAGAATCTATTTCCTAGCCATTAACTGCATTCTATTTCTTGACACTGTCCAATGCTGAGCTAGACCTTTTGGAATTATAGTATTGTATTTGCCTCAGATAAGAACAATCAGTTGTATATCTGCGATATCATGGGGACTGCCCGCTTTGATCACCTTTTATACTGATCTGTCTCAATTTACACTGTTGAAACCCTGTTCCAAGTTGTTACTACTTCTGGATTAGGGTATAATACAACTGTCTTCACTAAGCTTTCATTTTCACCCTGTGTCAACTTGAGCTCATCCAAAACTCTGCTACTTGTATCTCAATTCACCAAAATGCTTTTGTCCTTATGCTTTTTGACCTATATTTTATTGCAATCCGGTTGCAGTAGTTCTCAAATTCACATCCTTGTTTTCAGATCCCTCTGGTTTCATCCATTCCTCTCTGTCTCAATATTTCTACCTCAGAAATCTCTGAAAGCTCTGTGCTGCTCCAGTTCTGGCCTCTTGTGTGTCCCACATTTTAATTGCCCTCCCTTTGGTAGCTGTGCGTTCAGCTGCCCACACCCTACACAGTGGAATTCTGTCCGTAAACCTCTGCACCTCTTTATTTCAACCCTCCTTTAAGATGCTTCTTTTATCTATCACTTGAACAAAGCTTTCACTTTCACTTCCTCCTTAAATGCTTTGGTGTCTCAATTTTATTTGATAATGCTCCTATGAAGTGCCTTGGGATTTTTTTTTCCATTAAAGATGTTGCAAATATAAAAAATCTACTTGTGCACTGTGTGTGGCCTGACCAATGCACAGTAATATTGTCCATGAGAATGCAAGCTGACATGTCCACTTCTTGCTTTATGAGTTATGAACATATGAAAAATGACAGGAAATCAGTAACCAGTTTATTAAGTTTATCCTAACCTGACAGACCTAATGCACAACTCATGCACAATATCATCTTTCCCTTGCTTCTGATAGTCATATAGTCTCTTGGGTGAAGCATAGAAAAGAGGAACACTCACTGAAATTTGCCTTCAATTCTTAGAAGTAATGAAGCAAATTCTAAGATATCACCAGTTCCAACCACCTGCATTCTATAACAAGATATCTTTGACTCATCCAACTCTCAATTCAAATGGCAACTGTGAACCTACAATTGACACATGTTGCACAGTTTTTGGCTCTGAAGAAATCATTACTTCCTGGCTTGTTTTTGTGATGTTTTTGAGGCCTGTTTGTCGTCTCCTGCCATTTAATGCAGTGACCCTTCCACTTGGAATGAATCTAATCCCTTCATTATTAACAATATCTCAAAGACTTTGCTTTTTCACAGGGAAAAGTCCCAGCTTTCTAAATCAGTACTGATAATTAAAGGCCCTGAAATGAGCTATCAACTTTTCAGATCCTCAATATTCTGCTTCCACGTTAGGGGTCCAAGAATGGAAATGGTATTCTTGATAACCCTGAGCAAGACCTTGTGTAAGGTAAGGATTATATCTGTTTTACATTTAGTTAACTTAGCAAAATTCAAATGACACTATTCATGGCCCTTCAAAAGTAGCAATTAATGCACAACTTTGTAGTGTTGGATAGTTGTTTATAATCTCTCCTTCCAAAATGCACCATCCTTTGTTCCTAGACAGTGGTCTGTATCCCCAGTGCATCTAGCTCCACCAACAGAATAAGATCTTTACTCTCACATACATCTTGGTCATATACAAAACTATTTGTGGTCAGTTCCCCTCATGCCTTCAACATTTCGTTAGTTGGACGACAGTCTGATTGCTTTTGGACTCCACTTGTAAATTGCTCTGCTAATATTAATAACTGCTCTTGTCCATGCAACTAATTCAATGTTCAGCTTAAGTTCTGCCTATTATAAAACATAATCTATGTCATAGTTTTCTGTGTAGCATTTTACCAATGGCTCTTTGAAAAGTCAGATGCGCAGAATATGTTTCAGTTTTCAGTAATTTTATACATTTTATTGAAAAGCTAGATGTTATGATAGAAGGCTTTTTTAATGAGACAGTGCTGCAAAGCTCTAAAAGCTATTGCTTTTCTAAAATTATTACACATCTCTAATACAAACTTGTGGCTTGCTTATACCTGAAGTTAAACTAATGGACTTGTAGTTTCCTGGTTCTGATTTACTGCTCTTTTTGAATATGGGCAGCACATGGGCCTCTCTCCTTCTCATGGGAACATCTCAGGGAGCTGTTAAATACATGAGTTAGTGATTAATATTTTGCAGCCCTATTTTTTTTCCGCTCTTAAGTTGGATGTCATTAAGGCCAGCAGCCAAAATTGCTATGAGTCTGAACTCAGTTCGGGTCTACTTCTGCATCAGTTGCTATATGCTTAGTTTGCCATCACCTTTAGACCAGGGAGAACTCAGCATTGTCTTTAATCCTGAAATTGATATAAAGTAATAATTTGAAACTTTTATGATATAGCCATGAGCATTTGCCCTGTGGACTTCTTCATTGGCCCTTTGCAGTCTTTAATGGCCCTCTGATTCTGAAAGTGGCTGAAAAGGACCTCATTGTTACTATTATAAATGTGCAGTAAATTTCTTTACATTGCCAGTTTTGTCAAACTGATAGATTCCATTGCCCTCAGATAAACTGAACTGATCTGTCATCTTAAGAATTATTTACTGTATACATTGGAAGATATTTCTCATTTGAATATCAAAAGCTGATCATTTTCTTGTTTTGCCCTGAGCCATTCTTCTGCTCTTTATGCATGGCTTTCAAAAATAAAATTGTAGATTTACCTTGTGGGCTGAGACACACTACTCCTGTTGCTCCTGTTAGCCCACAGGTAGTGCTGGAAAGAGTCACCTGTTCCATGGAGCAGTTCTTTACACCAGCTGCTGTGATGAGACCAAACTGAGACAATACCACGGACTGAGTCACATTAAAATTTTCGAGAGCAGCTCACTTTTTGGTAGCGTCTGGATCATACATCTCCCACTCTGCCTTCATTAATACTGGAAGTGGGTGAGTTTGAAGTCATTTAGATTTGTATTTCTGATTTTGTACATTTCACTCCTTAACTGGCTCAAACCTGCATTTTTGGAAGTTAAAATGACATTCTTTCTTTCCATATCTGTTTTCTTGCAGTCCTTCCCTTCCCAAAAAATAGAATATTATTTCAATGTTAAGAAGAAGCAATGTGTTTTCAATAGATACTTGTCCAATGTCTCAAGTTTATTGTGTAGCAGTCACAGGTGCAAATCTATATCCTGCCACTGTTACAAATGTAAAAATTCATAAGCTTAAAGAGACCTATAATGTTTTAAGTCATAGGGGATGAGATCATGTCAAACTCTTTGTCGAGACAGGCTTGTATGATCTGGTTGTCATGGGGAAGGAGATTCAGGCTGAAATCCTTGGAAAATCAAGTGGCAGTTTTCACACCTTGACAAAAAAAGGGGGCAGCTGACCCTTCTGGACACAGACAATGAGACAAAGACAGAAATTGCTGTTTCTGTGAAAGGATGAAATAATGTGTTTTGTTAGCCAACTTGGGTGCAGTTTTAAGGATGAAGGGAAGCGAGCATGGCAGGTTGTATTGCTTTCAGAAGCTGGTCAGGGATACTTAAAGAATTGAATAGAATGACTGTAAAGGGGAACTGGGAGATTTGTTCTGGGATGGCAAGGAGAAGCAAAAGTTGAAAAGCCAGGAGAAGTTTAGGACTTCAGCTAAAATGATATGTCTACCGTGAGCATGGTATGATGTACAAAAAAAAGTCAAGGAACTGCAGATATCAATTAATGTGGAGCTTGGAAAGCACAGTAGGTTACTTAGCATCCGAGGAGCAGGGAAGTCAACGTTCCAGGCCTGAAAAAGTGTTTTGGCCCAAAATATTGACTTCCTTGCTCCTCGCATGGTGTCTGACCTGCTGTGCTTTTCTAGATCCACATTTATTGACTCCAGCTTCAGCATCTGCCGTCCTTACAGTCTCCAAAGAGCTGCAGATGCTGAAAATCAGAAACAAAATCAGAAATTGCTGGAAAAACTCAGAACCTGCAGAACCATTTTGCTAATTATCACTTGTTTACTGATTCCTTTATTCACTAATAGGATGAGAGTGTCACTGGTGAGACAGCATTTATGGCCCATCCCTAATCACCCAGAGGGCAGTTAAGAGTCAACCACATTGCTGTCAGTCTGGAGTCACGTGTAGACCAGTCCAGGTAAGGATGACAGTTTCCTTCCCTCAAGGGCATTAGTGAACCAGAGAAGTTTTTCCAAAATCGACAATCATCACAGTCATCATTAGACTCTTAATTCCAGATATTTTATTGAATTCAAATTCCACCATTTGCCGTGGTCGGATTTGAACTCAGGTACCCAGAACATTACCTGGGTCTCTGGATTAACAGTCCAGTGATAAAGCACGAGGCCATCACCTCCCCATTGTGATGTTAGCAAAATTTCTTCATTCCACTCCATGGTTTAAGTTATCACTGGAATGTTTTTGGCATCCTATGTAATGAAGACAGAAACAAAGAATGAATTAATTCCTTACACCACTTTTTTGTTATCTATTATTAACTCCTTATTTTCACTCTCTGGAGGACAGGCACTAACTTTATTCACCCTTTTCCTTTTCAGAAAACTGTACAAACTTTCTATTTTGTCAAACTATTTGCTAGTTTCCCCAGGTGTGCCAGTTTCCTTTTTCTGATTAACTACACTTTTCACTCTATTTTACAACAAAATACATGTGATAATAAATAAATCAAATCAAATCATTCCCTGCTGTCCTTTATAATCTACCTAATCATCACATCCCAATCACAACGATGTACATTTTTTTTAAGTTTGATGCAAGTGTCTATATATTTTTCTGATGCCCTTAGAAGTTTTCTTCATAGAAGGAATATGCTTATTTTGAGCATGCTGAAATATCCTCATAAATATCTGTTACTGTTTTCATGCTGGTCTATCCCCTAGCAAGGTAATATACTTCACATAGCTCAGCGTTCATACGCGCATGGTTGACCTTTTATAAGTTTAGTCTCAGACCCGCTCTTCATACTTTCAAACAGTTCATAACATTCAATCATATTACGGTCACTGCTAACTGGGGGTGTCTATCTGAGGTTATTAATTTATCCTGTCACATTGAACAATAGCAAATCAACCACAACATGTTCTGAGGAAGGGCCTCCGGACCCGAAATGTTAACTCTGTTTTTTTCTTCACAGATGCTGCCAGACCTGCTGAGCTTTTCCAGCAACTTTGTTTTTCTACAACATGCTCTCGTTCTGGTTCCAAAACACGCTGTTTTAAGAAGATATTTCAGATGCATTTTATGAACTTTTCATCTGAGTTACCAATGCAACTACGATTTTTCCCATCTACATGTAGATTTACATGTAGACTGATCATTCTTGCAGTCCTTTATTACAAACAGCCAATATTTCTTCCTGTAAACTTTGTTGTACATTGGTTAAGAGTCCTGTAGAGCATTGCCACTAGTAATTTATTTCTCCTGCTATTTCTCAACTCTCTCCATAAGGACTTATGTCCTCATCTCCTGAAACAAATTTATCTTTAACTATTTCACCAGGACCACTCTTGAGTACGAGTACTGCTCTACCATCTTTATTTCGCTTTCTTTTCTTCTCGAATATCCAGTTCCCCTTAAAGTTGAGGGCCTAGTAATGTCTGCATAATGGCAATAAAATCATATTCATTTACTTCACTGTGTAATGTCAGTTTGTTTACTTGTTATGAATGCTATGGGTATTCATATACATAGGCATTAGGTTTGACTTTTTGTTGTTGTCACATCTCTGTCTTGAATGTTAGTAAACTCTTAAATTTATTCTCTCTTCCACTGCCTGGCATGCTGTGAACTTCAGTTCCTGTATTACTGTTTTGGTCTTCTGCCTTGACTGTCCCCCATAATTTGCTACATCTACTCAAGCTTACTCCTACTATTCCTTATGGTCTTGTGTTGCTCATATGTGGATAAGTTGTGGACTGGCATCTTGAACCAATGCTGACAGTGTTACAGATGCAGTCCAGTAACCACTCTCTTCCCGAGTGTAAAAGCTGGAAGAGTTGCAGATGCTGTGAATCAGAAATAAAAACAGAAATTGCTGGAAAGGTTCGACAGGTCTGGCAGCATCTGTGGGGAGAAATCAGAGTCAGCATTTCAGATCAAGTGGCTCTTTTCAGAAAAAGTTCTGAGGAAGTATAGAAACGGGCCATTTGGTGCGACAAGTCTACACCAACCCTCCAAACAGCATCCCACCCAGACCCATCTCTCTATCCTTTCCCTGTAACCCTACGTTGCCCCTGGCTAATGCACCTAACCTATACATCCCTGAACACAATGGGTAATTTAGTATGGGCAGTCCACCTAAAGTGCACATCTTTGGACTGTGGGAGGAAACCTGAGCACCTGGTGGAAACCCACACAGACACGGGGAGAATGTGCAAACTCTGGACAGACAATTGCTCGAAGATGGAATTGAAGCCAGGTCCCTGGATCTGTGAGGAAGCAATGTTAACTACCGAGCCACCATGCTACCTGACTTGACCTGAAATGTTAACTGATTTCTGTATGGATGCTGCCAGACTTGCTGCGCTTTTCCAGCAATTTCTGTGTTTGTCTCTTCCCAGATATATTGGCTGAAAGATTGGACTACAAACTGGCATAGAATGACTGCTACCAGCGTAGTGTGCATACACCAGCATAGTGTGCATATTGTGCTGATCTTGGTAACTTCTCCATCTGCATGATATCTCACCATTAAGGCGTGGTATCTGTAATACACATTGGCATTATTCATGGCGTCTTGCAGCATGGGGAAGCTTATAACGTTCTGGTGTACATGTTCAAAAGTAAATACTAGGTCAAGCAAAGAGGCACAGAATGGCAGCATTGTTTCAACTTAGTGTTGCATGTTGACCCACTTCAACGTGTAGCTACTGTCTCTGTTCCTAACACGTGTTCCAAATGTCTGTGCTAATGCTTTTATCAAGATTGAATATGGTGCAAGTAAGAAGTGAGCACAAGTAGCATTTTAGCAGTAGATCAGCACTGGCAGTGTTGAAACCACAGAGTCATATAGTTTTGAAGAACAGAGATGGTCATTTTGCCCAAAGGGCCTAAACCAGTGTTTATGCCCCGTAATGAGCATCCTCTTTGTTCATTTAGTTCCATACAGCTATCCTGATGAAGGGTCTAGGCCTGAAACGTTACATCTCCTGCTCCTCTGATGCTGCTTGACCTGCTGCATTCCTCCAGCTCCATGCTGTATTGACTCTGACTCCAGCATCTGCAATTCTTGCTATCTCCTTCCATTCCTTCATTATTTGTGTGTCCAGGTGCACCCTATAGCAACTGCACCTAAATTAGTTGTCTCTGCTATTGTGTATCGTATGCAGTTACTCTTTGAAACCATTCTCTGGGCAAATAAGTTACTCTTTATTACCTTATTGGATTTATGGATGAGTGCATTATATTGTGGCCCTCATTTTTGTCTCTTCCTCAGGCAGAAACATTTTTTCTGATTATAACCTTTTATTCACACTTATAAAGACAGCTTTCATGTTCGCACGTCAATTATCACTTTCTTCAGGAAAGAATTCAGTTGTTCCATCTTTCATTGCTTATGGCAACATGCTTGTAAATCTATTTTGTCTTTTCTCCAGTGCCTATGCATCTTTTTCATAATATTGTTTTTCTAATATGAAGATCAGAAAAGTTCCCATTAAGCAAGGTGTGATCTAACCATTCTCTGAATAGAGTCAGAGGCTAAGTGACTCACCACCTGACTTCCCAAAGCCTGTCCACCATCTACAAGGCACAAGACAGGAACGTGATGGAGTAATCTACATTTTCCTGGATGAGTGCAGTTCCAAAAGCACTCAAGAAGTTTGACATTTTTCGGGACAAAGCAGCCCACTTGATTGGCACCACATCCACAAACATCAACTCCCTGCACTATCAGCGCTCAGCAACAGCAGTGTGTTCTATCTGCAAGATGTATTGCAGAAATTTGTTAAAGAACTTTAGACAGACACCTTCCAAGCCATGACCACTTCCATGTAGAAGGACAAGGACAGCAGATACATGGGGCCACCACCACCGACAGGTTCCCCTCCAAGCTACTCACCATCATGCCTTGGAAACATTGCAGTCCCTTCATTGTTGCTGGGTCAAAACCCTTGAATCTCTTCCCTAAATGCATTGTGTGTCAACTTACAGCAGATAGACTGCAGCTGTCAAGAAGACAGTTCACCACACCTTTTTGAGGGCAACTAGGAATGGAATAAATGCTAGCCCAGCCAGTGACCTGTCCCAAAGTGAATAAAAGCAAACACAAGCAAATTAAGTTGTAAATTCTAATTGATTGTTAATGGTTTTTCATATCTATGAGGAGAAATTTCTTAAAAAAAGGATCTTCAGCCTGATTTAATTTTGATGGTAGAGTTTATTTGTTTGCTAAAATTTGATCATCCACATGGAAAATGTGAACTCATAAACAGACAGATGCTAATAGCATGATTTGATCTGATAAGTTGTATCTTGTGTGTTTAGCTCCATGTCTTGTGACCCAGCTGAGCTGGGTAGTATTGCATAGTTTTGTGGGAACCTTAAAGTGAAATTGATTGAAATGGAAATACAACAGCAGCATGAAAGAGTATTTTACCAGTTGATTTCATTAAATCTAATCAGTTTGCTCTGAATTTCAAAGAACAATAGTTAAAACCAAAATCTACTTGGAGACTCATTTCCTACTTTGATTGTCAATTTAATTTGCTTTGAAATTAAAAATTGTGGCAATACATTATTGGAAAAATATGGTGATTAAATAATAATGAAAGACGAGATGCTGATTCACTATGGCCTCTGGATTTCATTGCTGGTGTAAAGTAATGTCAGCTCCAACATGTTTCAAATTTAAAAGGCTAAGAAACAAATAATCTGATGAATTTATCTATTTTGAGGTAACACTCATAAAAGCCATTGCATTTGAGTTGTTGGTCATGTATTTGTGGAATCTATTAATGTTAAATTCTTAAATATGGTATCTAAAGACCTTTAGAGCCATAGAGCCATGGAATCATACAGCCCAGAAATAGACCTTTGGCCCATCTCATCTATGCCCACTAGGTTCCCAAACTAAGTGAATTCCATTTGCCTGTGTTTGCCTCATGTCCCTCTAAACCATTCCTATTTATGTACTTGTCAAAATGTCTTTTAAATGTTTAACTGTACTGGCATCTATCAGTTCCTTTGGCAGTTCATTCTACATAAGACCCACCTTCTTTGTGAAAATGTTGCCAGTCAGGCCCCTCTGAAACCTGTTCCCTCTCACCTTAAACCTATGCCCTCTAGTTTTGAACTCCTCTAACATAGGTAAATGACCTTTGCAATTTACCTTATCTATGCCCCTCATAATTTTAAAACCTCTGTGAGGTCACTCCTCAACCTTCTGTGCTGTAGGAAAAATATGTCCCAGCCTAATTAATAACTCAAACCCTCCATTCCTGGCAACTTCCGGGTAAATCTTTTCTGAACCCTCTCTAATTTAATAAAATCCTTTTTGCAGCAGAGTGACTAGAACATCACGTAGTACTCCAGAAGAGGCCTTCCCAGTGCCCTGTACAACCACTTCATGATGTCTCAACTTCAATACTCAAAGCTCTGAGCAATGAAGGCAAGAGTACAAAATGTCTTTTTAACTACTTTTTCTATTTCTGATGCCACTTTGAAGGAACTATGCACCTGAACTCCTAGATCTCTCTGTTCAACAACACTCTTCAGGACCCTACCATTAACTGTGTGCAAATACCAAAATGCAACAACTTTGCATTTATCTAAATTTAACTCCATCTACCCCTCCTCAGCCCATTGGCCCAACTCTTCAAGATCATATTGTACTCTTAGACAACTTCACTGCCCACTATACTACCACATATTGGTGTTATCCACAAACCCACTCACCAGGTTTCCTGTATTTGTTTATATAAATCATTTATATAATTGACAAGTAACAGTGGACCTAGTAGTGATCCCTGAGGAGCACTGCTGCTCGCAGTTCTTCAGTCCAAAAACACCTCTCCATTACCAATCTCTGTCTCCTATCATCAAGACAATTTTGTATCCAGTTGGCTGGATCTCCCTGGATCCCATGCGATCCAACTATACTAACCAGTTTTCTATGTCAAACCTTGACAGTCCTTGAATCATAAAGGAAGAGGTATTATGGGGAGAAGGCAGGAGAATGAGCTTGGAAAACATATCAGCCAAAATTGAATGGATTAAAGGTCCAGATGGCACAAATGGTCTAATTCTGCTCCTATGTCTTTAATCCACTTGTACTTGAATGTCATGTGCTTTTGCATGAAAAAGAAAAATCCACAGTTCCTTGTACAGTATTGCAAGTAACCCCCAGACTTGAGCAAACATGGGAACTTCATATTGAGAAGACTTTGCATGGCCCTCAATGACCCAGCAGTAAAAACGTATTACATTACATACAAGCTGGATCTCTGGTCTGTGGCTGTTTCCCATCTGCTTGATGATGTTCTCATCCTGGACTTTATTGCTTATCAACTTTATGCAGTGGGCCCAGAGATGTCAACAGGTTAAATGCTTGTATCCACAGCAGACAATGACATTTAACTATCAAGGTTGAAGCGTTGGTTCATGGAGACTTTTGACAAGGATGATAATTGGATACCTCCACATGGATCCTTTACATTGTTGATAACAAAGTGTGGAGCTGGATGAACACAGCAGGCCAAGCAGCATCTTAGGAGCACAAAAGCTGATGTTTCGGGCCTAGACCCTTCATCAGAAAAGGGGGATGGGGAGAGGGTTCTGAAATAAATAGGGAGAGGGGGGCGGCGGATCAAAGATGGATAGAGGAGAAGATAGGTGGAGAGGAACTGACAAGTTAAAGGGGTTGGAGCCTGGAGAAGTGAGCATAGGTGGGGAGATAGGGAGGGGATAGGCCAGTCCAGGGAGGATGGACAGGTCAAGGGGGTGGGATGAGGTTAGTAGGTAGGAAATGGAGGTGCGGCTTGAGGTGGGAGGAGGGGATAGGTGAGAGGAAGAACAGATTAGGGAGGTGGGGATGAACTGGGCTGGTTTTGGAATGCAGTGAGGGGAGGGAAGATTTTGAAGCTTGTGAAACCCACATTGATACCATTGGGCTGCAGGATTCCCAAGCAGAATATGAGTTGCTGTTCCTGCAATCTTCGGGTGGCATCGTTGTGGCACTGCAGGAGGCCCAAGATGGACATGTCGTCTAAGGAATGGGAGGGGGAGTTGAAATGGTTTGCGACTGGGAGGTGCAGTTGTTTATTGCGAACTGAGCATAGGTGTCCTGCAAAGCAGTCCCCAAGCCTCTGCTTGGTTTCCCCAATGTAGAGGACGCCACGACAGGTACGGCGGATACAGAATACCACACTGGCAGATGTGCAGGTGAACATCTGCTTGATGTGGAAAGTCATCTTGGGGCCTGGGATGGGGGTGAGGGAGGAGGTGTGGGGGCAAGTGTAGCACTTCCTGTGGTTGCAGGGGAAGGTGCCGGGTGCAGTGGGTTTGGAGGGGAGTGCGGAGCAGACAAGGGAGTCACGGAGCGAATGGTCTCTCTGGAAAGCAGACAAGGGTGGGGATAGAAAAATGTCTTTGGCGGTGGGGTCAGATTGTAGATGGCGTAAGCGTTGGAGGATGATGCGTTGTACCCTTTACATTGTTGACTTGATTCATATTTCTGATGGACAAGCCATGTGGCATATAAGTAATAGGAAATTATAAGTGTGCTGAGAAGAATGCCTTCGCCCCTCATTCCTGCACCGCCCCCCCCTTAACCCTAGTAAGGCATTATCGCACATGAGATAACGGTGTGAAAATTTTCAAAATCCACGGTGTGAGGTAACCATGTCTGGAGCCTAATTAGGGAATGCAGGTTAGATTGATAGGGCTTACACCCCTGCAGAAGTGGAACAATACTGACTGATGAGTGAACAGACCCTGACTGACCCCTGCAGTTCTGTAACTGACCACTAAATCTCAGGGTGGTTACACAGGACCTGTGGAACTGACTGTGGCCTATTCCCTGGACTGTAATAATACAGAACTGCTGACCCTGCACATTCCAAATGGCAGACTTACCATGTCCAAGCCACTGAAATGAGATTGGACATTGGCCTTGACCTACTGTGTTAATATTCCCTGATTGATGACTGTCCCCCTTGACTTGGTGAAGGACTGTTCCTGTAGACTCTGAAACATTGTCATTTGGTTGAAGCACATGCATTGTGTTTGCTACATAGACAGCTGGCACATGGTATGGATGTCACATTGACATAACGCAGTATTGCGTAGCAAAATGCCTGGCCCCTTCGTTGATCATTGCTGGCAAAGATGACACGTTGCCTAGCTTTGCATCCATGTCAAATACTGGACAAGACGGAAGTACTGTGAGCCTGTAAGTTCTGAACAAGGTACCAATGTGCAAAAAGGCAGGGCAAGGCAGAGATACTGTGAGCATTGAAGAAAGCACAAAGGGAGTGAATGCTAAGAAAGCAACTAAGACCCTGTTCCAGTGTATGATTTGGCTATCTATCCCTGTGTGCAGAGTGATCTTGCAGTAGCAAAATGCTGAACAATATTATAAGTGAGGCAGAAACACGTCCTAATGATGTGGTACTTTGCTGGTGCTAACCTGCATGGACAAAGGGTTTGAGTGATTGTTGTCCTGAGGTGGTGGAAATGCTGGACAAGATAGAGGTGTGGAGAAGATACAGCAGCCAGATATCCAGTCATGACTTTCATGGTGGGAATTGTCACTGTTTAGTTTCTTTCCACTACCTGGGAAAGTAACAACTTGTATATAAGTCAGTTGATATTAAGTAACAAAAATTGCTGGTGAAGGTCAATAGGTCTGCCAGCATATGTGCAAAGGAAGCAGATTAACATTCTATGACTCTTCATCTTGCAATGACATTAAGTCATTGAGATCAGCCAGAAACTTCTGTTTTATTTCAGATTGCCAGCATCTGCAGTTCTTTGTATTATTTGAGATCAGGCAACATTGAGATATTAATGCATCCAAATATGCCCCTCACCACTGATGAAAAAGATTCTTATTGAGCTGTTGAAATCTTATGTGGACGGTTAGACATTTTCTTCTGGACATTGAGAATCCCAATCTGCCATTCATGCTGCATTTTCCCAACTGTCTTGCATTGCCTGTGATTTTCAGGGTTTGGGAAAACTGCCTATTGTTTCTGTTAGAGATTGCTGGGAGGAGATACTGTTGTACAAATCTTTGTACATCACTGTTATGCACCCTGTAGGTAATAGATACAGAAGCCTCAGTGTGCTGGTGGGGCAGAAGGCTACATTTTTTTTTGTTATGGAATTCTCACAGTGTGGCCATTCAGCCCAAAAGCCCACACCATCCCTCCAAACAGCATCCCACCTAGACCCATCACCCCATCATGTAACCCTGCATTTCCCATGGCTAAGCCACCTAACCTTGAAATCCCTGAATACTGTGGGTAATTTAGCATATAATTTAACATCTTTGGATAGTGAGAGGAAACCGGAGTACCTGGCGGAAACCCACACAGACACAGGGAGGACGTGCAAACCCCTCACTGACAGTTGCCCAAGGGTAGAATCAAGCCCGGGGCCTTGGCACTGTGAGGCAGCAGTGCTAATCACCGAGCCACCGTGAGCGAGGAGTCTGCTGGAGCCAGGTGGATAATGACTCCAATAATGTTTGCACTGATTAAGTAAAATGTTCCATCCTGAAGAGTTGGCAGCTTTTTTTAAAAAAAATTCTTATTGTTCCTGCTATCTTTAGGTCAGGTTATCATTTTATCATGTGATGTGATTTGATTTGATTTATCATTGTCACGTGTACTGAGATACAGTGAAAGGTATTGTTTTGCATGCTTTACAGGCAAATCTTGAAACTTGAAAGGGTTCACAAAAGATTGACAAGGATGACGCCAGGGTTGGAGGGTTTGAGCTTTAGGCAAAGGCTGAATTGGCTGGAACTATTTTCTCTGCAGTGTTGGAGGCTGAGAGGTGACCTTACAGAGGTTTATAAAATCATGAGAGGCATGGATAAGGTGAACAAACGAGGTCTTTTCTCCGGGGTGGGGAGTCCAAAATTAGAGGGCATAGGTTTAAGGTGAGAGGGGAAAGATTTAAAAGGGACCTAAGGGGTGACTGTTTCATGTAGAGGGTGGTGCTTGTATGGAATGAGCTGCCAGGGGAAGTAGTGGAGGCTGGGACAATTACAACATTTAAAAGGCATCTGGATGGATATGTGAAAAGGAAGTGTTTAGAGGGATATGAAACACATAACGGCAAACGGGACTAGATTAATTTGGGATGTCCAGTCGGCGTGGACAAGTTGCACCAAAAGGTCTGTTTTTGTGCTGTACAGCTCTATGACTCCTCTGAACCTAAATCATACCTTTCATAAGTACATCAGGTAGTAGAGCTTCATGCAGAATACAATGTTACAGCTGCAGAGAAGGTGCAAAAAAAAACTTCAATAAGTGAGAGGTCCATTCAAAAGTCTGATAACCGCATGGAAGAAGCTGTTCTTGAATCTTTTGGCATGTTTTCAAACTTCTATGTCTTCCGGATGGACAGGGTGGAAGAGAGTTTAGCCAGGTGTGGAAGGGGTCTTCAATTATGTTGGCTGCTTTTCCAAGGCAGCAGGAAACATAGATGGAATCAGTGGATTGAAGGCTAGTTTGTGTGATAGACTGGGCAGCGTTCACAACTTTGATTTTTGACTCATCTTTGACTTTGACCATATTCTTGGTTCGATGATTTCTGTGCGAGCAGATCAACCACTTAATATGGAGTATTCAACTTGTCTCCAACACTAGTAGCATTGGTTTTGATATAGCTGGTCCAAATATGGGTTTGGTGAGTGATAGCACTTAGATACCATTGAGAGTGCTCAGTGACAGTGATACTGTTGAGTGTAAGGTGAGATGGCTGTCTTTCTATGGTTTGTGATGGTTGTGACATTGCACATGGATGACCTAAATGTTGCCTATCACTTGGCAGGTGAAGTCTGGATATTATCGAGATTATCTGTAGGATCGGGTCAGCTAGTTGGAGAAGCTGTGAATGGAGTTGAACATCATACTTGTGAATTTATGATTGAAAGGAGCTCACTGATGAAGGAATCATGAAGAGATATTTGGATAGAAGATAACACCTGGAGCAATTATTGCATGTTTTCTTGGAACTATGATTACTGGCCTCCAACAATCATAATAAAAATCAATTGTGCCAGGTGCAACTCAGTTATTTCAGGATTCTCGCTTAATTTCATTGACCTAATATGCTACAGTTTATTAGTGCTATATTCAGATTAGTGGTGCTCTAACAAAAGTATGTGATGTCTCATCTTTGCCCTGGCATTCATCCCTTGTATTTTATTTTTGGCTTAAGGCTGTTATGAGGTCTAGAGTCAAGCAGTTCTGCTGGAATCTGAATTGAAATCCAGAATTTTGTTGAGGAGGTGTTGCTCGATACCACAGTTGAAGTCTCCTTAATCAATTCTGATTTTAAAAAAAGCTTGATAAAATTAATATTATCTGGGTTAGATTTACCCTTTGTTAATGGATTGAGATTGCATAAACGCTGTTGATGAATAGATGGAGAAGGTGAAATTTCAATCAATCACAAGCCTGGAATTAGAACCCTAGTATAGCGATGACAAATGAACTGCTGCCCATTCAGCATCCTTACTTGGTCTAATCGATGTGTGACTCCAGACCCGTGTCAATGTGGCTGAGTCTTAACTGCCCTCTGTGTAATTAGCAATGTACAATAAATTAGTTACACCCACATTTTAAAAAAATTCATTTGTGGCATGTGGGAGTCACTCACTAGGCAAGCATTTATTGTCCATCCCCAGTTGCCCAGGGGGCAGTTAGGAGTCAACCACGTTGCTGTGGGCCTGGAGTCACACATAGGGCAGACCAGGTAAGGATGACAGTTTCCCTTTCTAAAGGACATTTTTGAATCAGATGTGTGTTTTAACAATGGATTCATGGTCATCATTAGACTCTTAATTCCAGTTTTTTTCAATTAAATTCAGATTCCACCCTCTGCCCTAGTGGGATTCAAACCCAGGAGCCCAGGACATTATCTGGATCTCTGGGTTAATAGTCCAGTGATAATATTGCTAGATCATTGCTTGCCCTTAATCTCATGAATGAATAAAAAGAAACTAACTGTACTGCTACAGCTTGGTTGTGGCGATCAATGCCTTAAAGAAAATATTTCAGTTATAATTTTAACACTTGCAAAATAGAGATGACAACATTACAATGTGTATCACTTCAGTTCTCACCAGCAAGCATATCATTCCATTAAAAGTGACCAGGTGAGATGTTGAGTGGGGAAGCAGAAAATTATGACCATCAAATGTGAGTGATCTGCATAGAAGTAGACTGAAAGCAAAATATATAGAGATGAAATGAAGGAATAACACAAGCACAAGCTGTACAATAGCCAGAACAATACCGAACATTCAAATTACAGTGTCTTGTTGAACAAAGCATCAAAACAACACCATGAAAGAAGAAAGCAGCAGATCCAAGACTGTTTCAGTTCTAGTGATTCCATGGTCTGATTTCTTTTGGACTAAAGGTTTCTTCCCAGCGGTAGGGCAAGAAATATTGTCAGATTGCATTCCCAATTTCCTATGAAGGTCATAGGTGGAATTTGTGACCTATGACACATGCTGATAATTTAGTGGTCTCCTGGCAATACAAGACCAACTTGAGGAAAAGTGAAAAAAGGAATCCAAATTAAACCTGCAGGAAGCAGAACAGCATGAGTGGGGAGTGGAAAAGTAGAGAAAAATAAATCAGAAATGTGTGCATTGGTTTTAGTGAACTATGTCTGCATTGTCAATGTTTTGAATTACATTCTGACCTGAAAGAAATTATTTTAATTTTATTCACTTGTGGGACGTGGACATCGCTGGCTGGGGCAGCATTTATTACCTGTATCTAGTTGCCCTTGAGAAGATGGTGGTGAGCTGTCTTCCTGAACCGCTGCAGTCCTCGTGCTCTAGGTTGACCCACAATGCCCTAAGGGAGGGAATTCCAGGATTTTGATCCAGCGACATGGAAGGAACTTCAATATATTTCCAAGTCAAGATGGTGCCTGGTTTAGAAGGGAACTTAAGAGTGGTGTCATTCCCATGTATCTGCTGTCCTTTTCTTTCATGATAGAAGTGGTCATAGGTTTGGAAGGTTCTGTCTCAGGCTGTTTGATGAATTTCTGCAGTGCATCTTGTAGGTAGTCCACACTGCTGCTACTGAGCATTGGTGGTGGTGGGAATGTGTGTCTGTGAATGCAGTGCCAATCAACTGAGCTGTTTTGTCCTGGATGGCATCAAGCTTCTTGAGTGATGTTGGAGCTGCACCTCTCCAGGCAAATGGGGAATATTCCTTCACACTTCTGACTAGTGCCTTGTAGATGGTGGACAGGCTTTGGGGAGTGGGGAGGTGAATTACTTGCCACAGTATCCTGAGTCTCTGACTTGCTTTTGTAGCCAATGTGTTTCTACGGCAGGTCCAGTTGAGTTTCTGGTCAATAGTAACCTCAAGGACGTTGATAGTGGGGACATTCAGTGATGGTAATGCTACTGAATCTTCTGGAGGAGGTTAAGATAGATCATCCACTTGGCACTTCTGGCTGAAAATTGCTGCAAACGCTTCAGCCTTACCTTTTGCACTGATCTGATGGGCTCTTCCATCATTGAGGATGGGGATATTTGTGGAACCTTCTCCTCCAATGAATTGTTTAGTTGTCCAGCACCATTCACAAGTGGATGCGTCGGGACTGCAGAGCTTAGAGCTGCTGTGTTGGTTGTGGGAGCACTTACCTTTGCCTATCACTTGCTGCTTGCGCTGTTTGGCATGCAAGTCGTCCTCTTTGATAGCTTCACCACATTGACACCATATTTTTAGATATACCTGGTGCTACTCCTGGCATGCCCTTCTCTACTCTCCATTGAATTGTTGCTTTATTTGTCATATTAAAAACATTACACACTCCAACAATAATCCAATTTCTGCACACTGTATGAAAGAGGGAGAGAGAATTCAGCTAAGTTCATAAGCCCTGAAGAAAGACATCAAGATTGTGGAGCAGAATAGCAATTTTGGTAAATTATATAGCTTGTGTCAGAAGAGGATAAAGGATTTAATAAAAGTGATGGGGAAATCCAGCCAAAGAGCCCGTTAGTAGATTCTTCAAGGCTTGTTTCTGGGCCCTTGCTGCTTGTGGTGTCTATTAATGATTTGAACCTAAACGTAAGAGTGATTATCAAGACGTTTGTGAATGATATCAGAATGGTGAGCAGTGAGGGGGACAGACAGAAACTGCAGGAAGATTTCAATGGAACTGGTCAGAAGTACAGAGCAGTGGCAAGTAGAATTCAACTAGAAAAAGTATGAGGTAACACACTTGGAAAAGAGTAATTACACTGTGAATACTAGGGGCCTGGAAAATACTGAAGATCAAGGGGACCTTGTTATGCTTATTCACAGACCCTGAAGATAGCAAGGCAGTTAGCTGAGGTGATGAAGAAGACATATGGGAATGCCTTTATTAGCTGAGGCATAGAATACAAAAGCGAGCAGGTTATGCTGGAACTGTATAAATTGCTCTTTAGGTTACATCTGGAGTACCTTATAAAAAAGATTTGATTGCATTAGAGAGGGTGCAGAGGAGATTAATAAGGATGATCCCTGGGCTGGAGGGCCTGAGCTCTGAGGAAAGGTTGGATAGGCTGGGACAATCTGCTTTGGAGCAGTAGCGGTAGAAAGGGAACCTGATAGATGTATATAAGGCTATGAGGGGTGTAGACAGTGTGACTAGAAAGGCACTTTCTTCATTAGGATGGAAGTCAGTGACTAGGGGCAATTAAGGTTAGAGATTGAAGGTGAGGGGGAGAGTTCAGGACAGTTCTTTTGATCTAGAGAGTAATAGGTGTCTGGAATTCACGGACTGAAGAGATGGTTGAGTTAAAAACTCATGTAACATTTGAGTAGAGTTTCGATATCCAATTGCGTTGCCATAGTCTCCGGGGCTATAAGCCTAGAGCTAGATGCATCTTGTCAGATGTTTGTTGACTGGTATGGATACACAGGCTGAATGGTTTCCATCTGTGCTGTCAATATCTATGAGTCTACTTGGTGGCTTGATATGAGGTTGTTGACTTGCTTGCTGAGCTGGCTTGTTATCATTCTGATGTTTTGTCACCATGCTAGGTAACATCATCAGTGAGGCCTCCGATGAAGTGATGTTGTTCTACTCCGCTTGGAATTTATACATTCGGGTCCATTGTGGTGAGTAGTGTCATTTCCGGTTTTGTTCTGTTTGGGTTTGTAAATGGGGTCCAATTCTATATGTTTGTTGATTGCGTTATGGGTTGAGAATCGTCAAGCATATAGAATTGGACCCCACATACAAACCCATACACAACAAAACTGAAAATGACACAACTCACCGTAACGGACTGGACAGTATAAATTCCAAGTGGAGTAGAACAACATCATTTCATCAGAGACCACACAGATATTGTTACTGAGCATGGTGACGAAACGTCTGAACGAAAACGAGGCAGCTCAGTGAGCAAGTCAGCAAAATCACCCTCAATCTCAGCTACAAATCTTTGCTCAAACCTTAAAGGTATTTTGACATGCATGCCTTGATCATCCTCCTATACCATGTCCTCAGCAATGCCTAATACAAGTGGAACATTGAATACAATACCACTCGATGGGCACGTTCAGAGGAGTGGAAAATAAACTTGAATCTACTTACTTTTAAGTACTCCCTGTAGGCAAATATCATCATGTAACACCATAACAATGTTTGAAGCATTTACCTTTTATAACCAGTCAGGTCCTTTGGTGGTTTTTCAGAATCTGAGCCCATTTGGCCACATGTCCCAGCACCATTTTTTTCATGCTTTTATGTAAGAATGTTTTGCCCAATAAATGCCAAAATGTTGCTGCTGTTGTGTAAGCACTTCAGGACACTGGAGCAATGCTGCATTGATCTCACAGAGCTGTTCCTACCTCCCAATAAAATGTTGAGTATGAGTGTAGTTGGTGAGAAAGAAACAGATAGAAAGAGAGAAAAACATGCAGAGAAATGTGAAGTGGATGAATTAGAATTAAGTGATAAAGTTCGTGGAATACCCTTTGATGTACAGCAAAATGTGACCTGTATATCGTATACCTCTATACAGTAAAATGTATATCTTGGATTACCGTGTATTTAGACTTAATATTGTATGGGTTATAGGTAGGGTTAATAGTAGGTGTCTTTTCCCTAGAATGAGGGATTTCAAGACTCGGGGACATGTTTTGAGGGTGACAGGAGAGAGTTTCTAAAAAAGTGCATTTTTTTTAAATAGAGAGGGTGATTCACACGTGGAATGAACTTCCTGAGGAAGTGTGGTTGCGGGCACAGTTACAAAATTTAAAAGACTCTTCGGTGATAAATGAAAAGGAGAAGTTTGAAGGGATATGGACCAGGAGTTGGTAGGTGGGATTAGTTTAGTTTGACATTAGGTTCGGCATGGACTAGTTGGGCCAAAGGGTCTGTTTCAGTGCTTGGGAGTAAGTTTGCCTGTTGTGGTCCCACTATGAGAACATTTTACTGACAACGTGACTAAAAGCAGATATGCCGCTCACTCAAAGGAAATGGGCAATCAACTGCTGTAATCAAATAATTTACTATTTTGCTGCGTCACCAGCATTGTGGCATGGCAGGGTGTATTTTCGCCATTGGGCAGGCCAACAGCCCTAAATGGGACACTCATCTAGATGTAACTGATGGGTGGTGGGGGAGTGGTGTACAGAGAATGAGAAGACAACATTAATAAGGGACCATGGTCAACATTAACAACCCATGCCTCTAAAAACTCTATTCCCGCTTTCCCTGAGTCGGGCTTCCTCTCTGAACCCCGCTCGCTGATTTTTTTTTTTCACCTACCACAATCCCCCAGACCACCTTCATACCTCAATCACAACCACTCTCCTGGTAATGTTGCTGTGCAATCAGAGATGCTAGCCTTTGATATTGGACCACAGCTTGGAGACCCACCATCTATCTTTAATCAGATAATGGGACTGCACATGGCCAATTATGAGGCCCAACACTCTGGCAGATTTTCTGAGTGGACCCCTCTGCTCACAAGTGTCACCTCAGAATAACGGATAACAAAGTGTGGAGCTGGATGAACACAGCAGGCCAAGCAGCATCTCAGGAGCACAAAAGCTGACGTTTCAGGCCTAGACCCTTCATCAGAGAACTTGCTTTTCACACTGATGCCAGTGTACACAGCTGCTAAAAATTAGGCCGCTATTTGATTGATTTTCTACAAGCATGAAAACAGATATCTCTAACACACCTCTAAATTTCAATTTGATATTGATATATCTCACATCCAACATTGCAAACAAAAATTATCAGATTTAGCTGAGTGAAACTAGACTTTTTAAAAAATCCTTTTTTCACTGTTTTGTATCTTTTTGTAAGTATGATTGCTAAACTGTACAACTTAGCACTCTTAAAAGATTTCACACATCTCTGGCTAAGTTAAACCTTTGTTTCATTATCACATAACATTGAGCATAAAACAATCCTCAAGTGTCTGAATTTTATCACACAAGACAAATTTAATGAACTTTTATTATAGTTGATGACAGTTGATGGGCACTTCTGCTTAATTAAGGGAGAAGAAAATCTAATTTCCTTCTGAGATGTAAATATTCTGCATAATACAAGAATGAAGTCAGATTGTGTCATTCACTGGTATTACTGTTAGGCAGTTGGCAAGTTCACTAAGCTTAATATGTATTAGTTTATTGGGCTGGCTGGCTAGTTTGTGACGTAGCATAATACCAGTAGGGTGAGTTCAATTTTTACACCAGTTGAGGATGCCAGAAAGGACTCTCCTTTTGCCTGAGGCATGGTGGCCCTCAGGTCAAACTACCACTGATCAACTCTCTGATGACGAAGCAGACCTATTGAACATGGGAACTTTACATATTTGCAACCATATAAAGAAACAAATTTCTTCGATATGTTCAACAACATTGCCATTTGTGAGTTAGCACGTGTAGAAATTATAACAGAGATAACAAGGTGTGGAGCTGGATGAACACAGCAGGCCAAGCAGCGTCAGAGGAGCAGGAATGCTGACGTTTCGGGTCCGGACCCTTCAGAAATGGGGGATGAGAAGGGGATTCTGAAATAAATAGAGAGAGAATGGGAGGAGGATGGAAGATGGATAAAGGAGCAGATAGGTGGAGAGGACACGGACAAGACAAGGAGGCAGGGATGGAGCCAGTAAAGGTGAGTGTAGGTGGGGAGTTAAGATGGGGGTTGACCAGTCCAGGCAAGAGAGACAGGTGAAGGAGGTGGGGATGAGGCTGGTAGTTAGGAGGTGAGGGTGGGGGTTGAGGCAGGAAGAGTGGATAGGTGGGAGGAAGGACGGGTTGGGGGGGGGGGGGGGAAGGCTGGGCTGGTTTTGGGATGCAGTAGGTGTTGAGGAGATTTGAACATAGAACATAGAACAGTACAGCACAGAACAGGCCCTTCAGCCCACAATGTTGTGCCGACCATTGATCCTCATGGATGCACCCTCAAATTTCTGTGACCATATGCATGTCCAGCAGTCTCTTAAATGACCCCAATGACCTTGCTTCCACAACTGCTGCTGGCAACGCATTCCATGCTCTCACAACTCTCTGCGTAAAGAACCTGCCTCTGACATCCCCTCTATACTTTCCACCAACCAGCTTAAAACTATGACCCCTCGTGCTAGCCATTTCTGCCCTGGGAAATAGTCTCTGGCTATCGACTCTATCTATGCCTCTCATTATCTTGTATACCTCAATTAGGTCCCCTCTCCTCCTCCTTTTCTCCAATGAAAAGAGACCGAGCTCAGTCAACCTCTCTTCATAAGATAAGCCCTCCAGTCCAGGCAGCATCCTGGTAAACCTCCTCTGAACCCTCTCCAAAGCATCCACATCTTTCCTATAATAGGGCGCCCAGAACTGGACGCAGTATTCCAAGTGCGGTCTAACCAAAGTTTTATAGAGCTGCAACAAGATCTCACGACTCTTAAACTCAATCCCCCTGTTAATGAAAGCCAAAACACCATATGCTTTCTTAACAACCCTGTCCACTTGGGTGGCCATTTTAAGGGATCTATGTATCTGCACACCAAGATCCCTCTGTTCCTCCACGCTGCCAAGAATCCTATCCTTAATCCTGTACTCAGCTTTCAAATTCGACCTTCCAAAATGCATCACCTCGCATTTATCCAGGTTGAACTCCATCTGCCACCTCTCAGCCCATCTCTGCATCCTGTCAATGTCCCGCTGCAGCCTACAACAGCCCTCTACACTGTCAACGACACCTCCGACCTTTGTGTCGTCTGCAAACTTGCTGACCCATCCTTCAATTCCCTCGTCCAAGTCATTAATAAAAATTACAAACAGTAGAGGCCCAAGGACAGAGCCCTGTGGAACCCCACTCACCACTGACTTCCAGGCAGAATATTTTCCTTCTACTACCACACGCTGTCTTCTGTTGGCCAGCCAATTCTGTATCCAAGCAGCTAAGTTCCCCTGTATCCCATTCCTCCTGACCTTCTGAATGAGCCTTCCATGGGGAACCTTATCAAATGCCTTACTGAAGTCCATATACACCACATCCATAGCTCGACCCTCATCAACCTTACTAGTCACATCCTCAAAAAACTCGATAAGGTTTGTAAGGCATGACCTACCCCTCACAAAGCCGTGTTGACTGTATTTGATCAAGCCATGCTCTTCCAGATGGTCATAAATCTTATCCCTCAGAATCCTTTCTAACACCTTGCAGACGACAGACGTGAGACTTACCGGTCTATAATTGCCGGGGATTTCCCTATTTCCTTTCTTGAAGAGAGGAATTACATTTGCCTCTCTCCAGTCCTCAGGTACGACTCCAGTGGAGAGCGAGGATGCAAAGATCTTCGCAAGTGGCGAAGCAATTGCATTTCTCGCTTCCCAAAGCAGCCGAGGACAAATCTGATCCGGGCCTGGCGACTTGTCAATCTTAATGTTTGACAAAATTTTCAGTACATCAGCTTCCTCTATCTCTATCCATTCCAGCATGCACACCTGCTCTTCAAAGGTTTCATTCACTACACAGTTCGATTCTTTCGTAAAGACAGAAGCAAAAAACTCATTTAGGGCTTCCCCTACCTCCTCAGGCTCCACACACAAGTTCCCTATGCTATCCCTGATCGGCCCTACTCTTTCTTTGACCATTCTCTTGTTCTCTTGATGGAATTTGGAAGCTTGTGAAGTCCACATTGCTACCATTGCGCTGCAGGGTTCCCAAGCACCATGTGAGGTTCCTGCACCCTTTGGTGGCATCATTGGAGTTGAGAATAGGGGGTGCCATTTTTTTAGGAAGTTGGGTGAGAAGAGGTGTATTCTAGGTGGCTGTGGGAGTCCATGGGCTTGAAATGGATATCGGCTTCCAAGTGGTTGCCAGAGATGGAAACAGAGAGGTCCAGGAAAGAGAGAGTGGTATTGGAGATGGTCCAGGTGAACTTAAGGTTGAAGCGGAAGGTGTTAGTGAAGTGGATGAACTGTTCGAGTTCCTTGTGCAAGCACGAGGCGGCGCCGATACAGTCATCAATGTAACGGAGGAAGAGTTGGGGGATAGGGTTAGTGTAGCTTCAGAAGAGGGATTGTTAACATGCAAACAAAAACTGAGGCTGCTTCCTTTGCATTTACTGTTGACATGGACAGATAGTCTAAGTAAATATGTTTGAGACTGTATTAACTTGCCTTTTATCTCATGTTATGGTAAAAGAGGAGGCAATTTAAACACTTGATGGAGGATGTATTGGATTGGGCTGCATTTACTAAAACTGTACTAAGATAGTGGATCAGAACTGGTGAGATGCAGCTGAGGATACAGATGGATTTGAGAGTTCAAATTGTAGAGGCTGCACCCAAAGTTTTCCAGCTTTTCTAAGACTCAAGAGTGTGCCAGACGCTGGAGAACGCGACAGTCTGTTCAGAAAAGATTGTTAAGGTAAATCCAGCATCTACTGCCCCGTCAATTTAACCATGGTGGCGGGAAAGCAACTAGAAGCAATAATGCTGCGGTAATGAATTGGATTAGTAATTGAGAGGCCCAGAATAATGTTCAGGAAGCATGGGTTCAAAGTCCAGCATAGCAGCTGATGGAATTTGAATCCAGTTATGAATGTCCAGAATTGAAAGTTGTTCTCAGTGGTTGTGCTCATGGAATTATAGATTGTTACAAAAGCACACCTTGTTCACTAATGTCATTTTCCTTTAGGACACAAAATCTATAAACTTTAGCTAGTCTTGCTTACGCTTGACTTTAGAGTCACAGAAATTTGTTGTTGACTCTTAACTACTTTCTGAAACGGCTTGTCAAACCGTTCAATTCAAGGACAGTTAGAGATGGGACAAAAATGCTGGGCTTTGCCAGCAATGCCCACATCCCAGGAAAGAATAAATTCCTGAATTAAAGAATAAATTTAGGTGTACAAGGTAATGAGAGGCATAGATAGAGTCGATAGCCAGAGACTTTTCCCCAGGGCAGGATTGACTGCCACGAGGGGTCATAGTTTTAAGGAGTTAGGAGGAAGGTATAGAGGAGACGTCAGAGGGAGGTTCTTCACCCAGAGAGTTGTGAGCGCATGGAATAGTTTACCAGTGGTAGTCGTGGAAGCAGAGTCATTAGTGACATTTAAGCGACTGCTGGACATGCACATGGACAGCAGTGAATTGAGGGGAATGTAGGTTAGTTTATTTTGTTTTTGGATTAGGATTATTCCACGGCACAACATCGTGGGCCGAAGGGCCTGTACTGTGCTGTACTTTTCTATGTTCTATTCTCAGTTGTTACAGGTAAGTGTGGAGATAGAATAGGTCCTCCTCTTTTAACCCACAAATGGTTGGTTGCAATAAATAGTTTAGTCTCTTCTTAGCACACAGCTAACATACTTCAATTTAAACTTAGGTAACTGGATCAAAATGCAAAAACTAATTCCAAAGTTTTCTTGAGTGAAATACATTTCATTAGCTACTAACCTGAAAACAAACATCAACACACATAAAAAAAAAGTTCAAAATGGAACAAATATTGGTATGGAAGTATAGGCTGCTCATTTTTTTCCAAAAGGAAGATTTTAAACCTGAGGCTGGTTGTTATCATTACTATCTTGTTTCTTCATTAGCTGTGAAGTTTCCAGATATCCTTGCATTTTTTGTAAATAGTTTTCAACAGACATTGGTGTCAAGGTTGAGAGAGACAGGAAGACAAAGGGACCTACCAGCTTCTTGCTAATAGTTCACATTTATTTACTTCTCAATCTTGTTATTCAAAGCAACAGTTGCTCTAGGTCTGTTTGTATATTTTGAGTCTGATTCATTGTGCTTCAAAACTGAATATTCTGCAAGTATCCTTTCATTTTGCCAATAGGTAAATTAATCATGCTAGCATGGATTAAACCAGTGGTGAATATTCATTGATAACAAAGTATGGAGCTGGATGAACACAGCAGGCCAAGCAGCATCTTAGGAGCACAAAAGCTGACGTTTCGGGCCTACACCCGTCAGCTGATTCAGTTAGCTGGTTTCAGTTTCACATAGCATAGTAATCTCAATGCAGTTGGTTTTATTTGTTTTGTATGGGTTACTTGGACTTCACTCATTCCATGGTCAGTGGATTAAAAAGCCCCTTTCGGTCAGTATTTGAGATAACAAGGTGTAGAGCTAGATGATCACAGCAGGCCAGCAACATCTTCGGAGCAGGAAAGCTGACGGGAAGGGTCTAGGCCCGAAACATCAGCGTTTGTGCTCCTAAGATGCTGCTTGGCCTACTGTGTTCATTCAGCGGGACACTTTGTATCTCGGATTCTCGAGCATCTGCAGTTCCTGCTATCTCTTAGGTCAGCATTTGGCCTTTTTAGCCATTCAGTCCATGAAAGTCTCAGTTACTAACATCAGAAAATGAAGAATAAACATTGATCGTCTATTTTTATTAAAATCATTACATGATCCCTTGGGTGAATGCAGGATATTTAAAGAAAGCCAGTGCGGAAAATCATTAACTAAAACAAAAAAAAGAAAACTGGGAACTGTGGATGCTGGAAATCTAAAACAAAAACATAAATTGCTGGAGAAACTTGGTAGGTCTGGCCTGAGCAAGTGTCGCTGGACTGGAAACATTAACCTTGTTTTTGCCTCTCCGGATGCTGCCAGAACCTGCTAAATTTCTCCGACAATTTCTGTTTTTGTTTCATTTTTAACTAAGTTGCTTTAGTTTTTTGATGATGTAACAGTGAACACTGAAGTAGGCAATGCTACTGATGTAAAAAGTAAAGTCTCCATAGTGTCACTCCTTTGTTAGAGAGAAGACTGGTGGTGAGTGAAATAACTCTACAGAGGCCAGTACCCCATCACCAAGCCACCCTTTTCCACATATACTTATATGTGGAAAGCCCTTGACAATCATCCAGCTCCCTTAGATCAGCACCCAGAGTATGAGGATGCCTGACAATCCTTTTTTTTTAATTTTTCAGCCAGGCATCCCTGATTTGGCCTGTGAACCTGGTCCAATTGGGGAACATGTCTTCTATGAGGTCCACATGGATGAAGTTGTTACAATTGTTACATCCCTCCCCCTCTGAGTCTGAGGACTTAGGCCAGCTCTTGTTTTTGTATCTCCTCTTGGGGTGTTTTACCACTGTGTCATCTTCTTCTGATTCTGCCTAGGACACAGGCGGCACGTAACGCGCAGTAGCTCGGTCTTGTGCATGGAGCATCTAGGAAGAAATTGATTCTCTTCCATGGACACAACAAAGATGTGAAGGTGGTGATGTCTGCCATGTCCATCCATACAGCCAACTGAGCTAAATGACCAGTCCACCCCTGTGCTGATGTAGTGTGAATGATTTCCAGAAATCACTGAGTAAAATGCTGCAAAATAACACAATGCTGCAAAAGAAACTTGTGAGCAAAGTTAGATCTCATAGAATTGAAGCGGTAAAATAGAAAAAATGCATATGAAATTGGCTGAGTGACATGAAACAGAGTAGTGATTAATGCTTGCTTTTCAGACTGCATCAGGGTTTATGGTGGAGTTCCTCAAGGGTCAGTATTGGGACCTCTGCTCTTTCTGATATATATTCATGACCCAGACCTTGATTTCACATCCTCATAACTCTCTGTGCAAAGAAATCCCTCCTGCTGTCAGTTCTAAATCTTTTTGATGAAGTAAACCTTATTAAAGACCTTGCATATGGATTGAACTGTATGCTTTATGTGCTATGTTCTACTTTTCCATAAAGATTATTTTTTACATCAATCTACAATCTCTGTTGTTGCAAAAATAAATTTTATTTTTTAAGCTTTTTGTATCTTTCTGACAAAATACTTTAGTGAATTGAAGTTGTCCCCTTCTTAATGTGAAAGTTGTTTGTGGCATAGAAACAGAAAATAGGATCAAGAGCTTGCCATTTGGTCACTTAAGCCTGCCATTCATTATGATCGTGGTTGACCATCCAACTCAGTGCCCTGTTTTTGCTTTCTCCCCCATATCACTTGATTCCTTCAGTTCCAAGAACCATATTAACATCTTCCTCGAAAGTCTTCAATGTTTTGGCCATAACAGTTTTATGTGACTGAAAATTCTACAGGTTTATCGTTCTTTAGGTGAATAAATTTCTCCTCAGTTCTGTCCTAGGAGGAAAACTACAACAAACTGCCATTCCTAGATGTCACAGTAGAGCGAACAGCCAATGGGGAACTTCAAACCAGCGTCTACAGGAAAACAACACATACGGACCAAATACTGAACTACAGGAGCAACCATCCCAACACCCACAAACAAAGCTGCATTAGAACATTATTCCAACGAGCCACCACACACTGCAGCACAGAGGAACTACGCAGAGCAGAGGAAAATCACCTATACAGCGTATTCAAAAAGAATGGGTACCCTATGAACTCAGTCCGCCGATTCCTCAGCAATAAACCCAAACAAACAGACAAAACGGGCTCAGAAACCATAACCACTCTCCCCTACATCAAAGACATTTCCGAAATGACTGCCAGACTACTCGGACCTCTTGGCGTCAGGGTAGCCCACAAACCCACCAACACACTGAAACAGCAGCTAATGAACTTAAAAGACCCTTTACAGACAACAAATAAAACGAACGTCGTCTACAAAATACCTTGCAAGAACTGTGACAAACACTACATTGGACAAACTGGCAGAAAGCTAGCCACCAGCATACATGAACATCAACTAGCCACAAAATGACATGACCCACTATCACTCGTATCCTTACATACAGATGAGGAAGGACACCACTTTGATTGGGACAACACATCCATCTGAGGACAAGCCAAACAGAGACACGCACGAGAATTCCTAGAAGCATGGCATTCCAACTGGAACTCCATCAACAAACACATTGATTTGGAGCCGATCTACCATCCCCTGAGAAAAAGAACAGGAAATGACATCACCAATGCAGGAAATGACATCACCAACCCAAGGAAACCTAACCAGATAAATAGAAAGCGGGACATAACACCAGCGCTTCGTCGGAGGCTCATTGATAATGTTACCTAGTATGGTGACGAAACTTCTGAAAACGAACCTTCCAGCTCAGCGAGCAAACTCACATCCAGAACCTCAACCTGAGCTACAAATCTTCTCAAAACTCATTGATTTTTACTAGCTGGTACTGAGTGAGTAGAATTGTTCAGAGATTTAAACTGCTGCTTGAAGTTGGTGAAGTTTGCATTGAGTGATGGAGCCCATGGTGCGTGTCTTAGCTTTGACTTTAAAGTTCCACCCAGGTTCCTTGTTCTGGTTTTCAACTGTCTTTCTCTATAACATTTCAAAGAGAATGAGCCGAGACAACACAGGGGAGCACTGGCAGCTCCCAAAGGATGGAGGAAGATGGGGACAAAACCATTCAGTGGAAGGCTGATGTGTAATGAGACAGACTGGACAAGGGACCTTAAGGTGAAGGAAACCCAAGGCGACAGTGATCACCATATGATAGAATTCGCCTTGCAGTTTGAGAGCGAGAAGCTTGAATCAGATGTAACGGTATTACAATTCAGTGAAGATAATTGCAAAGCCATAAGGGAGGAGCTGGCCAGAATTGATTGGAAGTGCAACAAAACAAGGAAGATGGTGGAACAGCAAAGGTAATTTAGGAGGCACAGCAGAAATTCATCGCAAGGAAGAAGAAACAGACTATGGGGAGGACAAGGCAGCCATGACTTGTATGGTCAGGCACAGCGTAAAATAAATGTGGGGTGAAGACTAGTGGGAAGCCAGAGGATTGGAAAGCCTTTAAAAATTGGCAGAGGAGAAGTGAAAAAGCAATGGGGGAAAGGGGGTGGGAGAAGATGAAATATGAGGGTAAGCTAGCTAGTAATATAAAATAAGATTGCAAGAGTTTGTTTGGCTACATAAAAGACAAGAGAGAGATAAGAGAGAACATTGGACCACTGGAAAATGGCATTGGAGAAGTAATAACAGGGAACAAAAAAATCAGTAATGGAACTGAATAAGTACTTTTCATCAATCTTCATGGTGGAAGACATCAGTAGCATATGAGAACTTATGGCTTTATGGTGTAACTCCACTATTCAGCAGCATCTGATAGATGATGTTGGTCTTTACACTATTGACAATGTTGTCCCCAGCCTGCTCTGAGACCAATATCTAACGCTGAACCTGTTTTTTAAAAAAATACCTTACTAGGCAAATAGAGTATGGATTGGAGTGTTGGGCTACATAGCATACTACATGAAGAATTTACACTTCAACGTGGCGCCAACAATAATTCACCGGAATATCTTCCTGGGAGGATACAAAAAAAGCTTGAAAATTTGTATTTATTTTTGTTACAACTTAGGTTTGCTTACAACTGCTGGTAAGTTTCTGTGACCACCACCTTTGTGAGACAGAGACCTTGCACACATGGTTTAGGATGAATCAGAAGACTATTACCATTCAGAGAATGGTGAACCTATTGAATTCTCTGCCACAGAAAGTGATTGAGGCCAAAACCGAATTAGAATTAGAATTGGCTTTATTGTCACATTGAATTTTTTCAAGGAGTTAGATATCGTTCTTAGGGCTAAAGACATCAAAAGGCGTGGGGCGTAAGGGGAACAGTTACCTAGCTGGATGATCAACCATGATCCATATTGAATGACAGAACAAGCTTGAAGGGCTGAATGGCTAAATTCTGCTCCTATTATCTACATTTCTCTAAAAAGACAAATAAGAGTGCTTTACCCAGGGGGTGCTTATACAGGCTTTCCCTTAAAACAAATTATTTATTTCTCTTTAGAGTGGCTGCAAAATTCAGAGGGAGAAGAATTTTGATTATCTTTAATTTAAGGAACAGTTTGCAAGAGTGACACACAAAATTCTTGTTCATATGTTATTCAGCTAAGCTAGAACTGTAGAGGCAATCTATTGCTAGTAGCCAAACAGTGCATGTGGCCAGGCACACTGCCTTTCTAATCTTCTAAGCTGTCTGGGACCGATCCTATACCAAAAGATGACGTATCATGTCTATGCCAGCTTTCCATTTACAATGTGTCAGTAAGGTCACTGCTGAAACGGTCAGCAGAACAGCTTGTTATAAAGGCTTTCCCAGGGCCCAGCTGTACTAACAGCAGATCAAACAGCAGTTTTACGCTTTATCTGGATTTCTAATGTCATGGGGGCGAGAGACTGCACGCTTGTACGCCTCTGAGCATCTTCAGAGAGTGAAGACATTTACCATAACAGGAAACATTTTCATTCAATGAATATGCAGCTGCTGTTATTGCTGTTGATCCAAAAGCTACTGCTGGCGTTGCTGGCTCCCCTGTATCAGTGATGTCATCCTACTGTCCACCTTTTTCTTTAATATCACTAAGTCCTATCTTGGCTTATACCTTGCTGCCCCTTCTGTTTCTCCTTACAGATCAGTTATTTCTTACTTTTCCTTCACTTTGGTTTCAGATTCTGAGATTATTTGTACAATGTGCTTCAATACTGTGAATTTAACATTGACTCATTTGGAAAATAAATGCTTTTCTTTCTTCCAGAAATCCCATGATTAGCTCATTTAAGATAATGGTGGGTCTGGAGAAGGGTCTTTCTCCAATAATTAATGTACAGTAACTGGGAAACCTGGGAAAAAAACAGAGGCGGAAGAAAGTGAACCTGAGGGTGCACGTGAGGAATTTCAATGTTGTGCCTCTTGTGGTACAATTCATTTAATATGAACTGCTATACATCAAGAAAGTTTAAAGGTGACCTGCTCTAAAACCTTTGCCAGCATGTAGACAGGGGAAGACATGACTCCACCAGGAACAAGCAGCAAAACCTTTCAGAGAATGCTAGAAATATGCAGAAAGAAGTTAGAAACACAGTTTTTTTTATTCAGTCATGGGGTCTTGCTGGCTAGCCCATCATTTATTGCTGATCAGTGTTTACCCCTGAGAAAGTGATGGTGACCTGCCTTCTTGAACAACTGCAGCCCATGTTATTAGAGAGGGAATTCCAAGATTTTGACCCAGCAACAATATATTTCCAAGTCAGGATGAAGAGTAGCTTGGAGGAGAACTTGCAATACGAGAAGTGAATGGCAAGACATCAACAACTAGAATATTTTGGATGGAAGGGGCTTAGAATGAATGCTATCTCCTGAATCCTTCCAGATGTCAATCAAAATTATCTGTGTACAAAATACCAAAGTTAACTGTTGGGTGTAAAGCAGTTGTGAATGTATATTTTGGATATTTCGGGCAATGTACCTGAATTACCTTAAATTTGCAGTCTTTCAAACTTAAGTACCAGCGGTAAGTGCATATAAATCACTTAATTCATGAAGCATTACTCAATTCATGCAAGCCTGTTGATCTCACAGTATCTACACAAGTATTCCATGAGTGAAATTATGACATATCCCAAATAGTAATCATATTAAGCAGTCTGAGGATGTCAGGAATCCTTTTGTCGTGTAGGAAGACATTGCTCCTAATTTCTGAAGTGGGACGCTTTCACTCTCAATTTCTGTTGACTGAGTGCTAACATCCAAAGACTGTAAATGATATGTCTGTTTTGACATGCTTGCTGAGCAGCACTCCTTACTTTAGATGATAAAGGTAAAAAGTTGTGACACCATAAGCTGCTGTCCCATTAGAGAGAGAGACAACTGATGGTACAGTAAAGGGAAATTAGGCAGAACAAACTGCGATGTCATTTTAAGAGGTTATTTTGTCCTGTTTGTTTTTGAAGAGAGGAAAAAGCTTGGGAGGCCTTGGACATTTTTCAACAGCCTGATTGGGTGTGGCCAGCTGTCACAGATCCAGATTTCTGGGTTTTGGTTTCTTTCAATACAATCAGAAGCTGTTGGGGTCTCAACAAAGTTGGAGCTTCAGTGAAGGCCTCCTGGCTGCTACTCTCTCTAAATTTCCTCGAGAGTTTTGCCTGCTGGATGGGAGAACTGCATATGCGAATCTGTGTCTGAATTTCCCTTTTTGCCAAGGGGTGTATTTATGGAATGTTAATATATTGGAACAGTTAATTAGTAAAATAGTTACTGCCTCTATTATTCTGTTAAGTTTTCCAATATGGTTGTTATTCCCTCTTTCTTTGTTTATATTTTTAATGATAGTGTTTAAATAAATAAATAACATAATCTCTTATCACATGCATTCCCAGCTCCTCAAGACAAAGAGTGATTCAAAACTCATAAGTAAACTGAAGTATGTAATATTGACAGTGAAGCATATGCACCTGAGTGGTTGCTCAGTTAGATACTGTGTTCTGGTTGTTCAGAGCCCCAGTGATGATCTCATAAATTCTGCCATGCAGAGACAAATGCCTGCAGAACATCAGAACCTCATGAAGGCACTGCAAAACTCTGAAGCCGTGCTGATGAAAACCAGGAAAGTAGCAGAGTGCACACACTATCCTTCATGGTAGCATGAGAGTAAATTTCTTAATAATGCAGAGTCTGCTGGAACGAGTGGAAGCTTCAAGAACCTGTGATCAATAACTGTTTGGATATATTGGAGAATAGTCTTCCAAGGCTGTGTAGTCTGCTTGTCTTGCATCTTTTAGAAGGGTCTTGAACTTATGAGCCTGGAGTCGTGGGTTGTTTCATAACCTACTTTCTCTCCCTGTTGCAACAAATCAGTCATAAAAACAGGATATTTCTTATGTAATTTGCCCAAACCAGGAGCAGTTTCAAAAGCGATTTATAAATTGAGTTAGGGCTGTCGGCAAACAGAGCCAAGTAATGATGCACACAATCTGTTGCAAAGGAAAATAATTATTTACTGTAGAGCATTACAATGAAACACAGCAATTCCTTCATTAGCCTTCCTTAGCTCCAGTTTCAAGATATCTTTGCTTTTTATAGTTGAAAGTAAGAGATCAGCATGGCAAAATTTCACAAGGATAATGTAAATTTAGTCTAAACTGATTATTTCCATAATATCATTCTTGCTTATTGAACCATATCTCAACTTTAGACCTTGCTAAGTTTGTAGTGAAATTCAGGTCTGACCTGAGTGGGTATTGAGATTCACAAAACTTTTCTCCTTAAATTCTTCGTACACCAATAGAATAGGGTGGCATGGTGGCTCAGTGTTTAGTACAGTGCCTCATATTCCACCCTCTGGGTTTCCTGTGGATGCTCCGGTTTGGTCCCAAAGTCTAAAGATGTCCAGGTTAGGTGAATTGGCCACACTAAATTGCCCGTAGTGTTCAGAGATGTCTAGGCTAGCTGGGTTAGTCATGCGAAATGCAGGGTTGCAGTGATGGGCTACAGGGTTGGGGCTGGATGGAATACCCTCAAGACGGTTAGTGTGGCCTTGATGGGCAGAATAGCTTGCTTCGACACTGTAGGGATTCTGTGAATAGATCTATTAGTTTTATGTGCTGTTGTTCTTCTGAAATGTCAGGACCAAAATGTTTCAGTGAGAAATCAAACGTTCAAAATTGCATCCATCAAAAAAATCATTTGCATTAAAACCCATCCTCCATTTTCTTGTACTCGATCATGCAGTCACAAGCAAACCCAGTGGAGCTATGAGAAATTTTCACGGATCCAGTCACATTAGATGAGTAACAATCATTTTATAAATGTCACTGCATCTGATAATCAAGATGTGGAGGTGCCTCTTATGGAACCCAGTACCTGGTAGAAATCCTGCAGTCAGAGTTTCAAGAGTTCAGAAAAAAATTAAAGACCAAGAACTCAAAGATAGTCATCCTTTTATTACTATCAGTGCTGTACCGTAGTCAGTATTGGAACAGTAACATCAGACATGTGGCTGGAGAAAATGGTGAACTTCGTATTCCTGAGCATTCAAACAGGTTCTGGGAATGAAAGCTCTGTTAGTTTCGCAGTAGAAGAACTGAGTGGATTTGTGCTATAGTCAAGGGGTTAGGAACTAGAAACAGACTGTAGAAGGGAGAAAGGAGGACTGTGAGATACATATCGCAACAAAGTAGATAGTACTTCAGAAATAGGAACAAATGTAAAGCAACCTCTGATGAGTTTACAGAAGATGTTTGTGAACATGTTTTTGCATCAAGTAAATTTAGTTAACTGCAAGCACAAATGACACATAGAACATAGACATATAACACTACAGCACAGTGCAGGCCCTTTGGCCCTCGATGTTGTGCCGACCTGTCATACTGATTTCAAGCCCATCTAACCTAGACTATTCCATGTACGTCCATTTGCTTATCCAATGACGACTTAAATGTACCTAAAGTTGGCGAATCTACTACTGTTGCAGGCAAAGCGTTCCATTCCCTGACTACTCTCTGAGTAAAGAAACTACCTCTGACATCTGTCCTATATCTTTTGCCCCTCAATTTAAAGCTATGCCCCCTCATGCTCGCCGAGATCATCCTAGGAAAAAGGCTCTCCATATCCACCCTATCTAACCCTCTGATTATTTTATATGTTTAAATTAAGTCACCTCTCAACCTTCTCTCTAATGAAAACAGCCTCAAGTCCCTCAGCCTTTCCTCGTAAGACCTTCCCTCCATACCAGGCAACATCCTAGTAAATCTCCTCTGCACCCTTTCCAAAGCTTCCACATCCTTCTTATAATGCGGTGACCAGAACTGTACGCAATACTCCAAGTGCGGCCGCACCAGAGTTTTGTACAGCTTCACCATAACCTCTTGGTTCCGGAACTCGATCCTTCTGTTAATAAAAGCTAAAACACTGTATGCCTTCTTAACAGCCCTGTCAACCTGGGTGGCAACTTTCAAGGATCTGTGTACATGGACACCAAGATCTCTCAGCTCATCTACACTACTCAGAATCTTACCATTAGCCCTGTACTTTGCCTTCTGGTTACTCCTACCAAAGTGCATCACCTCACACTTGTCTGCATTAAACTCCATTTGCCACCTCTCAGCCCAGCTCTGCAGCTTATCTATGTCTCTCTGCAGCTTATCTATGTCTCTCTGCAACCTACAGCATCCTTCGTCACTATCCACAACTCCTCTGACCTTAGTGTTGTCTGCAAATTTACTAACCCATCCTTCTACGCCCTCAACCAGGTCATTTATAAAAATGACAAACAGCAGTGGACCCAACACCGACCCTTGCAGTACACCACTAGTAACTGGTCTCCAGCATGAACATTTCCCATTAACTACTACCCTCTGTCTTCTTTCAGCAAGCCAATTTCCGATCCAAACTGCAATATCTCCCACAATTCCATTCCTCTGCATTTTGTACAAAGCTTATTGTGGGGAACCTTATCGAACGCCTTGCTGAAATCCATATACACCACATCAACTGGTTTACTCTCATCTACCTGTTTGGTCACCTTATTATTCTGATATCAAGACCTTTATTCTTAAACACTTCCAAACCGGCATCTACCCTGCCAAGTATTCTGAAAATCTTATTGGTTACAATAAAGTTGCCTTTCATTCCTCCAAATTCTAATGATTTCCAACCTACTCAATATGACCCCTTTAGACAGTCCCTCCACATCTGTTATCAGCCTTGTGAAACTTCTTTGGACGGCTTCCAGTACCAGCCTATCTTTTCTTCATCAAGGACCCTCTTAGACAAGGGGCCTGCAGTGGATTTCCGTTCACTTGGTGTTTTGCTTGATCGTGAACTGCTATGAGAACAGTCCCCTTTCTGGAGTGAACTTGCTCAACTGCTTCACCTGCCCTTCCTCACCATCTCCTGCTACTGCTAGAGATTCCATTGCATTAACAAATGTGAAAAAATTAATTCTGAAAAATTCATACGCAGAGATTAAGAGCAAATAAGTCCAAAAAGAAGATAAAAGTTAAACAATAGAGCATTCAATCTCCCAGCGTGGTTAGTTTCAGGATTATTAGCTTTACAATTGCCTGAAATTCTTTTATCCTGTTTCTTTTTGATAGTGATTGGCTGGCAACTCTCAGGACAAGAACACCATTTTTGTCTGGGCCCAAAACGTCAGCTTTTGTGCTCCTAAGATGCTGCTTGGCCTGTTGTGTTCATCCAGCTCCACACTTTGTGTTATCAGGGATGACCAGGGGCTGGTTTTTCAACTGTGACTTTCATAACGCACTAGAGGTCAAGCACACACAATTGCTCATAGGCACCACAGTTCACTAGCGCACAAAAATCAGGTTTGCCATCAGTTTTTCAGCAACTTTTTTTGTACTTCTGGAGGGCAAAACAGCAAAAATATCTGTCATATGTAGCTTTCTGGTGAGAGCAGAGAGATAGTCTGCTCCCTTATTATCCCTCCTGGCTGTGTTCTCTGTTGAAGTTTCCTTGGCAATTGACAGATGCAACTTACCGTGGGTAGTACACATGCCTTTTCCACATAGCAGTGGATTTACATTTACAGTCTTTTCTTGGTCTGTAGAAGTTTCTTTTAAAAAACACATTTTGGCATTAAAAGTCAAAGATGTCCCGAGCACTTTAGGGTTCTGATCCATTGTCACAATATTGACAGCCATCAAAATAGAAAATCACCAGATTCTTTCTGAAATTCCAATAAACTACATGCGCTGGTTTGATGTTATGTCCTCTACTTGTTATATCCTGCCTTCACTCCTTCATCCTATTCATTTAATCAAAACTATAATCAGGTTTAACCACTCCCGATGGGGCATTATAACAAAAACATAAGCTAACAGTTAATGGAAACTGATAATAGGTGAATGGAAACTTACTGAATCAAAGTAATAAATATCCAAGATGATGATGCACCCCATCCCCTGTGGTGCCGACCAGTTTCTGAAGACAGTCTTCATCCCTAAATATTTCTTAATCAATCTATTTCAGTGTAACTTGACAGACCACTGGAGCAGATGGGACTTGAACCCAGATTTCCAGGCTCAAAAGGATGGGGCAGTACCACTGCATGACAAAAACTTTCAAATCTTTGCTATGTCAGAGCAGCTGTTTGTTTAAAAATTGATAGAAGATGACCCACCAGGTGAGGCACCTGTCCCAAGAACAAGATGAAGTTTATTTCATGACGGCGATAGGTCCAAGTTATGTTAGTTAGTTAAACTTAATTACTAACACTATCAAGACCCAGGGATGACATAATTGGGATCCCAAGCTGAACTATTCTTGTCCTCATTCAGGACTATCTGTCATCAACACATTGGGTGCAGCCTAATGCTGTCTCCAGTTCTGAGGAAGGGTCCCTGGACCCGAAACATTAACTCTGATTTCTCTCCACAGGTGCTGCCAAACCTGCTGAGCTTTTCTAGCAATATCTTGTTCTTTCTGATTTTCAGCATCTGCAGTTCTTTTGGATTTTATTAACTCTACTACTGCATACAGCAGCTACAATGCATTCAGTGATAAACTTAAAGGACCCAAGCCACAAGGGAATGAAGACAATAAAGTGCGAAGCTGGATGAACACAGCAGGCCAAGCAGCATCTCAGGAGCACAAAAGCTGACGTTTCAGGCCTAGACCCTTCATCAGAGAGGGGGATGGGGAGAGGGTTCCGGAATAAATAGGGAGAAAGGGGGAGGCAGACCAAACTTGGAGAGAAAAGAAGATAGGTGGAGAGGAGAGTATAAGTGGGGAGGTAGGGAGGGGATAGTTCAGTCCAGGGAAGACGGACAGGTCAAGGAGGTGGGATAAGGTTAGTAGGTAGGAAAAGGAGGTGCGGCTTGAGGTGGGAGGAAGGGATGGGTGAGAGGAAGAACAGGTTAGGGAGGCAGAGACAGGCTGGGCTGGTTTTGGGATGCAGTGGGGGAAGGGGATGAGCTGGGCTGGTTGTGTGATACAGTGGGGGAGGGGACGAACTGGGCTGGTTTTGGGATGCAGTGGTGGAAGGGGAGATTTTGAAGCTGGTGAAGTCCACATTGATACCATTGGGCTGCAGGATTCCCAAGCGGAATATGAGTTGCTACCTTCGGGTGGCATCCTTGTGGCACTGCAGGAGGCCCATGACGGACATGTCGTCGAAAGAATGGGAGGGGGAGTTAAAATGGTTCGCGACTGGGAGGTGCAGTTGTTTATCGCAAACCGAGTGGAGGTGTTCTGCAAAGCGGTCACCAAGCCTCCGCTTGGTTTCCCCAATGTAGAGGAAGCCACACCGAGTACAATGGACACTGTATACCACATTGGCAGAGGTGCAGGTGAACATCTGCTTAATGTGGAAAGTCATCTTGGGACCTGGGATGGGGGTGAGGGAGGAGGTGTGGGGGCAAGTGTAGCACTTACTGCGGTTGCAGGGTAAGGTGCCGGGTGTGGTGGGGTTGGAGGGGAGTGTGGAGCGAACAAGGGAGTCACAGAGAGAGTGGTCTCTCCGGAAGGCAGACAAGGGTGGGGATGGAAAAATGCCTTGGGTGGTGGGGTCGGATTGTAAATGGCGGAAGTGTTGGAGGATGATGCGTTGTATCCGGAGGTTGGTGGGGTGGTGTGTGAAAACGAGGGGGATCCTCTTTGGGCGGTTGTGGCGGGGGCAGGGTGTGAGGGACGTGTTGCGGGAAATACAGGAGACGCAGTCAAGGGCGTTCTCGACCACTGCGGGGGGAAAGTTGGGGTCCTCCCACAAGGGATTGAAGATGATTTTGGAGGGAGGAGTGGAAGACAAGTGCAAGTCAGGGATTGGCACTCAGTAGAACATCCTTTCTTGATGCCAGGCACCCGAACAGCCCCTGAGTGCCTTTGAATGAGAGATCTTCTTAGGAAAGTTCACAACACACTTCGTACTCCCCAAGTATTGACTTTCACACCTGCTGGTGGTTGAGTACTAGTGACAATGAAATGAGGCCCTTGTGTGTCATTGATTGTCATCCAACGCCCTTCTGCCTGATAAACGTCTACCCTGCTCCTAACTTGCCTTGTGGGAGAGCATTGAAGTCTTCCCGTACGTGTACATGGTCATTTTGAGTACTTTGAGAGTTAAGACACGTTCAAGTATACACTCATCAGTCAGATATACCCCGACTAGAGGGAGACCATTCCCATTAATATAAGGATTGCATTGCATCTTGTGCAACTCACAGCCAAAGCGCTGTGTTACTGGTTGAAAGCAGTTATGTTTTTTTACAGCATCATCAAGGCTGACTAATTGTTTGATGGCTAAATCCTGGTATCTGCTGGGATATGCCAATAATGATACAGAATTCATCCATTATTAGCTTGTCAGGATTTACCTTGTTAATTCCGACAGGAGTTTATTTATTCGACAAGGCAGTGGCAGGTTTCAGACAGCTGTTTTGTTTAATTGCATCGTATCAAATTGCAGAAAGCAGAGTGCAAAATCAGTGCAGCAGCTTACCAGCTGCTACTGGTTCTTCAAATAGTATCTGTAATTTCATTTTTTTTTGTAACACTTTTTCCTTCCTACAAATTGCGTCCTTCCTCCACCTCCATCTATTCTGCACTTTATACTACGGGCAGAAAATTTGATTATAGAACTCTGAATGGCAGAACTCTGTAAACACATAAGTAATCAGCAGAAAACATGACGTGTATTTATGATATTATCTTCATTCCTGTGGTTGAGTTGTCCAACCTCCTCTGTTTGCTGTTATTCAAAACTTCTTGTAGTTTCGCTCCTAAAATCAGGAACCGTTTGGTGTAGATTTTCATGTTCTTGTGGCTGAATATATTGGTTCAACTTGGTGAAGTGACCTGTTCAACTTTCTAATTTTCCTATATTTCTGGATTTTTAAAAATATTTAAAGACATGGATGGAGAGTATTATAGTCCCCACACTGGTTATAGCCGTGGATGGCGAGTATTACAGTCCCTACACTGTTTATAGCCATGGGTGGAAAGTATTACAGTTCCCACACTATTTAAAGCTGTGGATGGAGAGTATTACAGTCCCCACAGATAACTGTGTGGCATTTGCACATTATCCCTTTGTCTTTATGGGTTTCCACCAAATGCTGTGGTTTACTCCCACAGTCCAAAGGTGTTCAGATCAGGTGGATTGACCATGCTACAAATTATCCCATAGAGCCCATAGGTATGCAGGTTAATTTGTTTAGCCATGGTTTAAAAATCCCTTGTGGGGTTACAGGGATGGGGTGGGTGCTTTTTAGTGGGTTGGTACAGATTCAGTGGGCTGAATGGTCTGTTTCTGCCCTGTAGGAATTCTTTGAATTGGTGGTTTTGCCTGGGACCAAAATTTTGGAATTTTTTGTTCAAACCTTGTGATTTCTGCACTTTGACATCCTCTTTTACTTCCAAATAGTTGACCAAGCTATTTCAGATTTGCCCTTATGATTCCTCATGTATTCAGAAAGACATTTTGTTTTGTGATGTTCCTTTGAAGGATCTTGGACCATTTTGTTAAAGTACACATACCAAGGAAATACAGTTTGTTTTTGTGCTTGTTCTCAATACTCTGAAACTTAAATGTCCACTTCATTGTAGAACATAGAACAATACAGGAACAGGTCCTTTGGCCCACGATGTTGTGCCAAACATCATGCCAAACGAAACTAATCCCTTCTGCCTGCCCTTGCTCCATTATCCCTCCATTCCTTGCTTATTCATGTGCTTATCTATGAGTCTGTCAAATGCACTTATCGTATCCACCTCTGCCATCACACCTGACACTGTGTTCCAGCCTCCTACCATTTTCTGTGTAAAAAATCCTGTCCCTCACATCTCCTTTGAACATTTCCCCCTCACCTTAAATGCACTCCCTGTTGTATTACACATTTCAACTTCAGGGAAAAGACACTGACCATTAATCCCAATCTGTGTATCTCGGGTCGTGACCCTTCTTCTCCTTATATCTCATATTCTCTAATCCAGGCAGGATCCTGGTAAACTTCTTCTGCACTGTCTCCAAAGCCTCCTCATCCTTCCTGTAATGCAGTGATCAGAATTGAATGCAATACTCTAATTGTGGCCTAACCAAAGCCTTAGAAAGCTGGAACGTGACATCCTGACTCTTGTGCTCAATTGCCCAGCTGGAAAAGGCAAGCATGCCATATGCCTCTTCACCACCCTATTTAATTGTGTGACCACTTTCAGGGAACTGTGGCCTTGAAAACCCCAAGATTATGTGATGAATTATAAGATCATGAGAGCACGATTGGGCCACTTAACTGCTCAAGTTTGTTTAGCAATTAGTGAGATCACAGCAAATCATGTTCTAAGTTCCATTGCCTCGCTTTGCCCCAAATTCCTTAACAACTATGAACAAGAAAAAAAAACCTATACTATTCATCTCAGACCTAAAAGTAACATCTAAATTAGAATTTGCAGAAAGGCATTCAAGACTTATACACCTACTTCATTTTTCCTTTATTCAGTCACAGGATGAGGGTGTCGCTGGCCAGTGTCACTGTTATTGCCTATCCCTAATTGCCCAGAGGATGGTTATGTGTCAACAACATTGCTGTGGATCGGGAGTCACATGTAGGCCAGACCAGGTAAGGATGGCAGTTTTCTTCCCTAAAGGACATTAGTGATCCAGATGGGCTTTTCCTGACAATCGACAATAATTCACGGTCATCATTAGACTCTTAATTCCAGATCGTTCTTGAATTCAAATTCCACCATCTGCTGTGGTGGGATTTGAACCCAAGTCCCCAGAACATTATCTGTGTCTCTGGATTAACAATCCACCGATAATACTACTAGGCCACCACCTCCCTATTTGCCTGATGACGTGTGTCTAACTTTGTTCCTCAAAGGCCTACTTCTGGGTTTTAGTCTATATAATTCTTGACCCAAATCAGCATTTTTTTCTATTTATCTAATTTGAAAATTTAATTCAAATCACGTCTTAACCTTATAAATTCAACATAACCATAGTTTAAGTGTAATCTCCCTTCATAACTTAAACATTAGAGTTCGGTATTAATTTGGAAAATCTATGCTGTATACTCTTTTATAAATTAACTTATTCTTTCTAAGGTCTGGAAGTGCATGCAGTTTTCTATATTGTAAACTGAATTCTACATCCTTGCATTCTAATAGCCTCGTTTACATTTATTTATTGTAACTTTATAAGCCATTTTCACACTTCATACATGTGGACCCCCAATGTCTGTACTGTTTTTACCTTTTTACCAATTAGAAAGAGCTCAAATCCATCCTTTTCAGGTCCGAAGAGGATGTCTTCATATTTGTCCAGATTAAAACCCATTTGTCACCTAAACTCAAATCTTGTCACTTTTTTTAAATTTTCTGTTCCACTTTTCTCCATGTTTTTGCCTTTCCTTTCTTTAATTCAGTGAATCATTTTAGTTATAACCCCAGAGCTGTAATAATTCTTTGATACCAGGTTCAGGTTTTGTGGTTTGCATGCTTCCTTAGATCCTGAGTGTTTGCAGGCTTCCCTGCTATTTAGCACTTTACAATTGAGCCTGTTCCCAACTCGTCCAATAGCCACATGGGATCATTGATTACTTGCTGCATATTCTAGAAAGTAGCCATTGGTTGGAATTAATCTTTACATACTTTAATCAATGTTTATTAACACAGGAATATATTAAAAGCATGCATCTCATAATTCAAGTATTATGAATTCTGTTAGTTATTATTTAAAAGAGCAGAAATAAATCCTCCGTAAATGCCCGCCATCTGCATTCAATTGACTAGAATGAAAATATAATTTGAAGATTGCTGAAAAGAGAGACATATTGTTAAAGTTTTCCATGTTCCACTCAGCAGGACAAATTCAAGAATGTCCAATTTCAAGCGATCACACAATTTATGCTTCAGTAGAAAAGGGTGCTGATCAATGTTCTCCCTAATTTTATTTCTGTGTGGATTTCCAAGGTCTGTGTGTGGTGTGTTTAAAGCGGTGTGGAAGTCCCACAGTGAGGTAAGGGTACCCAGCAGCTTGGTGGCCATTAGTGCTAATTGGTTGGCAAGTCACCTTTGGTTGATTGAGGTTCCCCAAGCTCCAAGATCATTTTAAGAGGCACAGGCTTGAACATTTCCTTTTGTTTGCGGAGAATAGGAAATGTGTTGATTTGATTGTTTGGTCACATGTAGCGAGATGCAGTGAGAAGTGTTGTTTTGCATGCTCTACAGGCAGATTGTACTATACAAAGTGTATCAGGGTGGCAGAACAGACTGCAAAATACAGTGTTGCAGATACAGAGAAGCTGCAGAGAAAGATCAGAATTTGAAAGGTCCATTCAAAAATTTGATAACGATGGGGAAGATGCTGTTCTTGAATTTATTCATACGTGTATTCAAACTTTTGTATCTTTAGCCCGACAGAAGAGGGTAGAAGACAGTATCACTACTGGTGATTTTGTTGGTTGCTTTCCCAAGGCAGCAGGAAGTATAGCTGGTGTCAACGAATGGAAGGATGGTTTGTGTGCCGAACTGGGCTGTGTTCATGATTCTCTGTAACTGGTATGGTATTATTTAGAATTAACAAATTAAAGTGCGTTATGACCCTGAGGGCTTGATTTCAATATTAGGTTTCTAGATAACAGAGGTATTGAGCTCTCCACAACTTCACATATTACTCTTTAATTTGTACTTTTGTAAAATTTTGTGTGGAACGGAGTCAAAAGCTCTAACTTCCTAAAGTAAAATAAAGAACTATGGATGTTGGAGATCTGAAATACACAGAAACATAAATTGCGGGAGAAACTCAGCAACTCTGGCAAGCATCTGTTGGGAGAAATCAAAGTTAACATTTCAAGTCCAGTCAGTTATGATCTGCCTGTTTTTCAGAAGGGTCACTGGGCTTGAAATGTTTACTTTGATTTCTCCCCACAGATGCTGTCCAATCTGCTCAGTTTCTCCAGCAATTTCTGTTTTTGTGTATTCCCATTGCTTTCTGACTTTGTTTTGACTATTCCCTTATTTCTCTGGCTAAATTACCTTTTATATGTGCGAACAGTGAAAGAATGGCTGTAACAGAATCAAGTTCCATTCCGTTAAAATTTTGGTTACCAGAACCATCACAACTTTAGATATTTTAAGAGGGAATTGTCCCGTATCATGTGCTGTTATAATCTGTTGAAATATTTCATTCAAAAGGATCCATTTCCCATTTTTAATACATTATGACTATTAAACACTGATTAAATTGTTCTCCTTCTTAAATTAGCACATCAGAACCTTTTCCATTGAGAAAATAGTAAATGAATCAGGTGCATTTTGTTTTTAAAGGTTTTGTCTTATGTCAGTGCCTTCAGGAGGATTTCATGATTATTTTCATAGATTATTTTTGGATTTAGAAAAATTGATTTTCTTCTTGATGGTTCAGTTTAATAATGTTTTGTTAACTCTGTATTTTCTTTTGCCTGATATCCAGTTCAAATTCCATAGGTTCTTCGAAAATTTGTTGGTTATCATACTTAATGTTCAATTAACTAACTTACGTTGAAGATTCTATAGACATAACAGATCTGATGATTTTTACTTTATTTGTTCTGAGGCTGTGCCATAATTTATTCCCATCCCTGGTTCATAGAATCCCAGCAGAATGGAAGTTGGCCTTCTCGCCCATTGAGTCCACACCAACTCTCCAAAGAGCATCCCACCCAGACTGAAGTCCCCTATCCTGTCCCTCGAACCCTATATTTACCCATTGCCACTCCACCTAACCTGTATATCTTTGGACTGTTGGAGGAAATGGGGAGACCACACAGTCACCTGAGGTTGGAATCAAACTCAGATCCCTGGTGCTGTAGGTCCACAGTTCTAGTAACTGAGCTACTGTGCCACCTGAAGAAAAGGTCGCTAAAGGGCCTTATTGAATTCTTGCACTCCATGTCTTGTAGGTGCACCCACAATGCTGTTAGGGAGCACGTTCCAAGATTTTGACCCAGAGACACTGAAGGCACAATGATTTATTTCCAAGTCAGGGTAGTGTGTTGCTTGGAGAGGAACTTGCAGGTGTTGGTTTTTGCATGAATCTGCTACCATTGTCTTTTAGGGTGGGACAGGTCACAGGTTTGAAAGATGCTGTCCAAGGAGCCTCGATCAGTTGCTGTATTACAACTTATAAATGGAACACGCTACTGTTACTGTGCTTTGGTGGCGAAGGTGAAAATGTTGAAAATGTTGGATGAGATGCTAATCAAGTGAGCTGCTTTGTCCTGAATGGTGTTAAGCTTCTTGAATATTGTTGGAGCTGCAGTCATCCAAGCAAATGGAAAGTATCTCATAATACTCATGAGTTGTATATTGTAGATGGTGGATAGTCTTTGGGGACTCAGGACTGAGTAATTCACTGAAAATTCCTAGCCTGTGAATTCTATGGCTGGTCCAGTTCATATGCTGGCTGTTAGTATTCCCCCAGGATGTTAATAATGGGGGATTCAGCACATGGTAATGTTGTTGAAAGTGTTGGGATGATGGTTGAGTTGTCCTTTGTTAGAGATGGTCATTGCCTGGCCATTGTGATGTGGATGTTACTTTTTCAGCTGAAACCTGGACATTTTCCAGGGCTTACTGCTTTTGGGCATGGACTGTTTACAAGTCTGACTTTGGGCTGGTCCAGTTTTCACACTTGGGGTATATGCTGAGCCACATGAATGCTCTGAGAGCCTCTCTTTCCACTTACAGTACATATATCTGCAGTGTTTTATGATGTATACAGACCTTTACAATTCACACCATGTAATTATGAGTAATACAAACACCTTTTCTGACACTAGGTGTTCTGATGGTTTGACGTATATATTAGTATCTGGACCCTGGGTTTGATTTGATTTGATTTAATTCATTGTTATCACGTGTACCTAAGTGCAGTGAAAAGTTTTATTCTGCCATACAGGCAGATCATAACATACAAGGACATACAGAACATACGTTGATTAGACAGAGTGAGGCATACAAAGTTACAGCTGCACAGGAGGTGTACAAAAGCAAGACGAACATTAAATTTCAAATTTGAGAGATCCATTCTGCAGTCTAAAACAGCAGGGAAAAAGCTATTCTTGGTATGTGTGTTTAAGCTTTTGTATCTTATGCCTGACAGAAGAGGTCGGAAGAGATTTTATTTGAGGTGGAAGGGGTCTTTGATGATGTTGGCTGCTTTTCTGTGCAATGAGAAGTGTAGATGGAGTCACTGGATAGAAGGTTGGCTTGTGTGATGGACTGGGCTGTGTTCACAACCCTCTGTAGTTTCTTATAGTCCTGGGCAGAGCAGTTGCTACACCAGCCTGTGATGCATTCAGATCGACTGAGTCAAGGTTAGATCAATAGGATGTAAGTCTCCTCAGTCACCTGGCTGTAAGCAGCTGGTGTGGAATAAGTAGGGACAGTCGTACTCAAATTCTGAGTGATTGTGTACTCATGGCTAAAAGTATATAATTCAGCTATAATTCAACAGCAATTGGGAGCAGGCAACTGTGATACAGGGTGTTGGAAAATTGACACTGTTTCAAGTGGGTGAAGTAGAGGCTGCTTTTTTTCTGGATTTAATAGGTAAGGTGACCACAGTCTTATCAGGCAAATTGAGGTGGTTTAACCTGAGGGTCACTGTGCCTCAGGCAAGGGGAGAGGTTGAGAGGTCTGAGTCCTTCATGGTAACCTCATGCAGTGTAGGAATCAAACCCATGCTGTTTCCATTCCCCTGTGTTGCAAACCAACCATCCAGCAGATTCTAAGATGCTGCTTAGCGTGCTGTGTTCATCCAGCTCCACACTTTGTTATCCAACAGATTGAGCTAACCGCCTTCACATGCTTAAAACTACAGTCGCAGAATGCCATTTTCATAAAAGAATTATTGATTGAAATTTGTCAATTTCTGACAAGATTTCCGTGGAAGAATTGTCAGTGGACTCAAAATGTTAACTCAGCTTTCCCTGCACCTGAGGTCTATTGCCAGACCTGTTAAGTTTCTGCAGCAATTTTAGTTTTTGTTACAATGTGGAAAGCTGGTTTGCATGAGAAAAACCAGCCCATTAAGTGGAGAGGATGTATAACTTTCAAATAATTGTTATGTTTCCCATGATGAATAATAATGTTTGAAAAAGAAATTCAAACTTCCAGTTAATAATAATAGTATGACACAAGATTTCATGTGTTAAGAAATTTTATTTATATAAAATAAAGCACTAAACACACTGTTTTTGGAGGCAACTTATATTTTAAACTACAGGAAGGGACAGTTGTAGAGTTATAGAGGGATACAGCCATACAGCATGGAAACAGACCATTCAGTCCAACTCGCCCCTGTCGATCAAGTTTCTAAACTAAACTGGCCCCACTTTGCCTGCATTTGACCCACATCCCTCTAAGCCTTTCTTATTCATGTGCCTATCCAAATAGCTTTTAAATATTGTAATTGTACATGAATGTACTGCTTCCTCTGGGAGTTTGAATTAAGGCTTTGGCAACAGAAGACGTACCACCTGTGATGGAGCTATTAAAGTGAGAAATGCTGAAGAGGTAAAAATTGGTGGAACTGGATGAACACAGCAGGCCGAGCAGCATCTTAGGGGCACAAAAGCTGATGTTTCGGGCCTAGACCCTTCATCACAAAACGGGGATGGGGAGACGATTCTGAAATAAATAGGGAGAGAGGGGGAGGTGGACTGAAGGTGGATCGAGAAGATAGGTGGAGGGGAGAGTACAGATGGGAAGGTAGAGAGGGAATAGGTCAGTCTGAGGAGGACAGACAGGTCAAGGCGGGGGGGGGATGAGGTTGGTAGGTAGGAAATAGAGGTGCAGCTTGAGGTGGAAGGAGGGGATAGGTAAGAGGGATAGGTCGGGGAGGTGGGGATGAGCTGGGCTGGTTTTGGGATGCAGTGCGGGGAGGGGAGATTTTGAAGCTTATGAAATCCACATTGATACCATTGGGCTGCAGGATTCCCAAGCAGAATATGAGTAGCTGTTCCTGCAAACTTCGCGTGGCATCATTACAGCACTGCAGGAGACCCAGGATGGACATGTTCACTGCGGAATGGGAGGGGGAGTTGAAATGGTTCATGACTGGGAGGTGCAGTTGTTTATTGCAAACCGAGCATAGATGTTCTGCAAAGTGGTCCCCAAGCCTCCACTTGGTTTCCCCAATGTAGAGGAAGCCACAACGGGTACAGAAGATGCAGTATGCCACATTGTGCAGGTGAACATCTGCTTGATGTGGAAAGTCATCTTGGGGCCTGGGATGGGGGTGAGGGAGGAGGTGTGGGGGCAAGTATAGCACTTCCTGCGGTTGCAGGGGAAGGTGCTGGGTGTGGTGGGGTTGGAGGGGACTGTGGAGCGGACAAGGGAGTACCGGAGAGAGTGGCCTCTCCGGAAGGCAGACAAGGTTGGGGATGGAAAAATATCTTTAGTGGTGGGGTCGGATTGTAGCTGGCAGAAGTGTTGGAGAATGATGCGTTGTATGCGGACGTTGGTGGGGTGGTACGTGAGGACGAGGGGCAGTCTGTTTTGGTGGTTATTGCGGGGACGGGGTGTGAGGGATGTGTTGCGGGAAATCCGGGAGACTCGGTCGAGGGCATTCTTGACCACTGTGGTCCTTGAAGAACTAGGACATCTGGGATGCTGGGATGTACAGGAGTGGAATGCCTCATCCTGGGGGCAGATGCGGCGGAGGCGAAGGAATTAGGAAATAGGGCATTGAATTTTTACAGGAAGGTGGGTGGGAGGAAGTGTATTCTCGGAGGCGGTGGGACTTGGTGGGCTTGAAATAGACATCGGTTTGTAGGTGGCTGCCTGAGATCGAGACACAGAGGTCCAGGAAGGCGAGGTATGTGTTGGAGATGGCCCAGGTGAACTTGAGGTTGGGGTGGAAGGTGTCGGTGAAGTGGATGAACTGTTCAAGCTCCTCTTGGGAGCACAAGGCGGCGCCGATACAGTTATCAATGTAACGGAGAAAGACGTGGGGTTTAGGGCCAGTGTCCGTGCGGAAGAGGGACTGTTCCATGTAACCTACGAAGAGGCAGTCATAGCTTGGGCCCATGTGAGTACCCATGGCCACCCCCTTTGTCTGTAAGAGGTGGGAGGAATCAAAAGAGAAGTTGTTGAGAGTGAGGACGAGTTCGGCCATGCGGTTGAGTGTGTCAGTAGAGGGGGACTGGTCGAGTCTGTGGGACAGGAAGAAGTGGAGGGCCTTTAGGCCATCTGCTTGGGGAATGCAGGTGTATAGGGACTGGACGCCCATGGTGAAAATGAGGTGTTGGGGACCGGAGAATTTGAAGTTCTGGAGGAGATGGAGGGCGTGGGTGGTGTCACGGACGTAGGTAGGGGTTTCCTGGACCAAGGGGGAGAAAATGGAGTCCAGATAGGTGGAGATGAGTTCGGTGGGGCAGGAGCAGGCGGAGACAATGGGTCGACCAGGGCAGGCGTGTTTGTGGATTTGGGGAAGGAGATAGAAACGGGCAGTGCAGGGTTGGGGAACAATGAGGTTGGTGGCTGTGGAAGGGAGGTCACCTGAGGTGATGAGGTTGTGGATGGTTTGGGAGATGATGTTTGAGAATCAGAGTGTTCTTGGTTTATGGGGCAGCCAGAACTTTCAGAAATAAGAAAAGCCAAGACTGTGGAGGAACTAGAAAGGAAGAATGAAGATGTTAAAATAAAGGTGTTACTGAGTTGAACCCCAAAGTTGGTTAACAAACACACTGAAAAGAATGTTTCACTGCAGGAAACTGTCGGAACTGCGGATACTGGAGAGTCCGTGATAACAAGGTGTAGAGCTGGATGAACACAGCAGGTCGCGCAGCATCAGAGGAGCAGGAAAGCTGACGTTTCGGGCCTAGAGCCTTCTTCAGAAAATTTTCTGAAGAAGGGTCTAGGCCCGAACCGTCAGCGTTCTTGCTCCTTTGATACTGCGTGGCCTGCTGCGTTCATCCAGCTCTACACCTTGTTATCACAGTGAAAAGAGCGACTGGGTTTTGCTGTGAGTTAGAAAAATGTACATTAGAACTTTGGATGACTTCCAGTTTGTGGAGAATATAGCTATGAGGTTGGCTGGGACAGCATTGGGCTACTTAAGTGTAGAAGTAGCAAAGGTGTAGATGAAAGTCTCAGTAGACAAACTGAGTCATTATTATAGAAGTGGAAGTAGGAGGATGGTGGGTTGTTGGGGAGGGAATACAGTACATGGGAGAGAAATTGGAGAAACATGCAAATTCATGTTTAGGGCAATGGGGACTCTTGGAGATGTTAGGTCCAATTGGTTAGGGGTAGGGAGTGAAACAGCAAAAGTTTAATGTGTGGGCTCCACCTTTGTGATGGTGTGGCTATGTGATGAAAAGCTTATTTAGGGATCAAATATAGAATGGTTACAGCACATAAGGAGAGCATTTGACCCAGTGTATATGTGCTGGCTGTCTGGAGAGTAATTTACTTTTGCCACTTGCCCATTTATTTCCCCATCTCTTGCCTATTCTCTGTAACACTCCACATTTTTTGTTTTTGGATAATAATCCAATTCCTTTTTAATGTCATGATTGTATCTGTCTCCTGCTCTCTCTCAGGCAGTATATTCCAAATCATAAACAGCTGTACCTTAAAAAGGTCTTCCTTATGTAGCCATCATTTTTTTTTGCCAATTAACTTGAATCTGTACCTTTTGGTTCTCGATTCTTTTCCCACAGGAACAATTTCCATCTACCTAATAATTTTGACCAGCTCTATCATATTTTCTCTCACGTTTATCTTCTCCAGTCTGCTACACTAACTTAAGCATCACTCCAACAGGAACAGTTGGATTCAGCCTTAGACAGCTGTCAGGGAGAGGGATGGAGATCGTTGGAAAGAAACTACGTTTGTGAAGGTGACCAAAATCAATAGCTTCTGCCCTAGCAACCATGCCAATTCAGTTGATCACAGGTTGAGAGGTATTGAACTGGGATTTTGCAGTCTCAATTATCTGAAAAGCTACAGAAAGGTGGAGGAGGAACAATAGCTACCTAAGGTATCATTTATGATTTTGGATGAGCACACTTTCAGTATTATAATTGTGGTGGGAACCAAGATTTGAAGGAATCAAACCTGAAGTTATGAGAAAGGTAGGCGTAGATTTGGCAAGCAACAACACATTCAAACACTTTGGAGAGGGATGGGAGTTTGGAGATGTACGAATATCTTTCCAGGTTGTGTCAAATGTTGGCTTTTTGGGAACAGCACATGAGGAGCAAGAACCGTTTGTGTTATTAGTTAACATATGAGATCATGAAGGCAAGTTTGGTGATCAGTTTGCTGGGAGTAGGATCTGCAGAGCCAAATGTGGGTTTCATAGACAGACTGAGCTCAGAAAAGACATCGAGTAGAGAGGAGAGAAATTGGAGAATTTTGCAAATTCATGTTTAGGACAAAGGGGTTACGAGAGGATGCTTTGTCCAATTTCTTAGGGTTAGAAAGTGGAACTGCAAAGGCTTAATGTTTGGACTTGATCTTTGTAACATTAAAGCAAACAAACTCCTAGCACTTATTGTTGAGTTAAGGGGAGGCGATGGCCTAGTGGTATTATCGCTGGACTGTGAATCCAAAGACCCAGATAATGTTCTGGGGACCTGGGTTCAAATCCCGTCATGGCAGATGGTGAAATCTGAATTCAATAAAATATCTGGAATTATGAATCTAATGAATCTATTGTCGATTGTTGGAAAAACCCATCTGGTTCACTAATGTCCTTTAGGGAAGGAAACTGCCATCCTTACCTGGTCTGGCCTACATGTGACTCCAAACCAACAGCAATGTGGTTGACTCTTAACTGGTCTCTGGACAATTAGAGATGGGTAATAAATGTTGCCTAGCCAGCACTGCCCTCATCCTGTGAATGAGCAAATGAATAAAAAAATGAAATGTTAGAGGAGACTGTGGAGGGTGGTTTAACTATAGTGAAAAGAAGCTAAGTCACATCATTTCAACCCATGAACTGTGGCCTTATATGGAACTGCAATTCATATCCAAGCATATTTAAATGTTCTGAGGGCTTATCCTTTTACTACTCTTGGCTCACAAAGGAGTGGCATTCTACAGTGTGAAGCTTCAGTCTTCATGGTGTCATGATGCATTGAAGGCATGATCAGAGCAGATGCAGACTGACTGTCCACATTAATGGAGCAATGAGAGGAGCCCCAAGGACTTCAGACAACCTCTCCTCTAGCTTCTTCAGGGCACACTTGATCCTTCCCACTTAGCTGAGAAGTATGGGTCCCTGGTGATGCAGTTTCCAATGTTTTGTGTACCTCATGGAAAATTGTGAGTTCCTTGTAAAATTGGTGTTACTTTATTTGTTGAGCAGGGAGCATTGAAGTGTGGCCTTTGAGTACAGTTTCTACCCACCAGACCAGTTGCCTCTGCGAATGGCTGTCAAGGCTTTGTCTTTGAGTGTATTCAAACCTGTGTGTAAGGAAATCAGTAAGCGAATCAAGAATTATGGATAATAAGGCAGGAAAGTGAAGTTGAGGATAATCAGACATAATCTCACTGAATGGTTGAACAGGCTCAATTGGCTGAATGGCCTACACCTGCTCCTACGTCGCATGGTCTTATGGAATATCCCATGGTCACTCAAAGACAAAAAGAGACTTAAAGCCATTCAGCATCACTGGTCTAACAAAATTCCACTCCTTGAAAATGGCTCACATCAGTAGTAAATTTCACATTTTCCATTGTATTTAACAAATATTCATTTGCTCTGCTCTTGTTTGATGACAGCGTGTAAAACAAAACCTTGTTTTGAGATATGGAAGTGTCGAGTAGAGTACTTTGTTCACCTAAAATTATCACGGGGCAGACTATTTTTGTGGATTGAAAGACTATTACTGAACACGTTTGTTACAGCATTCAATTCAAATTGGCAACAGCATTTTTTTTGGAGGCAATAATATGTGCAACATGGTCTGTAAATTAATATGTATTCAACTTTATTATTCTTGCTTTCAGCTAAGTGCAGTTTGTGATTTATGATTGCTGTGTTGTCAGTGTGTTATAGTATCGACTTCAGACTGTTGTAAAAACAAGCATTTATCACCAGTGATTGCAATAAATTTGCAACCTAATCTTCAGAAATAAAATGCTGCTTAGCTGTTTCTCCCAATAACATCTTGACAACTATTCAGTGGGTATTATGTATTGCAGTAGTTTGCCCTTTGCAGATTGTTGTGCTAGGATTTAATAGTGGTAAACTTACTGTCCTCGAAAATACAAAATGAAATTATTTTTATTGACAATTTCATTCCAGCTGAGAAGGAAAAGAGATTATTCCAGATGTTATGGCATCACATAGGCAGAATATATGTAGACAATTTACAGATGCAATATCACTCCAGCATTATCCATACCTGATGCTAAGCTATGTTGCTTTGATAGATGCTTTTGAGTTAAAACTCAATGCAGAAATTTTAATAAAAAATAATACAGAATGGTCTAAAGGACCAGAATCTAAGAGTTAATGAAACAGATCAAAATCCATTGAGACAAAATTGAAATGGACAGTGGTAAAGGCTGATCCCAGATGTACCATGTTCAAGGACTGGGGTACGTAATGCCTTATTTTTCATTAATGTCTCTGCAGGGACTCAAAAAAAGTTTACTGTTGTAACTTTCATCATTAATCAAGGAAATGGGGTTATTCAAGACCTTCCGGACTGAAATTGCATCTGTGTTAAAATAAACAATAAAAAGACTGATTTCTTCTTTTAATAAAAGGTTTATGTTGTACAAATAATGCTGAATGGTAAACAGCAGAGTGTGTAGTGAGTGGAGTAGTTCATTAGCTCATTCTTGATTTGTATTATCGGGGGCTCTTGATTAATGGAGGATTGGACGTTGTTCCATTAAACATCCTTTGGATTAATCTGCAAAGCTCAGTCAGTTATATTTACGCATTTAATTGTGGATTTTGTGTACTTTGACTGGAAAACCTGGCAGTCTGAAGAACTGACAGAAATGTGACTAAACTACATTAATCTCACTTTTACAACTTCTGCTGATATCAAGTTGAAAAGTGGAGAATAGAATGTTTCATAACAGAATCAGGACATTGGAAATAATCCAGTTGAAAGACATTTTTTCATGACTTCTGGCCCTAAATTTCTCCAGAACTTCTACCTCCACCTGAACCTGAACCTAACTTGATGCTGAAGCCATACTTCAGGGAATCTCATTTTAAATCTACATAAAAAGCCTGAATGTTGCTTTGCCCAAAATCCCCTAACCTGTTACCATGTGCCATGTTTTGGAATTCCTAAACGCAAAAGAATTTCTCACATGACACCCTATCTAAACGTTATCTTTTATGAAAGTATATTTGCAATTTTTGTTTAAAAAAAGGTGATTTTCATTAGGGTGACAAGTGTGGCTGATCCATGCTGTGAAATTATTTGCCCAAAGTATAAACAGGAACCATAACCCAAATCTTCTAGATATGTTGTTCTCCAGATGTCAACCAGACAGTTACCTAGCTACCCAGTTAGCTTCCTCCCGATTTTCCTGAATAATATCCCTGCAGTGTGGAAGCAGGCCATTCAGCCCATACCGTCCCTCTGAAGAGCATCTCACCCAGATCCAGCATCCTACCCTAACCCTGTAACCCTGCCCTTCCCACCTAGTCTGCACATCCCTGGATACCATGGGCAATTTAGCACAGCCAATCCACTGAACCCACACACTTTTGGAGTGTGGGAGGAATCTGGAGCAAGCCCATACAGACATGGAGAGAATGTGCAAGGTCCACATACGCAGTCACACAAGCCTGGGATCAAATCCTGGACCTGGTATTGTGAGGCAGCAGTGCTGTGCTCACAGTGCGACCCGACTGGTTAGCCTTGTGCTGGAGGATTCCACAGAACTCAAGTAGTGCAGGAATTCTAGGGAGGAGCAGCAGAGAGAAACCATGTAAAATCCATGCTTCCTTTCAACACAAGCAGTCATATCTTGGTAGGTAGATTTAAATGTGTTATATTTTCTTAGTGTCAATGTAAAATTCATCTGCTCCATTAACATTACTCAGGGAAGGAAGTCTGTTATCTTTATCTGAATTTAACTCACATGTGACTCCAGAACACAGCAATACTGTTTGCTATTAACTGCCATCTGGGTAATAGATGCTGACCTAAACAGCGTCACCCATATCCCATGAATTTTTTTTTAAATGAGTGAATGGATGAAGGAGGGTAGGGATGTAAGATGGTTGAGGTAAGTGTGCAAGGTGTGGCAAGGGTGGGAAATGGGTGAGGTGACGGCAAGGTAGGATGACTGGTCTGAAGGATAGCGGGGGTTATCGGTTATTGGCCATGTGCAGGAATGTAGAGTCAAGGTTAAAATTAGATCAGCCATGATCATATTGAATGGTAGAGCAGGCTCAAGAGGCTGAATGGCTTATTTTCATTCCTTGTTCCTATATTCATAGCGATTGAGATAAATAGGTTAAGTATTGTGTTCAGTTTTGGGCACCTCATTTAAGGAACAATGGTAAAGCCCTGAAAAGAGTACAGAAGAGATTTACTCCAATGAAATCAGTAATGAAGGATCTTAAATACGTGGAAAGAATAGAGAAATTGAACTTATTTACCTTGGAGCAGAGAAGATTAAGTGGTGGCCTTACTGGGGTGTTAAAAATTATGAATGGTTTTGAAAGGGTACAGAATAATATTTTGTTTCCACTAGCTGCTATGTAAGTAACTAGGGGTCATAATTTCAAGATTACCAGCAAGAGAGTTAGGAGTGAGTCAAGAAGAAACTTCATTATCTAAAGCATTGTTAGGATTTGGACTGCATTGCCTGGGAAAGTGGTGGAGGTGGATTCCATAGGAGGTTTCAAAAGAGAGTTGGGTATACATTTAAAAGTTATTGATTTCAAGGGCTTCATAAATTGGATTGGAGAATGGGACTAATTGGGTAGCTTTCAGGAGCTAGTGTAAGCACGATGGGTCAAATAACCTCCTGTGTTGTAAAATTCTACGATTCTGGGGTCAGGAAAGTTTCTCCAGTCAGAAGCTCATCAGATCGGGATGGCTAGGGGCACAGTCAACGTTTTAGAGAGTTGGGGGCATTTGAAGGGTCAGAGCAATAGTCAAGGTAATGGGTTATAGACAGGTCGTCAGGGTTAGTTAGGCTAAGTTTGGAACTGTGGTTTTTGGAACAGGAGTCAATGGGTTAAGTATACTGGTCGAGGGAATTCGGAGAATACTCAGGATCTCAGTTGTATAGTTGCACTGGAGTTAAATCTGGATTTTTTTCACCTGACATTTCCTGGGAAGCTTATTAAGTAATTAAGTTCAACTGTCTGCAGTCTCTGACTAAGTCAGACACTTTTTCAGAAAGCCCCAGATTACAGTGGAATTGCCCACCAGAAGTTAAACAGTGTCCAGGTTTCCAAGGGGTCCTGATGTGTATCTATTGTCATATGTCCAATCTGTAACTATCCAAATAGCAGAATAGCTGGGCCATTATGTTAACATGGTGTGGAGCTGGAGGAACACAGCAGGTCAGGCAGCATCAGAGGAGCTAGAAAGTCACTGTTCAGGTCAGGACCCTTCATCAGAACTTCAACTCCACACTGTGTTGACTGACTTCAGCACCTGCAGTTCTTGCTATCTCTGGGTCAATATTTTAGCTTGTAATAGTGACTGCCTTGTACAGACTATCTCTGTTTTTAACATAGAAGCAATTGGAGTGGCGTTGGTGGGCGTGAGGACAGGGCACTAAATCTGAAATTTAAAAAAAACAGTATTTGTCTGTGGCATTTTATTGAACTTGCCTCATTGTCATTTCACTTCTAGATCATTCATCAAGTGAGTGATAGTAGGCCTGCTGTGTACTTGTAAGACATGATCTTTGCCAGGAGTTTCATGTGTGCAGCAGGAGCAGGTAGGCTAAATCAAGAGCATAACCAAAAACAGAAATGACTGGAAAGACTTAGCAGATCTGGCAGCATCTGAGGAGAGAAAGCAGAATTAACGTTTAGGATCCAGTGACCGTTCTTCAGAATGTTAACTCCACGTTAACTCTGCTTTCTCTCCACAGATGGTGCCGGACCTGCATAGTTTTTTTCCAGCAATTTCTGTTTTCCAGCATTCACAGTTCTTTGTTTCTCTTTGTTCAAATCCGAGAGCATGATGCTTTTTGCTTAATATAGAAATCAGTGAAGACTATACTTCCGAATGTCAGCAGGCCACCTTGCCAAGCTGAAACAAAATAATTCTATCATGCTCACCCTAACTTCAAGAAGTTGTGTTTTAAAAATCTGACCTATTATCTGCATCTTTTTTCCAAAGAAGAGTCACGTTCTACTCGAAACGTTAACTCTGTTTCTCTCCTCACAGTTGCTGTCGGACCTGCTGAGATTTTCCAGCACTTTGTGTATCAATGTTGGCGTCGTTGCCTGTGCAGTTGTTTTCCTCTGGTCAGAAGGAGAAGTGAGAGCAAATGTCAGACTAACTTTTCCAAGCATTCTAGAATCAGAGGACATGGCGGCTCAGTGCAGTACTACCTTACAGTATCAGTGGCCTGCATTCAATTCCAGCCTTGGGTGACTGTGTGGAGTTTGCATATTCTCCCTGGTTTCTTCCCACAGCCCAATGATGTACAGGTTAGTTGAATTCTCCAGGGGAAAATACAGGAATAGCGGGTGTGTATGGGGGGGATGCTGCTCGGCGGTCGGTATGAACTTGCTTCTACACCTTGCAGATTGTATGTTGATTCTGTTCTAAGTGCATTCTGATACGATATGTATAGAGTCTGAACCAGTGTATGGGGTGGGTGTGAAGGTCAGTGTGAGCGTCAGTGACAGATGGTTAAAAGTGGCAAAATGCTACTGTGCTAGGCAGCTCGAACCCACCAATTTCCATGTTTAGCTCGAGTGCACTACAATTGTAGCAAAGAATCCCATTTGGAAACATAATTTGCTAATGTACGATAGATAATATAACTGCAGCGATATTTCAACACATTTTTGAATTTAACAGAACGCTGAAGGATTTTGCTTCTGTATCAGTTTGTAACTCAGCTAGAGAGACCTGTGGAGGACTGGAGCGAGCAGTATGGTCCTGCACTCAAGGGCCTGCAGGTGCACCCCATGAGCTCCAGAACACCACGAGCAATGAGCCCTGGAGCAACATTTGGGCTGCAAGCTCAGAGCAGCACATGGAAAACAGCCCCTGGAGCAGTGAGCAGGCAGTGAGTCCTGGACAGAGACCAGTGTGAGGGGTTAACCTTACCTTAGAACGCTATATTATTAACCCCTTAATATATCCCTATTTTTAAACTTATTTTCAACTCTGTAATTAATCAACGACTTTTACCCTTCTGCTGTATCCAAGAATTGTACCTGGGTACTTTTATCTGAGATGTCACCATAAGAAGGCAGACATTGTAAAAGTTTTTAACTGCACTCCTACAATGGGGCACACGTGACAATAAAAGGATATTGTATTGATATTGTATTATGTTAGAGACACATCTGGTGACTGATTGCTTTATTGTCAGGGTAGGCAATTATGTGAATGTCCCTTGTGACACTGCTGATTGGAAAAGGTAGGGCCTTGGGTTTGTATCTCTGGCTGGTCTCTACCTAGTGCAAGAGAGTCATCAACTGTAAGCACAGAGTAATTCACACAACCCTACAGCAACCAGGAGTGTTACTGCAATGTAGCAGCTCACTCTGTTACTGTGTAGCCAGTGTGAATAATGGAAGATGTTTCTGCAGCTATGGGCCACTGTCAAACACCTTAATTGTCAACTGCACCCCTACCCTGGATTCTCATCATAAAATTTGAAATAAATACCGACAAAACTTTGGTTTCATTTTCAAAACACTTATTTCATTGCTTACTTAAACAGATTTTATGTAAGCTTTCTTGTTAAACTGAAGGAAAAATGCACAGCATTATGAATGAGTTGGTAGGATATCTAAGGGCTCATTTCAAAGAACTCTTGAAGTCTAGCTTCTGAATCATGTGGCTGGACATTCTGTGTCTCTGGAGTAAATCAGGGATTTCTCAATTTTCACTGGGCCATCTTGGACAAATATGACACGCTCCACAACTGGATCAACAAACATTTATACTGAATAAATGGTCAGTTGACAGCTTGAAGAACATTCAAAGGTTATTGTTACGAGAGCATCAAGTGGTTGCTGCCTCAGTGCAAATCAAAAATAGCAAAGAAACACAGGCCATCCTCTTGGGCTTTTCTTTTCCCAATCGGCGAAAAGTACAGCACATAATCCAGCGCTGGATTCTACCAGCACTTTGGGAATGGACAGGGGAGGCAGTTAAGCTCACAAAACAGAATGGAAAGGCAATAAGTGATTTTTTAAAAAATTATTGACAAGATTTGGGCGTCAATGGCAAGGCCTCATTTATTGCCTCATCCTTGATTGCCCAGATGGCAATTAAGCATCAACCACATTGCTGTCATTCTGCTGTTACATGTTGGCCAGACCAGATAGAAAAAAACAGATTGCCTTCCTAAAGGACATTAGAATACTAGATAGTCTTTTCCCCCTGAACAGTGGATTCATGGTTATCATTGGATTCTAAATTCCAGAATTTCATTGAATTCAAATTCTTCCATGGCAGGATTCAAACCTGGACTGCCAGAACATTGCCTGGGACTCTAGATTAGCAATTCAATAATAATTCCATTGCCCATCATCTTCTTTCTTATAGTCTTGTTCTTGCTGCTGTGCAGCTTTGCCAGAAGCAGAAAAGGTGACTGACAAATAAATTCTGGCAGCGTGTTGGTGGACTCCATGTCTAATCCTCCTTTTCAGCCTCTCCGGCACATTTGATATGATTTGTTTTGATTTATTATTGCCACATGTAGCTAGGTACAGTGAAAAGTTCTGTTTTGCTTACAGTACAGGAAGATCAAAACATACAAAGATCATTGTGTGATAGAACAGAGGGAAGTATAAAAAGTTACAGCAGCAGAGAAGATGCACAAAAAGCAAGATTAACATTAAATTTGAGAAGTCCATTCAGAAATCTAATAACTGCAGAGAAGATGATGTTCTTCAGCCTCTTGGTGCATGTGTTCAAACATTTGTATCTTGTGCTTGATGGAAGAGATTATAAAACGGGTGGGAAGTATCCTTGATGATATTGGCTGCCTTTCTGAGTCAGCAAGAAGTGTAAATGGAGCTCCTATTACTCCCCACCTCCCCCACCCCACCCCCAACCCACTCCCATCAACGATGCCTATCTTTGCTGCAACAGTGCTCCCTACACTTTCCAAATCTCACCAGCAGGCCAATTGCTGCAGCTTACCTGACTAACCCCAGGAACCACAGATCCCACGTAACTGGTTGTGTGGATACACTTCTGTCAATTGGCATAGTTTGTTCTCCATCAGGTGCAGCCAAGCAGTGGCTGAGCAGCTTCCAGTTCCCAGTGCTGAGGCTGCTAAACTGCTGACTCTTGGATTGACCAGTATCTGTTGGGACGTTGTAGCATAATGGGTTAAGAGCTATTGTGCTGTCCTTAACAGAATGGCAGGCCTGGCAACAGCCACTTAATTGGTTGCTGCTAACGAGATGTAGCCCCAGGTCATCTGACCACTGAAGCAAATTGTCTCCAAGCCCTCTTGTACACAACAGGTTTGTCAGCAATTTAGAGACCATAGGGACATTGGTGGTTTTCTGAGTGAAAGGCAACAAAGGGTAGTAGTGAATGGTTGTTTTTCAGGTAGGAGAAACATAGATATAGTTGCTCCCATGGTGACAGTGTTCAGACCTCTGCTTTTTGCCTTTGGTATTAGTGATCCAGACTAAGGTATATAGGCACAGATTCGAAATTTCACAATGGCACAATATTTGGAATTATTGTGAACAGTGAAGAAAATGACGATACATTTTTGGAATCAACCTGCTCAGAGATATTATTACGCACCACTGAAGCAGGGGGAATTGAACAACAACCTCTTGACTCAAAGGTTGGGACAGTACCACTGCACCACAAGAGGATGGTGATATATTCTGCGGAGACATGCCCGCAGTTTAATGGCATAGGTGCCAAAGTTCAGGTGAAAATGCAGTAACATATGAAATTCTTCATCCGGAGGGAAGAACAAGAAGAGGTAAATTAAAATAATGGATACAATTTGAAACTGGGAGTGAGAAAGGGGATGTACCTGAGACTGTATCATAAAATGGCCTAGGCAGGTTCAAAAAGCAGTTATAGAGTCATAGAATTGAACAGCGTGGAAACAGACCCTTTGGTCCAACTTGTCCATGCAGACAAAATATCCCAAATTAATCTATTTCTATTTCCCAGCATGTCCTTCTCAACCCTTCCTATTCCTGTAAAAGATGCCTTTTAAATGTTGTAATTGTAACGGCCTCCACCACTTCCTCTGGCAACTCGTTCCATACATACATACATACATGCACTGCCCTCTGAGAACAAGTTGCCTCTTAGGTCCCTTTTAAATCTTTCCCCTCTCACCTTAAACCTATGGTCTCCAGTGTAGGACTCACCTACCCTGGGGAAAAGACCTTGGCTGTTCACCCTATCCATGTCCCTCATGATTTCATAAAAGCTGTACAAGGTCACCCCTCAACCTCTGTGCTGTGGGGAAAATAACCCCAGCCTATTTAGCCTCTCTCTATAACTCAAACCCTCCAACCCTGGCAACATCCTTGTCAATCTTTTCTGCACCCTTTCAAGTTTAACAACATCTTTCTTATAGCAGGGAGACCAGAAACATCCCAACTCCTATACTCAATGCACTCAATAAAGTTAATTAAGTATACATAATTCTTGGTTTTATAAAAAACAAGTATGAAAGTGTGAAAAATATGACAAATCAGTATGTAAAATTGTTTTAACCTCAGCTTTGAGGTATCTCTTTAAGGTTTTAGCGTAGATTTGTAGCTCAGGTTGTGGATGTTGAGGTTGGTCGGCTCGCTGAGCTGTTTCATTGTTCTGCAGACGTTTCACTCCCTGCTGGGTAACATCATCACTGCAGCTTCCGTTTATCGGAGGCTGCACTGATGATGTTACCGTGCCGGGTAATGAAACGTCTGCGGGAAAACAACGAACCAGCTCAGCGAGCCAACCAACCACCACAGTATTATGTCTGGTTCTGACCACAGCACTTCAGGATGGATATAAAGGCATCAGAAGGTTGAACTAAGAGGTTCACCAGAATTATTTCAGCAGTCAGCCATATAGAAGCTGGGTTCTCCTCAGTAGAGGAGTTCAGTAAAAGATTGGACAGAAATTAATCAAATCATGAGATACTTGTACAGAATGTACAAGTGGAAACTGTTCCTGTTAAACGACGGGTTGATAACCAGAGGACATTAATACAAGATGCTGTCCAAAAGAAGCAATTGTATCATAAGGAAAATATTTTGTTTTACATGGTACATGGTTAGGATCTGGAATGCACTGCCTGAGAATGTGGTGGAAATAGGTTCAGTGAAGACTTTTTTAAAAGAGATTTGGATAATCATTTGATCAGAGCAGACTTGCAGGGCTATTGGAAAAGCATGAGATCTTGGGAGGTGGAGTTGTGTCATGATGTGACAACGTGAATTGTTTTTTGCAGAGAGCCAGTACAGATATGACAGGCCAAATGATCTTCTATGATTGCATGTTGAGTATTGTATTATTCAAAACAAGTTTGGGTGAGAAACATTATCATTTTCACAACTTCTGCCAATATTTTAATTATGAATTAATGCATATGAGTGTTTCCTTGGTACTATGTTACTGAAATAGCTTTTTCGATATGCACAAACATATTGCACCTTCTTTACCAAGGCAGTATCACAGAAGGAAGGTAATTTAGAGGCAAGTTAAGCAAGGCTCAGAAATAAAATTCATCAAAAACTATAATCCAAGGTGTCATGTGAGACATCAGAGTAAATGTTCAATGTAATTTTCAGATACTTAACCTTAGTTTGTTATTATGCCCAAGGTGGAAGTTGAAGATATATAACACCAGGAAAAAAAAAATCCCAGATTTGAGATAAAAACACAAAAAAGTGCAAATTCCATAAAAATTCCATGTTCTGAGGTAATGAAGGGAACATACAATAGCACCTGTTCATATATTCAGGGTAAAAAGGTGGGAGGCAGAAGTAGTATCATAGATGGAAAAATGAAACTGAATTGCTCCATTTATGTTTAATGAATGTCTTGGAAAAATCAGAAGCAGAATCCTTACGGTGTGGAAGCAGGCCATTCAACCCATCCAATCCACACCAACCCATTCCCATACACTCTCCTTGGAACCCCGCATTTCCCATGGCTAACCCACCTAACCTGCACATGCCTAGACACCATGGGCAATTGAGCATGGCCATCCTGCCCATCTTTAGACTATGGGAAAAAACCCACACAAACACAATGAGAATATGCACACTCCACACAGGCAGTCATCCAAGGCTGGAATTGAACCCAGTCTCCTGGTGCTGTGAGGCAGCAGTGCTAATCACTGAGCCACCGTGCTGCCTGCGAGAGAAACGAAATTCAGAAAAAAAAAGGGATTGAAACATGAGGTAAGACATCCGTGAAACTCTGCTGGTCAGAGTAAGACCATGAAACACTGACTATTTAACTGTGTGGAAATAGTGTCTGAATGTGGAGACCAAGCGTCAGTATCATTAGAATTAATGATGTATTCATTCTACAAAGGGAGAAGAATTGTTGAGACGCAAGCAGATTCTCAGAGTGACACTCGTATAAAAAGGTAAAGTTTCTTCTTTTATCTGATTTGTTGAGTCTGAGAACAAGTTGAACTAAGCAGAGAAGGTGGTAGCCTGAGATAACAGGAATTTTCTGATGGAGGGTCTAGGCCCGAAACATCAGCTTTCCTACTCCTAGATGCTGCTTGGCCTGCTGTACACCTTGTTACCCAACTTGGTAGCCTGAACTAGTTTAGTAGCATCATTTAAATTTTGAGTTGTATCATTACAAGTGATTTTTGTTTCTTGTGTGAATGCCATATACACATTTATTCTCCTGTCTAAAAGTTCTCTTCAATCCACTGCTCATGCTATCTTCTAGATGAAAGATTTTTTCCCCCTTCATTCATTCATGGGATGAGGGTGTCACTGGCTAGGCAGCAATTATTGCCCATTGGTCAATTAAGAGTCAACCACATGTAGGTCCTAAAGGACATTAGTGAACCAGATGAGTTTTTTCTGACAATTGACAATGGATTCAAGGTCATCATTAGATTCTTAATTCCAGATATTTTATGAATTCAAATTCCACCATCTGCCGTGGCAGGATTCGAACCCAGGTCCCCAGAGCATTATGAGAGTCTCTGGATTAATAGTCCAGTGATAATCCCACTAGGCCATTGCCTCCCTGTAATATGGCACACCTTGTAGCTATCAGAGGGACATAATTCACTTTGCAGAAATCTTTGGTATAGTTTGCATGTTGGACCAATGTATCAAATAACTATTTTACTAGAAGGGCTGTTACAGTTAATAACTGACTAAAAGTAATAATTCTTCGCTCTTCATTCCTTACTGTTGACTTATGTAAATCTACTGTTCACAGATATAGTCGACATTAGTACATAGAACATGGACATTCTGGTACATTAATCCAAAGATCAACAGCTCGTTTGATCCTGAAAGCCAATTGGCAGCCCAGGTCAATTCCATCCTCACCCTTTGTCCACATCTGTACTTTCCAGAATCAGTTGTTAGTAATCAAGTGTTCAGAGAATGGATGGGTTTCCACTCTGAATTCATAGGTCTGTTACCACTATTTGCATTCTAGAATTTGCTCAGCCTGTATAACTTGACATTTGGTATCTTTTAGCCCTTTAGGAAAGGAGAAAAATATGCCTTAAACAGCTCTGGACTACTTTGAAAAAATATATTAATTGCTTTCCTCTTTTGCTGACAGCTTATCAATCCAGAATCCACTATGCTTGGTTTGATTCTTAAATGAGTCCCCTGGTATCTGTTCCTTAAAATGGAAGCGTTTTCTCATGATGTTGTTTTTTTACTGTATACCTAAATTAAGGCAAATATGTTTGTCAAGAATTTGTTGCCAATGTCAATTTAAATGAATATATTTAAGATAAGCAGATGAGTACTGATTAGTTGGCTTCTGCTGGATTGTTTGGCAAAGCACTGAGCATGAAAAAATAATTACCTGCTGTATAATAAATATTGGGACACATTTTTCTGGTGTGGTTAAGGATATCTTCTGAAATAAATGATTATAATTTCAATAAACTGACTAGCAATAGAGTTAACTTATTTAAATGTTGCCGCATAAAATTAACTAGGGCCAAAGGATATCTAATTGTCTTCTCAAAGACATCACCGCCTTATAAAACCCTTGTTGCTTTCATTTACAGCTCCAGCAGTGTGATGTGACACTGTCTTGCAGCTAGTGTATTCAAGTGGTCATAACTACTCCATAATTTATTATTGAGAGTTTGACGATTTAATCATCCTGTTTGTGTTTCATTGTATGTTATCAATTGTAATGCTTTTAAAGATGCCCATTATTGCCGTGTATGCAATTACCGTTGCTAACATTAGAATACACTGCATTTAAGTGTTTTATTAACTTCCTTCAGAGTTTATATCACAGGCCTTTATTAATAGCCTTTCTCTAGTAAAAATTGCCGTGTCTGCCGATTGTAAAAAATAATGAAACCCCTGTGACTGTGCTATAGTTATGGAGAATGGCACAGGAGTTTTGCTATTCACCATAACTGAACATATGACACTTTAGTAAATTATGTTTACGACTTAACTTGTAATGTGAACCCCCAAGGCAACGAATTGCAATAGGATGCCTTGTAAAAGTGTCTTCGGTTTCTTGTATCCTGCTTCATGTTTGCTTAAAAGTATCAGACTGCCATTATGTTAAGTATAATAGCTAAAATTGTTTTAACTGTGTAAGGTAGTATACAGCTATCACTTCAGGAGAAGCTAAAAGTTCCAAATGGGCACAATTAGTAATATACGATGAGAACAATGGAAATTCTTCAAATTGAATAGTACTTTTTTCACTGTGCCATGAGTGACGCAAGTATGGTATACATTTACTGCTTTCTGGTGTTTTTCCACTCTGCAGTTTGAAACCATACATGCATTCATGTTTTTGAGCTTGTAAGCACATTAATATATGTTTATTTAACGTTCTTATTTAAAAGGATGCATTTTATTAAATTTTATTCATGGAATATGGACCTTGCTAGCCAAGACAGCATTTGTTGATTAGGACATAGAACGTTATAGTGCAGTATAGGCCCTTCAGCCCTTGATGTTGCGCTGACCTGTGAAACCAATCTGAAGCCCATCTAACCTACACTATTCCAATATTATCCATATGTTTATCCAATGACCATTTAAATGTCCTCAAAGTTGGCGAGTCTAGTACTGTTGCAGGCAGAGCATTCCATGCCCTTACTACTCCGAGTAAAGATTGTCTCTAATTGCCTTGAAAAGACGTCAGTGAACCGTCTTCTGAAACTAGTGTGGATATCATCTGATATGGTACACTCACAGTGATTTGAGGGAGGGATACAGTGAAGGAACAATGATATAGTTCCAAGTAGGGTGGTGGAGGTTAACATTGCAGTCTAACAAAGGTAAAGCAATTGAAAGTCAAAGGAAAATAGGTAGATTCTCTTTTTTCTTTTGTTTTGGAGATGGTTATTGCACAGGAATTCTGAGCCACAACTATTACTTACCACTTCTCAGCCCAAGCCTGAACGTTGCCCAGTCCTTGTTGCTATGGACATAAATTCTTTCAATACCTGCGGAATGGTGAATGGTATTGAACATTATGTATTTATCAGCACACAACACTACTTCTGACATTGGAAAGACCATTGACAAAGCAACAGAGGATGGTGGATTTAGGAGACTATCTTGAGGAACTCCAGAAGTAGTGTAATTGGACTGCAGCATCCAGAACAACCATCCTTTAAGATAACAAGGTGTGGAGTAGGATGAACACAGCAGGCCAAGTAGCATCAGAGGAGCATGAAAGCTGAATTTTAGGCTTCGACCCTATTTCTGGTTCCAACCATTCAATGGTTTTCCCAGATTCCTATTCCAATTTCTCTGGGCCCCTTTGAGGTTACGCTCAGTCAAAGTTGCCTTGATGTCAAGGGCAGTCATGCTTACCTTACTTCTGGTGTTCATCCCTTTTGCCCATGTTTGTACCTAGGCCACAAAGAGGTCAAGAGCTGAATGGCCCTGGTAGAGATTAAGCTGAGCGATTGTGACCACTATGTACAAATGTCAAGTATGATTTCACGCTACCTCCTTTGCTTAAGCTCTTAAATGACCATCATATCAGTTTCTTTGTTCTTGCAAAATAATTACAGCTATCACTTGTTTATCATGCCTTGTGTTGCAAGAAACAGGGTCCTAAATATAAACACATTAAATTAAAATGATTTCACCATAAGGAAACATTAAAAAATATATAAAAATGTCTCCCAAAATACAAGAACCTGACTGACCCGACTAGCTTCCAGACATTTCTTGTTACCATGACCCATAGACCTTAAAACAAAGGAGAAGAAGCAGGCCAATTCAGCCCACTGAGTCTGCTCCACCATTTAGTAAGACCGTGGCTGATCTGATAATCTTCAACTTCTACTTTCCCACCCTTGATTCCCTTACTGATTAAAAATCTGTCTCTTTCAATCTCGAATATATTTAATGACCCAGCCTGAGTAGCACTTTGAGGTAAAGAATTCAGATAATTCATTTGCTTGTGTGAGCAGAAATTCCTCTTGATCTCTGTCTTAAAAGTACAACCTCTTATTTTGAGATGATACCTTCTGGTCCTAGACTCTCTCACAAAGGGAAACAGCCTTCCCACATCTGTCAGGACTTGTATTTTTCACTAAAGTTGCCTCTCATTCTTCAATATTCCAGTGAGTACTTACCTAATCTACTCAATCGTTCTCAAAAGACATTTCCTCATTGTCCAGTACCAATGATGTGGGCATTCTCTGGACTGCCTCTAATGCCAGTATAACTTTTCCTTGGATAAGGAGCCCAAAAATGTTCACATTTAATGCGAACAACCATGACAAGCATACTAGCTTTGTGCCCACAAGGTGAGGTTTGGCAGAAGAAATGGGAGCCTTAAGCTCTGATTGAAGCAGCAAAGCACAAACAGGCAAGAAAAGGCCACAATCATCCCAGTGTACGGGAAGTGAGTGAATGCTAAGAAACCAAGCAATGAGCCCTGAGGTTCATCCTGGACCAATCCGTCAGAAGTGTGCTTGTCCCTGTGGCAAAGTGTCCTGGCAGCAGCATTGAAATGAGAGGTTCCAGTGCTGTCCACAAAGCAGCATTTCAAAAGAGAGTAAGTGAGGTTGGGGGTCTACCACGAGAATCCTGAATGGTTGGTATGTGTCTGATACAATTTGTGTGGATGGGGTGCGTGGGAGGTTGCTGCCCATGGAATCTATCCTCAGACATTGATGACTACTGTCCAACATGGAGGTTTGGAGGAGGAAGTGGCAAGCTGGGGCCTGCTGATTTTTATATTGGTGAATTATTACTTTCGCTCTGGCACATGGGAGAACAGGTAAACGCATAACAAGGCAGCATGATTAGGATACATGCAAATATGCCGCTTGCTACTTACTAGTGAAATTTGCATCTCACTGTTAAAAACTTGGTTGCAGAATTAGATTGTCTTTTTTTGATGTCTAGAATCTTATTTCTGCCAATCTCACCATATTTTTCCAACTGACTTGTCATTGCCCATGTGCTTCAGGGACTGGGAAGATACCAACCAATAACTTTGATTTTTCCCAGTCTTTAACTTGGAGAAAATTTCTACTGTGAAACAGAAATAGCTGGAGGAGCTCAGCAGGTCTGGCAGCATTTGTGGAGAGAAAGCAGACTTAACGTTTTGGGTCCAGTGAAGGGTCACATCTCTGAAGGGAAGTAGTCTCAACTCAGTCTGCCTCCATTACCTTCTCTTTTGTGTCAGTGCAGTGATGTTTTTATTGTACTTCCTACCCAACAAGCACAGTGCTCAATGTGACTGTAACTGTGGTGATTGAGAGTGTGTTAAAATAAATTTTAAGCAGTGTCTTAAGATAATGTGCATCTTTAGAGGTCTCCAGTGTTCACAGGAACCTGCATCTCTTCCTCACCTGCTGAACTCTGATGTTGAATCTAATATTCTCAAGGATTTTCTTGCATCTCAAATTGTACATCTTTAGAAGTATTTGCACTTTTTTTGGTTTTCTGTCAATTAATAACATCATCTGTAATTGGAATTATTGAACTGAATAAAACACTAACACTTTCAGTTTCAGACTTATTGTAGAGTTTGCTAGACAATGTACAATGATTTCTGAATCTGTGTCTTTTTGAACTGTGTATAACTGTAAATTCTTAAATAAAGCTTTAAAAATATTCTGCTATGCGATGATTTACTACTTTCAGCACTTAAAAACTGTTTTGGTGTAATACTGTATCTCTGTGTTGTTTACTGGGTTTTCTAATCTTTCTTAGCAATTAAGATATTTGTTGCTTACGTTTTGCAGGATTTTCTGGCCAATATAGAGCTTTCCCACTTATTCCTGGCCAAAACTAAAACTGCTCCCTTTCACAGCTTAAAACACCAAGCACTTCATTCTGCACAATATCATTTTTAAACAAAGTTCTCTGCATTACTAAATGTTCTTGCTGAATTTGCAACTTGATTACTGAATCCACAGCTGGCTATGAACAGTTTTGGGACCCTTATCTAAGGAAAGATATGTGGGCATTGAAGGCAGTCCAGAGAAGGTTCTTTAGGCTGACACCAGGTATGGAGGAACTGTCTTATAAGGAAAGGTTGAGTAGGTTGGGCCAGAACTCATTGGAATATAGAAGAATGAGAGGTGACCTTATGGAAACACACACAATTCTTAGGGGACTTGACAGGGGAGCTGCAGAAAAGTTGTTTCCCTTTGTGGGAGAGACTCAGACCAGTGGGTGTAATTTCAGAAAAAGGTGTTGCACATTTAAGACAGAAATGAGGCAAAATTTCTTCTCTCAGATGTTAATAAATCTGTGGAATTCTTTATCACAGCGGGCTGTTGAGACTGGATTGTTAAGTACAAGCAAGTAGACGGATTTTTAGTCAGTGAGGGAGTCAAGGTTTATGGGGAAACCACAGAAAACGAGAGTTGAGGATGACGAGAACAGCCATGTATGTTCTAATTGGTGGGGTAGACTCAATGGGCTGAATGGCCGATTTCTACCCCTGTGTCTTAATTTTCTATGGTCCAAACACTTTTAAAGCTTCAGTTTCTTCTGATTCTTTTTCTGATTTTACTTTTTCTGATATACTCTTCAGCTAGATTTCTCCAAATTTACTCTATCATTTTAAATAAATTCTGAGGCTTTGTCGACTCAGCAATATTATACCAGTGATGGTATAAATGCATTTGCTGGCTCTTTCATGGCTTTTTTGCAGCTGTGCCTTGTGAGCCTAATCTTGATGATGACATTGTTCGCTGTGATAGATGAGAACTCTCTCTTAACATTCACTTGCCTTTCTGACGTTTGCCTCACCTTTGAAAAGGTCATCCACTTTACTTGAAGGGCTTCTCTTGCTCTCTTCAGAGCCTCCTTTGCTAAGCATTTTGTGTTTTTCTAATTATTGTTTTATCTCTCTCTTGCTAGCCCACACTTTTCCTTTTGTCTCTTACCAGCTTCTTAATGAAGGTGTGTCCTTGGAGTTCTGAACTTGCCCTGTTTCTGCATCTACAGTTCCTGCAGTCCTTACCTGTTGGTAATTGTGCAATAGCTACTAATGCTTTTAAACTGGCAAATTGGTAAACTGGTAAAAACATACTTGACCTCATCTTCACTAATCTGCCAGCTGCAGAGGCATCTGTCCATGACAGTATCAGTAAGAGCGACCATCGCACAGTCCTTGTGGAGACGAAGTCCTGCTTTCACATTGAGAACAACCTCCATCATGTTTTGTGGCACTATCACTGTGCTAAATGGGACAGACTTCGCACAGATCTATCAACTCAAGACTGGGCATCCATGAGGCATTGTGGACCATCAACAGCCACAGAAGAATTGTACTCGGCAATATTCTGTAACCTCATGGCCTGGCACGTCCCCCACTCAAACATTACCACCAAGCCAGGGGATCAACCCTGGTTCAATGCAGAGTGCAGGAGGGCATACCAGGAGCAACACCAGGCATATCTGAAGATGAGGTGTCAACCTGGTGAAGCCACCAAACCGGGCTACTTGCATGCCATACAGAGAGAGCAGCAAGTGATAGAGCTAAGCGATTCCACAACCAATGGATTAGATCTAAGCACTGGAGTCCTGCCACATCCAGTCATGAATGGTGCTGGACAATTAAACAACTCACTGAAGGAGGAGGCTCCACAAATATTCCCATCCTCAGTGATGGAAGAGCCCAGCACATCAGTGCAACAGATAAGGTTGAAGCATTCACAGCAATCTTCAGCCAGAAGTGCCATGGGGATGATCCATCCTGGCCTCCTCCAGTGGTCCCCAGCATTACAGGTACCAGTCATCAACCAATTTGATTCACTCCACATGATAGCAAGAAACGGCTGGAGACGGATATTACAAAGGCTACAGGCCCTAGTGACATCCCAGCAATAGTACTGAAGACTTGTGCTCCAGAACTTGCTGCTCCCGTAGCCCAGCTGTTCCAGCACAGTTACAACATTGGTATCTATCGGACAATGTGGAAAATTGGCCAAGTATGTCCTGCACACAAAAAGCAGGACAAATCCAACCCAGCCAATTACCACCCCACCAGTCTACTCTCAGTCATCAGTAAACTGATGGAAGGTGTAATCAACAGCGATATCAAGCAACACCTACTCAGCAATAACCTGTTCAGTGACACCCAGTTTGGGTTCCGCGAGGGCCACTCAGCTTCTGACCTCATCACAGCATTAGTTCAAACATGGACAAAAAGAGCTGAATTCCAGAGGTGAGGCGAGAGTGACAGCCCTTGATATCAAAGCTGTATTCGACTTTTTGTGGCATCAAGGAGCCCTATCAAAACTGGAATCAATGCGTATCAGGGGGAAAACTCTCCAGTGTTTGGATTCATACCTGACACGTAGGAAGATGGTCATGGTTGTTGGAGGTCAATCATCTCAGTTCCAAGACATCTCTGCAGGAGTTCCTCAGGGCAGTATCCTCGATCCAACCATATACAGCTGCTTCATCAGTGACCTTCCCTCCATCACAAGGTCAGATGTGGGGATGTTTGCCAATGATTGCACAATGTTCAGCACCATTCGTGACTCCTCAGATACTGAAGCTGTCCACGTTCAAATGCAACAAGGTCTGGACAATATCCAGGCTTGGGGTGAAAAGTATCAAGTGACATTCGCGCCACACAAATGCCACGTTACGACCATCACCAATAAGAAACAATCTAACCACCATCCCTTGACATTCAATGGTGTCACCATCACTGAATCCCCCACTATCAAATATCCTGGGTGTTTTCATTAACCAGAAGCTGGGCTCACCACATAAACACTATGGCTACAAGAGCAGGCTAGAAGCTAGGAATTCTGTGACAAATAGCTCACCTCCTGACTCCTCAAAGCCTGTCCTCCACAGCAGGAGGACTGAACTGGTTCAAGAAGGCAGTTCACCACCACCTTCTCAAGGGTAACTAAGGATAAGCAAGAAATGCTGGCCAGAGAGTGATGACCACATCCTATGATTGAACAGGGAGAAAAAAAATTCACCTTTTTTTCATTTGCATCTTTTCCTCTTCATTGGAGGACTTCTCATGGAATTTGATTCTACACTGCTGATCACCAGGTGGTATTCACTAATCAACAGTACTGGCACCTCATCCTATCTGCCACCTCTGCCTGTATGTGTTTGAGAATAAGGGTGCAGATAGTTGACTGCTATCAATCCTTCTTTGTCTATACTTTAAGGGTCAATCTAATAGTAGCTGATGAAGTTGAGCAGAATTTTTACGGAAGTAGCAATGCTCATATTTAACAATTTGTTTTATTGCATGATAGCAGCAAATACAAACATATTACAAGTTGTAATCAGTAAGGACTCTTGAGAGTTATAGCGAGCACAATTGCCCCCTACAAAGGCTCGTGCAGAAGTCTACTACTGATTAGATGACACTGACAGAAAGGGTGAAGCTCATGCATACCCAACATTAACTATTTCAGAACCATTACCTTATAGAACATTGAGGGATCAGATATCATTTGGAAGTTCTATTTCACTGCTGCAGTTTTACATAATTGTCATGAAAATCAGTTATGTACAACTTTAGACAGGGATTCACAGACAAATAAAAGAAATGGAATTCTGAATTCACCTATTTCGTCAAAATCTGTGAAAATATCCTACACTTTTAGGGTTTGATTTTATGGAAATGAAATTGTTTTCACCAGCAATGATAGTGTGATGACCTTGTTATTGTGGAGCCTGTAAATAGGAATCTTCTTATTACAGGAAACATTACCCTGATCCCTGTAGACCTGTCATCACAGCCAACAGAGGAGAAAATTATTTTGCTGCTGTTCAAGGCATCCCAATAACGAGGCTAGACTGTACTTCTGGAACAATTTGGATATTGATGCTATTTCAGAAATCAAATAAAATCGTGTAACAGAAGTGCCTTCTTTAATACATTTAAATTAAACTAACAGTAGAATCATTTTTTTAAAAAGGGAAAGAACAGTACAGCACAGGAATAGGCCCTTTGGCCCACTAAGACTGTGCTCACACATGATGCCTTTCTGAACTAAAAACCTAGTGCCTTTATGTGGTCAGTATCCCTCTATTCCCTGCCCATTCGTAGACTTGTCAAGATGCCCCTTAAATGTTGCTATTCTAACTGCTTCTACCATCTCTTCTGGCAGCGCATTCCAAGCACTCTGCATAAAAAACCTTCCCTTTCACAGCTCCTTTAAACTTTCCCCATTTCACCTTAAGCCTATGTCCTCCAGTAATTGACATTTATACCTGGTGGCAGTGGGAGCCGGTAGGGTGGGGGGAGGGGTGCGGGAGGGGAGGTGGGGGGGTGGAAGCATGAGAAAAGACTCTGACTATCCATGCCTCATGATTTTGTAATCTGCTATCAGGTCACCCCTCATCTTCCATCAATCCATCAATCATTTTTGACGCTTCCTCAGAAAACTCAATCAAGTTTGTGAGGTACAAACTTCCCTGCACAAAGCCTTGCTGCCAATCACTAATCAGTCCATATTTTTCAAAATGAGAGTAAATCCTGGCCCTAGTAATCTTCTCCAATAATAATGCTCACCAGCTTGTAGATTCGTGGATTATCCCTGCTACTCTTCTTAAACAAAGGAACAATGTTGGCTTTTCTCCCGTCCTCTCAGACTTCTGTGACTAAAGTGGATACAAGGATTTTGTACAAGGGCCCAGCAATATCCTCACCTGCCTCCCTTAGCATTCTAGGATGGATCATGTCAGGTCTTGGGGACTTGCCTACATTAATGCTTTTAAAATACTCAACACCTCTTCCCATTTTATATTGATATGACCCAGAATATCAACATACCCCTCCCGAGACTCACCATCAACCATGTTCTTTTCCTTTGTGAATACTGATGCTAAGTATTTGCTGAAGACCTCACTCACTGTCTCCTGTTCCTCGCATAAATTCTCTGCTTTGTCCATGAGTAGACCTACCCTTTCCTTAGATAACCTGTTGCTCTTTATTTATGCATAAATTGCCTTGGGATTTTCCTTAATCATGTTTGCAAAAGACATTTCATGGCTCCATTTCACTCTCAATTCCCTGTTTCAGCCCTTTGCTGCTACCTTTGAATTGTTTAAAGGCTCTGTGTGTCTTCAGTTTCCCAAACCCTCCATGTGCCCTCTTTTACTTTGTGACTAAGCTCTTAATTTCTCTTCTTATCCAAGGCTCCCAAATCTTGCCAGACTTATCCTTCATTATCACAAGAACATGTTTGTCCAGAACTTAAAAGATTCTCACATGCCAGATGTGGATTTACCCTCAAACATCTGCCCCCAGTCCATATTCCCCAGCTTCTGCCTAATATTGTGGAAGCTTGCCTTTCCCCAGTTTAGTCCTTTCACCTGAGAACTACTCTTATCTGTAAGAGTAGTCCTCAGGTGAAAGGAACTTACAGAATTATGGTCCTGTTCCTGAAATGTTCCCGCATTGAAACTTCGATCATCTGGTCGGGCTCATTCTCCAATACCAGGTATACTCTGACCCCTTCCCTAATTGTCCCATTCAATATACGGAAGATTAAAATTCCTACCACATAAATTCTGTTATTTTCACATTCTTCATAACCTGTCCACATATCTCTTCCTCTGTCACCCACTGATTGGGAGGCCTGTAGTACAAACCCAAAGTGATGCTAAGCTGTACCCATAAGGCCTCGCTAGATGAGTCATCCAAGGTGTCCTTCCTCAGGACAGCTGTGTCATTCTCCCTAATCAGTAATGCTACCTACCACCCCCCAGCTCTTTTACATTTCTCTCTATCTAGCCTGAAACATCTGAATCTTAGACTGTTAAACTGCCAGTCTTGAACCCCTCTCAACCAAGTCCCTGTAATAGATTCAACATCATAGTTATTAATGCAAGCTTGGTGTTCATCTGCCTTAATGTCATGCTCCTCATATTAAAACAAATACACTTTAGATTGCCAGTCTTCCCGTGATCAGTACCCTCTCCTTGTCTGTTATTCCTCTTAGTCTTACTGGCCTCAGTGTGTGACTCGCCCTTAGTCATTTCACTTGCTGACCTACTACTCTGGTTTCCAGCTATCTGCCACACGATTTCAAACCCTCCCAAGTGGCACTAGCCAACTTTGCTGCCAGGATATCCTGGTGCCTATCCAGTTTGGGTGCAACCTGTCATTCTTAGACAGATCTCACCTGTCCTGGAAGACATTGAAATGATCCACAAACCTGAAGCCCTCCCTCTTACACCAACTTTTCAGTCATGTATTTAATTATCTTCCTGTGCCTGCCTTACTGGCACAGGGCACAGGAAGTAATCCTGAGATGACAGCCCGAGAGGCCTTGCTTTTCAATTTCCTACCTAACTCTCTCAACTTCCTTTGTAGCACCTTATTGTCTCTTTCTGCCAATGTTTTTGGTCCCATTATAGATCACAACCTCTGGCTGCTCATCTCCCCTCTTCAGATTATGTTGCGTCTACTCAGTGACATCCATGATCCTGGCACCAAGGAGGCACCACACTATCCTGAAGTCTGATTTGTGGCCACAGAAATGCCCATCTGTGCCCTTGACTATAGAGTCTTTTGTTATTACTACATATCTACATTTTAACTCTCTGTACTGTACAACAGTGCCAATCGTGGAGGTACTGATCCGGAAGCTACTGCTGCTTTCATCTGAGAGGCTATCCCTCCCGAACAGTATCCAAAGTGGTATCCCTGTTTGAGAGAGGAATGGCCACAGGGGACTCCTGCACTGCCTGCCCATGCACGCTTAAACTCCTGATGGCCACCCAACTCTTCTCTGTCCGTGTAGCCATTACCTGTTGGTGTGACCAGCTCGCTAAACATGCTATTCACAGCGTCCTCTAGCTGATGGATGCTCCATAATGAGACCATTCGCAGATCCAGGCACTCCATGTGGCAAATCAGGAGCTACAGCTGAATACACTTCCTGTATATGTAATCACCATTTGCTAAAAAAACATTTTAACCTGTGTTTGATTCAGGAAAATATTGAGTCTTGTCTGCATTGATGATGCTTTATTACTAATTTATTGCAGTGACCTTCCTTTCTTTGCACGTCTGAAGCTCCGAATGGACTACAAATTTGCTCAGCTTTTGATCACACTCGATGAATTAACATAGCTCTACAATGATGGAGTGTGAAACACTGTAGTCACAGGGCTATATTAATATAACAATTTTGTAATTATGTGTTACAATTAGAATTGGTGCTGTAAATTGTAATATAAACAAATTCACATTTTAATATACATGTATGCCAAACTGGAATCGATTCCAGCGTATTGTAACAGAAACATTTCCCTCCCTGCTTAAGATTGAACAAACAAAATAATGGTAAATATCCTTGTATATGTTCCAGAAGGTAAGGTGTTATGTTAACATGAAGTTGGAAGTGCCTTATAAGAAAATAGTAAATTGAGATGTCCAGTTGACCTCTTGAACTGCAAAGTGATGTTGTTTAGTGGTTTATCATTGGAACTCCTCAAGTATTTCCTGATTTAGAAACAAAGGCCTACATATATTTCCTATTAAGCATTCTTGTGGTACATCTCTGTAGGCTTTGCTCATCCCTTGTTATCTTTCCAAAGTGGCCATTCTTATGTGCAGAAACAAGACGTGGCCCAATTTCAGATTCAAACCTGGTGCTGCATGACTGTAAAAGGTTCAAGAAGGAATAGGCCACCTGACTGCATTTGGAATATTGTGAGCAAATTTGGGCTGTGCATCTAAGGAAGGAGTTGCTAACCTTGGAGTTCGTCCAGAGGAGGTTTACAAGAATGGCCCTGGGGATGAAAGGCTTGTCAAAGGAGGAGCGATTGAGGACTCTGGGTCTGCACTGGACAGAGTTCAGAAGGATAAAGGGGATCTTATCGAAATTAACAAAATACTGAGATGCCTGGACAGAGTGGATGCAGAGAAGATGGTTATACTAGCATAAGGAACTAGAACCTGGTGCACAGCCTTAGGGTGAAAGGACAACCCTTTAAAACTGAGATGAGGAAGAATTTCTTCAGTCAGAGGGTGGTGAACCTTTGAAACTCATTGCCACAGAAGGGTGTGGAGGCCAAGTCATTGAGTGTATTTAAGACAATATTAGATATGTTCTTCATTTGTAAGGGGATCAAGGGTTACAGGGAGAAGGCAGAAGAATGGGGTTGAAAAACCTATCAGCCACAATTGAATGGTGGAGAAGACCTGACGGGCCCACTGGTATAATTCTGCTCCTATATCTAATGGTCTTACAGACCCATGGAGCCTGCTGTGCCTTTCTGCAAGATTGGAGCTGATCTGATTGTGCCCTCAATTCCACTTTCTTGCCTGTCCCTCATAACTATTAATTCAGTGACTTTGAAGGAGTGACAAATGCTGTGGACATTAAACAGCCTGTAGATGCACTGTACTTGGACTTCCAGAAGTCAGAATGTTAATGCAGAAGATAAAAGCATACAATATAGGGGTAATGTGTAGCATGGACAGAGATCAGGCTGGCATATAACAGAGTATGCATAAGTGGATCCTTGACTGCTTGACAGGCTGTGACAACTGGAATCCTGTTGGGATCTGTGCTAAAGTCTCAACTTTTAAAACTTACATCTGGGAAGATGTGATCTTTTTCTCTCTTTGATAGGAATAATAATAAAGGAGAGTGTTACTTAAATCATGAATGACTGGACTTCTGAGGTGCAGAAGGATCTAGATATTCCAATGCATGAGTTACGGAAGGTTAATATATAGGTACAGCACTGTATCAGGAAGGCCAATGCTAAGCCTTTATTATGACAGGAATTTAACATTGAATTAATTCACTTTGTGCTTCAGTTAAAAAGACATTGATGAGACCATATCTCAAATACTTTGTGTAGTTTTAGTCTCCTTATTGAGGAAAACCTGTAAATGCCTCAGAGGTGGTTCAAAGAAGGTTTACTAGACTGATAGCTGGAATGAGTGGGCTGTCTTATGAGGAAGGAATGGACTTGTTTTTAATGGAATTGAGAAGAGCAAGGAGTGAAGTTATTAGATTCTGAATGATTTTGACAAGGTGTTTATGGATAGGTTGGAAGCATTTGTTTTTTTTTAAAGAATTATTCATGGGAATGTGACTTTGTTGTCTGGACTGGTACATAGTGTTCATTCCTGGTTGCCTTTGAGAAGACAGTGGTGAGCTGCTGCAGTCTGTTTGGTGTAGGTGCACCCACAATATTCTGACAGAGAGAATTCTAAGGTTTTGACCTAGTGACAGTGAAAGAACGGGGATATATTTTCAAGTCAGACGGGTGAGTGCTTTGGAAGAGAACTTGTGTGTGATGGTTTTCCCCATGTATATTTTTTGTGTTTTCCTAGATGGTGATAATCACAAGTTTGGAAAGTGCTGTCTTAATAGATTAGAGGTGCTGTTGCATTGCATCTTCTAGATGGCATACACTGCAGTTACTGTGTGTTGGTAGTGAATGGAGTGAATGTTGGAGGATGAAGAGACAATCAGGTCAGCTGCTTTGTTCTGTATACTGTCAGACTTGTTGAGTGTTGTTGGAGCTGCACTCGTCCAAGCATGTGGAGAATATTTAATCACACTCCCGACTTGAACCTCATGAATGGTGGACAGGCTTTGGGAGTCAGATGGTGAGTTACCTGCCACTGGATTCCTAGCCTCTGGCCTGATCTTGTAGCCACAGTATTTATGTGGCTAGGCAAGTACAGTTCCTTGTTAATGGTAACCCCCAGGATGTTGAAGGTGGGGGGATTCAGAGATGATAATACCTTTGAGTGTCAAGGGCCTATTGTTGGATTCTCTTGAGTTGGAAATGGTCATTGCCTGACATGTGTGTCATGAATCCAGAACTGGGGACACAGCTTTAAAATTATTGAACACCCTTTTCTGACAGATGAAGAGAGAACTTTTTTCTGTCAGAGGGTTCTGCAATTTTGAAACTGTGTCACAGGTTTTGGTGGCATTTTCATTAAATAGTTTTCAGGCCGAGGTAGATAAATTCTTGTGAAACAAAGGAATTGGGGTTATTGGAGGTTGATGGGTATGTGGAATTTGGAACACAAACAGATCTGACATTATCGTATTGAATGGCAGACTAGAAGGGCCAAATGTCCTACTTTTACCCCTAATCCTATGTTCAAAAAATAAACTCCCAGCAAATTAACTAATTATATCTTAAGTCAATGATATTTCTCTACCTTCTCATCTCATTTCTACTTTATTTGCAATTTTCTGCTTCCCCATTCACTGCCAAATTAGCTTAAAGCTTTGCAAGATAAGGCATTCAGTATGAACAGTGATATACATTTTCTTTGGCATGTAGATTGAGAGATAGATGACTCTGTGGTTACTTTTAATAGAGCCATGCAATCTTGTTTTTTCACCTGAGATGGCAAATACTCCCTGCATCCAGTTGTTCTGGTAACACGGTTGTGGATCTACCCTTGGAAATGTCCCAATAGAATTATAAAAGTATGTTGTTAGACATGATTTTCATGATTCAACAAAAAACATCCAGAACATCTGTGCATGACTGGAATCCAGCACTACAGAGAGGCCATTCAAAATGGTAGCAGATGCTCGTGATAATTATGATTCGTTCCCAACTATCTAAGATGGAATGGACTGTGACGGGTAAGTGAAAAAAAAATTTGCTGACACTGATTGGTTTCCCCCATATACCTAAAGTATTCTAGTTGCCAATCCATCTACTCTTGAAACCTCCCAAGTCTACAAGATTCATCCTTATTTGCTGTCAAGTTTGATGATTCTGAGATATTGCGTTCCTTCCCAGGTGTTGAAGACATTTTGCACAGGATGCAGGTTTTCTTGAAGTTTCAGAGTATCACTCTTCTGAACAAGGTCAATGGAGCTAACATTCAACACCTCAAACAAAGTAGGGCCAATGGAATAGATAAATTCTCATCGACACTTCAATGAAGTAGATACTTTGATCCACAATCATGGCTGAATTTTAATGTGTTTGTGGTGCAGTGGTATTGTCCCCATCTCTAAGTTAGAAGGTATGGATTCAAATCTGTTCTGCCATGGAGGTATTTCTGAACTAGTTGATTAAAAATAGTTTGAATACTGATAAATAAATAACAAACACTTATCTGTACAGCCTAGTCTGGTACAGTTGTATTCAGTGACAATCAGGCCAAATAGCATGTAAAGTTGAGATATGAAATATACAGTTCAAAAGCCTCTAATATCATTGGTCCAAATATAATTAGTACAAAACTGGCATTGGGGCAAGAGGTTGTTTGCCCTTGTGGGAGAATCTAAGACCAGAAGGCATAATTTCAGGACAAGGAGTTGTCACTTTAAAACAGAGATGAGACGGAATTTCTCCTCTCAGAGCATGGAGAATTTGTGGAAATCTTTACCACAGATGGCTGTTGAGACTGAGTTGTTAAGTATATTCAAAGCTGAGAGTGGGGTTGAAGATTATCAGATCAGTCATGGTTTCATTGAATGGTAGAGCGGGCTCCATGGGCTGACTGGCCTAAATCTGTTCCTACCTGTTATTGTCGCACAGTCTTTTTGCATCCACTTAATTTACAGGAATAAGTGTTATTCTTTCCAATGTATGTGCAATATTTGAAACAATTTTGAGTCCCCACAAGAATTATGCACATACTTAAGAGAAAAAAAGATTCAATTGTGTCCTTGCTGCCACCATCAGCTTGATGTAAATGTCAAATATATAATAGGTGACTATCCCATGAGGAGGAGGAAGGCAGAAAGAGAAAAGTAAACTTATTACTAAAGAAATCTCTAAAGTAGATATTACTCTATATCGGTTCTTTGGAGAAAGTGGTTTACTATTTTAAGCTTTTAATCAACATAAAGAAGAAATCAAAATGCTTAAAGGAAAAATCAGTCCTTGGATAATCTAAGCTGCTGAACAGAGCAATCTGACAATGCACGAGTTAATGAGATTGGCAATTTTTGCATCAACATACTGTACCCTTTGCACATCACAAAGCACACAAGGAGCTGTTTTGGTAGCCTTCCATCTTGTGAGATGATAGTTTGCATTGTGGTGACCAACAATGTGTTAGGCATTGCCTAGATGTGGCTTAGTTGTCCCACTCAGATATGGCAGTCACTTCTGGATTTACTGCAGAGGAAGGCAATGGGTTGACGTTTAGGTTGAAAAGGAGTTTACACTGGGGAGTGAAAATATTTCACCATGGCTGTGCAGAGTTCGGTGATTAAGGGATATGAACCAAAGGCAGAGATCTGGCATTAGGCCAAATTTGGTGTTAGGAGTGCAGGCCCTATGAAGAAAGGCTGAGGGACTTGGGTCTGTTCTCATTGGAGAGAAAGAGCCTAAGAGGGGATTTAATAGAGACCTACAAGATGATCAGAGAATTAGATGGGTGGACAGTGAGAGAGTCTTTTTCCAAGGATGATGACTTCAGCTTGTACAAGGGGACATAGCTACAAATTAAGACAGATGTCAAAGGCAGGTTCTTTACTCAGAGAGTGGTAAGGGTGTGGAACGCCCTGCCTGTCACTGTAGTTAACTCAGCCACATTAGGGGCATTTAAACTGTCCTTGGATAAGCATATGGATAATGATGGGATAGTGTAGGGGGAGGGGCTTAGATTAGCTCACAGGTCGGCGCAACAGCGAGGGCCAAAGGGCCTGTTCTGCGCTGTATTGTTCTATAAATCGGCCATGATCTTATTGAATGTGAGACTAGGCTTGAGGAGTTGAATAGCATACTCCTGTTCCTATGTTCCTCTGAGTATTCTGGATTGGTTAACTGCTCTTCAGCTCATTTTGTAATCAAATTAGTTCTAGAGTAGCTTAAGCAGTGAATCACTTTCAGCGAAAGGTCAGAAGTTCTTATCCCCACTGACATTCTTTTTTAATTCACTGCTGTGATGTCACTGGCTGAGCCAGCAATTATTGCCCATCCCCAGTTGTCTTTGAGAACATGGTGTTGAGCAGTCTTTGTGAATCTCTGCAGTCCATGTGCTGTGAGTTGACCACAATTCCTTTTGGGAGGGGATTCCAGGATCTTGACCCAATGACAGTGAAGGAATGGTGATATATTTCCAAGTTGGGATGATGAGTGGCTTGGAGGGGTACTTGTAGGTACTGGTGTTCCCATGTACGTCTCATTTTTGAGAGATTGGAAGGTGCTGTTGAAGGATCTTTGGTAAGTTTCTGCAGTGCACCTTGTAGATGGTACACACTGCTGCTACTGAGCATGGGTGGAGGGTGGAGTGAATGGATGTGCATCTGGTGCCGATCAAGCGGACTACTTTGTCTTGGGTAGTGTCAAGTTTCTTGAGTGTTGTTGGGGCTGCACCCATCAGGCAAGTGGGGATTATTCCATCACACTCCTGACTTGTGCCTTGTAGATGGTGGACAGAATCTGGTGAGCCAGGAGGTAAGTTACAGTATTCCTAGCCTCTGACCTGCTGTTATAGTAATTGTATTTGTACCAGTTTTTGGTCAATGGCAACCCCCAGAATATTGATAGTTGGGGATTCTCTGCTGGTAACACCACTGAAAGTCAAGGGGCCGGAGTTAGATTGTCTCTTATTGGAGATAGTCATTGCATGGCATATATGTGACACGAATGTTACTTGCCACTTTTCTTGCCCAACCTGGATATGGTACAAGGAGTCTCAAGGAAGAAGATACTTCCTGTGCAGCTTCAAAGCACAGCTCCTTGAGTGGCATGTTGTGTCGTATCCAGGGCATTGAAAACACACCAGTGCACCCTTCCATACACTATAGAATGTTTGCTTTCTGGATGTGAAAATATAACGCTTTTAATATAACCATGGAATAATGGCTCAGCTAGCAACCATTTCAAGAACCACAGCTCACTAAACCCTTCACCTTGGCATTTTTTAAATTCACTCAAAGGATATGGGCATTGCTGGCTGGCCAACATTTATTTCCTATCCCTTGTTGACCTTGAGAAAGTGGTAGTGAGGTGCTTTCTTGAATGTCTACAATCCATGTGCTTTAGGCAGACCCAAAATGACATTGGGAAGGGTATTCCAGGATTTTGACCGAGCAACAGTGAAGGAACAATGATATATTTCCAAGTCAGGATGGTGATTGTCTTGGAGGGAAACTTGCAGGTCATGGTATTCCTATTCATCTGTTGCCCCTCTTCCTTCTAAGTGACAACATTTTCATAGGTTTGGACTGTGCTGTCTAAGGATTTTTGTTGAATTTCTGCAGTTTATCTTTTAGGAGCAGCTTTTGTGCTACATTTGCTACTCTTTCTGCTTTTCTTACTTTTCAACCTGACAGATCATAAAGTTGCATGTAATTTGGACCAATCACTTCCAAGAGATCTTGTTGGAAAGCTATTAATTGCAATCTGTAGGTGTGCTGGCATTACAACAGTTGAGGGCAGCTAACCTGATTGTCCATTCATTGGATTCCTCATTAATTGGTTTCCACTTAAGTTTGTCAAAACATGCAAAGATGTAGCCCTGTCTCCCCACCAAATGAGACTCCTTGAAATGTGACTGCTGTCATTTGAAATTCGATAGAAAGTTGTGTTGAAAGCTTGATATCCCTTCAAGATTATGACATTTTGGATGGCTTTTGGTCCATTTGAGTACAAAGACTCCCTGCCTCCAGTATGACCCAAGCTATCAGCGGCCCTAATTCTGTTTTCACAGATTTGCCATCTTTATTGCCCCTGTGGCTGTCTACTTCTTTCTGCACTAGTAATCACACTGGGCTGAATTTAGGCCAACACCTTCCAGACACAATGGAACCTAGACCTTGATGGACAAAGAACGTCCAGAGCACACTGCTGTCTAACCTACCCCTTCATTCCTTTGCTGCATGCCTGATTCCATGCTGTTCTGACAATGCCACAACTTTTTGCAATGGCTGCTGTTTAGCCATAGGCTGTCCCTACTTTCCATATACCATGTAGGCTTATAGAGGGTCCCAGGAGATTGCATCCACCTAGATATGTCAACTGTACTTCAAAACATAGAAAGTAGGAGCAGAAGTAGGCCATTCAACACTTTGAGATTGCTCTGCCATTCAATATGATCATGGTTGATCATCCAAGTTGTTCCCTGTTCCTGCTGTCTCCCCATAACCTTTAACCCTTTTAGCCTTAAAAACTATGTTTAACTCCTTCTTGAAAACATTCAGTGTTTTGGTCTCAACTGCTTTTTGTGCCCAAGAATTCCACTGGCTCACAATCCTCTGGGCGAAAACATTCTCCTCATCTAAATGGACTTCCCATATCCTAAGACTGTGCCTCCTAAGGCAGTAGTGTGCCATATGGTTTTAGACCCCCTGGTCATTGTGAACATCCTTCCTGCATTTACCCTGTCTTAGGTAAATTACTCTGAAAAAGGAATAATATGAGTGCCAGCAAACATCATTTAAAATGTATCACGGTAAAGACAAAACAGCAAGTTTTTGAGGTCAATGAGGAAGTGCTACTCACCAGTCACTACCTGCTTTTGCCTCATGGGTTTCTGAAGCATCAACCAGGCAAAAGTTCATTGGAAAGGCAACATTTATTCAGCAAGTTATGCGAGGACTGAGATACAAATATAAGCTGAAAGGTATCTCATCAACCCTTGCTATCTGAATGGAGAGAACTTAATTGTTAGAATTATCGTCAAAGAGTGAATTGGATTTTTGATCAGTCCCCCAATTAAGTTCAGCCAACCACATTTCTCCATCTTCTGGAGGTGACTGGAAAACCCCACCCAAAGTCTCGAATGCATTAGATTTGACAGCAACCCAGGAAGAAGCTTTGCAGACTCAGCTATCCTAAGCTAAGTGTATTGGCAGTTGGTGGGGGTTTCAGTTTGCTTAGTTGGCTAGACAGATGGCCTGTAATTGGAAAGTGCTATCAACAGCCTGGGTTTAAATGGCAGACCAGGTGAGGGCACCATGAGAGTCTCTCCCTCTCAACATCTCACCTCAACTGAGGAGTAGTGATCCTCAGGTTAAACAACTGCTAGTAGTCTCCCTCTGAAGAAAGAACAACCCCTGTGGTCCTTTGGTAACCCTACCTTTACTATAGGCCTATGGTCTGAATTCCAATATGGAAAGGATCCTATTGGAAGTGGGCAAACTTTGCCTGACTGGAAAAATGAAACTTTATAATATTGTTTGGTTTAAATCATGCCTGGTTGCTTTTAATCTAGCGGTACCAAGAAAAGAAATCATGCTGTCTATCTTTTGAGATACTAGAAGTCTTCATGGCTTGGTTTCTCTTTCATAAAACTTCTAGGGTCCCTTAGGCAGTAGTGTGCCATATGGTAGTGTGCATAGTGTGCCAATAGGGCCATTCTTCAGTTTGGAACCCAACTGTCTCTACAACAGCAATGAGATTTGCTCTTTACCAGAACTAACCAATTAACAGCTCTTATCTAGGCTCCCTGAATAATTTAGCATCGAGGGCAAGATATCTAGTCAACTACATCAAAGGAAGAATTGCTAATTAACAGGACCACAACATGTTTCAGAAAAGTGCACCAGTACTTGATATCTGTCTCATCTGCAGGAATAAAAACAAGGCCTGGGGAGGCTGCCCACTATGTCTCTCACTCTCGATATGGAGATCATGTTAAATGTCCTGATGGATTACTGGGAGGTACGCTCAACCAGGAATGTGAAGAAGAGGACAGTCTTTCCAACAAAACAGGCACGGAAAGAAATGATTGAGGAAGTCAGCAGTAGGGGAAATTGCGCAGGATGTCAGCAGTGCATGTAATGAGAGTTGCATAATACTCCAGGACCGACCTTCTGACAAGACCAACATTCCCTTGCACAGCACACATCAAGTCAACACATCTTGCAGTTTCACTCATTCTATGCTCTCCATCTAAGCAGTCAATACTCATACTGGGAGCCTAACCCTCCCTCCACTGACACCTTCACCTGCCTCCAACACAAGTCCTCCTCCTGGAAACCACCCCCAGGCCTCCTACCCTCCCTCGACCTCGTCATCTCCAACTGTCGTCAAGATATCAATTGCTTCAACCTCTCCACCCCTCTCACCCACTCCAACCTCTCCTCTGCAGAATGTGCAGCCCTCCGCTCCCTCCGGTCCAATCCCAACCTCATCATCAAACCTGCAGACAAGGGAGGCACAGCTGAAGCATGGCGCACTGACCTTTAAATCGCTGAGGCCAGAAGCCAACTCTCCGACGCCTCCTCCTACCACCCCCTGGATCATGACCCCACCACCAAGCACCAAACCATCATCTCCCAAACCATCCACAACCTCATCACCTCAGATAACCTCCCAACCACAGGTTCCAACCTCATTGTTCCCCAAACCCGCACCACCCGCTTCTATATCCTTCCCAAAATCCACAAACATGCCTGCCCTGGCCGACCGATTGTCTCCGCCTGCTCCTGCCCCACCGAACTTATCTCCACCTATCTGGACTCCATTTTCTCCCCCTTGGTCCAGGAACTCCCTACCTATGTCTGTGACACCACCCATGCCCTCCACCTCCTCCAGAACTTCCAATTCCCTGGGCCCCAACACCTCATTTTCACCATGGACGTCCAATCCTTATACACCTGCACTCACCATGCAGATGGCCTAAAGGCCCTCCACTTCTTCCTGTCCTGCAGACCCGACCAGTCCCCCTCCACCGACACACTCATCTGCCTAGCCAAACTCGTCCTCGCCCTCAACAACTTCTCTGTCAATTCCGCCCACTTCCTACAGACAAAGGGGGTGGCCATGGGTACCCACCTGGGCCCAAGCTATGCCTGCCTCTTTGTCAGTTACGTGGAACAGTCCCTCTTCCGTACCTACACTGGCCCTAAACCCCACCTCTTCCTCCGTTACATCAATGATTGTATCGGCGCTGCCTCGTGCTCCCAAGAGGAGCTTGAACAGTTCATCCACTTCACCAGCACCTTCCACCCCAACCTCAAGTTCACCTGGATCATCTGCAACACATTCCTCACCTTCCTGGACCTCTCTGTCTCCATCTCAGGCAACCACCTAGAAGCCAACATCCATTTCAAGCCCACCGACTCCCCACAGCTACCTAGAATACACCTCCTCCCACCCCACCTTCCTGTAAAAATTCCATCCCCAATTCCCAACTCCTTCGCCTCCGCCACATCTGCTTCCAGGATGAGGCATTCCACTCCCGTACATCCTAGATGTCCTCATTCTTCAAGGACCACAACTCACCCTCTCCGCAGTGGTTGAGAGTGCCCTCGACCGTGGCTCCCACATTCTCCCCAACTCATCCCTCACACCCCGTCCCTGCAATAACAACCAAAACTGAATACCCCCTTGTTCTAACATACCACCCCACCAACCTCCAGATACAACGCATCATCCTCCGACACTTCCGCCATCTACAATCCGACCCCATCACCAAAGACATTTTTCCATCCCCACCCTTGTCTGCCTTCCAGAGAGACCACTCTCTCCGCGACTCCCTTGTCTGCTCCTCACTCCCCTCCAACTCCACCACACCCGGCACTTTCCCCTGCAACTGCAGGAAATGCTACACTTGCCCCCACACCTCCTCCCTCACCCCTATCCCAGGCCCCAAGATGAATTTCCACATCAAGCAGATGTTCACCTGCTCGTCCGCCAATGTGGTATACTGCGTCCACTGTACCCGGTGTGGCTTCCTCTATGTTGGGGAAACCAAGCGGAGGCTTGAGGACCACTTTGCAGAACACCTACGCTCGGTTTGCAATAAACAACTGCACCCCCCAGTCGCGAACCATTTCAACTCCCCCTCCCATTCCTTACACGACATGTCCATCCTGGGCCTCCTGCATTGCCATAATGATGCCACCCATAGGTTGCAGGAACAGCAACTCATATTCTGCCTGGGAATCCTGCAGCCCAATGGTATCAATGTGGATTTCACCAGCTTCAAAATCTCCCCTCCCCCCACTGCATCCCAAAACCAGCCCAGCTCATCCCTGCCTCCCTAACCTGTACTTCCTCTCACCTATCTCCTCCCCTCACCTCAAGCTGCACCTCCCTTTCCTACCTACTATCTTGCCCCCTTGACCTGTCCGTCCTCCCCGGACTGACCTATCCCTTCCCTACCTCCCCACCTATACTCTCCTCTCCACCTATCTTCTCCTCTGTCAATCTTCAATCTGCCTCCCCCTCTCTTCTCTCCCCCTCCCCCTTTTCTGATGAAGGGTCTCGGCCCAAAACATCAGCTTTTGTGCTCCTAAGATGCTTCTTGGCCTGCTGTGTTCATCCAGCTCCACACTTTGTTATTTTGGATTCTCCAGCAGCTGCGGTTCCCATTATCACTCATATTTCTCTCAGCTTACCTCTTATCTGCATTTCACCTCTGTGCATCAACCGGATGAATATTCAAACCTCTCCGTTATTTTTCTGATCCTAGAGGAGATCTTCACGTGAAACTTAGTGATACCTTGGGATGGTTTTGGCGGAAGGTCTTTGGGCAGGATAGATTTGAGCGAGAGGTAGAGAGGGGTGTCAGTAGCAACTGCGATGAGAGTCCAAGCCTGTTGAGGTACTTGTACTCATACATGTTGTTAATAGAGTGAATCCTCCCCCCATCCTCCTTATATCCTACATTGAGGGACCTTGGTGAGACTGCTGTCTCAAAGCATGTGGCTGTTATTGCTGTTTCTGATGTTCGATCTGTTGGCCCTGGTGTTGTCTCTGCTCTTGAAACTCATCAGAAATGCAAGGCAGGTCTTGTTTCCCCCTGACCCTGGATAAGGTTCCCAATTTTACACAGTGGTAGGCATGTTATTCTAAATTATTAAGGTTCTGGGTGAGGAGCGAGGAACTGGCTCTTCATCATTTTTTTGCTCATTCCCTTGACTGGTGGCACCAAAGTTAACTTAAAAATAGATCCCCTTTCCTTCCTTCCTTTGTGACACCTTTTTTCCTCAACCCAACTGAGCTTATGCTTTAAAAGAAGTCTATATCACAGATTCCAATGTGTGGAGCTTGCACGTTCTGTCTGTGTCTGCATGGGTTCCCTCCAGGTGCTCCAGTTTCCTCCCATAGTCCAAAGGTGTGAAGGATAGGTGGATTGTCCATGCTAAATTGCTGTTAATGTCCAGTGATGTGCAGGCTAGCTCAGTTAGCCACAGGAAATGCGGGGTTACAGGGATACAGTAGGGATGTGGTTCTGGGTGAGATTCTTTTTGGAGGGTTGGTGTGACTTGATGGGCCAAATGACCTCCTTCAATGCTGTGTAGGTTTCATTTGTGAAGAGCTGATATTTGATTGCTGTGGCCACTACAGTGGAATTACAATTAACATTGGCAGTTAACAGTCAGTCCTATGATTATTAATTTAGCAGATTGTTTGAGACTCTGTAGTTCTAATTCTTTTTGACTGTGATTGATGTCCACATTCAGTGTGAGCCAGAGTTTTATTTTAAATAATCTATTTCCTTTTATCTGGTTTGTAGAAAGAGAGACTCTTTGTCTATAGCATAGAGATGACCAGAGGATAATTCTTCAACATGGACCTTCACAGGACACTAATGTTCAAAACCCAGGCTGGTACATGCAAGAGCATTCAGTCCCACCAAAAAGTTGATTCAAAACTGGCTTTTTATCCCCTTTGCTTGTGCATTCTTCAAAGGGAACAACACAAAATGTGTTTTGGAATGTGTTCCACAGAAGGTGGCTTGCTATTGAGTTGGTGGTTGTCAGGGCCCCATTTCCTTCATAGTCACAAAAGATCACAGTCCAGTCTATTTTGACTTTCCTCATCAACCATTTGAAGGAATGTTGTTCGAAATTCCCTTTGCATCTGTCGGTCTGGCATTCCAGGCATCTTTCTCTCCAGACAGCCACCTAATTTACACCTGCAATCATTTTTGGCTGTATCAACCTTATTAAGAAACACATTTTGGAATTACAAGTTAACAATGTTCACAGTCCTTCAGGGTTCTGATCCGTGACAAGCTGCTCCCATATTATGGTGTAGTTGGCAGCAAGGAGGTGCAGCTGAAAGTGACTGAAATGCTGGACAGGTTGAACCACCTTCCAAATAGTTGGCAATCAGAAACACCCTCTGTAGGAATGACGCTGAGAACGATAGTTCTTCAACAGCCATAGCTGGAATTCCTCAGTGTAACTGATCAAAGCCTTCACAGCTTATTAGTACCACTGCAGATCCTCTCCCTAAGGTGCATTCTCTTCGTTGACATTGGCAAGATGCTGATAGGTCAGGAAATATGTTCCATGGTGAGAAATGCACAATTCTGAGGGAGCTTGACAAAATAAATGGGTGATTTTTGAATGAAGGGTTCCTTTTTAAAGATAGTAGATCTCTTATTTAACAAAGAATGCAGAGGGATTTCTTCTGTCAAGGACTTGCTAGTTTGTGGAATTGTCTTTCACAAAAGCACTGAAACACTGAATACATGAGTTAAATTTTGAGCTAAACCAGTTTTTGATTGTTGAGGGTTATGTGGAACAGGCAAGAAGTTGGAGTTAAGGCCACAACCTGAACAGAAATGATCATTACAGAATGGTAGATCTGGCTCGATGGGCTGAGTGGCCAACTTTTGCTCCTACTTCTCATGATTCAAGGTTAAAAAGACTTCGTAATTAGATTCTTAACAATATCCACAAGCTTGTAACTAGCGTTATAGAGTCATGCAGCTGTACAGCATAGAAACACACTCTTTGTTTCAACTCGTCCATGCCGACCACATATCCTAAATAAATGCAATCCCATTTGCCAACATTTGGTCCACATCCCTCCAAACACTTCCTATTCATATACACATCCAGATGCCTTTTAAATGTTATAGTTATACCAGCCTCCACTTCTTCCTCTGTAGCTCATTCCATATATGCAGCACCCTCTGTGTGAAGAAGTTGCCCTTCAGGTCCCTTTTAAATCTTTCCCCTATCACCTGAAACCTATGCCTTCTAGTTTTTGACTCCCCTATCAGCGGAGAAGATCTTGGCTATGTACCCTCTTCATGCCTGGCGGATCCCTGGGAAATCCCTGCTCATGTTCAAAGTTGTCTCGGAAAAGGCTGAAATAGAAGGATCACTTTGGCACTCTGATTTGACAGGACTTCCTGTGCTCCGGGGATGCTGCTGGGCCTGCTGTGTTCATCCAGCCTCACATTTTATTATCTAGGACTTCCTGGAATGTTCCTCTCCCGTCCACCTTCAAACCTGCCTCTGACAGCCTGGGGAAATTAGTCAGTCAATTTGAAACAAAAGCATCATAAGGTACGAATTGAAAAGCAAACCTACAAAAAAAAAAATCAGGGTTCAGCACATTTGAGAATATACCGCAAGTGAGACCAACTGCTATGTTTAAAAGTTTGAAAAATAATCAGAATATTTCAGAAATATTGCATCAGTTGATAAGCTGGTAATTGTGATTTGGAAGATGTTTACACATTATCTTTAATCATTGAGAATAAAGTATATCAGGCTGAGACATGTTTACCTCATCACAAGAATTGAAGTGCTCTTGGTTTGTAGGGATTGGGAAAGATTCCAGCTCCAAATCCTTTGTCTTTGCCCAGTGGCACCAAGCATGTAAGTACATTTAGGAAAAAGCTTACCATAAATAAACAGACTCATTATAATTGATGACCAGTACTCAACGCTGCACACTCCAAAATACAGTAAAAAATGTTGAGACATAACTTCCTGTCTTGAGTCATTAGTGTTGTGGACTTGTTGGTTAAAGGTGGAAACGGGAATGTCTTGCATTCAGCTGGAGTGAAGAGTTGCAATCCTGAACTTTACTCTTTTATCTACTGTCTGTAATGTAAACAAAGTGGGTTTTGGCATGGATCTGGATTTGAAGCACATCAAAGTGACCAAGTTGAGAGACAGCATGTTCGCAGCACTCCTTTGCTAGTCTGCCTGAACATTTGAGGCAGATTATCTTGCCATTCAGACCACAAGCAGTATACTCCAGCTTCAGTTTGGGGCTTGTCAAACAAGATGAAGTTCTGTGCTTCTGATGGTCACTAGCAACTGGCTGTCTAGCAAGGGCACTGTTTTCTCTCCTGAACAGGGCTGAACCAGTCCCCTACCTGGTGCGTTCCCCCACTGTCATCACCTGCCAGGGGCAACCCAGCTAAAGACTGTTTCAGCAACTATAGAACCTGATGCAAGTTAGGCAGACATTGTGACTCCCCTGTTACACATCTGGTCAAGTTCCATAAGTACTTTACATGATTCAATGAGATCATCTCCATTTTCAGTAGGATGTAGTTGGTCATGCAATACTAATATCACTAACATAGTTATTCAGAAGCCTAGGTTAATATTCTGAGTTCATGGGTTTGCATCCCACCAAGGCAGTTCTTGAGATTTAAATTAAACTGGCAAATCTGGCACTCTTTAAAGCAAGTCTTAGTAACTGTTGATACACATCACATTAGTAATGGTAACCAGGGCAGCTGTCAATAATTTTTGTAGACAAGCCAATGTCCTTTAGGGAGGGAGATCTGCCGTCCTTACCACATCTGACCTACATGAGACTCCAGGCCCACGTGCAATGTGTCTGATTCTTAACTGCCCTCTGTAATAGCTGAACAAGCCACTCAATTCAAGGGAAGTTAAGGACGAGCAGGAAGTTAAGGTCTTGCCAGCGATTCTCACATCCCGTGAAAGAATAAAGAAAAAGAAAAATGCCTATCTGTTCATAGGACAATTCCCTTGGATCAGGGGGCAAAACTGCATTTTGCCCTTCAAGTGTGGTTTCGCCAAAATCTCGAATTCCAGTCAGAATTCTGCAACCCGATATTCCAAACGCGTTGTAATAAAGTCTGACATACCATTCGGTTTCTAATTACTTGCACGCTAACTTGCTGTGATTCATGTACAGGGACACTTAGATCCCTCTGAAAACTAGCATTTCTCAGTCTCCCACCATTTATAGAATATGCTGCTTTTCTACTTTCTCAGCATGTCGCATCAACATGTTTGTACACACTGAATATGCATAATTGCGTAATAGTGCTTATAATAACCATACTGCCAGTTGTTAAGTGTCCTCATATATTTATAATGTACCATATGTCAATTTCGCTGAGCATGGCGAACTCAGTGGACTGCCAACTGTACTTAAAGAGAATTACATACCAACACCAACTGTCAGCCTCTCCATTTGAAGCAGGTGATAGAATAGTTACAGATATTAAGGGGAAAGTAGCTAGTAATTGTCGCATTTGTGGTAACAAATTAGAAAAGACTTCTGAGCTTACACACATCTGCTGTTTATTGATTAGCCATTTCAGCTACATTTCTTGCAATTTTGACGCATGCAGGATGTATGTAAGAAGAAACAGTTCACTGACTTAATTATGAACTAACGTTGCGCTGTTACTCGTGTAGGAATGTTAACGAGAAAGGAAAGAATGACGCCCCATGACAAAAACGGTACAATTGACGATGTAATCCCTTATACAGCCTGGGTAACCAAATCTTCCAGGTCAAACCATCTCACAACAGCGTTACTGCGTGTTATCAACAATTTGGCCTCCCACCATCTGTAGGTTTACGCGGCTGAAATCTTGCAGCAGAGGAAGAGACCATTGGGCTTGTCATCCCGTGCTAGCCCGTCGAGCATGTTTGTTCAATATTATCTATAACTTTGTAAGTTCTTCATCCTCAAGTACCTGTCCAATTCCCCTTTAAAATTACATATGATATCAGCTTCCCTCACACTCTCAGTTGGAGCGGCCAACTCCTGACGACGCGCTAAGAGAAAACATTTCTCACAGCCCCCTCTAAATCCTTTGATTATGAGTCAGTGACCTTTTCGTTATCAACCCACTTGCCAGAGGGGATCATGTTTCTGGATCTATCCTAACAAAACCTCTCCTAAACACTTCTACTAGTTCACTCTTAACCTTTCCTGTTGGAAAGAGAGCACTCCCCATTTGCCCCCCAAAAACAAAATCCCCGGTAAATCTCTTTTTTTAAACTTAAAAATCTTTACTTCTTTGATGCTCTATATTATCCATAATGTGCTAGCTGAGGTCTAATCAGCGATTGCAAAAGTTTTTGCGTGAACTTTTCCCTGGTATTATTTGCCATATGTTAATAATCCCAAGGCGTTTGTAAGTTTTTTTAACGACTTTATCAAAATGCTGTGTCACTTTTAAGGATGAGTGTGTATGGATCCCGATGTTTCTCTTGAGGTCTACACATTTGAAGGTTGTGCCATTTATAGTGTATTGTCTTTTTAATGTATATTGTCTTCCCAAAATTCACAGTTAATCCATTAATCTCCAACCATTATGCTGCTGCCCATTTTGCCAACTGGCCTGTGACAGTCTGAAGGCTGTAACCAACTTCATCATTAAATTCTGTTCTGCCAAGTTTTGAATCATCTACAGATTTAATAATGTCACTCCATGTGTCAAAAGAAGATTGCTGAAATATATGTAGAAATAAGTAATAGCAACAACAGCTTATATCTATATATCACCTTCAATATGATTAAATATCCCAAATCATTTCACAGGAACAAGAGTGTGACACTGTCACATAGGAGGATATCAAGCCAGGTGGTCAAAGGCATGGTCAAAGACATGGGTTTTAAGATATGTTGTAAACAGAGGAAAGTGATGTAGAGAAGGGAGCTGCGGTGGTAAATTATTCCAACGCCTAGGTTCTAAGCAAGTGGAAGTGTGGCTGCCAATGGTTGAGTGATTGAAATCAGTGGTGCCTGAGAAGCCAGATTTAGAGGATTGTGGGTATCTCAGAGATTTTCAGACTGGCAAAGATGACAGAGTGGGGTCTAGGAGGGTGGATGAAAATTTTAAAATCAAATGTGTTTGTCTGGGAACCATTGTTGATAACAAGACTTGGTGTGAGTTAAGACATGGGCATCAAAGTTTTGGACCAACTGTGGTCTGGGGAGCAAAAACAAAGTTGCTGGAAGAGCTCAGCAGGTCTGGCAGCATCTGTGGAAGAGAAAAGAGAGTTAACGGTTTGGGTCCAGTGACCCTTCCTCTGGAGGATGCTGTGTTGGAATAGTCAAGTCTAATAGCAATGAGACCATCAATAAGTGTTTCAGCACCAGATCAGCTGAGGCATGGATGGAATTAGATCATGTTACACAGGTGGAAACAGGAAAGTGAAGACAGGAACCTGAGTTTGGAAGCTCATCTCCGAATCAAGAGTGGCACCACGGTTGTGAACAGACATCAGACTGTTGCCAAGCAGAGAGAAAGGGTTGGTTGTCAGGGAACAGAGTTTACAGCTGGGCCCAAAACCAATTACTTCTGTCCCTAAAGTGACTTCTGTGGAACAACAATGGTATCTGCCTCTATGTTGAAAAAGAACATTTGCTTCATGTCCCTGAATCAATTTTGTATGTACACTTCCACTTTCCCTTTAAATATGTTGGGGAAGTGATGGTTGGGTGGTATTATTAATTATTCCAGAGATCTCGGTAATGTTCTTGGGACTGAGGTTGTAAACTCTTGTCATGGCAGGTGGAGGAATTTGAATTCAACAACATTCTAGAATTAAGAGTCTGTTACTGACTGCAAAAGTTAACAGGAAAAACTAACCTTGTTCAGTAATGTTCTTTAGAGAAGGTAACATATAGACCTTCCCTGGTCTATACGTGACCCCAGATCCACAATATTGTGCTGAACACTGAACTGCCTTTGGGCAATTAGGGAGGGGCAGTCAGCATTGCCAACATCTTTTGGATGAAGTAAAAGCCTGCTGTATCACACTTTGGTAAATGCCTTCAATCAAATTAGTTGAACAGAATTTTCCTGTAAGAAATCCTTGCTAGCTATCTACGATATCTATGTTTCTGGAAGTAAAGTCTAATTTGAACTGCATAATTATTTCCAAAAAAAAACTTCTCCAGCATTGGGTTTGTATCAACGATAACCACAGGTGAGGTGCTGGAAGACTGGAGGTTGGCTATCATGGTGCTACTATTTAAGAAAGGTAGTAAGGAAAGTCCAGGGAACTCTCGAGTGGTGAGCCTATCAGTGATGGGTAAGTTGCTGGAGGGGATCCTGAGGTACAGGATTTACATGAATTTGCGAAGGCAGGCGAGGAAACATTACAGGCAGGCGAGGAAAGAGCTCAAAAATGGTCTGAGGAGAGCCAGGAGGGGGCACGAGAAAGGCTTGGCAGAACGGATGAGGGAGAACACAAAGGCATTTTACACTTATGTGAGAAATAAGAGAATGGTTAAAGAAAGAGTAGGGCCAATCAGGGATAGCATAGGGAACTTGTGTGTGGAGTCTGAGGAGGTAGGGAAAGCCCTAAATGAGTTTTTTGCTTCTGTCTTTACGAAATAAATGAACTTTGTAGTGAATGAAACCTTTGAAGAGCAGGTGTGCATGCTGGAATGGATAGAGATAGAGGAAGCTGATGTGCTGAAAATTTTGTCAAACATTAACATTGACAAGTCGCCAGGCCCGGACCAGATTTGTCCTCAGCTGCTTTGGGAAGCGAGAAATGCAATTGCTTCGCCACTTGCGAAGATCTTTGCGTCCTCGCTCTCCAATGGAGTCGTACCCGAGGACTGGAGAGAGGCAAATGTAATTCCTCTCTTCAAGAAAGGAAAAAGGGAAATCCCTGGCAATTACAGACCAGTAAGTCTCACGTCTGTCGTCTGCAAGGTGTTAGAAAGGATTCTGAGGGATAGGATTTATGACCATCTGGAAGACCATGGCTTGATTAAATGCAGTCAACACAGCTTTGTGAGGGGCAAGTCATGCCTCACAAACCTTATCGAGTTCTTTGAGGATGTGACTAGAAAAGTTGATGAGGGTCGAGCTGTGGATGTGGTGTATATGGACTTCAGCAAGGCATTTGATAAGGTTCCCCATGGTAGGCTCGTTCAGAAGGTCAGGAGGAATGGGATACAGGGGAACTTAGCTGTCTGGATACAGAATTGGCTGGCCAACAGAAGACAGCGAGTGGTAGTAGAAGGAAAATATTCTGCCTGGAAGTCAGTGGTGAGTGGTCTTCCACAGGGCTCTGTCCTTGGGCCTCTACTGTTTGTAATTTTTATTAATGACTTGGATGAAGGGATTGAAGGATGGGTCAGCAAGTTTGCAGATGACGCGAAGGTTGGAGGTGTCGTTGACAGTATAGAGGGCTGTTGTAGGCTGCAGCAGGACATTGACACAATGCAGAGATGGGCTGAGAGGTGGCAGATGGAGTTCAACCTGGATAAATGCGAGGTGATACATTTTGGAAGGTCGAATTTGAAAGCTGAGTACAGGATTAAGGATAGGATTCTTGGCAGTGTGGAGGAACAGAGGGATCTTGGCGTGCAGATACATAGATCCCTTAAAATGGCCACCCAAGTGGACAGGGTTGTTAAGAAAGCATATGGTGTTTTGGCTTTCATTAACAGGGGGATTGAGTTTAAGAGTCGTGAGATCTTGTTGCAGCTCTATAAAACTTTTGTTAGACGCACTTGGAATACTGCGTCCAGTTCTGGTCGTCCTATTATAGGAAAGATGTGGATGCTTTGGAGACGGTGCAGAGGAGGTTTACCAGGATGCTGCCTAGACTGGAGGGCTTATCTTATGAAGAGAGGTTGACTGAGCTCGGACTCTTTTCATTGGAGAAAAGGAGGAGGAGAGGGGACCTAATTGAGGTATACAAGATAATGAGAGGCATAGATAGAGTTGATAGCCAGAGACTATTTCCCAGGGCAGAAAAGGCTAACACGAGGGGTCATAGTTTTAAGCTGGTTGGAGGAAAGTATAGAGGGGATGTCAGAGGCGGGTTCTTTACACAGAGAGTTGTGAGAGCATGGAATGCGTTGCCAGCAGCAGTTGTGGAGGCAAGGTCATTGGGGACATTTAAGAGACTGCTGGACATGCATATGGTCACAGAAATTTGAGGGTGCATACATGAGGATCAATGGTCGGCACAACATCGTGGGCTGAAGGGCCTGTTCTGTGCTGTACTGTTCTATGTTCTATGTTCTATGTTCTAAGGACTGATTTTTTTTTTCTTTATTCATTCACGGGATGAGGGCGTTGCTGGATAGGCAGCATTTATTGCCCATCCCTAATTGCCCAGAGGGCAGTTATGAGTCAGCCACATTGCTGTGGGGCAGGAGTGACATGTAGGCCAGACCAGGTAAGGATGGCAGTTTTCTTCCCGAAAGGACATTAGTGAACCAGATGGGTTTTTCCGACAATCGACAAGGATTCTTGGCCGTCATTAAGATAGTTAATTCCAGATATTTATTGAATTCAAATTCCGCCATCTGTCATGGCAGGATTCAAACCCAGTTATGCGGAGCATTACCTGGGTCTCTGCATTAAAAGTCCAGTGATAATACCACTAAGCCATCGCCACCCCAGGGACAGTCAACATGGCTTTGAGTGTGAGCAGTCAGGTATCACTAACTTGATTGAATCATTTGAAGAAGTAATAAAGGGTATTGATGAAGGCACAGCAGTCGATGTGTTTTATGTGGACTTCATTAAGGCGTTTGACAAACTTCCTTATGGTAGATGAGCTAGCAAAGCTGGATTACTTGAAAAACAGGGAGAACTAGCTATTTGGATACAGAACTGGCTCAATGAAATAAGACAGAGGGTGATAGTAAAGGGTCTAGGCCCGAAACGTCAGCTTTTGTGCTCCTGAGATGCTGCTTCGCCTGCTGTGTTCATCCAGCCTCACATTTTATTATCTTGGAATTCTCCAGCATCTGCAGTTCCCATTATCTGTGATAGTAAAGGGTTGCTTTTCAGACTGGAGGCCTGTGACCAGCTGTGCGCGACAAGGTTTGGTACTGGGTCCACTGCTTTTCAATATTTATATGAATGATTTGGATGTGACCATACTAGGTATGGTTAGTAAGTTTGCAGATGACATCAAACTTGGAGGTGTATGGTCAGTGAAGAGTACAACAGAATCTTGATCAAATGGGCCAATGGGCCGAGAAGTGGCAGATGGAGTTTAATTTAGATAAATATGATGTGCTGCATTTTGGAAAGGCAAATCAGGACAAGATTTATACACTTACTGGTCAGGTCCTGGAGAGTGTTGCTGAGCAAAGAGAACTTGGAGGGCAAGTTCACAGTTCCTTGAAAGTGGAGATCCAGGCAGATAGGGCTGTGAAGAAGTCACAGCCTTTGGTTTCATTGTCTTTATTAGTCAGTCCATCGAAGAGAGGAGTTGGGATGTCATGTTGCAGATGTAGAGGACATTGTCTAGGCCACTTTTGGAATACTGCGTCCAATTTTGGCCTCCCTGCTGCAGGAAGGATGCTGTGAAACTTGAAAGGGTTCAGAAATGATTTACGAGGATGTTGCCAGAGTTGGAGGGTTTGAGTTATAGGGAGAGGCTGAATAGGTTGAGGCTATTTTCCCTGGAGCGTCAGAGGCAAAAGGGTGACCTCATAGAGGTTTATAAAATCATGAGGGGCATGAATAGGGTGAATTGCCTTTGATTTTTTTGTTACAGTGCCCTTTTTACTATTTCCGATTTACTGGAAACAATATAATTAGATTTCATTTGGTGTTTTTCTCAGAAGAATGCAAACAGCATCTTGATTTGGTTGGTTGTACTCTTCCCTCTGAGCCAGCAAGTTGTGGGTTCCAATCTTATTACAGTATTCACAGAATCTTAAACATTCTCTGCTTTCCAGAACACTGAAACATGTAGGGAGGATCTCCACTGTCATTATTTGGGGGGGCTGCTCCTCAGTTTTTGTTGGTACTTCAGCCCCTGATTTCAGATTACCTGGTGAGATGACGTGTAGACAGATCAAAGGACCTCCTCTTTATTGTGCTCCTTCATGGGCCAGACCAAAGCAGTCATGAACGGTCCAAGAAACAAAGTTGGAGAGACTGTTCAACCTGATTGTCCACACCTCCTTTGTGGTTTCATTAACGTCTGTGTGCCCTTACACAGGGAGCATGTCAGGTTCACTGATCTGCTGAAGTATTCCAAGATTGGATTGATGGGGTCAAGCCCTTTTCTTTCTAAATTTGTTCACAGGATGAGGGCATCGCTGGCTCGGCCAGCATTTATTGCTCATCCCTCATTGCCCAGAGGACAGTTAAGAGTCAACCGCATAGTGGTGAGGCTGGAATCACATCTAGGCAGGCCAAGTAAGGGCATGAGTGAACCAAATGGGCTTTTTTCCCTGACAATCAACAATGGATTCATGGTCATGACTAGATTCTTAATTCCAGATATTTATTGAATTAAAATTCCACCATCTGCCATGGCAGGATTTGAATTCAGGTCCCCGGAATGTTACCTGGATCTCTGGGTTAACAGTCCAGCGATAATTGCCTCCTCATTATGGGCATTATCACTGCCCATATAACTCTTATTGTTATATTTGCTTTGATACATTTGCTTGTTACAGTTCCACTTTAAGAGATGGTCCTTTAGTTAATTTATTGTTTTGATGAGTAGTTGTAATCCAAGAAGTATTAAGATACATTCTCCTGTAAGATGGGTTTACTTGTTTATTTGAAAAGATTATCAAGGATAAAAACTGAAGAAACTCAGCAGGTCTGGCAGCATTTGTAGAATTAAAATAGAGTTAACTTTTCAAGTGCAGTGAGCCTTCATCAAAATTTTGTAAAGAAGGGTCACTGGACTCAAAACATTAACTCTGCTTTCTCTCTCCACAGATGCTGCCAGGCCTGCTGAATTTGAACAACACTCTCTGTTTCTGTTTCAGGTTTCCAGCATTCATAGTTCTTTGTGTTCAAGTATTTCTGGGAAATTTGTTGCCTGTAGGGACGAGACGGATATTAATCTCTGTAAATAAACCAGTCCTCAAGGAAAGGATTTACACCTGGTTGGAGGCTTCAACATCTGATTTCAGATCCATTTAACATAGATTGCTATGTCATCTGTACCAGCCACTAAAGTTGGCACATTGCCATTGAGTGATTTTGCTTCAACAAGAGAAAAAAAACAGAGTCCAGCATTTAATAGGTAAGGAAAACATGCTAAACGGCTAGAATTACCAAAGCTTGGAAAGTCATCTGGTACAATTGGATTGCATCCATGCTAGGATTGTCACAACTTTTTCAATCCTCATTAAATATAGAAGTAATTCTGGTGGACTGAAGGGTGCTTATGTAATATCACAATTATAAGAAAGGGAAAAGAGATTAACTGGGAGTTTGCAGCTCAGTCACAGAGTCATAGAGCTGTACAGCACAGAAACAGACCCTTCAGTCCAACTCATCCATACTGACCAGATATCTTAAACTAATCTAGTTCTAATCTAATCTAATTTTCCATCATTTGGCCCATATCCCTCTAAACCTTCCCATGCACATTCCCATCCAGATGCCTTTTAAATGTTGTCATTGTACCACCTTTTACCACTTCCTCTCGCAGCTTGTCAACACACTCAGCACTCGCTGTGTGAAAAAGTTGCCTCTTATGTTCCTTTTAAATCTTTCCCCTCTCACCTTAAACCTACACCCTCCAATTTTGGGCTTCCCAGCCCTGGTCAAAAGGTCAAAAGGCAATTCACCCTATTCATGCCCCTCATGATTTTATAAACCTCTATGAGGTCACCCTTTAGCGTCAGACGCTCCAGGGAAAATAGCCTCAACCTATTCAGCCTCTCCCTATAACTCAAGCCCTCCAACTCTGGTCAGTCCATCGAAGAGAGGGGTTGGGATGTCATGTTGCAGATGTAGCGGACATTGTCTAGGCCACTTTTGGAATACAGCGTCCAATTTTGTCCTCCCTGCTGCAGGAAGGATGTTGTGAAACTTGAAAGGGTTCAGAAATGATTTACAAGGATGTTGCCAGAGTTGGAGGGCTTGAGTTATAGGGAGAGGCTGAATAGGTTGAGGCTATTTTCCCTGGAGCGTCAGAGGCAAAAGGGTGACCTCAGAGAGGTTTATAAAATCATGAGGGGCATGAATAGGGTGAATTGCCTTTTGATCTTTTGACCAGGGCTGGGAAGCCCAAAATTAGAGGGTGTAGGTTTAAGGTGAGAGGGGAAAGATTTAAAAGGAACATAAGAGTCAACTTTTTCACACAGCGAGTGCTGAGTGTGTTGACAAGCTGCGAGAGGAAGTGGTAAAAGGTGGTACAATGACAACATTTAAAAGGCATCTGGATGGGAATGTGCATGGGAAGGTTTAGAGGGATATGGGCCAAATGATGGAAAATTAGATTAGATTAGAACTAGATTAGTTTAAGATATCTGGTCAGAGTGGATGAGTTGGACTGAAGGGTCTGTTTCTGTGCTGTACAGCTCTATGAATCTGTGACTGAGCTGCAAGCTCCCAGTTAATCTCTTTTCCCTTTCTTATAATTGTGATATTACATAAGCACCCTTCAGTCCACCAGAATTACTTCTATATTTAATGAGGCTTGAAAAAGTTGTGACAATCCTAGCATGGATGCAATCCAATTGTACCAGATGACTTTCCAAGCTTTGGTAATTCTAGCCGTTCAGCATGTTTTCCTTACCTATTAAATGCTGGACTCTGTTTTTTTTCTCTTGTTGAAGCAAAATCACTCAATGGCAATGTGCCAACTTTAGTGGCTGGTACAGATGACATAGCAATCTATGTTAAATGGATCTGAAATCAGATGTTGAAGCCTCCAACCAGGTGTAAATCCTTTCCTTGAGGACTGGTTTATTTACAGAGATTAATATCCGTCTCGTCCCTACAGGCAACAAATTTCCCAGAAATACTTGAACACAAAGAACTATGGATGCTGGAAACCTGAAACAGAAACAGAGAGTGTTGTTCAAATTCAGCAATCCTGGCAGCATCTGTGGAGAGAGAGAAAGCAGAGTTAATGTTCTGAGTCCAGTGACCCTTCTTTACAAAATTTTGATGAAGGCTCACTGCACTTGAAAAGTTAACTCTATTTTAATTCTACAAATGCTGCCAGACCTGCTGAGTTTCTTCAGTTTTTATCCTTGATAATCTTTTCAAATAAACAAGTAAACCCATCTTACAGGAGAATGTATCTTAATACTTCTTGGATTACAACTACTCATCAAAACAATAAATTAACTAAAGGACCATCTCTTAAAGTGGAACTGTAACAAGCAAATGTATCAAAGCAAATATAACAATAAGAGTTATATGGGCAGTGATAATGCCCATAATGAGGAGGCAATTATCGCTGGACTGTTAATCCAGAGATCCAGGTAACATTCCGGGGACCTGAATTCAAATCCTGCCATGGCAGATGGTGGAATTTTAATTCAATAAATATCTGGAATTAAGAATCTAGTCATGACCATGAATCCATTGTTGATTGTCAGGGAAAAAAAGCCCATTTGGTTCACTCATGCCCTTACTTGGCCTGCCTAGATGTGATTCCAGCCTCACCACTATGCGGTTGACTCTTAACTGTCCTCTGGGCAATGAGGGATGAGCAATAAATGCTGGCCGAGCCAGCGATGCCCTCATCCTGTGAACAAATTTAGAAAGAAAAGGGCTTGACCCCATCAATCCAATCTTGGAATACTTCAGCAGATCAGTGAACCTGACATGCTCCCTGTGTAAGGGCACACAGACGTTAATGAAACCACAAAGGAGGTGTGGACAATCAGGTTGAACAGTCTCTCCAACTTTGTTTCTTGGACCGTTCATGACTGCTTTGGTCTGGCCCATGAAGGAGCACAATAAAGAGGAGGTCCTTTGATCTGTCTACACGTCATCTCACCAGGTAATCTGAAATCAGGGGCTGAAGTACCAACAAAAACTGAGGAGCAGCCCCCCCAAATAATGACAATGGAGATCCTCCCTACATGTTTCAGTGTTCTGGAAAGCAGAGAATGTTTAAGATTCTGTGAATACTGTAATAAGATTGGAACCCACAACTTGCTGGCTCAGAGGGAAGAGTACAACCAACCAAATCAAGATGCTGTTTGCATTCTTCTGAGAAAAACACCAAATGAAATCTAATTATATTGTTTCCAGTAAATCGGAAACATATCCAAATTAGTTAATTGTCAACTTATTAAAAGGGCACTGTAACAAAAAAAATCAAAGAAAACCTACTAAATTACAAAGAAACACATTTTTGAGCCTGATGGTACACTTCAGCTCCCGCAGTGCCCAATGATCAATAACCTAATTACATATACACAAGGTATTTAATCAATCCATTCCCTTTACCTCTCTACCGTTATCATCGACAATGCAATTAACATACCTTTAATGAACCCTTCCAATTTGATAATGCACAATCCTAGCTATAACATGATTGCTCAGCATAAAAACATTGCACTTTATTCACATTAAGGAGTTCATCAATTGTTTATTAAGGTTGTGGTTAGTAGAAAATAATTTATTAAACATGCTGAAGACAGGGACAAAATTGCTGAGAGAAAACTTGTATGAATTTACCAGTTTTGTAAATTGTTAGTATGTGATATATTGTCCCAAATTTCTGGCATGTGAACCATTGCAGGTCTACATTTATCCCTCATTGTTGCTTAACTATTTGGTTGATATGGGAGGCTAGGCTTTTCAAATTAACCTGAGTGACGTTGAGCTTATTGCATTAAAAACACATATTGAGAATTCAGACTCGGTTATCAATTGCACCAAGTACAGTTTTCTCTTCATGTCCATATTCTGGATAAATATTCCTGGTTACAAATCCATGCATTAGGACCACTAGTTTGCTCAAGCTAAATTGTTATCATAAACAGCAGAGGTTCTGTTATAGTATTCAAGAGCTGTTTAAATTGTGGAGAAATATCTCGTGTTGGTTAAACTTTATTGCCTTTACAGCCGTCACAATCACCTCTTTTGACATCTCACTTTTATGAGTTAATTTCCATTGATGTAAAAAGCACGTGTGGCACTGCAAACAATCCCAAAATTATGCTCTGAAGTAACAGCTGTTACTATTTTCTGATTTTCTTCTCCTTCCTCATCCATTATCCTTGTTCTGGAGCTTTGATATTGTCTTGTTACATTATTTGCCAAGATACTAAAGAAATGCAATTGATCTTGTTATTCATGAATTTGTCAAAGAAGAGAAGGGCTCACATACAACTATGCCAAATGCAAGATGTACATTTCAAGAGAATCTCCCCTTTCTGCCATCAATATTGAAATACTTTCACTTGACCCTTAAATGTAGAGGTTTTAAAGTATTGTTTTTGACATTTTAGAGCCTATATTATATGTGTGGTGCACCTTTCGTTTGAGAACAGAGATGGCATGTTCAGTCAGTAATCTACCTTTATGTGCTGTGACCTTCTAGGTCAGGAATGTGCTACCAGCAAACCTTTGGCCTGCTGGGTTATCTTTTCAACATCAAAAGTAAATAAATAAAGCTCTTGCGTTATTTGCAGATTTTATTATATTTTTCGTTGTACTGTATTGCATTACAGTCTCGAGGGATATATTTGCAAAGACAGGACACGGAAAATATGACGATATTAAACACACCATAAAAGGAGCCACATTATTTAGAAATACATTGGCCCGTCAGAGAAGATGCAGTTTAGCAAATGATTATTTCATGATAATTTTACCAAATACACCTTTAACATTTTAAATTAGAGTGATTTGAATACTGTAGAATAATAAAAAGTAACTTTTTTTGGATAAAACAGCTTGTGAATTCTGAAAATGTAGAATTCAGATTCATACTTTGCTTGCAATTAATTGTTGAAATAATATTTCATGCTTTATTGCTTTTACTTCAGGCATTGTTAGAAGATAATTTGCCAAACTTCATTCAAAAAATAAAACAAATATTCATTATGTTTGCCAGTCTTCTATAAAATGACAGAATCTGGCAGGATTATATTAACATTTGCTTGTTCCCATCGTAATTCTCAGATTCAGAGACCCCTAATTATCACATTCGAAGAACTGTTGTGGCAATTTCCTTGGGATTTCTCCCAGTGTGCTGCCGTAACAAGAGTGGAAGTTCACTGGAAATCTGGCTCAGGTGAGTAAACAAACAAAATCTCCACCAACATTATTGTAGATAGGGTGATGGAGTTGGGGGCAGGTTAAGTGAAACTATTGGGTAAACAGGGGAAGCTCCAGGAAATTTCCAGTGTGTATACATAGGCCACGGTGTTAACTTATGTTGTAACCAAGCTTAATTTGAAGAAAGATGACAGGTCATCTTAAATGGATAAAAAATTGAGCAGGTTAAAAATGATATTCACGTGCAACTGCTTGTTGTTTGATTATTAAAGATATGGTACTTTTCTAGAATACCATGAGGAATCATTTGACAACAAAGAGTGTACCAGCAAGCTGTGATTTGTGTATACAGTTGTGTTTGTATAAAAAGACTGAATTGATGCCATTTCCATAAAATTGTTTGATTTTCATTTTGAAGAAAGGTTTAATTTATTTCTCATGTAGGTAAAATACCATATGTTAACTTACTACGATAGTAATATGTAAACACATTTTATAAAAGACTAAAACAGTGAAATTTACTGTTGATTATGCAACTTAATTTAAATGCATTTTGATTCTTTGAGAATATAAATGCTTGCAGAATTGTCACAATGTCTAAGAGAATGTATATTGTTTTGATTTAACTCGCTGACCTTATTTGCTCTATGCTTCCACAAAAATGAATTTAATTTAATGGCTGTAAGCTGAAATAAACCAGAAATTCTAACACAACAGATATGATAATTGCACAATAAAAGTTGTACCAAGATGCCATTTAATGTTTAGAAAAATATTATGTAACTAGAAATAAACTGATTGCCATTACAACTTTATTTCTGCTCAGTTGAATGTCTGGCATGCACCAAACCTGTCACTGAAGCTGTAATTCAACTGTTCAGCAAATGCAGGTTGTGACTTCAGCCAAGGCTGCAGAGTCTGTGAATATTGTCAGGAACTCCCAATCCTCTCATGTTGCATTCCCCACCAGCATTGATATCCAGTGGTATCTCTCTTGTTACTTTTCTAGAAATCGTGCCATTGTGCCCTGTACTTTAGTGCTGCATTTTTGAAGCAAAATAGTCTAGTTCTGTGGAGAAAAGTTTCATTATTCAGTGCAGGTGGCACAAGTGGTTAGCACTGGTCTCATAGTGCCAGTGTCCTGGGTTCAATTCAAGCCTTGGGTGACCATATGTGTGGAGTTTGAATATTCTCTCTGTGTCTGTGTGGGTATCCTATGGGTGCTCTGGTTTTCTCCCACAGTCCAAATTGGCCATGCTAGATTATCTGTAGTGTCCAGGGATGGTCAGGCTAGATAGGTTAGCCATAGGGAATGTGGGGCTATGAGGATATGGTATGGGTGTGGATGGGATGCTCATCAGAGGGTTAGTGCAGACTCAGTGGGCTAAATAGCCTCTTTCAGTGCTGTGGGGATTCTATGATTTCTATTGAGCTTCATTCTCTAATCCTAAATCTAGAATTGCATCTCTCTGCCTTTTTCTTGGATTTAGCAAAGCCTGGATTAGAAACATTCTCCTGAATGCAATGTGATTTGGGATAATACATTGGATTACGTGTATTGTCAAAATTTAATAAATTTTTGTTCAGCATGGAATACTGGCATTTATTTAGTTGAAGCATCAGTTTGAAATTATTCCCTCTATTAATCTGAAAATATTGTTATTTTTCTCAAAACTATGCTGCGGAAGGTATTGACTTAACACATGAAAGTCACAATCACACAGAAAATTAAATCGAAAACACACAGGAATTCTGGAATGTATTTACAAAATACTCTGGGCACAATTGGTATTTCCAGAACTGAATGTGCTGCAAATTTGCACCCATGTTTTAAAAGTTGTTTTTTCTCTCCCTAGTTTTCAGTTCCAACACTGTTCTGCATCGTTGCTGTAAACACCCATCAAAACAGTGCAATTCAACAACATTTTAAGGTGCAGAGAAGATTCTTATAGGGTCCTGAACAGATTGGGACAGGACAAGAAATGTGGCAGAATCATGAGAGAATTTCAGTGAAGTCTATCTGTTGGGAGTAGTAACACTGCATCTTGTAACTAAGTTCAAGACACTAAGGCGATTTTCTGAAAAGGGAGCAGCCAGTTACTAATTAGAAGAGTTATTCCTCGCTAATGACCTTCCGAACTGCACATCCTGCCTCATTAATGTGTAGATTCCCATCCTATCACCTGTTGCAAGAAAACTCATGCTGAGAATTCTCAAAATGGAAGGTGGGCTGGACGCCTGATGTCTTCATCATGGTATTTGCTGCAGAGGACTTTTGTGTTGAACACCGGGCACTAACATTTTAGGGCTCCATGGGCATCAGCCATGTCGAGTTATAGAGTCATACAGCTGTACTGCATGGAAACAGACCCTTCAGTCCTATTCATCCGTGCCAACCAGATATCTGAAATAAATCTGGTCCCATTTGCCAGCATTTGGCCCACATCTCTCTAAACCTTCCTTTTCATGTACCCATCCAAATGCCTTTTTAAATGTTGTACGTGTATCAGCCTCCGTCACTTCCCTGGCAGCTCACTTTATAAATGCACCACTCTCTGAAGAAGTTGCCTCTTGGATTCCTACTAAATCTATCCCCTCTCAACTTAAACCTATGCCCTCTAGTTTGGGACTCCCCATCCCAGGAAAAAGACCTTGTCCTTTTACCCTATCCAAGCTGTTCATGATTTTATAAACCTTTATAATTTCACCCCTCAGCCTCCGGCGCTTCAGGGAAAATAGCCCCAATCTATTCAGCCTCTCACTCTCACTTCAACCCTCTAACCCTGGCAACATCTTTGAAGATTTTTTTTGAGCCCTTTCAAGTTTCACAATATCCTTTCTATAGCAGGGAGACCAGAGCTGCACGCTACATTTACAGAATTGGCATCTGACATGTGCCAGTCTCTATGAACCCTCATAGCACATTTCCAATTCATTGGCAGGATCTTTCTGAACATCAAATGCTGCTCCAGCAACTAACACTATACTGATGCGGCAAGCACCCTGTGCGCTCAGGGAGATGCACACAACTCATGGATTGGATCAGGCTGCATCTCTGTGCTGAGATAGTAGGAACTGCAGGTGCTGGAGGATCTGAGATAACAAGGTGTAGAGCTGGATGAACACAGCAGGCCAAACAGCATCAGAGGAGCAGGAAGGCTGACGTTTCTGTAGAAGGGTCTAGACCCGAAACATCAGCCTTCCTGCTCCTCTAATGCTGCTTGGCCTGCTGTGTTCATCCAGCTCTACACCTTGTTATCTCTGCCTCTCTGTGCTGTTTGCTTGCTCCCATAACCTCCCCTGGGTACACCATCATTACTTTGCCTTGCCTTTTTATGCCTTGCCCCATATTCAGAGATACTAGGCTTACAGCGCTGCCCTATTGCCATTTTGCACAGACACAAAGCCAGGAATTTTGACATGACTGGCAGCCCTCAATTAAGTCAAGGCAGATAATAAAAAGCCAAAGAACTGAGGATGCCAGAAATCAGAAACAAAATTTCTGGAAAGATTCAACAGTTCTGGTAGCATCTACAGAGAGAAAGCAGAGTTAACGTTTTGAATCCAGTGACTCTTCATCAGTTCTGACTTCTGTTTTTGTTTAAGGCAGATAGCCTTCAGTCATGGAGTCCTGGCACAGTGAGTGAGGGGGCAGCCTCTGATACTAGTCTAGACACTTGGATAAGGGCCAGTCAGTGCTCAGGGTTATCAATGTCAGAACCCTCTCCTCATAAAGAATAGAATATCAGACAGCCTGCCACCTGTCTCTACTCTTCTTTCTCAATTGTGGGCTGTTTTTCTTCTGAAGTGGGAGAGTGAGAGGTTTAAAGGGAGTTGAAAGTGGGTGGCACACGTGTGAATGAGAGGTGTCATAATTGAGTGAGAAGGTAGCACAGACAGCTGGCAGGGTTAGTGGGATTGGGTGCGGTGAGTAACAATGGCTGAAGGATGTTGTTGCCGCCAACAGTGACAATGATAGAGCATGACTCTTGGCATGAGATGAGTGAACGATAGAGTGAGCATGAACTATCATAGAGAAGACAATGACACTTGTACTGGCAGAGTGGAGGAGGCCATTGACCTTCCTACATTGCTGAGCATTCCTCCAGACTACAGAAACTCATGTGGCAACCTTAGACCAGGCTGGCATGATGTTCTCTGCTGGTTTGGGGGCAAGAGGTTGTCCAACCTCTGCACCATCCTAGGAACCAAGACCTCTAGGTAGGTGACCACAAAGTGGGGTACCAATTTTCCCTTGACTGTCATGTACTGGACAAATGTGAGGAGCTGATGCAGCTCTGAACTAACTGCTTCCCCAGGCACTATATGACCTTTCAAATGACACCCATGCCAGGGACACCGGTCAATTCTGGGATATCCCAGTCATGGCAAAACTTTCTGGAAATGTCAAGTGGTAAGATGGGGCTGGATGGAAAAGATTAAAGAACTAACGATTCTGGAAATCAGAAACTAAAGCAGAGATTGCTGGAAAAGCTCAGTAGGCCAGGTTGCATCTGTGGACAAAGAGCAGTGTTAATGTTTCATGTTGAATAACCCTTCCTCAGAACTCTCCCAAAGGTAGAACTGGGTGAAAGGGATGCTGTGGGAGGGAGGTGGTTGGTAGTTGATGAGGCAAGTCTGATAAGGTAAGGCCAGAGATCTTGCTTGGTTTCATGGTGAGATACTGTACACTTGACAAAATTGACACTTAATCTAAACAAAAATAAGTTCCAGCTTGTCATTTCTGAAGAATTATGGGAACAAAACCATGAATGTGTATATAGGCCTGAAGACTGTCATAAGCCTCGACATCTGTGATGATATATTAACTTACAGCCAGGGCAGCTTAGGTTTCACTCCTTTGAGAACCTAATATCTAATCGACCCCAAAATGTTATATCTGCCATACCAAGATCGAGATCAGTTAGCTTAGTTGGCTGGACTGCTGGTTTGCAATACACAGTGATGCCAACAGTGCAGGTTCCATTCCTGCCCTGGCTGAGGTTACTGTAAAGGCCCTGCTTTCTCAACCATGTCCCTCGCCTGAGGCAGGGTGACCCTCAGGTTAAACTCACCAGCAGTTGCCTCTCTCAAAACAAGAGAGCCGGGCTATCGGGATGGACAACTTGGGCCGAAGGGCCGGTGCTCTATGACAATGGTGACTCTACCTAACCAATGTAACTAGTTGCTAAATACAAGAGAACTAAGTTTAATCAGGTAGAAGAGACTCTTTCATTTAGACCAGGAAGTGTTTTTTCTCAACCACACTAAACCCTGTTGTTTCCACACAGCAGCAACTTATACAGCTCAGTACCAAGTATACCCATACAACAGTGAATAGGCCATTTAGTCCTTTGAGTTTGTTCTCTGTCATTTCTTGAGGCTAAGCCTGACTTACAATCTATTTCTTACACCTGTCTTTGCCCATATCTCCGAACATATTTGTCAGACAATTTATCAGTATTGGATGTAAATTCATAAGTGATTTGGTATTTGGAGGGAAGTGGTTGAAGTAACTCCACAGAGGCTGATACTCCATTACCAAGCCACCTGTTATTTCCACCTGTAGAGTCCATGACACTGAGTGAACAGAATCTCTGACAATCCTGTTAATATCTGTCAGTTTGGGCTCCTTGATTGGACCAGATTTTTAGCCCCATGACCTCGTTTCAATCAGTACAGTGATGCTATAATGACTAATGTCAGAGGGACATGTGTTAGAATCAAAGCATGATAAATAATGAAATATGAAAGCAATAAAAATCTAGAATAAAAAGCTTATTTGATAGCAACCATGCAACTGCTGTCAATTCATGTGAAAACCCATCTGGTTCACTACTGTCTTTTGGGGAAGGAAATCTGCCTTCTTTACCTGGTCTAGCCTACATGTGACTCCAAACCAACATCAACTGTTCAACTTTTAACATAATGAGTGATGAGCAATAAGTGCAGACCTAGCATCCCATTCATGAACTAAAACAAATAAATAAATTGGCATTTATGGAAGAGAGTTCCAAATTTCTACCACTGTTTGTGTTTCCCACCATTTGTGTATAGAACTGTTTTCTCATGATACTTATGAAAGGTTAACTCTGTAATTTAGCCTCCTCCTTATGCCCCTTCGTCTTGCACTTCCCAACCAGTGAAATGGGTTTCTCTCTATTCAATCTGTTGCCTTTAATGTTTGCACGTGTATCACAACAGACTGGGGAAGCGATGGCCTAGTGGTATTATCACTGAATTGTTCATCCAAAAATCCACACAATGTTCTGCAGAAATATAAAGTGAAAAAAAAACTGCAGTACTATAAAGCAGAAACAAAAGAAAACAGTAGTTGCTGGTAAAGCTCAGCAGGCCTGGCAGTGTCTGTGGAGAGAAATCAGAGTTAACATTTTGGGTCAAGTAACCCTTCCTCAGTGTTAATGTTCTGGGGACCTGGGTTTGAATCCTAGCAAGATGGTGGAATTGAATCCAGTAGAAATTTGGAATTATGATTCTAATGATGACCATTGTTGATCGTTGGGGAAAACCCATCTGGCTCACCAATGTCCTTTTAGGAAGGTAACTGCCATCCTTACCTGGTCTGGCCTACGTGTGACTCCAGACCCACAGCGATGTGGGTGATTCTTAATTGCCTCCTGTGAGATAAATGCTGGCCTAGCCAGTAGCACCTTCATTCTGTGAATGAACAAAGAAAACACAGTCTCCTTCCATCAACATGGCCGACACCAGTGGAGAGCTCCTTATTACTGTAATTGTACCTGAACTGTTTATATGTACTGGCTAGTGAAAAGTGCAGTCAGCCATGTGTATAGGCAGCCATCCTTATTTCCCAAACTGTCAGAGATGAAAAGAAATGTTTAATTATTTGGCTCTGATACACAGGACTTTGCATGTTGGTTCCTACAGCTATGCACTGCAGATAATGGGTGTAAATGATGTCACTAATCACATTCTGAAAGGGGAAGAAAGTGTAAGAGCCTCCCATTGGCAAAGTATTTTCAGACATAAATTTTTGCTAAACAGATGTCCATGTTGTTTGAGGACCGTACTCTTGTTCAGTGGGATGTAGTGAGAACAGTGCAAGTGAAAAATCCTTGCACAGTTTTGGAATGTTGAGGATCTAATACTTGCTCACTGGGAGATGTGCAGGATTTCAATGCTGAAATTTTCCAAAGTTGTCAGGAGCTGAAGTTCCTTAAACATGTGTTTTCATTTGGTGAATATCACGTTACTTTATCTCCGGCCCATTGTGATCAGTTAGTCATGGAAAGTTAAAATGAAAGTACTATCTGCAAAGTGTGATGCACTTAGAATATTGAGACCACCTTCATTTTTAGTACATGAGTAATGCATAATAATATAACTTGTGGTAAACAGACTATTACATTTTTGTCACAAGTTGTAGGGAAGGAATATTTGCTGCAATTAAGATGGGCAAAAGCTTGTTAAGGTGCAAATAATATACTGCACCATCATTAATGATGGAAGGGTGTAATTGCGAAGTGATATGTTTACATATTACAAGTATGGACAAGAAACTATTATACTCAAAAAATGTTGCAGAAATGACATTGAAAATACTACTCGGCCACACCTCCCTTAATGTTATGTGGTAAATTCATTTCAGTGCGATCCCAGGTACAGAATCATAGAATTACACAGTATGAAAGAGGCCTTTAGGCTCTTTGAATCTGCACCAACTATAAGCTATTTTACATCCACACTAGTCCCATTTTCCAGTATTTGACCCATAGCTTTGAACGTTATGACACTTCAAGTGTTCACCCAGGTAATTTTAAAATGTTGAGAGAATTCCTGCCTCATCCACCCTTCCTATAGCACGTCACTAGTACATCTGATACAAACAAGTGAATTAGGAGGCGTCTATTTGGCCCCTACATCCTGCTGCATCTTTTGATAATATCACGGATGACCTAATTATGACCTCAACTCTGCTTTTTAAACTGTACACACTTTAGCTTCATTCTCAAACAAAAATCTTTCTAACTCGGCCTGGAAAATATTAATGGTCATCTTTCCAATGCTCTGTGGAGAAGATAATTCCACAAAATTGTTGTCCGTGCTTTGGATATTTCAATCAGTTTACGTATTAAACACATGTTACCGTTGTTGGTGAGGTGGACAAAAGGATATGGAATTCAGTTTGCAGTTCAACTCAATTTTATAAACAAAATATTCAATATTAAAAACATCATGTGAGCATTTTCCAAACTCCCACAATGTTTACTCTCTATCCAGCTTTATCCATCTGAGAAAGGATATTAATGATCCGCATGCTTGGGCTGGGCTATTCGAAACTCTTTCCTCCCTGACATAAGGCCAGTTCTCTTCACCGATGGTGGGTCAGAATGGATCTTCTTGAGTTGCCACATGGTCTTCCCACACTGGTCTTCCAGTTATTCTGCATTGATGAGGTGACTTCTAGATGTATGTTTTTATACCCCATGTTGTGGACCCTCCTGAATGTAACCCCCTTCACTCTGCCATGTCAGAGAGATGTAAAGTGCACATCCTCAGGTAGTGGCTGGAAGTCAAGGTACCAGAAAGTCTGATTGATGCTCCTCTAATACACAACCTTTGGGCTGGTTGTAACTGATTCCCCCTGAACCTCAGTGACCTCTTTGATGTTGGTTTCCACTGTTTCTCTGTATTGGGTGGTTGCTGTTTAATTTAGATTGACCAGTGTTCTTTCAGACTCAGTTTCTCCAGCTGTGGGTTACTTTAGAAAGTCAAATTTTGGGCCTGTGGTCACTTAGCCATAAACTAATAATCCTCTGGTAGAAAAAGAAATGTCTTCATCCGTGATTTAAATCAGAGGCCCTAGATTTTTAAAGCATGTCCCCTAGTTCTCGGTTCTCCCACAAGAGGAATCACCCTCTCAGATACACACTGTTAATTCCCGTCAAGATCTTAAATGTTTTTGATAAAATCATTCTTCTAAACTCCAATGGATTCAAGCCCAAACTCCCCTCAATACTTTGAAAAAGAACATCAGCTCAGTTGTTTGCAACAGTCACTCAGCAGCCTCTGCTTGCAAAACTCAGCCATTCGCTATAAATTCATGACTGGACTGACTTACTGAACAATCCAAATTTTGCCAATATTACACTAACTTAATATCATTGATTGGACTCACAAGGTAGTTCACTTATACAGGCTAGAAGTTATATATTTTCAAATGCAATGCCTGGTCCTCTGCAAGCTGAAGGAATATGGAACTAGGAGTCTAATGATAACCATGAATCCACTGTTGATTGTCAGGAAAAACCCACCTGGCTCACTAATGTCCTCTAGGGAAGGAAACTGCCATCCTTACCTGGCCTGGCCTACATGTGACTCCAGACCCACAGCAATTTGGTTTACTATTAACTGCTTTCTGGGCAATTAGGGTTGGGCAATAAATGCTACCTAGCCAGCGACGTTCTCATCCTGTGAACAAATAAAAAAATAGTCCCTACTGTGTGGAAGCAGAATATTTGGCCCATTGAGTCCAGACCAACCCTCTGAAGAGCATGTGCTCCCTGCCCTACCTTTGTAACTCTGCATTTCCCAAGGCTAATTCATTTAGTCTGCACATCCCTGGAGACTGTGGGACAATTTACCATGGTTAATCCATGTAACTGGCACATCTTTGGACCGTGGGAGCCATCATGCCGCCAATAGCATTCCTTAACAAAATTTAATCTATCTCAGATTTCAAATCAAGATATGACCCTACATCCACTGCCATTTGCAGAAATGAGTTCCAAATCTGTACATCCCTTTGTGTGTAGAAGGGCTTCCAAATGACTCACCTGAATGATCTAGCCCTGATCTTTAGACCAAGCTCCTTAGTTCCAGAATCCTCAATTAGTGGAAATAATTTACCTTTATCTTGCCTGTTTCTTCCTGTTAATATCTTGAAAATTTCCATTCATACTCCTATTTGCATGTGAAAATGTAATGCATTGGTTTAAGGTACAGTATAGAGTAGGGTGATTCTATCTCCTCTACCTCATTCTCCCTTGGCTCTTGATGTGAGCAGTTTCATATGAAAGCATATGAAGATAGATCAAAAAGGAAGAAGCACTGGAAACGTAAAGGGGTGTGTAAGTGAAAGAAAAATCAGCAGAATGGACAACAGACAGGCAGACTGTTCACATAGTAAGAACAGAAAGATAAATATGGAGGGAGAGTAAGATACTTCAGGGGATAGAAGGGTTGAAAGAAGATAGATCGGAAGAGCTGATTTAATTTTTCGCAAGCATACCTCAGTTAGTAACTTTGCATCAAATAGTGCACCTAGATTAAGCCAGATTCATACACGGATTCCAGAACAATATTATAATTCATGTTACTTTGCATTGTAATTTGATATCAGGGTTAACCCCAAATGAAAATTATTTTATGGAAAATCGAAACAAGATGGAGTCTGGCTGTTGTAATTCTAAGTTTTGTGGTGTTTTGTAAAATTACCACATAAAGCTCTTTAGGAGCTTATATATTCTCATGCATCAAATACACATTTGTTCTGAATTTCCATTACAACCGCATCAACTGGCTCAGAATGAATGGCAAGAATTTATTTTCTCTGATCAGATTTCAGAGCAAACTGGCCTCCCTCATCCTTCCACCATCCTTTCCTTCAATAGTTGTGCTTGTGCACAGCTGATGTGACTCAACTTTACATGGCAACTTAATGTTTCCAAAATACAGATTAAAGTAACGGCATAACAAAAGGAAATTACTGATGGTAGCTGGGAAAGAGATGTTGAATTTGTCTCATGTCATTTTATTGCAGATACGGAGAACGGATTGTCTTTGAAAGGGGGACAGTGAGAGAACTATCTAAATGAATGTTGGCATGCCAGTTTTCTTGACCAAACTGGCATTTCAGGAATTATATCCTCAAGTTTAGAAATGAGGAACAGAAGGTGCAAAGGGAAATTCACCTGGCCTGGCGACAGTTGTGAAGAGTGAAACAGAGTTAATGTTTTGAGTCCAATGTGACTCTCAGAGTTCTCAAGAAGAATCATTGCTGAGCTGAAACACTAACTCTATTCCTTTCTCCACAAATGCTGCTAGACTTGCTGAGTATCTCCAGCAGTTTCCTGTTTTTATTTCACAATACCCCAGCAATCACAGTATTTTGTTCTAATTATCCTCAAGTTCAGCATTTTTTTCCGCCTCAAGTGTTGGTTCTAGACTTGTCTTGTCTTCCTTCATAGTTAGGTCTCTTTGTTTAGCATAAACTTTGGTGGAACTGATTGCCTATCATTACAGCATCTGCACAATCTTCACATCCAATGTATCAAGGGAATTAGAGTGCAGGCAGTGAGGGTGAAAATTAGACTCGGTGAATCTCAATTGTAGGTCTATGTTGTAATTACAATGTAGACAATCAAAGGCAACAGTTTGTTCTCATAGCATTGCCTAAGGTGCACAAACCTAGGCTGTGGTGCTGGGTTAGCAGCAAATAAAATGTGACATTCAATTCAATATGTTGTCTTTAAATTCAGGGGCTAGTATCAGAAAATAAGCATAAAGGCATCACAGAGAATTTGAGCTCAGATCCCACCTTGGTATCTTGTGAAACTGACTTAAGTTGGCATTGATATTGTTTTTGTCATACCAAGAAATAACAATGAAAACTGCCGTTTGTTCTGAAAACCAACTGGTTCACCAATATCTTTTAAGAAATTGAGTTTGCTATTACTTTTCGTCTATTCTCAATGTGATTTCAGCCTCACACTGTCTCTATCTCTTAATGAGCTTCAGGTAGTGAGAGATTGTTAATACATGTTGCCTTGCTTATGTCTCTCTCATCCCAAGAACAACGTAAGAAAAGTATATTGAATGATGAGTATTGGCCTGTACACAGAAAACCTTGGACTTGGGCCTCCATTTTTTAGACTACTTTGACATAAGTCACGAGTGGTATAGTTAGTGTTAATGGTAGGTGTCATTTCCCTAGCATGGTGGAATTTCAAAACTAGAAGGCATGTTTTTTAGGTGGGAAGAGAGAAATTTAAAAAAAGAAAGAAGGGGTAATTTTTTAAAGCAGTGGGTGGTTTGCATTTAGAATGAACTTCCTGAGGAAGTGGTGGATATGGGTACTATTACAATGTTTAAAAAACATTTGGACATGAATAGGAAAGCCTTGGAGGGATATGGGCCAGGAGCAAGCAGGTGGGACTAGTTTGTTTTGGGATTATGTTAAGCACGGGCAGGTTGGGTTGTAGGGCCTGTTTCCAAGCTGTATGGCTCTATGACTCTATATGTTGCCTCACTTATGTCTCTTCATCCCAAGAACAAATGTCAAAAAAGTATGTTGAATTATATATATTGGCTCATATTCTGTCTGCTACAGAGAATGGTAGGTGTCTTTGGATGTGGATGGGGGATTTCAAAACTAGAGGGTGTATTTCTAAGGTGAGAGGAGAGAGATTTTAAAATGATATGTGGGGAAAATTTTTCACACAGGGAGTGGGTTGTGTGTCGAATAAGCTTCCTGAGGAAATGGTGGATGTGAGCACAGTTACAATGTTTAAAAGACATTTGGATCAGTGCACAACTAGGAAAGATTTGGAGGGATATGGGCCAGGAGCAGGCAGGTGGGACTATTTTGGTTTGGGATTATGTTTGGCATGGACAGATTGGACCGATAGAACTGATTCTGTGCTGTATGGCAATGACTCTACATTACACAACTAGGCCTAGAAGACTGTTTCAGATGATTCTGATCAGTTACTATGCCAGTAATACATTGCGCCTCCATCAATTTCTGAGTGTTTATTCATATTTAAGTTAAGCAGATAGCTGAGGTAAATTGCTTGCAAAAGAAAGCAACTTCTGATTTTTTTTGTCGAGCTTGGCTGATGCTTTTAAGCGTGAAACCTTTCCAAATTATTTTACACAGCTGTACACATGTAGTAAATTAAAGGAGTCAACTTTTGTACAGCCCTTGTGCAATCAGAACACATTGCTCGTTACAGTGCTGTCCGCATTGGAAAATATCCACAAAGGCCAGTATCTCATCACCGAGTCACCTTTCGTTTATACATGCATAGTACATGCCACTGACCCAACTACCTGAATGTTGGCTTTTAAAGTGAACAGAACCCCTGACACTCCTGTTTATGTCTGTCAACCAGGACTCCCTGAGTGTACCAGGTTAACAGCCCCAGTCAGGGAACTCATATTCTATGAGATCTGCCTGGCTGACCTCGTTCCAATCACTGTACTTGTCACATAAAAAAGAAACGTACACTTGTGGGGAGTCTCAAATAAAGAATGATAAATACAAACTGGTGACTAATACATCTATAAAGAAAGAACAGAGAAACTAACTTAATCTTAGGATAGTTAGAATGAGGAATTAATAATGACAGGAAGTGGTGGAGGCAAAATTCATAACTGGATTTAAAAGGATGGTAAATGATTATATGAGGGAGAAATGAATAGAAAATATTAAATCTGAGTCTGAAAAGATTCATGCAATGAGCACTATCCACTGGACATGAGGTCTTAGTCTGAATAAAGCAGAACTGATAGGAGACTGATCTAAAGAATCTAATCCAACGAACAGCACCACAAAAGAAATGGCAGGTAAGCGCATAGGACAGACAGCAGACACTAAAATTCCTTGTCAATGCTGTGGATAGAAGTAACTTCACAAGCATGAACAGTGTCCTGTTTGCAAAGCAAATGCGTTAATTGTCAGAAATAAATCCTTATCAGAAAGTGTGCTAAAGTTGGACACTGTCACAGAACAGCAAGAGATAAATGAGCAGGGACAGTCTTCAGCAACATATGAAACCAAAGCTTTCCAAGGGGAACTGAGTGACTCAGTCCAAACATCTTGACGTAGTGACATTTACATCAATGGGCATCTCACGAACTTCAAGTTGGATGCAGAATCAAGTGTCACAATATTATCAATATCAACTGAAAACAAAAGAAATGGTAATCACAATGGGTCAGGCAGCATCCATGGAGAGAGAGCAAGCTAATGTTTTGAGCCTAGATGGCTTGTCATCAGAATTGAAAGGTGAAGGGAGCAGCATTTATGCCATGGTGGAGGTTGAGTGGAGTGCTGGAAAGAAAGGATGTTGATAGTTCAGATTGAATGATTGGATTGTGAGAATGGCAGAACAATGATGTATCTAATTGCCAGACTGGAAAGAACAGTCCCACTGGAGCAGGTGAAGAGAAGAGAGGATATGGTGACAGAGAATGCAACAAATAAGCTAAAAGCACAGTGCAAACTTGAAGAACATCATCTCATCATCAGACTAAGCACTTTATAACCTTAATATTAAGGTCAACACCTTCAGATTATAATCCCACTCCCATTCTTACCCTTTCTTTTAGCTTTACTTGTTACATTCTCTGTCACCATGCTCTCCTCCTCTCCCCACTCCAGTGGGAATGTCAGTTTTTGCCAGTTTGGTAATTAGACACAAAATTCTTCTGCCATTCCCACATTCTGACTTAACCTGCACTATCATCATCTCCTCTTCCCAGCACTCCACTCCGTCTCCATCACATATTGATGTCCCTTCTACATTTCGTGTTAGCTCTGCTGAAGAGTCACCTCGACTCAAAACATGAGCTTGTTTTCTCTCTATGGGTGCTGCATGACCTGCTGTGATCTCCAGTAATTTTTGTTTTTAACACAGCATCTGCAGTCATTTGCTCTTACATTATCAATAGCAAGGCTTGGTTGACAACTAAACTGCCAATGCCTGGTGTTCAGAATACCTTGGTGTTCTGGGGGCACTGCACTGAACACTAACAGTTTGCTCTAAGCAAAACTCTGCTTTGGGATGGTAAGTTCTGGGAACCATATATGCATTTATCAACCAAGAATTTCCACTCCAGAGTAAAAATATATGCATTGACCTCAATCTCTTTCAAAAATTAAATAACAAAAGTTCAAGGAAAAGTCTGTGGTAAATATTGCTGGACACCATCAGGTAATAGCAGACCCTAAACAAAAACCACAAACTCTTGACATTAGTTGAATTGTAATAAAAAAAATCTGTTTCACACCACAAATGGGATGGAAAACTGTGACTATAATGGTTTGGCTGAAATATTTTCCGCTGTTATCAAAACTGAAGAGAGTTCTGATTCTGAGTAGCAACAACCTTCATGAAAAAGTGAAAATGGAAGGGCAGCAACTGAACCATCCACACCATTCAAGCGGATGTATCGTGTTAAATAACAATGGAAGCATCTGTAACTGGACTATGTTAGTTTCCAACGAAGCTGAGAGAACAACTATCTACTCCAAAGTCAAGCCTGCCTTGCGGAGCTCAGGTGATTTGGAAGGGACAACGTCAAGTAAAATATCTGATCTCCCCACTTGCTTAAACACTAAAGTCAATCAAGTCAAGCAAGAACACATTACCACATAACACTCCTGAAAAAGTACACCAAGTGGTTTTACAGATAATTCAATTGCTGTGAGGGAGGTAGAGAGCACAAAGTGTTGAAGAAGCTGAAGTAATAAGCCTTCCCACTTCAGCACAAACCTAATGGCAGAACAAGGACCAATTTCCACTGACACAAACTGAAGATGCATTGCATGCAATTCCACAGAAGGCACCATTAAGAAGAAACAATATGCAATGACCCAAGTTACTACTAAGAAAGAAAATCGCTGACTTCAACAGGGCTGCACTGACAGCTGTAAAGAATAGACAAATGTCATTAGGAAATGCAGTATGTTAAAGAACTTCAAGTCCATGAGAGAAGCACTGACATCAGACCATGAGGAAAACAGCCAATGTCAAACAACTTCTATCCAATAAACTATCATTGTTTCAAGGTCAAAGAGAATACATTTAAAGATGATAGTTAAACTTTCAAATTGTCTGAATTTGTAAAGTCAAGGATTTAGGCAAATGGGGTGGTGGTGAATGTGAATATATAGACAAATGTATAACAGTAATATATGAGAGAAAGAAAACTTGTTGATGTGAGGGAGCAAATGTATATGGGTCTGAAAGAGTGTACTTGTATGAGTTCTGTAAGTAGTGGCTGTTGTGAAACTTGAAAGGGCTCAGAAAAGATTTACAAGGATGTTGCCAGGGTTTGAGGGTTTGAGCCATAGGGACCAGCTGAATAGGCTGGGTCTATTTTCCCTGGAGTGTCAGAGGCTAAGGGGTGACCTTATAGAGGTTTATAATATCATGAGGGACATGGATTGTGTAAACAGACAAGGTCTTTTCCCCCATGGTGGGAGAGTCCAAAAGAAGAGGGCATAGGTTTAAAGTGAGAGGAGAAGATATAAAAGGGATCTAAGGAGCAACTTTTTCATGCAGAGGGTGGTCTGTTTATGGAGTGAGCTTCCACAGGAAGCGGTGGAGGCTGGTACAATTACAACATTTAAAAGGTATCTGGATGGGTACATGAATAAGGGCTTAGGGGGATATGGGCTAAATGCTCGTGAATGGGACTAGATTAATTTAGGATATCTGGTTGGCATGGATAAGTTGGTCTGAAAGGCCTGTTTCCATGCAGTTCAGCTCTATGACTGTTAACACTGATGCTATCGTAGGGACTTGCTTAGAGAAAAGTCAGAGGTAATAAAGGTCAAATCTAATGTGTGTGTGTTCCTGACACTGTTGGCAATAATATAGATCGTAGTCATGTAATGTGTAACAATTGTAGAGATGCATTCAACTTCTTATTGTTTATGTAAGAAGGTTCTTCTAGTTAGACTAGAAAGATGCCCATGCTTATCCACACTATCACTTTGAGCTTGTATGAATACACACACAAAAAAGAAAGCAATGTCAATAGGATGAGCTGAAATAAATAGGGTGAGAAGAGATTTGTGCAGTGCAACTTGGTCTTAAAGGCCTGCTTTGCGCATTCTATGCAAATCATTGAAGAAAATTGCAAAAGCTGCAAAAGACATCTGACGCGAAAAGTTTGAAAATGTCTAATCGTGGGTGCCAGGATTGTGTGATAACATTACACCACCCCAGCTTGATGTGTTATAGGAAACATGCATACTTCATGTTCTCTGAATTAGTGGCTTGTACTTCACCAATCAAACGCATGGCAGAAAGGCAGCACACTCAGCAGATGCATGAGTGGCTGGTTGGGGTCACAGCTAGCCTGTACTCTTAGAAAGGAGGTGCACTCACGCTGAAGCAACCTGTACTGATCGTCGCATACATTTCACTATTTGTCAAACAGCAGACCGGTGAAAGTGCTTTCACGTTCTCTGAAGCAACACTGAAGACCTTAAACCAAGAGATGGAAAGGAGGAGACAGGGCACCGACTGCAAAGGCAATGGGAATAGTTAGTGACAAAGGCCAATTCAATGAACATGTTCCCAAATGCCTGGTTGATGCTGTAAATCAGTTAATTATCTTTCTAAGTAGTCAACGTCAGTGAATGCATCATCAAATGCCATTATCAATCCACCATTACACCAACTTCACAGAATGTTTAATATAGCACACCTTAATGTTTTAAAACCAGCAATAGGAACTTATGCCCAATGCGTTCTCCCCATGTCTCTGCGGGTTTCCTCTGGGTACTCTGGTTCCCTCCCACAGTCCAAAGATGTGCAGCTTAGATGGATCGGCCATGCTAAATTGCCCATAGTGTTTAGGGATGTGAAGCTTAGGTGGGTTATAAGGGATGGGTCTGGGTGGGATGGGTAGGAGTCAGTGTGGATCTGTTGAGCCGAAGGGCCTGTTTCCACACTGTATGGATTCAATGTTCTATGTTCATTCAGATGCTTCATCTCACTGCATGCATTTATACAGAACAAATGTTCACACCCACATCTTGCAATTTGTGTATGTATTCAACAACGGCAGGCATACCCTCACTGGAAATTTCAAGGCATATCTGATTAAGTTCCATGGGAAATAGCTGCACTCAGTTCTCAGAGACACCTGTCCCTTCTTACTCTGTATATTCAAGCCCTATGTCCGGCAGGTCACTTGACCAGAATGTCTCAGCATGCTAACCAAGTTTGTTTTTACTTCATATTTGTACTGCTGCTGTCTTCTCAATTTCGCTCCTCGTACCAAGCCGTAATACGTCTCACAATGTCTGCTAAGTAGAACCAAGACTGACCAGTCACTGAGCTTCACCTTCTTATGGCTGACAAGTCTCTGACACTGTATTGTTCTCATGCACCTATTTTACAAAATGGAGAAAGGTGGATAAAATTGCAGTTAGCCGTTCAACAGCAAACTCCTCCACCTGCCACTCTGGCCACATCTGGGAATATCTTCAATGGGGTTCTATTGATCCCAGGTGATGTTATGACTGGACAAACCAGATCCCAGACTGACAACTGCCTTCATAGACCTTTTTGTTGTTGGTCTTAATGAAGTGTTTGCTCACTGAATTATAACCACACTACAATGCAGATTTGGATTTAGCAATAAAATAAATGTCAATCATGCAAATGAAATAAATTTAAATTAGAATTTGCGAAACGATTTACACATTACACTCATTTAAATAATTCAAAACATGCAGCAAAAACATAATCCCAAAGCACTTTTACAGATTCCAAAAACACCTTTATAGTACTCACACCAGACAGAAACTTCTCTCTATCAGCTCTCTAAGCTTAATTTAACCGTGACTTCAAGTAGGAAGTCTGTGTGTGTGAATCATTCTGGAGAATCTAATGGCTTCCTCAAACACCTGATTTAACTTTTTCAACCTCAGATAACCCCTCCAGGGTTTATTCAAACACGTCTGTTTCATAACTGTTAGCAAGTTCCTTATTCCAATGTGTTTTTTAACAAATCTAAAATACCTCGCTTTACACACCCATGCAGAACACCTCTGCTCGGTTCACAATAAACAACCGCACCTCCCAGTCGCGAACCATTTTAACTCCCCCTCCCATTCCTCAGACGACATGTCCATTATGGGCCTCCTGCAGTGCCACAATGATGCCACCCGAAGATGCCAGATGCAAGAACAGGAACTCATTTTCCGCTTGGGAACCCTGCAGCCCAATGAGATCAATGTGGACTTCACAAGCTTCAAAATCTCCCCTTCCCCCACTGCATCCCAAAACCAGCCCAGCCTGTCCCCGCCACCCTAACCTGTTCTTCCTCTCACCTATCCCTTCCTCCCACCTCAAGCCGCACCTCCATTTCCTACCTACTAACCTCATCCCGCCTCCTTGACCTGTCCGTCTTCCCTGGACTGACCTATCCCCTCCCTACCTCCCCACCCAAACTCTCCTCTCTACCTATCTTCTTTTCTCTCCATCGTCGGTCCGCCTCCCCCTCTGTCCCTATTTATTCCAGAACCCTCTCCCCATCCCCCACTCTGATGAAGGGTCTAGGCCCGAAATGTCAGCTTTTGTTCTCCTGAGATGCTGCTTGGCCTGCTGTGTTCATCCAGCTTCACACTTTGTTATCTTCAACCCTAACCCTAACCCTAACCGTTCTGATTGCTTCAAAAGGTTTCTTTCTAGGCTATGGACATATCCCTAATTGTTTAAAAAAAGGGACCAGAATCTTTCATTAGAGACCTTGTCTACTCATCAACTTCAGGAAGCAAAGAGGAGGACATGCCCCTATCTACATCAATGGAGCTGAAGCAGGAATGGTTCAGAGTCCCAAGTTCCTAGGAGTAACGGTCACTAAAAATCTATCCTGGACTACCCACATTGAGGTGACAGTCAAGAAGGTACAGCAATACCTCTTCCTTATCAGGAAGCTAAGGAAATTAACATGCCCATGAGGACCTCACCAACTATTTACAGGTTATTTAAGACAGATGTCAGGGACAGGTTCTGTACTCAGAGAGTGGTAAGGGCGTGGAATGCCTTGCCTGCCAATGTAGTTAACTCAGCCACGTTAGGGGCATTTAAACAGTCCTTCGATAAGCGTATGGATAATGATGGGATAGTTTCGGGGGAGGAGCTTAGATTAGTTCACAGGTCGGTGCAACATCGAGGGCCGAAGGGCCTGTTCTGCGCTGTATTGTTCTATGTTCTATGTTCTATGTTCCAACTTTCATAGATGTACCATAGAAAGCATTCTACCTGGATGCATTATGGCATAGTACAGCACCTGCTCTGCCAAGGACTGTAAGAAACTACAGAAATTTTTGAACACGGATCAGACCATCATGCAATGGAACCTCCCATCTCAGTTATAATCTCTTCTAACTCCTCAACTTTCTCAGATTCGATCCTCAGCTTTCTGACCCACAGACCGCAGTCAATAAGGAAAGTTAACTACACTTTCTCCACCATAACACTCAACATTGGAGACCCCCATGGATGCATCCTGAGCTCCTTATTGTTCTCCCTTTATACCTACGACTGTGTTGCCAAATTCTGAATGAACGCCATCTACAGTTTCACTGACAATGCCACTGTAGTGGGATGGATATCTAAGAACGATGAGTCAAACTACAGAAAGGAGATAGAGAGCTTGGTGACGTGGTGCAATGAAAACAATCTGTCTCTCAATGTCGGCAAAACTAATGAACTGAACATTGACTTCAGACAGAAAGGAGGAGAACACGCCCCCACCTACATCAACGGAACTGAGTTTGAGAGGTTGAAGAGCATCAAGTTCTTCAGAGTCACAATAATTAATGACCTGTCCTGGATTTCCCAAGTAAATGCGACAGCTGAGAAGGCACAACAAAGCCTTTTCTTACTCAGGCAGCTCAGGAAGTTTGACGTGTCCATAACGTTCCTCACCAACATTTACATAATTTACCCTTGAAAGTATACTTGTGCATAACGGTCTGGTATGACTGCTCTGCCCAGCACTGTAATAAACTATAGAAGGTGGTGTTCACAGCCCAGACCATCACGAAAGTCAACCTTCCATCCATGGAGATAATGGGAACTGCAGATGCTGGAGAATCCAAGATAACAATGTGTGGAGCTGGATGAACACAGCAGGCCAAGCAGCATCTTAGGAGCACGAAAGCTGACGTTTCGGGCCTAGACCCTTCTGATGAAGAGTCTAGGCCCAAAATGTCAGCTTTTGTGCTCCTATGATGCTGCTTAGCCTGCTGTGTTCACCCAGCTCCACATTGTGTTCTCTCTTCCATCCATGGACTCCACTTACATGGCTCACTGCAGTGGAAAGGTGGCCAACATCATCAAAGACACATCACACCCCTGTAATGACCTCCTACAACGTCTTCTATCAGGCAGAAGATACAGACGTTTGAACACAGGCACGAGCAGGTTCAAAAACAGCTTCTTCCTGGCCATAATCAGAGTGATTATTGGAGTCTCTAGCCTGAAAAAATGCTGATCCTGCTAAGTTTGATCTCGCCTGATGCGTGCCCTATGCAATGTAACCTGTATACCTCTGTCTAAGTCTTTTCGATCGGTACGTCCTTTGCTTACTGTGATCTGTCTGTACTGCTCATAAACAAAGCTTTTCACTGTATTTTGGTATATATGACAACAAATTAACCAATCAATCAATAATCAGTTAACCTCTTCCATCAGGCAAAAGATACAAAAGCTTAAGCACATGTGATAACACGTAGAGGTTCAAAAATGGCTTCTTCATTATTGTTATTAGACTGCAGAATGGACCTCTCAAATTTCAAATGTAATGTTGATCTTGCTTTTTGTACATCCCCTATGAATTGAAACTTTGTTTGCCTTGCTCTGTTCAAACGCCCTATGATCTATATTTCCTTGTATGGTTCGATCTGCCTGTACTGCATGCAAAGCAATATATTTCACTGTACTTAGGTACACCTGACAATAATAAATCAAATCAAATCAGTTCAAATCATAAACCTTTACATTGTCCACAAAGATTCATTCGTTTTTGTAGATTATCTCTGTACATTGTTTTAAAAGAAATTATTATGGCTGCAGAAAACCTTACAAGTTAATGATTAAACTTCCTTCTGCTATATAGACAGCCCATATGCCACTAGTTCAAATTTAAAAATCAAACTCAAAACTGAATGATATTCACATGCATAAAATTACACACCCTACATCACAAGGTAAACAGGTTGGAATTCCTGCCTGTGCCACTGCCTGACATTTTTGACACATCTCGTCTGCCTTTCAGTAGGTCCTGAAAGCTCTGGCAAAATGCTGAATCTTTATTTAGCTTCAGATAAAAATGGTATTTCTTACAAGTGACAGTTGCAATTCCACTTCCTGTAAAATATTACTTTGGATTTCAAGGGAATGAATGGATTTGACTGATTGCTGTTGTGTGCAGCTATTAATACACTGAACGAGAAAAGCAAAACATGCAGTGTGAGACAGCCTTATTATGCTAAAACATTCACTGTGGTGGTGAAATCCCAGCATACATATATCTTGTTCTTCTTCATTGCTGCTGTTGATTGTTGTTTATTTTTGTGCATGGCATAATAATTTTGTGAAACCTACGTGGTTCTACCTAAGCAGGGGATGGAAATTTTATATAGATGGGCAGAAGATGACATTTTAAAATGGCAGTGTATTTATCATTTTTATAAGGCTGGAATTGATAATCCCTTCTTTTTTTTCTTCAGTAAGATTGTTATTTTCTCACAGCTTTTGTTCTGTTAGCCTTGCCAGGCATTGACTCTGTGTTGAATATGTTTCCCCAAGTTGCCGATACTTGATTATGGTAGGATTACTGCCGAGCATGATCCTATCATGTCCTTAGAATGTAAACTTCGAGAAACACACTATCCAGCAACCAGATTTGGGAATCCTGGCAGATTTTTCTCTCTCTAACGTTGGATGCAATTGTCAAGCTCCAGCAATATTTCCGCCCTGGTCAACTAACTCAGCATAGGCAAAGAATCAAATCTGAGGAGCACTTTTTGAAGCGTGTTTGGCTCAGCTACTCCCTGAATAAACTTACTGAGTTATAGGAGTAGCTGATCTAATTTCTGTTTACTGTAATACACATGGCTAAAGCATTGATATTTTTTCTGCGTTCGGAAATGCAATGCTAAGACATGGTTCCTTTTAGTTCTATCAAATTTCGCTTTCTGCTCCCTTCTCCATCTGTAAAATATCTAACAAGACATCTCACACCATCTGCTCCTACCTTTTGTAGTGTTATTATATTGCTGTGTATCTAAATGCTTGAACCTCACTGACAGATTGATAGCTGCTGTTAAAGCCTGCAAAATTCTTTGTTGCCTGTTTGAGATGCTGTAATTTATGTCATATTGAGTTATCATTTTAGGATTACATCCTCAGGGAAACATATTTCTTACAGAAGTGTTTCTTCCACTGCTCCATTTTTAATTCTCAGCTTTATGCATTAAGCAGTTCTCAGCCACAAAGTGAGCTGAGCTGAAGTCTTGCACATCAAATCCAAGCACAAGTTGTTACCAAAGGGACCATGGAGAAACCATGTAAAGATTAGCACCTGTTTCAGAAGCTCAAGTAGAATGCTGTCCATAAATCTTGAAATTTGAAGTCAGTCATGACAGGTAGCACAGTTAACTGAGTGAACAATTGAGATGAAGTGGACACTAGTTATCTGATACAGGATACTGTTTAGGCGTAAAAGTAATAATGCCACCATGAATAAAAAGAAAAAGAACAATGTTGAAAATGTCCTACAGATATATCCACATCTGCAACAAATGATGGATTCACTTTTTAGGTAAGGTTTTCCAGTGAAATGTGCCTCTGTCTTCTCCTTCAGCTGCCAACAAACCTGATGTGCCTTTGCAGAATGTTCTGTGGATTTACGTCCAGTATTCCTTTATTGTTTCGTTAGTGTGATTAAATGATCCATGTCGCCCCAATGTAGTCTCAAACCGGGGTGAACTTAGTGGCCAGTTACATTCTTCTAAAAAATCACCACAAGTCTTCAAATTTATATTCAGTTCTTTTCTTAACCGAAATCAACGGGTTCAGACATGTTCTGACACATTTCTGGACCAGTTCGGACTTGAATTCAGGCCTATATCCTCGCAGGTAGGGGCCACAACACAAGGTCCTGTTTACCTTTTATGTTTTAATGGTAAATTGTAGAACAACAAATCAATAACAGAGCATAATGATCTCCATTAATTCAAAGTTGATTAAGTTCAGTATGCAGTATCAGTTACCATGATGGCAGGACCACTATAAATTGTAAGACTGAAAAAAAACAGGCCACTCAGCCCATTCAGCCCTTCCATCCTGCTTCCTCATTCAATTAGATCATGGCTGAACTGATTTTAACCTCAACTCTATAATCTTGCATATTCTCGATAGTTTCTTATCCCTTTGATAAGGAAGGGACTTGTATTAGTATAATATCTTACATTGATAGAATCCCTCCAGTGTGGAAGCAAGACATTCAGCCCATCAAGTCCACACCAACCCTCTGAAGATCAATGCACCCAGATCTTACCCTCACCCTAACCCTGTAATCCTGCATTTCCCAAGGCTAACCCACCCAGCCTCCACATCCCTGGACATTATAGGCAATTTAGCATGGCCAATCCACTTAACCTGTGCAGCTTTAGACTGTAGGAGGCAACTGGAGCACCCAGAAGAAGCCCGCACAGACACAGGGAGAATGTGCAAATTCCTCACAGATACCCCTGTGGGTAGAATTGAACCTGGGTTCCTGGTGCTGAGAGGCAGCGATGCTAACCACTGAGCTACCATGTCACTCCAAATTCTATCTCAGATTATCTCCATGTATACACTTCACTCAAATAAATTATCATTAAAGTGCATTCAATAGCCCTAGGTTTCCATTGCTTTTCTGGCAGTATTGGTTCAAGTCATATTGTGTAAAATTTTCTCAGTCTTTTATTTAGGCCCAGTAGGAAGCAAAGCATCATATTTGTGAGATCCTCATTGAAACAGAATAATTGAACTTCTTGCTGAAGTGGACAAGCTTCCAGAACATAGCTGACCCAAATAAATTGGGTGTACAACAGAGAAATAGGCCTGACCAACTCACCACAGTTCTACCATTGATGCTTGCAGCTTAGATTTCTCTTGACTTGATGATCCAAAGTTCTTCAGTATTGCAAATGACCTCAACATTTTTGGTATGCCATTCTGATTGCTGGATTATATATTTAGGATATGTCGGCCACTACAGCTTCAAAATGCATTGTAATTAATTAAGTTGAGAAGATGGGGAGAGCTTTTTGACTGTTTCCATAATTGGATAAGGAGACATCTTCAAGGTCACAGATATCTAAGGAGCTGAGTTTGCTTTTTTATTTTCCTATGATTGATGTGACCTTACACCATTTACAACTGAGAATTACAGCTTTTAATATCTCGGAGATGGCTGCTACAAAATGTTGTATAAGGTAATGGTTCTGAAAGGATTAACACTGGAGACTGCATTAGGCTCTATATAATCCGATGACATCATGCATTCCTCGATGGAAATTTGAGGAATCTTGCTTGTGATCCCAATGGGGCCAAAAGTGCCACCCACCTCTCAACCGAATTTGTGGCTGTTGCTGTTGTGCAATAAACTACTTAATTGTTGTCAAGACAAGTGTCTCTTCTGGTCAAAACTCGTGACTGGCTCATTCTCTACCATTCTGAATGAAACAGATTTGGTACAATCCACAGAGAACCCCAGCAAGGCTCAAGTGTGGAGAGTGCTGTAAGCGACAGTTCTGTGCAAAGTAGATAATGTAAATTCACTGGGTGCCAGGTCATGTGGCCTGGGGATCCAGGTTTACATTGAGTTTTTTCATTTGCAGCCCCCTTTAGTTTTTTTTAAGAAGCAGCTCCTAAACGTTAGGTTGCATTTCAGGGCCACATTTCTAATGTGCCGGCACTCCATGCTGGGCGGGTTTGGAGGTGGAGTGGGCAGTTTGAAGGGTCTCCTCATGGGCCTGTTCCAGCAAAGGGAATGCAACAAAAGCAAGTAGGCGGTGGAACAAAAACAGAAATTGCTGGAAAAGCTCAGTGGGTCTGGCAGCATCTGTTTTGAATCGAGTGACCCCACCCAGTAGAGGCTGGAGGTTGCCCTTCGCTGCAAGCCAAAGGCAGGCGTCACTTCCAATGATGATTTCATGCTCCACGATGCTCTGCTGCACCCCACTCTCATTGACTGTAGCCAGTTGCCAATCACATCGTGCCTGACTTGTAGCACCTGATGAAGCTGAGCTCTGTCATACATTAGGAGGGCTGTCTCCCCCAGCCCCCGTTCTCCTCCTTGAAAGACTGTTTCTCTTCTTTTAACGTATCACCTCTTTCCTCGGTCCAACTGTGCAGAGCACAGAATGCCAGGAGTATGTGGCACGCTCTGTCTGGGTTATCCTGCAGGGTCTGTTTACAAAGGTCCAAGCGGTGGAAGTGCAACATCAGCAACACTATTTGTCTGGTCCACTGCAGCCCTGACAGCAGCATGTGCACCAACTCAGTGAAAGGACTGCACCAGCTGAGTGACCACACATCCCTCAGAAAAGTGAGTGCCTCTTTCATCCCGACCCCTTCCCCTCCCAGACCAACATCAATCCTTCAACTGATCACTGCTTTCAGTAGAGTCCATCATGTTTGACATGCAATAAACTGACATTCTTTTCTCCAACAGCAGATGGTAGGATTCAAATTCAATAAATACCTGAAGTTAAGAATCTAGTGATGATCGTGAATCCATTGTTGATTGTTGGAAAAACTCATCAGGTTCACACATGTCCTTTAGAGAAGGAAACTGCCATCCTTACCTGGTCTGGCCTACATCTGACTCCAGATCCACAACAACATGGTTGACTCATAAATGCCCATTGGGCAATTAGGGATGGGCAATAAGTGCTGCCTAGCCAGTGACATTCTCATCCTGTAAATGTATAAAAAAAGGAGAATATGTGACAATATTAGCCAGTATTCATCTGTTTTCAAATCATTGATGCAAATGTCTGCACCATTGAAATACCAATATTTGCAAGCATGAATTGAATGGAGCTATTCAGCTTTGAGCAGCCACCATCGCATCCCCCACACCTCCCCCCTCCCACCACAACCCAAACACTTTGCTCAGCAATCAATCCACGGAGCCCAAACACTTTATTCACCACAGGCCTCTAACGAGCAGCCCCAAGACATGGTTGGCCGGAGCCCTTCTGCTGACCTTGCAGTTCTCTGAATAATGCTCTGCCATTTTGTAGGCTGCAAATGATGTCCCACAGGACTGACGACTTCCCATCCTTCGCTCACATTCTCTGACTGTGATTGGCTCGAGCAGATAGCTGACCCTGGATTGTGAGCGAACTGTGCCCTTGACTCATCATAACGGGACACCCTAATTGATAGTGACTCCCCTCACCTTGAATGAGCAGAGGACTAGCCCGCATCCACTTTCCACGTTGGCCATTCGGTTCCTCCTGCAGGCGAGATCAGCCTTTCTCTCGGTTTCACAAAAAAAACGCACCATAGCCCACATCATTCAGGCCTTTAGAAGAAAGTCTCTGTTCCTTCATTTCAATGATCATATGGAATAGGAACAGGAGTAGGCCATTCAGCCCTTCGATCCTATTCTGTCATTCTATTGGATCATGGCCGATCTGACTGATAATCAGTCCCCACTACTTGAGGGCTACACCTAAGTGTAAATTTTTTATTTATTTACTGAAGTGATACATTTGTTAATTATTTGTTTTAGATTCCTGAATAAAAAGAAAACACCAAGCTTCAGTTAATGGTTGGACCCAGCGTTGTCAAACAAAGAGACCCAGGGCTTCAGGTACATAATTCTTTGAAAGTCACATCATAGGTAGACAGGGTGATTAACAAAATGTTGGCATGTTTGCCTTCATTGCTGAGTCCATTGAGTATAGGAGTTGGGCCGTCATGTTGAGGTTGCGCAGGATGTTGGTGAGGCCACCTTTGGATCAGTGTGTGCAGTTCTGCAATAGGAAGGATATTATTAAATTGGAGAGAGGTCAGAAAAGATTTGCCAGGATGTTGTCAGGACTGGAGGGTTTAAGTTATAGGGAAAGGCTGGATAGACTGGGACATTTTTCACTGGAGCTTAGGAGGTTGAGTGGTGACCCTATAAAGGTTTGTAAAATCATGAGGAGCATGGATAAGGTGAACAGCAAAGGCCTTTTCCCTAGGGCGGGTGAGTTCAAAACTAGGGTGCATATTTTTAAAGTGAGAGCAGAAAGATATAAAAGGGACTTGAGGGACAACATTTTCACACAGAGGGTGGATTATGTGTGTAATGAACTGCCAGAGGAAGTGATAGATGCAGGTACGATTAGAACATTTAAAAGTCATTTTGGCAGGTATATCAATAGGAAAGGTTTGGAAGGATAGAGGCCAAATGCAGGCAAGTGGGACTAGTTTAATTTGGGAAACTTGGTCGGCATGGATGAGTTGGTAGAAAGGGTCTGTTTCTGTGCTGTATGACTCTATAATTCATTTATTAGAAGCAAATTTATTCATACAATATGTGGTAAAACATGTTAACATCTAAACTACATTTTCTACCTCATCCCAAACACTTCTAACACTTTAAGCAACTCTAATACTTTCACACATATATGTCCAATTTCCCTTAGATGGTTATGATTAAATGTGTTTACATCACATTTTCAGGAAGCACATACCTAGTAACAGCATAAAAATATATTTTAAGCATTTACCCTTGGAGTTTTTTTCCCAAATTCTATCATATGTGTGGTTTTCTGATCAACAAACTTTTGGAAGCAGAACTGTTGTCACTGACATGATTAGCTGCACTGACCTCAATTTTTTAAAAGTCTAATTCTAGTAAGGACATAAAATTATCACCTATGCATTTAAATCCTAAATGGAAGTTCACTCCATAATAATCTGACTTGGGGGCAAGATTACTACAAACTGAGCTATGCAAACATTGGCAGAATAAATTACTTTAAAGCTTTTTTAGGGTGAATTCATTTTGGCTGGAGTTCAAGGAACCAGTTGATTATTGAAATTGAATTTAGGAAAGTGAATAGTGGGAAAAAGATTGTGCTGTTTACGAAGTGACAAGAACTGTTTACATTTTTTTGCATGCTTCCCACTTTGGTGCAGAAATGAATATGATATATCAGACAAAAAGGAAAAGGGGCAAAAGCACAGTGAACATTTGGAAAAGGAATCAGACGCTCACACGTTAAAGGAGTGTTATCACTTTAAAGGAAATTCTTCAGGCAAACTTAAGTCCTGGCAAAATATGGAGCAGCCTGTTTCAAAAACTCTGCAATAATGATGATATATTGGCAACCGGGGAAGTCGATGGTGCAGCTGACATTTTATCTGCTGAAACACAAAATTTTGCACTGTATTTTTTTGCTACTAGTATTAGATTTAAGTCTCAATTTCTACACTTTGGAATAAAGTCTTTTGAAAGCAAAGATATTCTGTGCCATGTAAAATCACAGACTAACAATATTGGACAACATAGAAATATGAACTATAGGGGTGTAAGGGAGATTTTTAGGAGTACACAACAGGAAATTACACTTTACTACTTTGCCATCATGACTTTGCATCCGTTAAAATTAAATTTCCTATTCCCTACCCCTAACAATTAAAAAGAAGTAGATAATGGTCACAAACAGGAGGCAATGGTATAGTGGTATCCTTGCTGGACTGTTAACCCAGGGACCCAGCAGCTAATGTTCTGGGTTCAATTCCCACTGCAGCAGATGGTGAAATTTGAATTCAATAAATATCTGTAATTAAGACCATGAATCCATTGTTGATTTATCAGTTAAAAGCCACCTGATTCATTAATGCTCTTTAAGGAAGGAAATTGCCATCCTTCCCTCGTCTGGCCTACATGTGACTCCAGACCCACAGCAAAATGCTTGACTTGTAACAGCCCTCTGGGCAATATATGCTGGCCTAGCCAGCAACACCCTCATCCCATGAATGCATAAAAAAAAGTTCTGAAGAATTCTTGGATAACAAGATGTAGAGCTGGATGAACACAGCTGGCCAAGTAGCATCAGAGGAGTAGGAAGGCTGACGTTTCGGGCCGAGACCCTTCTTCAGAAGGGCCTTCCTGCTCCTCTGATGCTGCTTGGTCTGCTGTGTTCATCCAGCTATACACCTTGTTATCTCACATTCTCCAGCATCTGCAGTTCCTACTATCTCTAAAGAATTCTTATTGGACTCAAAATATTAGCTCTGTTTCTCCCAGATGATGCGAGACCTGCTGAGTTGCTCCAGCACTTTCTGTGTTTATTGCAGATTTTCAGAGTACACAGTACTTTATTTTTATTGAATGGATAATGATTGTTTCTTTTTTTTATAATTTTACTGAACATTTTTCATCACCAGGAAAAATACCCATCTAGTCAGAGAACCAGTGACAGGCAGAGCTTGGGAGGTCCAGTGCCTATGTGAAAGAAAAAGTGAAGGGGATGTTAGGGATTAGATCAAAATAGAGTTGGAAGGGAAATAAGACAGTCCATCCCTGAGGTCCCCGTCTTGCCCTAAAGGCATCGAGAGAGTTGGTGGACATCCTGTGCTCCCTCTCCAAAGACACCCATGCTCGAACATAGCTGCAGAAAAAGGGGCAGGCAGTGGGGAGAAATTACCCCTTCCATGACCCGCTGCCTGGATCTGTTAATGGCCAACTTGGCCGGACCCAGGAGCATACCCACGAGCAGATCACCCGACTTGTCTGTGCCCCTCTGCACCAGCTGCCCAGAGATCAGGAGTGCGGGACTGAAGTGCAAGCGAAAATAAAGGAGAAGGTCTTTTAGGTAACTAAAAAGGGACTGTAAGATCTCCCCCTCATTCTTCTATATAGTCCCAGTCTAGTAAATCTCACCTCATAAGACAACCCTCTCAATTCCGGAATCAACCTAGTGAATCTCCTCTGCCCCTCCTACTTGGATAATAAAAAGGAGATACGAAAGTATAGGAAACATGTTACTAAAAAACAAGTTTGTTGTAATGGTGTCTGCAACCCAGGTATGGTGGAGTGAAATTGTGCATGATGAGGCTTATTTGTATCACGGAAACTGAGTGACATTTGTCACTTGAGATTTAAAAACCTGTGACAGGAGACCATCCACCCATACAACTGCTACAAGGTTTACTACTGTCACATATTTGTCTATCACACTGACATCACCAGCCTGAATAATGCTTCCAAATTATCTCCCAAGTTAATGACAGGTCCTGTTTGCTAACATATACTTTATTCCAAAAGCACAGGCAGGTGTATTTTGTTTGAAAATAACCATTTGTCTAAAGTACAAAACATTATTGATGTATATATGTAATCATACAAGTACCTATCAATAACCCTCTGGAAATGGGACCATTAACACACCATCTTTAGGTGGCAACTAACAAACAATGCCATTTACTCATGTAGCAAAGATGTTTTCATTCTAAAGCAACTAAACGCAGCTTAGCTCTTTGAAGAGAAAGAAACATAGAACATAAACAGTATAAAGTATAAGCTATGCAGAACAGAAACAGCATGGTGCATGGGCAATGCAGGACCTTCATTAAGCAGATCAATTAATCATTCAGATACTTGAGCCATTCAGACAAGATTTAATATAATTATTACAGATGTTCTCTACAAACTGTCTAGCAACTGCAGCCAGAGAGATGCATTAACAGTTTATTTACCAGTGAACTATATATTAATCATTTATCATCAGACATAGTTTTGATTAGAGAATGATTGATTGCTGATTTCGGTTTTGTTAAAAAAAAGACAAATTTTGTTAAAGCTTTTGATCTTGTCCTCATCTGGACAATTCACAACAATGCCAATTAAAGGTGAAACCAAACATTTATTCTGCGGGTCAAGCAGTCAGCACTTTCTTATCATTCAGTAGAAATGTTGGGCTTTCCCCTTGAATTGATTCTCTTGGGATTGATTTGGGGTGGCACGGTGGATCAGTGGTTAGCACTGCTGCCTCACAGGAACCCAGCTCAATTCCACCTTGGGTGACTATTTGTGTGGAGTTTGCACATTCTTCCTATATCTGTGTCGGCTTTCCCTCAGTTTCAGCTCTCCTCTGACAATCCAGAAGTATGCACATTATATGGATTAGCCATGGGAAACGCAGGGTCACTGGGAGAGGATGTGGTGGCAAGTTAGGGTGAGATGAAGGGTTGGTGCAGACCAGATGGGCTGAAGGGCCTACCTCCACACTGTAGGGATTCTATGAATACAAAGCAAAAAGCTTTGATGTAATGTGACACTTCAATAATACTCAAGTTCTGTACTACCAAGCGACTATTTGATTAGGTTTGATTGGTTCTGTGTTTCACATAATAAAAGAATGGCAGAGTACAATAATCTTGTGTGACTGAAAACTCTCAAATAAATTCAATCCATTCAGCATTGGAGTGGAATAGAAATTAAGTGGTGCCCAAAATTCTCAAGTTGCAAAGTCCTTCTGTGCTGACAGGATCGGAATTTTTGGAATCAGTAGAATGGCACCTAATTTTTATGGATCAACAAATGCATCTCTACTGCTTATCTACAAGACACGTTTAAAATCCAGTATCTACCTGCTACTGGGGAAGAGACAAGTGGCACCAGCATTCCCCAGTCCTCTGTGAGAAGGGTAGGATCAGATGTGATTTTGAAAAATGGTATTTTCTTTTAAGAGTTGTAAAGACTGTCTCTTTATATTTTGCTTCTAAATTTGTGAACTTAAATTAGCAAGGACTTCTTTAAAATAAATGTTTTATAGGATTTCCGAACATTTTGAAAATCAAGTAACCCAAGTCTATGGCAAGCTTTGTGTAAACAGTTGTTTGAACAAGCAGTGGTTGAAGTTTGTATTGTTGATTAACTGGAGATGTGATTATGGACAGATGCACTTTCTGTTGGCAATAAGATGTTTATTGATCAAAGGACTAGTGTCCAATTATCGACGACAAAAGCCTTTTGCCTGCGCATAACTGTAAGGAATTGTAATCGGGCCTGCCACCAAGGTTGATGCCATTGTTCTCGAGTGTGCTGACCTGTAATTGTAGAGGCTGAGTGCCAGCTCCCAGACACCTCCTCCAATCTCCTTGGACCTTGACTTCACCAATAAACACCAGGCTATTGTATCTGCAATAGTCGCAAATCTCATTTCATCCAGTCATCTGCATCCCCCCCCTCTCTTTGTAGCCCCTAAGAGCTTATCATCCCCAACCCTGGGTAGCCCCCTTCTACCTCCTTCTCAAAACCCAAAAACAAAACCTCCTGGGCAGACCCATTGTTCCTGCCTGCTCCTGCTCCAAAAAACTCATCTCTTCCTACCTCAGCTTCATTCAGTTCCTTCCCACCTGCCCACAATTCTTCTCCTGCTTTATATCAGATTTAGAACCTCCAGTTTGTGGGCTCCTGCCACTTGCTCGTTACCATGGACGTGCAAACATTTTACACAACCATTCCCCATCACCATGGCCTCAGGGCTGTCTGCTTCATCCTGGGAAAAAGGCGTCTCCATCCAACACCACACTCTTCCTTCTGGCTGAATGTGTTCTCACTTTGAACAACTTCCCCTTTCACTCATTTCAGTCTCTTCAGGTGAAAGATGTGGCCATGGTACCCACATGGGCTCCAGTTATGTCTGTCCATGCATTCTGATTTAAAGTGGGAAAGTTTCAATTTAAGATTGTATTGAAATTCACGATGATAATTTAACCTGACTGACAATGATTTCATAAAACTCTCACTGACTTTCCTGACAAGTTCCTACATGTTCTTGTGGACAATCCTCCATTACCATTTGAGATTGAAACTGTGCAAGGACTACACAGACCTGTTTTGAGGCTCATGCAGTAGCTTTGGCTGTGATTAAATAACAAGGGAAGAGGGCTCATGCTTCCTGTGTGAAGTTATTTTGATCACAAAACTCTTCCCTGTGACCATTTCCTAATTAATGCTTCATAACTACAAAGTGAAAAAATATAAATATTCTTATTAAGAGCTCCCATCACACTGAGGAGATTTCAGGCATATGTATATCCACTAACCTGCTCTGAAAACACTGTTTACATTTTAATAGTTATGACAAATTCCACCAAAGCAGCTGCATCCTCAATATATATAGAAAGGAATTTCAAGAACGGTGTTACACCAAAGGTTCAGTTAGATAGATGGGTGACTGCCAGGAGGGGTGCAGAAGCAGCCAGGAGTGCCCTGAGGCTATTTGCCCCTTCAACAATTTTGTTTCATTCGTTCACAGGATGGGGGCATCACTGGCTAGGACAACATTTATTACCCATCCCTAATTGCCCAGAGGGCAGTTGAGAGTCAACCACACTGCTGTGGGTCTGGCATCACATGTAGGCCAGACTGGGTAAGGATGGCAGCTTCCTTCCCTAAAGGATGTTAGTGAACCAGATTTTTTTTTACCCCTGACAATTGAAAATGGATTCACAGTCATCATTAGATTCTTAATTTCAGATATTTATTGAACTCAAATTCCATTGTTTTCCGCAGCAGGATTCAAACCCAGACCCCCAGAACATCACCTGAGTCTCTGGATTAACAGTCCAGCGATAATACCACTAGGCCATTGCTTCCCCATTTTAGATACTTTTAAGGGGAATGGCCTCGCAGGGGAAGGCAACAGCAGCAAACAGATCAGTGGCACCATGCCTGGCTCTGTTGCATAGCAGGGAGGGTAGAAGTGTAGGCAAGCAGTAGTGATAGAAGAATCAATAGTCAAGTGTTTCTATGGATGTTGAGTGAGGCCCTAAGATAATGTATTGCCTTCCTGCTGCCAGGGTTAAGGATGTGTCTGAGTGGGCACAATATATTCGGAAGGGGGAGGGTGAGCAGCCATAGGATTTGGTCCATATTGGTACGAACGACATAGGCAGGAAGAGACATGAGAATTTTGGCTTTTATGGAGCAAGTTGAAAAACAGGACATCTAGATTTGTAATATCAGGATTACACCCTGTACCATGTGCTAGTGAGCCTAGAAATAGGAAGCTAATACGGCTGACTGTGTAGCTAAAGAGCTGGTATGGGAGGAAGGGTTTCAGATATTTGGATCATTGGAAACTCTTCCTGGGCAGGAGAGACTTGTACTAGAGCGATAGATTGCCCCCTAAACTGATGGGGCATCACTATTCTTCTCTGGAGAAGGGTCCTGATCTGAAACATCAGCATTCCTGATCCCCTGATGCTGCCTGGCCTGCTGTGTTCCTCCAGCTCCACACTGTGTTATATATATAAGCAGTTCATGGAAAGATGTAAAAACAACATGTCTCTGATGAAGGGTCTAGGCCCGAAACATCAGCTTTTGTGCTCCTGAGATGCTGCTTGGCCTGCTGTGTTCATCCAGCTTCACACTTTGTTATCAGGGATTGTTGTATGTTGATTTTAACTTCCCCATATTGACCGGGACTCCCTTAATGGCATGAGCTTACGTGGGGCAAAACGAGAGTTTTGTGAAGCAATATGTAAACAGTCCAACTAGGGAAGGGGCTGTACTAGACCTGTACTGGGGAATGAACCTGGCCAAGTGATTGAATTTTCAGTGGAGAAGCATTTTGGGAAAAGTGATCATAATTCCTTATGTTTAAAAATAGTTATGCATAAGAATAAGACTGTCTTTGGATGAAAGTGCGAAATTGAGTGAAGAATAATTATAACAGAATTGAGCAGGAGCTGGAGAAATTAGATTGGAGATAGCCGTTTTAGGGTAAATCCACCACACCTGATATTTGAGAGTCATTTAAAGACTAGTTGATCAGAATTCAGGACCACCATATGAGGATGAAATATACTGATCGCAAGATTCAGGAACCTTAGATGAAAAATGAATTTGAATGTTTAGTCAAAAAGAAAAAGGAAGCAAATGTAGGGTTTAGGAAACTGAAATTAGACAAAGCACTTGAGGGAATTAAAAAAAGCAGGAAAACTTAAGGAGGGGTAACGAGGGCTAGAAGGACCATGAATTGTCATTGCCAAGTAGGATTAAGGAGAACCCCAAGGCATTTTATACATACATTAGGAGCAAGAGGGTAATCCAGAAAAGCATGGGTCCACTCAAGGAGAAAGAAGGGAATTTATGCATGGAGCCAGAGGAAGTGGGTGAGTATTTTTCATCAGTATTCACCAAGAATGGGGACACAGATAATGTGAAGATTAGGGAGAGGATGTTGATATTCTGGGACATGTCAATATTAAGAGGGAGGAAGTATTAGGATTCTTGAAAAACATTTTGGTAGATAAGTCCCAAATGCCTGATGGGATCTATCCCAGGATATGTAGAGAAGCACGGGAGGAGATTGTTGGGATCTTGACAGAGATATTTGTATCCACTTTAGCCCCAGAAGACTGGAGAAGAGCCAGTGTTGTTCCTTTATTGAAGTAAGACAACAGAGATAATCCAAGAAATTATAGGCTGGTGAACATTACATCAGTGACAGTAAATTATTGGCCTTCAGTGATGAAGGTAGTAAAAAGGATCCAATAGAAGTACACTGCAGATGCTGAAAATCTGAAATTAAAATGGAAAATACTGGGAAGACACACGGGTCAAGCAGCAACTATGAACAGAGGAACAGTGCTAATATTTCAAATCAATGGCATATTTTTTCAGAACTGGAAGAAGTTCGAGAATTAATAATAGAGATAACAAAAGTGTAGAGCTGGATGAACACAACAGGCCAAGCAGCATCGTAGGAGCTCAAAAGCTGACGTTTCGGGCCTAGACCTTTCATCAGAAAAGGGGGAGGCCAGAGAGGGTTCTGAAATAAATAGGGAGAGAGGAGGAGGCGGATAGATGGATAGAAGAGAAGATAGGTGGAGAGGAGACAGACAAGTTAAAGAGGTGGAGATGGAGCCAGTAGAAGTGAGTGTATGTGGGGAGGTAGGTTAGTCCGGGGAGGACGGACAGGTCAAGGGGGCGGGATGAGGTTAGTAGGTAGGAAATGGAGGTGCGGCTTGAGGTGGGAGGAGGGGATAGGTGAGAGGAAGAGCAGGTTAGGGAGGCGGGGACGAGCTGGGCTGGTTTTGGGATAGAGTAGGGGAAGGGGAGAAGCTTGAGAAGTCCACATTGATACCATTGGGCTACAGGGTTCCCAAGCGGAATATGAGCTGCAGTTCCTGCAACCATCAGGTGGCACCACAATGGCACTGCAGGAGGCCCAGGATGGACATGTCGTCTAAGGAATGGGAGGAGGAGTTGAAATGGTTCGCGACTGGGAGGTGCAGTTGTTTATTGCGAACTGAGCATAGGTGTTCTGCAAAGTGGTCCCCAAGCCTCTGCTTGGTTTCCCCAATGTAGGGGAGGCTACAGCGGGTACAATGGATGCAGTGTATACCACATTGGCAGATGCGCAGGTAAACATCTGCTTGATGTGGAACGTCTTCTTGGGACCTGGGATGTGGGTGAGGGAGGAGGTATGGGGGCTGGTGTAGCACTTCCTGCGGTTGCAGGGAAAAGTGCCGGGTGTGGTGGGGTTGGAGGAGAGTGTTGGTGCGGACAAGGGAGTCACAGAGAGAGTGGTCCCTCTGGAAAGCACACAAGGGTGGGGTGGGGAAAATGTCTTTAGTGGTAAGGTCAGATTGCAGATGGCGGAAGTGTCGGAGGATGATGCATTGGATCGGGAGGTTGGTGGGGTGATACGTGAAGACGAAGGGTATTTTCTTTTGGTGGCTATTGTAGGGATGGGGTGTGTTGCGGGAAATGCGGGAGACACAGCTGAGGATGTTCCCACCCACTGCGAGGGTAGGGGGGAGGGGTGGGGGCTGGGTATGTTTGCGGTCCTTGAAAAACGAGGACAACTGAGATATACGGGAGTGGAATACCTCATCCTGGGAGCAGATGCGGTGGAGGAGAAGGAATTGGGAATAGGGGATGGCATTTTTGCAGGAGGGTGGGTGGGAGAAGGTGTATTCTAGGTAGCTGTGGGAGTTGGTGGGTTTTGTTCTTGAACTTTAACTTGCCACCCCTCCAATTAATTGATCTATTCTCAAAATAGTTATTCAAGTATTTATGTGATGGAATGTCATATGTGCACAGAGGGTTGTACTTGTTTGGAATGAGCTGCCAGAGAAAGTGGTTGAGACTGGTACAAATACAACAGTTAAACAGCATCTGGATGAGTTCATGAATAAGAAGGGATTCGATGAATATGGACCAAATGCTGGCAAATGGGACTAGATTAATGTAGGATATCTGGTCAGCATGGACGAATGGGCCGAAGGGTCTGTTTTTGTACTGGTATGTCTCGATGACTCTATGTGTAGCTTACTACTTTCATTTCCAACAGTGCACTCTTACTAACATGTAACGATAATCATGTCTTCCAATTGCTTTACTTCACATGCATACAGGTCTGCATTGTTACTGTTTTATGAAAATAACCTGAGCTCACCCTTTGTGTTTTTCATGATATCTTAGCAGCTCCCCCCAGTACTGATAAAAGCTTCTTTACTCATAACCCACAGCTAGCCTTACTGAAAGCTGTTCCAATCACAGAATCCCAGAACTACTGTAGTGCAGAAGTCAGCTGTTCGGCCAATCATGTCCACACCGTCTCTGTTTTCCACTCTAGTTCTATTGCTAATGCCAATCACCTGCCTATTCCCCATACCCCTGCACGCCATTTCTAGCCAAAAGAGAATCCAATGCCCTCTTGAATGCTTCAGTTGAATCTGCTTCCACTGCATTTCTGGGCAGTGCATTCCCATACCTCCTTGGACCATAGCATTGGTCACCCACTGCACTAGTTCTGCAATATGTTGCAATACAATCAGGATGGAATTGTGCAAGCTTTATGCCCTTGTCATGAGAGCTATTTCCCAAAGCTATTGCATACTTTGCACTCAAATTCATAAACGTCATTGTGGATTTCTTTCCCTAATGCCTCTAGCGCATCGACCACAGTGGTTCAAGAAGGCAGATCATCATTAACTTCTCTCATGCAATAAATGCTGGCCCAGCCAGTTTTGCTCATGTCCCATAAGTAAATTTAAAAAAATACTGTGGAAGTGAGAAATATTGAAGTATCATTAGAAACACACATCTTGCTGATTTTCTTATGCCTTTTCTGGCAAGGAGAAGCCACTAGATAAAATAGCCTGAATGTGTATGTAATTGTCCTATTCCATTCTGGATGCTTTCAAAAGAAATTAATGGAAAAGAATGAGTAAAATGCAGCAACAGAAGGAAATGTTTCCTGGTGTATCCATGTGAAATTTTGTATAAGAGAATGGGTATAGAAGAAACTGAAGATGTATTAACTTAACAAGGTTTCATGGTGGGAAATGTCATTGGATATGAAGTCATTTGAGTAAATGTTTTTGAAAAACTAAGAACGAGTAAAGGCTTTCAAGTATAAATTTGGAGCTGTAATTTATGAATTTTGCAGCAAGAATATCTGGGCCATTGGAGGATTAAACACAGCTATACCAATAAAATAAATCAAATATTAAGCTTAATAAATTCTCCAAGTATAGGTCAATAAAAAAAAGTTGTCCTTTCAGAAAGCTTACTTAAAAACCATGAGCTAGCCAAATGAATATTTCAATTTAGCTGGGGATTCGTTAAGTTGGTGGCTGTCTTCAGCCATTAAAAAGCTTATAGTAGGTTTGTGTAGAAAGTCTTAAACTGTAAAATTAACAAACCTTTTGACATTAGATTTAACAAAATTAAGAGGCCCTCTGTCTCAAACAACAATACACGCACTTCACCAGAAAGCCGTGTGATCTCTTGGGCGAATCAGAAAACAGACAAAATCTGAAATTGGGGGAAAAAAATCCTCTCTAGTAACTGATCAAAACTGCACTACCACTTTGGATGGATGTTATTTAGTAGTGACCAATTTATATGTCACCTTTCTCTTAGCCAGAAACAGTCCTCTTCTCATTTGAAAGAATGCAGCAAATTGATACTAACTGCCCAAATTAGCAGCTTATTGAACAAGTCTTAAACTTACTGCAAAAAGAAATATGTCCAGACATTCAACCTAATTCTGGCCTTATGTAACAAAAGCAGAAGTTGCTTGAAAAGCTCAGCAGGCCTGGCAACATCTGTGGAGAGAAATCAGAGTTAATGCTTCAGGTCCAGTGACCCTTCCTCACTAAAAGGTCAATGGGCCTGAAAAGTCCGCAGATGCTGCAGACTCACTGAGCTTTCCCAGAGATTTCTGTTTTTGTTTCTGAATTCCAGCATATGGACGTACATGGAATACTGTAGGTTAGATGGGCTTGAGATCGGTATGACAGGTTGGCACAACATCGAGGGCCGAAGGGCCTGTACTGTGCTGTAATGGTCTATGTTCTATCTGTAGTTCTTGTGGTTTTTGTCTGGTCTGATGAAATTCGATATTTGACATCAGGTTCACTCAATAGGCTGAATATCAAAGAGATAACAAAGTGTGGAGCTGGATAAACACAGCAGGCTAAGCAGCATCTTAGGAGCATATAAGCTGATGCTTTGGACTTATACCCTTCATCAGAAAAGGGGGAGGGGGAGAGGGTTCTGGAATAAATAGGGAGAGAGGGGGATGCGGACCGAAGATGGATAGAGCAGAATATAGGTGGAGAGGAGAGGATAGATGGGGAGGCAGGGACATAGGTCAGTCTGGAGAGGATGGATAGGTCAGGGAGGGATGAGGTTAGTAGGTAGGAAATGGAGGTGCAGCTTGAAGTGGGAGGAGGGGATAGGTAAGAGGAAGAACAGGCTAGGGAGGCGGGGACGAGTTGGGCTGGTTTGGGGATGCAGTAGGGGGAGGGGAGATTTTGAAGCTTGTGAAACCCACCTTGATACCATTGGGCTGCAGGGTTCCCAAGCGGAATATGAGTTGCTGTTCCTGAAACCTTCAGGTGGCATCATCGTAGCACTGTAGGAGACCCAGGATGGACATGTCGTCTAAGGAATGGGAGGGGGAGTTAAAATGGTTCACAACTGGGAGGTGCAGTTGTTTATTGCAAACCGAGCGTAGGTGTTCTGCAAAGTGGTCCCAACCCTCTGCTTGCTTTCCCCAATGTGGAGGAAGCCACGACGGGTACAGTAGATGCAGTATACCACATTGGCAGATGTGCAGGTGAGCATCTGCTTTATGTGTAAAGTCATCTTAGGACCTGGGATGTGGGTGAGGGAGGAGGTGTGGGGGCAGTGTAGCACTTCCTGCGGTTGCAGGGGAAAGTGGTGAATGTGGTGGGTTTGGAGGGGAGTGTGGAGCGGACAAGGGAACCGCGGAGAGAGTGGTTTCTCCGGAAGGCAGACAAGGTTGGGGATGGAAAAATGTCTTTAGTGTAATATCAATGAAGCTCATGCTGACATACAAGAAATCTATGAAGAAATGTGAAGACTTTCTAACTTATTATACTATTCTGGCCCCCAATCTAAGCCTCAGCAAATTTGTCCAATGGGACCTCCAAGTGAACCTACCAAGAGGTTAAGTAGATTAGGATTATTTTCATTCGAAAGACGGAGATTGAGGGGGGACCTGACTGAGGTCTACAAAATCATGAGGGGTATAGACAGGGTGGATAGCAAGATTTTTCCCAGAGTTGGGGACTCAATTACTAGGGGTCAAAGTGAGAGAAGGAAAGTTTAAGGGAGATATGCGTGGAAATTTCTTTACACAGAGGGTGGTGGGTGCCTGGAACGCGTTGCCAGCGGAGGTGGTAGATGCAGACACATTAGCGTCTTTTAAGATATATTTGGACAGGTACATGGATGGGCAGGGAGCAAATGGACACAGACCGTAAGAAGATAGATGACAGGTTAGACAGAGGATCTTGATCGGCGCAGGCTTGGAGGGCCGAAGAGCCTGTTCCTGTGCTGTAGGTTTCTTTGTTCTTTGTTCTTTGCACAAATTCTTTGCAATATTTCTCGCCATTAAATAACATTTAAAACTTCAACTGATTATAAAGGGCTAAATCTTACTCCCTTTTGGCTCAGTCTAAGTTGTTTTGAGTTTTTGGAGGGATCGAGCATGTTCTGTCATTGAACCTACCAAACTCACCCCATTACCTACCTACCCTTGCCCATGGCATCCATTATATTCAATGCTGACCAAATCTTATGGTACTCTTCTCCTTTGAGAAATTTGCCACTTGGCAGATGACTCCAAATTCACCAGCATCCAGTGGGCCTAGGCTATCTTTAAGAGTTTGCTGTGCACTCTGGAGTTGCCCTGCACAGTTCCTGAAATTTGCCCCATTCCTGCCAGACAGTGAGAAATTGGCATCCCACATTGTGGCTGGAAGTGGAGTACCCACATAGACACAGGGAGAATGAGCAGACAGACGGTCACCTGAAGCTGGAATTGAACTGGGATCCATGGTGCTGTGAAAGCAGCAGTGTGACCCACTGAGCCACCGTGTTACACCTAATGAGCCTAGTTTCTCAAATTATGAAATAACAGGGGTAGGAACATCCAGGTCGAATCAGAGTGAGTGAGCAATATGAAACTGAGCAAACATTCTGGAGATACAGCCTGGTCCAGTGCATGAGCTGGGTGTGTGTCCCTGAGCACACGGTATCCTTGTTGCAGCATTACAATGAGAGATGCTGATGTAGCTTGAGGTACAACACTGAATTGTAGAGCTATCTTGTAAGTGGTTTAGAAATGTATTGTGAATGTGCTTAGAGACTGGGATTTGTTGGATGCCAATGTGGATGTGCAGTCCATGTGGTCAGTGCCCATGGAGAGTGCCCTGAGATATGGTTACCCAGTGACTAACATGGAGGCCCTTCAAAACAAATGGTAAGCTGAATCCTCCAGGTAGCTGCTCTCATTTCCATGTTGAGTTTTCTCAATGTCCATCTTGTTTGTGCACTTGGTAAGATAGGAAGCTGCATATTGTTGAGGCAAATTGGGCTCTTCCAAGTGGTTTAAAAAGCAATAGTGCCCTTAACTCGACTGTCTGTGTGGAGTTTGCACATTCTCCCCGTGTCTGCATGGGTTTCTTCCGGGTGGTCCGGTTTCCTCCCACAGTCCAAAAATGTGCAGGTCCGGTGGATCGGCCATGCTAAATTGCCCATAGTATTCAGGGGCGTGTGGTTTATAGGGGGATGGGTCTGGGTGGGATATATCAAGGGGCGGTGTGGACTTGTTGGGCCGAAGGGCCTGTTTCCACAGTGTAGGGAATCCAATCTAATCTAACCGGCAATTCACTACTGCAAGAAACAATCTGACTTGTCATAAATGCAGAAGATGGAGTGAGATACTCCCAACACCATGATCAACCTCACCAGAATTCCCATCTGATTCTGCCACAAATCTTTCCATTGCCCATGTTGCCCAGGCCCTTGCAAGTATAATGTGTTTTGAGACCTCCTCCCCTGAAACATTTAGAATGATAATACCCTTTAATTCATAGAACATCCTGAAACATATGTTTCTGGTGACTGGAGAGTACAAAACCAGGGGTCACAGTCTAAGGATACAGGGTGAACCATTTTAGACTGAGAAAAGGAGAACTTTCTTCACCCAGAGAGTGGAATTTGCTATCATTTGCTATGGAATTTGCTATCACAGAAAGCAGTCAAGGCCAATACATTATATAAATTCAGGAAGGAGTTGCACATAGCGCTTGAGGCTAAAGGGATCAAAGGATCTAAGGGAAAAGAGGGAATGGACTGTGGAATTGAATGATCTGTCATCATCACAATGAATGAGGGAGCAGACTTCAAGGGCTGAATGGCCGACACCTACACTTCAAATGCATCTCCTACTTATGTTCCATGTCACCTCCTCAAAACACTCAATCAGGCTAGTCAGGCAAATACTTCATTAAGCTATTCAGGCTGACTATCCTTGATTCTCAATGACAGTTTATATCATCCCTCAGAATTTCTCCCAATAATTTGCCCATGATCAAGGGTAGACAGTTTAGCTTCTATCTAATCTTCTCTCTCTTTTGAAATGATGATACAACTCTAGCATTCTCCTAGTTATCTTACACCACGTCTGTGGTCAGAAGAGCTTGCAAAAGGTTATGATAATTGTAGCAGCTCATTTGGTCTTCCATCATTCAACAAAATCCTATCTTATCTCTGACCTCATCTTCTTGTCCTTGCACTATTCCCATATCTCTTAATTTCCTAGTACCTATAAAAATGTATTGATCTTTGTTTCAAAATATGGGCAATGGCTAAACATCTACAACTCTCTGAGACGGAGAACGAAAAAGTCAAAAATGGCCAACCCTGTATTGAGAGACTGTCACCCCTTAGGTTTCGATTCACTGATGGGAGAAGTCATTACCTCAAAACTGACCCAGTCAATCTTGACCTAACTCTTACAGGCTCCAGTTTGTCAGAGCCTAAGTTGGAGTTAGAGATTTTGGACGGTCCTTGCAAACACGAGGTCCCTGACTCAGAACATCCGACTTATGAATGCTCGTACTTATGAGTGAGATCCCACATGAGTATTAATTTTAAGGATTTGACACGTGAACATTTAGTTGTACTTATGAGTGTATCTTTTATACTGTACTGCGGCTGTGTTCTGATCTGCATTTAAATTGATTTGCAAATGCTCTCAGGAACTGAACCTGTTCAAAACCCAGGAACTGCCTGTAGTAACTGAGCAAATGCTGGACACAAAATTCCCAAATTAACCCATGACTAATGAGACAACTGGCTAAACCAACTACATCTCCTAACCCCTAAAATCCCTCCCACACCGATCCAATCTGATTATCTGGCTCTAAGGGAGAAGACAGAGGGTGGTGGTGGAGGGTTGCTTTCCAGACTGGAGACCTGTGACCAGCGGTTTGTCACAAGGATTGGTGCTTGGCCCATTGCTTTTTGACACTTATATAAATGATTTGGATGTGATCATAGGAAATATGGTAAGTAAGTTTGCAGATGACACCGAAATTGGAGATGTAGTGGGCAGCCAAGAAGGTTACTTCAGAGTACAATTGGACTTTGATCAGATGAGCCGATCGGTTAAAAAGTGCCAGATGGAATGGAGTGCCCAGTGGGTGGGGTGTGTGAGACAAGTGGGTAAGGGTGTGGTATGGAAGCCGACTAGAGATATGTAGGTTGGCAGATGGGTAGAATGACAGCTAGACAGTATGGCATGTGTAGAGAGCCAAGGAGGTAGGATGGTAGCATAGGGTGTGGCAGGTTGTTGAGAAGGGGGTGCTAATCAAGTAGGGTTGGAAGATATTTGCAGGTCAGGGCTAATTATGTTACATCAGTATTGGGTTGAGGGACATCTGGGGAGCCAAAGGGGAATTCAGATGGTGAGATCCAGTTGTTGAGTCATCGAGTTATCCAGCATGGAAATAGTTAATCCAACTCATCCATGCCAACCAGATATCCTAAGTTAGTCTTGTTCCATTTGCCATCATTTGGCCCACATCTCTCTAAACACTTCCTTTTCATATACCCATCCAGATGCTTTTAAATGTTGTCATTGCACCAATGTCGACCACCTCCTCTGGTAGCTCCATCCATACATACACCTCCCCATCTGTGTAAAAGTTGTGCGTTAGGGCCCCTTTTGAACCTTTCCCCTCTCACCTTAAACCTCCACCCTCTAGTTTTGGATTCCCCTATCCTGGGAAAAAAACCTCATCTATCCATGCCCATCATGATTTTGTAAATCTCTATAAGGCCACCCTTCAGCCTCCAATGCTCCAGGGAAAACCGCCCCAGCCTATTCAGCCTCGCGCTATAGCTCAAACCCTCCAACCCTGGCAACATCCTTGTAAATCTTTTCTGAACCCTTTCAAGTTTCACAATTTCCTTCCTACAGCAGTGAATTGAATGCAGCATTCCAAAAGTGGCTGAACCTGTACAACTGCAACATATGTCATGTGACCATGACACGGTTTTGAACTTTAGCAGAGGTGTAATTTGCTCCAAGATAACAAAGTGTGAAGCTGGATAAACACAACAGGCCAAGCAGCATCTTAAGAGCACAAAAGCTGACTTTTCGGGCCAAGGCCCTTCATCAAGCAATACGTGTTAGGTGTGAAACCTTGTTTAGAATCTAATTGTGTTTTTGTTTGGAATCAGATTAGTTTTATTTCTAAAATAGGAATTTATAAAGCAACACATCGACCGAGTGTCTATAAATTGTGAGATTTTTGAACAAAATAGAATGTATCTGCAATGGTTGGCAGCAGTGAAGTGTCGCTGAAGGTATGTAAAGGGAAGTACCTTCTCTACTGCTGATACCTACCTTTCAAGGAGTGAAAAGACTTCCTAAGAGACTAACTGCTTTGAACCACTGTCATTGCCACCTTCCTTTCTTTATTTATCCTTACACTGGAGAGTGTGTGAACAAATTGGCTGTCTTATTTCCTGCAATAAAACAATGACTTAATTGTCAAAAGATTATAACCTGTTCATTGTTTCAAGTGCAGTAACTTCAATAACAGTTTATATATAATCGTGTACAGCACAAGAATTTTTCTCATAAACTAACAAAGGTACAATAGATTTGTAGCTTTTTTGTGTAGACTAAGACAGTGGTTTGCTTCTGAATCACCTTTACTAAAACATACAAGGCAGAATTACTGAAAATAAAATTGAATTTGTTACATGTCAAATTATTAGAAAGATGACAAAGCATCCTGTTTTTTTGCTAGCAGAGCATATGGACCAAATGTATCAGGCATCAATGAAAGCGCAGAGTCTTTCCAAATTGTGTTTTCATGTTGGACACAGAAATATCACTGTAAAAGTACATTTTTATGACCATACTTGTTCTTTACAGGGCTCTGGTTGGTCGTACTTTATCTCTGATATGCCTACAGGTGGCCTGTGCCAAACAGTGTCAGCAGCTTTTCAATTCCTTTTATACTTAAAACGTTTCCAAAACAGATGATAATTTGGAAGCATCAATGGAAAATACTTAATGCCTTTTGTATGACATCCTTTTGTTTCCAAATGTAAATCAGACCGTTATTTCAAATAATGCTGCCACTGGAGTTGAAAATAACTGCTTACATCTGTTTATTACTTGATGTGCAATTTCAAAGTGCCCATCTTTTGAAATAGCAGGTGCGAGATGGTCCTAGTTGAGTTGGGAATGGTGATGAGGAAGCTCAAACAGAAAAGAAAATTTAAAAGCAGGACAAGAAGTAGCGAGGCAAAGACTTTTTTTGGTAGAGGGTCTGTGGCGAATGGTTGAAAGTTTAGCAAATGCATAGATCATTCACCTGCAATAGCAACCCCTGGCCTTATATCAATGAAACCACAATCCCTTGCTCATGAATTATTTTGGTACATACCCTCTGGCCAGCCATGTTTTCCTTTTCACTAGCTATTGAAGCAGGCATATGCCATTTTTGTTGACTTATATAGGATTCCAGATTTCATTCCACCAGGCAAACTGCTTACTATAGGAAGCATACTTTTACCAGCAAAAGGCATCTGTTCCTACCAGATAGTGTTGGATGCTGCTTATGGTGCCAATTTCTTGATGCTGTGTTACACTAGAGAGAAAAAAATAACACTGAAAGGAGGCTTTTCTCTCATCCTCTCAATGGAAACATCAATGTGATGCATATGCGCAGGGAATACTTAATACAGGAACACATTGACTGAAATGTGTAGTGAATACCTAACATAGGAAGTTTTGGTGAATGGCTCCCAAGGGGTTGAATACTTTTTGACCTTTGTTGAAGTTTTCACGTTTATTTCTGATGCTTATGAAACTTTTATACCCTGTAATTAAAATGATTGATAAACTGGTCAATGCACGAAGCTTGATTAAATAAACAGTTACAGTACTTTTATTCTTATGCAGGCTAATCCCATGTAAACGTCAGTTTGGTTTATTTCTAAGTTTGCTTCCGAGACAGATTTTATCCCCCACTTATCAATGTTATGTTAATTTTCACTAGAGTGCAAGTATTGGACCAGATTCCCTGACTGCACAGTAACTTTATTCAATGAATAAAGAAATTGTACAAACAGGGAAGATCGCAAATTATCTTTTCGGTAGTTCAATAAAGATGTCAATAGATGCAGTGCAGTTGATAACAGCGTCTGTGAATGAAAATGAGGAAAATTGGCTGTAATTCTCTGTTGAAATTGCACATCTGTGGGCATTGAGTGATTACACAATTGGGTTCAGCCCTAATGGTCACGATTGAAGAGAAGCCAAGGCATCAAACATCAAAAGTGTTCAGGTTTGTTTGTGAGCAATAATTACTTTGATGCACTGCTGGGGCAGAACTGTGACCCAAGTAACTAAATCTGCAAGGGTTCAACAGAGGGGGGGTAATGGCTAAAGTAGTGAATGGTAAAAATACATAGCATTCCTCCGTTAATTCTTTTTGCATTAGCACTGGGAATATCTTTCAAAAACCTATTGGGTGCAAATAAGAGTTAACAAACATTTTGTAGTAAATAGAATGAGGACATCCAGATCGACATCATAGGATATGATGTCCCTGATTAGGGTTGTTAATCTGGAAACTTGGTGACTGGATGCTGACCTTGATGGAGTTATTTCACATTTCTTTCTTATTTTAACGTTTACTGCCCTGTTCTGTTCTATAGGCTATGTGTAAAACACCACTTTGATTAAAGCAGTCAAAAAATGAAACAAAAATAGAAATTTCTGGAGAAAGCCTAAAGTCTGGCAGTGTTTGTGGAGAGAAAGCAGTGACCCTTCTCACTGGACTCACAACTTTAACTCAGTTTTTATCTCCATAGATGCTACCAAACCAGTTGAATGTCCCCTGCAAGATAACAAAGTGTGGAGCAGGATGAACACAGCAGGCCAAGCAGCATAAGATGCTGCTTGGCGTGCTGTGTTCATCCAGCTCCACTCTTTGTTATCTTGGATTCTCCAGCATCTGCAGTTCCCATCATCTCTGATCAGAATTTCCCATGCAATTTTTGTTTTTGGTTCAGATATCCAGCATCTCACTTCTTTGTTTTATATTGTTGTAACAGTAAAAATGTGAGTCCTCCTTCAAAATAATTTGACTGTTGGCATACCGGTGTTTTTATAAGGGACGATGATTAATTCTTTCACAATTCTCTTGTGCTTCAAAACGTGAAGCAAGTCGGATAAGGTATTTCCACAAAATTATTTTCTGACAAAATGATTGCAGTGAGGAACATCACTCATTGATGAAGGGCAACACATCGGCAATCGAAAAATCCATTGGTAGCAACCAAAGCTTCCTCTAGCAAAAGTATTTGATCATGGATAATTTCCAGATATGATGATTGCTCAAATCTTAGTGGCATCATGGCTGAGATGTTTTGACTGCGGCATTTATTGTGACCCATTTATACCGAATGGATTGTGTACTGATTGTAAGGAAGTCAGCCAGGTGGACCCGGTTGGGTCTGTTAATCTGGTCCAATCAAGGAGCCCTGGCTACAGATAAGAACTAGGGTATCAAACATCCTGTTCACATTGACAGCTGACTCTGAGCGAGCTAGCTCAGTGTTCAGGACTTTCCGTGTGTAAATAAAGGGTGACCTGGTGACGGGTTACGGCCTCTGTGCAGTTATTTCAAGGTGCACAGAGTCAGAATAACTCTTGGTTCCATAAGCCCGACTCTTAAAATGGCTGCTCAACATCAGACTTTAGGCCCAGAGATGCGTGTGAAAATCCTGGCCAATGTGTGTGATGTATGGAGAGCAAGGTTTGGTTAACGAGAAGATTCAGTTATAGAACACACTTATAATTGTTAAATGATATAGGGCATTTCACAGGAGCATTATCAAACAAAATGTAAAACTCAGTGACATAGAGATACACGGTACAATAGAAGTCTGGGTATGCAGCCCTGAAATGGGGAATGAGGCTGCTGGGTATGGATGCAGCATAGGCAGAAGGGTCTGTGCTGGGGCACTGTGTCCAAAGTCTAAAAAGGGAGATTGAAACATAGAATTTCCCTTCAGCCCTCACACACACTCACCATCCTCATGCCCATAAATGCCAACCCATTGTCATGTCATGCCCTGTGCCAAGCCCCTCTCACCCCATGTCTGGAAATATACTCCATGCCAACCTATATTTCTGCACTGCCTCCATTATTATTTATTTTATTTATTCATGGGACATGGGCTTTGCTGGCTAGGTGAGCATTTATTGCCCGTTCCTAATTGTCCATAGAGCAGTTAAGAGTCAATCACATTGCTGTTGGTCATATCACATGTAGTCCGGACCCGGTAAGGCTGGCAGTTTCCTTCCCTAAAAGGCCTTAGTGAATAGGTGGGCTTGACAATCAACAATGCATTTATTGTCACCACTAAACTCTTAATTTTCAATTTTATTGAGGTCAAATTCCGCCATCTGCCACAGAGGGATTCGAACTTGGGTCCCCTGTAAATTATTTGGATCTTTGCATTAAAGGTCTAGTGACATTACCATGAAGCTTTCACTCCTTTGGGGCGGCACAGTGGCTCAGTAGTTAACACTGCTGCCTCACAGCACTCGGTACCCAGGTTTGATTCCAGCCTCAAGTGACTGTCTATGTGGAGTTTGCGCATTCTTCTTGTGTTTGCATGGGTTTCCTCCGGGTGTTCCGGTTTCCTCCTACCGTCCAAAGATGTACAGGTTAAGTGGATTGGCCGTGCTAAATTGCCCATAGTGTCTAGCATTGGAAATGCAGAGATAGGGAGTGGGTCAGTCTGGGTGGGATGCCATAAGAGATGCCTTAAGACATGATGGGCCAAATGGCCTGCTTCCACACTGTTGGTGTTCTGAACCTTTACAGCTATCAGACCATCCAATACATGTCTACTTACCACCATAAACCCCATAACATCCATGCCAACCTATGTCCTACACATGATGCATATTCCTCATAGCACCCATGCCCCCGCACCTACCCCATGGCCCTTTATTGCCCCATGAATCCAACGCCCCTTTACGCAAAACCATAACCCATATACCTTCAAAACTAACCTGTGCCCCTGTGTTCTCCTCACCCCATATATCTGCTGTGTCAATTTAGGGCCAGTTCATGCCAACCTATGCTTCTCACTCACAACTCCTAGTTATTGGATTTACCATGCCAAATCTCCCAATGTTGGCAGTGACAGGCCTCAGGACCAATGCAGAGATGAAGTAAAATAAAGACCTACAGCATAAAGCTCAAGTGTCTTTTGCAGACTTCACAATATTGGAAACAACTTCAATTAATAAAACAAAATTACCTTATTACTCTTTCAATTACATGAAGTCTTATAGCAACAAACATTTCCTACAAGTCCACAATCCCTTCCAACAACAGGAATTTCAATTCCTAGTCACATTGCAAGAAGTCTGTAACCTGATAGCTGTTATCAAATTGTGACCAAGAAGCTACCTTACTGTGACAATAGATGGTTGTAAAATCAGTCAAGAAACAGTAAGCGGTGATGATCACACTATATCACCAGGGGGAATGAAACAGCAAACACCAATTTTATTTAACACAACTGACATTTTCTCAAATTTGCAGTGATTGCAATCAGATGTATTTCATTTCCTATGAGATCCCTGATTTGGCCTGGGTCAATCAGGAAGCACTGGATGGTCAATATAAATGGGGCATTTAAAATCTCCTGAGCTCAGGGTTGCCTCTGAACTAGCTGGCCATAGCCAGTGTACAGTGCACAGTTAAATAAAGGGTGACTTGGTGATGGGATACTGGCCTCCGTGCAGCTTTTTCACTTTTGATAGCTGCATTTGACATTTGCTTTTGGCAGATCTTCTTGTAACTTTTGTAGATCCTCTTGACATTTTAAAGAGATTCTTTTAACACTTTTGAGAAAGCCTTTTGATAGTTACTTCCAATAGTTTTGACAGGCCTGTTGACAATTCCATTGAACTAGACAGTTAATGAGTTAGCACACATTTAACGCTCATTCATGCCTACATTTAATAATAACAGACTTTTCCCAGAGTTGTTCCAGGGCCACAACAAGAGGGGAATCCTTTCTCAATAAGGTGTACTTTGACTAATAAGAAACACACATAGTTCAGGACTTTCTGCTCTACACATTTTTGGATGTTACGAATGGAACTATATCTGTAGGTTTGTTATATGGGTGTATGATCTGCCCCAGAGTCTGCCTGTCAGTAAACCTGGGAAGTTTGATTATTATATTTCAAAGGAAGCTTTAGATTGTTTTAACGGGGAGAATGTACAAGTTATTTATGAACTGAGACAATGGGTGCAGTCTCCTAGTTTACAATGGGTAAACACAGCCTCCCAATCTCTCATCGCAGTGTTGATGGTACCAGGTTACATACAGTCACGCTGGAAATTGATCTGTTACTTCAAACATAAAATAGAGCTGATTACTCATGGGGTTTATGACTGTCAGAAGTAAGTACAAGGTTGACGTGTGTCAGTTTGCCAGGGTGCAAGGGCAGCGGAAGGCATTTGTAAGATCACAAATCAAGGAATCTCAGACTAACATAATCAATGTGTCATCAATCGAAGAAAGAAAGAAACTCTGTTGGGCTCTCTGGGTTACAATAACCTGGTACAGTCTCTATTCAAAGAGGTGCATCCTGTAACTATCTAAGGATTTTAGGTGATTTGTCCTGACCTGGTAGAGAATCAGAATATCAAAAACACTTCAAATGAAACATATTGCCAGGGAATGATCACTCAAAGTGCTTACACAGTGAAGCGGGTTCACATAACAGCTTTGGAAACTGGAAGCAAGTGTCAATAAAAACTATAAATCTGTGGAAAATGCGTTGAGTATGAATGGATAATGTTCTATTTTATAATATATGATGTAACATATCCACAAAAAGGAAGATGTTTAGTCAATGGCACTCTTAGTCATTGCTACAGTGAAAGTTGAAAACATAACATTCTATTTTACTATTCTTTCAGTTGATGACTTTAGGGTTGAAATTATTTTAAAGAATTATGGGGGTGGGGATATCATCTAGGGGCCTAAACAATGATACTACAGGAAAAGGTGGAACAAGAGGCCCAGTGAGGCACAACATCGAGGGCTGAAGGGCCTGTACTGTGCTGTAATGTTCTAATCTTCTAATCTAATGAGGTCTCTCTCGACAATGGGAAAAACCCACAGCAAATGTAAACGAAGTTCCAGATGTCATGGTAAGATTCTCGATAACAGCAAGTTCCCATCAAGGGGAATTATTGCTCTTTTACAGCCTTATTAACTGTACATCTCTCTTCATTAACATGCTGCTCCCTATCTTCCCAACAGTTGTGAGCAGATTAGATGCTGAGAATCCTTGGCATGGAATTTCCAGTGGCTACCTGGAGACTCAGACTCACCGACCTGTGCTAATGGCCTCATGGTGGACATTAGGCACATCTCACCGCACTGTCTTCGGGCATACCCCACATCCATGAACATTGACACCCAGCATGTGCCAACCTCTAAGAGCCCTCATGGCACATATCCCACCCACTTACAGGATGCTTAGACTTCAATGCTGAACCTTGGATAGTATTCAACTACTTCAAATATTTCAATTGAAAGTGTTATTTCATGCTTCTGCAAGGACTCTTTGCACTCAGGGATTGAAACTCAGCTCATGGACATACTAGGCTGCATCTTCAGGATGTCTGCTTGCTTTCTGAGTTCTCAGTCACTCTCAGCCTAATTGGCTACTTACAGCATCTCTGCCTTGTCTTACTACCAGAGATACCAACCTCATAATACATCTATCTTGAATCATTGTTTAGCACCGATCCAAAGCAAGGCACTTTGTCATTTGTGGCAACAAGTCTCAATCGATTCAAAGATTGGATATGGTCAGACAACCATACCAGGCAGTCGGACTCTGGATCTTCCCCTCATAAGGAGCTGAAAGATGGGTGGCACACCACTCATCATGACTGTTTCTGCCCTGCCGTGGGCTGTTGCACTCCTGGAATGACAGCGTGGCACATTTTAAAGGAGCTGAAAGTGGGTGGTACAGCTGTTACTTTTGGTACAGGCAGAGAGGTGCCCTAAGTGAGTTGGTAGGCAACGCAGAGGGCAAGCAGTGTTAGTGGTGACAGGGGTTGGGGTGAGCGGGAGTGAGTGAGAGTGGTAGAAGATGAGCATTGGTGGGAGATGCAGTTATCAGAAATGGATAGAGCGTGAAGTATTGGTGGGAAGATGGTGAGACTCATGTTGAAGGGCTGTTGCAGATCAGTGACCTTCTACCTACATTGCTGGACTTTACTTCAGATGGCTGAGACTGTATTGACCTGGATGTCAACATTGAGAAAGCTGGCATATTCTGATATTGTGATCTCCACTACTGATTCTGGGGAGTAGGATGACTGCAACAATATTAGGCAGGAACTGGAGAATATCAATTGGAGGTAGTTGTTGAGGGAGCATTTCAAATGGCAATGGGTAAGAGTTAAGGAGTGACACATTCCTGCGAGAATGAAGGATAGGTATGGCAAGTGACATGAACCCTGGATAACCAGGGATGTTATGACCTTGTTCACAAAGAAAAAAGAAGCAGAGTAAGGTCTAAGACGATGGGAACTGCTAAAGCTCTTGAAGTATATAAGAAAAGTAGGGGAAAAAAAGGAATTATAAGGGCTAAAAGAGGTTGTGAAAAGTAATTTGCAAATAGGATTAAGGAGAATCCGAAGGCTTCTTACACATATATAAAAAACAAGAGGGTAGCCAGGGAAAGGGTTGTCCCGCTCAAGGACAAAGGAGAGAATCTATGTGTGAAGCCCAAAGAGCTAGGGGATGTCCTAAACAAATACTTCGTGCTGGTATTCATCAAAAAGAAGCAATTGACGGAGGATGATCCCAGAGAAGGGAGTGTTTAGTTTCTAAGCCAAGTTGCTTTTAAAAAGGAAGAGGTATTGTGCATCTTAAAAAGAATTAAAGTAGATAAGTCTCAGAGTTCTGATGGGCTGTATCCCAGAATATTGAGGGAGACAAGAGAACAAATTGCTAGGGCAATGTCAGTTATTTTTGTATTCTTTATGGCCACGGGTGAGGTTCCAGAGGTCTGGAGAATAGCCAATTGCTGTCCCATTGTTTAAGAAAAGAAACAGGGATAATCCTGGAAATTAGAGGCCTGTGACCCTCATGTTGGTGGTAGGGAAATTATTGGAAAAGATTCTTAGGGACAAGATCTATGCACATTTAGAAGCAAATGGGCTTATTATCAGTAGACAGTATGGCTTTGTTTGGGGGAGGTCATGCCTCACTAACTTGAATAAGATTTTTGAAGAGGTGACAAAGATGATTGATGAGGGAATAGTAGTTGATGATGTCTACATGGACTTCAGTAAAGCCTTTGACAAAGTCCTTCACTACAGACTGCTACTAAAGGCGAAGTCACATGGTAAATAAAAACCGAAAGAACTGCGGATGCTGTAAATCAGGGACAAAAGCAAGGTTGCTGGAAAAGCTCAGCAGGTGTGGCAGCATCTGTGAAAGAAAAAACAGAGTTACCGTTTCGGGTCTTGAGGAAGGGTCACTGGACCTGATCTGGGTGTGCTGGTCCACAGATCACTGAAGATGGCAGCGCATGTAGATAAGATAGTAAAAATGGCTGATGGTAAGCTTGCCTCCATTGGAATGGGCATTAAGTATCGGGATAGGCAAGTTATCCTGCAGCTTTACAGAACTTTAATTAGGGCAAACTTAGAATATTGCATACAGTTCTGATCATCACACCACCAGAAGAATTTGGATGCTTTTGGAGAAGGTACTGAAAAGGTTTACCATGATGTTGCCTGGTATGGGGAGGGATTTTAGCTCTCAAGAAAGGGTGGATAAATTGGGTTTGTTTTCACTGGAACGCAGGAGGTTGAGGAGCGAACTGATAGAAATTCATAGAATTGTGAATGGCATGGATAGAGTGGGAAGTGTGAGGCTTTTTCCCAGGGTGGAGGGGTCAATTGTTAGGGGACACAGGTTCAAGGTGCAAGGGGGGATGTTTAAAAGAGATGTGCAAGGCATTATTTTTCACCAAAAGGGTGATGAGTGCCTGGAATGCATTGCCAGATGAGATGGTGGAAGTGGGCACGATAGCACCATTCAAGATGCACCTGGACAAATACATGAATAGGAAGGGAATAGAAGGATATGGATCCTGTAAGTGAAGACAGTTTTGGAATGGAAGGGGGAAAAGTGTTGGCGCAGGGTTGGAGGGCTGAAGGGCCTGTTCCTGTGTTGTGTTGTTCTTTGTTCTTTGACTCAACACTGCACCACTCAGTCCACTAGTACCTCCTAGCAAAGTGGGGCACCAATTTGCCTTTGTTTGCCATGTCTGGGGCACATATCAAGAATTGTGCAGGGCACCTCCAGCCTGACAGCATTTGTCGGGGTGCACAACAGCCTTTCAAAGGTGGCATTGATGCCAGGATCGCTGACCCATTCTGGGATATCCCAACAATGGCCAGTTGTCCTGGGAATAATGAGTAGTAGAATGAGGCAGGAATTGGGTGGGGCGTGCGCAACAGGGACAGGTTGTTAATGATGTGCATTTAGTCAGGTATCGTGAGAGATGTTGCTCGATTTTGTGGCTAGAAACTTTCCAGCAAACTCAGCGAAATTGACACTTAGTCAAAAGAATGTAGGGCAGAATTGTATTGGGCCCTGAGCAGGGTGGACAATGGTGAGATGTGTGGCAGTATTAGGTGACAAGTGCAACAAGGCCTACAGCAAAGTCAGAATAACTCATACCAGCTTTTGTGTCTTTCACAAGTGATATGGTGAGACTTGCACCAGTTTTGGTTGGGTGAGTTGCCTATTGACGGTTACTATTAGCTGTTAAATTTTTTAAAAATTAATTTTTGGCAAGTGGGCATCACTGGCTAGACTAGCATTTATTGCTCATCCCTGGTTGCCCTCGAGAAATTGTTGGTGAATTTTTTTTTCCCCACCTTGTTAACAGCTCAACACACCTCCCACATCTACAGAGAGGAGTGGTATGGTGGCTCAGTGGTTAGCACTGCTGCTTCACAGTACCAGGGACCCAGGTTTGGTTCCAGCCTTCAGTCACTGTCCACTGTGTGGAGTTTGCACATTCTCCCCTTGTCTGTGTCGATTTCCTCCAGGTGCTCCAGTTTCTTCCCATAGTCCAAAGGTGTGCAGGTTAGGCAGATTGTCATACTAAATTGCCCACATTGCTCAGGGGTGTACAGGCTAAGTGAGTTAGCCATGGGGAATGCAGGGTCATGGGGATAGAATAGGGGGTATGCGTCTGGGTGAACGCTGTTCAGAAGGTCAGTATGGACTCGATGGGCTGAATGTCCTACTTCCATACTATAGGGATTCTATGATTCCACGACAGAGACATCTGACATGTGCCAGCCTCTAACAATTCTCATGGCACCCATCTGATTCACCGAGAGGATGCTTCTACATCAGTGCTGCACCTCAGGAAACATCGGTGACTCTCATCTGAATGCTGCAAGTATACTGTGCATTCAGGGACGTGCACCCAGATCCAAGTCCTGCTTTGGTGAGGACGGTCATAATTCTCTCTTCACAAGAGGTGAAGTGTCTAATGACAGACAGCACTTCAGCCGCCTTCACCCTTTAAGCCCTATTGTCAGCTATTTTCCTCATGGAATGATCGAGAGAGATAGAGAAGGAGGCAGGAGTTACAGGTGAGGGAGTGGGTGGCACAGTTATAAATGTTGATGCAGGTAGAGAGAGATGCTATGAGTGAGTGTGTAGGCAGCTCAGAGGGCTTGCAGCATTCAGGGTGCATGTATGAGCTGGTGCGTGAGCTTTGGTGGGAAGTGAGTACAGTGATAGAGAGAGAGCCATTGCGAGGTTTCGAAGAGAAGCTGCTGAAACTTATCCTGGTCATTGACCTTCTGCTGACAGCCAGGACATCCTCCCAGAGAGGTGAAACTGCTTTAACCTGGGTGGCCTGGTGGTGGGACTTCCACTTTTGGTCCTGGGGGATATGGAAGTCAGAAGTTGGCACCAATCCCTCCGCCATGACCTACAAGTCCCTGCCCACAAAACGGGACACTGACTTTCCTCTGTCTGCCAGGTCTCGAGAACTCTACAGAGCAGACCTGGACTGACAGTGCTTGCCCAGGTACACAACAAGCTTTTAAAGTTGGCATAGGTGCATGAGTTACCAGCAAATTCCAGGATATCCGCTGAGAGGCGCGTTGTTTCGGGAATGGCATGTGGTGAAAACTGAGCATGATACTCATCATGGTAGCTAAATAATGAGGAGAATTGAGTAAGATACAGCGAGAGAATTCACTCGGCCTCATAAAGGAAATCCCTCCAGTAAACGCAAAGTAACTCAGACTTAGCAAAATACACACAAGATTCAGCCCTGTATATCTATAAGGAGACCATAACATCTGTTCTGTTGATGTATAACATCAATTGAGAAGAAATTCATAACATCAGCAAGAACTGATTGTAAGCAAAGTATCTGCTGTAGAGGGAATGAATTTCCACAGGGTTCTGTCCATTTAGCTACCACACTGACATGTACATTAAAGGTGTTTCTGCTTAAGTTTTAATAAAGTTGCAGCAACAGAGCCAGAGAAGCCTTGAGGGAAATGCTCAGGATTCCTATTGTTCAGTAGTCTCCACAAAAATAAATCACAGCAAGTCATAGTGTCAGTGTGCAGATATTTTGTTTTCTGAACAACTTGAACGTTCCACTTGAAGGGTATTTTACAAGCTATGTTTTCACTTAAGCAGATCTAAGTTTACGTTTTTTGAATAATTTTGCTTATTGTCAGTGACACAAACATTTCAGCATGCAGTTCTGAGTCCAATAAAAAATCTGTATGCTAATCTGAAATGAACTAGTATTTAATAAGAGGTATTAAAATGTTCAGCATTAGAGACTCGCTGAAGCACTTAGGTAAGTACTTAGTGCTTTAAAAGAATACTGACTGCAGGGAGCTGATACAGGCATTATTAAATATACCATAACAACACCAAGGTTATTACTCGTGAACTGTCAGTTTTTGCAATTCTGTATGTTCTGTGATTTTGCTGTGACCTTATTTATGCACAGAGAGATGCAGAGAGTGAACAGATGCATTTACTTCAAGATGCACTACTCAAAATTAATTGAACAAATGTTTCTCTTTATTGTGGAGCCATTAAACAATTGATTTTGTATGTTAAGAAGTTTTGCACTTTTGTTTTAGTTTTCTCCTCTATTTCCTCCATATTTCTGTGTACATATTTTACTCACTGCTGAGGAGGGGTCTTAGGGCATATTCCAAAGTCATTTCACACCGCAGCACCTAGAGAGTGTGCCCGAAAGGCACAAATTGAGTGGAGCCTCCAACGTGCTTTCTCTTCCCTTTCGAAGATCTCTTGCCGAAATCTAGCTTTTCAACATTTACTTTACCACAACTCGGTTGAAAATTGTCCTCAATATCTCAGAGGCTTGCTAGTTTACGAGGAATTAAGGAAAAATTTATAGGGTCCCTGTGCACCTTATTTGATTGACTTGTGGGACGTGGGCATTGCTGGCTGGGCTTACACTTATTGCTAGATTCCCTTGAGTAGGTATTGATATGCTGCCTTCTTGAACTGCTGCAACCCATGTGATGTAGGTAGACCCACAATACTACGAAGGAGAGAATTTTAAGGATTTTAACCCAGTGACAGTGAAGATATGCTGATGTAGCTGGTGAATGGCTTGCAGGTGGTGATTGTTTTCTACATATCTGCTGCCCTTGTCCTTCTAAATGGTAGTTCTCATGGGTTTGGAAAGCGCTGTATCAGGATCTTTGGTGAATTTCTGCAGGGCATTTTGTAGATTGTACACATTGCTGTTACTGAGCATCATTGGTGGAGAGAGTGTATGCTTGTGGATCTGATGCCTTTGTCTTGGATTGTGTCAAACTTCTTGAGTGTTGTTGGAGCTGCCCTCATTCAGGCAAGTGGGAACTTGATTCAAATTACCTACTGATGTGGATCATATGTTGCAGGGGATTTTCTTTCTTATAATTCACATTCATTATATAAAGTTAATACAATTGGTGGAAATACCTAAGGAGTTGGCCTTACCATGTCCTTATTGACATTATTGGCTGATTTGAATGCACTACGTTTGGCAGGTTTGATGGAGAGGGCTCTCATGAAATCCAATGTACAGCCTGTAAATCTGACTGTTTGCCCCTGCACCTACCCCCATTGCAATCATACCCTAGTAGAGGTAATGTCACACTTTCCCACTAGTGCTCCAATTCAAGCCCAAATGAAGTTGCCAATAGTTTCTTCTTTCACTGCAAATTCAGTAACATTTTTTTGTATTGGTTGAGCCTGTTACAAAGTTCTATTTTAGTATCTTCACAATGCCTTATGTTGTCAGTACTCCAGTGACAGCTAAAGATTGGGTAGAGTGTTGCCAGCAATTCTCCAATCTACTTATTTTCACTCATCCAGTTCAGACATGTTACGACATAACGCCGTGGCAAATGGGAATTGAATTTGGACCTTCTGGCTAAGAGTTGAGACATTACTCGTGTTCCAAAAAATCCTAAGAAATGTGTCTTATCGTGCAATCAGCACAAATTACATTGGCTAGTTAGACATGTCTAAGACTGTCAGGAAAACCAGTGACACATCTCTGTCCATCAGGAGCTCAAGTTTGACTCTTCTTTTCCCTACCCAAGACTGCATGGCACTGTCAGAAGCAAGAAACAGAAAATGCTGGAGAAACTCGGCTAACATTTTAGGTCCCATGACCCTTCTTTAGAACATAATGAAGCTTAATACAGTCTTCAACATTAGCTTTTCAGAGCTATTGCTTTATATAACTCCCTCAGCTTCTGATTATAGCTCTTTTTTCTAACTGTTAATTGGTGTCACTCATGCTCTTGCTAATCTTTAAATATTTATAAACTTAGTACATTTACCATTTATTAAAACATTTTTGGATTCCATTTTAGATTATGTGAAGAATGTGTTTACTAGGGCAGCAGGTGCATGGAAATATCACTATCTCCACATCATTCTGACTTGGACACACATTGCTATTCTTTCATTGTCACTGGGTCAAAATCCTGGATCTCCCTATGGACTAGTATTATGGAAGAACAAAACTCCCACTACTAGAGATGTGCAATAAATTACTTGTCAGTGACAGCTACAACCGGAAGAATGATGATTAAAGCATAATAAACAATTAAATACCATAAATGTCTTGACATTATGAAGTAATTTATGATGCATGCTTCTGTTAAACCTGTTTCACATTTCTAAGTGCCACTGAAGTATTTTGTCACTTGGAAAATAAATTATAGTAACAGTCAATAAAGTTTTAAAGTTATTTGTGTTGGAAAAAAATACACTATGGACCAAATGGTGCTCAAAATTTATCAGTATGTTTTATACTCTTATGTTTTGATCAAACTTTTCTCAATTTTGTGTCAATGCTGCTGAGTTCACAACAATTTTAAAACAAGATTCTTGGGAATAGTGCACAGCCTGCTTTACAGAGACAGAAATCACAAAGAAGTTAAAGAATGATGAAGAGTCATCAAGACTCAAAATGTTAGCTTGCTTTCTCTCTATGGATGCTGCCTGACCCGCTGTGATCTCCAATATTTGTTGTTTGCCGTCAAGACAAAATATTTTGCTTCTTTGCTACCAGTGGCCAATGCAAACAGAAATAAAACTCAACAAACTGGAACCACAACAGTGATACTCACCACACGTTTACTGTTTTATTTCAAGATTTTGGTTGGGTTTTTGATCTGAATGACAAAAACCTGTGCGTCTGAGAAAAGGCATAAAGCAATCTTAGCCCTTTGCCATCCTAACTCGGAAATATATTACCGTTCTTTCAATGTCGCTGGGTCAAAATCCTGGAATTCCCTCCCAATGGCATTGTGGGTTTACCTAGAGCACAAAGATTGCAGTGATTCAAGAAGGGCACCACCTCGGGCAACTAGGGACAGGCAATAAATGCTAACCCAGCCAGTAAAACCCACATGCCAGGAGTTGATAAAATAAAAGAATATGCCTAGGATGAAATGACAAAAGAAGCAGATCATTTTCACCACATCTTTTATTGCTGCCTGATATTCTGTTCATTTGGAGCCAAGAGATGTGAATATCTGATGTAATGTATGAGGGTCACTCAATATAGCAAGATCCTTTTTGCACATTTCACTTAAGGGAAAGGGTTGGGTGTTTAAAGGAGATGTGAGCAAAACCTTTTCACCTTGACAGTGGTGGGAATCTGGAACTCATTACCTGTAAAGGCATTAGAGGCGGAAACCCTTGTAACATTGAAGAAGCATTTTATGTGTACTTGTGATGCCAAGGCATACAAGGCTATGGGCTAAGTGCTGAAATAAAAGGAATTGGGATAGTTGGGTATTTGTTTGTGAGCAGCACTGCCTTGATGGCCTGAGGGGCCTTTTTCAATGTTGTAGATTTCTATGACTTTATGACAGCAACAAATTTCTATCCCACAAACCCAAAGAGAATATATCCAAGGGCATTTGCCGTCCATTTTTACTGCATTGGTGTAGCTGTACTTCCAAAGGGCAAGTTCATTGTAGCCTAGTTCTCCATCAGAACTTCACTACATTGGTGAGGCACCTTCTGGTTTACAGTTAAAACTTCACAGGTTGGATTTTATGTTCCCTACTGTGGGTTTGAAGGGCAGGGACTATATGAAGCCCAATGTGTGGACTTCCTTCTCCCTACCCTGCTGGCTGTGAACTGTCTGAGACTTCACTGGGGCTGGGGTAGTATTGTGCAGTCCACCCAGCCCTGGCTTGGGGTGACATTGCCAGTAATTTCAATGCCAACATGAAGGGCACCTCACGCAATGTGCAAAAGCCCAGCAGCTTTGGACATGTGGGTTGGTGATGGACAAGGAGCAAGATGGCACCATGTGCAAGACCTCGAATCCACCAGAGCCTCATACCCTACCCTCATTGTCATTTAGCCATGCCCCCCTGGCCTTTTGAACCCAGTACCCCTCCATCACCCCTCTCAGTTCCCCTCACTAAGCCCCCGATGTTGTATATCCAGACTCCTTGGTGTCCCAGTCAGTTGCCTCTTCACCTAGATGGAGCTGCAGGGACTATCAAGCTGCTAGCCCTCCAATTAAATACAAGATAATCCAGCCACGGCTCAGAAGGGGTAGAAATTTTCTTTAATACAATTAATACTGTGCCCAGCACTAAATTTTTACAGGGCAGCCATAAGAATTACTATTTCACTAACCATGAACGTTTTAACCAGGATTGCAGTGGAAGGGCTGTTGACAGTGAGAATCAATGCACACTGTTAAACCCAGCCCTATGTTCTCAGTGCATCTACTGAGCTTCATCCCAACAATGCAGGATTTCCAATTTATCTTCACATTAAAGAGAGTCAGTGCCACCAATCTGTTCAAATGTAGAAAATAAGAGAGAATTAAGCTTACTTTCTCACGGCCCCCTCACTCAACATGGGTCTCTGTAAGGTGATCAGGAGATTTCTCTACTCAACTCAATGGCACAGCAACCAAGAATAGAATTACAGGCTTGTAATCATGTAATGTCTTTCACAGGATATTCTGAAACCACTTTACGTGCAACAGATCACTTTTCAAATGCAGTCACTGTCATTACAGAGGCAGATACTTCAGGTATGTTGCCCACTGTAAAGCTGACAGTCAGCAAATGTACGGGTGACACGGTCATCTGTTTTTGTAAGTATTTTGTTGAAGAGGAATGTTATGCAAGATCCCAGAAGAGTTCCCTTTTCTACCTTATATATTTTAACATATTGCCTATGTCCAACAGCACAAGTAGACACACCTAGCAGATCGTAAGACCCAGGAGCAGAATTAGGTCATTTGGCCCATGAAGTTGCCTCCATCATTCAATCATGACTGATGTGTTTCTCAATCCCATTCTCCTTTCCAATAACATTGGATGCCCTCATCAATAAAGAACTACCGACTACTGTCTTGTACACTTACTAACATTTCAACTCAAAAAACAGTGCTCTCTTGTACTCCAATTAACTGCCACCCATGGGTATTGGGGATTTCAAATACACCACCTTTTCCACTGAGCTATGTGAGTGCTTATTGTACCCCATTGATAGCCAGGCAGACAATAGGATTATCATTTTCTCAGATGTGCTTTATAATGCCATGCATCTTCCTGGCCCCACAGAGGCAGGTTTGGGGACAAACTCAAGAGCAAAATTTGTGCTTTGGGTCAGCTTTCTATTTGTTTTCCCTTCCAAACAATTCTTTCTGGAAATGAAATGATGCGGCCATGATTACCTGTCTAACAGCAGAGGGTAGCCAGTTAAGGAACTGTATAGAGGCTAGTTGACAAGGAGGGGTCTCCTGAAGTAGTCTCAGGAACCAGTTCATGGAATTAGCTTCTGCAGCTGTGGGGATTGGAGGATGTCACTTGTGAAGTGGCGGGGTGCAACTGTATTTTTGTAATGGGGTTTTGTGGTAAGTCATGAATGGAAACAGGGTCATGGAAGAGAGGTTTAACACATTTAAGACTCCTGGTCATTCTGACCTTATAGGGGACATTGTACAAACACATCTGCCATTGTGTACAGCCCGGACCTCCATAACTAAGGAAGGATAGACCTGCTTTAGAGAGGGAGTGCAATGAAGGTTCACCAGACTAATTCCTGGGATTATCCTATGGGACAAATTAAATCTATCCCAGGCCCCAAGATGACTTTCCATATTAAGCAGAGGTTCACCTGCACATCTGCCAATGTGGTATACTGCAAGACCCCTGCAACCGCAGGAAATGCTACACTTGCCCCCACACCTCCTCCCTCACCCCTATCCCAGGCCCCAAGATGACTTTCCATATTAAGCAGAGGTTCACCTGCACATCTGCCAATGTGGTATACTGCATCCATTGTACCTGGTGTGGCTTCCTCTACATTGGGGAAACCAAGCGGAGGCTTGGGGACTGCTTTGCAGAACACCTCCGCTCGGTTCGCAATAAGCAACTGCACCTCCCAGTCGCAAACCATTTCCACTCCCCCTCCCATTCTTTAGATGACATGTCCATCATGGGCCTCCTGCAGTGCCACAATGATGCCACCCAAAGGTTGCAGGAACAGCAAACCATATTCCGCTTGGGAACCCTGCAGCCCAATGGCATCAATGTGGACTTCACCAGGTTCAAAATCTCCCCATCCCCCACCGCATCCCAAAACCAGCCCAGTTCGTCCCCTCCCCCCACTGCACCACACAACCAGCCCAGCTCTTCGCCTCCACCCACTGCATCCCAAAACCAGTCCAACCTGTCTCTGCCTCCCTAACCTGTTCTTCCTCTCACCCATCCCTCCCTCCCACCCCAAGCCGCACCTCCATCTCCTACCTACTAACCTCATCCCACCTCCTTGACCTGTCCGTCTTCCCTGGACTGACCTATCCCCTCCCTACCTCCCCACCTATACTCTCCTCTCCACCTATGTTCTTTTCTCTCCATCTTCGGTCCGCCTCCCCCTCTCTCCCTATTTATTCCAGAACCCTCACCCCATCCCCCTCTCTGATGAAGGGTCTAGGCCCGAAACGTCAGCTTTTGTGCTCCTGAGATGCTGCTGGGCCTGCTGTGTTCATCCAGCCTCACATTTTATTATCTTGAATAGATTAAGCCTTTGGATCCTAGCATTTAGAAAAGCAAGACATGAAGTGATAAAATGTATAAGATTCTTAAGGGTAGATGCAGGGAAGATGTTGGTGATCTGAAACTAGGGTTCACAATCTAAAATAAAGGACCAGTTTTTTTCAAACTGATTCAGCAAAATATTTTCATTAGACCATAAGAAACAAGAACAAGAGTAGGCTATTCACCCCTTGAGCCTGCTTCACCATTCAATGGATCATGGCAGATCCAACACTCCTCACCCTGTTTCCAGTCCTTTCCCCACAACCCTCGATTCCTTGACTAATCAAGAGTCTGCCTAGCTCAGCCTTTCACTCAAAAGCATGAGAACTTTTGGAATTCTATGCCTTAGGGAGCTGTCTGTTGAGTGGATATCACTGTCAGAATGGAAAAATGTTGAAGAATGAGGAATGAAGGGATCTCATAGGAACCCGTCAAATTGTAACAAGACTAGACAGAGTAACTATAAGAGGGATGTTATTCATGACCATGGAGTACAGAACCTGGGTGGGCGAACTGGTCACAGACATACAGAGTAGGACTGAGATGAGGAGAAATTTCTCCACCCAGAGAGTGATGACCCTGTGGAATTTTCTGCCATAGAATGCAATTGAAGTGAAAATATTGAACGTTTCAAGGCATTAACCATAGGTTTTAAGTCTAAATGGATTGAAGAATCACAGATTTCATATTCAACTTCAGAAATTCAATCAGCTAAATCAATTATTTATGAAGGCAGGTGTTAAGTATAAGAGATGAAACTCTGTCTTCTGTCCACATCTTACATTATAGTACATGATGACCTGTAGCCCTTAATGTACAAGGACACAAAGGTGAATTGTGTAAACAATTTGCTGAATAACAACTCTCATTGAATCATGCAAAATTATGTCCCACAGTTGAAAAAGTAAAGGCTTTCCTGTGTGAAGTTTGAAAGGAGGAAATACAGGAAATATGAGAAAATTAGAAGGTAAAATTACAGGAAATTGATCATTCGCAGTTGTTTGTACTGGGGGTTGGAAAGAGAAGGAAGCCAGAACAGAGTCCTCAGTTGGATAATCAGCCATGGTCACACTGAATGGTGGAACAGGCTCAAAGGACTGAATGGCCTACTTCTGCTCATATTTTTGATAGTTTTATGAAAAACCATAGAGATGTGGGAATGTGTTTTACAACAGTGCTGTGTGTGTGCAAAAGTGCAGAATATGATTGTCTATATTAAGACTGATTGATAGAGTTTGTTGACAGTTGAGTGATGGGGTGTGATTACCTGAGCAGTATTTGAATCTAGTGGTGTAATTGCTAGGCATGGTATTTGAAGATGCATTCATTGACCATGATCTCTCATGTGTGGTCATTGAATTTCTTGCAGCAGCACATCAACATCATTGGGGCTTGATTCCTAGTATTTACCTCCATGGGTATCTGGTTCCGCAACTTCTTTTCCTGAATGACTGGAGGTCTTTCTTGCCTTCTACAAATGCAGGAGATCAATCTTCCCTTCCACATCTTCCATCAAGCCCATGCTGCAAAATCCAAGATCCTTGCTCCATTAGTCAATGTTTGACAGCTCAGACTTGCTTCCTCACTTTTCCTCATACATTGTGCTTTTCCTTTAAAAAGATACCTTTCAGGACTACATGTAAGCATGGGCAAATTATGATACTGGCTTCCTGAAAAGCTTATCAATAACTGCTGAGCGCTAGTTGGGCATTGCAATGTAATACAAAAGGCAATGTGAGTTTGACATGTTGTCTCCATTGCATTGAATGGGCATAGGTCAGTCTGGGATTGCAGTCCCATCAGAGCTCATACATCTGGGTGTGTTTCTGTTAAAGTTATTGTAAAGTAGTTATCAAGCATAGAGGTTGCCTATGATTATAATCCTGTTACACTAATTGTGATTAAGATTAATGTTTGCTATGGCTAATTCTAAATGTCTCCAGCACTGTAATTTGTTTTTATGCTGTAGGTTTAATGGGACTCCACTGCAAGATTTTAAATGCTTTTCTCAAATGTAGTTTCTTGATGAGAGTGACACTGATTAAGCCAGTTTTTATTGTCCATCCTTAATACCCAATCTAACTGGGAGACATAGTGGGCCACTGCAGGGGGTAGTAAAATAATATAACCTTTTCCTACTCTGTGAGTACAGAAGATGATATTTCATTGCCTGAATACTTTTATATCCAAAGCTCATAATCTTCTAAATTGCATTACATATAATTTTTTTTCTAAAATGTGCACTGGTTTCCACATCAATCTTGACAACAAGAACACACATGAAAAATTTCTTGCAGATTTCTTAAGTATTTGCTGGAACATGATAGCCAGTGCCTTCAGCTTGAACTCTCGCCACACCATTTTCTCCTTTGACCTCCATATGATGTCTCGATCCACTCTACAGGCTATGACTTACTTTTAAAGAGTGGGCATTGTGGTGTTGTAGTTATCTGCAGCAACCAACTGTGCTTAGATAAGCATATAAAAATTACAATGAATATTCAGTTAATTGATTTTCACGTTATTACATGAGGGATGAATGTTGGTCAGCACACTGTGTAAACCATTTTGTTTTATAAAAATCGTCATGAGACCTGTATGTGCACGCTTACATAGCCTTGATGTATACTTCATAACATTGGTAATACATCTACCAGGGCAGGGCAACCTACAGGAAGGAGTATATTTCTCGACAGGCCTAAATTCGCAGTGTTGCTTTGCAAGTTCAAAAGCCGAACGAACTATGGATGCTGTAAATCAGGAACAAAAACAGAAATTGCTGGAAAAGCTCAGCAGATCTGTGAAGAAAGGCATTTTGGGTCCAGTTCTGAGGAAGGGTCACTGGCTTCAAATATTTAATCTGCACAAGAGAGAAGAGATCTGCTGCTCAACAAAGCTGGCATCCGCTACGATCATACTTAAATGTCAGATGTCCTGAAGCAATGGGATCTATATGCTTTTGCTCCTTGAGTATCTGACTGGCCCTGGCTGCATTGTTCTCTGGTGACTCTTTGGCCTAAAATGTGAGTTCTTCAGAATCGTTGAAGGACTTAGCTAAATGGTGTTTGCTGTTAGCAGGCCAATGAAATAAAAAACAAGGATAAAACAAAAGTTTCTTGAAAAGCCCAGCAGGTGTGAAGGAAAAAACAGAGTTAATGTTTCAGGCCCAGTGATCCTTCCTCAGAACTCAGTTTTTATTTAGAATTAAAAAACAGCATTGATTTGGCATACCAACAATGAAGTAGAGTTTTCAATTGTAAGAATGGCTTGCATTGTAATATTCTTCTTTAACAGATATTATCAAAAATAATTTTGACTAATAGCCCTCCAAAGTATTAACCATGTATGCTAAATACTTATTTTGCAGAGAAAAGTTTTGTTCCTTTTGTGTTTGTTTAGTACACAAATGAAAAGTTAGCTAATGTCCTTTTACTTTTGCTATAGATTGATTATATTAAAGTTTTCATTTTCAAATGTTATTATTGATTTTTGCATGTGTGTGTGTGTGTATGTGTGTGTGTGTGCGCGCGCGCGCGCGTGCGTATATGGTAGCACTGTAAATTGAATAGACATTAATTAACCTTCAAATGCACTAGATGAGATTATTATCCAGAATTGTACCACAAAAGGAGTTTATTTGATTCCCCATGCTTGCACCATCCAGCCTTCCCTGACAGGCTCTGATGTGTTGCTCCACAGGCCCCTTTCAAATTAATAAAGGGAAATATGACAAAGGTTCACTTTTGTTTTGGTGACAGATGATCTTGTCAGTTCTTGGGATCATTAATCATTGTCAGGAATGCCATAAAATTGAATTGGGACGAATTTCACATTCTTCGGACTTGGTTACCATGCGGTGAGGGATGACCATAATTGGGTAGTTCACGGGAGGAAAAAGTATGAACAAACTCCAAACATGGGAAATTATCCTGCCGTGTTTGGAGAATTAGTGTGATCATATCTACATAAACTAATTTTCTTCTCTTATTTTTCACTGATTGATGTGGATTGCCTTGATCTTATATCTGATGTGTTTAGGATTGTTGCTGTTCTTTGATTTAAAGTTAAATGTGACCAATGGCTATTCGTTAGATGTACACCGTAGAGATAAATATTGATATAATGCAAGTGCAGCATCCATGTATTGTGAAGATTTACCAAGTGAAAAGGCATTTAAAGTCCAATAATCATTGTTGGATTTATGCTGCACACTAATCAAGTTTAAACTGCTCCAAAGAATCATTCTGTTGTCCATCATGTTATCTCGAAGCTGTGCAGATCCCGAGGTACCTTATCTAGATTTATAGATTGGGTTTCAGAATTCATGAAGGATAAACTCAGCCAGGGCTGACTTTTCATTTTCTGATTTTTGTCCAGATCCCGGATGAAAAGTGTATGTGATGTTGTCAGCTTTGGTTCAGTGGTAACATGATCACCTTCACGTATCCAAGTTTCAGCCTTTGAGAAGTGCACTAATTTTCATTCCTACTGCAGAAGTCAACAACCAGATACTACTACACACACTATGCCATTGACCAGCTTGTTCCTCACCTGTCAGTGTCCCTGTTTGGAACTCATCTCACATCTTCCATTCTTACCTAACTTTGCACTTTCAGCAACAGTCACACTTCGACTGTTTGTTTAAGCCATTAACAGAGATTGCACGTAGCTGGTCCTTGCAACACGCCACTACTCACACCATGCCATCTTAAAAATGGTTTCTTAATGTCCACTCTGCCTCCTGTCTATAAACCAATCATTATTCAAGCTAATACACTATTCTCAACTCCATCAGCTTTAATCTTGTTTGTTAGCCTTTTGTGTGACTCTCGATTGAAAACATTTTCAAAGACTTCATGTATCATATATCCTGGCCGTATTATCTGCATATACCTGACAATAATTGCACATTCAAATTATCACTTGGGTAAAGTATTGGCGGGCTGTTGGTGACCATGGAAATATGCTCCACAGAAAAGCGGTGTATTTTGAATGAGAAAGAAAGATAAACAAGTGGAACCAAAAAAAATTTAAAAGAAGATACTTCCCTAGGCTATCAGATCATATTGTCATAGGGCCATAGAGGTCTACAGCACAGAGAAAGGCACACCAGCCCATGCATCTGCACCAATCAAAAATAACCACAATTCTGATCCTATTTTCCAGCACTCCGCCCATAGTCTTCTATGTCTTGACATTGTAAGTACACATCTGAATACTTCTTAAACGTTGTGAGGGTTTTCTGCCTGTACCACCCTTACAGGCATTGTGTGCTAGATTCTCACCACCAACCTCTGGGTGAAAAATGATTTACTTCACATCTTCTCTAAACCTTCTGTACCTTACTGTAAATCTATGCACTCTGTATTGATACTTCCAACAAGGGCAAAGATTGCTTTGTGTCTTTCCTTTCTATTCTGCTCTTAATTTTATACATTTCAGCCATGTCCCCTCTTAGTGTCCTCTGATCTAGGAAGAAAAACCTCAATATATTTTGTGTCTCTTCAAAACTGCAATCTTCGTTAAATCTCCTTGGCACCATTTCCAGTGCAATCAAAACCCTCTTATAATGTGGATCCTGGAACTACATAAAGTACTCTTAGCTATGGCCTAACCAGCTTTTTATATAATTTTAGCTCTTAAACTTAATTCCTCAGCTGATGAAAGGAAGTTATCATATACATTCTTAACCACTTTATCCACTGGTCCTGAAACCTAGAAGGACCAGTACACAAGTTCCCTCCGATCCTTGGTGCTTTCCAGAGTCCTACTGTTCATCATGTATTCACTTGCCTTATTTGTCCTTGTTTGTAGAGTGACATAGTATCACAGCAGAAAATCATCCAATTTGTTACATTAAGCAGTAGTGCTTAGGATGATATCAGTATTCCCTCCACAATGTAACAGATTTCTAGGGGATAATTGAAAATCTCAGTGGCTGACATCAGAATGCTCACCCATTCTGCAATTCATTTGATTTTCATTCCATGACTTTCAAAGGTGATATGTTTGGAATTTTTTGCAAGTTTCCATTTTTCTGTTTTGGAGCAAGGTAAATAGGACATTGACATTTTATTTTAATCTTGGAGAACTTTGAACAGGATGAATATGGATGAAATAGGATAAAATTTACTAAAGATTCTAACTGTAACTCTAAACCTAATACTGACCCAAACATTAACCTTGCAAACCCATGACCATTGCTGTCTGGAAGGACAAGGGCAGCAGATAACACCACCTGCAAGTTGCCGTTCAAGCCACTCATCATCTTGATTTGGAAATATATTGCCTTCCCTTTAGTGTTGCTGGGTGAAAATCCTGGAATTCCATCCCCAACATCTACCTATAGCACATGGACTGTAGCATTTCAAGAAGGAAGCTCTCTACAACCTTCTCAAAGGCATCTAGGGATGACCAATAAATGCTCACCTAATCAGCTACACCTACATTCCATGAATGAATATATAAAAATGAACGTATTTACCCTGGTAGTGGAATCATGACAATTGTTAGGATCCTAGCAGATGGTAATCCTAGGTATCAGATCTCAGAGTGAAACTTGGCTTAATCGGTCATAAGTTTAACTTTTGTGGTTTGGTTGCTGTGTTGGTCAGGCACTGGACATATTCACACATGGCTGTCAATGTACTTTTAACAAAGACTGGGATAACTTGCCTTCATTGTTCAGTCCTTTGAGTACGGAGTTGGGAAGTCATGATGAGGTAGTACAGGACATTGGTGAGGCCTCTTCTGGAATACTGCATCCAGTTCTAGTCACCCAGTTATAGGAAGGGTATTACCAAGGTGGAGAGGGCTCAGAAGAGATTTACCAAGATATTGCTTGGGTATGGAAGGTACGAGTTATGAAGAAAGATGGGCTGGGACTTTTTTTCACTGGAATGTAGGAGGTTGAGAAGCGACCTGATAGAAGTTTATAAAATAATGAGAGGTACTCTTCTATGTTCTATGTATCTTTAGAGTTAATGATAATTGTCTTTTCCTTAAGTTGGATAATTTCAAGACTAGGGGGCATGTTTTTAAGATAAGAAGAGAGAGGTTTAAAAAGGACATGAGGAACTTTTTACACAGAGGGTGGTTCATGTGTGGAATGAACTTCCTAAGAATGTGGTGAATCCGGATACAGTTAAAATGTTTAAAAGACATGAATAGGATAGGTTTGGAGGGATATGAGCCAGAAGTAAGAGGGTGGGACTAGTTTAGTTTGGGATTATGGTTGGCATGGACTGATTGGGCCAAAGGGTCTGTTTCTGAACTGTCTGACTCTCAGACTCTTTAAGTCTATTGAATCAAAAAACTACATATTTATAGATAACAAGGCATAGAGGTGGATAAACACAGCCGGCCAAGCAGCATCAGAGGAGCAGGAAGGCTGACGTTTTGGGCCTAAAAGATTTTATCACACACAGCAAGAAGAAAAGTTCAGCCTTTTTCCCAGCAATATCCTTCATGGATGCTCAACACAATTAAAGTATGACACCTATCTCAACTCTTTGTGTACTTACCTGGCAAGGTGACAAGCATTTACTTTTGTCTGTTTTCTATACATTCACCAGCTGTAATTTTTTAATGGTATTGTTTCTCTCCTAGATACACAAATGCTAGTTACTTCACTGACTATTCCTGACTGACCTTTAAGAACAAGCTCTGTCTACTTAAATTCTAAAACCAGTTTTAAGATTTCTTTCCAGTCGGAAAGTCTGGAGTGCCACAAAACAAGTGCCCCTTTGGCTGATCTGAAACTGTCTTCTTAACTGAATATCAATTGTGGGCCTAATCTATCTTTCTGTGTATCATAAATGTTGAATTTTATCTACATTTCATCAAATAGCTTCCCAGGTTAGAGTATATGATGAGATCATTGTAATATCACAATATGAGTAATCCAGAACCCCAGGCTAAAATTCTGGGGATATGACATCAAATCCTACCATGTCAGATGGTGAAATTTATACTTTAGTTAAAAAAAAACAGTTAATGGCAAACAGTAATTGTTGATTGTTAAAAAAAAACAAATTGGTTCACTATTGTCCTTTAGCAAAAGATATACCTGGTCTGGCCTAAACATCGCTGCAAACCTAAGGAAGCGTGGTTGACTCAACTACTCTCTGAAATGGCCTGGTAAGCCATTCAGTTCCAGGGCAATTAGAAATGGCCAATACATGCTAACCCAACCAAAAATGCTGACATCCCACAAACAAATGAAAAAGTAGTTTATAGGGTCATTTAGCTGAAATCGCATGCGTCTTGGAAATAATGTTTGTACCCAATGTTTGTGCTGACTGTCTGACCTATAAAAAATAATGTGGCAGCATTGCTGAATTAAAGCCAAAATTACCTCTAATTAAAATCAACATTCCCAAATGGTAACAATATGTTGTGGGCCTTTATCCCACAAATAATAATCAACTTAAAATTCTCATTAAGGAAGTAACAGGAAAGATCAGAAAAAAATTATTGCACGCAAAATAGTGCGAGGTGACGAAATCTGTACTATTCCTCTGTATAATGTACGGGCAGCACAGTGGCTCAGTGATTAGCACTGCTGCCTCACAGTGCCAGGAACCCAGGTTCGATTCCATCCTTGGGCAGCTGTCTGTGTAGAGTTTGCACATTCTCCCCATGCCTTCTTGGGTTTCATCTGGGTCCTCCAGTTTCCTCCCACAGTCCAAAGATGTACAGGGTAGGTGAATTGACCTTGCTAAATTGTCTGTAGTGTTCAGAGATTGTGTACGTTAGGTGGGTAGTAGGGGGAAGGGTCTGGGTGAGATACTGAGGGCCAGTATGGACTTGTTGGGCCGAAGGGCCTGTTTACACACTTCAGGGATTCTATGATTCTTTTGCCACAGAATTAATTGATGAAGTAACTAGTGCAACCTTTTAAGGAAAAATAAAGTTTCAGCATAGTAAAGAAAGAAAGGGTTCATTTTTGGTTATTTTTAGGAAACTGATGAAAACACAAGGGACCAAATAATCTTTAGACAGAAACTGCTGGAAAAGTTCAGCAGGCCTGAAAGCGTCTGTGGAGAGAAACCTGTGGAGATGCTTAATTGAGCTTGAGTATCTATGAAGGATATTGTTGGGAAAATGGCTGAAATTTTCTTCTTGCTATTTTCTATTTTCTATGTTCTATGATTAAGTCCTTTACATTATCTGATAAATATGTAGTTTTTTGGCTCAATAGACTTAAAGAGTCTTACAGTCATACAGCACAGAAACAGACCCTTTGGTCTAACCTGAATCATTTTGAGGAAGGGTCACTTGACCCAACATATTACCTCTGATTTCTGTCCACACATGCTACCAAGCCTGTTGAGGTTTCCCAGCAATTTCTGTTTTTGGTTCCGATTTACAGCATCTGCAGTTCTTTCAGTTTTTATCAAATAACCATTACCGCGCTTTTAACTTCTTGTTTGCTTTTCTCACGATGCACCTAGGCACATTGTTTTTTGTTGCATAAGACAATGAAAGTTGGAGTAATTAAACTTAAATGTTGGATAAGAATCTTTAAAAGATTTTCAGGTTCCATGGTTGTTTGCTCCCTGCCTTGGATCACATCCACATCATTATCTCCCCAACGGCTCTCTGGTTCTGACTCAGTGAGAAACTCGCCAATTTCCTGAATCGTCAGAAGCATTGCTTGTTGACTGCTGGAATGGAACTGAGATCCAAGCCTCTCACTTGCAAGAAAAGTTTGATTACCTGTGACTTCTATCCACCATCTATCCATTCTTGACCAATCGCAATCAGCATTGGTTTATCATTTTAAGGTTAATAAACAGGTTTTTCTATATTCTCAATAGTGAAATTGCCCTATTATTAAATGCTGTAAAATCTTACATGATTTTGATTTTTTTTTGACAACAATGTCTGTTTCAGCATTTAATGTCAGTGAGAGGAAATAAACTGTAGGTTGTCCTATTGGATAGAATGAAAACATAAAATTGGCAGTGAGAACGGCATAATTTCCATCACATGCTGTGCCAAGTATCATTGTGAATACAGCTTGAAATTATATTTGATGGTAATATTTTGCACTGCATTTTCCAGGGATGTGTAATTATCCTACCTTTCTTGGCATTGAAATATGTGTCCTTTTTAAACTCAGAGCTTCTTCGACGAACTTTGAGCAATTTCTTTATTTTAACAAAGTAGACTGAGTTAATTTTGCATCAAACATTGTATATCAAATTTTTAATCTACCTCTAATTGTTTTAATTAGGCTAAAGTTTTATTTTAGAAACTTCACAGCCATTTGCTCAATGTCATTTCTTGATATCACCAAATTTTGACCATATGTCCTAACTCAATCAAGCCTTAATATTGTTTCAAATTGTTTGTTTGTACACCTCAAAATACAAGGATATGGGCTGATGGGCATCGGTTACTTATTAAACCTCACCAATTTTCAAAAGAATGCAATCAAACCTGTAGATATTAAGGATGCACAATTAGTGTCTGTGTAATTTTTGTATTAAATTGTTTAGCTGACCTGGTCAATTGTAAATGACAGTCCAGGTAGTAATCTATGTAGAATATGGATTACATTTCAAGGTTTTCTGTCACACACGAGAACACCAGATAAATCAATAATAGTTAAAATTACACATTGATGTTTGCAAATTTTTTTTATTATTCATTCATGGGATGTGGGTATCACTGGCCAGATCAGGATTTATTATACATCCCGAATTGCACTAAGTGTCAACAACATTGTTATGGGTCTTCAGTCACTCACAGGCCAGACCAGGTAAGGACAGCAGATTTCTTTTCTTAAAGGATGTGAGTGAGTCAGATGGGTTTTTTTCCTGACAATTGGTAAGGGTTTCATGATCATTCTTAGACTTGTAACTCGAGATATTTGTTCAATTCAAATTCTACCATTCTACCACAGAAGGGTTTGAATCTAGGACCCCAGGAAATTACCAGGGTCTCTGGATCAATAGTCGATCAATGATACCACTAGGACATCACCTCCCCTTTCTGCTCAGTGATAATGTTCTGCCTTTCTTCAACTGCTGGCTCTTAGTTGTGACAAGATCTCAAAGAAACACAGACTTAATGGTGTGATATATATACAAATTTATAGAAGCAATTTCAAAAACAGATGTGAATAAAACAAACAGGGAAGCAACACTTTTGATTTGCACCTGCTAGAAAACTATTAACTCTCTTTACATGTCAGGCTAAAGAAAAACTGCCCAGCATTTAACACTTTTCTTCCGATCCTTTCCAAATGAAGATTAAACCATGCTTTCCCTGATGTCTGACAAGCATGTAAAATACAGAGATAGTGAGTTGAGGGTGGGAAGTTAGTAATTTGTGAGACTTTATGTGCATATTTTATGCAGCATACTTTAAGGAAACTAATTTGTACTTTTGTGGAAGTGCTGATGGCTATCACTGTAATAGAAGAAAGGAAGAAACAACTTGTTTTTAGATGTTGCCTGTCATATCCTTAGGATAATCCATAACACTTCACTACAAATGAACTGTAATCACTGCTGAAACATAAGGCTGAATCATATGTTATCTTGGCGAAGTGAGAGTTGCATTGAGACGTTTGGAGGGATTTTCGCCACAAAGCCTTATGAGTTTTCTTGTTGTTATCTGACTAAACTCACCTTGTTATGGTACCTCTCATGACCGAATCCAACCCCATTTTGCCATGGGGTCTGTTTCAAATAAATACCCACCACTACTGGCATATCCCAGAATTGACTTGAGCCCACGGCAAATTTTAAAGCCCATTATGAAGAGCTGCTCTGCACAGTTTCTCATATTGATGGTGAAATCAGCACCCACTTGATGGGCAGTGTCCTTGGGCCCTTCTGCGTGGGGTACAAGTGGGATTCCCACTTCCCTGAGAGCTTGTAGAAAGATATAACACCAGACCATGACAGCCTGGTCCAAGATTGACACCGAAGTTGAAACAGTAACGGCCCTATGGAGGAGTACCCAACATTGTAAGAAGAAAGTCACTGACCTGCCTGCTCCACTTCGCCAGTGTTATTGCTATCACCTTCACTCCAACACCTCATAGTCATTTTATCTCTGCTCCAGCACCCACCTCCCACCAAATGTCTCCCTGTTGTCTGAACCAAGTTCTCTCATCCACGCCAATCCTTGACACCAACAATCCTGCAGACCACCTGCGCTGCCCATTCCCTTACACAGAACACCTTGTGACTTGTACCAGAAGTAAAAGCTGTAAACCCAATTTCATCTCCCTTACTGCCTGCTTTTTTCTCTCATTCCAGGAGGAGTAGAGTCACAGTAGTTCAGAAAGAGTCGAGACTACATCATTAGCTTGTTGAGAATCTTGCACGTGAATGGCAAGAGGGGTATTTGTATTCAATCCAATGCAATACATTGCAATATCCTTTTTACTGTCACATGCACTCCATTGTAGGACTACAGTGAAAATCTTTTACAATGTCTGCCTTCTGATGGTGACATCTTAGGTATAGGAACCTAGGTACTTTGGATACAGCAGAGGAATGGGAGTATTTGCTGAATTCAGTACCCATCATTCAGTATTCAGTACCTTCTCATCATTATTGAATGCCGCCTCATTTTGATGCATCAATTCTAATCCAAATTGTAAATTTCTAGTTGGTTGAGAGAATCTAGACAGTGTCAATCCACTTTAAGAAAGTCAGAGTGGCAATCCTGGCAGCTGCAACTTCTAGGATCTTCTCTGCACCACTAACTTTAAAAAAAATTGTACATGGAATGTGGGTGTCAATGGCTTGGCTAGCATTTTTTGCCCATCGCTATTTTCCTGGAAGACAGTTGAAATTCAACCACATTGTTGGGATTCTGAAGACACATGTAAGCCAGACTGGGTAAGGATGGCAGATTCCCTTCCCTAAATGACATTAGTGAATCAGATGGGTTTTTCTGACAATTGACAACGATCATCACTACATTCTGTATTCCAAACTTCTTTTTTATTGAACACAAACAGAAGTTGCTGGAAGAGCTCAGTAGATCTGGCAGCTTCTGCGAAGGAAAAAGAAATATCAGAGTTAATGTTTTGCGTCTGGTGACCTAGTCAGTTCTAAGGAAGGGTCACCGGACCCGAAATGCTAACTCTGATATTTTTCTACACTGATTCTGCCAGAGCTGCTGAGTTTTTCCAACAACTTCTGTTTTTGTTCCTGATTTACAGCATCTTCAGTTGTTTTGGTTCTTTTTTGTTGATTTTGAATTCCACCATCCCATTACCTACATTTATGGATTAATAGGCTAACAAAAATAACGCAAAAGCCATCTCCTCCCCATCATAGACATCCTTCTTCAACATCTCAGGACCTTCTTCATGGGCAGTGACTGCTTAGGCTCCATCCATAGAGTTTGGCATTGCCAAAGCACTGCCCTTACTCCATCATCATGGCGCATGTCAAACTCATAAAGCAGTTCGGCAATTCACTGGTGCACTTTGATGCTAATATCGCAAAACTGCTGCCAGGTGCCTTTATGCATAGATAGAGTCATACATCTCATGCATTGGAGTAGGGTCTATTGCTGGGCTCTCAGCTGGCTTTCTTCAGGCTTAGTCATGTTGTGTCAATTTGAATGCTCACAGCATCTCTGCCTTGCTTTGTCTTATTATGACTTACTCGGTCATTCAGAACTGACAGTCTCAGCATACCTTGTCTTGCATTACCTTCTAAGGCAGACACAAAGCCAAGCAGCTTGTCATTTTGCCAGCAATGATCAGTCAAAGGGGTTGGACATGTTTCTGCACAGCACTATGTTTTGATAAATGTCACACCAGCAATGTAACGTGGCAATCATGTGCTCAACCAAATGGTCATGTCTCAAAGTCTAAGGGGAACAGGCTTTAGTGCAGTCAAGAGCAATTATGGTCAATGAAGTGAGGCTGTCATGGTCAACAGCATCATCTGATATCACTCCAGAGTCTTGGATATGGCCAGTTGGCTGCTTGGGGTGAAACCATAGAGGAACGAGATACCTCAGGATGTTGTATAGTGGAGTTTAACAAGTAATTGACCTCGTCAGGGGAGAGAGAGCGAAGAGGTTTGCCATTTGCATTCAGACCTGGCTAAATGTGCATTTGAATTCACTGAAGGCCTGACTGAGGAAAGCTCTGTGGAGGTAACGCTGCAGAAAGGTGGGACTGACATAATGGCATCAAACATCTGCAGATATCTTTGGATCAGCAGCTGACAAACCACATTGATTATCACAAGCCACACACTGGACATAGTCAAAGGGAGTGTGGTAGCAGAATGGGAAAAACTACACTGAAGATTGCCATAAGCAATAGGAGTACATTGCCACAACCCTGGGTCGATGACAAATGGCTGCAACTGGTGGAGGAGAGAGGGTGAAGGCTATGAAGTGGGAAAGGTGAACTTTTGAATCTGTTTCAGTTTTAGTATATCAATTTAACATTAATTAATTTTATCATACGTACAATTTAGTGAGTAATTTATTCTGTAATCCAAGATGGCGATGGACTGTGATGACATTATACACTTTTCACGGTACCTAGGTACAAGTGACAATATTAAATAAATATAAAATATAAAATCAATACCCCCACAGACAGTTCAGTACCATGATTCCAGCCAGTCTGAGGATTAGTGGTAAGTCAGTCAGCTTCACCTTGAAACAGCACAGCAGGGTCAGTTGCACACACCAGACAGGACTTGCTTCATATCTACTTTCAGTGGAACTGATTTGGATGAAGTCAGTGACTGTAAATGTTTTGATGCTGGAAAAACAAGCAGCCTGTTTGTCTCTAAATGCAAATGAAGCATTTTGTTTTCCTCTTTCTATGTTTCTCCTATTGTGCAATAAAAGTTAATGTTTCAAACTGTAGGAATCCTTCACAGCATTTGATGCTCCCATATTCCAAAAAAAAATGCCACGACGATGGATGCCAGGACAAGAGCAGCACTTCAAACAGGACTTAAACATTTCATAGGATTGTCTCCAGCTTCGTTTTTGTAGCTGCAGCTAAAATGACAGTTGATCAGACAAGTGGGACATAAAGTGGAAATATATTTGCTAATGTGAGAATCTATTTACATTTGAGTGTCACCCCAGCCACTACACCTAGGTGCTACATTGGCTGATTTTGATTGATTTTATTGTCATGTGTACTGAAATACAGTGAAAAGTTTTGTTTACAAGCAGTACAGGCAGATCACAAAAAACAAAAGATGTACAGATCAAAAAGACTAAGACGCATACAGTTTACATTGTAGGTTACATTATTAGAGGTGGGAGTCCATCCAACAGTCTGATTATGGCTGGAAAGAAGCCGTTCCTGAATCTGGTGGTGCGTGTTTTCAGGCTTCTGTATCTTCTGCCTGACAGAAGAGGTTATAGGAGATCATTGCCAGGGTGTTATGGGCCTTTGATGATATTGGCTGTCTTTCCTCGGCAGCGAGCTGTGTAAATGGAGTCCATGGATGGAAGCTTGGCTTCCGTGATGGGCTGGGCTGAGGAGCGACCTTGCCCGATAGCAAAATCTATTGTCCATGGAAGTTTAGGTAGACAACTCTGGGAGATGTTTGTGGCTAGGGGGATACATGCTGAATTGTCCTGGCCAGATGCCTTCAACTTCCACTGGGTTGACCGTTACTGGCAAAGTGGAGGTGGAGGGACTGGGCAGCTCTAGAGAGAAGACTGATGGGGCTTTAAATGAGGCGCCCGTAGTGAAGATACTGTAAGATCCCAGCAGTAGCGAGCACTTCCGTCTCTGTGACCACAACAAGAAGGATCCAGTTGCATCATTCATGAAGTGAGAAGGTTGGGTGAAAAAAAGCAGCTCAGGCTTCAGTGGGGAAGCCTCCATGTGAAACTCACTGAAAATGATACGTCATGAAAGTTAGGGAAGATTCAAGCTAATAGAATTGAATTTTATATCCAGTTTGTGTTTGAGAGAGAAAGTGAGGCCAAGACTCATCTGAAACTTAAATAAGGCCTATTATGAGGGCAGGAGAAAAGAGCGAGCTAAAGAGCCCTGGGGTTTCTCAGATCCGAGGAATGTCACTTGGTGGTGTGGGGTGTGTGTGAGTGTCAGGGTTGGGTATTACACTGTCAAGTCCTGGAGGAGTCTGGTGGTACATGCTGTGTCTGGTTCCAAAAGTAAATGGAGGTTCAGGATGGACAAGAAGGGATATTGGTCAAAAGCTGGTGGTCAGGTCACAAGGATAAAGGTAATTTCCGGCCCCACTTGGAGAGGGGGCAATGTCAGATCAGCATCTCAAGGGTCTGAGGGATGTGCATTCAGAGCTGTGTAAGATAAATTGAGGGTCAATTGAATAGTTGTTGCAGCAGCCTGGAATTCAGTGCAACTTCCACATGAGAGGAGCAGACAGCCTTTGAGAGGAGCAGACAGCCTTTAAGAGGAGCAGACTGCCTTTTATGAAGAATGTGCAGCCTGCACCCTGTTCTTTTTTGCGAATGCAGCTCAATCCCCCACTGAGTGCTCGGCTAAATCACAGTAAGGGCTTCATTTTGGCCAACGCACCTGTTAGGTAAGTGAGAAAGCAGCATCAAATTTCTGTGCTGCTTTCTACAGTTGCAAGAGGAATTAGCAGTTTGTCAATTGTGAGCCCACACCCAAAGTCTGGCAATTTTTTAGCCATCCGAATTTCTAAAAAAGTGCAATAGATAATTGCAAGCTCTTTCTTTTCTTTAAGATTATATTTCCTTGCAAATATATACTCTGTGAAAATGTTTTGTGGTAATAAAATGCCTGGAAATGCATCATAGATAACAAAGCAGGCCAAGCAGCATCGTAGGAGCACAAAAGCTGACATTTCGGGCCTAGATCCTTTATCAGAGAGGGGAATGGGGAGAGGGTTCTGAAATAAATAGGGAGAGAGGGGGATACGGACCGAAGATGGATAGAGGAGAAGATAGGTGGAGAGGAGAGCATCGGTGGGGAGGTAGGACGGAGATAGGTCAGTCCAGGGAGGACGGACAGGTCAAGGAGGCAGGATGAGGTTAGTAGGTAGAAAATGGAGATGAGGCTTGAGGTGGGAGGAGGGGATAGGTGAGAGGAAGAACATGTTAGGGAGGCGGGGACGAGCTCGGCTGGTTTTGGAATGCAGTGGGGGGAGGGGAACGAGCTGGGCTGGTTTTGGGCTGCAGTGGGGGAAGGGGAGATTTTGAAGCTTGTGAAATCCACATTGATGCCATTGGACTGCAGGGTTCCCAAGCGGAATATGAGTTGCTGTTCCTACAACCTTCGGGTGGCATCATTGTGGCACTGCAGGAGGCCCATGACGGACATGTCGTCTAAGGAATGGGAGGGGAGTTAAAATGGTTCGCGACTGAGAGGTGCAGTTGTTTATTGCGAACCGAGCGGAGGTGTTCTGCAAAGCGGTCCCCAAGCCTCCGCTTGGTTTCCCCAATGTAGAGGAAGCCGCACCGGGTACAGTGGATGCAGTATACCACATTGGCAGATGTGCAGGTGAACCTCTGCTTAATGTGGAATGTCATCTTGGGGTCTGGGATAGGGGTGAGGGAGGAGGTGTGGGGACAAGTGTAGCATTTCCTGCGGTTGCAGGGGAAGGTGCTGGGTGTGGTGGGGTTGGAGGGCAGTGTGGAGCGAACAAGGGAGTCACGGAGAGAGTGGTCTCTCCGGAAAGCAGACAGGGGTGGGGATGGAAAAATGTCTTGGGTGGTGGGGTTCGGATAAGGTTACCTGAACAGCCAACATATTGATGAGCTGAAACAACTTATTTGCACTGTTTGCAGAGCTAATGTTGATGGAGCCTCTTGTGGTGCGATGGTAGTATCCCTACCCCTGGACTCGAAGGCCATAGGGCCATAAGACATAAGAGCAGAAATTAGGCCATTCAGCCCACCAAGTCTGCTCTGCCATTCAATCATGGCTGATTGAATGAAGGAGCAGATTCGTTGGGCTGAGTGGCCTGAGTTCGAGATCCACCTTCTCCAGAGGTGTGTAATGATATCTCTGAACAGGTTGATTTGAAAAATAGCTTAAATAATTTTTAAAAAGGAGTTTACTCATTATCCTTAAGCAGTGGTACAATAGAAACTTGAAGCATAAAGGGCAATAATTTTTCTCTTCATGTCTGTGCTAATCCCATTTGTTTATTTTCTCTTTATAGTTGTGTATCTTGCTCTGCCTCAAATACTTCTTTGCTTAAGAAATGCAATGTTTTCTATTTCCATTAAATCTTCTGCTAATTGGATTCTATGTTCGAGCAACCTTTTTATGTTATGAAATTTCACCAAACCATACCCCGTTAATGCCATTAACACATTGAGTACCAACTCATTAACTGAAGAAAATAGTCTGTCACTAAATTCTACTGGAACTCTTCAAAATTCTAGAAATCTCTATTAAATCTCCTCCTAATCTTCTTTACTCAAGTGGAAATATTTGTTGTATCTTGAGCGTCTCTTTATGACAATAATTTCCTATCACTGACATCAAAAGAGTCACCAGAGCTTTAATGCTTTTTTCTGTAATAAGGCAGATGCAAGGTTAAATCAGTTTGCCCCAGCATGCCAATATAATCTGTGACACATTGAGACAAACTGCTGTTCTGAATCAATTTCAGTTGTTCAGTCAGCTGTAATCTAGTGGTTCGGAGTACATTAGACTGGAGATAAACTGATATGCTGAGGAAACCTGCCTTAAATTCAACTGTTCAAGACTTCGACCAGCTTGGAATTCAGATGATGCTTTCTGCTCAAGGTAGCACCAGGTGGAATGCATCAAGCCCATGTGTTGAAAAGGTAGGTTCCTTTACATGCTTATTTGCTGCCGGACAATGGGGATCCCCAGTGGAGGCCTCTCTGTGCTGGATTTAATTTGACTTTGATTTGATTTTATTAATGACACATGTACCAAGGTACAGTGAAAAGTGTTGTTTCATGTGTTATCCAGACAAATCATTCCTTATTTGAGTGCATCAGGGCAATACAACAGAATGCAGAAAATAGCAAGCTGGAAGATCAACACCTCATTTTCTGCTTGGGGACCTCTTGCAGCCCTCCAGATTCAATATTGAGTTCAATAATTTTAAGGTCAAACTCTCCAATGATCCTGCCTCCTACCTCACACACCAGGTCTTGTTACCACACAGCCTGCCATTACAGACCCCCTGTTGTTAGTCACTAATAGTCCCCATTAACAACTATTCACTCTCCCAGTCTGATCATTAGCATCTCCTTTGTTGGTCCAACTGCACTCCTCTCTCTTTTGGCTCTATCCTATTGTTTACTTCCTACCCCACCCACCCCTCCTCTTTTTTCTGCATATAAACTGACGTTTTCCCAGCCACCATCAGTTCTGAGAAAGGGTCACTAGACCCGAAACATTAATTCTGTTTTCTCCTTCACAGATGCTGCCAGACCTGCTGAGCTTTTCCAGCAACTTGGTTTTTGTTCCTGATTCACAACATCTGTAGTTCTTTCAGTTTTTATTTCTGCAGAGTATAGTGTTGCAACAACAGAGATACTGCAGATAAAGATCAATTCTAATATATGAGCAGTCCATTCATTAGTCAGATAGCAGCAGGGAAGAACCTGTTCTTAAACATGTTGTAATGTGTTCTCAAACATCTGTATCTTCTACCCAATGGAAGAGGGTAGAAGAGAGTACAACTGACGTGGGCGGGGTCTTTAACTATGTGGCTTGCTTTCCTGAGGCAGTAGGAAGTATAGATAGAAGGTGACCCTTCCTCAGAACTGATGGTGGCTGGGAAAATGTTGGTTTACATGCAGAAAATAAGGAGGAAGGTGGGGTAGGGAGTAAACAACAGGCTAGAGCTCGAAGAGAGAGAAGACCAGTTGGATGGACAAAGGAGTTGATGATGATCTGGCTCAGAGGGTGAATAGTTGTTGATAGGGACTGTTAGTGATGAACAATAGGTAGTTTGTAATGGCAGACTATGTGATAATGTGTAATTGTCTATCCAACTGCTTTTCTCTCTCTTCGGGCTCTATCCTATCATTTACTCCCTACCCTGTCCCCATCCCTATTTTCTGCACATAAGCCAATGTTTTCCCAGCTACAATCAGTTCTGAGGAAGGGTCAGTGGACCTGAACTATTAACTCTGATTTTTTTTCTTCACAGATGCTGCCAAACCAGCAACTTCTGTTCATGTTATGGGGACCTGAGTTTGAATCCTGCAGGTAGTGGAATTTGGATTCAGTATAAATACCTGAAATTAAGAATCTACTGTATTTTTCTATGTTCTATGTTCTATGTTCTAACTGTGAAACAATGATCGATTGTCAGGCAAAACCCACGTCATTCACTCATGTCCTTCAGAGATGGAAATCTGCCATTCTCATCTGGCTTGGCATGCATGTGCCTCCAGATCCTACAGCAATGTGACTTGACTGTCAACACTCCTCTGAAATGGCCCAGCCATTGTTGCAAAGTCTCAAAGAAAGAAGTGAAATTGGATGTATTACCTGGCATTGTCCTAGGTCCTGAACAAGACAACAATAGAAACTGCCCTGTCAGCACTGCAAAGTCTTCCATACTCTCATCTGGGGGCGAATGCAACAATTGGGAGAGATTCACAGACTAGTAAAGCCACAGCCTGATATAGTCATTCTCATTGAATCATATCTTACAATGTCCCAGACACTATGATCACTATCCATGGATATGTCCTATCTCCCCAGCAGGACAGACCCAGTAGAGGTGGTGGCGCAGTGGTATTGAGTCGAGAGGGAGTTGCTCTGAGAGTCCTCACATTGAATCCAGACCCCATGAAGTCTCATGGCTTCAGATTAAACATGGACAAGGAAACCTCCTGCTGATTACCATGTACCATCATCCCTCAGCTGATGAATCAGTACTCCTCCATGACGAACAGCACTTGGAAGAAGCCACGAGGATGGCAAGGGTACAAAATGTACTTTGGTGGGGTTTTAAATTTCTATCACCAAGAGTGGCTTGTCAGCAGTAATACTGATCAAGCTGGCCAGGTCGTAAAGGACATAGCTGCTGGAGTAGGTCTGCAGCAGGTAGTGAAGGAACCAACATCAGAGATCAATAGAGTTGACCCTATCCTTTCCAGTCAACACATTTAAGACTCCACAAATATCCCTAAACATAATGATGGAAGAGCCCAAGACAAGGCTCAGGTATTTACAATTATATTTAGCCAAAAAGTACCAAGAGAATGATCCATTCAACCTCTTCCAATGGTCTCCAGTATCACAGATGCCAGTCTGCAGCCAATGGAATTCACTTTACATGATATCAAGAAATGGTTGCAGACACTGGATACTCCAATGGCTATGGGCCCTCGCAACATTCCAGCAATAGTTCTGCAGGCATGTTCCAGAACTTACTGATGATGCACTTCCAGTTACAACACTGCCATCTACCTGACAATGTGGAATGTTCCCCAGTAATATCTTGTACAGAAAATGTGGGACAAATCCAATCTGGCCGATTATCGTTCCATCAGTGCCCTTGATCATCAGTAAAGTGATAGAAAGTGTTATCAACAATACTCTCAAGCAGTACCTGCTCAGCAACAACCTGCTCAGTGATGCCCAGACTGGGTTCCACCAGGGCCACTCAGCTACTGACCTTATTACAGCCTTGGTTCAAGCATGGACAAAAGAGCAGAATTCTAGAGATGAGGTGAAGTGAGAGTAACACGGGCCAATTGTAGCATCAAGGAGCTCTCGCAAAACTGGAATCTATGAGCATCAGGAGGAAAGTTCTCTGTTGGTTGGAGACATACGTGGCACATGTGTTTGAGTGGTTGTGTTTGTTGGCATTCAGTCATTTCAGCTCCACAATATCTCTGCAGGATTGCCTCAGGATAGAGTACCCAATCATCCTCAACTGCTCCATCAATGACTTTCCCTCCATCATAAGCTCAGAAGTGGAGATGTTCGCTGATGATTGCACAATGTTCAGCACCATTCATGACGCCTCAGATAATGAAGTGGTCCGTATCCAAATGTGACATGATCTGGACAATATCCAGGTTTGGGCTGACAAGTGGCAAGTGACATTCACATCACACAAGTGGCCATGACCATCACCAGTAAAAACCAATATAACCACTGCCCTTGACATTCTATGGTATTACCATCACTGAATTCAACAATATCAACATCCCGGAGGTTATCATTGACCAGAAACTCAACTGGACTGCCACACAAACACAGTGACTACAAAACCAGTTAGAGGCTGGGAATACAGTGGCAAGTAACCCAACTCCTGACTCCCAAATTCTGTCCATCATCTACAAGGCACAAGTCAGGATTGTTACGGAATACTCCCCATTTGCCTGGTTGGTACAGCTCCAATAACATTCAAGAAGCTTGACACCATCCAGGGCAAAGCCACTTGAGTGGCACCACATCCATAAGCAACTTCTTTCTCCACCGCTGATGCTCAGTAGCAGCTGTGTGTATTATCTACAAGATGCACTGCAGAAATTCACCAAAGATCCTTAGGTAGCACCTTCCAAACCCATGACCACTTCCAACTGAAAAGACAAGAGCAGCAAATACATGATAACACCGCCATCTGCAAGTTCCCCTCCCAGCCAATGTCCATTGTGACTTGGACATAGATCGCCGCTCCTTCACTGTTGCTAGGTCAAAATCCTGGAATTACTTCCCTATAGGTATTGTGAGTCTACCGACAGGCATGGACTGCTGCAGTTCAAGAAGTCAGCTCACCACAACTTTCTTCAGGTCACCTAGGGACAGGCAGTAAATGCTGGCCTGCTGACGAGGTTCAGGTCCCATGAGTGGAAAAAAATATTTTTGTGTTAAAGAGGAAGCATAGAGTAAGAGGAGCAGTAGCAATGCAAATACACTACTTATTTTTAATAGAAAAGAATATTAAACTCACTTCAAATTTATGTGACTTCTCTGTTACCAAATGGGTACCACCAAGAAGGAAGTTTTCTTTTCAATTGGCTATTGTGTTAATGTTCAGGACTGAGAATAAATCTGTGCATTGCTATATTGCAAACAAAGCTTCCAGCTTTTCCTGAACAGTGATGATTTGAAGTTGGCTGTTCATCAGACTTTTCTGTGCCAGAAAATCTTGGAATTATTCAAAGCCCATTACATTTGCAAGTTTATGATACTTTTACAGCTGGACAACATTTAAGATAAGAATCTAATAAAGAACTTCATAAACTAAGATAAACCCAAGGTTGCATACTCTCTCCTGAAAGCTCAACTGTTGTTCACAGGTTGCTGAAGGTGATAGGACAGGTTAATAGAATGGTAATGAAGGGACACTTGTCTTTATCAGTCAAGATATAGGTTATACAGTAGGGGAGTGAGGTTGGAGCTGTACAGAACTTTGGTTAGGCGACACCTAGAGCACTATGTGCAGTTCTGGTCACCACATTATTGGAAGAATATGAGTTCACTGGACGAGGTGCAGAGTAAATTCACCAGGATGTTGCCTGGAATGGAGCATCTTAGCTATGAGGAGAGCTTTTGTGGTCCTCTGATGCTGCTTGGCCTGCTGTGTTCATCCAGCTCCACACCTTGTTATCTCAGATTCTCCAGCATCAGCAGCTCCTACCTACTCTTTCTTACAATTCTGCCTGCCAGCTTGTCAGCTCAGAATTAGCAAGCTGTTTCCATAGGGGTCAGTTGTTCTTCTGTATCGTTCAAATGATATCTTTTAATGTTTTTTTACCTTTTTTTAAATAAACTAACCCATGGGCTTAATTGACCCCATGAGAAATTGTTGAACTCTATGCTGAGTACAAGGGCTGCAGACTGCCCATTCTAAGTTAAGAGGGCAGTTCTTCAAACTTGTGTTGAGCTTTGTTGAAACATTGCTGTAGGCCAAGGACAGATGCCAATAAGATAACAAATTGACAAGTTAAATAAAAAGCCTGCCCTCAGAAGTTCAGACTCATGGTTGAGGCCTGAAAAGAGCTGTTTTGAAAAGTGATCACACTGTGTAGAGGAGACTGTATCAGCAAATACAATGTGCTAAGTTGGAAGGTTGCTAAACAGCTTTCCCCAGAAGGACTGTTTCTGGCATTGTGCACTGAGGAGGCAGGAGGTGATGGAAAAGCTAGTGTTACATTTCCTTTACTTTCATGGAAAGGTGCTGCAGTCAGGGGACTGTCTGTTGGGTGTGATTGAGAAATGGACCAGTATGCTGTGGAAAGAAAGATCCATTTGGGATGCTGTGAGGAGAGATGTAGCAAAGTTGTATTTGGTAGTGGAGTCACACTCAAAGTGGCAGAAATGGTGAAGGCTATCTGGTTGCATGTAGAAGGTGGAAATTGAAGATGAGTCAGACACCATAACGATGCCCTATGAACCACAATGAGGGAACAAAAGAGAGAATCCTAGGATGAGGCAAAAAAACAAGGCAACTCAGAAATGCTGGTAGGGAAGGTTGCCCTATTGGATCAGATGAGATGAAGGAACTGAAAGAGTGGAATCCTGAAATGAAAGTGTAGTCTTTGTGGCTGTAACATTTAATGGTCTTATAATGAATATTCACTGATAGCCTAGCCTGAGAAATAGATGCAGAGAACTCAAAGATAGACAGGAGCATGTTACAGATAGATCATGTGATGTTGAGAGAGCAGTGGCAATTGGAAGCAAAGTTGAATTTTTCGAATTGCACATGATAGCAGGAAGTGGCGCTGATACTGTCATCAATGTATGGAAGGAAGAGTTGAGGAAGGGAATTTGCAAAGGTCCGAAACAAGAAATCTTGCATTTAACCAACAAAGTGACAGGCAATAGACAATAGACAATAGGTGCTGGAGTAGGCCATTTGGCCCTTCGAGCCAGCACCACCATTCATTATAATCATGGCTGATCATCCACAATCAGTAACCTGTTCCTGCCTTATCCCCATAACCCTTGAATCCACCATCTTTAAGAGCTCTATACATCTCTTTCTTGAAAGTATCCAGAGAGTTGGCCTCCACTGCCTTCTGGGGCAGAGCATTCCATATATCCACCATTCTCTGGTGAAGAAGTTTTTCCTCAACCTTGTTCTAAATGGCCTACCCCTTATTTGTAAACTGTGTCCTCTGGTTCTGGACTCACTCATCAGCGGAAACATGCTTCCTGCCTCCAGAGTGTCCAATCCCTTAATAATCTTATACGCCTCAATAAGATCCCCTCTCATCCTTCTAAACTCAAGTGTATACAAGCCCAGTCGCTCCAATCTTTCAACATATGATAGTCCCGTCATTCCGGGAATTAACCTCGTGAACCTATGCTGCACTCCCTCAATAGCAAGAATGTCCTTCGTCAAAATGGAGACCAAAACTGCACACAATACTCCAGGTGCGGCCTCACCAGAGCCCTGTACAGCTGCAGAAGGACCTCTTTATTCCTATACTCAATTCCTCGTGTTATGAAGGCCAGCGTACTATTAGCTTTCTTCAGACCATACCCATAGCAACACCTTTGATTTGGAAACAGTGAGAGAAGTAAAAAGAAAGGTTGTTCAATGGGACGACAAGTTCCATCATGTGGACAAAGGTGGTGGTGAATAGAGAATGATTGGATGTCCATTTAAGAAAGAATGGGCAGAAATTCGTGGGGGATGGAGATACAGAGGACATAGTGCCTGGTGGTTATATTTGAATGAATCATTGCTTTCACTTTTCCTGCCTTGCATGCATAGAGGCTGAGATGCACAGGAACAGGAGTAGGCCATTTGGCCCTTTGAGCCTGCTTGACCATTCAATATGATCATGGCCATTCATCCAACCCAGTGCCCTATTCCTGCTTTCTTCCCATACCCTTTGATTCCTTTAAAACTAAGAACTATGTCTACATCTTTCATGGAAGTCTTCAGTATTTTGGCCTCAACAGTTTCCTGTCGCAGAAAATTCCACAGGCTCACCGCTCTGTCGATAAACAAATTTTTCCTCACCTTAATCCTAAAAGGCCTACTACTTATGCTTGGACTGTGACCCCTGCTTCTGGACTCACTGGCCATCAGGAACATCTTTCCTACATTTACCCTGACTAACCCTGTTAGAACGTGATAGGTTGCTCTGAGATCTCCCTTCATTCTTCTAAACTTCAGTGTAAAACTTCAGACTAAACTTTAGTCCTGACATGATCTAGTCTCTACTTGCATGTCAGTCCGGCCCTCCCTGGAATCAGTCTGGAAAACCTTGATTACACTTTCTCTATAGCCAGAATGTCTTTCTTCAAATAAGGAGAGCAAAACTGCAAGCAATGCTCCAGAGGTAGTCTTTCCAATGCCACATGCATTTGCAGCAAGACATCCCTACTCCTGTGCTCGAATCCTATCGCTATGAACGCCAACATACCATTTGCCTTCTTCATTGCTTTGCATCATTAAACTGCTTCCTGCCTTGAATACTGCCAGCCTCTTATGCCAACACCAACCATGACTTCTTGGTTTTCTCAACCAGTTTCTTCCTTCTGTTGCTAGGGAACGGTATCTACCTCCGGGTCCTCATAGTAGCACATTGAGGAAGGTGTCCATGTAGCCGCCTGCAATCTTTGACTGTTAATCTTCCATTGCAAAATTCCCTTCTCTTAGCTATGGGCCTCACACGCTCCTCTGAGCAAGACAGCACATTAAAATTCATCCTAAATCCTGCACGGCCTGCTGGTCAACCAGATTGAATCCCTGGCATATGTTTCAACTGTGAAAATTTCCATGCCAGCAGCATGAATTTGTAAGACACACGGAATGGATTAGGCTGTATTTTTAAGACTTAGATATGTTAAACTAGGTGTCATGTTAAAACCAAATTGAGGGAGTTGCTCAAACAGAGAAGATAATTTCACCTTCACTTACTTGCTATAATCAGATTGGCCACTGGTTTCACCACCCACTGAATCTTACATTCCATCAATCTTCTGACCGCAGATCGACTCTCATCGCCAATTTTTCTTTTCTCTGCATGCATGAAATGCCTTGTTTCCACTCAGTATTTTGGCTGCTGAAATCCACATCCATTTCTTTGCGATTTCTAAAATTGACTATTCCAATATACTCCTGGCTCACATCCCATTTTTCACGCTGTAGAAATTTGAACTAATTCATAACTATCCACATCTTAACTCATGCCAAATTCCATTCGCCAATGATTCCTGTGTTCACTGACATAGCTTTGATTTTGCAAAGCTTTGATTTTAAAATTCTCAACCTTGTTTTCGGTTCTTTCCAAAATGCCACCAGTACCTATCTATCGATTTCCTACAGCTCTCCAAAATATTTTCTGTCTTCCCTTCCCGACCTCATGCAAATTGTCATTTTCATTAGGTGACTATGTCTTCAGCTGCTGAGGACTGTAGTTCTGAAAGTTGCTCCATCAACCACTCTGGATCATGTCCACTCTCTCTCCTCCTTTCAGATAATACTCAAACCCTATCTCCTTGACTTAATATTGAGTTCAGTACCTTCAGATTGTGAACCCACTCCCATTTGTTCCCTTTCTTTTAGCTTTACTTGTTTCATTCTCTGTCCCAATGTACTCTCTCCCCTCCACCAACTGCCTGTTCTTTCCTGTTTGGCAGTTAGACACACCATTGTTCTGCCATTCCTACATTCGCACCATCAGCATTCTCTTCCTGATTCCACCAGCACCCCACTCTCCTGTCCCACAACTGCATAAATGGTGTCCCTTCCACACTTCATGTCAGTCCTAGGTGGATCGGCCATGCTAAATTGCGTAGTGTTCAGAGGTGTGTGGGTTATAGGGGGATGGGTCTGGGTGGGATGCTTCAAGCGGCTGTGTGGACTTGTTTGTCCAAAGGGCCTGTTTCCACACTGTAGGGAATCTAATCTCATGAAGAGTCGTCCAGACTCGAAACGTTAGCTTGCTTTCTCTTCAAGAATGCTGCCTGATCTACTGTGATTCCCAGCATTTTTTGTTCTCATTGACCAAGCTTTAGTCATCTGTCTAATGTGACTTGCTGTTAAATTTTGTTTGATAGTGCTTTTGCAAAGTGCTTTGAGATGTATATCTATGTCAGAAGTGCTATGCATTTGCAAATTCTATTTTTTGAGCCAAATGATCCAACTAATTTGATTGTATCAATTTCCTGATGGATAGTCCATTTTTCTTTAAACTAACCTGAAAACATGATGGAACTATGTCAACAAGCTACCTCCAGAATTTTGCTGATGTGCAATCTGTGCATTTTTGGGCATTTCTATTTATAAAAAGAAATCATAGGTGGTTAGTTAGCTCAAATGGCTGGTTTGCAATGCAGGGTGATGCTAATGATGCTAATGGTTTGGGTTCAATTCCTGCTCTGGCTGAGGTTACGATGTAGGAGTCTCCTCCTCAGGCTCTCCCTCTGCCGGCGGTGACCCTCAGGTTAAGCTGGCACCAGTTGCTTCTCTCTAATGAGACAGTGCGACTATGGTGACAATAAATGCAAGGTACATTTATATAGCTGCTTCAAATTAGAAAAACACATGCAAGAATTAAAGTGCAAAACAGCAGATGCTACAGTTGTACCAACATCAAGCATGCTATTCACGTGGGAAAATTGGTTTCTGGTTTACAAGCCACTTACCAATACATACCAGTGAAAACTGGCAAGGCAGACTGTAACAGTCATTTTATTTCAAGGACATACATATTTAGTCACATTGCAGTTGATTAACACCACATTTGGGGAACCACCTAGAATTAATTGAATTAAGATCTTGCTCTTGGTCTTGCTTCTGGGATGGGATATACTCAAGCTATTGGTATGTCTAATTCTTTTGATTTTCCACTGCTTCTAGACAAGCAGCAGCAACTCAGTTCATCATGTGGTTTTTCAAATTGTGTGTGTGTGTGTGTGTGTGTGTGTGTGTGTCTGTGTGTGTGTGTGTGTGTGTGTGTGTGTGTGTGTGTGTGTGTGTGTGAGAATGCGCACGTGTGCGTGGATGTGTTTGTATTGGCAAGATTCGGAGAATCACATAATTCATTGCAAAATGGAACAATTGTGCAACTACTTGCTGTTCAAATAGCCATATGCCTGAACAATTGTTCAGTGGGTTGTACACAACTGTTGAAAATGTAATAAAAACATACAATTCATAAATTTGTCTGATTTATGGAAATATAATTATCATTCTTATAATTAAGGGTACTTATTTATTCATTTTTAATCTTTCCTTTACATTTTTATATCAAAGACGAATCATATACTCAGGACTTTACATATGCCTGTTTTAAGTTCCAAATAGTTCTCTGTTTTTGCAACCTGTATATATTTTTCTCCACTCTATTTCATATGCATTTTGTCTAATTAGGAAACTCGTGCCCCTTAACTGACAATTCTGCTGCTAAAGATGTCATCCTGTAGCTCAGGTTCCAAGTTGGCAAAATCGTCAATAGTAGTACACAACATATTGTGTGCTTCAGTTTGCTGCCAATCCACAGTGTATTTGACCAAATGTTTACATTTTAAAATGCAGGGGTGTCTAGGCTGCAAAAAATGTCACCAGTTCTTGTGCTATCTCCACTCGGCTAAACACAGGAATAAACACCCTAGGTTTGAATTTTCTCCCCTCCCATCACCATCCGCCCCTCACCCATATCACCACCGCCCCCCAGCCCCTCCTCCCAACCATTCTCCTGTGCAAAACACAAACATTCCAGTATTCATATCCAGGACAAGTGTAAAGATGGTCTGCAACCTCAGGGAAGTTGTTAATCTATTCCTGCTTGAGTTGTAGCTAACATCACAGCTCATTGGAAGGGGGTTTACTCCATTGAGAATATAATAGAGACCAACAAACAATCCAATTCATCACTGATTTTTGGACACAAAATGGAACACAGTTATTACCTGAAGACAAGCACCGCTAAAATTCAGACTTCAAAAGTATATAAAACACCATCCTGAAAAAAGGCATTCTGCGTTTGATTTGTAGTAAAAGTGATTTCTGAACAAGCTGCTCAATTAATGGCATTTATCTTTCTGTGCTCCCTTTATCCATTTGTTTCAAGGACCAACAATGTGTTAAATTTGCACTGCCCTTCAACTGAATTTGATTTACGCTTCTCTGGCTTGAGATGAGAATTATCCAGTAAGCATGGAGTGCCGAAGACCTACTCAAACAGTGAGCGCTGTTTTGGCCAAAAGTGAAAACGGGCCCAAAAGAAGTATAGTACTATAAGACTTCCTGTTTTTAGAAATGAATGTAACACACAATGTTGGTCCTAATTGTTGATCACTATAATTTGAACTTGCATAAACATCTTGAGTGCACGCAAATGTTGTTTAAACAAAACATTTCCAGGAGGAGATAGGAAGAACTGAAAATGCTGGAATCAGAGATAACACAGTGTGGAGCTGGAGGGACACAGCAGGCCAGGCTGCATCAGAGGAGTAGGAAAGTTGATGTTTCGGGTCGGAAACCTTCTTCACGATTAAAAGGGGGAAAAGGAGCTAGGAAACAAATAGAGAGAGAAGGGGTGGGGCTGGAAAAGGTAGGTGGGATGGGGATAGGTGAGTGCAGGCAGGGAGTGGTGGGGATTAGTCAGTGAGTTAGGAGGAGCGGACAGGTGGTAGAGAAGATGGATGGGTTGTATCAGGTCAAGGAGGCAGAGATGAGAGGGAGGGTTGGTTATGGGATAAGGCTGGGAGTGGCGAGATTTTAAAACTGATGAATTCCATGTTTAGGCCATCGGGTTGTAGGATCCCAAGGCGGAATATGTGGTGCTGCTCCTCCAGTTTGCGGGTGGTGTCATTGTGGTACTGGAGGAGGCCCAGGATGGGCATGTCACCCGTGGAGTGGGAGGGGGGAGTTAAAATGGTTGGTGACTGCAAGGTGTCATTTGTTGTGTACAGAGCGCAGATGGTCCACAAAACGGTCCCTGAGACTGTGCTCAGTCTCACCGATGTAGAGGCCGTATTGGGAGAAGTGGATACTGTCGACCAAGTTGATGGATATGTGGGTGAACCTCTGTCTAATGTGGAAGGTTTGTTTTGAACCTTGGTCGGAGGTGAGGGGGGAGGTGTAGGGGCAGGTGGAGCACTTCCTGAGGTGGCAGGGAAAGGTGCCGGGGGTGGCGGGGATGTTGGGGAGTGTGGAGCTGGCAAGGCAGTTGTGGAGAGCACAGTCCCTATGAAAGGGAGATAGAGGTGGGGAGAGTAATATCTCTTTAGCCGTGGGGTCGGATTGAAGGAGGCAGAAGTAGTGAAGAATGATAGATAACAAAGTGTGGAGCTGGATGAACACAGCAGGCCAAGCAGCATCTCAGGATCACAAAAGCTGACGTTTTGGGCCTAGACCCTTCATCAGAGAGGGGGATAGGGAGAGGGAACTGGAATAAATAGGGAGAGAGGGGGAGGTGGACCGAAGATGGAGAGAATAGAAGATAGGTAGACAGGAGAGTATAGGTGAGGAGGTAGGGAGGGGATAGGTCAGCCCAGGGAAGATGGACAGGTCAAGGAGGCGGGATGAGGTGGTAGGTAGGAAATGGAGGCGCGGCTTGAGGTGGGAGTAAGGGATGGGTGAGAGGAAGAACAGGTTAGGGAAGCGGAGACAGGCTGGGCTGGTTTTGGGATGCAGTGGAGGGAGGGGACAAGCTGGGCTGGTTTTGTGATGCAGTGGGGGGAGGGGAAGAACTCGGCTGGTTTTGGGATGCAGTGGGGGAAGGGGAGGTGATATGCTGGATGCGGAGGTTGATGTGGTGATATGTGAGGACAAGAGAGATTCTGTCTTTATTTTTGTTGGGGAGAGGGGTGTGAGAAATGCATTATGAGGAATGCAAGAGATGCAGTCAAAGGCATTTTAGATCACTGGAGGGGGAGCATTAGGGTCCTCAAAATTGGAGGACATCTGGGATGTTCAGGAGCGGAATGCCCCATCTTGGAAGCAGATGCGGTTGAGGCAGAGGTACTGGGCTATGGGATCACATTCTTGCAGGAGAATGGATGAAAGGAGGTGTATTCCAGTTGATGTAGCAGAGGGAGAGGTGAGAGATGGTGCAGTCCCAAGAGGGACTGTTCCCTGTATCCTATGAAGAGGCAGGCATAGCCTAGACCCATACGCGTGCCCGTGGCCACCCCTTTACTCTGTAGGAAGTGGGAGGAGTTAAGGGAGAAGTTGTTATGGGTAAAGATGAGTTCTGTTAAGTGAATGAGGGTGTCGATTGTGGGGACTGGTTGGGCCTGTGGGAGAGGGCAAAGCAGAGGGCTTTTGGGCCATCTGTGGAGGGGATACATGTGTACAGGGATTGGATGTCCACAGTGAAGATGTGGTGTTGAGGTTGGAATTGGTAGTCTTGGAGGAGGTGGAGGGCGTGGTTGGTGACCCAGACCGGGGTGGGGGTGGGTTGGTGGTTGCAGAAAGCCAAGTCAAGGTAGGCAGGGCTAAGTTCTGTGGGATAGAAGCAGGCAGAGACAGCGGGGTCAATCAGGTTTGTGGATTCTGGGAAGGAGATAGAAACGGACGGTGTGGGGTTGGGCCGGGAGGCTGTGGGTGAAGGTCACCTGAGGTGATGAGGTTGTGAATGGTTTGAGAGACGATGGTTTGGTGGTCAGGGATGGGGTCATGATCGAGAGGGCAGGAGGAGTAGGTGCCACAGAGTTGGTGCCTGCCCAGGTCAGTGCACCATACCATTACTGCACCACTTTATCTGTGGGTTGGAGAGGAAGGAATTGCAGGATGGAAAAGCAGGACTTACAAACTTTTCACTGCACTCATTCAAATGCTCATGACGACAAAGGCTATGGTATTCTAAGGTGTGTAGTGGGCTAGAGTTGCATGGCATTCATGCTTTTTAGATGACGTCATCAAGGGATTACCAGAATGGATTTTGCTAGATTGCTGATGAAGTCTGAACAAAGTATCCTGAAAGTTTCACAAAGTGTTTCAGAGACCCTCCTCAGAGCTCCTATCGCAAGTGAACATGAAATGGCAAATGTCCCTTAAAGGAGAACTTGAAATCCTCAGAACCTTCTTAAGTAAAGCCTTCATTCACTCAATAACAGGTTGTTGTGAGGAAACTAAAAAAAGATTTGCATTTGTGATTACCTATTATGATCGATGAAGCCAAATAAATACTCCTGAAACCTGGTCCTCACAGTCCTGTAGGAAAGAGTGGCCGATTTCTAAAGAGAAAGCCCCCACAAACAGCAATGTGATCGCAACAAGAACTTTTTTCTCCATGATGTTCATTGGAGGAAAAGTATGAACTAGGACGGTTTCCAGAGGTCATCAACTACATCCACATGTGGCCTTCAGATCCATTTCAAAGGGAGAGGTGTAGTAACTACAAGGAAAGTGGTGTTGAGGAGTGTCAGATCAGCCATGATGTTATTTGATGGCAGAGGAGACTCAATAGGCTGAATGGCCTATTAATGCTTCTATATCATTTGGCATTGTGATACAGGCCAGAGAAGCTTCAAATGTACAATGATCTGTTTTATCATTCCAAATCTGCCTATAAAGCATTCATCAATTTTATGGCCATGGATTTGGAGGCTGCACTGGTTGGGGAGGAGAGGGGATGCTGGTGAAACACTATGAGGAGAAAGAAGAATGTGAGGTGGAGGAAAAGGAGGCAGGAAGCAGGCACCTTGGATTTGTTTAACCAAATGCAGAGTGGAAGAGTAGATAACAGGGCTCCAATTAAAAACATCCACATTTTAACATGGAGTTGCCATTCTGTAATATCCAGTCCATATCTGACTGAGAAGCATAACATCTCCTTGGCCAACGTCAGGTAACAAAATAAAGAACAAAATCTTCACAAAACGCCTTAAAGCAACAACATAAACAATTATACAAAGAGAAGTGACATATTCACTTTTGTGCAATCCTTCAAAAGCTGTTTTGTGTGGACATTTGCCTAAGTGCTCCTAAACTGTGTCACTTTTATGATTAAAGCATAATTAGTAAAAATTTGATGGCTATCAGTCAGGGGATATACTGTCGGCAAAAGAAATGCCATCCAACAGCTCTGGGCCCAGAGGCCTTACTTCAGATTACATCTCTTCAACCTGGCCAGCAACAGAATTGGACCAAGCACTCCACTTGATTAGCACCATATCCAAAATCATCTACTCGATCCATCTCCAACACTCATCAGCTACAGCGTGTACCATCAACAAGATGCACTGTAGACCTTCACCAAAGCTCATAGACAGCACTTCCCACGACCACTACTATCTGGAAAAGGGCAGCAGATACATGGGAACCTGTAGGTTCCTCTCCAAATCATTCACAATCCTGACTTGGAAATATATCACTGATCCTTCAAAGTCATCGGCATTCCCTGCTTAACAGCATTGTGGGGCAGTCTAGAGCACATGATCTGCAGTGGTTTAAGAAGCAGCTCGCCACCACCTTCCCAAGGCCAACAATGGACAGGCAATAAGTATTGGTTCAGCCAGTGGCACCGATGTCCCATGATTGAGTATCAAAACAAATAGGTTGAGCTGGCTGTCTGGGAGAAAACAGCAAGGGCAGTGGCTAAGAGACAAAAATGAGAAAGCAAAAATTATTATACTGAGAGAGGACAATGGATTATTTCTCCAAAATGCCACAGTGATTACCACAGTATGTTGGAGGACATATTGCTGAACAACTGGAAGAGTGCAAATGGCTTTTGACCACTGAGATCCTCAGCATGTTGGGAGCAGTCTGAATCATCAGGACTCCAAAGGACACTACATGTGTTAGAAATATATTTGTTGGAGTTTAGAGGAGTGAGGGGGGATTCTGATAGAAACCTATGAAGTTATAACAGGGTTAGACAGGGTAAATGCAGGAAGGGAGTCCAGAACCAGGGTTCACAGCCTTAGGATATGGGGTAAAGCAGTTGGGACTGAGATGAGGAGAAATGTCGTCACCTAAGGAGTGGTGAGCTTGTGGAATTCTCTGCCACAGAAAGCAGTTGAGGACAAAATAAGGAGTTAGCTATAATTGTTAGGGCTAAAGAAATCAAAAGATACGGGGTGAAACTGGAAACAAAGTACAGAGTTAAAGCAACAACTATGATCATCTTAAATGTTGGGGCAGTCTCAAAGGATCGAATGGCCCAATTCTGTTGCTGTTTTCTATATTTCTGTGCTTCCCACAACAATGTCATGATCTTCAGAGATATTCTGTCTGGACTGCACTGGAAAATGTGATATTGGCCACCAGACTCTTGGACAATACCTTTATGGATTTGGTTATCACTTGACAACACTGGGGTCCAAGCTTTGTACAATGTCCTGGTCCGTGTTGCAGGTAGAGTATTCTGTGCTCCTTGAAAGAGACTTTATACTCACTCATAGTTCTTCCAATGTACATAACACTCAATACTTTTTTCTTTATTCATTTATAGGATAAGGGCATTGCTGGCTGGGCAGCATTTATTGCACATTCCTAATTGCCCAGAGGACGGTTCAGAGTCAACCACAGTGCTGTGGGTCTGGAATCACATGTAGGCCAGATCAGGTAGGGATGGAGGTTTCCTTTCCCCAAGGACGTTAGTAAATCTCTTGAATCTTGTTCTATAGACATGGCAGTTGTGTCAAAAAAAAGGCCCACAAGGATAGCCAAGATGAGTCAGTGCACTTTATGAGATTCTTGATTGTATATATTTTATTGAATTTAAATTCCACTACTGCCGTTGTAGAATTTGAACCCAGATCCCCAGAACATTATCTGGATCAACAGTCCGGCAATAACACCACTAGACCATCAGCACCCCTTTTCAGCATGCAGCATCATCAGTCTTCTCCTGTACACCATCTCACTGATTCCCCTCTAACGGAATACTTCCATGGTGTTATCCTCCAGAGAGCTGGGACACAAGTCACTCTTTCCTGTAACCTGGCAGCGGCCAACTCCTGCACAGTGACTTACTATGTGCTGATTCCAACTCTAAACTATCCTGTCACATTCAGGCAGTTTGGAGCTGCTGCCTGGCATTGTCAGGCACTTCCTCATCACTATTGTTTTTACTATTCCTGTTCGCTCCTATGAGGATGTCTAGGCTGTAGTTCTTGGACATCTAAAAGTACAAAAGTAGAACGTAAGGTGGAGAAAATAGCAGGAGGTAAAGGGCTACACCATCTGCAGTTTCCAACTCATGCCATATCTAAATATGAGGGATAGGAGATCATTGGGAAGATGCGCAAAGTAGTCATCATGATATGCCCTGCATGTAAGATTCCACAAATGATGCAGGAGACCATCACCATAAATGTCCACGCAAAGAATGAGCTTTTGCCAGCACCTCAACTGTTCTCAGAGTCTCCTTGATGTTAAAGGGGCATCTCCTGCAAGTGAAAGTAAATGATTGCCTGGCACCATGCTCGGGTGATACTCCTGCCAAATCTGAGTAGCTGGCGGAATGTACAGGCAGTGAGAGGTGGGTGTGAAGTTGGCACCATGGGTAGGTGTGTGTGGGTGAGGTAGCAGTGAGTATTGACTGCAAGTGAGAGCTGCTGGATGAATAACAGTGGGTTCTGCATTGAGCAGCCTTCACATTTAGTGGAGAGGTGGGTCTAAGAGAAGATGTGAAGATGCATGTACTCATCTTGGTCAACTATTTGGGGCCTCTTCCTTCTTTATTTGACACAACTGCCTTGGCTTTAGCACAAGATTCAAGAGATTTACCTCCCTAGGCACCCAGCTTCCATGAAAGCTTCATATGAATATGTGAACAAGGAATAAAAAGTTGCCACTTGACACTCATGCCTGTTCATCCTGCCATCTGCCTTCACTAATCTCGTACTTGGTCTTAGAGTCATACTCATAGAGTCATACAGCATGGAAGCAGACCCTTCGGTCCAACCAGTCCATCCCGACCATATTCCCAAACTAAACTAATCCGCCTGCCAGTGCTTGGCCCATAACTCTCCAAACATTTCTTATTAATGTACTTATAAGTGTCTTTTAAATGATGTAATTGTACTCGCATCCACCACTTCCTCAGAAAGTTCATTCCACATGCGAGCCACCGTCTGTGTAAAAAAAAAACCCTCACGTCTTTTTCAAATCACTCTCCCATCACCTTAAGAGTATGTCCCTAGACTTGAAATCCACCATTCTCGGGAAAACACATCTTACATATCTATACTCTAAATGATTTTGTAAACCCGTATAAGGTCACCTGTCAACATCCTACACTCCAGTAAAAAATGTTTCAGTTTATCCAGCCCTTCTTTATAACTCAAAACTTCCATACCTGGCAACATCCTGGTAAATCTCCTTTGAACTCTCTCTAGCTTAATAATATCACTCCTATAACAGAGTGACCCAGAGCTGGACACACTACTTCAGAAGAGGCTCTTGTACATATCTTGTACAAACTCAACACAACTTCTCAAATCCTATACTCAAAGGACTGAGAAATGTATGCAAGCATCCTTCTCCTAGATTCCTCCTATGTGATAAATGCATCCAAGGAGGCATCGTTGAATCCAGGAGCCCTCTGCATTATCCACTGCACCATTTTCCTGAAGCTTCAATCTTACATAAACCACTTCCCTTTAACTATCAGACTACCTTCAGGAAGAGCAAGTTCATTAGAGTATGTGGTGTTTGCATTAGGCTGTTCGGACATCTGCCAAATGCAGAGGCAGTTGGCAGCAGGAAGAAGAACCAAATAGTGTTGATCCATTCAGCAACAAGTTACAATTGTGCAGATGAGGTTGGACAACCAGATATACATTCCCCCAACCCCGCACGGACTGTTTCTATCTCCTTCCCAAAATCCACAAACCTGCCTGCACCGGTCGACCCATTGTCTCAGCCTGTTCCTGCCCGACCGAACTCATCTCCACCTATCTGGACTCCATTTTCTCCCCTTTAGCCCAGGAACTCCCTACCTACGTCCGTGACACCACCCACGCCCTCCACCTCCTCCAGGACTTCCAATTCCCTGGCCCCTAACACCTCATTTTCACCATGGACGTCCAGTCCCTATACACCTGTATTCCTCATGCAGATGGCCTCAAGGCCCTCCGCTTCTTCCTGTCCCGCAGGCCCGACCAGTCCCCCTCCACCGACACCCTCATCTGCCTAGCCGAACATGTCCTCACCCTCAACAACTTGTCTTTCGATTCCTCCCACTTCCTACAGACCAAGGGGGTGGCCATGGGCACCTGCATGGGCCCAAGTTATGCCTGCTTCTTTGTAGGTCACGTGAAACAGTCCCCCTTCCGCAACTACACAGGCCCCAAACCCCACCTCTTCCTCCGTTACATTGATGACTGTATCAGCGCCACCTCTTGCTCCCCAGAGGAACTCGAACAGTTCATCCACTTCACCAACAACTTCCACCCCAACCTCAAGTTCACCTGGGCCATCTCCAACACATCCCTCACTTTCCTGGACCTCTCAGTCACCATTTCAGGCAACCAGCTTGTAACTGATGTCCATTTCAAGGCCACCGACTCCCACAGCTACCTAGAATACACCTCCTCCCACCCACCCTCCTGCAAAAATTCCATCCCCTATTCCCAATTCCTCCACCTCTGCCGCATCTGCTCCCAGGATGAGGCATTCCAATCCCGCACATCCCAGATGTCCAAGTTCTTCAAGGACTGCAACTTTCCCCCCACAGTGGTCGAGAACGCCCTTGACCGTGTCTCCCGCATTTCCCGCAACACATCCCTCACATCCTGCCCCCGCCACAACCGCCCTAAGAGGATCCCCCTCGTTCTCACACACCACCCCACCAACCTCCGGATACAACGCAACATCCTCCAACACTTCCGCCATCTACAATTCGACGCCACCACCCAAGACATTTTTTCCATCCCCACCTTGTCTGCCTTCTGGAGAGACAACTCTCTCCGTGACTCTCTTGTTCGCTCCACACTGCCCTCCAACCCCACCACACCCAGCACCTACCGCCCGAAAGCCGCAGAAGTGCTACACTTGCCCCCACACCTCCTCCCTTACCCCCATCCCAGGCCCCAAGATGACTTTCCACATTAAGCAGAGGTTCACCTGCACATCTGCCAATGTAGTATACTATATCCACTGTACCCGGTGTGGCTTCCTCTACATTGGGGAAACCAAGCGGAGGCTTGGGGACCGCTTTGCAGAACACTTCCGCTCAGTTCGCAATAAACAACTGCACCTCCCAGTCGCAAACCATTTCCACTCCCCCTCCCATTCTTTAGATGACAAGTCCATCATGGGCCTCCTGCAGTGCCACAATGATGCCACCCGAAGGTTGCAGGAACAGCAACTCATATTCCGCTTGGGAACCCTGCAGCCCAATGGTATCAATGTGGACTTCACCAGCTTCAAAATCTCCCCTTCCCCCACCGCATCCCAAAACCAGCCCAGTTCGTCCCCTCCCCCCACTGCATCACACAACCAGCCCAGCTCATTCAGTCCCCCACTGCATCCCAAAATCAGCCCAGCCTGTCTCTGCCTCCCTAACCTGTTCTTCCTCACATCCATCCCTTCCTCCCACCTCAAGCCACACCTCCATTTCCTACCTACTAACCTCATCCCACCTCCTTGACCTGTCCGTCTTCCCTGGACTGACCTATCCCCTCCCTACCTCCCCACCTATACTCTCTCCACCTATCTTCTTTTCTGTCCATCTTCGGTCGCCTCCTCCTCTCTCCCCATTTATTCCAGAACCCTCTCCCCAACCCCCTCTCTGATGGAGGGTCTAGGCCCGAAAAGTCAGCTTTTGTGTTCCTAAGATGCTGCTTGGCCTGCTGTGTTCATCCAGCTCCACACTTTGTTATCTTGGATTCTCCAGTATCTGCAGTTCCCACGATCTCTGATACATTCTGCCTACTTAGTTTGGAACCAAAGCAAGCAATGGTGTAATTATAATGTCATTGGACCAATAATCCAGAACTCAAGGCTTTTGGAATATGCATTTGAATCCCTACATGGCATTTGGTGAAATTTGAATTCAATTGGAATTGGAATTTAAGCTGGCCCAATGATGACTGTCGATTGTTGTAAAAGTCCACCTTATTCACTATTAAGGAAGGGAAACTGCCAACCTGACCTGGTCTGGCCTACATATGACTCCAGACCCACAACAATGTGGTTGACTCTAAGCTACGCTTTGGAATGGCCCTAGAAAGCTATTCAAATCAAAACATAACTAGGGGCAGGCAATAGAAACTGTGGATGCTGTAAATCATAACAACATCAAAGTTGCTGGAAAAGTTCAGCAGATCTGGCAGTATCTGTGAAGGAGAAAATAGAGTTAAATTCGTGGGTCCGGCAACTCTTCCTCAGGCAATAAATGCTAGTTCAACCAATGATACTCACATCTCATGAACAAAAAGAAACAAAGGTTCACCACAAACTGTGATCCCCACAGAGGAAATTTGGGGCAAACCAATACCTAGGCCTTTTATTTCTCACAGAGGCAACAAACTGTTAATGTACTAGAGGACACAGAAGCATAAATTATAAAGAATAATTGGCAGTCGAGTGGGATTAAGCATGGACAATGCAACCTTTTAAATGATTCAGATCAATAGTTGATGATTTAATCAACTTTAAATGCATTCCTTGACATTTTGCTTTCACACATTCGTTGCAAAATTCAGCTCTGTTGTGCCTTAGATACCATCTAAGCACAAACAATTTCCAGCATGGACTGTGCCTGAAGCCATAGTTCGGAATTTGAGAATGTGGCCCAGAGGTATGTTGAAAAAACAAATCATGATGTTCGTGTGCAATACTGATTTGACATCAGAAATATCATTTCCAACCTCAACACTTAACATGTTGAAGGAGGGTTGTGATAACACTGGAGAAGCTACAGAAGAGATTGACCAGAATTTTGGCTTGGCTGGAGAGTTCCAGTTATGAAGAGAGATCAAGAGGGGTGCATGATTGAAATGTCTAAAATTATGATGGGCTTCGATACGATAGACATAAAGAAACTTTTCCCCTCGATGGAGGAATCAATGACCAAAGGGCATAGATTTAAGGAAAGAAAGAGAAGCTTTAGAGGAGTTGTGAGGAAAAACCTTAATACCCACAGGCAGTAGGAATCTTGAACTCACTGTCTGTGAGCATAGTGGAGGTGGAACCCTGTTGAAAGCATGTCCAGGTACATAAAATGAAAAGGCATTTTCAATGAATAAGTGCTTTAGAGGACTGGCCAAAGATGATTTGGAGGTACCAGTCACATTTAAGAAGTTTTTAGATGTTCATTTGGGATGACAAGGCATACAAACTATGGGGCAAGTTTGAAAAATGGGACTAGAATAGTTAGGTGGATGTTTTTGACTGGTGCAGACATGATGGACTGAATGGTCTTTTTTAACGTTATAGATTTCTATGACCCTATGACTCCAGCGAACTGACTGACTCACATACACAATGGTCCCATCTAGGACAACAGGTAGTAAGACTCCAACACTGGACCTTGTAGTTTCTTTTGGTCCACACCAATGTCCTGCTCTAAAGAGCTCTGTTGAAATGTACTTTGCAATATCTTTTTTTACTGGCTCCCTTTTTTATTTCCCAGCTGATGCTGTGATCTTTCTACAGTCTGGTGGGGGATTTTCCCGGGAGGTGAAAAATGTGTTCGCTCAGGCTCAGTCATAGTTCTGTTACAACTTCCCATAGGCACCTCTGACCAGGTCAAAAATTACATGGCACCAGGTTATAGTCTGACAGGTTTATTTGAAAACACAAGCTTTCAGAGTCTCGCTCCTTCTTACCATGTCTTCAAATAAATCTGTCGGACTATATCCTGGTGTTGTGTGATTTTTGACCTTGTCTGCCCCAGTCCAACACTGGCACCTCCAAATCATCTCTGATCAGTCCTCTGAAGCACTTCCTCATTGAAACTGTCTTTTCATTTTATGTAGCTGGACATGCATTCAACAGGGGAGGCAACAGCCAAGTGGTATTATTGCTGGATTGTAAATCCAGAGACCCAGATAAAGTTCTGGGGATGGTTCGAATCCCATCAAAGCAGATGGTGGAATTTGAATTCAATAAAATATATTTGGAATTAAGAGTCTAATGATGACCATGAATCCATTGTTAATTGCATGGAAAACCCATCTGGTTCACTAATGTCCTTTAAATACCTGGTCTGGTCTACATGTGACTCCAGACTCACAGCAATGTGGTTGTCTCTGAACTGCCCTCTGGGCAATTAGGGATGGGCAATAAATGCTGGCCTAGCCAATGATGCCCTCATCCCATGAATGAATCAAGAAAAATGTAGGAAGGAGTGCGTTATCAGCACCAATTAAGGGGATAATCGCAACTTTCAGATTAGCTGCAATTTGATCACTGTTGTCTATTGTGGTGGTGTATAAGTGTTTGGAGATTTATACTGGCACTGAACATTAGCAAAGCTTCTGGGGAATAGTGTAATATGTGATGAAGCCTTTGGCTCTCCTTCTAAGGTTTTTGCACAGGCAACTTGTTCCTCGTCATGAGTGCAATAGTTGCAGTCTTCCTTGGTTTGCAATATGACAGCAAGATTGAACAGAGACAAGGTATTCAAAATGGGAGGACCAGGAGAAGAGCTCTCACCAGGTAGTTCTATCCTTCAGGGATTCAGTTAGTAATTCTCATTTCTCATCCTAAACACACAATCATTGAATCACAAAATCATTAAGGTGCAGAAGGAGACTATTCATCCCGTAATACCTGTACTGACTTTCTGAATGAGCATTATGACTAAGTGGCTTTCTCCTGATTATTCCCCATAACTCTAAATATTGTTTCAAATCAATAGCCATCTAATGCCCCTTTGAATGCCTCAACTGAGTTTCAACCACACATCCAGATATTTCAGACCCTAACTACTTGCAGTGTGAAAAACATTTTTCTGAAGTCACATTTGCAGCTTTTGAAAATTATCTTTTTTTTTCACCCCTTTATTTCTGTTCTTGATCATTTTATGAGAAGGAACTGGTTCTTCCTGTCTACTCTCCCTAACCGCAACTTTGATATGGAAAACACCTGGCAATCCTCTTCTTCGAAAAGTAAGCTAATTCCTGTAATATATTTTCATAACTGAAGTTTCTCATTCCTGGTACCTTTTTTGGAAACCTCTTCTGCAGTCTTTTCAATTCATTCACATATTTCCTGATATGTTGCACAAGAATTGTACACAATATTCCAGGCTGGCGTCTAACTAATGTCTTATTTCAGCATAATCTCCCTGCTCGTAAATTCTTTGCCACTGTTGATAAAGCATAAGACAATGCATGCTTTATTAACTGCTCTCTCTGTCTGTCCTACCACCATGAGTGACCTAAGCACTGTTAAACCCAAGAATCTCTGCTCCCATTACTCTTTAGGTAAGCATGCTTTACATTATACTCTCTATCTCCGTGTTTTTTTCTACCAAAATATATTACCTCACACTTTTCCACCAACTTGTCAATGATCATTGTAGCTTTACACTGTCGTCCTCACAAGTTCATTATGTTTCAAGGTTCTGTATCATCTTCAAACTTGGAAACTCTCTCCTGCGCAATAAGATCTAAATCATTAGTATACATGGAGAAAAGTAAAGGTCTCCAAACTGACCCTTGGTGAATTCCACAATTCAGTGCCACACACTTTTGGAAAACCATAATTTTCCTTAAAAATCCCATACTGGTTCTTCCTGAATATCTCATATTTTTCCATGGGATGATTAATTCCATCTGGAATAATTGTTTCAAGGAAATCTCCATCTCTGAAGTTACACTGACTAGTTTGTGGCTGCTGGGCCTAGCCTTACAAACCTATTTTGAACAAGAGTGTTGTTTTTTCAATGTTCCGGTCCTCTGCCACCATTCCTGAGCCATGAAGATTGAAAGACTCATGCTAGTGTCTTGACAATTTCAACTCTCACTTCCTTTATATACCTGGATGCACTAATTCAGTCCTGATACTTAATCAATTGTAAGTACCATTATCTTACCAATACTTCCTCAAATGACTAAGGTTCTCTTGTCACCATGGCCTGGCCAGCACTTCCTCTTAACAAAGGCAAATGTTGCAAAACAATCAATTAAGACCTCCTTTTGCCTTTTGCCTCAAAATATAAATATGCTGTTTGATCACTAACTACCTCTTTGCCTTCATTAAGCACCCTTCTACTATATATGTCCTGCTAGAAGATTTTGGAATCCTCTTCATATTAGTAGCCATTGTTTTCTTCGTAATCCCTTTTTACAACTTTTATTTACTTTTTCGCTTCCATTCTGAACCTTCTGGTCTCAATTCTCAATGCTATTTTCTATATGACCCTTGGCATAAGTGTACTTTTTCTTCTTTAGGTTAAACTCCATCTCCTTTTCATCCTCAAAATCAGGCTTTGTTTATCTTGTTTTCCCTTTTTAAAGAATATGCTTCAATTGTGTTTGAGCCATCTCTTCTTTGAAGCGAGCCCAGTTTCAGCTACTGTTTCTCCTACCAACCTTTGGTTCCTGTCTAACTTGCCCAACTCTGCTCTTGCTCCCTTGAAGTCAGTGCTCCCTCAATGAATTATTCTTATTCTGGATTGCCTTTTGTCCTTTTTCACTGTCATTCTAAATCTTAACATTGTCCTCTAAACAGTCTCCCACTAAGTCTTGCTGTACTTGTCCGAAACCTCATGTTGATTAGCTCAATTGGTTTGTGATGCTGACAGTTCAAATCAATTTCTCTACCAGCTGAGGTCACCATGAAGAGCCTGCCTTCTCAATCCTTTCCTGAGACATGGGGACCCTTAGATTAAGCTCAGCATCAGTTATGCCTCTCTAATGAGAAGGTGGGACAATGGCAAATTTACCTCTTCAGTTGACCCCCTTGTTTCCTAAGGACCAAATATCGATGTGTTCCCTTTCTTGTTGGAGTGGACACACACACTGTTCTGAAAACACCTTGCTGAACACAATCTACGAGTACTTGTTCCTCACTGGTCTTCACACCATTGCATTGTGCTAACTGAAACGATTTTTCATAACTACTCTGTGATGTTTGAACTTATTCCTTGCAGATTTGTTCCACACTATTCTTCCAAGTAGCTGGTTGTCTGTAGGCTGCTCTGAGCAATTTAATCATTGTTCCTTAGTCCTGCTCCAATCAACTTTGTTCTTAAACCTTCTGGTAGCTCCTCGTTCTGCAAAATTACAATCCTCTCTGGACCAAAGCTTCCACACCAGATCCAAAGCTTTTTGCTCCTATTTTCCTGAACATCTTGCAAACAGGAATATTTGTTACCCAGAGATAATGGGAACTGCAGATGCTGGAGATTCCAAGATAATAAAATGTGAGGCTGGATGAACACAGCAGGCCAAGCAGCATCTCAGGAGCACAAAAGCTGACGTTTCGGGCCTAGACCCTTCATCAGAGCTCTGATGAAGGGTCTAGGCCCGAAACGTCAGCTTTTGTGCTCCTGAGATGCTGCTTGGCCTGCTGTGTTCATCCAGCCTCACATTTTATTATTTGTTACCCAGCCCTGTTCTTCCTTGAGCCATGTCTCTAAGATGACCTCGACATTGTATTTGCAATGGCAATCTGCATTCACTACCCTAACAGATTATATCCTATGAATCTACATATATGCATTACAGCCTGATGTAAACTCCATTTAATAATTTGATACTGCAAGTCCACTTATTAACTTACCATTCTTTAAACACTATCTGTCTCTTCCTGTATATCATGGTATTATTCTCTAATATACTGTTCCAGTTCTTGTACCCCTGCTCAGTTAGGTTAAAGTCCCTCAACAGTGGGACAAAATGCCCCACACAGAATTCAATCCAAGCTCCATTCAGATGCAATACGCCCTGTCTGTACTGTTACTACATCCCCCAAGTCCCAGGAATCTAAAGCCTTCCCTCTTGCATCACTTCTCCAGCCATATATATTTCAATCTCATCCACCTCTTTTTGTATTTACCTGCACATGGTAGTGGGAATAATCTGGAGATTACTGTTTCTCAGGTTCTGCTTACTAGTCTCCTCTCTAACTCTTCTTCATTCTGACTGCAGGACCACATCTGCATTCCTACCAAAGTTGATGGTGTCAAGGTGGATCATGACCTCAGACTGTTCTCCCTCTACCCATAGCAAGGAACAGAGTGTGGAGCATTTTCCATTTCATCAAGAAAGTGCTCACAAAAATCTGGCAATGGTTGCAGAAAGATCAGTAGCTACATAATGGGGTGAAAATATTATTGCCAATTATTGAACTGGGCTCTTTCTAAGCTGAAACAGGTGACACTTGCAATATTCATAGTTCTAAAGTAGAGTTTCCTGAGGCTCTGTATTTAACAGAGAATCCAATCCATTCTCTCTTGCCAGAAAAGATACCAATATATGGACGTGTTCTCATTTTTGAGTGCTGCGTTTAAATTTTAAATGTATTGTACCTACAAAGAGTCCCATACCTCAATGTCCAGCTGCTGAGCGACCATACTCAGTGCATTGTGCAGATTAATGCCAATGATCCTGGCTGCACTCCTGATGCCTTTTGCTGTGTCAGTGGGCTGTGCCTTCAGCATTTGAATCAACACAAGATATCAAAGGCTACAAACCTCTCCATCTTGCAAAATGCTCCAATATGCAATCCACGCAGACTTTGGCAACAAACATTCAACAAAAACCAAGGTCCCTCAAAAACATCATCAAGCAAGAAATGTGGGGGTGCTTACACAATGAATGTTATGTTGAGATTATATAGGATATTTGTGAGGCCTCTTCTGGAGTATTGTGTCCACTTCTGGTCTCCCTTTTACAGGAAGGATATTATTAATTTGGAGACAGTTCAGAAGAGATTTACCAGGATGTTGCCAGGAATGGAGGGTTTGAATTATAAGAAGTGGCTGAATAGGCTGGGGGAATAGCAAGAACTGCAGATGCTGGAGTGAGAGATAACATTGTATAGAGCTGGAGGAACACCGCAGGCCAGGTAGCATCAGCAGAGCGGGAAAGTTATTGTTTCAGGTCAGGACCCTTCAGAAAACAGGCTGAGGCTTTTTTCACTGGAGCGTAGGAGGCACAGAGGTGACATTATAGAGATTTATAAAATAATGAGGGGTGTAGATAATGTAAATGGAAAGCATGTTTTTTCCTAGTGTGGGGGATTTCAAGACTGGGGACACATTTTTAAAGTGAAAGGAGAAAGATTTAAAAAAGATACGAGGGGCAATATTTTTACACAGACAGTGGTTCAGGAAGGACATACTAGCCCTGGAGCATGTCCAGCGGAGATTCACACGGATGATCCCTGGAATGGTAGGTTTAACGTATGATGAACGGCTAAGGATCCTGGGATTGTACTCATTAGAGTTTAGAAGGTTGAGGGGAGATCTAATAGAAACTTACAAGATAATGTATGGTTTAGAAGGGGTGGACGCTAGGAAGTTGTTTCCGTTAGGTGGGGAGACTAGGACCCGTGGACACAGCCTTAAAATTAGAGGGGGTAAATTTAAAACTGAAATGAGACGACATTTCTTCAGCCAGAGAGTGGTGGGCTTCTGGAATTCATTGCCACGGAGTGCAGTGGAGGCCGGGACGTTGGATGCCTTCAAGGCAGAGATCGACAAATTCTTGATCTCAGAAGGAATCAAGGGCTACGGGGAGGGTGCAGGAAAGTGGAGTTGAAATGCCCATCAGCCATGATTTAAATGGCGGTGTGGACTTGATGGGCCGAATGGCCTTATTTCCACTCCTATGTCTTCTGGTCTTATGGGTCTTATGGACTTTCTTAATCTTTTGTTCCATTCCCCCTACAATAAGGTTTTACAAGGACCAAGAGTTGGCCCTATTAACTTCAACTCAATATCCTTGTGCGCCCCCGATAATCTTTCATCCCCTCGGTAATCTAGAATCTATGAAAATCTGCCTTAAAAATATTTAAATATTCTGCATCCACTGCCTTTTAAGGAATGGAATTCACAACTCTCTGAGAGAATAAATTGTTTCCTCATTGCTGTCTTAGCTGGGCACATTCTTGACCCCTTGTCCTAGCTTCTCACAAAGAAGAAACACTGTACTAAGTTTCTTGATATGAGTAAATCCATGTCTTTACAAGTAGCAACCTCTATTAATTCCACACTTCTAAAATATATTTTTCTATTCCTACAGGGAAACTCCTACTCACTCCTGTGTACTTCATACTTGTTGTCCTCATTCCCTTTAACTTGTCTTATTTCTTTGCAGTCTGTTTGTGGCCTCTTCTCAGCTTAAATTACATCCTAGCTTTGCATCATTAACAACTTTAGATGCATTACTCTGTCTATCTGAGTCATCAGGTTGTGGTCCAACAGGGTTATTTGAAATCACAAGCTTTTATAACGCTGCTCCTTCATCAGGTTATTTCAAACCTGTTGGACTGTAATGTAGTGTCATGTGACTTTTGATCTTGTCCACCCCAGTCCAATACTGGCACCTCCAAATCTGAGTCGTGAGTATAAAATGTAAATCACTTCGACCCCAGCTTGGAACTTCACAACATTCCACTTCTTACAGCCAATCAACATAAAAATATTTTAGTTTTGCATGCTTTGCTTCCTGCCTAAACCCAATATTCCGTACATATTGACTTGTCACCCCAAATTCATCTTGCAAGTCAATAGATCATTTGGAACCTCATTGAACACATTTGAATATTTAAGTAAACAATACCTGCTGACTTAACCTTAAAAATCTCTGAAGAATTTCTCACCAAGGATATCCTTTCAATAAAACCATGTTTCCTTTTTTCGATATTTCCGTAATTTCCCAAGTGTATTGTTAAGTTTTCGTTAATCGCAGGGTTACATGAATTTTCTGCTGATTGATATTAGTCCAGCTAGGCTGAAATTCCATAAACTTAGCCCCTTAAATTTCTTTAATTTTTTTGGTGCAATTGATTATTTTAAATTCCTCATGTTTATTAGCCAGTTGGTTACCTTCTAGTTGACATTTAATTTGTGCCCTCTGTTGTTAAGAAAGAATTTAAGAGTTTGATTTTCAGTATGCAGTCAGGAATCTTATGCATGAATAAATTCCTTACCCTCTGTCAGGTGTTCATCGCCGACAAATTGATTTTTAAAATTCAGATGCCTTAACTGGGCCAGAAGTGAAATTGGCACCGAATTTTGGGCAAGAGTACTGAAAGGATTTGATTTGATTTATTTATTGTCACGTGTATCCTGTTACGAAATACTGTGAAAAGTGTTGTATCATGTTGCCACTCTCCGGTGCCATCTTAAAACACAGAAATAAAAAAAAATAAAGGCTGAAAAATGAAAGAACAAAGGAAGGGAATTTATTAGTCAGCACGTTGAGTATAGGATAATAAAATGTGAGGCTGGATGAACACAGCAGGCCAAGCAGCATCTCAGGAGCACAAAAGCTGACGTTTCGGGCCTAGACCCTTCATCAGAGATCATCCCCATTGAGTATAGGAGTTGGGATGTCATGTTGCGGCTATACAGGACATTGGTTTGACCACTTTTGGAATATTGCAGGAAGTTCTGGTCTCTGCACTACAAAAAAGATACTGTGAAACTTGCCGGAAAAGATTTGCAAGGATGTTGCCAGGGTTGGAGTGTTCAACCTATAGGGAGAGGCTTAATAGGCTGGGGTTATTTTCCCTCGAGTGTTGGAGGCTGAGGGCTGACCTTATAGAGGTTTATAAAATCATGAGGGGCGTGGTTGAGGTAAATAGAGAAGATCTTTTCCCCAGGGTGGTGGGGTTCAAAACTAGAAGGTATAAGTTTAAGGTGAATGGAGAAATCTATAAAAGAGACCTGGGGACATTTTTTTCACACAGAGAGTGATGTGTGCATGGAATGAGCTGTCAGGGGAAGTGGTGGAGGCTGGTACAATTACAACATTTAAAGGCATCTGGATGGGTTTATGAATAGGAAGACTTTAGAGGGATATGGGCCAAATGCTGGCAAATGAGACTAGATTAATTTAGGTTATCGGGTCGACACGGATGAATTGGACTGAAGGTTCTGTTTCTGTGCCATGTATTCTATGACTCTATGACTCTGAGTAAAGAAAAGGAGGTGACACTGTAGAAGTCCCTTTGTTTGGAATACATTGATGTAGTGACATGCTAGAGCTATACTGGAGTTATACTGTGTATTAAACATTAACTAATCCACTCTGAAAATAATTAATGATGCACAGGGTCTTCGAAGCCCCCACTATTTTTTCTTAAAATTGCATCCTAAATGAATGGGACATAATTGTGTGCCTTTATGAAGTCCATTTCGAGATTATCATTCAAAAAGGGGAAGAGATACAGAAAACTGGAGGTAGATATCAACGACTACGCTCATCCAAAGCTTGATTTAACAATCATTTCAAGGAAGTCCTTTCTTCCTCAGAAACTCATCACATTATTGATCAGCCACACTATTCAAGCAGATTGATGGTGATTCATTTGATTTCAATTTCCACCTCATCAATGCTCCCTCCCTAACAATTTGATAAGGAATTTGAATTAAAACAAAAACAAGTGCTCAGCAGGGCAGTCAGCATCTGTGAAGATTGAAATCGAGTTCAGCTTGGACTTTCACTCTTGGACGTGTAGAGTCAAGAGTAGATTTTGACATTGCAACCTTGATGTGCCAAGTACCGTACCGCTTGGTGGTATAATTCTATAAATGTCTAACCTATGAACCTTGTGGTGATTGTAACATGGCCAGCCAGGTGGAACTCAAGATTATTAGTTCCCTGATTGGTGCAGTTAATCTGGTCCAATCAGTGAGCCCTGGCTGACAGGTATAAGTAGGAGTCTCAGAGATTCCGACATTCTGGGATAAGGCTGAGCCAGAGTCAAGGACTTCTAACATGTGAAAACAGGGTGACTTGGTGACTGGGTGCAAGCCTCTGTGGAGTTATTTCAAACCTGGCCTTGAAAAATGGCTTCCAGACATCAGATTATTGATCTGGGATGCCAAACTGTGGGGGCAGTTGGAGCAGATAAGTCTACCAAAAACTGAGGAGGCTGCCAGCGTCTTAGTGGGTCAGGCAGAACATCTACGTCGGGGACCTGACACTTTGTCTAAGATTTAAAAGTAAGGAATTGAACATGAATCATCGTCCTAGCCCTCACCCCTCAACAACTGCCCATAATCCCTTGTGTGATCCCCATATACCCTCTATTCCAACCCAAACCACCTACTGACTACCCCCACTCACTTTGGCGTTTCAAACACCCCATGTCAAGAATTCCCTCCATCCAACTGCTTTGGTCGCCAAATACTCTCATACCATGGCATACAACTACACCCACTTCTGTCACCCCTAAAGCTGCCATGACAAACTGTATCCCTTTGCCCACCTCCATCATTCCTCATACCATCCACACCAAACTCTGCCGCTTTTTCCACAACACAAAGCATTTTATAATCTCCATGCCAAAATGGTGACAACTCCTACCAACCCATGTTCAACCACCACCTTTTGTCCTTATTACTGCCATCCAAGCTCATCTCTTCATCAATTCATCTCAGGAAGATCTTGGAGCACAAGTAGAAAAGAAATTAAGCTCTACAATATAAAGTTCTTGGTGTCCATTGTAGAATTTATAATAAAAACTGAAAGAACTGTGGATGATGTAAATCAGAAACAAAAACAGAAGTTGCTGGAAAAACCCAGCAGGCCTGGCAGCATCTGTGAGGAGAAGTCAGAGTTAACTTTTTGGGTCTGCTGAGTCTTCCTGATAAGTTCTAAGGAAACATCACTGGACCTGAAATGTTAACTCGGATGTCTCTTCACAGATGTTGCCAGACCTGCTGAGCTTTGCTAGCAATTTCTGTTTTTGTGTGGAATTTATAATACTGGGAAGAATATTCTCATTTATTGAAACCCATTTGTCACAGTCATCTCTCTAATCCTACGTAAAGCCTATAACGGAAAACTTTTTATCAGAGTGCACAATCCATAAAGCTAACAAGTATTAGAATGCATAGTTCCACAGCAAAGAATCTATAAACACTTGTAGCTGTCATTTAAACTGAAATGGCAAGCATTCTGCAATGAAATTGGATTCATTCATTCTACTGTAATTCAGTAACGGGAATCCTCAGGCTTGTGTCAACAGAGTGAGGGAGCAAGCAGACATTTTCTTTACACTCCAGACATATTTTTCAAAGACATAGTGGGGAGTGACAAAGTGCCTTGACATTTTCCTTTGACAAGTGTTTTTGACAACTTCTCCTAAATGCCTCAATGAGACAATCTTTTGACTATTTTGGCAAAACACTTTGACAGATACTTCTGAGAGTTTTCACAGTTAATTTGATAAGTTTGATGATAGTTACAATGAGATCAACAATAATGGCTTTATGCACTTTTAAAGAACATTTATGCCTAGTTTTAATGACTTCAAAAGGCATCTTATCACTTCCAATGAGCAAATTTGGTCAATCTAAAGGGCACGTGACAATTACCAAAGGTGTACTAGTACAAGACTCAAAGGAAAACCTTATCTCTCCGGAGAGGGGTCCACCAGCATTTCATATTAATCCACAATGTTTAGATCTGCTCCTAGCAGACCTAACCTGTGCATAGAATCATAGAAATTCCCACAATAGGCCATTCAGCCCACTGTGTCCACAGCAAACTCTGAAGAGCATTCCACCCTGACCCAACCTTCCAATCTATCCCTGCATTTCCTATGGCTAATGCACCAAGCTTGCACATCTTTGAATTGTGGGAGGAAACTGGAACACCTGGCGGAAACTGACACTGACACACAGAGGGAATGTGTAAATTCCACATGGATAGTCACCCGAAAATGGGATGGAACCTCGATCCTTGGTGCTGTGAGGCTAACCACTGAGCCATCATGCACTTGGACTTTAGATTCCATAGGCACCAAAATCCCACTTCACTGCAGGCAGCTGATGATTCAAGCAGCCAGCTGACTCTGAAATTCACAAGTATGAAACCCTACACACCCTCTTCCCCCTTTCTCACCCACAGAATAATGGGAATTGTTGAGTTCAAGGATGGGGATTATGATTTTGGACCACTTCCTCCATTTTATGCCATGGTGAAGATCTTTTCCACCATGGAAAAGAAAATGTATGAAGCGTGCAAATATCATAATTCCCATCCTTGAACTCAGCAGTTCCCACTATCCTGGGAGTGCTTTCCACCATTGTAAAAATCTAGAACTTATGCCTAAATTTGATGACGTTTCATCAAAAACTGAGGGAGGAAATTTCCCAGCTATTGAATGTCTCCGGTGACAGTTGGGAATATGCAGTGAGAATGGAACAATGAGATTCCTGATGGAAAAGAAGTCTTATTTTCTGCATGGGCTAATAATGGCTACACAAAATTTTTACTTGTGATCGGTGCGGGTCCTACTCGCATACATTAACATCTCATTCTTATCTAACTTGCCTCTTTATGCGCAGTTTCTGTTTTACTCAGCAAGCAGAGAGGAACGATGTGACACCAAAGCCCAACATGAATTCATATCAGTTATGTGGGTGGTTGCAGTGTCTGCTCTGGGTATCCCAATTGGCCAGCATTGCCCAATATTGCAGGGACATGATGCACAGGCAGTGACTACTGGGGAGTTTGTATTAGACAAGCATGATCCTCACAACATCATCAGGGCACATCTTGGTCTCACCTATAGCGCACTTCAACACTTCAATGTTGTACTTTGAAGCTCACTGACGTTTTACATTTCAATTCTGTGACCATGGCACTTCGTGTGTAGGGACAGGCACTCTCTCTCTCTTTCTCTCTCTCTCTCTCTTATGAAGGAATAGGTTGCATCTCAGCTTGCCGTCTCAGTTTGCACCTCCTCAGCTATAATGCTGCCCTTTAGCATCTGAACAGGTTCACAGCTGTGTTCTAAATATGTGCCAGTCGCAGGAACAGCAGAAGTTCTTGGCAACAGTGAACACTTTCATCGCTGTCAAGTGCAAGGTAGCATGTCAGAGGCACAATGGAGATGTGGTATTCAATGAGGCGAGCCCTGTGAAGTTTGCAAGAGAAATCCTGTTAGAGATTATGGAGAGTAAAGTCACCATAGTCCTACTGGACTGTAGGGTGGCTGTCTAATTGGAGAGAAGTGACTAGTGGTTGCTTAACCTGAGAGTCACCACATCTTGAGCAAAGTCAGAGGTTGAGAAGGCTAGTCCTTCTTAGCTGGTGTTAAAATGAACCCACACTATTGGTATTACTTTTTATGGCAGAGCAGCCATCCAGCAAACTGAGTTAACTAAGTCCTCTGTAAGAGGAGTAACTCTCCACGAAACTCTCCAGAATTGACACAGCCAAATTTTGACCGACTTCACTCCTCTGCTTTTCTCATTTGCAGATGCTATGTGGCCAGTTAATTATTTTCAGAATTTTCCATTCTTAGCCCCTATTTCCAGCATCTGAAGCACTGTATGTATTAAATTGTGCACTGCTCTCAGGCAGATACCTTTGCTCCAGGAACAATCCCAAAGGCATTTGTTAATTTATGTGCTAGTATCATTTCAAAGGATTGAGGAAGGCTCCAATGCATTTAACAGAATAAAGGCAGAGAACATTAATGTTGGAAATTGGTTGGATTTCTGATAGCCACCTCTGGAAAAGTAAATAGCTTCAGGCAATTTAGAGCATTGTATACTTTAAGTAGCAAGACAAAACTAATCCTAAAATGCACTATTACCTGAAGTCATGTTTTGAATTCACTGTATTTTAGTCTATTGAATATTCTAAATGAAAATGTTATGATTGAGATGAACCAGGACAGCTCTGCTTTATCACCAAGGCACCATAAAGAAACCAAACGGACAGGACTTTCGACTTTGCAAATTTACTTTGTGAGACTTTAATAAGTTTTTGAATTACAACTAATATACTATGGTGGTGCAAAATATTTCATGCAATTGTCTCCTTGAGTTTGCCAACTGTATTTCACGGTACATATAAATGGCAACAACACAGACTTTAACAAATGACAAAAAATTATAACTCGAAGGTAACCTTGTGGTAACTGAAAACATAATATTAAACAGATAGATTTAATTAAAAACTGCACTCGAAGTGCTCTTTGTCAGCAACAATCCCCAGAGCCCTCCCGTTAAGTGTATAAATCCTGCCCTGTTTTGCCTTACAAAAATGCAGCACCTCACATTTATCTAAATTAAACTCTATCTGCCACTCCTCGGCCCATTGGTTCATCTGATCCAAGTCCTGTTGTACGCATCAACAGCAGACGATAAAGGATATGGTATTTTGAGTGTGCATTGGAAATGATGGACGGTTCGTGGATGAAATGTTATAATTTATAACTTCTCTTTTTGTTTCTGATTGATCCTCTGTGTCTCTTCACAATTTCTGTGCTTGCTTTAGGGTTCCAACATTTCACATATTTCCTTTATGAATTTAGCAATGTTAATTTAGTCACCTGAAAATGTCACTTGTTACCATTCGTAACATTTATGCTGGCTACTATTTAAAAATTACATTTGAATCTTTATTTTTTTAAAATAAGGCAGCTTGCTGCACTTCTAAACTAGCCTTCTTTGGTATTTTGATTCTTTTCACAGCAATGCACTATTGTAAATGTCAGTTTAATTTGCATAATTTGGCCAAGAATTCCATTTTTTTTCCTCTGTAAGTGTGTATGATTGGCTAACTTAGATTCTTTTATAATTTACTTCTTTTTTTGCAATTGTCTGCTAAAACTCCAGAAGACAATGACACCTTGTGGAGGAATTTGAAGAAAATAAACTCGATTAACTTTTGAGTAGCCTTGCCATTGTGTGCTATTTGTAACAAGAGTGTAAACCATTCTTTATAAATGGGCTGAGGATCTCATTACACATGGTTCACACAAGTATTTTTACTCTGGAGCGAGATCATATGAATCAGCAATATCATATTTTATGTTATGTCAGTGTACCGATATTTTCTGAGCAGATTGTGAGGATTTGCTTATGCATTTTTAGCCTTGTCAAAAGACTGAGGGGAGAGATCAAGAATAGCCTTTCTTATGAAAAGTTAGATGACTTGCATGCAAAAAAATACTGGAAACTGCAGGGAAATAAACAAAAAGTGAATGAAAATGCTTGAAATCACCCACTGTGCCTTTGAATCAACAGAGTTAAACTAAGTAAGGACAATAAGAAAAGCTCACAGTGATAATCCTTGCCCAGTGGCATGATCATTTGAACCTGTAAGTCATTAAATGCATTAACTCTTCAAGTGCTGATCAGTGTTATAAAATTTCTTTCAAAATGTGCTTGTAACTTACCAACATACCATTTATCGCTGCAAAGTAGAGTGGCAGCATATGTAAAAATCTGTTTTTCTTGAAAAAGGTCTTTAATTGGATGTGGACACCACTGGCATGGTCAGCATTTGGTACCCATTCCTAATTACCCTTGAACTGCTCCCCTTCAATGGCTTGTTCAGCCGTTTCAGAGGTTAATCACATTGCTGTGGTCTCGTGCCACACGTAGACCAGACCGGGTAAGAATGGCAGATTTCCATCCCTAAAAGGCATTAAGAAACTATAAGACCACAAGAGCACAAGTTGACCATTCAGCCCATCAAGTCTGCTCCTCCATTCAATGAAATCATGACTGATCTGATATTCTTCAACTGTAATTTTCTGCCTCTTTCTCCATAACCCTTATAGACCAAATATCCATCTAACAAAACTACTTGACAACCCATCCTTGACAGCCCTCTGCATTAAGGAATTCCACAATTTCACAACACTTTGAGACAAGAAATTTCTCCCCATATTTGCCTTAAATATGTGATCTCTTATTCTGAGATTATATTCCCTGATCCTAGTATCTCTGTCAAGGGAAGAGATACATTACCAACTGATTTTGGATTCAGGGATGCCATTACTGAGACAAGCTTTCAATTCCAGATTTTATTAATTGAGTATAAATTTCACTTGCCACTGTGTTGGGATTTGACTTAGGCCTCCCAAAGTATTTACCTAAGTCCCAACCTTGATTGATTCCTTTTTTAAGTTTTGGCAAAGATCTGTAGCTCAGGTCGTGGGTGAGGTTGTTGACTTGCTGTCCGAGCTGGGTTATTGTTCAGAACTTTTGTCACTGTGCTCAGTGACATCATCAAAAGAGCCTCCGATGAAATGATGTTATTCTATTCCACTTGGAATTTATATTAGCCGGTCCGTTATGGCGAGTACTGTCATTTCCAGTTACAATCTAATGAGTTGTATGTGGGGTCCAATTCTATACGTTTACTGGTTGAAGTATGGGTGGAGAACCAACCTTCTAGGAATTCCTATGCGTGTCTATGTTTGGCCCGAGCTACTATGGTTACTTTGTCCCAGTTAAACTGATGGCCTTCATTGTCTGAATGTACAGATATTAAGGAGAGTTTATCGTGCCATTTTGCGGCTAGCTGATGCCCTAGACAGGAAGGCAACATGCCATCTGAATACGTGAACATCAGCTAGCAGCAAAACGGCATGATAAACTCTCCTTAACAGCTGTACATTCACACAATGAAGGCCATCAGTTTAACTGGGACAAAGTAACCATAGTAGCCCAAGCTAAAAGTCGGCACACAAGGGAATTCTTAAAGGTATGGTTCTCCACCCATACTTCAACCAACCAACATATAGATTTGGACCCTTTGTGTAAACGCATAAGGATCAAAACTGGAAATGACAGTACTCACCATAACAGACCAGACAATATAAATTCCAAGCGGAGTAGAATAACATCACTTCATCGAAGGCTCCACTGATGATGTCACCTAGCGTGGTGACAAAACATCTACACAAAAACAAGCCAGCTCAGTGAGCAAGCCAACAACCTCTGTGATCAATCCCCGTCAGTGGTTTCTACTTTTCTCCTCTGACCTGAATGCCCCAGTTTTTACTCTGTGCCAGAAATTGCTGCCACAGGACTCCAATCTGGCCTCTGGCTTCCCACTAATTGACCACAAAATCATCCAGGGGCATGTTAATGAAGCCCAAGTTGGGCAAGGATTTTAAAATGGACTGGGAGTCATGTGGATCTTGCAGCTGCTCCTGAGATTCAGAATTATTTCTAGATTTACTTCTAGATTTCTTACAGTTGTTATATTTCAGTCGTATACTATTTTAATTTTGATCATTTTTAGTTCTTTTATAGTTACAACATTTAAAAAATGTTGAGATAATGTCACAAATAGGAAACATTTCGAGGATTATGGACTAAGTGCAGGTAAAGGAGAATGGTTTAGTTTGAAATTATGTTGGCATGGACTGGTTGGACTGTAGGATCTGTTTTCAAAATGTAAAACTCTTTGACTCTGTTTCAAGTTATGTTCAATGTCTGTTGCAAACCAAAAAGAAAGGAAGCCTATGCCAAACCTTAGTCAGCCTGGTACAATTGTATTTCTTCAAACAAACCTCCCTGTTGTTAGACTGTACAGAGTGTGGTGTTGGCTTTATAATTAAGCATTCTATGTTCTTTGATGAACAGTCTTCAGTCAGGCCTGCACTGTTGGTTAGCTGTTGGCCTAAGAAGAATAGACAACAGACAATAGACAATAGGTGCAGGAGTAGGCCATTCGGCCCTTCGAGCCAGAACCACCATTCATTATGATCATGGCTGATCATCCACAAGCAGTATCCTGTCCCTGCCTTATCCCCATAACCTTTGATTCCACTATCTGTAAGAGCTCTATCCATCTCTTCCTTGAATGCACCAGAGACTTGACCTCCACTCTCTTCTGGGGCAAAGCATTCATATATCCACCACTTTCTGGGTGAAGAAGTTTTTCCTCAACTCTGTTGGAAATGGCATACCCCTTATTTTTAAACTGTGTCCTCTGGTTCAGGACTCACCCATCAGCGGAAACGTGCTTCCTGCCTCCAGAGTGTCCAAGCCCTTAATAATCTTATACGCCTCAATAAGATCCCCCCTCATACTGCTAAACTCAAGTGTATACAAGCCCAGTCGCTCCAATCTTTCAAATTATGATAGTCCCGCCATTCCAGGAATTAATCTCGTGAACCTACGCTGCATTCCCTCAATAGCAAGAATGTCCTTCATCAAATATGGAGACCAAAACTACACACAATACTCCAGGTGCGCTCTCACCAGGGCCCTGTACAGCTGCAGAAGGACCTCTTTGCTCCTATACTTAATTCCTATTGTGATGAAGGCTAGCATGCTATTAGCTTTCTTCACTGCCTGCTGTACCTGCATGCTTGCTTTCATTGACTGGTGTACAAGAACACCCAGATCTCGTTGAACTTCCCCTTTACCTAACTTGACTCCATTGAGATAGTAATCTGCCTTCCTGTTCTTGCCACCAAAGTGGATAACCTCACACTTATCCACATTAAACTGCATCTGCCATGCATCCGTCCACTCACCTAGCCTGTCCAAGTCACCCTGTATTCTCATAGCAGCCTCCTCAAATTTCACACTGCCACCCAGCTTTGTGTCATCAGCAAAATTGCTAATATTAGTTTGTTAGGTTAGATTATTAGGTTAGTTTGCTGGACAGAAAGAATCTCCTCCATTGTGCCAGCTTAAATGACTCTTGCACAGAATGACTTGGTTCCAAGAAATGGGTCTCAGATGTTATTAGAGTATTTGGGGTGAACTGCTGGCACTTATTGTGCCTGTGGAGATAGCCTGTCCTTGTCTAAGCATTCAATTAGGCCATCTACCTTTCTGGCACCAAGTCTGAGATAAATCCTGGAGGATGGGAATTGGAGAAGCCAGATGCCATAATCACAAAGTTTAATAGCATCACCCAGGGATGAAAATGGAGTCAGCAAAAGCACTTACATCTTACAGAGGACTGCTTGAGGCCTGATTTCATAAGAGTTAGAGCCAGAGGTGATCATTCTTGGCTGTATTCTCTCCTTTGGTAGAGTCCACTTCAAGGTGGGTGCCCTACAAAATGTACAGAAGATGTCTGATGTCTAATATCTGTTCCAGTTGGTCACTAGCCATGAATATCAGAGGGTGGGAGGTTGGCCTGGTGGTATCACTGCGGGGCCATTAATCCAGAGGCCTGGGTAACGTTTAAGGGACCTGGGGTTGAGTCCTGCCAGGGTAGATGGTGGAATTTGAATTTGAATTCAATACAAAAATAAGTCTGGAATTAAGAGCCTCATGATAGCCATGAAACTGTTGTCAGGTGTCAGGAAAGGCACAGAGATAATAGCAACTGCAGATACTGGAGAATCTGAGATAACAAAGTGTGGGGATGGATGAACACAGCAGGCCAAGCAGCATCTTAGGAGCACAAAAGCTGATGTTTCAGGCCTAGACCCTTCATCAGAATGGATGAAAGATCTAGGCCCAAAATGTCAACTGCCCTGCTCCTAAGGTGCTGCTTGGCCTGCTGTGTTCATCCAGCTCCACACCTTGTGTTGTCAGGAAAGGCACATCTGGTTTTAAAATTCTCTTTAAGGAAACTGTTGTCCTTACCTGGTCTGGCATACCAGTGACTCCAGACCCACAGCATTGTGGTTTCCTCTCAACTCTGGACAATTAAGGATGAGCTAAAAATGGTGGCCAGTTTGCAACGCTCACATCCTGTGAACAAATGAAAATACAAAAGCAGAAAGTTCATCTGATCAAATCATGGGGTTTAAATTCACAATCCCAAAGGCATCTGATACCTTTGGATTTAGCCTCATGATATTTGTCCTGGTTCCTTATTTACTGCCAGAGAAATGCGTACAATGAGCTCCAGTGTCCATCTCCTTTTCTGTAGATATGTTTGGATAGTTATTGGTCTCAAAGGGAAATAAAGACATTTTTAGATTCTGTTCCAGCTCAGCTTCCAGACAGATCTTCGGCATTAATTGTATACTAAAAGCTAAGATCTGCAAAACATTCGTGATCAAATTAATATCTTTATTTCAATGTACTTCTTTAATTAGAAGGTTTCCCGATTTTATTTCCGAAAATGCATTAACAAAATCAAAACATTTCACGCTAAGGCAAGTTACATAAAGCTATCCACGTGGAAAAATCTGTCCCAAGAATATAAACACAAATATTATCAAAAATCTGGACTTGCAAAAAATAAAGATGACCAGAGACAGCTCTGTAGTTAGAGAGAGACAACCAGTGGTGGTTTAACTTGAGGATCACCATACCTCAGGGAAGGGGAGGGGGAGGTTGAGAAGGATGCTCTTCAAAACAGCCTCAGATAGTGGGGAATTTGAACTTACAACTGTTGGCATCAGTTTGCCTGGCAAACCATCCAAATGAGTCAGCCAATTTCTTCTACCTTGTATGTAGTTATAGAATATGAAAGTATAACTGGATGCTATTTTCTCCTGAGTTAAAAAAAAACAGGTTTACCTCTATTAGGCTCACTATTATTCATGGAATAAGATCTATTTCTTTGAAGCCTGACTGTTATAATTTTAGCACCCACCATTAAAGCTTCCTAACTACCAAGCTTCCAAGCTAACCATCCAAGACAAAATCCTTTTATAACAACAATATTATAACTGTTCCTTCATTGCACCTAAGTCAGTGCAATGGCATACCCATTGGAGTTAGTCCATGTAGAAACTTTAAAGAGCATATACTGGTATTATCCTGATTGTTTATAGAATTAACACTGATATATTCTTTTAAACTTGACGCAAACATTTTTTATTCAAATGTAGTGAATTTTTTTTAGTGCAAGGACTGCCTTTAGAATGATAAGTTGTCTCAAATTAATATCAATGCATTTTGCTGCACTGAGCCAATTCCATCAAATCATCAACCTCTCCCATGCAACCCACCCCATACCAACATCATCTCAATCTATTCCAACATCTCTTTGCCATAGTTCTAATATTATTGTTTCATATTCTTTCAATTCCTTTCATCCCATTTTTGCTAACACCTTACTCCCACCAAATGATCCCTAATGGAAATAAATCCTTCACCCAGGTTAACTCTGTTGTTGGCTCCCTTCACTTTCTGTTGGCTTTATTCTCCAACACCGTCCCATTCTGGGCTACCACCTCTGGCTGCCAACACATGCATCAAAGGTTCTGGGCCCTATGTATATTTACACACATCAAGCGCCACTTGTCAAATTCGCTCACTAACGTTTGTATCTTATCAAAAAATTCTGTATAGACAAAAACTAAGCATTATTTATATTTAAAAATTTCTCCATGCATTTTCTTCTCTTGAGCCTTTTGGATGGGCTTACCACATATTCCTTCAGGTCCATTACCAAAATAGAAATCACGTACATTTGCCAAGTTTTCTTCAGCCATTCAGTTAAAGTACTCAGCAGTGACAAAGTACTGCTTCATTGTTGCGCTAAACCTTTACAGAATTCTGCAGAGTTGTGAATGTGTCACTTAATTGTATATTTATTTTATTGCCTCTCTCACATTCTGTAAAGGTAGTGGTTTTTACAACATAAGTTCTGACTGGTGGGGAACAAAATATTTAGTTTAGGCTCTCCAAAACTTTGCATGTCATAATCCTCAAAATATTTGCTGAGATTATTTTTCTGTCTGTGATACTGCAGCCATTTCAGAAAACACTAAGAAGAATGATGTTATAGCTGGAGAGGTAGAAAGAGCTGAGATCATATCATCTAACTCAATCTCAAAGAATGTTTTAGTTGACTCACTGTTATAATCATTAAAGTTAAAACGAAAAATGTTATGAAGCGCTGAATCAATTTGGAAGTGACAGAGAGGGTTATAAGTCGCTGTGTGATTCATATGATCAGCAAGTTGCAACGAGTCAGATTTTGAGCAGGTTAGGCTGAGTGATCTTATGATCTTGTCGCACAGTACATTAGATTACATTATGAGAAGAATGTAAAAAAGTGCTACCACAATACACAAAAATGAAATGATATAATAAAAAGATGCAGGAAATCACACCTTAAGGTATAGATTTAATAAGACAATATTTTTAAACTTTAGATAGAATCATGGAATCATGCAGTACAGAAGAGAGCCTTTGGTGCATTGAGACTTCACTGACAAAAATAATCTACTGTAAATCTACACTGGTCCCATTTTCCAGCACTTGGCCCCTAGATGTAAATATTAATAGAATTTAGAATGCATAGGTCAACAGCAAAATGGTTTACAATTTTATTTAACCTGCTTTCTTTAATGCTGGCTTGTGTGATGTTGTTTTAAGGAAGGAAAAGGCTTGGATTTACATAGTGGCCTAGGCTTTCCAATGGCAACAGCAGTCAATGTTGAAACATTCACTGCTGTTGTGTAATGGGACCTGAGGAAGTCTCATCTGCACTCGTGCACAATAGTGACCCAGGAATTTAAAAGACCCAACTGGACAGAGATATGCTGCTGATTCCCTCTAACAATGTCTCTCACCACAAACTTAGTGTTGAAGACTTAGGCTTGATGCTCTAAACTAACTCAGATATTTGCCCCCATCTTTGTAATATAATGTTAGAATTCATTTCAAGAGAGCTAGAATACAAGAGCAGGGTTGTCCTACTGAACTGTATGAGGCTCTGGGCAGACCTCATTTAAAACAGTACAGCACAGAATCAGACCCTTCAATCCACCATGTCATACAGACTACTCTAAAATAATCCCATTTTGTCCACATATGGTCCATATCACTCTATTCCCTGTCTATTTTTGTGTGTGTCTAAATGCATCTTAATCATTGCTATCATATCTATTTCTAACACCTCTCCAGGTAGCACGTTCCAGGCACCGCTTTGTAAAAAACCTTGCCTTGCTCATCTCCGTTAAACTTTTCCCCTCTCACTTTAAACCTATGCCCCCTAGTATTTGGCATTTCATTCCTGGGGAAAATAACTGACTATTCACCCTATCCATGCCTCTCATAATGTTATGTACTTCTATCAGGTCACCTCTCGGCCTCTGATGCTCTGAAGCAAAAACACATTAATTCTTTCCAACCCCTCCATAAAGCTAATAAACTCTAGTTCAGGTAACATCCTAGTAAAATGCTTGTGCACTCTCTCCAAAGGCTCCACATTCCTCCTCTAGCATGGTAACCCGAGCCGCGCTATATTTTTCAAATGTAGCCTGGCTATATATAGCGTAACTTACAAGTGCAACATGACCTTCCAATTTCTGTACTTAATGAATTCTAGCATTCTGTATGTCTTTTCTACCACCTTATCCATGTGTGTTTCCACATACATGCAACTATGGATTTGCACCCCAAGATCCCTCTGCATGTCCATGCTCCTGCCAAAAACTGTTTTTTTTCCTCTTATTTTGGACCTCCCAAAATGCTTCGCCTCACACTTGGCTGGATTAAACTCCGTCTACCCTTTCTCTGCCTAACTTCGCAATGATCTACATTCTGCCATATCATTTGTCAACATTCATTATCTTTCAATTTCAGCAATTTTTGTGTCATCGGCAACTTACTGATCAGACCATCTACATATTCATCCGAATTATTTGCAGAACACCGCTGATCATGCTTTCAGTCAGAAAAACACCCCTTCACAACCCCCGTCTATCTTCCACAGCCAAAACAATTTTATATCCAACTTACCAACTCACCATGTATCCCACATGACTTAATCGTCAGGACCAGTGTGCCATGATGGACCTTGACAAATGCTTTAGTAATGTCCATGTAGATAACATCCACTACCCTATCCTCATCAATCACCATCGTCAAATCCTCAAAAGATTCAAGCAAATTTGAGAGACAAGACCTCGCCCACGCAAAGCCATGCAACTATCCCCAAAAGATGTGAGTGAATATTGTCCCTAAAAGTCTTCTCAAATAATGTCCCTTCTATTGATGCAAAACTCATCAGTCTATGATTTCCTGGATTATCTCTGATGCCCTTCTTAATCAAAGGAACAACATTGTCTATTCTCCATTCTCTGGGACATTGCCTGTGCCTAAAGAGGATACAAAGATCTCTTTCAAGACTGTAGTAATTTCCTCCTTTGCCTCTCTCAGTAGCCTGGAATGGATCGCATCAGGCCTTGGGGACTTAACAACCTTAATGCTTTTCAAGACACCCAACACTTCCTCATTTTTAATATCAAATGCTCTAGAGTATCAACATAATCTCAATTATAATCATTATCTATGTCCTTATCACTGGTGAAGAGTGATGCCAAGTATTTGTTAAGGACTTCACCCCTTTCTTGTAGATCCATGCATCAATTCTCTGCTTTGTCCTTGAGTGGACCTACCCTTTCCCTAACTACCCTCTTACTCCTAATATACATATAAACTAGCTTAGGATTCTCCATAAATCTACTTACCAAGGAAATTCCATCACCCTTTTTAGCTCTCCTCATTCCTTGTTTAAATTCTTTCCTGTTTCCTTTGTATTCTTCAAGGCCCTTGTCTGATTTCAGTTTCCTAAACCTTCCAAAGGCCTCCCTTTCCTTTCTGAGTAAATTTTCAGTATCTCTTGTTATCCAGGATTCCTGAATCTTGTCATCCTTATCCTTCATCTTCACAGGAATATGCTGGTCCTGAACTCTAACCAACTGTTCATTAAAAGACTATCACATATCTGATGTGGATTTACCCTGAAACAACTTCCTCCAATCTATTTCTCCAGTTCCTGCCCAATAATGTATTATAAGCCTTTGCCCAACTTTGCACTCTCACCTGTGGACCAGTCTCATCCTTGGCCGTAGCTATTTTGCAACTTGCAGAGTTATGATCAGCATTCCCAAAATGCTCCCCCACTGAAACTTCAATCACTTGGCCAGGCTCATTTCCCTAAACAAGTTCTTGCATGGCCCCTTCCTTCATTGGACTATTTGCATACTGTTTCAAGAAACTCCCCTAGCTCATAATGAATTCTGCCCCACGTAATCCCCTGTCACCAAGACAGTCCAGTCAATGCAGGAAGTTAAAATCATCCACTCTGTTGTTTTTGCATCTTTCTGTGATCTACTTATATAACTATCCCTCTATCTCCTGCTGGCTGTTGGGAGGCCTATGGCATAATCCCATCATAGTCACTGCAGCTCACTTATTCCTAGGCTCTGAGCTGCTTGGCCTGCTGTGTTCATCCAGCTTCACACTTTATTATCCCATTATCTCTGAGCATATGACCTTTTTGGATAAGCCCTCCAAGATGTCCTCATTTAGTACAGCTGTGGCCATCTCCAAAATTAGTAATGCAACTCCCACGTTCTTTTTACTTCCCTCCCTACCATGGCTGAAATAAGTAAATCCTAGAATGTGGAGCTGCCATTCTTTGAAATATTGTGAGCAATTTTGGCCTGTATTGGTGAAAGGACATGCTGGCCTTGGACGGGATCCAAACAAATTTTACACAAAGGATTCTGGGAATGAAGGACTTGTCACAAGGAGTGGTCGAGGACTCTGGGCCCGTTCTCAATTGAATTTAGGAGGATGAATAGGATCTGATTGAAACTTAGAGAGTACTATGAGGCCTGGATGGAGTGGATGCGGTGAAGATATTTCCACTCGTAGGAGAGATGGGGACCTGAGAGCACAGCTTCAGAGCGATGGAAATGATGCTTTAGAATGAGTTGAGGAGGAATTTCTTCAGCCAGATGGCAGTATATCTGTGGAACTCATTGCCACAGAAGCTGTTGGAGGCAAAGTGTTGAGTATATTTAAGACAGAGGTCGACAGATTCTTGATTAGTAACGGGATCAAGGATTTTGAGGAGAAGGCAAGATAATTTCTGGGAGATTTGCCTCAACCATGATTGGATGACAAGGCAGACTCAATGAACTGAATAGCCTAATTCTATTCCTGTATCTTATTGTCTTATAATTTATGCAACAACAGCGTAGGTAAAGTGTTGCAATGGGAGCATCCCCACCTCTGGCTAAGAAGCTTCCAATTTAATACCTTCCTGTTCCTATGATACTGTTTGGACTGCTGTGTTCATCCAGCTCTACACCTTGTTATCTCATATTGTCCAGCATCTGCAGTTTCTATTATCTCTAATACTCAGCACAGGCTTCTTTGTCCTCGTTATGTCCAAAAATGTTTTGAGTCCTTTCATACTGGCCCTGAGTGTTGATGACATAATTCACGAGTTAAATAATCATCCTGGGAATCATTGTGCCACCTCATGACTATTTCCCAAAAGTGAGTAAATGTGAAAATATGCTTTTAAAAAACCCAACTGCAGTAAGAGTTCAGTTCTAAAAGGGCACAGAATAAAAATTGGGAAGTTGGTGCAACTTGAGAAATTCAGGTGAAAATTTTTCCCTCCTCAATAAGCAGGCGTTGCCCAGGCCATGGTATAAAAGTAAGAATTTCAGTCATTAAATGGGTTTAAAATTAATAAGGAAGAGTTTTGGATAAACTATCTGTATTTAAAGTTGATGCATCAGGACTAGATGAGATGATTTTAAGAATACTGAGAGAGGTGAAGATGGAAATTATTAAAGCATTGGCAATAATCTTTCACCTCCAAAAGCCTGTGAATTTCAAATAAACCTGATGGACCAAACCTGATGTCATTTGACTTCTGATTTTGTCTACCCCAGTCCAACATTGGCAGCTCCACATTATGGCTACCATTGACATAATAATCTTTCATAGAACTGTTCCTAAGAATTAACGGTAGGTGACAGAGCACTGGAGAATTGAAAGTGTTATGCCCTTGTTCAAAAAATGTTGGCATGATAAGCCAAGCAACTACAAACCCGTCAGTTTAAATTCAATGGTTGGAAAACTTCTAGTTGTAATAATTTGAGACAAAGTTAATCATCATGACGACATGTATGAATTAATTATGGGCATCATGGGTTTCTTCAGGCAAAATCACGTTTAGCTAACTGAATGCAAATTCTTGATCTGGTAATGGAGAGAGTTGATCAAGGGAATACTGTTGGTGTGGTTACATGGACATTCAGAAGTCATTTAATACAGTAACATGCAGTGGATGTGTGAGCTATGTGGAACAAAAGGGAAGCTATCAACAAGAAAGCAAAACTGGCTAACTTATAACCAACTGAGAGTAATAGTTAACAGAGGTTATTTTTGGGCTGAGAGAAATTTTGCTATGTGGTTGCCCAGGGCTCAGTGTTCGGACTTGAGGTAAAGTGATATAAAACACTCGCCTCAGCTGGTTATCGTGTACAGCTCCGTGTTTAAGAAATGATGTGGATGTGTTGAAGACAGTGCCAAGAATGGTTTGTGAGAATGATTCCAAAGATGAGGGTTTTCAGAAATGAAGATGGATGGGAGAAGGAAGAACTTGCTCATAGAGTCATGGAGTTAGGGATGTATAGCTTGGAAACAGATCCTTTGGTCAAACACGTCAATGCCGACCAGTTATCCTAAATTAATCCAGTCCCATTTGTCAGCATTTGGCCCACATCCTTCTTGATGCTTCCTATTCATATATCCATCCAGATGCCTTTAAATGTTGTAATAATACCAGCCTCCCCCACTTCCTCTGGCAGCTTATTCCATACTCGCACCACTCTCTACCTGAAAAAGTTTCCCCTTAGGTCCTTTTTAAATCCTTTCCCTCTCACTTTATACCTATGCCTCCCAGTTTTGAACTCCACTACCTTGACTATTCACTCTATCCATGCCACACATGATTTTATTAACTTCAATAAGAACTAGCGGCCTGTGACCGGTCGTGTGCCGCAAGGATTGCTGCTGGATCAACTTCTTTTTCTCATTTATATAAATGATTCAGATCTGAATATATTAGGTACGGTTAGTAGGTTTGCAGATGATTAGTGGTCTAGTGGACAGTGAAGGATGTTATCTCAGAGTACAATGGGACTTTAATCAGATGGATCAATGGGATGAGGAGTAGCAGAAGGAGTTTGATTTAGACAAATGTAAGGTGCTGCATTTTGGTAAGTCAAACCAGGGCAGAGCTTGCACAGTAAATGGTAGGGCCCTAGGGAGTGTTGCCAAACAAAGAAGCCGAGGGATTCAGGTGCATAGTTTCTTAAAAGTGGAGTTGCATTTCGGCAGTATGTTGAAGAAGGCTTTTGGCATGTTTCCCTTTATTAGTCAGTGCATTTATTATGGGAGTTGGGAGATCATGTGGCCGTGCAGGATAATTGTTGAGGCCATGTTTGGAATACGGCATCCAATTCTGGTCACCATTCTATAGGAAGGGCATTGTTAAAATTGAAAGGGTGCAGAAAACATTTGCAAGCATGTAGCTGGCACAGGAATGTTTGAGCTAAGGGAGAGGCTGAATCAGCTGTGGTTTTTTTATCCAGGCATTGGAGACTGAGACATGACCTTATTGAGATTTATGAAATCATGAAGGACGTGGCTAGGGTGAATAGCCAAGGTCTTTTTCCTTAGGTGGAGAAGGCCCAAACTAGAGGACATAGGTTTAAGGTGAGAGCGGAAAGAATTAAAAAGAGCCTGATGGGTAACTGAGGGGTGGTGCATGGATGGAACTAGCTGCCAGAGGAAGAGGCAGAAGTAGGTACAATTACAACATATGAAAGGCATCTGGATGGGTATGTGAATAGGAAGGGTTGAGAGGGATATGGACCAAATGCTAGCAAATAGGAAGAGGTCAGAAGGGGAATAATGACATAATAAGGGCTCCAGATGATGGAAGCCAGAGTCTACAGGTGCAAAGCTGGAAAAGCACAGCAGGTCAGGCAGCATCAGAGGAGTAAGAAAGTCAATGTTTTAGGTCAAAACACTTCTTCAAGACTGGGGAGGGGGACGGAAGCCCAGAAATAAATAGAGCATGGGGTTTGGGGTTGGGGGAAGGATAGGACAGAAGGTGATAGGTGGATGCAGGTAGGTGGTTATTGTGATTGGGAAGGGTGGAGCCGATAGGTGAGTAAGAAGATGGTTACAAGTTAGCCAGTTAGATCAGGTCAGGAGGGAAAGGGCTGAACAATGGGATAAGGTGGGGGCTGGCGGGATTTTGAAGCTGGTGAAGTCAATGTTAAGGCCATTGGTCTGTAAGCTCTCAAGGCAAAATATCACATGCTATTCCTCCAGTTTACATTCGGCCTCACTCTGACCATGGAGGAGATCATGGATGGACATATTGTCAGGGGAGTGGGAGGGGGAGGCGTAATGGGATTTGGTCAGCATGGATGACTTGAATGAAAGGGTCTGTTTCTGTGCTGTATGGCTGTATTACTGAGATAGATGTTTTAGAACATAGAACATAGAACATAGAAAAGTACAGCACAGTACAGGCCCTTCATCCCACGATGTTGTGCCGTGGAATAATCCTAATGCAAAAGTAAATTAACCTAACCTACATTCCCCTCAATTCACTGCTGTCCATGTGCATGTCGAGCAGTCGCTTAAATGTCACTAATGACTCCGCTTCCACGACTACCACTGGTAAACTATTCCACACGCTCACAACTCTCTGGGTGAGAACCTCCCTCTGATGTCTCCTCTATGCCTTCCTCCTAACACCTTAAAACTATGACCCCTTGTGGCAGTCAATCCTGCCCTGGGGAAAATTCTCTGGCTATCGACTCTATCCATGCATCTCATTACTTTGTACACCTCGATCAGGTCATGGGAAATGCTTTTCAGTGATATAAATTCATTCATTGTTATTCCAATGCAACCTCTTTTTTTGGAGGCACATGTTGGGTGATGATGATATTTGTCAGAACATTTGTTGTTTGCTTTCTACCTGACTATTTTCATTAACATAATTCTAGTACTACAAGTATTGTTAACGCAACTGCAAAGTTATAGAAGGTCACCAAAAGATTTGTGGACAGAAAAAATCTCTACAATTGGTGAAAAATACATTGATCTCTTCTGGTTCAATCGTTTCTGCAGAAAGGAAGAGGAAAACATAGAATGCCGTTATTTCAGTGGAGGCATGGAGTCACTATACCTGGATGATGTCCCTGACCAGGGAAGAGCATGTAACATGTTGGAGAGTTGAATTCCTCCTGGCAAATGCCTTGTGCATCTTTTAATACTGTTGCACACAGTGCATGCTTTAATACTGTTGATACACAGTCCTTTACAGAAGGTAGATCCTTTCCAGGGCAAGAAGCCCTCAACAACTGAGGATTGCCCTACAGCTGTCGCCTTCATCCATTATCCATTGCTATTAGCCAAATATCTTCCGCCTGGATCGCCACTGAGGACTGGTTTTGGATTGAGCTTTGTCTGGTTCCTCCCCTCTGACCTGACTGCATTGGGTGGCTTTGCCAGGACTTGAGAACTCCTAATGGTATTGGTTTCAGGATCAACAGAACACTTAAACGTCTCCACCACAATAAAGAGGTAATCCGCTGAGAGGAGTGTAGCATGTGGGGACGTAAAGGAATGCAAAATAAGGACATATTTTAATAAAGATAGAGGCGAATGAATACCTTTCAGTTAATTAAAGTTATTAAATAGCATAACTATATTTGCATTCAATTAAGATTCTCACATTCGTTATCTCTTCATTGCAAACATGGGAAACAAAACCAAATAGGCTAATAAAGCAGAGCTTAATTTTAGTTAGAATTCAAATAATTACTTCAGAATCTGTCAGCTTTTGAAGAAAAATTCTCAATGTTGAATGATCTTGGTATGGACCAAAGTTATTTGACAAATGTTTTGTTTTTATGTTGTGTCCTCTTGCACAAATTATTGCTGTTTGAAATATTTGAATTATTATTTTGTAAAATTCCAGTTCAGATAGGAAGCTATGATTATGAACGTAGTGTGTAATTTTTGAACTCATGTTTCAATGGTAGATTGGAATTAATGTGGCTTTGCAACCTTAGGTATTGCAATAAGAAGTGACCCCCCATTTGAAATGAAGCAGAACACTGAAAGCAAAATGTAATTATCTATCCACTCTTATTGTAAATGTCTAATTGCAGCATTAATAACTACCTTCTGAATTTTGAAGTACAGTTCTATTCAGCAGGATTTTTTTTTCTCCATGTCTGGAACTGAGAAATGGGCATTCAATATTATGTACTTTAAAGGTTGGATAGGAGTATATTTTAAAATATTTATTCTGTCACTGTGGAAAGCTGGTCTTCAATTGTTCTGAAATACTATATCTATGTGTGGCTGGTTAATTATTGACGTTTGAAAAAGAGAATAGGACTTAGGGAAGTTTAAATTGTGAGGGGAAAACGAAATTAAAATGAGACAGGGTGATTAGTTTGACCAGGAGCAATTAAGTTATTTTTCCTTGAACCTTGACTTGAATCACCACATATTAGACTGACAAAACGAATTTGATTATAATTCTGAATTAATTCCACATTCTACATTTTAATATTGCCCTGGAGTATATCAATTTTTTTACCTTTTATTCCAACATAGTAACAGTTCAAAGTAGATCTTTTAGCTGAACTGATAAAATTCAGGGCTCTATTTGCATAATTTGCATTCACTTTAGCAATGGGCCAATATTGTATCATGACTTTTGAACAATTAAAGCAGCATTTGACAGTATGGAGAGATGTGTGAAGCATATGGAAGAAATGATATACCGCTTGTTTTTCCAGCTGTTGTGGCTTTACAAAATAAGTAAATTTAAACAGCAGGAAACACAAATACACAGGCATTGAAATTACTAGTTGACAGGAAGCGGAAAGGTGGCAGGAGTAGCCGTGAGCTTTGTTTCAGAACCTTGTAAGAGGCTTTGGCACAGTATCAGACTGCTAGGAAAGCTACTCCACAGGAGCTGGAGGATCCATTGATTTACTATTAGCCGTGCTTGCCCAATCAGGCAAACTACTTTGACTCTGTTGACTATTTTTAATGCTCAACAATTTTACCCGCTCAAAAAAAAACTTTCATTCAAATATATCTTAATTCACATCATTAATTTGACACCAGTGGCATTTTTAATCTTTGATGAACAGAAGTACTCATTGCACGTTTATTGGTCATACAAATACATTGTTTATATGAAATCTTCCAAGTGATAATGTACTTCATTTATGCCACAGCATATTTTAATCTATATTATTTTGTTTGATTTTTAATCTACATGTTTCATGTCCTCTTACCAGACCGCTTAGCAGACCAGAAAATCTTTAATGTGTATCTCTTAGAAATTAATACTTATGTCCTGAAACTTTAGATTGTGAAGAGTTAATTCTCCCTTTATGTGTGAGGACTATGCCTGGTAGAGTTGGCACCCTGTAGTTATTCATAACACTTGACTATCAAAGAACTAGTGTGGATTTGGGGGAGGGGAGTGAGAGCAATCTAAGCACTTCCGGTTCCTTCAGAAAGTTGAGCCTTTGTGACCATTTAATATCCTTGAACTTAACGTCATGGATTAAATAGGAAATTAAAAGCATTTTCAATGATTATATAGTGGCTGGGCGAAATAGCTTTCTTTCAAGTATAACTATTGTCTGCTGCTAATATCATTGATATCAGATGATGTGTTCCTTAATGTTTAGATGACAAAGTAACTTGCTTCCTCTCCTGAAGCCCCCACAATTGCTCCCCCATCAACTCAACCCCCTGCCACCACAACCGCCACCCGAAAGGGACTTTCTAATTGGTTATGAATAGCTCTGTGGGCTGAAAGCAAAACCTTGACAGGAACCATATACAAGTCGATTTTTCTTGCTACTAGAGTTATTTAGAATTAAGAACATTGATGTGGTCAACTCATTCCCATCATTTTAATGGATACAGTATACTTTGTATATCAGAAAGAGAATGAAAGTTGCCTCAGGAAAATACAGATTCAATAAAAAGGGAACAGTTTATGTTCAATAATAATATCCTATGAGCATGATCTTGGGGACATTGCTCGTTACTGAAATATGATGGGGGGGATTGCCTTTTATGAAAGCAAATCTTTGATTCATTTGCTTTTGGCTGTTTTTCATGGAAAGTGGAAAGGGGGAAAATGTTTTAATGCCAATGAAATGTAACATCCTTTGAATTTTTAAAAAAAATATGCCTGCTTTCAGTGTGAACTGTGTGAAGTCCCAGCTGTCTTTGCCTAGTGGAATGTTATTACTTTTTGGGGAACAGGGTTATGCTCAAAATTAAATCAATTTTACCCTAAAGGTCAACAAAGTCACTATCTTTCACTATCTTTGGGGAATTTCATTTCTTCCTCTGATGCAATGGTGAAAACTATTGAGTAAAAATTCCTTTTTGGTCTACTTGGTAAAGGAATCATTAATCTCTTTCAGATAAATTGCTTAACAACTACATTAAGATAGTGCATCTAAAGAACTTCATGCAAACATTTTAGCAGAACAGCACCAAAGACGTTAAAACCTTATTGGTCCAAGTAACTAGATGCTGAAAAAATAAGTTTATAGAACTTTGCATAGTTTATAGCATTTTGCATACTGAATGCAGGGTTATAACAAAACAGGCAGTCGTCTGGGCTTAAACAAAATGGCTGTGGATGGATCAGGAGCCGAAATGGAATGGTGATATCAGTGGCAGGTGGAATGAGCATATGAGCAAAGTGCGAGAGTGAGCCATTCAGCCTATTGAGCTTGTTCCACCAATAAGATCAATGTTAATCTGGTTGTAACCATATATCCCCATTCCTGCCCACCCCTGAAAATCTTTCACCCCCTTGTTTAACAAGAACCTATTTACTTCTGTCTTAAAAGCTTTCAAGGACTTAGCTTCCAACATTTTTATTTTCAGTTAGCAAGCTCCAAAGACTCACAACACTGTGAGAGGAACAAGAATAACCTAACCTCTGTTTTAAATGGGTGACCCCTGATTTTCAAACCTTAATTATGAAAATAAGAAATGCTGGAGATCACGGCAGGTCAGGCAGCATCCATGGAGAGACAGCAAGCTAATGTTTCTAGTTTAGATCACTCTTTGTCAGAGCTGATTGTGAAGTATGGAGGGGGCAACATTTATTCGATATTGGGCTGGGAATTGGAGTGGTGGGTGAGAAAAGATGTTGATAGTGCAGGTTAAGTAATCGGAATGTAAGAATGGCAGAACAATAGTGTGTTTAACTGCTGGACTGGAAAGAGCAGTCACTTCCACTGGGGTGAAGGGAGTGTAGAGAGGACATGGTGACAGAGAATGTAACAAGTAAAGCTAAGACCCTTACTTATCGATTCTCTTACAAGAGGAAATATCCTGTCAACTTCTACTTTATCAAGATCGCTCAGGAGCCTATAGGTTGAATTGTATTTTTTTTTGGCTAAGCCTGGGCAGTGTTGAGACTTTTTTGAGGGTTTTTCTTGCTGTGAGGCTACGTGAGTTCTCTCACTATATCTCATCAAACTCGCCCCATGAATTACCTACCTGGTCCTATGGAAGCCTCATGACAGTTTTCCGCTACATCTTATACACGCTGTTGCCAGCACATTGCACCACTCGACAGGTGTCCTAAAATCTGTTGGCACCTTTTGCACTTGTGCCATTATTAAAAGCCCATTATGCCATTGGACAAGTATTCTCAGCCTGGAGCTGCCCCACACGGCTCCTGACATTTCTTTTGGATATAGCCGACAGGGACAAATCAGGAGCTGACTACGTGGGCAGGAACCTGGAGGTCTTGCCAGATGGGTGCTCTAGATGTGAGAATTCATCTTGTTCAGGTCCAGCACAGGAAGCTGTGAAAACCAGACCACACCAGCTTGGTCCATAGTTGTCACCTGCGTCAGTGCAGTCTCAGGCATCTGAAGGAATGCGCAGGACTGTTGGGAGAAGGTCAATGAGTTTCTCCATTCTGCCTGGGTAAATGCCATCAATTTCTCTCCAGTTTTCTCTATCCTTGCCACTGCACCAATCTCCCATCATGCTCTACCACTCACACTATTGCCTGCAATATCTTCCCTCACTCACTCTCACCCACCCCAAAACCACCTCAACACCAATAAACACGACATACCCTCTGCGCTGTCTACTCACTTTCTTGGGACCCTTCTCTACTGACATCAAAGTTGACAGTTGTACCACCTACTTTTGTCTCCTTTCATACATGCCTCTTTCATTCCTGGAGGAAAACAGCCCACAGTAGAGCAGGAAGAATCAAGACAGCTGCCCAACATTCAGATCCTCACCCCTTATGTGGAGAGGTTCCTGACTTTGACCACTCTGAGTAGCTTACTGACCTTGTCTAAGCCACTGGACTGGTATCTGAAGCTGCCCTTGACTTGCTTGCGCACCCTGAGTGAAGGTTTCCTCTCTTGATTTGACTGAGGCCTGCTGCCAACCATGACAACTGTCCTCCCTTTGTGTCTGCACCAAATGGCACAGCAAGACAGAAGGAATTTCTGGTTGAGATGGAAAACTCATAAAGGCAAGGCAATACAATGCGCAGATACTGTGAGTATCAAGGTAGGCTCAGAGTGAGTGAGTGCTGTGTCAGTGAGGAAAGATCCTAAAGATTCAGCCTGGTCCAGTCCATGAGTGCACTGTGTTATTGCTGCAGTATTACAAAGATGGCAACCTGAGGTATAACAGTGAAGTGCAGAAATGTGGTACAAGTAGAGTGGAGGTGTGCAGTGATTGGAATGAAGGCCAGTTGGGTCACATTGAGTGTGAGGTCCCTGATTGGCCTGGTTAACAACACCAATCAGGGATCTCATACTCAATAACATTCACCTCATTCCAATCACTACAGGGTGTGCCACAAAGCTTTTCAGAAGCTGGTACATATCAGATGCCCATTTCTGTGGACATCAGGCGCATGCAGCTGGCACCCATGAAATGTACTTTGCTTTGTTGGTGCCTGGTGTCCAAAATGGATATCATTCAGATCAAATGGTGGGTTGAATGTGTGACGTAACTTGTACGCCTCTGTCTAAGTTTTGTTTTCACCCTATAATCTGTATGCCCTGCCTTACTATGATCTGCCTGTAAACAAAGCTTCTCTTTGTACTTGTGTCCATGTGACAATAAATAAATCAAACCAAATGCCTGAGTGAAAAAGATTTCCTTACATCGCCCTTGCTTCTTTTGCAAATCACTTTAAATCTTTGTTTGTTCATTCATTTTTTATTTTCAAAGCAGGAACAGTTTCTCCCTCTCCACTTTATCCAGCACACTCGTGATTTTGAAAAACTCTGTCAAATCTCCTCTCAGCCTTCTTTTCTCCACCAGGAACCGTCTCAACTTCTTTAAACTATTCTCATCGCTGAGGTTTAGAACATATAGAACATAGATCAATACAGCACAGACAGGCCCTTCGGCCCTCGATGTTGCGCTGAACTGTGAGCTAAGCTAAGCCCATCTCCCTACACTATCGCATCATCATCCATACGCTTATCCAAGGGCTGTTTAAATGCCCCTAATGTGGCTGAGTTAACTACATTGGCAGGCAGGGCGTTCCATGCCCTTATCACTCTCTGAGTAAAGAACTTGTCTCTGACATCTGTCTTAAATCTAACACCCCTCAATTTGTAGCTATGCCCCCTCGTACAAGCTGAAGTCATCATCCTTGGAAAAAGACTCTCACTGTTCACCCTATCTAATCCTCTGATCATCTTGTATGTCTCTATTAAATCCCCTCATAGCCTCCTTCACTCCAATGAGAACAGACCCAATTCCCTCAGCCTTTCTTCATTGGGCCTTCGCTCCAGACCAGGCAACATCCTGGTAAATCTCCTCTGCACCTTTTCCAATGCTTCCACATCCCTCCTGTAATGGGGCGACCAGAACTGCGCGCAATATTCCAAATGCGGCCGCACTAGCCTTTTGTACAGTTGCATCATGACATGACGGCTCCGGAACTCAATCCTTCTACCAATAAAACCTAACACACCGTAAGCCTTTTTAACAGCACTATCAACCTGGGTGGCAACTTTCAGGGATCTATGTATGTGTACACCAAGATCCCTCTGCACATCCATGCCACCAAGAATCTTTCCATTGACCCGGTATTCTGCCTTCCTATTATTCCTCCCAAAGTGAATCACCTCACATTTATCAGTAATAAACTCCATTTGCCACCTTTCAGCCAGTTTCTCATTCCTAGAGCCATCCTTGCACCTTCTCCACTCCTCATTGCTTTCACATTTTTTCTATTATCTGGTACCTATAACCGTGCACAAACTTCAGCTGAGGCCTAACATGTGTCTTGTACAAGTTCAACATCACCTCCTTGTTCTTGTACTCTATGCCCCTATTAATACAGCTGAGGACATTCTTATGCTTTTTTCGCTGATCTCTAGCTGTCCTACTACCTTCAGTGATCTGTGAACAAAAACACAATATTGAAACTGAATATTGCAATTAAAAATAGTGTATTGAAGCTTTTCATCTTGAATTCTCACAAGAATTCACAAAATTATCACCAATGTAAAAGAAAAACAACATGTATAAAAGATGCAAAAGGTGTGTGGATTGATTGGTGAGTGGATTCAGCATGGTCATTTCTCACTGTATATCAAGCAGCTCATAAAAGAACACAAGCCCATCTGTTTCGTCCTGAAAATTGCCGAGTCTATCTCAGACTATTCTGGAGTGGTAAGTTATCTTAGAAGTTCAAGCAACAAATGAAGATAGCTATTTCATACTGATGCTATGAAATGGGTTTCTGGTCAATGGCAACCCCAAGGTGGCTGAATCCTCCATTATCAATAGCCTTGGGTTTACCATGGACCAGAAACTCAACTGGACTCACTACATAAACACATTGACCAGAAGAACAGGTCAGAGATGAGGAATACTGCTCTAAGTAACTCACCTCCTGAGTCCCCATAGACTTTCCCACATTTACAAGGCACAAGTCAGGAGTGCGATGGAATACTCCCTAGCTTGCCAGGATGGGTGCAGTTCCAACAACACTTAAGAAGCTTGACACCATCCAGGACAAAGATGCCCAATATTGGCACTACGTCCACAAGCATCCACTCCTTCTACCATTGATGCTCAGTAGCAGTCGTTTGTACTACCTCCAAGATGCACAGCAGAAATTCACCAAAGATCCTTAGACATCATCATCGAAACCCACGACCACTTCTACCTAGAAGGACAAGGGCAACAGATACATCAGAACACTGCCACCTGCAAGTCCTCTAAGTCAGTCACCATAATAACTTAGAAATGTATCACCATTCCTTCACTTTCACTGGGCCAAAATACTGGAAAAGCCTTCTGAAGGGCATTGTGGGTCTCCTGACAGCACGTGGGCTGCTGTGTTTCGAGAGGGCAGCTCCCCACCGCATTCCCAAGGGCAACAAGGAACAGGCAATAAATGATGGCTAGCCAGTGATGTCCACATCCTACGAATGAAAAAGAATAGACTGGTGTTTGCCACTAGCAGGATGCAGCTGTCATCCAAATGTGCAACGTGGTGTATGAATTAATAACAAAGGCAGCAATTGTTGGAAAAGATCAGCAGATCTGGCAGCAATTGAATCGAGAAAGCAGAGTGACCTTTCTTTAAAACTGACTGTAGCTAGGAAAAAGTTGGGAAAAATGCTGAAGTTGGGGCCAGGGGATGGGGAGGGGAGGCGATCAGGAGTAAATGATAGGTGGAAATGGAGGCCAGACAGAGAGCGAGAGAGAGAGAGAGAGAGAGAGGGAGAGAGAGAGAGAGGGAAAGAGAAGAGAATGACAATTGGGCAGAAGAAGGAATGGGGAAAGGTTGGGCTGGGAGAATGATTAGCTGCTAATGAGGACTGTTCGTGTCTGACAGTGGGTTGTTTGTGATAGCAGTTCATGCAACGACAAGGTCAGGTGTTGGGGATTGGGGTGATGACATGGGGCAATGAAACTATTTAGCCTCTTAAACTACTGACCTCAGCATTGAGTCCTGAAGGCTGCAGGGTCCCCAGTCAGTGCAGAAATTGAATTCAGGTGAAATAAAAACCAAAAGATCTGTGGATGCTGTAAATCAGGAATGAAAACAAAGGTGCTGGAAAAGCTCAGCAGGCCTGGCAACAAAAAACAGATTTAACGTTTGAGGTCCAATGACCCTTCCTCAGAATGGCTGAATTCCGGCTGTTGGCTTCACTCTCGTCACAAAACCAGCTGACCAATCAACTGAAGTAACTGACCCTAAATAGCTAGAGTTAGCCTTTGGTGAGAGATGTATACAATGGTAGAGTTAGAGTGATTGTGAGGTGAAGAATATGGCATTTACTTTTATGGAGCGCAGATAGTCTTTGATCTCCATTGCCGGCCATGTCTCCTCCCAGGGACTCTGCGCTGACCTGGGGTCAATTTGAGTCTTGGGGCTGGCAATGTCAAAGCCTCCTTCAGTGGTCCAAAGCCCTCCTGTCCCCATTTACCGCTGCACCAGGATCTCCAGGGCCCTGTCTGTGAACTGGTGTTCCAATTTCCTGACTATTTCCTCCATAATAATAGTCAAACAGCAGACTTTGATTGGTAGTTTCTGTCTTAAAGTGTTTGAATTAACGTGTAGTGGGATATAAATATGGCGCCTGTGGTGTCAATGTCAGAAAGACCCAGCAATAGCAAGCACTGCAGGCTCGGTGACCACACAATTTGACCAGAAACACACCGATGGAGCCCGGCTGCTTAAGTAATGAGATGATCTGTAGAAGTGACTTGAGAAGAATCACTGCGACCCTTGATTGGAAACCCTCCTTGAGATTTCCTAAAAATCACACTCAGTCAAAATATGGAAAGTTTCAGCATATTGTATTTGTGCCTTTATTTGGAAATTTAGTTACATTGAATAATAAACTAAATTTAAAAATCTGGAATTAAGATTCTAAAGATGACCATGAATCCATTGCTGATTGTTGGAAAAACTCATCAGGTTCAAAATGTCCTTGAGGGAAGGAAACTGCCATCCTTACCAGTTCTGGCCCATATGTGACTCCAGACACACAGCAATGTGGTTGACTCATAAAACAAAACTGCCTTCTTGGCATTAAATGAAGGGCAAACAATTCTGACCTATCCAGCGACACACACATCCTATGAAGAGTTAAAAAGAGGCATCCATTAACAGGTTATATTTCAAGTGGCCTGAGCTAAGATGGAGCTTGGACATTTTTGCCCTCAAATCATATACTACGATAAAGCAATGACTTCATGATCATTTTTCTTAAATGTACACTGACATACTGTGCCTGTTAAAGATATACTGACTGCGAGACATAATGCAACAGTATCCAATGTGGACATCCTCCTTTGCCCGAAACAACTGTCTTAGAGTGTAGGTTCTTTGGAGTCATAAAGTCATAGAGCTGTACAACATGGAAACAGATCCCTTGGACCACCTGGTCCAGGCTGACCAGATAGCTGAAATTACTCTAGTCCCATTTGCCAGCATTTGGCCCATATCCCTCTAAACCCTTCCTGTTCATACATGCATCCAGATACCTTTTAAAGGTTGTAATGTATCAGCTTCCACCACCTCCTTGGGCAGCTCATTCTATACATGCACCACCCTCTGTATGTAGCCTTTGCCCCTCAGGTCCCTTTTTAAATGTTTGCCCTCTCACCTTAAGCCTATGCGGTCTAGTATTTGACTCCACCATCACAAGGAAAAGACATTGGCTGTTCACACTATCCATGCCTCACATGATTTTATAGACTTCTACAAACTCACCCTTTAGCCTCCAATGCTCCAGGGAAAATAATCCCAGTCAGCTCAGCTCCTCCCTGTAGCTCAAACCTTCTAACCCTGACAACATTCTCATAAATATTTTCTGAATCCTTTCAAGTTTCACAACATCCTTGCTATAGCGGGGAGACCAGAACTGTACGTAGTATTCCAAAAGTGGCCTAACCCAATGGTCTGCATAACCGCAACACGACCCTTAACTCGTACATTCACTACACTGATCAATAGAGGCAAGCATATCAAATACCTTCTTCACTACCCTGTCTACATGTGACTCCACTTTCAAGGAAATATGAACTATTCAGCAAGTAATTCTGCGGAACACCTTTTGGACAAGTAACCACTGCAAGTTTCTGCATAAAAAGGTGTGAAACCAAGTTTTTTTTTAATAAAAACCTTAGTACAAGCCTTCAGTAGAAATTTACATAATGGTCACGGAATTGTTACAATGTGACAAGAAATTGGGCTAATCAAGTTTTGTTAGCTCTGGTGTAATACAGGAACACATTGAAATATATTTTCAATATTTAGAAATGCAGCCTTCCAGGCATTTGAGAATTTCCATTATAAAATAAACCACTGGTTCTTGAAAACGATTCATTGCCCAGTCATACTGACACAGCATTGTATTCTTGTTAAATGCTTTCAAGAACATTATTATAGAAGTCGACACTACAGATGAGATTAGTACCTTAATGTGATACTATGAAAACTACTTAAGAATAATTACATTTTCCGATTTTACCCTGCTATATTATTTAAATGGATTACAGTTTTAATATTTGTAACATAATTTATAAAGATGCATAGAAGAATTAAGTTTCCAAGACCAAATCATTTGTGGGCACCGAGCAATGAATAATACAAGATACAGATGTCTACTTTGAAGGCTTTGAGGAATCAAGGGCTGAATTTTTAGGTACAACAGGAGTTAGGTGGAAATTGAAAAGATCAGCATTGGCAAGCAAGCTGATTTTCCAGAGCTGTTCCTCACACCTGCCATCTTCAGCAGCACAGGTTAAAGATAGCCTCTCGATCCCACCCAATCCTTGAAAAAGCAATTCAGGTGGCTAAGCTGCTTAAGAGCTTGTTAACCCGGTGATGCAGTGAAATTTCACAGGGAACACAAAGGCTGCATGTGCTGTCTGGGACAGACTAGCTGAATTGAGTTGGGTTCACAGTGGGAGGCCACAAAGAATTAAGAGCATAAGAAATAGGAGCAGAAGTAGAAGACAAATGTCGATGCCTTACAGTCAAAAACAGGGCAATTGATAATGGGGAACAAAGAAATGGCTGACCAACTAAATACATACTTTTGTTCTGTGTTTGCAAAGGAGGACACAAATGACATGTCAGGAGACTCGCCAGGATGTTGCCTGGAATGAAAAGTCTCAGTTACGAGGAGAGATTGGATAGGCTGCGTTTGTTTCCTGGAGCAGAGGAGGCTGAGGGGGAATCTGATTGATATACTCAACATTATGAGAGGTGTAGGCTAAGTAGATTGCGAGAATCTTTTCCCCATGGCATGTCTAAGGCCAGTGGACACAAATTTAAAGTGAGGAGTAAATAATTATAGAGGAGATCTGAGGAAAATGTTTTCAGCCAGAGGGTTGTAGAAATAAGGAATGTGCTGCCTGTGAGTATAAAAGAGGCAGATATTCTCACAATATTTGGGAAGTATTTGGATGAGCCATCAAATGCAGGGCATAGTAGGCTATAGACCAAGGGCAGGTAAATGGGATTAGTTTGCTGTTCGTTCACCAGCATAAGCATGGTAGGCCGAAGGGCCTGTTTGTGTGCACTTTATTTCCATGACTCTAAATGCTAGGGAACTCAGGGTTTAGTGAGAAGGAGAAATTGAAGCAAATCAGAATTAGTTGGAAAATGGTGTTGGAGAAGCATGATAAATTCTTGGTCCCTGATAATCTACAAATCCCAAAAATTAGTGGCCCCAGAAATAGTGGATGCATCGGTGGTCATCTATCAAGTTTCTACAGACTCAGGAACTGTTTCTACAGATTGGAGCATAGCTGACGCAATACTGTTATTAAATTCAGATAAAGAAAAATCCAGGAATATGAGCCAGCCAGCCTGACATTGGTAATGGAGATAAAGCTGGAGTCTATTATAAAAGAATTAATAGCTGAACATTTGGAAAGGGTGAAAGGATTGGAAAGAGTCAGCACAGATTTACAAAAAAAGCAACCATGCTTGACAAATGTACTGGAACTCATCAAGTTGACATTAGAGCTCATGAGAGGATGCCAGTAGATGTGGTTTATTTGGGTTTTAAGCAGACTTTCAACAAAGTCCCATATAAGAGATTTGCATGTAAAATTAAACGGTGCATATAAAACATGACGGTGGCTGAAAGAACTTTTGATGAGGACTTGTCTACTGAGGTGGTATGGGCTGAGGTCAGAAACAGGAAAGGAGAGGTCACACTGCTGGGAGTTTTTTATAGGCCCCCCGCAAAGTTCCAGGGAGGTGGAGGAGAGGATCGGCAAAACGATTCTGGTTGGGAGTGAAAAGAACAGGGTGGTCATTATGGGAGACTTTAACTTCCCTAACATTGACTGGAATTGCTATAACTCGAGTACGTAGGATGGAACAGTTTTTGTCCAATGTGTGCAGGAGGGTTTCCTGTTTCAATAGGTTGAAGGGCCGACAAGAGGGGAGGCCACACTGGACCTGGTGCTTGGTAATGAACCAGGCCAGGTGTTTGATTTAGTGGTAGGTGAGCACTTTGGAGAGAGTGACCATAATTCGGTTATGTTTACTTTAGCAATGGAAAGGGATAGGAACATGCCACAGGGCAAGAGTTATAGATGGGGGAAGAGAAATTATAATGAAATTAGGCAAGACTTAGGAGGCATAGAATGGGTTAGCAAAATGCACGGGATGGGGACAATCGAAATGTGGAGCTGGTTTAAGGAACAGATATTGTGTGTCCTTGATAGGTATGTCCCTGTCAGGCAGGAAGGAAGCGATAAGGTAAGGGAACCGTGGTTTACGAAAGAAATTGTGTCTCTTGTTAAGCAGAAGAGGGAGGCATATGTGACAATGAGACGAGATGGTTCAGATGAGGCGATGGAGAATTACAGATTAGCTAGGAAGGATTTAAAGAGGGAGTTAAGAAGAGCAAGGAGGGGACATGAGCAGACATTGGCAGGCAGAATAAAGGAGAACCCTAAAGCTTTCTATAGGTATGCGAGGAATAAGAGGATGACTAGGGTAGGAATAGGGCCAGTCAAAGACAGAAGTGGGAATTTGTGTGTGGATCCTGTGGAAATTGGAGAGGTGCGAAATGATTATTTCTCATCTGTTTTCACTGAAGAATAGGAGAATATTGTAGAAGGGATGACTGAGTTAAGGGCTACTAGAATTGAAAGGATTAAGGTTAGTAAGGAGGAGGTGTTATCAATTCTAGAAGTGTGAAGGTAGATAAATCCCCTGGGCCAGATGGGATTTTTCCGAGGATTGTCTGGGAAGCTAGGGAGGAGGTGGCGGAGTCTTTGGCCTTGATCTTTGAGTCCTCATTGTCTACAGGTTTATTACCAGAGGACTGGAGGATTGTAAATGTTGTGCCCTTGTTCAAGAAGCGCAGTAGGGATGACTTAGGTAACTATAGACTGTGAGTTTTAAGTCTGTTGTAGGAAAAATTTTGGAAAGGATTATAAGAGATAGGATTTATAATCATCTAGCAAGCAACAGTTTGTTTGGAGATAGTCAGAATGGATTTGTCAAGAGCAGGTCGTGTCTCACAAACTTCATTGAGTTTTTTGAGAAGGTGACCAAGCATGTGGATGAGGGAAGGGCAGTTGACGTGGTGTACATGGACTTCAGTAAAACCTTTGATAAAGTTCCACATGGTAGGCTATTGGAGAAAATACAGAGGCACAGGTTTGAGGGACATTTAGCAGTTTGGATTCGAAACTGGTTTTCTGTAAGAAGACAACGAGTGGTGGTTGATGAAAAATATTCAGCCTGGAGTCCGGTTACTAGTGGTGTGCCTCAAGGATCTGTTTTGGAACCACTGCTGTTTGTCATTTTTATAAATGACTTGGACGCAGGCATTGGTGGATGCATTGGTAAGTTTGCAGATGACACTAAAGTCGGTGGAGTGGTGGACAGTGTGGAAGAATGTTGCAGGTTGCAGGGAGACTTGGATAAACAGCAGAATTGGGCTGAAAGGTGGCACATGGAGTTTAATACGGATAAATGTGAGGTGATTCACTTTGGGGGGAATAATAGGAAAGCAGAATACCGGGTCAATGGAAATTCTTGGTAGTGTAGATGTGCAGAGGGATCTTGGTGTCCGAGTGCATAGACCCCTGAAAGTTATCACCCAGGTTGATAGTGCTGTTAAGAAGGCTTACAGTGTGTTAGGTCTTATTGGTAGAGGCTTTGAGTTCCGGAGCCGTGATGTCATGCTGCAACTGTACAAAATGCTAGCACAGCCTCATTTGGAATATTGCTTGCAGTTCTGGTAGCCCCATTACAGGAAGGATGTGGAAGCATTGGAAAAGGTGCAGAGGAGATTTACCAGGATGTTGCCTGGTCTGGAGCGCAGGCCCATTGAAGAAAGGCTGAGGGACTTGGGTCTGTTCTCATTGGAGTGAAGGAGGCTAAGAGGGGATTTAATAGAGACATACAAGATGATCAGATGATTAGATAGGGTGGACAGTGAGTCTTTTTCCGAGGATGATGATTTCAGCTTGTACAAGGGGGCATAGTTACAAATTGAGGGGTGATAGATTTAAGACAGATGTCAGAGACAGGTTCTTTTCTCAGAGAGTGGTAAGGGCGTGGAACGCCCTGCCTGCCAATGTAGTTAATTCAGCCACATTAGGGGCATTTAAACAGTCCTTGGATAAGCATATGGATAATGATGGGATAGTGTAGGGGGTGGGGCTTAGCTTAGTTCACAGGTTGGCGCAACATCGAGGGCCGAAGGGCCTGTTCTGCGCTGTATTGTTCTATGTTCTATGTTCTATGTTCTAAAGCATAATAAAGATTAGGGACAATGTATTAAGATGGATCGAAAACTGGTTGGCAGACAGGAAACAAACAGTAGGAATAAAGAGATCCTTTTTTGGACCACACCTGAAATATTGTTTAAGGTTGAGATTTAAGGTTGAGATGAACGGAAATGTCTTCACCCAGAGAATGGTGAACCTACACAATTCACTACAAAGGAAAGCGGTCCAGGCCAAAATAGTGCGCAATTTTCAGGAAGGAGGTGGACATAGCATTTGAGACTAAAGGGATCAAAGGATCTGGGGGGAAAGCAAGAACCGCTATCAAATTGGAAGATCATGATCATAGTGAGTAATGGAGCAGGCTTGGATGACTGACTGATCTACTCCTGCTCCTTTTTTCTATGTTTTGAAGTAATCCATTCAGCCCTTATAGTCTGCTCTGCTATTCAATCAGTTTGACTGATTTGATCAACCTCAACTCCACTTCTGCGACTTTTTTTTCCATGATCCTTGATTCCTTTGCTGATTAAATATTTGTCCATCTCAGCCTTTAATAAATTTAACCATCCAGTCTTGACTGCCCTCTGGGGTAAAGAAGTTCACACATTCACTATCCTCAATGAAAGAAGAATTTTCTCCTCATTTCTGTATTAACTGCGTGACTTCTTAATCTGAGATGATGCCCTCTTGACTCTCACACAAGGCAAAACAACTTCTTAGCATCAAACCTGTCTCAAGATCCTGTAAGAACCTTTTATGTTTCAATATGGTCACCTCTCGTTCTTCTAAATTCCAATGACTACAGCCCCAACCTACTCAACCATTCCTCATAAGATCTTTCAATGCTTTGGATTAACTGAGTAAACCTTCTGTGGACTACATCCAATTTCAGTATATTCTTACGGCTGTTTGCAGTATTCTAGGTGTGGTCAAAGTGGCCTAATAAAATTTACTGTTGTGATGCCAATTGGTGATGAATCTGGATAGGATGCTTTCTATGGTGCATCTATAAAAACTGGTAAGAAGCATAGTGGACAAACCAGATTTCCTTAGTAGAGGTATCGGTGCATTTTCTTGACTATAGCATCGCCATGGATGGACCAGGATATATTGTCGGTCATATTCACTCCTAAGAGCTTGAAGCTCTTGACCACCTCCACCTCAACACCACTGATACAGGCTGGGGTGGGTCACCCACTTCTTGAAGCTCCTTCGTTTTGCTGACATTGAAGGAGGCTAAGCTGTCCATCTCTTCCCTGTATTCTGACTCGTCATTGTCTGTGATTCTGACCCACTATGGTGTTGTCATCAGAAAATTTGTAAATGGAGTTAGAGCTGAATTTAGCCGTGAGTGTAGAGGAAGCATAGTAAGGGGCTGAGTACATAGCCTTGTGGGGCATGGTGTTGAGGACTATTGTGGAGGAGGTGTTGACACCTATCCTTCTTGATTGCAGTCTGTACTGCTTCACTTTCATCATAATTGTGCATTTTATAAAGAAGACACATTTGACCTTTAAAGTAATGGACACAGAACACAATAACGGCTACTCGAGATACAGAGATAATGGGAACTGCAGATGTTGGAGAACCCAAGATAACAAAGTGTGAAGCTGGATGAACACAGCAGGCCAAGCAGCATCTCAGGAGCACAAAAGCTAACGTTTCGGGCCTAGACTCTTCATCACTTTCCTGCTCCTTTGATGCTGCGTGGCCTTCTGTGTTCATCCAGCTTCACATCATGTTGTCTCTTCATTTTTAAGTCTGTCTGTGCAAGTAACTTCAGTGATTCAGCTACGAGAAAGCAATGAAGCTCTTCTCTGTTGCAACTTTTGAAAATCTTCACCTTTCTGGTTTTCGGTAATGTCACTGCACAAGCAATCCGATCCAGAGCTTTCTGAAGATGCGTGTGTAAATCCCACCATAGCAGCCAGTAATACCGACATAGTGATAGCTTTAAGAGCACATTGAAGAATTCAATTGCCTTAATTTTTCAGTCCTTTGAGTAAAGGTGTTAGGAAATCATGTTGCTGTTGTAAACGACATTGGTGAGGCCTCTTCTAGACTACAGTATCAGTTCTGGAAGGACACTATTAAACTAGCGACGGTTCAGAAGAGAGTCACCAGCATGTTGCTGGGTATGGAAGGTTTCAGTTAGAAACAAATTCTGGGTAGGCTGTGACTTTTTTCACTGGGTTGTGAGGCAAACTGATAGAAGTTTATAAAATAATGAGGGGGATAGATAGAGTTATTGATAGTTGTCTTTCTCCGTCGATGAGGAATTTAAAGATAAACGGGCATATTTTTAAGGTGAGAGGGGAGAGATTTAAAAAGGCTGGGGGGCAAACCTTTTACACAGAGAGTGATTTGCATGTGGAGTGAACTTTCTGAGGAAATGGGGGATATGGGCACAGTTGCAACATTTACAAGTCACTTAGGTGAGTACATGTATAGGAAATGCTTGGAGGGATATGGGCCAAGAGCAGGCAGGTGAGACTAGTTTAGTTTGGGTTTATGTTCGGCATGGATTGGTTGGGCCAAAGGGTCTGTTTCCATGTTGTATGGCTCTATGACTGGATTCACCAGTAACCTTGTAGAAGCCTCTCAGAATTCAAGTGCAGCCAAAAACCTCATGTTCCTTAACAAGTGATGGGTGTACAAACTGTGACATAATCTGCTAATGAGGTGATTGTCTGAAAGAGAAAAAGATCAGACACAATAGAAAGTTGCATCTATCTAGGAAGCAGAAGTGTTTATTACTTTCCATTTAACTTCCAAGTTGGGTCATAGACAGTTAGCTATCTGCAGTGAAAGCATTTGTCTCAATGTTAACTGTCTCCCTTCTTCATGGAGTCTTGAACAAATGACTGCCTCAGCAATGAATGCAGAAAATTTTGTTGCATAATTGGTAAGTGGACTCTGTTTGGCTGCAACGTTGCAATGTGCAAAATAACAATGAACTACAGATGTCCTAAACTCTAGGCAATTCAAAAAAGGCATTAAGCTTGAACATATTCTTTTTATTTGCAAATAATAGGCCTCTGTGTGGGAAGGGATGCTGCTTGCAGGAAGTGTAAATGGATCTTAGGAACTCAATAAATTTATCTCAAATGGATGTAAAAGTTTCCAAGCGGAGATATTTTAGACTTGAAATGTTAACTCTGTTTCTCTGTCCACAGTGGGTGCCGGATCTGTTGGATTTTTCCTGTACTTTATTATATCATTATTTCAGATCTCCAAAATCTGCAGTACTTTGCTTTTAACTCAAATTGGTTTTTAGTGGAGCTATAACTGCACTCAGGATTGTTCAGCAAGTGCTAACCAATCAAAGAGTAATGCATAGCAGCATGTCTTTTTGCCATCTTGAACTGCTGCGGTCCATGCGCTGTAGGAAGACCCATAATGCCCTCAGGAAAGGAATTCCAGGATTTTGAACCAATGACAGTAAAGGAACAGTGATATATTTCAAAGTAAGGATGGTGAGTGGCTTGGAGGGGAACTTGCAGGTGGTGGTGTTCCCATATATCTGCTGCCCTTGTCCTTCTACATAGAAGTGATCATGTATTTTGAGGGAGCTGTCTTAGGGTTCATGCTGAATTTCTTGATGCAACTGTTAAGCTGCAGAGCTGGGCTGAGAGGTGGCAAATGGAGTTTAATGCAGACAAGTGTGAGGTGATGCACTTTGGTAGGAGTAACCGGAATGCAAAGTACTGGGCTAATGGTAAGATTCTCGGTAGTGTAGATGAGCAGAGAGATCTCGATGTCCATGGACACAGATCCTTGAAAGTTGCCACCCAGGTTGACAGAGCTGTTAAGAAGGCATACAGTGTTTTAGCTTTTATCAATAGAGGGATCAAGTTCCGGAACCAAGAGGTTATGGTGAAGCTGTACAAAACTCTGGTGCGGCCGCACTTGGAGTATTGCATACAGTTCTGGTCACCGCATTATAAGAAGGATGTGGAAGCTTTGGAAAGGGTTCAGAGGACATTTACTAGGATGTTGCCTGCTGTGGAGAGAAGGTCTTACGAGGAAAGGCTGAGGGACTTGAGGTTGTTTTATTAGAGAGAAGAAGGTTGAGAGGTGACTTAATTGAAACATATAAAATAATCAGAGGGTTAGATAGGGTGGATAGGGAGAGCCTTTTTCCTAGGATGGTGACGACGAGCACGAGGGGGCATAGCTTTAAATTGAGGGGTGAAAGATATAGGACAGATGTCAGAGGTAGTTTCTTTACTCAGAGTAGTAAGGGAATGGAACGCTTTGCCTGCAGCGGTAGTAGATTCGCCAACTATAGGTACGTTTAAGTCGTCATTGGATAAGCATATGGACGTACATGGAATAGTGTAGATTAGATGGGCTTGAGATCGGTATGACAGGTTGGCACAACATCGAGGGCCGAGGTGCCTGTACTGTGCTGTAATGTTCTATGTTCTATATTCTATGTTCTATTAAGAAGGCAAAACAACACTTCTTCCTCAGGAGGCTAAAGAAATTCAGCATGCCTATAAGGACCTTCGCCAACTTTTACAGTTTTACAGTTATAGTTTTAAATTTGAGAACGCAGCCCAGACCATCACACAAGCCAGCCTTCCATCCATTGACTCCATCTACACTTCTTGTAGCTACAGAAAGGCAGCTAACATCATCAAAAATGTCTCCCACACGGTTATAATTCTTCCAACCTCTTCCATCAGGCAGATGATACAAAAGCTTAGACACATGTGCCAACAGATTCAAGAACAGCTTCTCCCCAGCTGTTTAATAGACTTCAGAATGGGCCTCTTAAATTTCAAATCTAATGTTGATCTTGCTTTTTGTACACCTTCAATGAGGCTATAACTTTGTATTCGTTGCTCTGTTCTATCGCCCTATGATCTTTGTGCCCTTGAATGTTATGATCTGGCCGTCTGCACACAAAACACAACTTTTCACCGTACTTAGGTGCATTCGACAATAATAAATCAAAAGGTAGGCAGCACACACTGCTGCTACCGAGTGCCTGCGGTGGAGGAATTGAGTGCCTGTCGATGTGATGCCAATCAAACAGGCTGCTTTGACTGGATGGTGTTGAGTTTCTTGAGTGTTGTTGGAGCTGCACCCATCCAGGAAAGTGGGGAATATTCCATCACACTCCTGATTGTGTCTTGTAGATGGTGGACAGGCTTTGGGGAATCAGGAGATAAGTTACCCACTGCAGTGTTCCCAGCTTTTGACTTGCTCTTGTAGCCATTGTGTTTATTTGGCAAGTCCAGTTGAATTTTAGGTCAATGGTAACCCAAGGATGTTGATGGTGTGGGGGTTCTGTGTTGGTAACACCATTTATTGTAAAGGCTCAGCAGTTAATTTTTTTCCAATTGGAGATGTTCGTTGCCTGGTATTTGTATGGCATAAATGTTCCTTGTTAACAATGTTACTTGCCTACAATAGAAACTGTCTAAATGGATATTGGATTCCCAATGCAAGTTATACATCGAGTCACAAATCATGAACACTTCCCTGATAGGCTAACAAACTTGTTTCTGAGTTGTAACATTCCATGATTGCGGGCCTATCCTCACCTGAATCACCTGCTGATGTCAAATATTGTGTCCCTTTGGTTAAAACAAAATAGGTCAATATCGTCCATAATTTCAACCTGGCGTCTTTCCTGGTCCCGATATAGTGGCAGTGGGATGAGAAGGAACCTTCATTTTCAGAAGCGAAGCAGCAGGTGAAAGAGAGGACAGATGGTCCACATGGTAGAAAAGAAGTAAATGGCCAGCCCACATGTTATAAGTGAATAAAAAGAAAGTGGAAAACAATCTGGTGAGGACTGAGAAGAATGTATTGGATCCTAAAAGAATGTGCGTGTGCTTTTTGCATCTGTTTGCTGTGTGTGGATCAGCACAAGTGAATTGAACCAATGTAGATCATTCCTCTTTGGTTTGTGAGTGCACGGAGGTTGGAGATCAGCTGGAGTACCTTCTCAATGATCAATTTTTGATTTTAGAGAGGAAAGAAAAGTTCACATTGCCAGTACCACTTTCCTAGAGAATTTCTTATCAGTTATTGAGACTGGCATTGAAGATAATTGTGAGCACCCTCTAAACATATGTCACCAAAATAACCAAAATGGATCTGAATACAAATTGGAGAACACTTCAGAAAAATAAGTTAATTCATGTAGAACTGTTTTATATAGTCATTTCAATTTTAATGTAGAATAAAAAACTGTAAATAATTGAATAAACTATACTTTAAATGAGTGCAATAGTGTTGTAAGCTACCATTTGACTAACAAGTCAGTGCTTGTTAAGCTTAGTCCCAGAGCTGAGGCCGTCAGTGACTGATTTGATTAGACCATTTGAGTGAGAATACGGCTGCACAGGGGCTATGCTAATGGGAGTTAAACAATAGGCCATCACTAATCAGAGACCTCAAGGTTGTAGTGAGGTTAATTGTTATGTGGGTGGCTTGTGGAAAGAAGGCTTGACTGGTTTCGGCCTCTGTGGAATTGAATTATGTGAATGGAAAGCCCTGAGGGCATGATTTTGTGTCTTTTACCGCTTTTCTCATTTTAAACCTACATCCCTTGCAGATGCCATTCCAATCCTCTGTATGTGATAACAACCACATACCCAAAAAAAATCAGCGTGCAGTCCAGGCTGAAGAGATGAATTATGAATAGAAAACTATTTTATGAGATTCAAAGTATTGCACCTATAAGCATCGCGGCTTATTTAATAATCTTCTAGTTTACCTAAAAACTATTCTTTGCAATATTCCAAATTTTCCTTTCAATCATGAAATGAAATTAAAAATATTGAAGATAATGTAGACCTGCCAAGATATACAGAACTGTGCTAAGACACTTGTCAATTAACCTGTTGAGGACAATATCAAGTCCCACCAGCTTGAGAGGTGCCTAATAATAACTCCGACCAAGTTGAATAGAAAATATATAGTAAATTAGGAGCAGAATTGGATTCCATCATTAAGATCTGAACAAATGGCAGGGCTGTTCATGGAAACCATCACTTCAGGCTCACTGATTTGTTTGATTTACAGTTTAAATCTGTGTGTAAACACTACCATTAAAGACAATACAATGTATAGCTGGCCTGGAGAAGAAAGGAAACATTGGTCACCAATGTCATAGACACATAAGCATTAATTACCTTGTGCACCTCCTATATATAGCTCAAAGTCTGCACTTACCTTCACGGTTGAGTACAGTGCCGTCGGTTGAGTTCGTTATGAAACATGTTCACTGGCTCATCACACAGCATTAACAGTCTCACCGGTCTGTTGCTGAATTCAATAATTTTCGTATGGTAGGCAGTTTTAATTTAAAGGCTACAGGGAATGTAATAGACAGTCTGATGGTGGGATTGCTACTGAGACTGGAAAATAAATGCTTTATTAAAGTAACATAATTTAGACAACCCACCGTAGTGACATGAAGCAAAGTCTTCAATTTATCCTATCTTCACTCCACAAGGAAAATGTTGACTACTTCTTGTGTACCATGTGTAATTCCAGGTCATAGATTTAGGATAAGGGGTAGTAGAATTCAAACAGAGATGAGGAGAAATTACATCTCTCAAAGGGACGTGAATCTCTGCAATTGACTACTCTAGTACACACTGTGACACTGAATAAATTTAAGGAAGAGATAGACAGATTTTTACTTAGCAATGGGTTGAAGGGCTATAGGGAGTGGCCAGGAAAGTGGCGTTGAGATCAGCCATGGGTTTATTAAGTGACAGAGCAGCCTTGGACGGACAAAATGGCAACTCGCTGAATTGAACTGAGTTAGCTTTATTGTCACATGTACTCAAATAAGTAGAGTGAAAAGTTCGCAAGTTTTGCCAGATTACACCACTGCTTTAGATACAAAGGTACCCAGGTACAGATTCTGAAGAATAAATTCTTACGAAAAGAAGTTCAAAAAGAAATAAAATGTCCAGCATTACAGATCACTGGAATAAATTAGAAAAAATAAAGAAGTTAAGAAGTTCAGAATAACAGTCATTCCAAGATAGCCCATTCTTGCACCTTGCTTACAGTAACTGAAAGAGAGACCTCTATTGCCCTGCTGTGTTTGTGCCAGACCCAGTAATGTAGGGGTCACCACATGCTAGACATCATCTCTTCACCACTGGGCCCACCTCACTGATGCTGCTTAGCCTACAATCACCCTACAACCAAGAGTCCCTGGCTCCACTGCCACCTCACTAGGACCAGAGGTCCCCGCTCTGGGTCTACTGCAACCAGGAGTTCCTAGCTCTGCTGCCAGGCCAGGCCAGTGTTGTACTGGGAGTCCTGCTTCAGCTGCAGATGTCCTGATTCCTGGTTCTTATGCTGTTATGAGCTTCAAGCATACAGACTGTGCAGAAGTTATAAATCTTTTGGTCTACCAGCATTGACTTTTTAGGCACATTCAAGGAAAAGAAAAACACTTAAGCAGAGGAATGAACTACTTATAATAGAAACCATGGCTGATACTTCAGTTACACGAGGAACACCTTCAGTTATCTCCTAGCCTGTAATCAGCCTGGTAGCAGAGTTCAGTTAATGGACATTCTCTTGCTGATTCCAGGCCAGGGCTGTTGGAATCGTACCTTGGTCCCTGGCTGCTGTTTACTTGCTCCAGTTCTTCTCCACTGTTGTCCATATATATCACCAGAGGCTCCTTTCCATGGCCTCTTACATTTCTGCAGTCCACAATTCCAGCTTCTTCACCTTGCTGCTGGTCTTTGTTCTTGTGACATCTTGTCCTGCCTCTTCTTCAGTCTGCACTCAAGGCTTTAGGCTCTGCAATCCCTACCCAACCTATGGAGATCATTATTCCTGGATGTGAGTTTGCTCACTGAGCTGGAAGGTTCGTTTTCAGACATTTCGTCACCATACTAGGTAACATCATCAGTGAGCCTCCGACGAAGCGCTGGTGTTATGTCACGCTTTCTATTTATCTGGTTAGGTTTCCTTGGGTTGGTGATGTCATTGCTTGCGTTGGTGATGTCATTTCCTGTTCTTTTTCTCAGGGGATGGTAGATTGGCTCCAAATCAACGTGTTTGTTGATGGAGCTCCGGTTGGAATGCTATGTTTCTAGGAATTCTCGTGCGTGTCTCTGTTTAGCTTGTCCTAGGATGGATGTGTTGTCCCAATCAAAGTGGTGTCCTTCCTCATCTGTATGTAAGGATACGAGTGACAGTGGGTCATGTCGTTTTGTGGCTAGTTGATGTTCATGTATCCTGGTGGCTAGCTTTCTGCCAGTTTGTCCAATGTAGTGTTTGTCACAGTTCTTGCAAGGTATTTTGTAGATGACGTTCTTTTGCTTGTTGTCTGTATAGGGTCTTTTAAGTTCATTAGCTGCTGTTTTAATGTGTAGGTGGGTTTGTGGGCTACCCTGATGCCAAGAGGTCTGAGTAGTCTGGCAGTCATTTCGGAAATGTCTTTGATGTAGGGGAGAGTGGTTCTGGTTTCTGAGCCCGTTTTGTCTGTTTGTTTGGGTTTGTTGCTAAGAAATTGCGGACTGTGTTCATAGGGTACCCGTTCTTTTTGAATACGCTGTATAGGTGATTTTCCTCTGCTCTGCGTAGTTCCTCTGTGCTGCAGTGTGTGGTGGCTCGTTGGAATAATGTTCTAATGCAGCTTCGCTTGTGGGTGTTGGGATGGTTGCTCCTGTAGTTCAGTAGTTGGCCCGTATGTGTTGTTTTCCTGTAGAAGTGAAAAAAAAAACACATATGAACCAACTACTGAACTACAGGAGCAACCATCCCAACTCACACAAACAAAGCTGCATTAGAACATTATTCCAACGAGCCACCACACACTGCAGCACAGAGGAACTACAAACAGCAGCAGAAAATCACCTATACAGCGTATTCAAAAAGAATGGGTACCCTATGAACACAGTCCGGCGATTCCTCAGCAATAAACCCAAACAAACAGACAAAACGGGCCCAGAAACCATAACCGCTCTCCCCTACATCAAAGACATTTCCGAAATGACTGCCAGACTACTCGGACCTCTTGGCATCAGGGTAGCCCACAAACCCACCAACACACTAAAACAGCAGCTAATGAACTTAAAAGACCCTATACAGACAACAAATAAAACGAATGTCATCTACAAAATACCTTGCAAGAACTATGATTAACACTACATTGGACAAACTGGCAGAAAGCTAGCCACCAGGATACATGAACATCAACTAGCCACAAAATGACATGACCCACTATCACTTGTATCCTTACATACAGATGAGGAAGGACACCACTTTGATTGGGACAACACATCCATCCTAGGACAAGCCAAACAGAGACACGCACGAGAATTCCTAGAAGCATGGCATTCCAACCGGAACTCCATCAACAAACACATTGATTTGGAGCCAATCGACCATCCCCTGAGAAAAAGAACAGGAAATGACATCACCAGCGCAGGAAATGACATCACAAACCAAGGAAACCTAACCAGATAAATAGAAAGCGGGACATAACACCAGCGCTTTGTCGGAGGCTCACTGATGATGTTACCTAGAATGGTGACGAAACGTCTGAAAATGAACCTTCCAGCTCAGCGAGCAATCTCACATCCAGAACCTCAACCTGAGCTACAAATCTTCTCAAAACTCGCTATCATTATTCCTTTTCCCCATTGGCGCACAGGGCTAGTTGGCATCTTTAAGGCATGGACTTCTGCTAGTGGGCTCACACTCCACACTAGTTGGCCATCTCCCTAATACACATCTATCATAGTTTTGTCCTTCAGACACTGAATTGCTCTTCATATTTATTTGAAGCATACATTGATGTACTATTCGTCTGTATGACGTACAGGCAGTACAAATGACTCAGTGGTTAACACTGCAGCCTCACAGCATCAGGGACAAGGGTTCAATTCCAGCCTTGGGTGACTATGTGGAGTTTTGCATGTTCTCCTTGAGTTGACATGGGTTTCCTCTGGGTTTGCGGTTTCCTCCCACAGTTCAAAGATGTGCAGGCTAGGTGAATTAGCCATGCTAATATGCTGATAATTTTCAGGGCTGTGCAGGCCAGATGGATTAACCATGGGGAATGCAGGGTTACAGGGATAGAGTGGGTCTGGGGGAATGCTGTATGAAGTGTCTGTGCAGACTTGATGGGTCTAATGACCTATTTCCACACTGTATGGATTCTATAATAAGTTGAAAGATTAATTCTAAATACTTTTTTCAAAGCATTTTGCTTTATATTCTCCCTTAGCATAATCTATATCAAAATATTACAGTAGACTAATAAGAGATGAAGCAGACAGACCTGTGGTGTAAAGAGGAAGAAAGCCAGAGATGCAAACATACTGAACATGAAAAGTCCCTCCAACCTGTACCATAATTCTGAATGTTTTATGCGTCATGCCAAGAAATTCCTCACCTACCAGAGACAGAGACAAAAGGAAAAAAAGAATAATCCAAGGCAATGCAGAGAGAAAGACGGGTCTCTTTGGGAGATCAAAACAGTGCAGAAGGCCATACTGAACTTGAGTTATCCTATTTACCTATCTCTTGTATTGTATCATTAGGACCAAACTGAAACTTGGTCAAAATTGCTGTTGAAGGTTTGCAGTAAATCAGCATTACTGCAAAGCTGGCAGCCTCTGCATAGATCTAGTAATGGCTGGATAAAGAAGGAACATCTAATATCCTCCCTTCTGTAATTTATGCTCATGACTCTGGTCTTTCCCAAAGTTCAAGTTGAAATGGTTAGTCAGCATTTATGCGAGATGTAGAACAAGTAGAATTTTATGGACCTAAAATGAAATCCCTACTGAATCCATGCTTCCCGAACGAAAAGTGGTCCAGCATATTAAGGCTGAGAGGAATCTGTTGGGGGTGTATCAGACTATGAGGGGCTTGGATAGGGTGGATAGAAAGCAGCTGTCTTTCTTAGTTGAAGGGTCAATAATGAGAGGGTATAATTTTACAGTGAAGAGTGGGAAGTTTGCAGAGGGATTTGAGAACAAATTGTTTCACACAGAAATAAGTGGGAATCTGAAATGTGCTACCTGGGAGGGTATTTGAGGCAGGAAGCATCACAACCTTTAAAAAGTACATGGATGAGCATTTGAAATGTTCTAACAGGGTAAAATACTGGAAAATGGGACTTGTGCAGATTTAGATCAGTCTTTGTCAGTGCAGACTCGATGGGCCGAAGGGCCCTTCTGCACTGTATGATTCTATGATTCTAGCTGGGTAGCTAAGGCATTTTAAACTGGATATCATTGGTTTGTTTGTTTTTTTTTAATGCTTCTCCAAAGCCACACACAAAATTAATAGGCGACGGGACCAAAATGTATGCAATATTTGAGATAAGGCCGAACTTCAGTCCTGGATAAAAAATATGCTTCAGTTTTAAACGCATAGCCTTATGAATAGAAGTCTAGGTTTTAATTGCTTTAGTTATTCTTTTACAGCAATGGTCATGAACATTTAGAGAGTTAAGGTAAGATTCTTGGTAGTGTGGATGAGCAGAGAGATCTCTGTGTCCATTTGCATAGATCCCTGAAAGTTGTGACCGAGTTTGATAGGGTTGTTAAGAAGGCGTACGGTGTGTTAGGTTTTATTGGTAGAAGGATTGAGTTTCAGAGCCATGAGGTCATGTTGCAGCTGTCCAAAACTCTGGTGCGGCCGCACTTGGAGTATTGTATACAGTTCTGGTCGCCGCATTATAGGAAGGATGTGGAACATTGGAAAGGGTGCAGAGGAGATTTACCAGGATGTTGCCTGGTATGGGGGAGAGGTCTAATGAGGAAAGGCTGAGGGACTTGAGGCTGTTTTTGTTAGAGAAGAAGGTTAAGCGGTGACTTCTTAGAGACATACAAGATGATCAGAGGATTAGATGGGGTGGACAGTGAGAGCCTTTTTCCTCGGATAGTAATGGCTAGCACAAGCCAACATAGCTTTGAATTGAGGGGTCTGAGGTAGGTTCTTTATTCATAGAGTAGTAAGGGCATGGAATACCCTGCCTGCAACAGTAGTAAAATTGCCAATTATATGGGTATTTAAATGGTCATTGGATAAACATATGAATGATAATGGAATAGTGTAGGTTAGATGGGCTTCAGATTGGTTTTGCAGATTGGTGCAACTTGGAGGGCTGAAGGGCCTGTACTGCGCTGTAATGTTCTGATACAGACATTTCACAGGCTTCAGTTCTGTGCACAGTGAAGTGTACTTAATGTTGGTCCTATTCACGTGACACATGCAAAACATTAAACTCTGGCATGAATAGTTGGACAAAAACAACAGGTACATGGGAACACCATCCCTGCAAGTTCCCTTCCAAGCCACTCACCATTCTGGCTTGGAAATATATTGCCGTTCCTTCACTTTTGCTGTGTCAAAATCCTGGAATTCCATCCCTGAAGGCATACGAATCTACCTACGGCACAAGGGCTGCAACAATTCAGAAGGCAATCCATTGTGACCTCCTCAAAGGCAACGAGAGATAGGCAAAAAATGCTGGCCCAACCAGTGATGCCCACATCTCATGAGTGAATTAGAACAAATATTTTTCTCATACATTGAGGTCCGCTTGGAGTTGGTTAATTTCCATGGCGCTGTATGCACCTTTGTATCATCATTAGTCCCTTAGCATGCAGTCATTGGTCATTAATTTACCTCATAACAATGAGAATATTCAACACTGATCTTTGCACAACTGGTGTCTGTCCTTGAAACAGGTCCAGAGCCATTGGCAATAATGCTTTGGCTCACGCTTCAAGTCAATACTGCTACTTCCCAATTGAGATGCTGGCCTGGAGTTCTTGGGCTGTGGCATATACATTGCCCTGAGGATTTTTTTGTCCTTCTCTTGAAGTATAGTGTGCTTTTTAAGACATCTCTCTTCTTATACTGCCTTCGCTGTTAAATGTCCACATCAGGGTAACAGTGACACAGAAAAGAAAGCAGGTTAGGTAGATAAGCAGGAGATAGAAACATGTATAATAATATATTTTGTAAGTAAGACTAAGAGATGTCAAAATGCTTTAAGGGGAATAGAGGGCGCCTCAGTACACAGATATAGAGAGGACAAGCCATAAAAATAAATTTCAGCGTTCTGACAGAAATCCTTCACATTTAGAGGCTACAAGGTGACCAATTAACAAAAAAAAAGCAAAAGAACTACAGATTCTGGAAACCTGAAACAAAAATAGAAGTAGCTTGATAAAATCAGGAGGTCTGCCAGTATGTGTGGAGCAAAAGCAGAGTTAGCATTTCAGCTCCAGCGACCCTTCTTCAGAACCCTTCCATTCTGGGTATACTTTCAAGTCAGGAAGGGCTCCCATGTCCCTTGCAAATGAAATTTGATCAAATTCATTTTTCAGCAAGGTATTACCTGCTTTATCCCTCGTCCCTTAAATTTACAATACATAAGGATTTAAGTCAGGACTAGTCCGCACAGATTTCTAAAAGGCAGATGTTATGGACCAGACCAGGCTCCCTCAAATATTTTAAGAAGGTATGCCAGACCAATTTATTTAAAAACTATAGTTAAAGTATAAGCAAAAGAAAGTAGAATTTAGAATAACAACTAATCAAAAACTTAGCTGAATAATTGTTACAGTACCTATTACCAATTAAGTGTTTCAATATAGTAACATCACCTAAACACACTCCTTTTCTGATGAAGGGTCTAGGCCCGAAACCTCAGGTTTTGTGCTCCTAAGATGCTGCTTGGCCTGCTGTGTTCATCCAGCTCCACACTTTGTTATCACAGATTCTTACATGTGGTTCTCCAATTCAGGAGGAAAAATAAAACAATGAAAGAAATTCCAAGGAAAGTAGCAATCAGGAATTATTCACTGAAGCTCCAACTCTTCTGAGATCCCAAACAGCTTCTAATGCTACAGCTAAAAACAACTCGATAGCCTGATCTGGAAGAACTGGTCACACCCATTCAGGCGGTTTCTATTGTTCCAACTTATATTAAAAAATTTCTAAAGGCCCCACACGTTATTTACTTAAGCTCTTTTAAATAGTCAGCTCAGCATCTTAGCCTTTACAATCTCTTATCAAAAATACCAAGATAAAACAACCTTTTAAAGTGAGAAAATGTGAGGCTGGATGAACACAGCAGGCCAAGCAGCATCTCAGGAGCACAAAAGCTGACGTTTTAAAGTGACAGTATTGTTACAGCAGGTCACGCTCAATGACATTTATAACATTCTTTCAGATTTGTTGATGTAAGATGAATAATGAAAGTGAATAGATATGGCTGATACAGAATTTCAAAAAGCTGTTCAAAAAGACAACATGAATTCATAACAGGTAGGTCATACCTGACAAATCTCATTGAATTTTTTTGAGGAGGTGACGAAGGTAATGGACAGGGGAATGTCTGTGGATGTTTGATAAAGTCCCATATAAGAGTTTGTTAAGTAAGCTGGAAGCCCATGGTACTCAATTTCTAAATCTTGATCATCATTGAGGACAAATTACCGACATGATTGGGAAATTGGTTGAGTGGTGGGTGATGGAAAATAGGAATAATGGATGGGTAGGATGTGACTAGTAGTGTCCCACAGGGATCTGTGTTAGGCCCTCAATTATTCACATTATTTACTAATAACTTGGATAATGACATCCAAAGTCATATATCCAATTTTACATTAATGATCAAGATTTAGAAATTGAGGGAGCAAACTGTTGACAACGTCGAACTGAGGGGTTGCAATTAATTCTGATAATGATGTGAAAGCAGGATTTGCAGATAAGCATCAGATAGAAACATGTAAGTTATTGCACTTTGTATGTAAGATCAAAGGTAGTAAATGCACATTAAATGATAATATTTTTAAACAACAACCAGAGGGAATAAAGGAAATCTAATAGACAGATATAGTTGTGAAACAATTCTGGAAAAGAACTTGAGAAGTTAGAATGCTTTTCACTTGAAGTACGTTGACTAGTAGGTGATCTGAAAAGCTCCTTCAGAATTTGGAGCTTATAATAAGACAATTAGTGATACGTATTTCACACAGATTGACACAATAATAAGAGGAGAGCTTGTATTGGGATGATTTGCAATAATCAGAGGCATGTTGAAAAGAGTAATATACTGACCCAAGATGCAGGCTTGATAGACTCAAAGTAATGTCCAAATGTAGTTGGTTAAAAAACAAAGTCAAAATTTTCAGTATTGTGACAAACAGATCAAAGGATAGAAAAATCTTGAATTTTAACTTGGACAGTTCGATTGATTGAATTATAGCTTGATTAGTAGAAAAGGAAAGTTACTATCTGATTGAGTGTAGAAAGGTGAGAGCACTGAAGGAACCTACACTAGAGCATATTTTGTAGCACGCAGCATTGCAAATTATCAGTGAGGTAATCTGATAGTACTTCTACTTTTCAGTAGTTAGCACAGCATCTGAAGATCCTTAAAAGTCTAATCACTGCATATTAAAGGAAATGGCACATCATGAGAAAAGTAGCTGAGAGCTGAATACATATGAATGCTGACATGTGCTGGCAATTTATTCAGGATAACACTATACCATGCAATGGTTGCAGTTTGTACATACATAGTGTTGCTAGATTCTGGTGTCAAATCCTATGTGAATATTTAAGCAGTTTATACCCCTTTTGCTTCTCTCAGATGTAAACTGTTAGTATGAGACAATGAAAATTAACTCTCTGCTCCAGGTCGTGTGCGACATGTGAAAGAACACTGGCCAGAAAATCAAAGTTAGAATGAGAACTTGCGTAAATAATTCATGCAGTAAAGGCCCCCGAAATGTAATCAGGCAAAAACTTGCATAGTCAAAGATAAAGAGGAATGGCCAAGTGATTAACTGCTCGTCAAAAGGTAGCATTTAAGCAAAATATACAGAGGTGATAGAGGTAGGGTGTCAAATAATTTTGGGAATGAATTTTAAAGCGTTCAGATGTTTGAAGGTAGGGTCACCCAACTTTTGGTCGTCCATCAATGGAATATGGATGTTACTTGCGATTCTAGCATTTACTGCTGGGGTGAAGGCGCGACTGGAGGTGGAGGAATGCAAAGATATAGAATTGCATCGCAGTGCTAGAAGCAAAGGATCACAGAATCATTTCTCAGCATTAATGTTTTCTGCAAGCATCTCTGCAGTAGATCAAAACTCCACTACAAAGTTTTTATTCTTCCTTAGCCTTTGATGCAGTTCATCAAGAGAAGTTAGGTGGAGGCGGTATTAGGGTATTGTAAGCAGTTGGTCACATGTTAGCTGTATCTTGTTATAAGGATATTTCATCTATGCCGTTGTTACAAAGCTTTTGTTGTAACTGAATATGTTCTATATAAGATTACGAATATTAGTACATCTTATATCCAACATGCCAATAAACAGGATACAAAGATACATAAGATTATAAATAAAACTCATGAGATTATAGACAAAACTGATCCAGGTGTGGAATTCTGAATGCAGCATCCTCATTTTGTAACAATATGTAGCTCATCAAATATTTACAATTTTTTACGTGTTTATCTGACTTTAATGGTAGTAATTGAATCAAGAATACGTTAATGAAATTGAAATGGCAGATGAGAAATGAGATTGAAACAACAATTAAGATGGACAGTAACCTTCCATTTGGAATTCAAATTATTCCAGTCATTTTAAACAACCTCCCACAGCAGTGGATACAGTGACACAGTACAGAAGTGTCATGATGCTGGTGATTTACCTGGATGAATTCTATGCATTGACAGTCAGATTTGAAAAGTGCCTTCAGGCATGAAACTGGTTAATTGGATTACCGAGCAGTTTGGGTTTTGCCATCAACTGGAGAAAGGTCACAGATCCTATGCAACAGCTGGTCTTCTTGAGAGTGTTGATTAACACAGTGACGGGTGGTGCACATCTCTTAAACCAGACAAAATATCTGAACTGTGTGAAAAAGGTTTTCACCTTTCTCAATCGGAAATGGTTGCTGGGCTGCAAAGCAAGAGAAAATGAGCCGAGTGGCCAGTCTCATCCCTTGGGAGAAGCGACATCTGTGCACCTTGTTCTCAGTCACAGGCAAAACCCCAATGATCCTTCGCGTAAGACAAAAAATAAACTTGCTACAAGGAATATTACTTGGGGCTCAGTTGTTTCCACAATTCAAAGAGGCTGTTTCCAGAACTGGGGAATGAATAACCCTAAACGAAACAATTAAGAAATGGAAGCTTGAGAAAAATAATAAAATCTCATAAAACCACATCAGAATTACAATATTAATCAGCACAAATAAAACAAACCATTAGAATCCAAAACATACCCTCTGATTTAATCTCTATCTTTGGTCTATATGGAAGGTTAATAATTTGTTATGAAGCATTAATTGGAAATCTAAATGTGCAGCTAGAAAATGTTATATTTTATATTTTTTAGAGCAGCACTGCACCAAGCAATGTTGAAAGAAAGGACCTTTTTTCTTAAGATATCTGCTGTGCCCCACTGTAAAGTCTTTTTAAATTATCCCATTTAAGAATCCTCATGAATCTGTCTTTTACTTTAGGTCAGTTTAAAGTCCTTTCACCTAACTAATCTAAAGTTAGATCTTTCTCACTGCTCAAATGCAAAGAACAAAGCTGTCCCACTTAAAAAATAATGCATTTGCATTATGAAGGAACAACAGCATGGTTTTGTAAGTGCGTGTCAGTAACATTTGAACATCTGTATTTTCATCATAACTCAACAACAAAAATTAAGGTGACAAATTGTTGAACAGATGCTCTCAAAAAGATCACAAACTATATTTCAATCAGAACCATGGTTTGCATTTCAATCTAGCCTCGAACCACGGACTCAAGAGTGAGCGTAGCTGCCCTCGTCCTCTAGGCAGAATTCAACAGATTATGGCACCAAAGACCCCTGCCAAATTGAGACCAATGAAGGGTAAAAACAAAATAGAGCTTCCTGGTAGAAAGGAACAACCATTATATTTATAGCAACAGCCTCAGAAAACAGCATCCTTGGTTGAGTGGCCTTCAACTGTTGCGTTAATGAACATTTCCGGAGAGTTGGGTTGTTTGTTGAGGTTGAGTGTTGAGGTCCATTTTCAACACCTCCAAGAATGAAACAAACCGTTTCAGCCTGACAACAGTCTGATTTGATAATGTAAAATATCTATACTGCTCCATAAATTGTCCGACATTGAATAGCAATAGTATTACTAATCAACATCAACTTGTAGCTCACTGTCAGCAGTGTATATGATCTGCAAGAGACACTGCAAAAATTTACCAGGGATCCTTGCACAGCATCTTCCAAATCCATGTTGAAGGACAAGGGCAGCAGATACATGTGAACACATGGTGAAAAGTTCCTCTCCGACCCACTCACCATCCTGACTTGGAAATACATCCCCATTCCTTCACTGTCCTGGGTCAGACACTTGGAACATCCTCCCCAGCAGGGTTATGGGCATATCTACATTGAATGGACCGCAAGGGTTTAAGAAGAAAGCTCCCTGCCATCTCCTCAAGGTTAGGCAGCATCAGAGGAGCAGAAAGGTATCGACCCAAAATGTTGACTTTCCTGCTCCTCCGATGCTGCCTGACAAACTGTGTTCCTCCATCTCCACACAGTGTAGTCTCTGACTCCAGCACCTGCAGTTCTAGCTATTTCCTCCTCAAGGGTAGCTCGAGATAGGTAATAATATTGGCTTAGCCAGCAAAGCCCACAGGCCTTGGAGGAGTACTTTTCTAATTTAACGTAGAAGTTGAACTAGATCAGCAATATCAACAGCATGGCGAGGAGCATGGAAGAGATAGGCTACTATATGAAGAGTGATTCAATTTCTCAATCCTTCCCCATTGCATACAAGTTTCATGTCATGAGTATGGTAGAACACACAATGCTTTCCTAGTTGGTTGTACCTGCTGAACTATTTAATGCCAACTTGGACAATGCAATTTAATTGATATGGAATAAGAATTCCCCTCCTCCTTCACTGGTTACACTGCAGCTGATGTTTATATGAGATGCAGCACATACAATGCACATCAGCAACTTTTGAAAGTTATGATGACTGGATCTCACAACTCAACCACAGTCAAAGAAGGTGACAAAGGCAATGTTATCTGAGCACCACAATCTCCAGGTTTCGCTTGAAATTAGTCACTTAACTTGGATATCATTTAGTCATTCTGGAGGATCATTGACTCGGTATGGTATTCCTCCCTAACTAGCTCTATCAGACACTGTAACTGTTCAAGGAAAATACTCCATCTTCATCTTCTCAAAACAACTAGAGAGTTGTAATAAACACAACTTTGTTATGTTCCTACATCCCCACAACGAACACAAATCAGGAATTTTCTTTAATGCTTGAATAATATTCTTCTGTGAAAACTGGAATGTATGGCAATATTTAAACATTAATGCCATTCCACTGAGTTATTGGAGAACTGCCACCAAGCGTTCCACTGAAATGTGTTTAACTTTCAATATTTTATTCATTTTAATTACCCTCTGGTTAGCAATTTACCACTGCCGGACTCAAAGGCAGTCTCTGCGTGTAAATCAGAGCTTGTTTTGTGAAAACTTAAATACCAGAAGCAGACGTTAAATGCTGAAATTAACATGCAGTTTATGCCTGAAAGGTCTCATAGTTCTTAATTTTACCCATTGACACTGCAAGTTTTCATGGAAGACAGATAAATGTTTTGCAAGGAAAATTTTGGGTGGCACAATGGCTCAGAGGTTAGCACTGCTGCCTCCCAGCGCCAGGGACATGGGTTCACATACACCCTCAGGTGACTGTCTGTGTGGAGTTTGCACATTCTCCCTGTGTCTGCATGGGTTTCCTCCGGGTGCTCCAGTTTCCTCCCACAGTCCAAAGATGTGCAGGTTAGGTGGATTCGCCGTGCTAAATTGCCTGTAGTGTTCAGGGGTGTGTAGATTAGGTGGGTGATATACGGGGAAAATGCAGGAGTAGGGGAATGGGTCTGGGTGGGATGGTCTTTGGAGGGGTGGCATGGGTTTGTTGGGCCAAATGGCCTGTTTCCACACTGTAGGGATTCTATGATAAGTGTTTATTGTTGAAAAATAGTTTTGTGACTCATTTCAATACCTGAAAATGCAGATTATTGTAATAGGTTGTATCAAGTGGGTCCCTAATTACATAGTCCATATCTGCCACATTTTGTCACCTGCAATTAGAATTCACTAAAGGTCCTTGCATTTTTTGAGCACTTTCCATTATTTTAGGAGAATGCAAAACTCTTCACAGCGAGTTAGCTATTTTACAAGTAGTTTTCCACATTTCGACAATTAAGCTAAGCTGAATAAAGATATACTTTGTTGGAGCTTTTAACTTACTCCAACAAGTGCAAAGCCGAAAGCTTCGATAAAAGTCAAGTTGCAGGTCAACAGGGCAGTGAAGAAGGCATTTGGTACGCTTGCTTTTATTGGTCGGTGCATTGAGTATAAGCGTTGGGATGTCATGTTGTGGCTGTACAGGGCATTAGTTATGCCACTTCTGGAATACTGTGTTAACTCTGGACACCTTGCTGTAGGAAGGATATTGTGAAGCTTGAAAGGGTGCAGAAAACATTTACAAGAATGTTGCGAAGATCGAAGGGTTTGAGCTACAATGCTAGGCTGAATTGTCTGGGGTTATTTTCCCTGGAGCGTAGGGACATGGGTTGAGCCATTAGACAAGGTAAATGCTCTGGGGTGGGGGATTCCAAAACCAGAGGGAATAGGTTTAAGGTGAGCGGGGAAATATTTATAAGACACCTAAGGGGTAATGTTTTCATGCAGAAACTGGGACGGGTATGGAATGAGCTGCCAGATGAAGTGTTGAAGGCTGGTGCAATTATAAAATTTAAAAGGCATCTGGATGGGTACATGAATAGGAAGAGTTTAGAGGGATATGGGCCAAATGCTGACAAATGGGACAAAATTAATTTAGGATATCTGGTTGACATGGGCGTATTGGACTGAAGGGTCTGTTTCTGTGCTCTATGACTCTGTGACTCTATAAGTGCTGTTGTGGGTGTTTAGTGGCCACAAAATGTGCATTACAAGATCCTACAAGGAAAACTTAGTCCAATCTTTCAAAAATGGAATGGGACCAACTATATCCATTTGAGTCTGCATGCAGGGCTTTGGTTTGATGATTTTCGTGGAAAGAAGCAATCTTTGTGAACCCTGCACTGTAAACATCCAGGCAGATACCACTGACCAGAAACTCAACATATTGAGCCATGTAAATGCAATGGCCTCAAGATCAGGTCAGAGGCTAGGAACACTGTAACGAGTAACTCAGCTTCTGGCTCCACAAAGCCTATCCACCGTTGAGAAGGCACAAGTCAGGCGTGTGACAGTATACGCCCCACTTTCTTGGATGGGTGCAGCTTCAACAACACTCAAGAAGCTTGTCACCATCCAGAACACTTAAGAGTCACCACATTCACAAACATTTACTCTCTCCGACACTAATGTTCAGTCGTATATACTATTTGCAAGATGCTGTGTAAAAATTCAGAAAGGGTCTTAAGACAGTACCTTTAAAAACCATGACCTCCGCCATCCAGAAGGTCAAAGGCAGTGACACATGGCAATGCAGCCACCAATGGTGGTGCGGGGTGGGGGGTCTGTGATTGGGGGTTGGGGAGTTGGTGGACTTGTGTTATTATTGCCGGATAATTAATGCAGAACTAATTTTTGGGGGACTGGGGTTTGAATCCTGACATGGCAGTTGGTGGAATTTGAATTCAATGAAACATATCTAGAATTAAGAATCTACTGATGACCATGACACTATTGCTGATTATTGGAAAAATCCATCTGGCTCACTAATGTCCTTCAGGAAAGGAATTCTGCCATCTTTGCCTGGTTTGGACAACATGTGACTCCATATCCACAGCAATGTTGTTGACTCTAAAATGCCCTCTGACCTTGCCTAACAAGCCACACCATTGTATCAAACTCTATGAAGTCTCAACAAAGAAATAAAACCAGGCATTCCACCTGGTGTTGGCCTAAGCACTGGAAAAGACAATGACAGAAACAGCCCTGCCAACCCTTACTAATATTTTTACTAACATCCAGGGGCTAGTGTCAAAATTGGTAGAGCTGTCTCACAGTCTATTCAAGATAAAGCCCAAGTTCCAGCCCTGATGGCATCGTGGGCCAACCCACAGCATGTAGACTGCAGTGGTTTAAGAAGCCAGCTCACCGCCACCTTCTCAAGGGTTTCTACAAACAGGTTGTAAATACCAGCCCAGCTAGTGACACTCATATTCCATAAGTAACTTTTTTTTAGAAAATCATCCGTCGTTTGTACTGAATTTCCAGCCGGATTATGAGCTGGAGCTTCGGACAAAACTGATTCAGAAATGAGAGATAATGGGAACTGCTAGGCCCAAAACGTCAGCTTTTGTACTCCTAAGATGCTGCTTGGCCTGCTGTGTTCATCCAGCTCCACACCTTGTTAACTCTGATTCAGAAATGAGACCACTCATCAAGCTTTGGAGTAGTTAATTCTTGATACTACTTTTTAGCACTTGTCTTTGTCTCCTGTCTCCCTTTCCAGATGATGTTGCCTCCTTGTGTGCAGACAGGTCCATGCCCATTGGTCATATTTGCACTACATCCAGATTGTTATGTTTTATGCCTTTGACTCTACAGAGATTTGTAAGCATTAAGACTATGGAAGTCAAGAGTCTCTTACTATGCCCTTCATGTAGTATCTATGTGGTGAGAAATTGCAGAAACTGGAGCACCATATTGATATGATATTGACTTTTGGGCAGAACAGTTTAGAATTTCAAAAGAATGAGACCTAACACTTTGTTCTCCTCAAATCTTCCGCAACGAAGCCTATTGTATCGATGTAACCTGTAACTAGTAGCTAACATGTAATGAGCTATTTCTTGTCAAGTGGCTCTTTGAGTTGAACCAGGAAGTAATTTTTCTCTTTCATGCTAGACGACAAGCACTCGCGTTTCCTCCTCTGGAAGAGGATGGCGGCTGTAATGTTCATCATGAACAGCAGTTCATACAACACAGTGAGGTAGTATGTCCCTGGAATTTAATGTCAGAATCAACTAGCTGATGATCATCTGTGTTCACACCATTAAAACAGCTAATTGGCTAAGGCATCAAAGAGCGCCCAGTACCTGAAACCCGTATCAAATAGTCTTTACAAGAGAGAAGACATGGAGCAGACAGGAAATCTTAGCATTTCTTTCGATGATTCCTTCAAGTTTATGAATATTTTTGTATCCTCAAAAGTTCACCATTGATATCTGAAATCAGAATGTTCTTGCCCTCTGCTAATCACAATTGTTGAACACACCATGTGCATTTTAAAGATAACATCATGTTGCTCAACTAACACTTTACTCACTTCAAGCTATTTTATATACACTTCAAAACTTTAATACTTTTGGAAGATCAATTTGAAAATCTGCAATGTTTAATTTCTTTGAATAATAAGAAAATTAAATTGCAGTAGGAAGATATGCAAGCTTCAATCATTGCTGGTGGATGTCTATCATGTCAGTGCTGAGGGAATTTTAAATGGAGAAATATTATTTCAGAAATTAAAAAATAAGTTATTGTAATTACAAGACAATCATCTGAATGATTACCCTATATACTATTGTCCAAATGGACAAAGGCATGGAACTTATTACGGTGGCAATAGAAATTATTTAGAAAACACTATTTAAATTAACAAGCCAATTTAGAATTGATTTAACAATTTTAGAATTTACACCACCCTGACTGCATATACTAACAAATGAAGTGAGCAAGATATGTTTGTATGATTTGTGAGAATGGAGATTGTTGGGGGATGGTGTTTGGGGAAAGTGACAGTGAGAAAGGGAAATGTGAACTGAAAACTCATACACTCAAAATTAAATATTCCTTAAAAATGGTTAAGAAAGGGAGAAAAAGACAGAGAGCAAGTGAATGAGAGAGACAGAGAAAAAGAAACCCTGCTCCCTTGATATGTTTAAGTTATCCATCCTTAAGCTGTATCAACTGAAACAACACTACATAATATCAGCTATTTCCAATATATAAATTAATGATTGTATTGGATCTGGACCTTTTTTTGCCACTGTTGACAGAAATGCATATTTACCTTGATTCATAAATTATTTTTCTATGAATGCTAACCTAGGGAGAGAAATTTAAAGAATAACATGGATTTGACTACTGCTGATAACCTGTAATTATCGTGCTTGCTTTTCAAAAGCCATCACAAAGATGAAAGTGTTGTGTGGTACTCACCTCATGTTAACTCTCTTTAAACATCTGAAGCTTCCCATCTCCTCCTGTCAACACAATAAACAGCACATAAAAAATCCGGACATCAGCTCTATTCAAATTCAGCTGGGGAGCTGTATGCTGCTCAGATGTTTGCTGAAATTGAAAAACAATTGGCCCATTGACGCCACCTCCACTCCGCTAGCAAGCCATCTTTGATTTGAATTTAGAAGTGAGTCGCTGTCCTCAGGATCAGTGAGGTTAGATATGAAGGCAGAAAATCCATGGCTTGCCAACCTGCCCAGCAAATGGCCAAATGTTTATTCAGCTGAAGTTTGGAAGGGAGCCCCCACATCACTCACACAGCCTCGCAGCGTATGTGAAAAAAAAACTTAGAAGTTTGCATGTGATACATAGTAAATTAGATGTCAAGCAGCAACAGGAATTCAGGGGTTGATTTGCAGCTTTTAGCCGGTCTCTTTTACTGTCAGAGTTTGCTTTGAAAGAAGCATTAGAGATTCCTGTCACAGATGTTTCTTTCATAAACTGTTGTGGGAGAATGACATTCTGCAAAAATGGTTTACTACTCTGCTTTCTTCTCTTGGGAAAACAAAGTGCGCTGAAGAGCTTAGCCAAATAGGCCAAAGGAAAGCTCTTCATTTATGCCACAAAAGCGTTCAGATGCATGACATTTTCAGAGCTGTTCTTAAAGGCTGTGTTGGCAAATGTAAGGGTATTTACACTGAGAGCGTGCCATTGATTCTGTGCCACTGGGATATTTTCCCTGCATTGTTTGACTGAGGGACAAATTAAATTTCCCCTAAGTTAGGCATGTTACTCTGTGACAGAGATCTGAGCTGATGAAATCAGATCTTGTCAAGTACATGCTAAGCAATGTGTGATCTGTTTGTTCAGCTATTGGCAACAAAGATTGGTTCTGAATGCTAGTCTCCAGCATTTGTGCAGGATTGCAGAAGGAATTCTGATGGAGATTGTCACTCTAATCAATAACAGCAATGGATGATAAAACTGGAACTAGTGGAAAAAAATATTGGCCAGGATTTTTTTTTGGGGCAAGGTTTATCATCATCTGGCTCAGCTGCGAGAGATGATAATCCATAAATAAATCATTGTTTTGCTTTGTCAGCCATCAATCTTTCCTTTATAATTGGTTATTGCTGTAAATTTAGGCTGCGGGTATTTTCAAACATAAAGATGGATTTATAGTTGGCTTAAGTTAAAAATTTGTGGAGGTGATGATTTAAAGTTGGCTGCTTAAACAGACTTTATTGACAAAAAAGCAACAAAAGACTCGACTATTTAGCAATGTTGAAAAGAGAAGAGTTGAATGATGACGACCTGCTTATGGTGTGTAAGTCATTGATTAGACCATGCTTTGAATACACTTGGCAAGAATGGCACACTATATTGTCAACCAATGGGTGCAGTAAGTTCAAACCTATTCAAAAGACTTGAAAAATAAATTATGAGGCTTAGTTATATATAAACCCTCAAACAACACATGAGAAAACAAGAAAAGATCCGTGTGGAAGATTTGCAGCAATGTGGTTACATGCATTGTCCATTGCTCTCCACAATGCAGATATGCACTTTGAACATTTTGTAATACAATTTAAATGCAATCAAATCATGATAAATATGATTATTTAGGAGATCTTTTTCTTAATTTAAGATCTTTTTCAATTCTGAGGTTTCTTGGGACTTTAGTGGTATATGATAAAGCAAATACCTCATGCTTTTTTGACAGTTGAGTTTTAGTTGGCCAAAATGAATGAATATCAATGCAGCTTGGGACGTTAAAGAAGTACAATATAATTAATGTGTTCAAAAGCAGACATAATACTGCATTTGAGATAATGGGAACTGCAGATGCTGGACAATCCGAGATAACAAAGTATAGAGCTGGATGAACACAGCAGGCCAAGCAGCATCTTAGGAGCACAAAAGCTGCCGTTTCGGACTAGACCCTTCATCAGAAAAGGGGGTTAAGGAGATGGTTCTGAAATAAACAGGGAAAGAGGGGGAGGCAGATCGAAGATGGATAGAGGAGACGATAGGTGGAGAGGAGACAGACAAGTTAATGGGGTGGTGATGGAGCCTGTAGAGGTGAGTGTAGGTGGGGAGATAGGGAGGGGGTGGATCAGTCCGGGGAGGACGGACAGGTCAAGGAGGCGGGATGAGGTTAGTAGGTAGGAAATGGAGGTGCAGCTTGAGGTGGGAGGAGGGGATAGGTGAGAGGAAGAACAGGTTAGGGAGGTGGGAACGAGCTGGGCTGGTTTTGGGATGCAGTGGGGGGAGGGGGGATTTTGAAGCTTGTGAAATCCACATTGATACCATTGGGCTGCAGGGTTCCCAAGCGGAAAATGAGTTGCTGTTCCTGCAACCTACGGGTGACATTGTTGTGGCTCTGCAGGAGGCCCGGGATGGACATGTCATCTAAGGAATGGGAGGGGGAGTTGAAATAGTTCGCGACTGAGAGGTGCAGTTGTTCCTTCCTACTAACCTCATCCCGCCCCCTTGACCTGTCTGTTCTCCCCAGACCGACCTACCCCTCCCTACCTCCCCACCTACACTCACCTCTACAGGCTCCATCCCCGCCCCTTTAACTTGTCTGTCTCCTCTCCACCTATCTTCTCCTCTATCCATCTTTGATCTGTCTCCCCCTCTCTCCCTATTTATTTCAGAACCCTCTCCCCATCCCCCTTTTCTGATGAACGGTCGAGGCCTGAAACGTCAGTTTTTGTGCTCCTAAGATGCTGCTTGGCCTGCTGTGTTCATCCAGCTCCACGCTTTGTTATCTCACAGTCCTGCATTTAATTTGTGCATATTTGTTAGTACATGGGATATCCTTGTGAGATAAGTAGAGTGGCAACTGTCAAAAAATAAAAGGTTATATCATTAAAAAAAGCTTTATTAAAACCAATTATGGCAGATAGTGGAAAAATTACTTGATTAGCGAAAAAGCTGGTAACACTCAGCAGGTGAAGTAACATCAATGAAAGTGAGATCTGATTGATCTCAGCTCTGAATTTAAGTGTCCCTGGTGAGTCAGTTTTTTTCATATGTGGGTCCACCCCTTTTTGCCTGGTGTTGGAAAGAGGGGTGATCAGAATCATGGACTGATCTTACAGATCCAAATTCCACACACTATTTTTACGATTCCATGTAGTCTCCATGAACTTGCAGAAATCTGGCTCAATGGACAGGCCCTTATGCTGAGACTGGTAGTGAGTTTGGAGGCATCATGGTTTCTAAACTTAAGTTATTGTCTTTCAGTTGCCTGTTGAGGAATGCTTCTGTTATGTCCCTTGATAGGCTCTTTTTCATGTAGAGGTTTCCATTATCAGGTGCAAGTCTTGATCAAGCTTGATCCCTCTGATTGGTTGGTGAATGTAGAAATGCTGTGGTTCTAATAAAGAGCTGTGGAAAATGCGCTCCAGAACATTTGTGTTTCCTACCCATTGGCAACCACTTCCACGATGAATGGATACAAATATTACACAAGTACAAACTATCTGCCTGTCCCATTAACTAACCAAGCTAGTCATGGAATCCCTACAGTGTGTGGAAGCAGGCCACATCGGCCTTCAATTCCACAACAACTCTCTGAAGGGTAAACCAACCAGACCCACGTTATCCTTTTAACTTTGTATTTCCCATGGCTTGTTCACCTAGCCTTGTACGTACCTGTACGTGATAGGCAATTCCCCATGGCCAATCCACCTAACTTTGTACTTCCCATGGCTTGTTCACCTAGCCTTGTACGTACGTGTACGTGATAGGCAATTCCCCGTGGCCAATCCACCTAACTTTGTACTTCCCATGGCTTGTTCACCTAGCCTTGTACGTACCTGTACGTGATAGGCAATTCCCCGTGGCCAATCCACCTAACTTTGTACTTCCCATGGCTTGTTCACCTAGCCTTGTACGTACCTGTACGTGATAGGCAATTCCCCGTGGCCAATCCACCTAACTTTGTATTTCCCATGGCTTGTTCACCTAGCCTTGTACGTACCTGTACGTGATAGGCAATTCCCCGTGGCCAATCCACCTAACTTTGTATTTCCCATGGCTTGTTCACCTAGCCTTGTACGTACCTGTACGTGATAGGCAATTCCCCGTGGCCAATCCACCTAAACTTTGTATTTCCCATGGCTTGTTCACCTAGCCTTGTACGTACCTGTACGTGATAGGCAATTCCCCGTGGCCAATCCACCTAACTTTGTATTTCCCATGGCTTGTTCACCTAGCCTTGTACGTACCTGTACGTGATAGGCAATTCCCCGTGGCCAATCCACCTAACTTTGTATTCTCTCTCTGATAACCTCTCTGATGAAGGGTCTAGGCCCGAAGCGTCAGCTTTTGTGCTCCTGAGATGCTGCTTGGCCTGCTGTGTTCGTCCAGCCTCACATTTTATTATCTTGGAATCTCCAGCATCTGCAGTTCCCATTATCTCTAACTTTGTATTTCCCATGGCTTGTTCACCTAGCCTTGTACGTACCTGTACGTGATAGGCAATTCCCCATGGCCAATCCACCTAACTTGTGCATCTTTGGACTGTGGGAGGAAACCCACACAAACATGGTGTGAATGTGCAAACTCCAAACAGACAGTTGCCTGAGGTGGAATCAAACCCAGGCCCCGGCACTGTGAGACCACAATGCTAGCCACTGAGCCACCCCTAAAACTCAGAGTGAGCAATCACATTTTAAGAAATGTTGACAGGCTAGCTGAGTAGACAAATAATTTGTCAGATAGTTTTGTTACCAAAACAACATGCTCAATTAAGAGAACTTACAATGCGAACAAATGTGACATGAAATTACTTTCCATTTTGAGAGAACTGAGCTTTCCCATTATTTAAAATTGAATGAAGTTATATTTGTATTCACAGGAAATAACTGCTGTCAGTGAGCTTGAGTTAAATTTATTGAATTGTTGGGTTGGTAATGCTTTGTTTGTCAACAATTTGAACAGTGTTAATAGCATGAAATATGGAGGGAATTACAGATCTTTTTCAAGGGATCACAAAGTTTGATACAATATTTAGCAATGTGTTTTAAGTATGCGAAATGTACTAATTATATTGCTTCCTGGAAATCAATCATGGATGTTTACATAATGAACATTCAGAGACAACATCACAATTATTCGGCCCTTTAAAGAGGACATGACAAATGCTTGGGATTTTTGGCTTTTAGTATTTGCTATCGCATCTACACACAGGAAAAATAAAGTAAAAGCAACCTTTTCATTGCTAACAACTAGCTTTGAAGAGTGCATAACATTAATTATTAAAGGCCTCTTCATTATAGTAGCTTTCGCCTAAATGGATTATTTTTTCAATATATTGATCTTAACACTTTTAGACACACATTTATAGTGTTTATAATGTCATACAGCAAGGAAATACACCCTTAAGTCCAACTTGTCTGCACCAACCAGGCACTCCAATCTGATCTAGTCCCACTTAGCATTTAGCCTATGTCCCCATAACGCTTCCTATTCATATATGAATTTAGATGCCTCTTAAATGTTGTAATTATACATGCCTCCCCGACTTCCTCTGGCAGCTTGTTCCACACACACACCACACTCTGTGTGAAAAGTCCTTTAAAATCTTTCCCCTTAATCCTATGTTTTCTAGATTTGGACTCCCCTACCATTGAAAAAAGACCTTGGCTATTGACCCTATCTATGCCTATCTCATGATTTTATAAACCTCTATGAGACCAATCTTTTGCCTCTGATATTCTACAAAAAGAAACCTCAGCCTATTCAGCTTCTCCCTGTAACTCAAGCCCTCCAGTCCCAGCAAAATACTTGTAAATCTTTTCTGCACTCTCTCAAGTCTAACAACATCCTTCCTATTGCATGTAGTAATTTAAAAGAGGCCTTATCAATGTTCTGCTCAGTTGCAACATGATGTCCAACTCCTATACTCAATATTTTGTCCAATGAAGGCAAGCATGCAAAAGGAATTCTTTACCAACCTATCCATTTGCAACTCCACTTTACTAGTCCTCAGTTCCAGCCTGAATATTGTCTAGGTCTTGCTGCATGTTGTAGATATGTAGGGAAGTAAGATGGGGCATTCCACTCCTGAACATCCCAGATGTCCTTTTATTTTAAGGACCACAACATCCCCCCTTCAGTGATCAAAAATGCTCTTGACCACACCTCTTGTGTTTCCCACACCTCTGCCCTCACATCCCCTCCCTACAACAAAAACAAAGACAGAATCCTCTTTGTCCTCGCATATCACCCCACCAACCTCCACATTCAACGTGTCATTCTCCACCACTTCTACCACCTACAGTCTGACCCCACTGCAATAGCAGTGGTCTATTGCATCCACTGCTCCTGATGTGGCCCACTCTACATTGGTGAGACCAAATGGAGGCTCAGTGACTGCTTTGTAGAGCACCTATGCTCAGTTCACGACAAACGACAGGAACTATCAGTTGCAAACTATTTCAACACCCCATCCCAATCCCTGATGACATGTCCATCCTGGGCCTCCTCCACTGTCACAATGATGCTACCTGAAAACTGGAGGAGCAGCACCTCATGTTCTACCTCGGGAGCCTACAACTCGCTGGCCTAAACATGAACTTTACCAGTTTCAAAATCTCCCTATCCCTGGCCTCATCCCATGATCAACCCTCCCTCTGATCCCCACTTCCTTGACCTGACACAACCTGTCCAACTTCTCTCCCACCTATCTGCTCCTCCCACCTTAATGACCAATCCCCACCACTCCCTACCTGCACTCACCTATCACCATCCCACCTACCTTCCCCAACCGAACCCATCCTCTCTCCCTGGGCGGCAGGGTGGCTCAGTGGTTAGCACTGCAGCCTCACAGTGCCAGGGACCCGGTTCAATTCCAGCCACGGGTAACTGTCTGTGTGGAGTTTGCACGTTCTTCCCGTGCATGCGTGGGTTTCCTCTGCGTGCTCCGGTTTCCTCCCACAGTCCAAAGATGTGCAGGCTAGGTGGATCGGCCATGCTAAATTGCCCGTAGTGTTCTGGGGTGTGTGGGTTATAGGGGGATGGGTCTGGGTGGAATGCTCCAAGGGGTGGTGTGGACTTGTTGGGCTGAAGAGCCTGTATCCACACTGTAGGGAATCTAATGTATTTACTTCTAAGCTCCTTTCCCCTCCCCCATTTCTGAAGAAGGGTCCTGACCTGAAATGTCAACTTTTCTGCTCCTCTGATGCTGCCTGGCCCACTGCGCTCCTCCAGCTCCACACACTGTGTTATCTCTGACTCCAGCATCAGCAGTTCTTACCGCCTCTGATATATCGGTCTATACTCCTTATAATTTGTGCCATCTTTGTCGTCATTGACAAACACTCACTAAGGAGTCTGATTGCCTACTGAGGACACCACTGGTCATGGGTTATGTAGGTTCTTGTTTGGCTGATGAGGCTGTTCCTAGAGCCGATTCTTCAACCACACATTTAGCAAGTATTTCTGGGAGTTGGAAGTGATCTTGGCCTTGAGTTCACTGGCATCGCTTTCTCTGGTCCTTTTTCCTGCCAACGCATATTGTCAAATAATTGTGTCCCTTCAGTTTCCTGCAAGTCAGTTTCTTCTGAATGAGATTCTCCCTGTGTGTTGGCACCCATATTGCATTTCTTAAGAGAAGCCTTCCCGGAGTCTTAGTATGCTTATAATTTGTGCAAATCCAGTATGGCAAGTAACTGCCTTCTATATGTGTGACCTACAACAGCAATATCAAATAACATTGGCCAATGAATCCAAAGCATCAACTATACAAAAAATAGTCCAAAAAATTTCATTAAATCAATCTTGATAAACATTTATTAACTTGAAATCAAGGTCTGCTTAATACGAATGGTGCTGAAGAAGAAAATTTTAGCTACAAAATACATTATTCTACTGATGTATGAAAGGACTTGTGCTTTTGATATTTTTGTGAGATTACAGAAAATGCATTTAATATGTCAGTCAGGGAACAGGTACATCAAATCTTTGCATGCCCCTTCAAGGTGGTTTTCTATCTCTGCATTTTCTTTCTATTGCTATGCTGTTCCCTTTGAAGAAAGTGGGCAGATGACCTGCCCCTGGGCCTCGACCATTCCCAGTAGGGGATGCCTAGGTTCTGGTTGACTTGCTCTCTGGTTTTCCCTCCCTCCTTCTGGGATAGTGCCTTGTCAGCGATCAGCACCTCCTCCTGACAGCTGAGCTCACAGTATGAGCACATTGTGTGGGATGACACAAGTATGAACCTGTGTCAGCACTGCCTCCTTCCCTCTAGTACATTTATTTTACTGTACATTACCTCCAATAGTGCCATGATATCACATTTTTGGTAGGAATGAAACTGAATGGAAAATAAAATTTCTCGGGGGTGAAATGAATCGACAGCATAAAATCGTCTCATAGCAAATGGGCAGCCAGTGTTTTTTTTAACTATGCCCTTGTTTCTAACCATGGAAAGTTCACGGAATGATAATTCACACTCTTTTTGGAGACTCTTTTCATTGTCTTACTGTTGCTTTCACTTGGCTTGTAATTAAAAATCTTGGCAGCATTTCCGAGTCAATGAGAAAAGAAATCTGGTGCAGTGAAATATAGGCTGTTGATTTGCTACAAGCCTGTTTGACACTTATAGTGTAGACCAATTTCACACTCAAAGTGACTGGAAAACTAAGGGATCAGGATCATTTTGTTGACTATTGGACAAGTGTTCTTCTCGTATGAATGATCCTGGTAGCAGTGTAGCTTTAAGTACTGTAATTTGTTTGTTGACCTTTTGTGTGTTATTTTTACTCCACTGCAAAACAGCAGACCATCAAGGATGAAAATCATCCAGTGTGAGATGATATGATAAGGTAAATGAGTCAGAAATGACTTCTCTTTTTCAGTTTTATTTTAACTGTGGTACATAGAGCTGCCCAGCCATGCTCGGCTAGAAAGGCTTATATGTGAAGGAGCAGAGAGCACATCTAACACTTTTGTATTTGGTGCTGCTGTGTAATCAAGTCCCCAGTGCAGACATTTATACATTTAAAATTTAGACCATGAGCATGTACATAGTTGTAGCATGAGGGTGATGATAGTAAATAAGAAATATACCGAAACATGGGCAGACGATAATTGTAATAATAAAATGTTGCTCAAATTTTGACATAAATTTGAGGAGGCAATGGCCTAGTGGTATTATTGCTGAACTATTGATCCAGGGAACCAAGCAATGTTCTGGGCACCTGGGTTCGAGTTAACCACAACAGTATGTCAGCAAATTAAATAACTGAAGAAAAGTTACAGATAAAAACCAGTGAGAGAAAGAAGGACGGACAGGACGTAAGTTACTGAAACAAGGTCAGACTGGCAGTCTGAGGTGTGTTTGTTTTAACCTGAGGAGAGTGACATGTAAAACAAGTTAACTTAGAGCTTGGATTAATACACATAACTGTGATGCTGTAGTTATTACAGAGACTTAGTTCAGAGATGGAAAAGGCTGGCAGCTTAATGTTCCAGCATTTAGGCATTTCAGGAGACATCAGGAGGGATGTAAAAGTGTTATTGATTAGAGAGAATATTGCAGATGTACTGAGGGAGGACGTTTTGGAGGGGTCATCCAGCGAGGCTTCATGAGTAGAGTTCAGGAACAGGAAGGGTGCAATCACTTTGATGGAGTTGTATTACAGGTATCTCAATGGTCAGCAGGTGATAGGAGAACAGATATGTGGACAGATTATGGCAAAATGTGAAAACAATGGGATTATATTGTTGGAGAGAGATAACGGGAACTGCAGATTCTGGAGAATCCAAGATAACAAAGTGCGGGGCTGGATGAACACAGCAGGCCAAGCAGCATCTTAGGAGCACAAAAGCCGATGTTTCAGGCCTAGACCCTCTGACAAAAGGTCAAGACCTGAAACATCAGCTTTTGTGCTCCTAAAATGCTGTGATTATAGTGTTGGATGATTTTCATTTTCCCCATATTGATAAGACTCCCTTACTCCAGGGTGTTGGTTGGGGTGGGCATTTGTTAGGGGTTATCCAGGAGGGTTTCTTGAAGCAGTATGCAAACAGTCCAACTAGGACCTGATGGGATCTATCTCAGGATACTGAGGGAGGTGAGGGAGGAAATTACTGAGGCCTTGTATGAAATCTTTGTATTCTCTTTAGTCACAGGTACAATTCCAGAGGACTGAAGAATAGCCAAAGTTATTCCTATGTTTAAGAAGGATGACAGGGATAATTGGGGAAATTACAGGCCAGTGTGCCTTGCATCAGTGGTAGGGAAATTATTGGAGAAGATTCTTAGGAATAGGGTTTACTCAGATTTGGAAAAATATGGACCTATCAGTGATAGACAGCATGGCTTTTTGTGGAGAAGCTTGTGTCTCACAAATTGATTGAGATTTTTGAGGAACTCACAAAGATGATTGATTAGGGGAAGGTAGTAGATGTTGTATACATGGACTTCAACAAGACCTTTGTTAATGCCCCTCTTGGTAGGCTGATACAGAAAGTGAGGTCACAGTAAGCTGGTCAGGTGGATACAAGACTGGTTTGGTCATAGAAGGCAGAGAGTAATGGTGGAAGGGTATTTTTGTGACTGGAGGTCTGTGACCAGTGGTGTTCCACGTGGATCAGTACTGGGACCCCTGTTGTTTGTAATATATATAAATGATCTGGAGGAGGTGGTTTGATTGTTTCTATCAGGTCCTGGAAATAGCCAATAAGAACATTTACCTCTTTCAGGAATTAAAGTCACTGAATTTTTCTAGTCAAGGCATTATGACATACAAGGCATGCAGCGGTAATAATAGATAGAATGTACATCAGCCTTGCTCCTCCCAATTATTAATCTGCTGCAGAATGGCCTAAACAGTAATATTTAAAAGGATCACAGAGGGCTGCTCAAGCAGAGTAAAAAGTTTCCAAAATGACCTTTGTTGATTCATTTTGCTACCCTGGCAACACAAAGACCATTCCTCTTATTGCTGATTCCTCAGTTCTTCCTGCCAAACAATTGCCTTCCCTTTAACACTTCACTTTTGGTTTGGCTCTGTGGAAAATCTGCCAAATTTTGAAATGCCCTCCTTCTCAAACTCTTTCTAGCCTGTCTGTAAGACGTAAGAGCAGGAGTTGTCTATTTGTTCACTAAGCCTGCTCTGCTATTCCGTAAGATTTCAGTGTGGCCTCAACTCCACTTTCCCACCTGATTCAATAATCCTTGGCTCCCTTATAGAGCGAAGCCTGCCTCCCTTAGCCGGGGTATACTCAATGATCTAGCCTCTATCACTTTGTCATGAATACAATTCCAACATTATCAAGCCTCTGAGAAAAGTAATTCCTCTTTGTCTCTCTCATCCAACTTCACAATATTACATGTTATAATAGGATCGCCTGTCATACAGACCAACCCTGCTCAATGTTTCTTTTAAGATAACATGATCATTCCAGGAATCAGTTGAGTGAATCTCCTCCTAACTGCTGATTATGCAAGCCATCTCTCCTTAAGTGAGGTGACCAAAAACTGCACAATTCTCTAAGACTGGTGACACTTATGCATTGTATCAAAACTCTTCCACTTTTATGCTAAATCCCCTTCACAATAAAAGTGAATATTCTATGTCCTTTCCCAATTATTTGCTGTACTGCCATTTTAACTTTTATGATTCATTTACAAGGTCACCCAAATCCCTCTATATCACAATATGACATAGTATCCTTCCATTTAAGTGAAGAGCATGTCAGTTGCAGACTCTGCATTGACAGCTTGTTGATATCATTCAAACATAGCTTAGCTGTGAAAATGAGTTGCACTTTACAATGATTCACTGAAAGACTGCTGGACCACAACACTGATTTCCCATGCTGTAGAATTAGACACAGAAATTCACCCATATGTTTCATGGGGAACTGTCCTGCAAAATGCTGTCAAACAAGTGTGATCAAAATTATATAGTAGAGTTTCTGTGTAAACTACAGAATGAATGGATTATAGGGTGAGATTACAGCACAAATCTCATAATAAAGATGGACAAGGAACAGATGCAGCTTCTTGAACCTGCTGGATATTCAACAAGATTGTGGCTGTTCTGATATTAGGTTAACTGTAAATGTGTCCCCATTGCCCAAAAGCAGTGACTGCCCTAAAGTTCAACAACATGTCCACTTTAGCATTTAGCCTATTCAATGACTCAACATCCCTACCTCTTCAGGTTGAGAATTTCAAACATTCATAACTTTCTGAGAATGAGGGGCGATCTCATCTCTCTGATGGGACTGGACAGGCTAGATGTGGGAGGAATGTTGCCAATGTTGGGGAAGGCTAGAACTAGGGATCACAGTCTATGAATAAAGAGCAAGCTATGCAGGACTGAAATGAAGGAAGGATTTCTCTCAGAGAGTTGTGAACCTGTGGAATTCTCTCCTAAAGGAAGCTGTTGGGGCCAGTTCATTAGATATATTCAAGATGGAGCCAGAAGTGGGCCTTGCAGCTAAAAGGATCAAGGGGTACAGATAGAAAGCAGGAATGGGATACTGAGAGTGCATGATCAGCCATGATCTTATTGACAGGTGGTGCAGGCTTGAAGGGCTGAATGGCCTCTTCCTGTATCTATTTTCTATGTTCCGTATTTCTCCTCAATTCTTTCTGAAACGGTTGATCCTGTAATCTCAAAAAATACATCTGACTTCTAGATACCACTATCTAAGAGGAGGCAATGGTATTGTTTAATTATCGCTAATCCAGGTAGCATTCTGTGATAATGGGAACTGCAGATGCTGGAGAATCCAAGATAATAAAATGTGAGGCTGGATGAACACAGCAGGCCAAGCAGCATCTCAGGAGCACAAAAGCTGATGTTTCGGGCCTAGACCCTTCATCAGAGAGGGGGATGGGGTGAGGGTTCTGGAATAAATAGGGAGAGAGGGGGAGGCGGACCGAAGATGGAGAGAAAAGAAGATAGGTGGAGAGGAGAGTATAGGTGGGGAGGTAGGGAGGGGATACGTCAGTCCAGGGAAGAGGCAGGTGCTGAGGAAGGTGATGCGGCTGTGGTACCTGGTTTGCTTGAGGACATGGTCGAGCAGTTTCAAGGCCGAAGAGATTACAAGAGAGTTGCAATGGGAGAGAGATTCCCTGAGGTTGGTCCGGAGGGAGGAGGGTAACTTCTTCAGGTTAGGCATCCCTGGAAGAGGCTTCACAGTGAGGTTAAAATTGTATCAGTGATAATGGGAACTGCAGATGCTGGAGAATCCAAGATAATAAAATGTGAGGCTGGGCACTCAGGTTAGAATCTAATCCTAACTGCTTCCTCTTTAGTTATTCCTCTTTAAATGAGGTGACCAAAACTGTACACAGTATCCTAAACATGGTGACATTTATGCATTATAACAAGACTTCTCCACTTTTACACTAAATGCAGGATTTGAATCCAATAAAAAGTTTGAATTAAAAATGAAGACCATGAAACCATTGCAGATTGTTGGGGAAAAAATGTCCTTCAGTGATGGACTGAAGAATTTCCCCTTTAGGGAAGGACATTGCTATCCCTACATGTGACTCCATATCTACAATGATGTGGTAGACTCAGTTGGGGCTGGGCAAAAAATGTTGGCCTAGCCAGCAATGTCCATATCTCATGAATGATTTTTAAAAAATAACAAGAGGAAACATCAGGCAATATTAATCAAATGAGGCAATGGTAAGAACAGGGATGGGCCATTCAGCTCTTTCTGCCTGACCCACCATTCAGTTGATTCATTGACAATCATCTCCTCAGTGCTATCTTTCTGTGCAATCTCCAATCCCCAATTGTCAATTTTCTCCAAATATGTAGCAATTTCTGTTTGAACTTTCTCAATGATTGAGATTCCACAGGTTTCTGGGAGAAGAATTTGCTCCTCATCTTGGCCTTAAGCAACCATTCCATTATCTTGAGATTACGTCCCCTGGTTCTCGAGTCAGCAGCCATCGGAAACATCCTATCTCTATCCACTCTGTAAGAATTTTATACATTTCAATGCAATTACCTTTCATTCTTAGAAACCCACAGGGAATACTGTTTCCTCAAGAACTCCTCATATGACAATCCCAGGGATGAAGACAGTGACCCTCCGCTATGGCAAGTGTACCTTTTAGAAAAGTAGGCAAAAACAGAATATAATAGCCCAAAACTGGAAACAGAAAGTGCCGACTGGGTGACTGCCTCACAGAACACCAATGTTCTGTTTGTAAAAAAGACCCTGAGTTTCAGTTGCCCGCCACTTCAACACACCACCCTGTCCCTTGTCTAACATCTTTGTCTCAGGCTTGCTGCAGTGCTCCAGTGAAACTCAATGAAAGCTACTCATTTTCTGTTTGGGAACTCAACAACCTTCTGGACTTTACGTCGAGTTAAACCACTTTAGGGCTTGAGCTCTCCCGTGTTCTTACCCCAACCCCCACACACCATGGCTTGTTATCATATAGTCTGTATTACACACAACCTATTGTTAGCCACTAATAATCACCATTAATAGCCATTCACCTTCTGAACCAGATTGTTATCCACTCCTTTGTCTGGCCAACTGTCCTTCTTTCTCTTTAGGTTCTACCCCCATCTATCGTTTATTCCTTACCCCCTCCCCCCATCCTACCTTCTGCATATAAACCAGCATATTCCTAGCTATCATCAGTTCTGAGGAAGAGTCACACTTCCGGAAATGCTAACTCTGATTTCTCCACAGATGCTACCAGACCCACTGAGCTTCTCCGGCAATTTCTGTTTTTGTTTCTGATCTACTGCATCTGCAGTTCTTATGGTTTTTGCATTATAACCCAGGTTCGATCTTGCCAAAGTTCTAGATAACTTCAACAAGATACCTTTACTTCTGTCCTCAAATGAATGCCAGAAAACTGTTTGCTTTCCTGATAGGCCGCTGCACCTACATTATAAGTTTTAGTGTCTCACGACCAAGGACTCACAGATCGAATGACGCTGTACTTCCCAATCTCACACTTTTTAAGAACTATTTCACCTTTCCTATTGTTTCCAACGAAGCGAATAACTTCAGACCTGTTTTCCTTCTGCCAATCCTTTCTCCATAGCCCACTTGAAACCTTCTTACATCCTTCTCTCTGAGGTTCCCTCCCAGTTTGGTGTCATCAACAAATTTGGAGTTAATAGAATTGATTCCCATATCCAAATCGTTTATACAGATTGTGTACAGTTGTAGACCTAGCACTAACCCTTGCAGTATCCCACTGATAACAATCTGCCATCCTTGAGCATGATCCATTTATTCTGAATCTCTGCCTGTTAACTAACTCTCAATTCAAACTGGTATATTCTACAAACCCCATGTGCTCTAATTTTAATTACTAATCCCTGCTTGGGAGCTCAATAAAAGTCTTTGAAAATCCAACTGAAATACAACCACTGGTTGTACTTTGCTGACCATGAGTAACAAATGCAGTAAGTTCACGAAACTTTATAAATCCATGTTGACCCTGCAAAATTTTATCATTCTTTTTCAAATGTTCAATTATCACATCCATTGTAATGCTTCCTAATATTTTCACAATTGTTGCTGTCAAACGAGTAGGCTTCTATTTTCGACTCTCTCTATTTCAGTCTTCTCACATAATGGTATTATACTTGCTCTTTTCTAGTCTTCAGGAAGTTTTTGTTCACATTGTATAGAATTATGAAATATAATCAGCAATGCATCCATGAACTCGATAACCACTTCCTTCAATAGTCTGAGATGGATCTCACCTAGTGCAGGGGATTTATCCACCTTAATCCAACCATTTTCTTAATCGCCACCACTTTATTATTGATACTTGTTACAAGTACACAATTTTCCTGGTCACTTGGGAGATTTCTGAGAGATTATCAATATATTCTCTTGCGAAGTAGCTGTTTAATTTCTCTGCCATTTCCATATTGTTTACGATAAATTCCCCGATCCCCACCAGTAATGGTCCCATACTTTACACAATCACCACAGCATGGAAACAAGCCATTTGGCCCAACAAATCCATACAGACCTTCTGAAGAGCATAAACAGAAGTTCCTGTAAAAGGTCAGCCGGTCTGGAAGCATCTGTGAAGAAAAAATCGGAGCTAACATTTTGGGTCTGGTGACTCTTCTTCAGAACTGATACTTACACAACCTATTGTTAGTCACGAGCAATCCCCTTTAACCCTCCTAGCCAGATCATTATCAACTCCTTTGCCAACAACTGCACTTCTTTCTCTTCAGGCTCTATTCTTTATCTTATTGTTTACTCGCTACCCCATCTCCCACCCTACTTTCTGCATAAAAACTCACATTTTCCCATTTACCTTCAGTTCTGAGGAAGGGTGTCCAGACCCGAAACATTAACTCTGATCTTTTTCTTCACAGTTGCTGCCAGAACTGTTGAGCTTTTCCAGCAACTTCCGATTTGTTCCCGATTTACAGCATCCACAGTTCTTTCAGAGCCTGCTCTGCCATTTAATATGATCATTACTGATCAAACAGTTCAGTACTTGTTATCCAAACTATTCCACCCAGACCCATCCTCCTACCCTATCCCCCTATCCTATCCCTGCATTTCCCATAGCTAACGCAGCTCACCTAGGCATCCCTGAACACTATAGGCAATTTAGTATGGCCAATCCACCTAGCCTGCACAACTTTGGACTGTGAGAGGAAGCTAGAGTACCTGGTAGAAACCCACACAAACACAGGAAGAACACGCAAACTCCACACAGACAGTTACCAAAGGCTGGAATCAAGCCCAGGTTCCTGATGCTGTGGGGCAGCATCGGTAACCACTGAGCCACCGTGCCTCAACTTGTCCTTGAAAATGAGTTACTTAAGCGTGTTATATGATCTGATGGTGGGACATCATCAAGGTGAGCAGGAATGTTGATTTGTGGCTACAGTCAGATCAGCCATGATCTTATTGAATGGTAGGTAGATTTGGGAGGCCAAATGATCTACTCCTGCTACTTATTCTTACAACTCTATAATATTTACTATATCCTTGCAACCTGTAAATAAACTACAGCTTGTTTATCATGATCATTTCTTCTAGTTATATCTAACCCTAACCCTAACCCAAACCCTATCGCAGGAGATGGCTATCCTCAAGTCATCAGGCCTGGAGAGACTATGTCAATAGAATGTTGGTGGCAATATATAAAATGTTTACCTATTAAAACTGTACTAAGTATGAAACACTGAATATAGAACTGCATAGGAAATTTATTCTGGTCTATTACTAACCTAACACAATAATATTACAGCATCTTGTAATACATTAATAGAATGTTATGAGTTATATATTACTGTAAAATTATAGTGCAAATCAGTTTGTGCAATAGTGCTGTAGTATTAGTCACTTGGTAAAATATGTATGTAGTTTGAATCATCTAGTCAAAAAAAATCTCTATCTTTGGCCATGAATTGATTTCACAACAATTCTACTCAGCATTGTGAATTTCTGCCATGGGTCTTCACGTGATGAGAAAGCTCAATTAATAACCCATTGGACTTTAGGAATATGGGCCAGGATGTTCCACGAGGGAGTGGGATCTGGGATGCAGGATTTGTTTTTTTTTTCATCCTCCCAGCCATAGTTCTGCCTCACGGTTAGGATGATATGACCCAAAAGGTGATGTGGTTTGATAAACATGTAGCTAGCATTCTGAACAACTCACAGGAGCTTCTCCCAGTCAGTACCATCATTGCTTCTGCATTTCAAGGAGACTCTCAAAAGTGCCTTTGAGGTATTTCCTTTCTCATTCTCTTCTAAAGTACCCATTTGAAAGTTGAGAAAATGGCACCTGGCCGTGTGGAATGTGGTGACACTTCACAGCCATATTAAACCTAGTGTTCACTCCATTGAAATGATTTTACAGGATTCTTGAGCACACGTTTTGGAGCTGGCTTCAAAGGCACTAGCTTGTGTTTGCTAGCCCTCCCTACTACAACTGCTAATATTCTCCAGGCTGTCCACAATCCACAAGTGAACCACCATTGACAGAAGAACTACAACAAGCAATCAAACAGTTGAAATACAACAAAACTACTGCCTGACAGGATTCCAGCGGAGGACTTCAAACCTGGTAGACTTTGGCTTTTGTTCACAATAAATAACTTTTTGCTTATCAATTGCCTAAAGGAATGGTTTGGATAAAAGGCATTGAAGTGTTTGATCAGTAATGATCATATTAAATGGTAGACCATGCTCAACAGGAAGAATGGCCTACTCCTCTTCTTATGTTTCATTGTTCCTCACCTACATGCTCATCCTGTGCTTTTGAAAGAAAAGAAGAACACCACAATCTCCCTAATACCTGACTTCAAAGTTGTGACAATTGTGTCATAATTGGGTTTCCTTGCACACTAGCCACTGAAAGTAAGCATGCAGTTGGAACATGTAGTGATGAAGGCAAATGGCATCAAGCAGTTTCTGTTTTTTCTCAGGTGTGTGATATATTGACATTCCTAGTGAAGGATTTGAGCACAGGAGCAGGGATGTCTTGCTGGAATTGTCCAGGGCCTCAGTGGGGTCACACTTAGAGTACTATGCGCAGTTTAGGTCTCCATTTCTGAGGAAGGATGTGCTGGCCATGGATGGAATGCAATGAAAGTTTTATGAGACTGATTCTTGGGATGGTAAGAGTGACGTATGAAGAGATATTGTATCAGTTAGGACTATCTTCTCCAGAAGTTAGAAGAATGAGGAAGGATCTTATAGAAATCTTTAAAATTCTAACAGGACTAAACAAGGTTAATGTAGTTAGGATGTTCCTGATGACTAGGGAGTCCAGAAGCAGGGATCACAATAGAATGATATTGTTTGGGCTATTTAGGAGTGAGATGAGGAGAAATTCCTTCAGCCAGAGAGTGGCGAGCCTGTGGAATTCACTAGCACAAAAAGCAGTTAAGGCCAATACATTTAGAGATAATAAGAACTGCTGATGCTGGAGTCAGAGATAACACAGTGTGGAGCTAGAGGAACACAGCAGGCCAGGCAGCATCAGAGGAGCAGAAAAGCTGTCATTTCATTAAGACCCTTCTTAAGAAGGGTCCCCAACCAAAACATCAGCTTTCCTGCTCCTCTGATGCTGCCTGGCCTGCTGTGTTCCTCCAGCTCCACGCTAAGGCCAGTACATTGGGAGTTTTCAAGAGGAGATAGATATAGTTCTTAGAGATAAAGAGGTCAAAGAGAGTGGGGAGAAAATGAGAACTGATGTTTGATGATTAGCTACAATCAAGCAGAATGTTGGAGTAGGTTTGAAGGACCAAATGACTTACTCCTGTTCCTACTTCCTATGTTTCTGTGTTACTGTGCAACTGTCCCCGAGAAGGTAGATACATCATTCTGTGGAAACAGTTGAGGTATTTCCCACTTCTCCATACTGATCCATATTCTCCTGAATGAAGAGCTTCCTATGGCTGAGGAAGCGCTCACAGAGAATCACATTGACTGTGGGCCTTTTGCAGGAACCTCTGGTGGTACTGAAATATAAGCCACTTGAAACAATCACGCTGCAATAGGCATCGGGGAATAAAAGTGGCCTACAGTATGGGCCTTGAAGTAACTTAAAATCACGATGTGAGCCAAATGTTACAATTGCATTGCAGAATGAATCATATGGCACTTTACTGCGGAGAATTAATCTCACATAAATTAAATACAGTAAAATTGAAACACTTCATATCATAGTATTGCTATATTAATCATATGTGACAGTACAGCGCAGCACAAATCAAATGATACAAAGTGCTACATGAATGTTGTAGCAAACTGTACTGCAGCATGAACTGTGTGATGTAATTGCGCTACAGTATTAATAAATTGGCATCCCTCTGCAGGATCAAACATATTATACAAATAAATGCTCATGCAAACTATCTAGTATTAAGCCAATATTAATTCAACCACAACCTTCTGAGAAGTGGCAGCTATCATATCGTTGCTTGGGTCAAACATTTGCTTGATTAGACTCTGCTCTGCTGCAAGTTTATGGTTTTTCTTCCACTTTGAATACTATTTAGATTTCTCTTCAGGTAACTTGACCTGTTCTGGATTAGTGATAATGGAAACTGCAGATGCTGGAGAATCCAAGGCAATAAAATGTGAGGCTGGATGAACACAGCAGGCCCAGCAGCATCTCAGGATCACAAAAGCTGACGTTTCGGGCCTAGACCCTTCATCAGAGAGGGGGATGGGGTGAGGGTTCTGGAATAAATAGGAAGAGAGGGGGAGGCGTACCGAAGATGGAGAGAAAAGAAGATAGCTGGAGAGGAGAGTATAGGTGGGGAGGTAGGGAGGGGACAGGTCAGTTCAGGGAAGACGGACAGGTCAAGGAGGTGGGATGAGGTTAGTAGGTAGGAGATGGAGGTGCGGCTTGGGGTGGGAGGAAGGGATGGGTGAGAGGAAGAACAGGTTAGGGAGGCAGAGGCAGGCTGGACTGGTTTTGGAATGCAGTGGGTGGAGGGGAAGAGCTGGGCTGGTTTAGGGATGCGGTGGGGGAAGGGGAGATTTTGAAGCTGGTGAAGTCCACATTGATACCACTGGGCTGCAGGGTTCCCAAGCGGAATATGAGTTGCTGTTCCTGCAACCTTCGGGTGGCATCATTGTGGCACTGCAGGAGGCCCATGATGGACATGTCATCTAAAGAATGGGAGGGGGAGTGGAAATGGTTTCCTCTCCATTGGGGAAACCAAGCGGAGGCTTGGGGACCGCTTTGCAGAACACCTCCGCTCGGTTCGCAATAAACAACTGCACCTCCCAGTCGCAAACCATTTCCACTCCCCCTCCCATTCTTTAGATGACATGTCCATCATGGGCCTCCTGCAGTGCCACAATGATGCCACCCGAAGGTTGCAGGAACAGCAACTCATATTCCACTTGGGAACCCTGCAGCCCAGTGGTATCAATGTGGACTTCACCAGCTTCAAAATCTCCCCTTCCCCCACCGCATCCCAAAACCAGCCCAGTTCGTCCCCTCCCCCCACTGCACCACACAACCAGCCCAGCTCTTCCCCTCCACCCACTGCATCCCAAAACCTGTCCAACCTGCCTCTGCCTCCCTAACCTGTTCTTCCTCTCACCCATCCCTTCCTCCCACCCCAAGCCGCACCTCCATCTCCTACCTACTAAACTCATCCCACCTCCTTGACCTGTCCGTCCTCCCTGGACTGACCTATCCCCTCCCTACCTCCCCACCTATACTCTCCTCTCCACCTATCTTTTCTCTCCATCTTCGGTCCGCCTCCCCCTCTCTCCCTAATTATTCCAGACCCCTCTCCCCATCCCCCTTCTCTGATGAAGGGTCTAGGCCCGAAACGTCAGCTTTTGTGCTCCTGAGATGCTGCTTGGCCTGCTGTGTTCATCCAGCCTCACATTTTACTGTTCTGGATTAGGGTGTTTTCCTTCTTATCTATGAGTGAGTTCAGCCAATCTCGTTACTAATCATAAAAAATTCTCATTTACACTGCAGTACATTCAACGTTTCTAGGTAAGCACATATCTCTGATACTGACTGTTCCATCATGCTTCTCAGAATCTTACACATGATGAAATGACACATTTTACATCATGATCTGCATTACTACCTTACTATGATAGCCATCACTCGACAACTCTTCCAATGTACAATCTGAACATTTAAAATTATTTTGTTAAGCTATTTCCTTAAACTACTTACTTTCTTTCTATCGCCCACACCTAACCTTCAAAATCCAAACTTCACAGATTAAGCCTTTATTCAGAACCAGGGCTTGTAGTTTAAAATTTACGCAGCAGACCTTTTAAGATGGAGATGAGGAGAAATTTTATCACCCAGAGAGTGGTGAGCCTGCAGAATTCACTGCCAGACGTTCAATCACTGATCCAAACCTTTTGACTTGCCCACCGATGTTGCAACAACCTTTATCAAATATTTGGAATCATTCCAGTGTCCTTTTGTTTTTCGCTTTGATTGTTCTATATAGTTCTTACTCTTTTATAGCCATCAAATGTAAAATTTGACTTCAGGTTCTGCTTCAACAATGGAATTTGTTCCTCAACCTTCTGATCATAAACAAACATCTACTCCTTAAAGGTGTCTGTGTATAATTCAGCAGGACTAAATCCCTTTTGTAATTCTTAGTTATTAGCATTTTAATGACTTTCTTGACCTCTCAAAGAACAAAGATAAGTACAGCACAGGAACAGATCCTTCAGCCCATCAAGCCTGCACTGATGCACGAAGACTTCTGAACTAAAACCTTTTGCCTCTACACAGTCTGTATCCATCTATTCTCCGCCTATTGTCAAGATGCCTCTCAAACATTGTTATTGTGTCAGCTTCTACCACTTCCCCTGGCAGCTCATTCCAGGTACTTACCACTATCTGTGTCAAAAGCCTGCCTCTCACAACGCCATTAAACTTACCCCCTTTAACTTTAAACTTATGTCCCCTAGGAATTGATATGTTGATCCTGGGAAAAATAGTCTGACTATCCATTCTATCCATGCCTCTCATAACTTGTAAATGTTTAAGGCAAGAGGGAAAAGGTTTAAAAGGAACCTAAGGGGTGACTTTGTCATGCAGAGGCTCCTGTGAGTACGGAATGAGTTGTTAGATGAAGTGGTGGGGGCATCTGGATTGGTTCATCAATAGGAATGGTCTGGAGGTATATGGGCCAAATGTTGGCAAATGGGACTGGAGTAATTTAGGATATCTGGTCAGCATGGACATGTTAGACCGAAGGGTCTTTTTTCATGCTGTACAACTCTATGACTCTATATCTGGCTAACCTGCACAGGGTTGTAAGAAATTCATTGGGATCACTGATTGAATTATACTCGGTCAATTATAATGTTCTACTTCAGTCTGAAATTTGCATAAAATGCTTTTAAGGCATGTTAGAATCAGCAGAGGCATCTTCTACCCCTTATTCCACAAGTACATCATCATAAATGAGCCCCAGTGCATTCAGTACTAGCATGGTGCTTTTGCGCTATGGCATTCAAAACTGATGCTGCTCAATTCCACTGAGAGTTTTTTTTTCCACAACTCTCTATGTTGGCGTCACTGTGAACCTTTGGCGTTTTCAAACAGCTGTCGATGTGAACAGCTCTGCACAGAATAGATTTTCTAATTCTTCCTTTCTTCCTATTTCTCTCTGCGGTTTCTGTTGATAGCACCAAATATTTATTAGATTGAAGCCATCAGTATGATGTATGATAATGAAATGTGAGGCTGGATGAACACAGCAGGCCCAACAGCATCTCAGGAGCACAAAAGCTGACGTTTCGGGCCTAGACCCTTCATCAGAGAGGGGGATGGGGTCGGCGTTCTGGAATAAATAGGGAGAGAGGGGGAGGTGGACCGAAGATGGAGAGAAAAGAAGATAGGTGGAGAGGAGAGTATAGGTGGGGAGGTAGGGAGGGGATAGGTCAGTCCAGGTATGATTTGGTTCCACTTTGAATCCCATTTTCATGTCTTTTCAGGCAATTTTTTTTGTCCTATTCTGGATTGGGAAGATTTTCCTCTATGTATGAGTTACATAATTCTAACTCTGATGTATTTCTTCAAGATTTCTTTATCTACAACTGTTGTACAATCTACACTACTAGATAGGTACATCTGTCTCTTGTACAGACTGTTTTATCTCTCTTCTCTGCCACATCGCTATCCCACTGCCATAACCCAACTCAGTACACTTCCAAGCCAAGCTTCCTCAGAAATGTGAAGAACAGAGCTCTGAGTAAGAGTCATATTGGATTTGAAGCATTAACTCTGTTTTTCTGCCCAAATACACGACCCAACCTGCAGAGTATGTCTAGCACTTTGTTTTTATTTGACATTCATGCTGCAACTTTATTCCAGAGGCTTCAAACTTTGCTGACAAACATATCATGTTGCATTTTATCGCACTTTGTTCAGACGTTAATCCATTCTGCAGCTGAAGTTAAAATAAACCTAAACCAGTTGGACCGAATGGCCTATTTCAGTTTTTATGAGCCTATGACTCAATGATTTGAACGAGAGCAGCAAGTTTCTCTCTGTTTTGACTGACATTCCACCCTCAAACAAAACCACTAAAACAGCAGAATAACTGGTCATTAAATCTTAAGCTTGTTTGAGAGGCTTGCTGTGTACTATTAACTGCGGCTTCAGTGACTGCGCAACATTAGTTGGCAATTACGTTGAGATGTTAAGGCACTTTACAAATGCAATTATTTAGTTCTTATTTTCATGTAGGAGGAGGATCAAAAATGTACGCCTCAGTGCTCAAATGTGAACATGGTCTTTATTCCCCAGTACCATTTGGAAAAGACAGAACAAAGTTAAAAATTAATTGCGTTACTTTGAGGTGCAGTGCTTGCATTCCATTGGGGAACATGTGTATTTTATCTTGGGCTAATAAACCGAACTTGTGAGGTGACGTTGTATGTAAAGAAGCAGATTACATATATGTAGCACAATTTATTCAGAGGAATCTATTTTCTCATGAACTCAAACTGTGATGGGGTCCAGTGAAAATAGTGGGAGAATTGCACTACATTTAGTTTTCATGTTATTTACTTTTGTTTACCCCATTTAATTTTGGTTAAGGAATAAAGGGGTTTCTTTGGATGGGTTTGAAGGCTATTGATAGAGTCAAATGTTTCTCTTTGATACGCAAATTGTCCAGATGGTGCATGAAGTTTGAAAGTAACTCCAAAAGACAAATATGGCAAAAAAGGGACGAGCTCTGATGATGTATAGCTTTGCATGGTTATATCAACAATAGCATCAGGTATACTTTAGTCGTAGATCCAAGAATAAATAAATTGCAATGTAAATTTTAGCTCTGTACAGAAATACAGATTGACATTTGCACAGTATATAAATCAAATCCATACAAGCGACATGTATAGTGTATAGATAAATGAAAATATAAGATGTTCATTCACATTGACTTTGATGTACAGCTTACAGCAACATGCACGGTAAGCACAGAAACTGTTTTGATTTAAATTATTACACTGATAAAAGTAAAGAATGTTTGCAGAGAAAAACACAGAATTAACATTTCAATTCAGTGGCCCTATTTAAGTCTGTTGTGAAGAAGAGTCACTGGACCCGAAACGTTAATACTGCTTTCTCTCTGCAGATGCTGCCAAACCTGCTGAGTTTTTTCCAGCAATTTCTGTGTTTGAGCCTGATTTCCAGTATCCGTGGTTATAGAGTCATAGAGTTGTACGCACGGAACCAGACCCTTTGGTCCAATTCACCCATGTCAACCAGATATTCTAAGTTAATCTAGTCCCATTTGCCAGCATTTGGCCCATTTCCCTCTAAACCCTTCCTTTTTTTTTATCTACCCAAATGCCTTTTAAATGTTGTAACTGAACCAGCCTTCGCCACCTCCTTTGGCAGTTCATTCCATACATGAAAATGTTGCCCCTTAGGTCCCTTCTAAATCTTTCTCCTCTCACCGTAAAACTACATCCTCTAGTTTTGGACTTCTTTACCCTGGTGAAAAGACCTTCACAATTCAACCTATCTAGGCCCTTCATGATTTTATAAACTTCTATAAGGTTACCCCACATCTTCAATGCTCCAGGGAAAATAGCCCCAGCCTATTCAGCCTCTCCATGTAGCTCAAGCCTTCCAATCCTGGCAACATCCTTGTAAATACTTTCTGAACTCTTTCAAGTATCACAACATCTTTCCCATAGCAGGGAGACCAGATGCCCTACCAGCTTTATATTTTTTTAAAGAATGTTAGTGCTTAGGCAAGGATACATACCCTAATACAGAAACGCACACGGCATTGCACCAGTGTGTCATTTTCATTTCCCACAGCAACTAACCTTGTGGTTTCTCCGAATAATACTGCTAATTTAGTGACAATTATGGCTGAATTACTGAGAATTGTGCACTGTGTGTGCATGCCTACTAAGTATTACATGGAGACTGTTTAGAACTTAATGTGACTAGGACTTTTACATTTGGCAGAAAGAGGAGAGTTTCATCCCACCTGTGTGGGCTGGATTCATTCATGGTCCCAGTAGAGTAAGGAAAGCACTCTACTCAATCATCCAACAGTTATTCTCATTGAACTCATGCAAACAATAGCCAGCACTACTAACACTGGTGTTAGCTTTGTCAATCTGAAAAGACTTTGCAACAGTAATGTCAATGGAGAATTAGGAAAGGTGCCACTACTGATCAATGAAATACAATCATGACTGAAAGAGATCTTCCTGGCAGCCAGACGAGACAATTTCACTCAGTTTTCTATCTGTCTGTGTGAGACGTGTGCTGGAGAACTCGGTCGATTAAGCAAGAATGTCTTTTACATGATCACCTTGTCTAAATTTTGACAATTGGGTATCGATTGGACAGTTCACTGTGCTCTTGCGTTGAATTTCCACAAATGAAAAGCAGGCCTGTTAGATTTATAAACTGCCATTGATCCCTTAAAATGAAACAGAATGCACACTCCAGCAGTTGGCTTGTTGGAACCAGGCTCCTGAAATATGAATTGCAAAAACTGATATAATTCCCAGCCTTTAGTAGTATGGCTCCTCATTAGACTTTAACTATAGACCCTAATGTTTTGTCAATTAATGAGCTGTAATTCTCATCAAAAATGACCACAAACTATGGGTTGGGTTTTGCAAGGAACAGCAATCTCATGCAGATTTCCACTCCGCTCCTTCAATCTCATGAAAGGAGAAAGCCCCATGTTTCTGACAAGCGATTTCATTCACGGATTCTTTAGAAATATGGAGTGTACTTCTGAAATCAGAAATAATGGGAACTGCAGATGCTGGAGAATCCAAGATAACAAAGTGTGAAGCTGGATGAACACAGCAGGCCAAGCAGCATCTCAGGAGCACAAAAGCTGACGTTTCGGGCCTAGACCCTTCATCAGAAAGGGTCTAGGCCCGAAACGTCAGCTTTTGTGCTCCTGAGATGCTGCTTGGCCTGCTGTGTTCATCCAGATTCATGCTTTGTTATCTCGGAGGGTACTTCTGTTCTGATAGGTCCTTTGTAATGCGGAACTCTCAGGGAAGACAAACCACGCCACAACAGCCAGTTATGGCGTTCCAAAATATAAAGGCCCACTTTAACTGCTGGTTCGGTATGGTAGGTATGTAGGGGAAGTATGAGGCTGGGATGCCAGGGCAGTGGTGTACCAGGTGAGTGGGGTTGTCGTGTGGTAGGAAAGAAGAGTGATAACTGGGTAGGGTACCAAGTCAAAAAAGGGTGAGGTTGGTAAGTGCCAACTGGGTAGAGATTTGGGTGCCAGGCAGTTAGGTAGACAAGTGGATAGCACGTCAGGTGACAATGAGGGACCAGGTAAATGGGATGTTTATGGTAGATCAAGATGGGTTGGAGACATTGGGTCTAGTGTGGAGCAGGGCAGGAGATGTCGGGGGTGGGTGAAGGGGGCAGTGGAGTTGGACCCTGAACAGGTTGAAATCAGGTCTGGCTGTGAGGCAAGAGAGGGGTGAGGAGTGAGGGAAAGGTGGGCTCAGGTCGAGAACAGGATAGATTGGGATCAGGCCCAGAACATGGAGACACAGGGTGTAATCCAGACCAGAGTATTCGGGAGCCAGGTCCCTGATGCTCAGGAAAGGGGAGTTCCAATCCTGAGACCGGAAAGGGAGATCAGACCCCTGATAGCTCCAATGTTAGGAGCGGGCTGAAAATGTGGAAGTCGGGGATAATCGGGGCCTGTTGTCTGGGAGGAGTTGGCCCTGGGTGGGGAGGATTTGTCAGCTGAGGTTCTGGGTCACATCAGGCATCTGAGAGAGGAGTGTTGGTGTTCTATGAGGTAAGTTAGTTGTCAGTTTTATGGTTACTCAGGACTTGGTTCATTTTTAATAGTCCCTGAGTGACTCAAATGGAACCCCCCAATTTCATCTAAATGGATACTTTTGGAAGGTTCTAGGTGTTGAGGGATTGTCAACAGATCTTCAATTTCCCAGTAAATACTTTGGAGTCTGCTACAGTAGAGATTCTGCAAGTTCGCATGTACAGCTTCCATACACACTAGGAAAATGTTTGTCTTGACATCTGATATATGTTAACCTGTCAGGCCATTTTAAACTGAAGTCTGAGTTGGGAATTGGCATGTTTACTTTATAATGGAAAGGAGCAAGAAATAAGATTGAGATGATGCTTTCTTTCCACAGATACTGCCAGACCTGCTGAGATCCAGCACCAGTTTATGTTTGTGTTTGAGACTGAATAACGTGAAATAGAGAGATGCAGCGAATGTTTCTTGTTTGGACTGGAAGAAGACTCAGGATTACCCAAGTGTCGGTTTTAAGGTCCATATCTTTTCTAATATTTATCAAGTACCTAGATTTGACTACATAGGACACAGTTTCAAAATTTGCAGAAGACACAAAACGTGGAAACACTGTGAGAATTATAGAATCCCAACAGTGTGGAAGCAGGCCATTTGGCCCCATCGGGTCAACACCAACCCTTTGAAGATCATTCCACCCAGACCCAGCCACCTACCCAATCCCTGTAACCCTGTATTTGTATGGTTCATCCACCTAATCTACACACCCCTAGACACCATGGGGCAATTTAGCATGGCCAATCCACCTAGCCTGCACATTTCTGGATGGATAATAATAAGTAATGATGTGAGAAGGATAACGATAAGCTTGAAGAAAAGCATTGAAAGACAGAGGGAATGAGTGAACAAGTGGTAGGTGAGATTTAGTGCAGAGAATTGTGAAATGAATCATTTGAGAAGGGAGAGAAATAAGACACAATACAAGTAAAGGAAATAATTCTAAAGAGTGCAAGAGCAAAGCAATCTGCTGGTATATATGCAGAGATCAGTGAAGTTGGGAAAGAAGTTGAGGAAGCATTCTGGATCCTTAGCCTTATAAGTAGGGCATGCAGATTTCAAAAACAAGGAAGGTATCCTAAACCTGCATCCTACATGTTTGCCATCAATGGTTCACTCAGCTACAGCACTGAACCTATTTCTGGACACCACACTTCAGGGAGACAGGCAGTCATCCAAGAAAGCCAATAAAAGATTCATGAGAATAGTACGGCGTTGGGGGTGGGGGGGTGGGGGCGGTTGGGGCGGGGGTGCGGGTGGCGTGAGGAATCTCAGTTACATGGATAGAATGGAACAGCTGGGGCTTTCTCCTTGGAGCAGAGAAGGTCCAGAAGATCCAGAAGAAAATTGATAAAGGTTTTTAAGAAGGTAAAATGGAAAGAATAACTATGAAGAAATTATTCTCATTGGGAAAAGATTCAGAACATGAGAACAACACTTTAAGGTGATTGGCAAAAGAAGTAACTTCAACATGTAGAAAAAATAATGGCGGAGTAGGGCTCCTGTGCCTGGGCTTGTCTGCTCCAAGTGCTTTTCTTTGCTTCTCACTTCTTGTTTATTTTCTTTGCTTCATAACTTTCTTCCCTTTGCTTACCAATTCTGTGGCGAGCACAGGACCTGGTGTGGGAATCAGCAGCTGTTGCATCTGTGGAGGCTATGTTGGTGAGGTAGGCCCAGCAACGAAACATGGTGCCTGAGGATCTGCGACTTCAGCATTTGGTCGCGTTCAGTGTAGACGGTGGCGAGGTAGTGGAGGAGGGATGGCGGTGCTGGTGTTGTTGATGATGAGCTGGCTCAGGACTGATGGACTCTCTCCAAACCAAAGCTTTCTTTTTATTCTTGAAACGATACAAAATGGCACCAGATTGAGACAACAGTGGAAAGGCTTTTCATTGCATTTTACCGTTTTTCTCACCGAAAAATAAACGTGACAATCAAGTCATTTTTTTGCAGCCTGTGGTTAGAATCGGGGAGACATTACCTGAGAGTATAGTGCAAACATAGTTAGCTGTACTTTTCAGAAGAGATTGGACAACTTTCTGAGCTAATACAACAACACAGGTCTGTATGGAAAAGGTAGGGGAGTGGACCTCAATTAGATCTCGTAGAGAGCCAGCATGGATACAGAAGGCTGAATGGCCTCCTTTTGTGCCATAACTGGTCTGTGATTCTATATAATGGCAGAATCGAGTCAGAGAGTGCAATGTGTGTGCAATGCACACAATAATGTCTCTTTTAGAATGTATTGGAGAGTTTTCAATATAGTACTAAGGGGAAAAAAATGGCTTCCCATAACAGAAAACTTCACTAAATACAGGTGAAGAGGCATACCGGACTCACAACATTCGCTTTGCTTCTCTCTCACATCAGATGCTACCAGACCTCCTGAGCTTCTCCAACATTTTTTGTGTTTGCTTCTGATTTTCAGCATCCACAATATTCTGCTTTTTATGAGAGATCAAATTTGCATTGTTTCCAGAAAAGGTAGCTGATCTAGAAGTATGGTTAGCTCATTAAAAACCAATGGTATAGCAGTGTTAGATATAATTCAACTGTTATCTCTTTCACCTCTTGAATTAAAAGGTTTTAGGCTCAAGTCTCACTCCAGGACTTGAGTATGAAAATTTCTGCTGATGCCAGTGTTGCAGCATTGGGGAAATGCTGGACTGTTGGAGGTGCTGTATTTCAGACATGATGTTAAAATAAAGTTGTTTGTTTTGATTTAATAAAAGGGGTGGAACCTTACAGGGGCTTAAACCATGTGGGATACGGCTTGAAATGAGACAGAATCTTGTGAGGAACTTCATGACATTGGGAAAAGCTTGCTGCAGTTTTTTCACTGTGTTTCAGCTTTGAGACCAGCAGTGGCTTGCCTATTAAGGAGGATCATTGCTTGTTAATGACCTTATTAACTGCACATCTCACCTCATTAATACGTAACTTCCAATCTGACTACCTACCGTGAGCAAAGCAGAGACAGAGAATTCCCAATAAAGAGGTTAGAGCAGTTACTGGAGACTTCAGCTTGCTGCAATAGGTTTAGGGTTAGGGTTAGCTCGAAGAGACTCAATGTTGGTTACTGTGCAATAGCATCTTAAGGCATGATCAGTAGGCACCAGCTGCTGTGCCCGTCGTCCACAGACTTTGGCATCTGATAAGTGTTTCTGATCCACTTGCAGGAAAATTGGGAAGTCAAGACCCGATACTGGAGGTTACAGTGGGAACCAGCTTTGAAAGATTCTACTTTTTGTGCATGGACAGGCACCCAGCTCACGGATTGGACCAGGCCACATTTCAGGGCTGCTTGCTAGTTCTCAGACTGAGTTCCATCCAGCAAACTCATAGCATTTGCGCCATTCCATGCCATGCCGGTTAGAACAACAGTGCTTCAGCAGCCGAGAGGCTATCAGTACTGCTGTACTAGTGGGTTTTTTTTCAGATGCACAGACAGGCTGCTTGTCAGTATGTACCAGGGGGTGAGAGGGAGTCTCTTGCTGTACAGAAAATCTGAGGCATTGTTCATCAAGTGCCAGCTGCCTGCACTGCTTTTCATGCAACCAATGGATATTTTGGTAAGGAGTTCAGGTACCATCAGTCAGGGGTACAGTTTGGGGACTAGGCAATGGTCATGTCCACTTGGGATGCTCACAGTCAGTGAATCTTTCTGATGACAGTCTGGGCGCTGAGCAATGGGCCATTCTGTGGGACCAGCAACCGAACTCAGGGGAGTTGTATATTATCAGTCAGGGAGCTGTAAATACAGCAATCAAAGAGCTGGACAGTTGAGTCTGGGGGCTATTCATTGACATCAGTCAGAGATCTGGAGCATGTTCAGTGCTGAGGAGCTATATGTCAAGGGATGGGGGAGATGTGAGGAGGGTTCTATAGGAGCAAAGCAGGGGATCATTGCATAAAAAGGTTGGAGCAGTCAAGGCTTAGGGGAAAATTACATCGCCAGCGAAGAACATAAGATCCTCAGAACTAGGAGCAGGAGTAAGCCATTCAATCCCTCAAGCCTGCTCTGCTATGGAGCTCTATAATGGCTGATCTCATCTCAGCCTCAACTCCCACTTCCTTACCCATTCTCCATAACCCTTCAACCCATTATTAATCTAAAATCTGTCGACCATTTCCTTCAATTTATTCAGTATCCTGGCGTCCACCACACTCAATCCCACAGATTCATGGCCCTTTCAGAGAAGCAATTTCTTCCCATCTCTGTTTTAAATCTGCCACTCCTTTTTCTAAAATGTGACCTCTCATTCGAAACTGCCCCACATGATTGTCAATGCCAGATTTCCAAAGCTCATACGTGTGCATTGCAGACCTTTTAAAGACAGTGCATGGACCACAGATGCCAATCTTTCTCTGGATACACAGTGAGTTCTTCCGGGAACAGCGTGTGGTAGAATGGGAATTGAATTGGGTGAGAAGGGACTCCAGGAGAACTGCAGGTCATCAATGAGGACAGTTTGGTAAGATGTGGTGTACATTTTGGAGAGGAACCCACCTTGAAATTTGACAAAATTGTTAAAAAAAGTAAGACTCAATCCAATGGTACTCATCCTTAGAAGAAGAAGGGAGTTGGTTGTAATATTCTGCCCAATATCTAGCTCTCAATCAAACGTCACAAAATTGGATTCCCTGGTCATTGGACTTGTGGGGAGAGTACTGTATGTAAATTGGCTGCAGTCTGTCCTATCACTGTTATATAACTGGCAACACTTAAAACATGCCTCATTAATGGATAAATGTTTGGTAATGCCTGGTCATTACAGAAATGGCTGCATTGTTTGTGTTCTTTGTTCAAAGATTAATTTTAAGTCAGAAACAATAATCTGAACAAACAATGGAAAACTTGAATGTGGTTCAAAGTCTAAATTTCACCATAGAAGCCCATTCGATAGCAAAAGCCATGAACAAGAATTGCAAGATAATAAAGTGTGAGGCTGGATGAACACAGCAGGCCAAGCAGCATCTCAGGAGCACAAAAGCTGACGTTTCGGGCCTAGACCCTTCATCAGAGAGGGGGATGGAGGGAGGCATCTGCAGTTCCCATTATCTCTGAAACAAGAATTGCAGTTCACTTTGCCAATATTTGTTGATGTCTGTGTTAGCATAGCTTTTTCAGTACTCTTGTTTCAACATACTGACAGCACTATCAGAGGAATTAACTGGGGGTGGCGCGGGGGGAGGTGGTTACTGAATACAATGGTGTGAGAAAATTAATTTAAAAGGGATTTTGGCATCCTGGTAATGCATCATGCATTTAACGTCAGCAGAATGTTTAACCCAAGTGAGCAATGACCCAATAATTCTATAATCAGCAATAAAACCTGCCACTAAAAGAGTAACTTTAAAAATCTAGAACTTTAACATGGAGCATTGGGTGAAATGTGTTGAAAATGATACCGTGTTATGTAGATGGGGGAGTCTTCAAATTTGATTCCCAGCAAACATTGCGTTCACCAATTCAAATAGTGAAGTAATAGGTTGCTACATTTAGCTTGAATCAGAAGTCCAGTGGCACCAGATTATAGTCCAACAGGTTTATTTGAAATCACAAGCTATTGCAGCGCTGCTTCTTCATCAGGTGAAGGAGCAGCGCTATGAAAACTTGTGATTTCAAATAAATCTGTTGGATTATAGCTTGACTTCTGACTTTGTCCACTCCAGCCCAAAATTGGCACCTCCATATCTGGCTTTAGCATCCCAATGGAAAATGAAACAAGATTTACGACCCTGGGGGCAATGTATGAATTTTTGTGGCATAACAGGATGAACTCAGATACGATAATTCTCATGGTTAAATATGCTACCAAGACACAAGCGAAGAATAACTCCCAGACCAAGTTGGCAGAGGACTGTGAGAGCTTTGGGAATTATGCTGCAACATGGAGACATGATTTAGTGTTAATGCGCTGATGTAATATTTGTTGTAATAAGGATGGCGAGGCCATGGAAATAACCCAGCTAAAAGTATTACCTGAATCTAATAAGTAATGCATTGCCAGAGATGGTGAAGCCTACAGAGAGGGAAAGATAAATTCCCAAAGCTGTTTCAGTTTTAGTAATATCAATTTAATATTCATTTATTCAGTATTTTACCATTTATACAATTTGTTCAGTAATTTATTCTGTGATCCAAGATGGCACTGGAACGTGGTGACATGATCCGCTTTTCACTGTATCTAGGTACGAGTGACAATATCTTAAATAAATCTAAATAAATCTACTGCCTGAGAAATCTGACTGCTTATGAGTCTGCAGCTTCAGGAATGAAGGGACCACATTTTTCTATTTAAAACCCTGTTTGAAGATGAACTATTTGTAAACAGTCAGAATTGTCTGCCTGAAAAAGGTAAATATTCTCATATTTTGAGATGTTGGAGGTGGTTTCTCGCTGAGCTTCTGTCCCTTAGTTACCAGAGTTTTAGCATAAATGTGATCAAATCTCAGGAAAAATTCATCGTTTTTTTATTTCCCAGAATTTATTTGGACGTGGCCCTTTCGTTGAAGTTACAGTGGACAGGTGGGAATATATTAAAGGAAAACCATCCTTGCTAGGAGGAATAGATGTATATGCATGTTAAAGAAAGATGTATATGTATATTAAGGAAGAACTTGTGTCAAGGGAATATTGCCTTTTGTAAAAATCAATTTCTGAAGGGGCCCTGACGGTCGGGCTACCTCTGCAAGACGGCCCTGAGATTGAAGGAATTTTTAAAAAGATAATCTTAGACTGTGATTCCCTCATTAAAATGAAAGTCCTAATTACTAGCTTTGAATGGTTCCCAGTGGTGATATTCCTGCTTTAAAAGGAATTCCTGTTGAGTAATTTTGCAAAGAAGATCCTAACCTATAAATGAGATTACACAAAAGGTTTAAGGGAAAAAAAAACTTTGGTTATTGATAATTGACAGACCAATCTGCTTAATTTAGTTAGACTTGATTAGTAAAAGCACTAGAGAATATTTTTATTATTTTTAGGATTAGAAGAGGCTTGGGAGTTCAGCTGATTACTGTTAAAATAAGCAATGCATAAAGCTTTACACTGCAAGGCTTAGTTATACCTCAGAGGCAGTGTTTCAATGCATTAAAAGTGTATGTTTGTCAGTTGACAAGTGATGTTTTTACTGAATAATAGCTTAGTTTGCAATATCAATTAAAGTTGAATTTTATACCACATATTTACATTGTGTCGTACAAATTAAAAACATCTAAAACTCCAGTCTCCAAATCAGCCACCAGTCTAATTTCCCAGGTTAGTTCAATGAGTGGACACATAGTGTTTTTATAAACATCCCATAGATAGAATTCCAGCCAACAAGCTGTCCAACAGGAAGTTATCAACGGCAAAGTCTTTTTTTTCCCTCCTCCACCTGCACAAAGGAACCACGGTTAGGATTAGTTTCTCAGCCACCCCACTGTGTGTTGCAGTGTAAATGGGGTGGTTTGGAGTTAATCTGGCTCTAGGACCTCAAGCAATTTAAAATAGAACAGCTGCAGGTTCCAGCATAAATAGATCTGAAATTATCTCCCAAAGATACTTTTTTTTGTGTAGTTATTACAGCAGAAAGAAATCCAAAAATGTAGTGCCTTACAAAACCCAATGGCAAACTGAATTGAGTAATCCCTATAAATGTATTTGATGTATTGTATAATAATACATCAAATTTTCAAACAGACTGTCAGTATTTAAAGCAACACAAGGAACAAATATAAATAATCCAAAAACTGAGTGCTAGTTTGATGTGGAGCAAGACTTTTTCTTTGTAAATGACTTAGTTATTTTGTTCTTTTTTAAAGGAAAAGATGAAAAACAAATCAAAAGGCAGTAATATTAATATACTTAAAACCTCACTTTCTATAAAATAAAATCTCCTTTCAAATATCAAACCTTGCTCATAATTCTTGCTATACATTTCTTACCTTTTAAAAGAATGAAACTTATCTTCTGAGAAATGAAATGCTGTGGACTGTTTAGCTGGTAGCCTTTGCTTTCAGCTAGTCACCTAAGCCTTATGCTTAATCAGATTGTTGTATACTTCATTACACATGAGAGCTGTATCCAGCTCATTTACAGAGCTGTAGCCCTGAGGTAAGATTCTTGGACCAAATCCGCTGTTCAGGTTAACCCACTAATTCCCAAATGCTGGCATACACTTTCTAGCTATGGGCTACCATCCATTTACAGCATAGTTTGAGCATTGTGACAGATCTTAAGATGTGTGACATCAGAATATGCTGATTCAAAGTCCCTCATAGCCTGGATTGTTTTTCTGAGATATGAAGTCACAAGAAATTCCTCATTCTTCCGCATGTGGCATTCACATATTTAAAACTGCAGTGCAATGATATATTTAAGGAATTAGGATCGTATGATTATCAGCATTATCTGAAAGAATGAATGTGAGGCTATTGAGTAACAAGCTGCTTAATTTTCATTGCGCTAGCCACTTGCTAATTAGACATGCACCATAAATCAAGCCCCCAAGTCTCCCTCAGGTTTCTTAATTGAAAATTATTGTTTCTTAACTCTATTGTTGAGTGTGCAGCAAGACTGAGGGTGATAGATGCTGAATCCAGCACAAACAGTTTGAAACAGTCAGGACTTGATAGATCATTGCCCTGAAGGGCCTCGTAATGGTGGGTAAGCAGAGAGTTATCAGATTAAAGGCTTTTTTTTCTTTCTAGAAACCGTCATGAGTCAAAAAAGTCACAGTGCTTTAGCAAAAGTAACCTTGACTTTTTTATTTCCTTTATTCCTTGTTTTCCTTTGATATTTGATATCTTAAATTCTGTAAATTATTGATTATGCAACTTCAAAACTTTTGTTTTTGCCAGAAAAGGTTTTCTGAATTCTTCTCGTTGATGCAACACGGATCTTTATTTTCGCCAATTTTATTTGGCGAAGTAGTCTCGATCTTTGGAGAACCTCAAAACAATTTTTGCCTCTTGTGTTAACTAGGGCTTGGCCAGATGTATTGATTTTCTTTTTAAAGGAGGTGCTTTTGTCAACTAATCGGAGAAAGAACAGATGGCCTCTGTATGACCGCCCCCAGACATAAAATAATTTCTGACTGGCATGGCAGCATTAACATTGCAAAATGGAACTGTTTATAGAATGTGCGCAATATATGGGCATAATATTAAGTATTATTACTCAAACATTGTGTTCCAATCATACTTGCATCTGATGTTATTTGCAGGCCTTAATGGAATTATAGGTAAAAGGGGAAATGGGAGATTCGTTTTCTTGTCAAATGCTTAGTCCTAGCTGTAACCACACTGGGCCCTTGTCCTTTCCTTCCTGGTTTCCTGGCTGCCCGATTGTGATGTCAGCAGGAAGTGTTGCAAAAAATGCTTTGTCAGTTTCTGAAAAGGGATATCAATTGTTTCCACATCACAAATGCGGGAGGAATGTTTGAATTCATTAAAAAAACAATCTCAGGCAAAATTTAACGTGCATGGGGCAGCAAAAATAAAAATAAGAACCTTTCAGTTTCAATACATAGCTTGCTTCCAATGAAGAATATGTGACAAATTAAAGTAAACTTTTAATCTGTTTCCGACTATGTAAAATGACCTTCAATTACTCATATGCTGAATGTATAAACTGGAAAGCAACGTGAACAAAGCATTTATTTATGGTTAATTTTATCATCCTTAATCATTGGCGAATAGGAACAGGAGTAAGTTATTTATTTCCTCGAGTTCATTTCACTATTCAGTTTGAGCATGGCTAATTTGTAACCTTTCAGGTTTAAAGTTAAAAATTGATCAACGACAATAGACAATGGTAGGGTAGATTTACAAATATAAATACGTTGAAGGCAGTTCAGAAAAGGTTTACCAGACTAATACCTTGAATGGGTAGGTTCCTTTATGAAGAAAAATTATGTAAGTTATGCATGTATGGAATGGAGCTTGGGTGAGTAGGAGGCAACTTGATTGAAACATATCAGTTCCTGAGGGGTTTCGACTCGGTGGATGTAGAGAGGATGGGTCCTCTTATGGGAGAATCAAAAAGTAGAAGTCACTTTTCACAAATGAAGGGTCACACATTTAAAAGAGAGGTGATGTGAGTCTTTCTGTCTCAGATGGTAATGTCTCTTTGGGCCACTTTTCGTGAAGAGCTTGTGAAAGCAGAGTTTTTGATCATTTAAAGGCTGATTCTTAATATTGAAGCAGTGAAAAACTATTGGGGATAGGGAGTGTAGTGATGAAATCAGCTAGGTAGACTTCATAGACTATCAGTTTCCTGATTGAGGCTGTTAATCTAATCCAATTAGAGAGCCCTAGCCCCTAGATCTAAACAAGAGTGTCGGAGATACTGTTCACTCTGGGATCTGGCTCAGAGAGCTGGGTCAGTGTCAAAGATTCATCATGTAAAGGTAGTTCGGTGACAGGACTCTGGTCTCTGTGGCATTATTTCAGGTGAGAATGTGAATTTGAGGCCAAAATTAGATCAGCCATGAGCTTCCAAAATGGTGGAGAAAGTTTGAGAGGCTAAATACTGCTTCTATTTGTGCCAATTTTGCCAGCTTTTGCATGTTGATATGTTTCTTAGCATCACAGCTGAAAAATCTGGTTCTAATTTTAAGATTATACCTCCTCGTCAAAGACTTCCCAATCAGTAGAAAGACTGTCTTCTTCGTGGTACAATTGGGCTGCAATTTCAATGGAATAAAGCGTCCTCCAACACACTACCTAAGTTACCATTATTCATGTGATAATGGGAACTGCAGATGCTGGAGAATCCAAGATAACAATGTGTGGAGCTGGATGAACACAGCAGGCCAAGCAGCATCTCAGGAGCACAAAAGCTGACATTTCGGGCCTAGACCTTTCATCAGGTGAAGGGTCTAGGCCCGAAATGTCAGCTTTTGTGCTCCTGAGATGCTGCTTGGCCTGCTGTGTTCATCCAGCTCCACGCTTTGTTACCATTATTCATGTGTTTGCATTAGCAGGTTATTCAACTAGAGGCAACACCAATGCACCCATTAAGAGGCCATCCATGCAATTTCCGCAGGATTAATTTCAAGTTTTGACTCCTTCCTTTTTCTAACCCAGGGATGATAATGGTATTGTTCTTGTGGCCCTGTGAAATCAGATAATGTGGCACAGACTGAGAATATATGAGCAGACGTCATATGAGACAACATGGGTCAGTGTGGCTGAGCTACAACTTGGATGAATTCAGCAAGCCATTGTAGGAGATCTAGCAACACATTCTGAAACATTCCAAACTGAACCGGTTCAGAAGGCTGAAAATTAATCCTTGCTTTCACAAGCCTCCTGCTATTAAGGAAAGTAAACTGATTTAAGATAAACCCAAATAAGAAAAGTTGTGTGCAATTTTCCTCTCCTTGGAGGTGGTCAGGAAGATGTTGTGAAGGGCACATTGGTCTCAGAGAGATGCTTACCCATTCCCACCACCTCAGCAATTGAATCATAGCATCATACAGGATGGAAGAGAACCTTCGGCCCATTGACTACATACCACGAAAACCATGCTAAATCTACACTAGACCTATTTCCCACTACTTGGCCTATAACCTACAGCTCTAGATGAGAAGGTCAATGTATGATGCTCTCACTCCACCATCAATTAAGGCCAATGAATGGTAACTGAAGGACTCACACCAGCTAATGGCCCAACAATCTGCCTTCCAGGATGTGAGTGCAGTCTTGCAAGAAAGTGTTAGCGTCCCTCCTTCTGAACCAGGAGGCCCAGGTTCAATTTCCACCCATTCCAGAGGTGGGTAATAACATTTCTGAACAGGTTGATTAAAAATATCTTCCGTCAATGCGAGAGAAATGGCTACTTTTTAAATCAGGAGTGAAAGGACACATAGGTGGCCACTGAAAGTCACCCCGCTGCTCTTCTCTACATCCCCTGGCCCTCTTGAGTCCACTTTTGAATTGGCTGGCAACCTCAGGTGGGACCATACTACAGTGGCTAGTGTCCTTATTGAGTAAGAAGCTTGCTGGAAAACGCTCAACTACCTAATTGATACTTGATCAGATGAGATTTATCATTGATGGGGGTGAGGAGTTAATTGCCCCTGAAACCACCTACCTTAACGCTTAGTGATCAGAGTACTAACCGCTGCCCACAGTCTAAGTAATGCATAACACTAATGGACTGATTCCTACTTGGTTATGGTACCCCAGTTGTTATCAATCCAATGAGATGAAGGTTGCAGATCACAATGGGTTTAAAGACAGAAAATAACTTATAATCATATAGTATTTTTCAAGATCTCAGGATTTTCTGAAGCAAATTATCGACAGTAAAGAACCTTGGAAGAGTCTGTGATGTAATAAACACAGCAGCCAAATTTGCACCTGATATGTTCCTGCAAACAGGAGTGATTCATCCAGCTCCACACCATGTTATCTCAAATTCTCCAGCATCTGCAGTTCCTACAATCTCTGAAACAATGACCAGATAATCTGTTTTAACAACCACTTAGTCAGAACCTAAGTGATTTCGTTCACTTTACTTTGCGATAGTGCTATGGGAATCTATTAATGTGTCTACTGAAAGACAGCACCTCTGCCTCAACACTGCATTGACATGTCAGCTTCTGGAATGGGAATTAGGCTTATGACATTTTGGATCAGAGACGTGAGTGTTGCAGACTGCGTCAACACTGACAAAAATGCATGAAGCAGGTACAGTGGAAATCAAAGCTTCTGCAGTGTGACAAAATATGGTTAGATTTGTTTGCCATTGACAATGAGCATGGGCAGAGGAGGAAACTTGAGTTTTTTGCAGGGTGCTGGGTGGGGGAAGATTTCCAGTTCCAATCTTTACAGTAATACAGGGAAAAAACACTCCCTTTTGAATTATTTTAACATTTGATCCATTCCAAAAATTGATGTGGACTATTTTAATCTGACCTGACCTGCTTCTTGCATTGAAACAGCAATAAATCAAATCAATCTCCAGCAAATTCTCTCTTTCTTAAATTGTCATACTTTTCACTTTCATTAAATATATATGTGAAAAAAAACTCCTGCTTCCCAGTCTACTGAAACATTGCTACCTGAAGACACATGCTACTTTGGGATGGAGGATTTGTTTTTTAGAAGGTGACACATTCTGGAAAGAATGTGTTTTCGTTTGTGGATAAATAAAATGGAGATAAACCATGGAGCCCTGTGGAGACGTTATGCGTCTGTTTTACTGCACTAGGAGCTGGCTCATTGACAGTCACTTTTTCCCAGCCTACAGGCCACCAGCCTGCTACTGTTTTCTTTCTTCTCTCCATAGTACAATCTGAAGAAAACCAGTCCTTGTTGTAAACCTTCTCTCATTTGTCCTACATTGTTGAAAAAAAATTCAATCTATGCCTTCAGAATTTTGTGACCAAATGCACATAACGCTACATTAAAACTGCGTTGCCATTTAATCTGTTTAACTGCTGGAGGGGGTGGGTTGGTTAGGAGCAGAGGACAAAATAAAGTATAAGGGTAGTGAACAATCGACATGACGGAAGACTGTGACATCAAAAATGTTGAACCGCTACATTTTGTCTGCATTAAGTCATGTCATATGGTATTTTTCCGGCTTCTTTGTTCGGATCTTAAGCACTACAAAGGAACAATTTTCATAATATTGCTTTTTCCCCAGTTGCAAAGCGAAGGGAAAGCTTATTACACTGCTAAGTTGTGTAACAGTGTAAGGGAAGTATTGATATTGCAAGAAGAGAAAACATGGTGTGTTTTATTGTTCTGGTTTCCCACCCCCTTTCTTTCCATAATTCAGTGCCATAAGCTGTGCCGATTGGCCTTAGCTAGGAGGCATTGACTGCCTCCTCCTCACAATGCTGCCGTGAATCAAACCATATTCCTGCTGTCTAGGCATTGGTAGGTTTTTTTTGCTCTCAGATGCCAGTTTTGAACCTGTGAACTCTAGCAGAGGGGTGCGACTGTGAGCGGTTGTCATTTGATCAGTCTAAGATGGCCATTAGACTTTGTTTCACTTTAACAGCTCAGTTCTCTGTCTAACAGTTGGTGGGAGCTTAGGATGATCTAGGTGGATGCATAGGTTAAAGGTCAGAAGATAGTTAAACTTGCTTTCCTAACGTGTGCGTGTAGCAATAGCGCACAGATTAAAAAAAAATGTTAGTTACAAAATTGGCCTCAACGGTTAGCTTTTTTTCAAAAGAACCATTTTTAATAAATATTACTTAGTTACATTACGAAGCAAATGCATTGCGGGAAAGAGTTCAATCCACAGCAGGCTGCTGGCCAGCTTGTTCAGTCCTCAGGTGCTGTCACTCTCTGTTCTAGCCATATTAATTGCTGGATAAAGTCTGTAATCCCCTCCCTTTGAAGCACAAGACTGAGTTTTAGGCAGCACTTCAAACACAGCACACAACAGCAGAGGCACACTTCCTAGTAGCACTAAATCAACATGATTTAGTGTGTTTGCATTAGACAGAATTCATCTTGCATATTTGGCTCAGCAGTGGAAATGGCGGATTCACACAGTCCCACTGGGTGGACCACGGTTGGCTGAGATGCTAGGGGTATGACGAATCCAATATATGATTTCATCGAGTGAGGGATTACAGCCCTTGACTGCTTGCTTTAAAAATCATTAGTATAAAGCCCCTAAAAGATCAGATTTTCCCCCGAATCTTTCACAGTTCCACACCCTCATAATGTTAGAATTGTTCAGCGTCATTTGAAGGAAAAAGAATCTGCAGCTCAGCCCATTACTAAGCGTGCACTATGACAGCTGTTGTCAGCATTATGGCACATACCACATTCCAGCACGTGCTAAGAACGCACTGAAAATAAACTGTACCCACTGCAAGCTTTTTACAAAAGAAACAAAAGATTACAACAGAACTAGGGGCAGTGCTAAAAAGAATGGCATTGTAGTTTTATTAAGAGAGAAAAGCTACCCACTTTCATTACACACGAGGCCATTTTGTTTTCTAATGTTCTCATACTTATAAAATGAGATGCCCTCTTCAGGGGCCTCATTCTTGGTATGCTCAATACATTCAGAATTCCCTACATCATTTCAAATTATTGTTTATTTTAGCGTCGGGACTAAAGAGAGAGAGAAATGCATCTCATCGAGGTTTTGATACTCTTCCAAGTATTCTCTGTGCCATGCTTGACAAAGATTAACAGTATTCCAGATCAAAAGGGAATCCTGCTGCACTCTCTCTCTACATTGTCATTCACTCCCATTATGTAGACCTTGCACAAGATTTCCTTGTAATATAAACCATTGTTTCAATGGCAGTTATTTGACATTAAGTTGGGGCCGAGAAATGCATCAAAGTGCTCACGTCTTTTATTTTCAGTCAGGCTGGGGGTATATTTGCTTGGTAGAAGTTGCCAATCACTATGCATGTGCATTGCAGCATTATTTTTATGTCTATTTTTCCAGGTGCTGAGCAACAAAAATATGTAGCAATCTTTGGTTAGCAGACTTTTAATCATGTCTTTCTTTTAAGCTGCATTTCAGTTACACAATACGATCTTGACCGTAGTAAAATTCTCACTGCTTTTCGAGCATCCCCAGTTGAATTAGAGCACAGTGCTGTTGCTACTTTTGTGTAATTTAATTTCCATTTTTATCTGAACATTTACTGTTGGAGTTTTTAAAATGATAATTCAGCATGAAAACTCAATACAGCATTTAAAACCAAGCAAAAAGCATGAGAATTAAATTATTTACATCTAGAAGCATGTTTGTAAGCATCTATATATGTCCCTTATTTTATGAAAGACAGTGAGAGTTCTATCATAAGAGGTTAAATGACCTCAGTTTAGTTCAAAACTGACAATAATCTATTGTGACCCAAGAAGTACTCTAATTCCATTTCTCAGTATTCACAGTGGCTATTTCCCACTAAAAAATTAAAGGTCACATTACAGAAAATGTGTGCATTCCCAAAGTCAAATATGAAACTAGTACAGTAAAAGGAAACTTTATCATTTTTTTATGCTGAATTCCAAAAGAGGTCAGGACTGTGGTAGAAAGGTATCAGAGATACAGCTAAGATAATATTGTTCCCTCTTACTCATGTCTGCAGAAAGTTCCATGCAGGCGTTTTTAAAAAGATTATTTTATAGTTATGTTTAAAAAAAAGTATTGTCTGTTTCCTACCTATTCACCTTTTATAATTACATCACGAATAATTGTTTCTCTGCTTGGATTGTCACATGACTTCAAATATTGCTTATATTCTGTTCTTATGTTAAGTTATGTTCTTAACTACGGGGTGATTTTGAATCCTTGCATAGATAAATAATTGAATTCCCTTCATACTCATTAACTGACTCAAATTGATTTATTACTCAATTTGTAGATTTTTTAATACATGGTGCAAAACCATGTGCAGAAAGTTATTTCCCAGTCAGATGTTATAAATTTCAAAGTTTAATTGTTTATTACTAAAATTAAGGATAATCTAAATATTGCAATCTTCACTGTTTAAACATTGAAAATGTTACATCTTTTAGTTATTTGAAGGGATAATGGTGACAAACTTTAAATAATTTTAAAATGGCAAATTGTTCCTGGATTTGTAAGGTATTAGTTCCATCCAAAGGTAATAAATAATCAAAATATTTTCAGCCATTTTTTAACATGAATAGTAACAAACTTGGTGCAAGAGAAGTTGTTTGATTACTGCAGATGATCAGAGACCTGAGACTGAATCAAGACTAGAGTTTCACGTTAAGGGAATTATATGCCAGAAAAGGTCTCATATTTTGAAATTTTACAGTATAAAAAATATCTCATTATATGTGGGTACAATGAAAAAATTCAACATCAATTGAAACAAAAAGTGTGCAACACACTTTCAAATGATTTCCTGCAAATCTCACTTGCAGTTTGTTTTTGCATGGCTTGTAAGCTGATGCAAAATGAATAAGCGTTTATGCTGAGTGCTCAGAAAAGTTGTAGTGCCAAATAAAAACACAAAGTTGAGAACTGAATTTGCTGGAGGAGATGATTCCGTTGGGTATAAGCTTGAACATCTCTGAAGTCTGTCTTTGAATTTATTATCTTTGATAAAATCTGCAACTTTGAAGAGGATATGTGATAGCTTAGCACTATTTGTACACTGCAATTCTGTTGAAAATTTCTTGAGATTTGAGTTCAAATCCTTCTATAACAGGTAGTAGGAATTTGAATTCATTAAAAAAAAACATCTGGAATTGTGAGTCCAATCAGGACCATTGTTGACTGTCTGATGGAGGGGGGAAGGCCCATCTGGTTCACTAATGTCCTTTTGGAATGCAATTTACTTTCCTTACCTGTGACCCACATCAACATGTTGGTTTAATTTCTCTCTGGGGAATTAGGGAGGGGCATTAAATGCTGGCCTAGCCAATAATACCCACATCCGATGAACAATTAAAAAGTGATTGAGTATTTTTTTAATAATAAGTTTAACAATACCATATCCTCTCAGTGATATTTCTTCAACTTTAATTATAACTGATATGAGTACAAACAAAGATGACAGAAGGAACCTCATTTCAGTCCTGTTTTAAAGTGACCAGTAAATTATTCTGCAAAGTAGGAATGAAAAGTATTAACTAGTAATTATTTCAACCATCAACATAAATAAAAATATGTTTCAAAACTGTATTGTATCATTTTTATTTCTAAAAGGCTTAAGTAATTATTTAAGTAAAACTCATTCCCAAATCATTGTCATTCAGAATACTGTTGTATTATCAAAAGCCTGTAAATAAAACCATAGTTTTTCTGTAACAGGACTTAAGGTGAAATCATGATAGAATCACCTGAAAAACCTGAAAAGGAAACTGTGGAAATGTAATAATCAGTGCATTAATATTGTATAAAATTAAACCACAAAATGTTTGGAGTTTCTCCAGGCCTTAATACTTCCTTGAGAGCTGGATAACTAAATGAATCCTGTGAGAATTATCATTAAGGTTCATGGCCTCATTCGAACTTGTATAGTATGTCAGCCTATTGACATACTCTCAGACACCTGCAATTTTCTACATTACAAGGCAGGTCAAGGTGTCTCTTGTTTGTAAGCACTTTGATTGACTGTCCATTATAAACAAGGGGTTTTCACAAATAAGATAACAAAGCAAGCCTAACAGGAAAGGCGATAGGTTGATAAATACTTCTACTCCTGAACAGACTTTCTGCTTAATACAAGAGCAACAGCACCCTCTGTATTTTAGAAAGATAGTGCAAGTAAATCTGCATGTATTCCTCTGGCAAAAAGGAACATGTTCCTTATGCTTTTTAGCTGTGATTCAGTCATAGAAAAAAAAGCTTTTGTTCTGTTACTATATTTTGGTTTTGATGTTCAGCATTAAGTACTGTTTTTCTGCAGTGCAGTCTTGCTGATCTTAAGGAACGATTCTGTAAAAGTGTTTGACAAAGTCAATCAACATTATTTCGTAGTGTATTATTATTCAGGTTTAGATTTTACTTCCTCCATGACCATGTATGAAAAAGGATGATAGGTCAAACCGGCAGTTGAAAGTCTTTGTAGTGAACCATATTAAAAAATCTTGTGGGAAACTAATTTCTTTGATTTTGACTTATATGACGATTTATAGATATTTGAAAAGAAAGATAATTATTTATGTCTGCAAAATTTTGGGATTGTCAGAGCTTAATTGAAAGATAAACTCAAGATAATTTTGGAGAATTGTTAATATAGTTAAATGTAAATAACATACAGAATCTTTATTAATTTATTTAATGAAGAACCTGAAAAATCTGCCATCAAAATTACAAATTTTAGCCGGCATGTAACATCATAAAAAACAGACGACAAATTAATAAATCAATGTTTTTTCCCAAAGACGAATTCTAAGCAATTAAAGTGAAGTCAGCATTTGTTTCTTTCCTTTTATTGAATGGACTTCAATAAATAAAATCTAATTTGTATTTCACATTGAATTTTAAAATCAACATTTTAAAAATTGGTACACTGAGTTGTTATTAGATTAGCTTTTTCTTTATTCATGTGGCTTTATTAAAATAGAAGCGTAAACACACTCTTTATTGTGAATGAATGCAAAATACTTTGTTCAATATTCAGAAGTTATGAAGTAATTTATTCAGTTTCAAGGGAAAGAGAAAAAGTTTGAATGTTAATAGTGTCTAAGTCCATTGTGGGTGTTCTTTTCATACATATAACCAAATAAAAAATCATACTAAATTAAGTACTGACTGTACACTTTCCTCAGTGTCTCTTGATCCGACTTGTCAGAATGCATACAGAACAGTGCTGTATATTTGAGGGGTGAGACAAAGAATGGGAAGATGCTATTGTTTTAGATACCACATTGAATCTCCATGTTCATTTCTTGAGAGCAAATTAGAAGCACTGAGGGGATGGTGCAAATAATTGTTTCATGTGATCTGAGGTTGTGTCTGCTGTAATCATCAGGGCTGATTTACAAATGTGGGCTGGAAGGTTCTTGGCTTCCTGTAGGGTTAATGACTGTTACCTCTGCATTCACACTTATGCCCTTGTAATCACCATTTTAAACCGTGGTCCTCAACCTCCGATTCTTAGTCCCTTGATTGAGCTCCCTTTCCAAACTAACAAGGTGTTTAATTTTTTTCCAAACTAGTAGAGCAGTGGGAATTTGAGGATTCTGGTTACTAAAGAAATGTTCTCTAATTTGGCTTAATTTTCGACTCGGTGTCCAAAAACGCTTTTTATTTGTTGTGATAAGGAAGATGGACTGAAAGATCACGAACAAATGTAGACAGGACAATAATTTTCTCATTAAACATTATAGTTTTCTCATTTCCAGCTTCATACTAGGTAAGCACACTTTCGATAGCATTGTGCTCCTGTTTAAGATATCTTTAGTGTGATGCTTGAATTTTCACAGTAAATAAATGGGAACTTTTAAAAAAAATTCCGCTAAAGATTATTTGGCTCTGGCTTTTCTAAGTTTATAAGACTGTTTTATCCAATCTATTAATTAATAATTACTATCTGTTTTATATAGATGTTTATATTCAGATTATGATAGAGGCTAATGTTATTTTTTCTCTATTATTCAGTTCCTTAAAACAAACTATGGGGTATATATTGTGGAGAATTTGTTATTTATAACCATATGGTTCATTGCAACATATAGCATGATACACAATGTAGACTATTATATGTTACATCACAATAGTGCACTATATATGATAGCATTCAGCTTTACATGAAATATAATTAAATATATGGCAAATATCTTTATATACTGAATTGGACTTCATGATGTAGTTTGTATATCATTTACATGGAAAACAAAAGCAAGGATTGAAAGAGTAATTTTTGTCATCAGCAGTGGACTAACAGCAGTTCTGTTTTTTTATCTACTGTCAAGATTTTCACTCATGCAAAGCCCCTTTATGGAAGCCTTTGTTAAAACTGCCTCAAATTCACAGAGGTTCGCAGTGGCTGTGTTCTATTGAAATCTGTAATGTATCAGAGTGTGATTCTTGTGATTCATGACATTCCTGGACACTTTTGATCAAATGGTTTAGTGCCAAGCATCTAAAAATCTTTAGCGTATTAAGCTTTATTAAGACTGCAAACAAAAACTTTTGACTGGTATCTGTGTTCCCTCCTTATTTGCTGAAATACAGATTAATTGTAGTTGAAAATAATAGCTTAGAGTCTAACAGTTTAAAACATCCTTAACATTAATGCAGATGTAAACTGGATATGTTTACACTGTGGTTTTTTTAATGCTCCCTTTCACACTTTTCTGCTTCCTGTGGGAATAGATTTAAGCTATTTTTGTTTGGAAATGGAACATTTTAAATATTCGTTCAATTATGTGCCAATAAAACAAATGAATATATTGCATCCCATTTTCATCAAAATCCAATTACGATAAAAAAACTCTCTTATATGGTTTGAGGAGACCTCAATGTATTTCTTGTTACTGCACAGTAGAAAAGTGCATATTTATTTTTCATAACAAAGGGAGGGTCAGTGCATTTGCCCATTAACAACAAAACATGGGATTATGCATACAGACAGGGTTATTTTAGGAAAGTCTCAAACATTGGTTACAGAGATTAAATGCCTTGCTCCCAGGAAAACACTGATAAAATGGCTGCTTAAGAGAAATGTAATGCAATAGGCTCAAACAAATAATGTGGATTATGCATTTTGTAAATGAACTATCACAAAACAGTTCTTAAAAATAATAAATTGTACTATGCTAGGTCCTTTCTACAGTAATTTTGAAAACAAATTTTGAATGACAAAATGAGTGAAAAGAATAGGAAGGAGGCAATTTATATCAGGAAAATATGAAAGTGGAATTGCATTTCTCATAGTGTGACTGCAAAGATATGATCACTATTTTTCAGTGATAGGAAACTGAGGATCCTGTTTCTCATACCTGGGAAATGACAGTGGAATGTTGCTGTTTCCAATCTTACCAACACTTCCTCCCTAATCATCACATTCTGTGGTCAGAAATTCATTCCAACTGCTAGCCTTCACTTCCTCAGTGATCAGACATTGATGAAACCCCCACCACTTCCCATCCACAACTGAAATAAAAAAAATCTGTTGCCTTCCCTCCTCCATATCATTGTGGGATTGTGAATATCAATTTGACGGCCACACCACACACAGAACTTGGTGGGCTCTCCAAGAGGGTAAAAGAAAAGTCAATAAAAAGGTGTAGTGTGAACTGGTATTTTGGAATCAAGGCTTTCAATAGGTCACCTACCAGATCATTAGTTTTGTTTCGCAGAATAGCACATTCTACTTTGGTTTCCTTAACACTTCATAACTTCTGAAGTTGTTGAAAAATACTTCCTATTGCTTGAAAATACCAATGGTACGATTTCTAAATTTCTTTTCATTAACAAGGACACATTTATATAGCTAATCTCCTTTAAAGTATGATATTGTTCGGCATTTCATTTTTTTACACTCCACATACAATTACGATACTTTGGTTATCGAATTAATTAACATGTCATCTCATGTGTACTCTGACTTATCTCTGGGCATCCGTAAAAAGTGCTGCTTTGAAACTTACTAAACACCGGAAAAGATTATTTAATTGTGAAAGATTTAAAATGGAATATCATAACTAAAAAGCACGAGAAATCTTATCCTTGCCAAACCTGCAATTCCAAATTCTTTAAGAAAATCTGAGTGCTATGATTTACTTTCCATATCAAAATCGGAAGCTGAAATAGAACTTGCTTTTCAAACAGTGTTACGATGAAGCTGATTATAACCAAAAATTCCTGTAAAGGGCAAAAATTGCTATAATAATGATATTTACTGTGTGACACATTTATCTCTGCTAACTGCTGTGAAGTACATGCATATGTTTCTACTGTATTTCTTAAACCACCAATTCAGACTGTTTCAGAAATTGACATTAAAAAAATAAACAGTGCCTGAGCAGGGGTCTTGATTCACTTAGAATTTGCTGTTGTTTGGAAAGTTTGCAAACTAAATAATCTCCTCGTAAGTTTACACTGAAAACTCCGGATGTGTATGCTACATTCTACAAGAACAGAATAACTGTATCTTCAAAGAGAAACCACAAGTTACATGTGTTGCTCTCTGGAAGGAAAAGAAGAAATGGGATTGGTGTACTAAGGCTAATCCTACCAGCCTTATTATGGCCTTGGGCAAAATACAGTGCAGCAGCTGCGAGGATTCCATTTTATTCAACCAGTTGCCAAGTATTTAACCCACAAAGTATTAACTCTTTCAATTGACTTCAAGTCTTCCTCTGGCTTCAATGAATTCTTAATTCAATGTAAATTTTGTACTAATGTGTACATTATGCAATCATGGATATTGTTAGATGATTGAGGAAAAATGTGCTTGATTAACTAAGAGAGAGTAGCATACCACATTTTTCAAAATACTTGACAACCCGACTCATCATACAACAGTGATCTTATGGCTTAATATACCATCCCAGCCCCTGAAAGATATGGGGAATGCTGAGAAAGTTGGTAAAGTGTGGTGAGAACAGAATAATGAGATTTTCGATGTGAAGAAAAAATAAATCTGCCTTTCCACCACAGACTTTAACAAGCCAGGAATCTCACTTGTGAGCAGCAAATGGTTTGATTTGCATGTAATAACATCCTATTATTACCTCACCTCACCTCATTTATATGCAGCTTGCAACGTTTCCAGGCAGTGGAGAGGAACGAGATGGCAACAATTTCTGAAATGAAAAATTAAATGTGAAAGTGGATACCTGGAGGCTCTAGGCAATCTTCACTAGTTACTCATATTAGATAGTATTCCCCTACAATCTTAAGGTACGTTTGATGGACAGGTTGTCCATAGGGGTTAGGATCAGCAAAGCACCAACCTCAGTACTTCATCACGACACAGGTACATATTTCTTTGGAAGTTGTCTCACAAATAGACAGGGCATCCACAAGGCATTTAGCATGCTTACCTTCATTGAGTGTAGGAGTTGGGACTCATGTTGAGGTTGTACAGAACTTTGGAGTACTGTGCGCGGTTCTGGGAAGGATATTATTAAACTGGAGAGGGTTCAGAAGAGATTTGCAAGGACGTTGCCAGGATTGGAGGGTTTGAGTTATAAAGAGAGGTTAATGTTTATAAACTCATGAAGGACATGGATAAGGTGAATAGCGAATGTCTTTCCTCGAGGGGAGGGGAGTTCAAAATTAGAGGATGTACTTTTGAAAAAAAGGAGAAAGTTTTGAAAGGGGCCTAAGAGGCAACATTTCACATAGAGGGTGGTTCATTTGTGCAATGAACTGCCAGAGGAAGTGGTGGCTGCAGGTGCAGTTATAACATTCAAAGGACATGCAGGCAGGTACATGAATAAGAAAGGTTGAGGGGTATATGGGCCAAACATAGGCAAGTGTGACTAGTTTAGTTTGGGAAACTTAGTCAGCATGGACAAGTTGAACTGAAGGGTGTGTTTCCATGCTGAATCTCTCTATGACTCTATTTGGGACTCACTGAGAATCCAATTCAGCATCTCAACATTGTATTTTGGAGGTCACCAACTCCTGCCATTGCAGTGCTCTGGCCAGATCACTTTGTGCCCAGGGATAGGCACCCTTTCATGCATCAGAACAAAGTCCATCTCTGGGTTCTTAACTTGCTCTCTCAGTGCTCATTTACTTCATGCCTATTTGGATGTTTACAGCATATTGACCTTGCCTTGCCTTTTAGTGCAGACAGGAGACCAGACAGCCTATTATGTTTGACAGCAATGAACAGTTAAGAGGAACAGTGGCCAGGCAGGGGGATGGACCTTTGTCTGTCAGGAAAGATGTCCCAACCAATTGAGTAGGAAGCACGGAGGGGAAGAAGTATTCGCAGTTTTAGGGTGCGAGTAGATTGTTCGAGAACATTGAGGGAAGATGCTGCATGTAGCATTGAGCATAGTCAGATATCAGTCTTGCTGGCTGATGGGTGCAGTGCAGAGTTAGAGTCAATATTAGAAATTAGATGGTGGGACCTATCCCTGCATGTGTCATTCAACTTCGAACTGCATTGTTGGATGTTCTTCAAGACCACAGATATTGCATTGGCCTGGGTGACTGCTTCGGAGCAGGCTGGCTATTATGGTGCACACGTGGGATATATGGTTGGTGCCCCAGAGGTGAGTACTGAATGTTCTTAGCACATGTCAGCATTTGGCCATTGCTGAGCCTAAGATTGAGCAAGATTTCATCGAATCCCTACAGTGTGGAATCAGGCCCTTCAGCTCAACAAGTCCACTCTGAACCTCAGAGCATCCCACCCAGACCCATCCCCCTATAAGCACAGCTAATCTACACATCCTTGAACACGACGGGCAATTCAGCATGGCCAAATCCACCTAACCTGCACATCTTTGGACTGTGGGAGGAAACCGGAGCATCTGCAGGAAGCCCACACAGACATGGGGGCGAATGTGCAAATTCCACACAGACAGTCGCCCGAGGCTGGAATCAAACCTGGGTCCCTGGCACTGTGAAACAGCAGCGCTAACCACTGTGCCACCGCGCTGCCCTGATATTGGAACACCGGAGGTGCAGTGAGTATTTAATGGGTTGATAGTGAAGAACTGTGTGAGATAACTTACAAAAGCTCACATAGAGACATAGTCCTTGAAACTATGAGTGATAATGGGAACTGCAGATGCTGGAGAATCCAAGATAATGAAATGTGAGGCTGGATGAACGTTTCGGGCCTAGACCCTAGAAGGTCAGCTTTTGTGCTCCTGAGATGCTGCTGGGCCTGCTGTGTTCATCCAGCCTCACAGTCCTTGAAACTACCCCAGATCAACAATTAGCTAATTTTTGGAAATATACACTGAAATGAGTTTTTTTTCAGTTATTGATGTAATATTGGCAAATGTTTAATTCAGATTTGCACTAAAACAAAGACTCATCTCCTATTTTCAATGGCTAAACACCAAAATCCCCACAGTCTTCCTTTTTAGTACAAGACATGAGCTTGGTATCACACAATCACTACCCCAAGTTTACATCATTCTGACCACTTTGTTCAAATTAGAACCATTCTACAGAAGTATACCATTTATCAAGAGATTGTGCATTTTTAGCTCAGAGATTTTCATTCATTGATGGGATGCATGAACTTGACACCTGCTCACAGCCAGAATGATCGACATTATATAATACATTTCTACCTGCAGATGAGAGACAAGTAGACGTGATGAAGACTGCAGCAGTCAATGGCAGAAAAATTTATGCAATATGTTTGCTATTGAAAAGTAAGCTTTAACTTTGAGATTAATAAGAAGTTTCATCTTTTAAAATGTTTGTTTGAGGGATGTGTGCATCGCTAGCAAGGCCAACATTTATTGGCCATCCCTAATTGTGAACAGGACAGTTAAGAGTCGACCACATTGGTGTGGGTCTGGAGCCACATGCAGGCCAGACCAGGTAAGGATGGCAGACCGCTTTCCCTTAAGGAAATTAAGAGAACGAGATGTGTTTGTTCTCCACACTCAATTCATCAGGGTGGTACTTCATCAAAAACACCATGAGAAATTACTGGAAAAACTCAGCATAAAGTCATAGAGTTATACAGCACGGAAACAGACCTTTTTTTTCTGCTTTGTCCATGCCAACCAGATATCCTAAATTAATTGAGTCCCATTTGCCAACATTTGGCTGATATCCCCCAAACCTATCCTATTCATATACTGATCCAGATGCCTTTTAAATTATACTAGCCTCCAACACTTCCTGTGTTGGCTCATTCCATACACTTTTATCATCCTCTGTGTGAAAAAGTTGCTCCTTAGGTGCTTTTTAAATCTTTCCCTTCTCACTTTAAACCTATGTCCTCTAGTTTTGAACCCCCCTCCCCTGGGAAATGCCCCTCATGATTTTCTAGGTCTGGCGGATCGGTGGAGAGAAAGCAGAATTAACGTTTCAGGTCCAGTGACCCTTCCCTCAGAACAGAAACGTTGCCTGTAAAGTTAATTCTTCTTTCTCACCGAGATGCAGCCAGACCTGCTGAGATTTTCTAGCAATTTCTGTTTTGTGTTTCTGATTCACAGCATCTGTTTTTCGTTTTCTGGTACTTCAACGTGCTGGAGAACAGTTTATTAAAATGTGTTAATGACTGATGGCCAGACCATATTGCTGTCCATACAGTCGAACTGGTGCAGTTCAAGGCTTGGCTTTCATAAGCTGGAAGTGCACAGCGTATCTACAATCAACCCACTGAATATCTCAGCCTTTCTCCAGTGTGCTGCTAACCCTACATTAGTACTACTTAGCAGAACTAGGGGAGCCAAAGCAGTCAGATGTTAGGCACCACAGAATTGTACAAAGGTTGACTTTTGTATTGATGTTTAAGTTACAAAGTTGCTCTACAATATTTGTTTTGATAGCTTTTATTTTAGCATTGTAGTCAAGAAGATGCAATGATGATCTATAAAAGAGGGATGATAAAGACTGGGAGTTAGAAATTGGGATTGTCCAACTTCAGAGGAAAGATATCCTGGCATTGGAGACAGTCCAGGGAAGGTTCACTCGGTTGATACTAGATATCGAGTAACTGCCTTATGAGGAGGTGGATAACAAAGCGTGAAGCTGGAAGAACACAGCAGGCCAAGTAGCACCTTAGGAGCACAAAAGCTGACGTTTCAGCCCAAAATGTCAGCTTTTGTGCTCCTGAGATGCTGCTTGGCCTGCTGTGTTCATCCAGCCCCACACTTTGTTATCTTGGATTCTCCAGTGTCTGCAGTTCCCATTATCTCTTATGAGGAGGTTGAGCAGGTTGGGTCTCTACTCATTTTAGTATAGAAGAATGAGAGGCAATGTTATTGAAAGAGACAATGTTTCTGGGGGTCTTGACAGTGCAGATGTGGAAAGATTGTTTTCCCCTTGTGGGAGACATTTAGATCAGAGGGTGTAAACTCAGAACAAGGTGTTGCACATTTAAGACAGAGATGAGGAAGAATTTTTTCTCTCCAATGGTGGTGAATCTCTGGGATTCTTTACTGCAGATGGCTATTAAGGTTGGGTCACTAAGTATATCTGAGTCCAAAATAGACAGGTTTTTAATCAGTATGAGGATTAAGTTTTATGGGGAACTAGGAACAGAATTTGAGAACGTGTCCTGGGATTAATACCAGAGCGATAATAAATAGGCTGTCTCCTTCTGTGAAACTTATCTGGGGTGATGATATCCTCCAGCACATGTGATGTTCACCATTGCTTATTTTACTGATGGACACTGCATGCTCCCTTCTCAATAGACACCAGGACACAGGTGTAGCTGTGAAAGCAGTCCCTCCATGGACCTATTAGTGGCCCTTTTGGCCAGGCCAACTCATTTACATTGCAGAAAGAGACCATTCAGCCCATTGAGTCTGCACTTACCCAGAGTGGGGGACTCAATTACTAGGGGGCATGAGTTCAAAGTGAGAGGAGGAAAGTTTAAGGGAGATATGCGTGGAAAGTTCTTTACGCAGAGGGTGGTGGGTGCCTGGAACGCATTGCCAGCGGAGGTGGTAGACGCAAACACGTTAGCGTCTTTTAACATGTATCTGGACAGGTGCATGGATGGGCAGGGAGCAAAGGGATACAGATCCTTAGAAAATAGATGACAGGTTCAGACAGAGGATCTTGATCGGTGGAGGCTTGGAGGGCCGAAGGGCCTGTTCCTGTGCTGTAATTTTCTTTGTTCTTTGTTCTTTGTTTAAAAATGGCACAGAGGTGAGTTTCCCTCTTGGATTGGATTGTTTTGTTTCGGCTTTTTGAGTGATTCTTTGTCAGCAGTATCACTCAGTTCTAGCTTATGAAGAGCCTGACCTGAAAATATTCATGGCCACACTCACGTCCATAGTCATGAACACGACCATCCTCGGGCCATTCAGAAACTACAGGTCCCCTGCAGCACCCACTTAGTGAGACAGAAAGATCAGATACACTACAGAAACACAACAGCTGAATTTGGCAGATAGTGTAAATCTGAAATAAACACTATAAAGTCCACAGATACTCTATGAGTGAGGCAACAATTATGGAGAGAGAAACAAAATGAATGGGTGGGGCCTCATAGGGATTTGAATGCTGCGGCCTACAGCTAGGGTTGTGATATAATTAGACATTAAGTCAGACAAGAGCTTTTTTGACATTGAGAGTGTCTTGTTCCATCTCTTATGCTTTTTCCCATCAACAAAGTGAGCTTCCTTCGAGTAAGCTACCTTTCAAGGGTTATAAGAGATAACAAAGTGTGAAGCTGGATGAACACAGCAGGTCAAGCAGCATCTTCGGAGCACAAAAGCTGACATTTCGGGCCTAGACCCTTCATCAGAAAAGTGGGAGGGGGAGAGTGTTCTGAAATAAATTGGGCGAGAGGGGGAGGCGGATCAAAGATGGATAGAGGAGAAGAGATCCCCTGAGGTTTGTCCGGAGGGAGGAGGGTAACTTCTTCAGGTTAGGCATCCCTGGAAGAGACTTCGCAGTGAGGTTAAAATTGTACCAGAGAAAATGGGAACTGCAGATGCTGGGGAATCTGAGATAACAAAGTGTGGAGCTGGATGAACACAAAGCATCAGCTTTTGTGCTCCTAAGATGCTGCTTGGCCTGCTGTGCTCAGCCAATTGACCAGGCAGCCCTCAGCCAGGGGGTGGACATCTTGCTGTACAGCACTGTGCAATGTCAATCTCACGCCCACACCACGGACCAGCAGGTTATGCAGCAAAAACACCACATGTGCAGCAAACAAGCAACTTTGTCCCAATGTCATAGGACCATAGTCGCCATCAAATTCAATGGAGGCACCCATCAGGCATTGGGACGCAGCACAGTTAGTCAAGGTCAGGTTCTTGATACTGGTCCAGGGTATGGGCCCCAGTCAGGCACCTGGAATCATAGAATCCCTACAGTGTGGAAACAGGCCCTTCAGCCCAACAAGTCCACACCAACACTTGGAGAATCCTACCCAGACCCATCCCCCTAATCTACACAACCCTGAATACTCTCGGCAATTTAGCATGGCCAATCCACCGAGCCTGCATATCTTTGGGCTGTGGGAGGAAACCAGAGCACCCAGAGGAAACCCGTGCAGACACAGGGACAATGTGCAAACTCCACACAGACAGTCACCCGAGAGTGGAATCGAACCCGGGTCCCTGGCGCTGTGAGGCAGCAGTGCTGACCACTGAGCCACCGTGCTGCTCCTGTTCAAGATGCTCTCACTCATTGTGTCCATGCCTCTGTAGTCCAAGGAGTAGGATCACATTCAGTCCCGTGACTCCAGTCATTGGAGAGCAGGGGTGGGTACAAGGTCACTGAAGGTGATTGAAGTATCCTACAGACTGATGCAGGTTTATGACACTACCTTCTTATTCACCAGCAATGGGGCAGAGCCTGTAGCTGTCATCAATGTGCCTCAACTTCACCTCACCTCACTCAAACACATCTATTACCATCAAAGGCAATATGGCTTGTCCTCAAGCAAATCAATTAGTTGGCACTGGGAGAACCACATGTTATGACTGAATTTGGGGAGGGAAAACAGCCAGACTAGCTCTGGATAGTTTCCCTTGGAGGATGAAGGACAGACAGCCATGCTTATCAGTGGAGGTGTGCTTCCCTAGGATTCATACACTCGGTAGCTGTACCTGGCATTACAGTGGTAGATGTGTGTCCATATGTCAGAGCTCCCTGAGGAGGTTTGGCGACATGAGTTGAGAATGGAGGAATCCATCGATAAAATGCACTTCTTTACAGCTCAGGCATTTCAGCACAAGAGATCATTCATAAGAGAGTGGTCAATCTCATGAAAAGCCAAATGTGGCATCTGGTTGGACCATAGGGTCTGTTTCTGTGCTGTATGACACTATGACTCTATGTTGGCTGGACACAGGATCCGTGAGCTGGCACTTTCTGTGGCATTAACTTTCTAATGGCATAAAGGGTGCTACCGTATGTACCAGAAGCACCCCAGCTCCTTCTAAATATCTTTGTGACATGAAAGGGTTTAGGTAGTCACATTTGAGGATGAGTGTGCCACTCCTTAAGGTACACTATTACTTTCATTCACCTCCGGTTCCCTCTGACTAAGAAACCATCTGCATTGTAAGGTTCTATGACAGAGCCTCATTCACTAATCTGTATCCTCATCTAGCAAAGCTGTACAACTTGAAACTTAGTCCAAAATCTGCCTGTGGTTTTGTAATAAACACATGGACACTGCTTTCAAGATTTTTGCCTGGTCTAAGCAGTTTGCCTTGAGCTGAATATTTCATGTAAACCTGCATGTAAACGTTTGGAAGAAAATGGGCTTATTAGTCATAGGCAGCATGGTTTTGTGCAAGGAAGGTCATGTCTTCCCAACTTGATATAGAATTCTTTGTGGAAGTGATAAAGTTGATAGATGAGGGAAGGGCTGTAGATGTCCTATACACAGATTTCAGTAAGGTGTTTGACAAGGTTCCCCACGGTAGGCTGATGGAGAAAGTGAAGTCGCATGGTTTATAGGGTGTACTAGCTAGATGGATAGAGAACTGGCTGGGCAACAGGAGACAGAGAGTTGTAGTGGAAGGGAGTTTCTCAAAATGGAGAACCATGACCAGTGGTGTTCCAAAAGGATCTGTGTTGGGACCACTGTTGTTTGTGATATACATAAATGATCTGGAGGAAGGTATAGATGGTCCGATTAGCAAGTTGGCAGATGACACTAAGATTGGTGGAGTAGCAGATAGTGAAGGGGGGACTGTCAGAGAATGCAGCGGCATAAAGACAGATTGGAGAGTTGGGCGGAGAAATGGCAGATGGAGTTCAATCCAGGCAAATGCAAGGTGATGCATTTTGGAAGATCCAATTCAAGAGCGAATTATATGGTAAATGGAAAAACCCTGGGGAAAATTGAGGAACAGAGAGATCTGGGTGTTCAGGTCCATTGTACCCTGAAGGTAGCAACGCAGGACAATACAGTGGTCAAGAAGTCATACGGCATGCTTTTATTCATCAACCAGAGTATTGAGTATAAGAGTTGGCAGGTCATGTTGCAGTTGTATAGGACTTTGGTTAGACCACATTTGGAATACAGCCTACAGTTCTGGTCGCCACGTTACCAAAAGGATGTGGATGCTTTGGAGAGGGTGCAGAGGAGGTTCACCAGGATGTTCCCTGGTATGGCGGGCGCTAGCTATGAAGAAAGGTTGAGTAGATTAGGATTATTTTTATTACCTGGAATGCATTGCCAGCGGAGGTGTTAGAGGTGGCACGACAGCGTCATTTAAGATGTATCTCGACAGATACATGATTGGGCAGGGAGCACAGGAATACAGATCCTTGAAAAATAGGCAGCAGGTTTAGATAGAGGATCTGGATTGGCGCTGGCTTGGAGGGCCGAAGGGCCTGTTCCTGTGCTGTAACTTTCTTTGTTCTTTGCTCTTTAAATACAAACTAATGTCCAAGAATTTAAACAGCTCGAAACATAGGAACTAGAGTGGGCCATTCAGCCCCTCGAGCCTGCTCCACTATTTAGTTAGCTAATTGTTGATCTGTATCTTAACTCCTTTTGACTACACTTAATGTGATATATCTCGAGCCCTTGCTTAATAAATAATTCTCTATCTTAACTTCAAGTGTAACGATTCCACTATGATGCTGCAGTTATTATCCACTTTTTGTTGCATTTTTCCTCTCAATGTGAGTTTTTTATTCATTGTCTGATGGGGGTAGCACTGGTTGGACCAACATTTATTACCCATCCCTAGTTTCCCGTTGAGAAGGTAGTGGGGAGGTGCCTCCTTGAACTGCTGCAGTCCATGTGCTGTAGGTCGACCCACAAGTCGCTGGAGAGAATTCCAAGATTTTGACCCAGTGACAACAAAGAGGTGGTGATATATTTCCAAGTGAGAGCGGTGTGTGGTTTGGAGCAAATCTTACAAATGGTGGTGTTTTCGTGTATCTGTTGCCCTTGTCCCTCTGAGTGGAAGTGGTTGTGGGATTGGAAGACATTGTCTGAGGAGTCTTGGTGAATTTTTTAGGTGCATCTTGTAGAAAGCACTCACTTCTGCCATGGAATGTTAATGGTGGAGCGAGTAGATGTTTGTTGATGTGGTGCCAATCGAGTGGATTGCTCTGTCCTGGATTGTATCAAGCTTCTTGAGTGTTATTGCAGTGGCACTCATGCAGGAAAATGGGGAGAATCCTATTACATTTCTGACTCGGTCCCGGTTGGGAAGTCAGGAGATGAATTACTCACCACAGACTCGCCACTAGCCTCTGACCTGCTGTTGTACGCACTGTGTTTATGTGGTGAGTCCATATGTTTCCGGTCAATGGCAACCCCCAGGATATTGATGGGGTGGATTCAGCGATGGTAACACCATTGAATGTCAAGGGCAGTGGACACTGTCTTAATGAAGATGCTCATTGCCTGGCTTTTGCGCAGCATGAATGTAATATCAATTGTTTCATTCAGGATTTTAGCAATTAATTAATTGGCTTAATAATGTGACCAGTTTGCAGATATGTGGTATTAAATAACGATGATACTATATTTTGCTGAATAGCTGAGTCTATGATATGAGCTTCATTGATTAGAATGGTTTCAGGTTTGATTTCTGGATCAATGATGCCTAGTCTCAGATCAGGCAGTGTTTTGCTGGATATGCTGAAATAACATTCGGAGATTCATACCTGAACCCTGTCAGCAATGGTGAAATCACCTGTTAGCAGGAATTAGTGGCTGAAGGAGGGAAAAGTAAAGGCAAGTTGAGAAGATTTGGGCCACACCAGAGGGTTTAAACTAATTCAGCAGGGGAATGGGAACCTGAATTGTAGCTCCAGTGTACAGGATGTTGAGAGTAGTGAGGTCATGAATAAGGTTTCAAGGTCACAGTAGTGGACCGGCAGGAAGGAAGGTGGTTTGAAGTGTGTCTACTTCAATGCCAGGAGCGTCCGGAATAAGGTGGGTGAACTTGCAGCATGAGTTGGTACCTGGGACTTCGATGTTGTGGCCATTTCAGAGACAGAGATAGAGCAGAGACAGGAATGGTTGCTGCAGGTTACAGGGTTTAGATGTTTCCGTAAGATCAGGGAAGGTGGTAAAAGAGGGGGAGGTGTGGCATTATTAGTCAAGGACAGTATTACTGTGGCAGAAATGACGTTTGATGAGGACTCATCTACTGCGTAGTATGGGCTGAGGTTAGAGACAGGAAAGGAGAAGTCGCCCTATTGGGAGTTTTTTATAGGCCTCTAAAAAGTTCCAGAGATGTAGAGGAAATGATAGCAAAGATGATTCTGGATAGGAGCAAAAGTTACAGGGTAGTTGTTATGGGGGATTTTAACTTTCCAAATATTGACTGCAAATGCTATAGTTTGAGTACTTTAGATGGATCAGTTTTTGTCCAATGTGTGCAGGAGGGTTTCCTGATGCAGTATGTACATAGGCCAACAAGAGGCAAGGCCACATTGGATTTGATACTGGGTAATGACCCAGGTCAGGTGTTAGATTTGGAGGTAGGTGAACACTTTGGTGATCACAATTCGGTTATGTTTACTTTAGCGATGGAAAGAGATAGGTATGTACCTCAGGGCAAGAGTTATAGCTGGGGAAAAGGCAATTATGAGGTGATTAGGCAAGATTTAGGATGTATAGGATGGGGAAGGAAACTGCAGGGGCTAGGCACAATTGAAATGTGGAGCATGTTCAAAGAACAGCAACTGCGTGTCCTTGATAAGTATGTACCTGTCAGGCAGGGAGGAAGTGGTCGAGCGAGGGAACTGTGGTTTACTAAAGAAGTTGAATCTCTGTCAAGAGGAAGAAGGAGGCTTATGTAAAGCTGAGATGTGACGGCTCAGTTAGAGCGCTTGAGTGTTACTAGTGAGCCAAGAAGGACTTAAAGAGAGAGCTAAAAAGAGCCAGGAGGGGACATGAGAAGTCTTTGGCAGGTAGGATCAAGGAAAACCCTAAAGCTTTCTATAGGTACATCAGGAATAAAAGAATGACTAGAGTAAGGTTAGGGCCAGTCAAGGACAGTCGTGGAAAGTTGTGCGTGGAGTCCGAAGAGATAGGAGAGGCGCACTTAATGATTATTTTTCATCAGTATTCACAGCGGAAAATGACAATGTTGTCGAGGAGTATACTGAGATACAGGCTATTAGACTAGATGGGATTGAGGTTCATAAGGAGGAGGTGTCAGCAATTCCGGCAAGAGTGAAAATAGATAAGTCCCCTGGGCCAGATGGGATTTATCCTAGGATTCCCTGGGGAGCTAGAGAAGAGATTGCAGAACCATTGGTTTTGATCTTTATGTTGTCATTGTCTTCAGGAACATTGCCAGAAGACTGGAGGATGGCAAATGTTGCCCCCTTGTTCAAGAAGGGGAGTAGAGACAACCCTGGTAATTATAGACAGTGAGCCTTACTTCGGTAGTGGGTAAAGTGTTGGAAAAGGTTATAAGAGAAAGGATTTATAATAATCTAGAAAGGAATAATTTGATTAGGGATAGTCAACAGAGTTTTGTGAAGGGTAGGTCATGCCTTACAAATCTTATTGGAGTTCTTTGAGAGGGTGACCAGACAGGTGGATGAGGGTAAAGCGGTTGATGTGGTATATATGGATTTCAGTAAAGCATTTGATAAGGTTCCCCACAGTAGGCTATTGCAGAAAATTCGGAGGCATGGGATTGAGGGTGATTTAATGATTTGGATCAGACTTAGCTCGTTGTAAGAAGACAGAGGATAGTGGTTGATGGGAAATGTTCATCCTGGAGTTCAGCTACTAGTCGTGTACCGCAAGGATCTGTTTTGGGGCCACTGCTGTTTGTTATTTTTATAAATGACCTGGATGAAATTTGCGGATGACACTAAAGTTGTTGGAGTTGTGGATAGTGCAGAAGAATGTTGCAGGTTACGGAGGGACATAGATAACTGCAGAGCTGGGCTGATAGGTGGAAAATGGAGTTTAATGCAAATCCACTTTGGAAGAAGTAACAGGAATACAGAGTACTGGGCTAATGGTAAGATTCTTGGTAGTGTGGATGAGCAGTGAGATCTAAGCGTCCATGTGCATCGACCCCTGAAAGCTTCCACCCAGGTAGATAAGGTTGTTAAGAAGGCATACAGTGTGTTAGGTTTTATTGGTAGAGGGATTGAGTTTCAGAGCCATGAGGTCATGATGCAGCTGTACAAAACTCTGGTGTGGCCACACTTGGAGTATTGCGTACAGTTCTTGTCACCGCATTATCAGAAGGATATGAAAGCGTTGGAAAGGGTGCAGAGGATATTTACCAGGATGTTGCCTAGTATGGAGGTAAGGTCTTATGAGGAAAGGCTGAGGGACTTGAGGCTGTTTTTGTTAGAGAGAAGGAGGTTAAGAGGTGACTTAATAGAGACATACAAGATGGTCAGAGGATTTGATAGGATAGACAGTGAGAGCCTTTTTCGTCAGATGGTGATGTCTAGCATGAGGGGGCATAGCTTTCAATTGAGGGGTGATAGATATAGGACAGATGTCAGAGGTAGGTTCTTTACTCAGAGAGTAGTAAGAGCATGGAATGCCCTGCTTGCAACAGTAGTAGACTCGCCAACTTTAAGGGCATTTAAATAGTCATTCGATAAACATAAGGATGATAATGGAGTAGTGTCAGTTAGATGGGCTTCAGGTTGGTTTCATGGGTCGGCACAACATCGAGGGCCAAAGGGCCTGTACTGCACTGTATGTTCTATGTTCTACGTGAGATATTTTGACAAACCAGTCAGGTTATGTGCAGGATCGATAATTATGCGTAGGACTATTTGTTTGCTTGGAGGGGAAACACTGCCATCAATTGATTATATTGATTGGCTTTTCTTCATGGTGTAACCAGTATGCCTTTCTAATGATAAATCATACCAAATCCCTTGCAGTAGAGGCAGCACAGTGTGGAGTTGGAGGAACACAGCAGGCCAGGCAGCATGAGAGGAGCAGGAAAGCTGCAGTTTGGGGTTGGGAGAAACGGTCCCGACTGCTCCTCTGATGCTGCCTGGCCTGCTGTGTTCCTCCAGCTCCACACTGTGTTATCTCTGACTCCAGCATCGGCAGTTCTTACTAACTCCTTGAAGTAGAAAATGCTGTGTTATGCTCCCACTTTTCATTTATTAGACAAAGTGTATGAACTTGTGGAATGGACTGTGTTCAATCTTTGCAGGTTGCTTTGTGTTAAAATGTAAGTTCAGGGTCTTTTGCATACGCCATGCAATATCCAATCATGGACCGACAAGTAGCAAGTAATGAAATAGCCAGGAAATGCCCATCTTGAATAAAGGATAACTTAGCCATTGTCTCTTGCCATTTGAAGGCATCACCATTTCTGATTCCTCACTTCAACATCTTGGAGGTTACCATTGGCAAGAAAATGGACTGGACTAGCTATATAATACAGTGGCAAAAAAAAACGCATGTCAGAGGCTAGGAGCCCTGCAGTATGTAACTCATATCCTGACTCTCCAAACCCTGCTCTTCATCTACAAGGATCAGACAGGAGTGTGACAGAATACTTTTCATTTGTCTAGATGAGTGCAGCTCCAAAAACACTTCAGAAGCCTGACACTACCCAGGATATAGCTTGACTGGCAACGCATTCACAAGTGTTCACTCCCTCCACCATTGACACTCAGTAACAGCATGATCTGAAAGGTGCACCATAGGGATTCACCAATGCTCTTTAGTCAGTGCTTTCCCAACCATGGCCGCTACTATCTGGAAGGACAAGGGCAGCAAATACCTTGGAACACCACCATCACCTGTAAGTTCCCATCCAAGTCACACACCATCCTGGCTTGACAATATATTGCCACTCCTTCTGTGTATTGGGTCAAAATTCTTGACCTCCCTCCCTAACAACATTGTGGACATACGTACACCACATGGACCACAATGTTTCAAACAGCAGCTTACCATCATCTTCTTAAGGGTAACTAGGGATGAACAATAAATGTTGACCCAGCCAGTGATGCCCACATTCCATGAATAAATTTTTAAAAAGGCCTAGCTTAATAATCTTCATTGGCTGGAAACTAAGGAAGTTTAATAAATTGTCAGATTTTGTCAAATTGTCACAAATAAGGTTTGTGCAGATGAAAGTTAAATGCACAGGAGTCATGACAGGCCAGTGAATAAACTCAAGGAAATTTGGACCAAAGCATGCTCTTTGTCAGTTACTCATTGCCAACTCTTTTTCCTTTGTAGAACCTATGCATATCTAGAGAGAGAGGAGAGCGACAGTACATTGGCTTTCTGTTGTTGAAGACCCTTGCTTTCCCACACAATACCAACTACTTGAGACATGTTCTTTATTGTTCTTTGTTCTGCCTCTGCATTTGACATTTCAATCATACAGTTAGTGACGTTAATTGAAGAAAGCTGCATGTTGTAAGTGATTTTTGCTATGCAGTTTTATTTCTGATGGCTTAAAGTAAGCTGGGAACATCTGTTGCAGCTCATAAAAAATTGATATTGTGGATTTTAGTGCAATGACAATTTGGTACATTTTTGGCTAAATTGGATGTGTGGCAAGGTCGGTTCTGTGTAAATGGTTTTACGTACATGAGATTCATTGAAGATACATGGGAACTCTACCACCGACAAGTGGTAAAAGTAATAAAAGGATCCTGCTTTCTTCAAAGGAGACATTTTATAATTTAAAATCCATGTTGAACAGTCAACTCAGCCAATATGCATCAGTGATTTGAATTTATCTGCTGTATGAAAATACAACATATTCTATACGGTTTGGAGGTGGAATCTGTTGGCCCCACATAACTGTCCTCTGTAAAAGAGGGCATGCCATGTATTTCATAGATGCCAGTAACTCTTTCAGCTCCCCACATGAGTAACCATCCTTCGCAAGCTCAGATATTGAGTGCAAAGACATTATCTATTCAGACATTGCAAACATTATTCCAGGCTAGACATCCAGAGGGAAGAGACTGAAGGCTATAGAAGGGCTATAAGCTTTATCCTTTAGCTTTATTTCTTTATTTTCCTAACTTATACTATGAAGAACTGTAATGTAGAACTTTTAGCTTTTCTACTTATTTGTCTATTATTGTACCTCAGAACTGTACACCTAAGATGGTGTTTGTGTGGCAACATTGTACACATTTCACTGTATTCCTGTACTTTGTACTTGTGTACATGTGACAAGAAAATAATTCTAATTCGATCCTATTTTCATTCACTATCTCCAAGTATCCACTTTCCAATAAGACAAAGACAAAGGATTAAGGTCTCATTTGTGATGCTCATCTGACTAAATCAAGCTCCCAGGTAAATTTAACTGACTTTCACTGCCACTCTGTCCCAGATTTCTATCTTAGCACTGATCAGGATTCAAATCTGGGCAGTCCCTTTTCTGTATAAGTTGATACAACATCAAATGGGCCTTTGAACAACCAATATAAGAAAATCTCAGTTCTGTCAATGAAGCAGAGAGGTATTGATTTAACTAAATGTCGGCTGATGCCTCTTGGACAAGTTTTCTTTTGACTTTCAGATGTATCTAAACCCAGAGAATGAGGGGAAAATACTTGCAAAATAAAATGAAAAGATTTAGTATTTGAAAACATAAGTTTCAATTCCCTGAGTTTGATGAAAGAGTCAATATAAGTATGAAGTATTGAGTGTGCTTGTTATCTTTACTGAATTAAAAGAAAAATATAGCACCAAATGTCTATGTTTAATTTGCTCTGATAAAAGTGCAGTACTTTCAGTAGCAGATCTTTTGAAGAATTTCTGCCCAAGAATTGCAAGAATTTATTGGCTATTTCGATTTTTTTTAGCTGAGTTTCTTCTGTGTCTAAAGACTTCCTGTGTCAGTGTTCCCAGAGTGAGATGGTGTAGCATTTCAAAGCTCTTGAGGAAAGGGTCCTATAACACAGCTGGGCAGGTCAAGACCACAGAACAGAACACATTCCCCAAATGCAGAGCTAAGCCTACAACAATCTTTCGTTCGCTTTCATCCCAGTCTTGGCACAACAGGCGTCAGACAGCAGAACTTGTACGAGATTCTTAATAGGCGCAGGGACGAGTGTTGGGGGTGGAGGGGGGTGAATTTATAATCCAGCACGTGTGTTTGATGTCGTAACTCAGGAGCAAACAAATTGCAAACGACTGTCGAGAAATCCACGCTACTGATAAATTTTCTTTTTGTTAACCATATAAAATCATTAATGAGACATTGCGCTCGAAAAATAAGATCAGATGGCATCAAAATAAGTCGCATGCTGCGGTTAATTTTTGTGTCACGGTTGCATTTTTTTTAATGAATAGGATTTATCTGATTTACTTCCTTTTTTTTAAATCAGCAGACAAACTGGGGAATTGTTGCTAGATTTTTTTCTGCATTATCTTGCCCCTCTGTCAGTGGCTTTGGTTGGGATTGTGGAGGTGTGAAATGGACGTTTCTGGGAAGTTACAGAGAGGACTCTCACGGGCTGCATCAATTTCTCAGCAGTCAAATGCTTGCTTTGAACCCAGTATTTGAGACAGACTCAGACACTGCTGACTATAAGTTGCAGAACGCCAAGTTGAAACTCATAGTGTGTCAGCCCCAGCTATTAACACACCAAGCCACTCAGTCGGAATATGGGAGCAGCTGAGGGAATTAACTATTCTGGAAATGCCTTCACCAATCCTTCCAAACTTTCCTGTATTGAAACCGAAAGAACCATGGATACTGGAAATCAGAAACAAAAACTGAAGTGGCTGGAAAAGCTCAGCAAGCCTGGCGGCATCTGTGGAGAGAAATCAGCGTTAACATTTCAGTTGAGTGACCCTTCCTCAGAACTGATGGGATGTAGGAAAATGTCAGATTATTTGCAGAAGATAGGGTTCAGGCAGGAGGAAGGAGTAAAAGATAGCTGGGGTTAGGGCCCAGAGAGACAGAGGAGCAGTTAGACAGACAAAGGAATAGGTAACAATGTGGCTCGGAGGGTGAATAGCTGTCCATGGGGACTGTTAGAAGTTAGCAGTTAGCAAATGCCCGGTCAAATGCCAAAAACACAGTGAAATTAATGTTAGCGGACAAGAAAAAGATTGGAATGGAAATCCCATCCAACATCCCCTACTAGCCAGATCATTATGTGCTTCTTTTTCTGTCCAACTGCTGTTTCTCTTTGGGCTCTATCCCTATCTACCATTTACTCTGTAGTCCCGCTCCCCATTCTACTTTCTGCAAATAAACCAGCATTTTCCCAGCGACCGTCAGTTCTGAGGAAGTGATCAGAAGTGTTAACTTTGATTTCTCTCCACAGATGCTGCTAGACCTGCTGAGCTTTTCCAGCAACTTCTGTTTCTGTTTCCAAACTTAACTGTAGTGCTCTGAACTGTAACTGACCCCAGGTCGAAATAATTGCAGGCCACTGGAAACTGTCTGATGAATTTATTCAAGTTAGAGACTCTCTTTTAGATTATGTCCTGCATTCTCTTGGTGAAGAGTGGCCTAGTAACACTATCTCTGAACTGTTAATCTAGAGACCCAAATAATGTTCTGGGGACCTGGGTTCAAATCGTGAAGGTGGAATTTGTATTTGAGTTTTAATTAAAAAAAACTGGAATTAAGTGCTTAACATCAGACAAAAACCCATCTGCTTTTCTAATGTACATTGCTGGCCTCGTCAGCAATACCCTCACCCCATGAATAAATCAAACTATGAATGCACCAAAACTATTGGAAGATCAATTTGAAGGGAGGGTCTTCTATTTAGAGTCATACAGATCTACAGAATAGAAAAAGGCTCTTTAGTCCATCGTGTTCTGTGCTGGTCAAAAACAAGCACCAAACTGTTTGAATCCCATTTTCCAGCACTTAGCCCAAAGCCTCAGCATCCCAAGTTACCAAATCAGATACTTAGTCAATGTTATGAGGATTTCTACCTCTACTGGAGGAAGGTGTAGATGGTCTGATCAGCAAGTTTGCTGATGACACTAAGATTGGTGGAGTAGCTGATAGTGAAGGGGACTGTCAGAAATTACAGCAGAATATAGATAGACGGGACAGTTGGGCAGATAAATGGCAGATGGAGTTCACTCCGTGCAAATGCGAGGTGATGCATTTTGGAAGATCAAATTTAAGGGCGAACTATACAGTAAATGGAAAAGCCCTAGGGAAAATTGATGAACAGAGAGATTTGGATGTTCAGGTCCATTGTTCCCTGAAGGTGACAACGCAGGTCAATAGGGTGGTCAAGAAGGCATATGGCATGCTTTCCTTCATTGGGCACGGTATTGAGTACAAGAGTTGGCAGATCATGTTGCAGTTGTATAGGACTTTGGTTCGGCCACATTTGGAGTACAGTGTGCAGTTCTGGTCGCCACATTACCAAAAGGATGTGGATGCTTTGGAGAGGGTGCACAGGAGGTTTACCAGGATGTTGCCTGGTATGGACGGTGCTAGCTAGGAAGAGAGGTTGAATAGATTAGGATTATTTTCATTAGAAAGACGGAGATTGAGGGGGGACCTGATTGAGGTCTACAAAATCATGAGGGGTATAGACAGGGTGGATAGCAAAAAGCTTTTTCCCAGAGTGGGGGACTCAATTACTAGGGGTCATGAGTTCAAAGTGAAAGGAGGAAAGTTTAAGGGAGACATGCGTGGGCAGTCCTTTACACAGAGGGTGGTGGGCACCTGGAACGCGTTGCCAGCGGAGGTGGTAGATGCAGACACGTTAACATCTTTTAAGATATATTTGGACAGGTGCATGGATGGACAGGGAGCAAATGGACACAGACTGTTAGAAAATAGATGACAGGTTAGACAGAGGATCTTGATCGGTGCAGGCTTGGAGGGCCGAAGGGCCTGTTCCTGTGCTGTAGGTTTCTTTGTTACTATTCTTACAGGCAGTGAGATCTAGATTTCCACCAGCCTGGGTTATTGAATGTGTTATTGAGGTCATGAGAGGAGGGGTATTTCTGTGATTTGCATCTTGTAATGGTGTTTCATACTTTGAAGGCCTTTGTGTTCCTTCCCTTCTTATAATGAGCATTGATTAATTCAGTTGCCGGGACATTTGGTTTTCGAGATCGAATGACAGGATGGGTTCAATTCCCACACCGGCTGAGGTTGCCACAAAGATCCCTAAAGGTGTTCCTGCACCACAAAGACTGCAGTGGTTCAAAAAGGCTCTTCATTATCCCTTTCTCAAGGACAGTTAGGGATAGGCAACGAATGCTGGGCCAGCCTGTGACGGCCACATCCAAATGAGTCAAACAACCCAGGTAAAGTCCTTCTCTTTGGTTTCACTTAGAAATGAAAGAAAACACGATTCTGGGCAGGGAGGGTCAGTATCTGGCAGAAACCAAGGAGTGCATAGTGGCAAGAATAGCATCAAAAACCAATTGGAAATCAATGAACTTTCTGATGTGTGCGATCAATAGTCAGTTCTAATATTCATCTGAAAAATGTCTGGAATGAGTGAGTTTTTTTCGTTGTGTGCTATGCCCAAAGGGATACTTTAAATTTTTGCAGTAAAAATGCATTGTTTGTGTTCCCAGACGTTGTAGTCATTCTTGTCAACAAAGGAATACAAATGAAGTACAATTGCTACAGAGTGCTTACTCCCATTGGAAGGCCATCTAGTGTTCAGCTGACAGTACACAAGTACCACTTCCCCTGCTGAGCCCTACTAGGGAAAAATCACATTTTGATGAATTAACTTGCTTCACAGTTTTGTGTTTAAAAAGATAATAATTACAACTTACAATAGGAATTAAATCACAACGAGTAACGATATCACCACAACTTGGGAGGGAGAGTTATGGGTGGCATGGTGACACAGTGGTTAGCACTGCTGCTTCACAGCATCAAGGACCTGAGTTCAATTCTCACCTTTGAGTGACTGTCTGTGTGGAGTTTACACATTCTCCCCGTGTCTGTATGGGTTCTCCTCTGGGCGCTCCAGTTTCCTCCCACAGTCCAAAGATTTGCAGGCTAGGTGGATTGGCCATGCTGATTTGCTTATCAGGAATGTGCAGATTACAGCTAAGGGATGGGGGATGGGCCTGAGTAGGATGCTCTGAGGGTCGACGTGGGCTTGTTGGACCAAAGGGCTGGTCCCCACTCTGTAGGGATTCTCTGATATGAGGATGAACTTCTGGCAAGACGGCAGCAAAGTAAGTCACTCCACTGTGCTCACCATCTTTCTTTCGTTGTCCTTCCTTTCTCCTCCCTTTTTCTCTCTCCTTCTGAAGTAATTCTATTCCCTTCCTTCCCCCCACCCCGTCCCTTTTAACGACCTACGGAAGGAATCAGGAAGGATCTGAGATGTGACCGGGAGACACGTGGCAGGACCTGAACGCGCGGGTTGTGTCCTGCGGGTCGAGCGTGTGCCGGAGTGATGCCAACGGATCATGGGTGGGCCGGCGAGACCCAGACGGTGAGGAGGCGGTGGTGAAAGCAGGACGGTGAGGCAGCCAAGGGTGGGCTAGTGAGAGAACCCAGAGCAGGATATGGCAAGGGCTGGAAAGCCCTGAGTGGGACTGTGTCAGTGGAAAGGAAAGTTGGGCTCTCTGAAATTATCTTTTTGTTCCTTGTCTTATTCTAAGTTAATGTGAATAGCACCTTGTATGTTCAGGAAAGGTAGACACTTTTCACTGTATTCTTTTTCCAGTGAATAAATAACAATAAATGATTCAGTTCAATTCAATTGTAAAGAACAGTTGGTTAGACCAACATTGGAATCTCATCGCATTCGTAATTATCAATAGCCATTAAATTGAGGATTCTGTTACCATTGAGTTAGCCTTTGGAACAATTTCAACAATGAGTGAGCTGAGGCAGGAACAATAGGTTTTCAAAAGATAACAAGGTGGATGAACACAACAGGACGAGGACAATCAGAGCAACAGAAAAGCTGACGTTTTGGGTCGAGGCTCTTCTTCAGAAATAGGTTTTCAAGTCTGCTTTCACCATACCCCATGTTCGCAGCGTCCGTTAATTAATCACAATGCTGCTTACTTCATACATTCCCCGACGACTGACACTCCAGACCATGACCTGAAAAAACCCTCGGGACCAGAACCCCCTTTCCCCAACCTGCTGGACCTAACCTCACCACCAGTCTACCCCAACGTGGAGATCAGAGCTCCATCTGCTTTCTCCCTCCATCCACCAAGCTGGACCCTAACCCCCTTCCCTGCTGGTCCTGGATATGACCATGTAACCCTCACACAACTGTCCCCACGCCACTGCAGGATCCAACCCAAACCCAACCTTCACCTCCTGCCAAACCCAACAGGATCTGCATCCCCAGCTTGGACTCAAAAAGCCCAGACCTATCCCTCGCTGGATCCAATTCCTCCCACCACCCCAACTTATCTTGAACACAACATCACTTCCTTTTCTAATGAGGGGTCCAGACCCAAAACATCAGCTTTCCTGCCCCTCTGATGCAGCTTGGCCTGCTGTGTTCATCCAGCTCTACACCTTGTTATCTCATCACTTCCCTTGTCGTCTTCTACAAAGGGACTCTAACCCCTTGGCACTATATTCATTTCCCATTTAGCATTCTATCCACCTGGCACTCTACCCCCTACTCATCTGGCACCACATCTCCAGCACCCTGCATCCTCCCCAGCTGGCAGTCTACCCACTTGGCTCACTACTCACATATCCAGCTGGCATCTTACTAACCTGGCATCTGGGTTCCTACTCATTTCCTATCCAATATCTGGCAGCTTAACCCTCCCCACCTAACAGCTTACTTACCTTGCACTATACCCACCAGTCAATCAACCGACATTGTATCCCCCATACCCACCTGGCACTAATGTTCCAAGCACCTTAACATCACACTCCACCATTTGACCCCAGCTGTTGATGTGTCTGGCAGGGCCTTTGCTTTGCAGAGTATGGCAGCTGAGTGCTGTGAAAAGAGGACATGGATTGTCTTCCTCTGATGGTTCTTCATCATAAAAGGGATGTCAGAATGGAGTGCAGCTCCATGTTTTTGAAGGAGCCCTGAGCAGAATCTCCTCACAGAAATGCAGTGCTGTGTTCTTTCACAAAAGTGGGCTGGAGTAGCAATTGGCCTGAGGTTGCCAGCCATTTTGAAAATTCACCCTGTAGTTCTGCACAGCTAAGAAAAAACGCACACCATTTGATTGTTCAAGTTGCAAAATTCTTCTGGTGTTTTGTAGTCATTGCGTATTTATTATAGATACTGATGCATTTTAGGGAGTGAAAATGCCATCCTTATCAGATCTGGCCTATGTGTGACTCCAGTCCTACAGCAATGAGGTTTACCCTCAACTGCCCTCTAGGTAATTAGGGACGTGCAATAAATGCTGCCTAGCCAGCGGCATTCACAATGTGAATGAATTTTTAAATAATTACATTCCAGATTAAGGTCCAAAAAGGAAAAATAGGTGATCCTTACAATCTTCCATTGCCATTACATCTCAGAACCAACTTGAGACATTCAGAGTGTGATTTCAAAAGATACAAAATATTCAGTGTCTTTTGTACATTCACCATGACTGACTGGTGAGGAGTGAGCTGCACTATTTTTGCTGAAGCTAATTCTGAATTGCTAGTTGTCCCTCACAACCGGTATTTGACTGGAGAGCTTCATGTTTGTAACAGACATGGTAACAGTAGGCTGAGACCCTGCATAAACAACTAACAACATTTCCATTGCTTTTTCATTCAAGGTCATGGCAGGATTAAGATACCAAGTAACTACAAATGCTATTTAAACATTTCTAAGGCACTGACGACTAGAATGTACCTGTGCTTGTGTTTTGAAGGAAATTTCACAGGCTCGAAGTTATTGCTAATGGCTCAGGCTCGTCCAAAGTATTGTTTCCAGATCTGGGCAACAAACTTTGGGAACAATGCTAAACTAATGGACAGAAAATGATTATTTTCGCAGTGACTGGGTAGGCTGAAACCACGGGTAATGATATAGGATAGGCCATTTAAGACTGAAGTGAGGAGAAGTTTATTCACTGGGACACGGTGATCCTGTGGAATTCTCTGCCACCAAAAATGGTTGACACCAAAGCATTGAATGCTTTCAAGAAGGAGTTAGATATTGTTCTTGGGGCTAAAGGGATCAAAGCAGGAGAAAGCAGGAACAGGGTGCTGAGTTGGATGATCGTCCATAAACATAGTGATTGGCAGAATATATTCAAAGGGATGGCTTACTCCTGTTCTCCTATTTTCGCTCTTTCTGTGTCTCTGTAAGTGAATGAGAATATCCATGGGAATGGTTCTGGGGTGAAGAGCTCTTGTTCTAAAGACAAATTGGTGGGCTTGGGACTCTTCCTTGGAAATAAAAAACAACTGAGAGGAGGTTTGATAGAGACATTCAAAGTCATGAGGGATAATAACAAAGTGGATGGGATGAACTGTTATCACTTGTGAAAGTATTAACCAGAAGACGGAGATTTAAAGTAGTTGGTAATACAAGCAAAAATGGTATGGGAGAAAGTATTTCTATGCAACGAGTGGTTGAAAATGGAATGCACTTCCTGAGAGTGGAGTGGAGACAGGTCCAATTGAAGTATCCAAAAAGGATATTAAATGGTTATTTCAAAAGATTACAGGGAGAGGATGAGGGAATGGTACAAGGGAATGCACTTATTTGGATGGCCAGCATGCAACAGACGATGGGCCGAATAGCTTGCTCCTACATTGTAACAATTCTGTGATTCCACTGCCATGCTTTTGTTGGCTGTTGCCAAACATTTGTTTTCACAAGTTTATGGATAGGTTGATTTGAGTCATCGTAATCATCCGTAGCATCTCCCGCTGGAGAAGGTCATGCCTGAGTATTGTGGCTGCTTCTTTCATCTTTATTATTCCCAAATGACCAGCATATAATTCTTGAAGCTAGGGGCACTTATGGTACAGTGATAGGGTCCTTTCCATCTGACCTGGAAGTAACAACTTTGAATCACAACTGCTCCAGAGATGTGTTGTAGTTTGATTAAAAACACCTATATTTTCTGTCTAGGAGTAAATTACTGCAGATGGAAACAAAAATGTTGGAGACCACTGTGGTTCAGGCATCATCCAAGGAGAGAGAGCAAGCTAATGTTTTGAGTCTAGACTCAAAATGTTAGCTTGCTTTCTCTCCAGGAATGTTGCCTGACCCACCGTGATCTCAGCATTTTGTGCTTATATTTTCTGTCTATTGTGGTTTGGAAATTCAGATAAAACTGCAATGGAAACCCATTCACCTTGTTCACTCTTGCCAAACTCAATTGACGATATTGTCCAGGAAAAATACATGTTGACTGTCAATGAATTATGTTCACTTGTGATCCATCCCATGCCTCACTATACTGCTGGCATTCACTGAGGTTGAGACATGAATTTTGTTTACTTGGATGAAACATTGGCAGAGAACAACAGGGCAAAATCAACTTCAGGATTTAAGAGAAGGACGAGTGGAAATAATTAACACAATGAAACAAAAGAGGTTGTTATGGTCCATTAGAGAGAGAGAGAGAGAGAACAGTACAGCACAGAACAGGCCCTTCAGCCCACAATGTTGTGCCGACCACTGATCCTCATGTATGCACCCTCAAATTTCTGTGACCATATACATGTCCAGCAGTCTCTTAAATGACCCCAATGACCTTGCTTCCACAACTGCTGCTGGCAACGCATTCCATGCGTTCACAACTCTCTGTGTAAAGATTTAGTTGGAAATAATCGAATATTCAAGCTGTTGACTTTTTTTTAATTGTTCACCTGAGGAATAGTTGCTTTTTTTGCAGGATAAAAGAAATCCTGTGAGTGTTAGAAATCTAATATAAATCACAAAATGATAAAATTACATTGCAACGGTAAATTTCCCGCCTTCAATGGGATGGAAAATTACGCGGTAGAAGGGGGAGTGATCATGGAATTTCACAATGAAATTTCCCAGTGGATAAAACTGACCAGTCAAATCTGTTGACATTGTGTCTTTCAGATGTTCCTGGATCTGTGATTCATTTACAACATTTTTGGTCCCAATAAATAATACTGATGCTAGCTCTCCATTTTTTTTTAATGTTAGTTTTCCAGCCAGAGGGATACCCTGATTGTGCAGATAAAGGCAAAATGTATAATTTGACCCTGCTGGAATATTACACAGAGTAATAACTCATGAAATGTGGTGAAGCATGAGAGGGAGAGTTATAAAATATGGAGAGTCTGATTCCTCTTCAGAAAAAAAGTTGAAAATGCTCGAAATTCTCAACATTTCAGTCGATGTCTCAGATAAGCATTAACATACATCTGAGGATTTGGCCCAACTAGTTCATAAGAGCATAAGGAATTTTTTTTTTATTCAATCATAGGATGAGGATGACACTGGCTAAGACAGCATTTATTTCCCATCCCTAATTGCCCAGAAGGCAGTTAAAAGTCAGCCACATTGCTGTGGGTCTGCAGTTACATGTAGGCCTGAACAGCTAAGGATGGCAGATTTCCTTCCCTAAAGGGTATTAGTGAACCAGATGGTTTTTCCTGACATTTGACAGCAGTATCATGGTTTTTATTGAATTCAAATTCCACCATTTGCCACGGCGGGTTTTGTAAACATTACTTGGGTCTTTGGGTTAATAGTCCAGCAATAATACCACTAGGTTGTCACCCAGAGGAGGAGGAGTAGGCCTATGTTCCACTCTGCAATTTGATGAAATCACGGTTGATCTTCCACATCCACACGTTATCCTGTACTATCCTGATGTTTTTACCATGTAGAAATCTATTAATCTCAGTCTCGAACATATTCAATGACTGACCCTTCACTCTTCTCTGGGAAAGCAAATTCTATATATTCACCAACCTCTGAGTGAAAAAAAATTCCTCCTCAATTCATCCATTATTCTCTAGACTCTGTGATGAAAGATTATTGGGAAATGCAGAAATGTAGAGTTGAGGTTATAATGAGACCAGCTGAATACTGAATAGTAAGCCAGGCCTGAAGGAATCGTGTTCCTTGGTCATATGTTCAAGTCTCCCCAGCCAGTGTAAACGTCCTGCATGTACCTATGATGCCACTCAGGTAAATAGCCCGATTGACACATTCCCCACTTTATTCCCACTTCCCTTCATCCCTTCTTTCCCCTCAGCCATCTAATTTAATTCTAAATGTTGACATATCTACGGCCTCAATTAATAAGTGAAATGAAAAGACTTACAACTCTCTGAGTGAAGAAATTACTCTTGTTACCAGTGGTGTACCGCAAGGATCTGTTTTGGGGCCTCTGCTGGTTGCCATTTTTATAAATGATCTGAATGAGGGTGTAGAAGATTGGGTTAGTAGATTTGCAGACGACACTAAAGTTGGTGGAGTTGTGGATAGTGTGGAACGATGTTACAGGTTACAGAGGAACAAAGGTAAGCTGCAGAGTTGGGCTGAAAGATGGCAAATGGAGTTTAATGCAGAAAAGTGTGAGGTGATTCACTTTGGAAGGAGTAACAGGAATGCAGAGTACTGGGCTAATGGCAAGATTCTTGGTAGTATGGATGAGCAGAGAGATCTCGGTGTTCATGTGCATAGATCCCTGAAAGTTGTCACCCAGGTTGACAGGGTTGTTAAGAAGGCATATGGTGTGTTAGGCTTTATTGGTAGAGGGATTGAGTTTCAGAGCCATGAGGTCATGTTGCAGCTGTACAAAACTCTGGTGTGGCCACACTCGGAGTATTGCATTCAGTTCTGGTCACCACATTATTGGAAGGATGTGGAAGCATTGGAAAGGGTGCAGAGGAGATTTACCAGAATGTTGCCTAGTATGGAGGAAAGGTCTAATGAAGAAGGGCTGAGGGACTTGAGGCTGTTTTTGTTGGAGAGAAGAAGGTTAAGAGGTGACTTAATAGAGACATACAAGACGATCAGAGGATTAGATTTGCTTCCTTACTCTCCACAGGAGTCGTACCGGAAGATTGGAGGGAGGCAAATGTTGTTCCACTTTTCAAGAAAGGGAATAGGGAAATCCCTGGAAATTACAAACCAGTCAGTCTTACGTCTGTGGTCAGCAAGGTTTTGGAAAGAATTCTGAGGGATAGGATTTATGACTATTTGGAAAAGCATAGTGTGATTAAAGGGAGTCAGCTTGGCTTTGAGAGGGGCAGGTCATGCCTTACAAATCTTATTGAGTTCTTTGAGGAGGCCACGAGACAGGCTTGAGGGTTGAGCAGTGGATGTGGTGTACATAGACTTCAGCAAGGCATTTAATAAGGTTCCCCATGGAAGACTCATTCACAAAGTCAGGAGGTATGGGACACAGGGCGATTTGGTTTGGATTCAGAATTGGTTGGCTGACAGGAGGCAGAGAGTGGTTGTAGATGGTAAGTATTCTGCCTGGAGGTCAGTGCTGAGTGGTGTCCCGCGGGGGTCTGTTCTTGGGCCTCTGCTCTTTGTAGTTTTTACAAATGACTTGGATGAGGAGGTTGAGGGGTGGGTTAGTATGTTTGTGTCATCAGCAAAGGTTGGAGGTGCCGTTGATAGTATCGAGGGCTGTTGCAGGCTTCAGCGAGACATTGTCAGTATGCAGAGCTGGGCTGAGAAATGGCAGATGGAGTTCAACCTGGATAAATGCGAAGTGATGCATTTTGGAAGGTTGAACTTAAACGCTGAATATAGGATTAAAGGCAGGATTCTCGGCAGTGTGGAGGAACAGTGGGCTGGTGAGACCACACTTGGAATATTTGTGTCCAGTTCTGGTCGCCCTATTATAGGAAAAATGTGGAGGCTTTGGAGAGGGTGCACAGGAGGTTTACCAGGATGCTGCCTGGGCTGGAGGGCTTGTCTCACGAAGAGAGGTTGACTGACGTTGGACTTTTCTCTCTGGAGAGAATGAGGAAGAGAGGTGACCTGATCGAAGTGTACAAGGTAATGAGACGGAGGTTCTTCACCCAGAGAGTTGTGAGTGCATGGAATACTTTGCCAGTGGTAGCCGTGGAAACAGAGTCATTAGTGACATTTAAGCGACTGCTGGACATGCACATGGACAGCAGTGAATTGAGGGGAATGTAGGTTAGGTTATTTTATTTTTGGATTAGGATTATTCCATGGCACAACATTGTGGGCCGAAGGGCCTGTATTGTGCTGTACTTTTCTATATTCTATGTTCTATGTTCTAGATAGGGTGGACAGTGAGATCCTTTTTCCTGGGATAGTGTGGCTAGAACGAAGAGATATAGCTTTGAATTGAGGGGTGATAGATATAGGACAGATGTCAGAGGGGGGTTCTTTACTCAGAGAGTCGTAAGGGTGTGGAATGCCCTGCCTGCAATAGTAGTAGACTCGCCAACTTTAAGGGCATTTAAATGGTCATTGGATAAACATATGGATGATAATGGAATAGTGTGGGGGGGGCTTCAGATTGGTTTCTCAGATTGGCGCAACATCGAGGGCCGAAGGGCCTGTACTGCACTGTATGTTCTATGTTCTTGTTCTGTTAATCACCAGCATCTCATCTTGTAACTGTATCATAATTTATTCTCGAGCCTTCAACTACTAGAAACAATTTATTGATCCTTTTGCTACCTTTTTAACGTTGAAAGTTTCTATTAATTAGTCTCAAAATCTAGGTTGATCTAAAGTAATAAAACACTGATTTTCAAGTCTTACTATGTAATTTAGAATCCTTCATGTTTGATGCTGGAAACGTTTCACCCCTTTTAAAACTTCAATATGCTATGAATGAAGGTGGGTCATCATTTTGTATTAGAATCCTCACAGAAGTTTGACGCAAACAGGATAATTTGGCAGAGAATAATTTAATGGTCACCCAGCAATTGGGTCTGTGAACTAAATAGCTCAGTCGCCAGAGATTTCTTAGATTGAGTTTTGTCTGGCTTTGCACTGATTCATTTGCAGTGTCAAGCAACAGCAAGGTATCATTATTGAGAGGAAATGAAATTTTATTTTGTTACTTAAACAACAAAATAGACCATTTGACTAAGTACTGCAGCCCACAAGACATAAGCCATTGTGTCAGCAGATGCAAGGCAGTCTGTCCCTGTGGCTATGCAACCGTCAGAGTTATTTAATTTGGAAATAAAGCACATTTTCTTTCATTATAAATTAACAAGCCCTGCTCAAAATAACTTCACATATAATGGAAGGGACAGAAACATGCATAGATTTAATAAATGTCAGGACTTATGTAGCTGAAAACATCAATTTTATGTTGCTCACAGCATTGGTGGATTTAAAATCCAAAGGGAAAATGATAATGTGTAACTTGGGGCTGAATTTTCAAGGAGTAGCAACCTCAGAAGCCAATCCCAGCTTGTATCCTACATACCTGACACCTTATCCTCCTACCATCTGGCACCCTATCCTCCCAGTACCCTAACATCACACTTACCTTATGTACTTATGCTTTGCCCACAGCTATCAAAATGATTGTCAAGATCTTTATACTGTGGAATCTGGCAGCTGGCCTCTGTGAAATGGGAGCATGTTGTGCTTTCCCCAGACAGGACTTCACTACAAAAGAGCTGCCAGAATGGAAGCGTGCCTCTGCATTTCTCAGGGAACTCTGTGCGGCGTCCCCTCTCAGAAATTCAAAAACATGAGTAATCCACCCACCTGCTTCAGCAGACACCTGAGGTAATGAGTTTGGATCCAGAATCAGACTGTTAAATCACTCCAGTACCCACCACACTGGATTCATTCCTGGCCACTGGGAACTGCCTCAGAAGAAGAAAGAGCATTAAATATTTCTTATTTTATAAAATGCACATCTTCGTCGTCCTTAGGATTAGTGGCTTGGGATTCGTGTATTGCATAAGCAGGTCAATTGTCAACAGGTCTTGAGGAGTTACAATTGTTTTTTATGGATTCAACTGATATTTTGAGAATAAGAAAAATCTAAGAGAATAGGTAAGCTTGTTCTTATTTTCCCAGTGGCAAAAGATAAATAAAGTAAATCATCATATAAAGTTTACAGCATAGAAGCATACACTTGTACAGGCATGGAGATGTATAACATGGAGACAGACTCTTTGGTCCAACTCATCTCTGTCAACCAGATATCCTAAACTGATCTAGTCCATTTGTCAGCATGTGACCAACATCCTCTTAATCTCTTCCTAATCATTTACCCATCCAGGTGCCTTTTAAATGTTGTAATTGTCCCAGCCTCCACCACTTCCTCTGGCAGCTCATTGCAGACATGTACCACACTCTGTGTAAACATGTTGCTCTTTAGGTCCCTTTTGAATCTTTCCTCTCTTGCCTTAACCCAATACTCTTTCGTTTCGGATTCCTCTACCCTGGAGAAAAGAACTTAGCTATTCACACCCTCTGTGTCCCTTATGATTTTATAAGCCTTTTTAAGATCCCTCCCACCTCAGCCTTTGATACTCCAGGGAAAATAGCCCCACCCTATCCAGCCTCTCCGTACAGCTCAAACCCTCTAACCCTGGCAACATGCTTGTAAATCTTTTTCAAACTCTTCGTCAAATCCCAGGAAGGATATGATTGCATCGGAAAGAGTGTAGAAATGGTTGACAAGAATAGTTCCAGGGATGAGGAACTTCAGTCATGAGATCAGGTAGAAGCTTGTGGGGCTGTTCCACTTGGAGAGGAGAAGGCTAAGATGAGATCCAATAGAAATGTTTAAAACCATGAGTGCACTGGACACAGTAGATAGGGAGAAACAGTTCCCACATGTCAAAGAAACAGAAACAGAGGACAGCCATTGAAATTGATCTGCAAAAGAAGCAAGGTTGAAGTGCCGACAAACCTTTTCACTTAGTGAGTAGTTGGTTACTGAATGCATTGCCTGTGAGTGTCACACAGGCAGGTTCAGTTAAAGTATTCAAGAGGGGCATTGGATGATTATTTGGATAAAAATAGTGTCTCAGGGTGTTGGGGAAAAAAGCAGGAATTGCCATGCAGTAATGATGCAAACCTGAAGAGCTAGGAATGATCGACCAACAAGTCTGGAAGTTCATTAGATATAGGAGCAGAATTAGGCCATCCGACCCATTGTGTCTGCTTTGCCATTTGATTGTGACTGCTATGTTTCTCAATCAATGGTCCCTGCAGGACCTACAGATTGTGATTCCAAAATGTTTGGTGTCGCAGGTGTATCTAAAACTATTCCCTGGCCTGGGCCTCAAGTTAAAATCACAGATCGGTGTTGTCACAGCCCAATTGGCAAACCTGTGACACAGTGACAGACAGTGTCCCTACTTCTGAGCCAGAAAACCAAGGTTCATATTTCACCCTTACATAGTGGAGCAGTGTATGATAACATCTCCATGCGGATTGATTAGGAACGTATACGATCCCATTAGCTTAATGTGGGTTTCCTTTCTCATTGCAATTTGAAGTCACAATTAGTGAGATTGAATTGAGAAGGAAGTGGGTGAGTCCTACACTCCATTTTTATTGTGCCCTTGGTAGCTTTTTATGAGACAGAGGGAGATAAACTAATCCTAGCCTTTGATTGGGAATGTTACATTTTGTAAACTGAGTTCAACTTTATCTTAGTCAATAGATACTACAATTGCAACTTGCTTTAAGAACCAAGTTATAAAGGATCACAAAAAACTGCTATATATGTTTTTACAACTTGTTTATAACTTTTTTAGTAGATAATGATAGCTGATCACATCAAGTGAACACAAAGTGAACCGTTTACAATAGAAATAATTTAGGCCTGACATCGGAATGGAGTTATAGTTTGACCTATAGTTTTCTATGGTGATGACACTTTAAGTCCCATTTATTCAACTCAAGCTCAGAAGCTTGATCCCACTTACAGACATAAAAACCATTGACTACTTACTGTGAGGCTAGAGCAAACTTATAGCTGGTTGATAAGTAGAAACTGAACATTTTCCTTCACTCATGAATCACTGGTAAGGCTAGCATTTATTATCCATGGCTAATTGTCCTTATGAAGGTGACCGTGAACTGCTTTTGTACAGCAGTTAACCAGAAAAATATCTATTCAACGTTTGAAAACACAGAATAAGCATCATTGCCCTCATTGGCAACAAATCGAAAGCTTCAGTATTTAAATGAAGGCTTGAGAGTTGGGTCTAGTTGCAGTCTTTTGTAGAATTTAATGCTCATACAGTGTATTACTGAAATTTGAAAATGCAGTTTTCTGTCAAGTATTGAGAGGATGAAAGTTTACTGGATGTAGAGTTGAGGTCAAAATCAGATCAGCCACCGTTGAATGGTGGAGTGGGCACAAAGGTCCGAGTGACCTATTCTTGTTCTTTGTTCAGATGTTGTATGGTTGTAAGTAAAATTAATAGACTTTGTTTCTTCATTCTCTGACTGTAGCCAATACCACATTTCCTGCTTATCTGTAGTTACCCTGGAAATGAAATGGTGAGCTTTCTTGAGTTCTGATCTGGCTAAGTGGTTTGCTGGACCACTTTAAAGGGCTGTTGATACTTTTATGTGTTTTTCAGGATTTGAACTGTTCACCCTCACAGGAGTAAGACTGTACATTTTATTTACTGATTGATCCTAACAAACATTCTCGTCACATGAGGTTAGAGTGTCAGCTCCATTCCAATGCTTCCCTCTAGCCATGGGTCTCTGCCATGAGCGTTACCCATCCATGCTTCTGATGTTAAACCTATCAACCTTGACAGTTCAGAGTCAAGAAAGAGAATCAATTTGTGAAAAGCAAGCTAACACAGTGACATTATGACCAAGTAGTTTGTTTTCATGTTGCTGTTGAAAGATATATGATGGCAATGACAATACAAGAATTCTCCATTGGGTGGGGCCATGGGATTCTTTATGTCCAGGCTGATGCAGGCTCTGGTTGACTATCTCATCTGAAAGATGGCACCTAAACTAATACAGCAATCCTTCAATAATGTTCTGAAGGGACCTGCATGGGTTATTTGCCAAGGTCTTAAATTGGACCCAAATTTGTGACTTATTTACACAAGAACAAAGGTTCTAGATTACGCTCAGCTCACTGAGAGATTCTTCAACAGTTAGATTTCTTTACTCCAATGGTGTCCTCATTGAACAAACCTATGGTGAATACTAGATAATAAAGCGTGAAGCTGGATGAACACAGCAGGCCAAGCAGCATCTCAGGAGCACAAAAGCTGACGTTTCGGGCCTAGACCCTTCTATCCTGTCAACCTTCTGACAGCTTGACTGAGTGAATACTTGTCTTCTGAGCTTGAACAGCATTTTGACCAAGGGTGAGTGGAGTCTACATTTGTTTGACCCCCACTATTCCATGAGTCACAATATAAAGTAAAAGCACATTTCCCGATTAATATGATGGACAATTAAATTAAACACAATGGAGTTTAGAAGGATGAGGGGGAACCTGATTGAAATTTACAAAATACTAAAAGATCTGGATTGGGCAGCATGGAGAAGATGTTTCCACTAGTAGCAGAGACTAAGACCTAAGGGCACAGTCTCACCAGAAAGGGACGACCCTTTAGAACCGAGATGAGGAGGGATTTTTTTTCAGCCAGCCAGTGGTGATTCTTTGGAACCTCATTGCTGCAGAAGTATGTGGAAGCTAAGTCATTGAGTGCATTTAAGACAGAGATAGGTTGCTCCTTGTTTGGTAAGAGGATCAAGGCTTAAGCAGAAAAGGTAGGAGAAGGGGTTTGAGAAACATGTTAGACATGATTGAACGTAAGAGCAGATTTGCTGGGCCAAAAGGTCCAATTCTGCTCTTGTAACTTATGGTCTTATTATCTAAATATCTGATCTATGTCTATTTTAAATAAAAAGATCCATTACCCAGTTTCTTTAATAAATTCAATGTCGGTAATGACTAAAATGAAACCTTTTCAAAGAAGATGCAATAACTAGTCAATATATATAGTAACATGGAGGTATATAGCATTATCCCTCTTGCCAACCCAAAACAAATAAGCAAACACACATAAATATATACACACAAGCAAACATACACATGCATACACACACATGCAAACATACACACACTCTTTAGAAAAAGAGAAAAGTAATGATTTTTCTCTGCAGCAATTCACATTTTGAAAGAAAAGTTTTTCTGGCTGATCAGGTTGTTTTTGAAAGCAAAAAGGATAAGCATTGAATGGTCCAATATATTTCACTCTGATCTTCTGGTGCATATGATCAAGTTACTGAATGTGCACAGTTGCCTTTGAAAACTTGACAGACACTGCTTGCTCAGAGGATACATATTGAAATTCTCCTGCAATCACTCTTAGATGGGAACAAAGATTTCACCCTAGGCTCAACAAAAAGGTGATTTCCAGAATTAAGACAGATCAGCTGGGTAGATCTCCTTCAGTGGTTTCTTGTTCCTTGTGTGATGATGCTGTCACTTTTATAGGTTAATTTGGGTTTTTTTTGAAGAGAGGTTGTACGGCAGGTGTACCAAGCTATCTCTAAGAAAGTAAATGATTCGTGAGGCCTTGGGTTTTTCTTTTAATTTGGAGCAATGGGAGCAGGGTGGGAGTGGCCAGCTGTATCAGGCCAGGCTTTCTCATCGTTTTTAGGTTTCAGGTTTATTTTTGAGCAGAAGCCTTTGGGGTCTCAAACACACTGGGATCTTCAATGAATGTCTTCTGGCTGTTACACCTTCTGAATCTTCTCAACGGTTTTTTTGAATCTCCTGGATTGAGAATTGCACGTGAGAATCTGTGTCTGAATTTGCCTTTTTTTTTCTATGGGGTGTTTATGGGACATTACTATATCGGAACAGTTAATTAACAATCGGAACTCTTATTATTTGGTTGAGTTTTTCAATAGTTATTCTAAATTTTTCTTTCTTTTGTTTGTATTTTAACTACAGTGCTTAAATAAATTGTATTTTGCTTAACATAGAGTACTGTGACCAGTTATATCACATCTGGAACATGGCACTTCACAGATACATTTCAAATAAGAAATAGTTAGGGTCTTCAAATATTTTGAAGGGGGTATGACCTGATACATAACAGTCAACTAATTCTAAAAGGTGAAAGTACTCCTCAAACAGTCAGAATCCAAATAACCAGAGTAGAGTTCTGCAACAGAACACACGGTTAACAGCAGCCATGAGATTTCTAGGAAGTCTTATTAAAAAAAATCTTCCCAGTGTCTACAGCGATCTTTCAATAACAAGCCAGCATCTCCATAAAACCTACATTTAATCGATTTTTTTCCACGGTCTTTCAAAACTTAGCCTTCGAAGAAATATCAACTATGAAGCATTTTTGCAACAGTGGTGAGTAGTATCAGGTTGATGGAGAATATAAAGGGAAGAGCGAGAATTTGGCAAGTCATAGTGAATAGTAGAAATTTTGTCTCATTTATTTTTTCGTTATTTATTTTATTTTTGTCTCATTTTATTTTTATTGATATTATCGCCAGCTCACAGATGGATTATAATATTTAAAGAGCCTTTTCTGATGAAGGGTCTAGGCCTGAAAAGTCAGCTTTTGTGCTCCTGAGATGCTGCTTGGCCTGCTGTGTTCATCCAGCTCCACACTTTGTTATCTTGGATTCTCCAGCATCTGCAGTTCCCATTATCTCTAGCTCTAAACCTTTCCTATTCATGTACGTGTCCAAATGTCCTTTAAAGGTTGCCCTTGCACCCATGTCTACCACATCTTCTGGCAACTCATTTCATACACGCACCAAACTGCATGAAAATGGTGCCCTTCAGGTTCCTTTTAAATCTTTTCCCTCACTTTAAACCTATGCCCTCTAGGTCTGGACTCCCCTACTCTTGGAGATGGACTTTGGCCAAACACCTTATCTATGCTACTCACGATCTTATTAACCTCTATAAGGTCACTTTTCAGGATGTGATTCTCCAGGGAGAAAAGCTCCAGCCTATCCAACTTCCCCTTATACTTAAACCCTCCAGTCCCAGCAATATCCTTGTCAACCGCTTCTGCACTCTTTCTAGTTTAATGACTTCCTATAAGAGGGCGACCAGAATTGAATGCAGTACGATGAAAGTGGCCTCACCAATGTCTTATACAACCACAGCATGACATCCCAACTCCGATACTCATTGCTGTGCATCACTCTTGCAATTGTTACCAGATCATTTAGAAGAATGAGGAGGAATCTCATAGAAACTTATAAAGTTCTTATAGGACTAGAGAAGATAAACACAGGAAGAATGTTCTTGTCAACTGAGGAGTCTGGAACCAGAGCTCACAGTCTAGGGATACAGGATAGATGTTTTAGGACTGAGATGAGTGAAATCTTTTCACCCTGAGAGTGATGAGCCTCTGGAATTCTCTGCTACAAAAAGAAATTGAGGCAAAAACATTGAATGTTTTCAAAAAGGGCTTAAAGATATTGCTAAGGGCTAAAGTGATCAAAGGGTATAGGCCACCACCTGAGCACTGTGTGCAGTTCTGGAATCCACACTTTTGGAGGGATGTGATAGCACTGGAGAGGGTGCAGAACAGATTTAACAGAGCAGATGTTGCCTGGGCTAGGCTGTTATACTTATGAAGTTACACTGGATAGTCTCGGGTTGTTTTCCTTGGACCAGAGGAGACTAAGGGTGACATGATTGAGATGGATAAAATTATGAGACCCACAGATATGGTAGACACAAAAGAACAATTCCACTTAGTGGAGGGAACATGAATTTAAGGTCAAGGGCAGAAGGTCTAGAGGAGATGTATTTATTTATTTATTGCCATGTGGATTTTGTGACAAAAGTGTTATATAGTGTCACCACCTTCCAGCGCCATTTTAAAACACAGAAAATTAAACCAAACACAGAACACTCAAAGGCAGTAAAATAAAGAAGTAAAGAAAAAGTGTTCAACTTTACAGTCCTCCTTGTTACGTAATCCACTGTAGGCCATGGGCCTGGTGGCCAAGAATGGGAACCCATTGCCATGCCACCACCACTGGAACGAAAGCCGTGACTCCTCAGCGCCATCTTGCTTCTACCATCTCCCTCACTACTGTGAGTCTTCATTGGACCTCGCCAATGCAGATATCATTGATGCCATCAGCTAACAAAGCGGCCCAAACTCAATTCTGCCAATGCCATGAGTCTACTTTGGGTCCACCTCATTGATGTAGCCATTGCCGATGCAGTTGGGTCCCCTACTGAGTCCAAAAGCACATCCACGTCCAACTCCACCAATTTGCACCGGACACAGATGCTGTCTGTAATCCAAACTCGCCTCCCCAGCTGAAACCATGAGTCAGTGCCAGGACTGCCTAGATGATGCAGGAGCACTAGGCTAACTTTGGGTCTGCATTGGGCTCACTTGACGCCACCGATGCCATCGCTGTGGCCCAGCTCTTCAACAAGAGGTAAGCAAAAGAAAATAAAAGAAGAGAGAAAGAAAGAAAAGAAATGAAAAGTAAAGCAAACAGCCCAGACGTGCCCCGGGTTCAGGAGTCCTACTCTGCTGCCATCTTGCCCTGCAGAGGATTGCTGGGAAATGTGAGGACAAACCTTTCTGACCCAGAGGGTGGTGTGAATCTGAAACTCACTGCCTGTAAGGGTGGGCGAGAAGAAACCTTCAGAACATTCAGGAAAAATTTAGATGTGCACTTGCACTGCCAATGTGCTGGAAATTGAGACTAGAAAAAGTCGATGTTTGTTTCCACAGACATGATGGGCTGAAGGGCCTTTTTCTATGCTGTATGTCTCCGCAACTCTATGAGGGAATGGGGAGAAAGTCTGAACAAGGCACTGAGTTGGATAATCCTGTTGAATGGAAGAGCAGATTCAAAGGCTGATTTCGGTGTTACTATGTGACAGTATCATGGCTACCTCTTCTACAGTCTGTGCTATGCAGGCTGATGGAATAACCTCCAAATTCACTTCAGTTTCCACCTTGATAAAGATGGCTGACGCATTCAGTAAAATGTAAAAGCAGGGCTTCGTAACATGGGGATCAGATGCCTCAGGGAGGTTGTTGTGTGAAATTTTGGGAATTACAAGCACTAAGCTAGTAGTGGCTGACACAAATCTCAAAACTGCCCCTTTGCTCTTTGCTTGCCTTGTCTGATAGACTTTTTCCTCATACCCTCCCACACTTTAGTTGTCATTGAGACATCTTAATAATTTCTGAGCTTTACCATGGAGGAACAGTGGAAAAAAAAACTTTGAGAAGCACCAGGCTTAGACTTTACAACACAATTTTAGGTGGCATGGTGATTCCGTGACCCGCCTTGCTGCTTCTTTTCACCAGGGACCTGGGTTCAATTCCACCCTCAGATGACTGTCTGTGAGGAGTTTGCACGTTCTTCCTGTGTCTGTGTGGGTTTCATCTGGGAGCTCCAGTTTCCTTCCACGTCACAAAGATGTGCAGTTTAGGTGGATTGGCCACACTACATTACCCATGGTGTCCAGGGATGTGCAGGCTGGGTGAATTAGGTTTGGAAAATGTAGGGTTACAGGGATAATGTGGGATGCTGTTTGGAGGGTTGCTGTGGACTTGATGGGCTGAATGGCCTGCTTTCACACTGTAGTAATTCGCTTTTAAAACATTTACAGGAACATTTAGACTGAAACCACAATTGGGACCAGATTATTATAATTTCAGGTGTGGGGAAACTCAAAATCCAATCAATTTTATTTTAAGGGGAACTAATCTAAAATACAGAAAAGTATAGCATACATCCAGAATTCTGAAATGACCACATGGGGAATTTGAGTGCTGAAGATGCAAAGTTTAATTTCTACTGGGAACAGAGGCATGTTGGTTTTGGAATTTTATGAGGTACATTTTTATTGAATAGCAATAAAATATTAAGACTTTTCATTCAATAATGATTTCTCCTGAAAGAGTCACGCATAATTTCAGTGTAAAATAGAAGTAGTCTCAAGGACTTCAGTAAAACTTTTCAGGGCACATTTCCTTTAGCTGCAAATCCAAATATAATTATATTAGCAATCCCACATCTGAAAGATCAAAACGAAGCTCTGCAGTCCAATCGTATCCTATCCTGGGATAGTTGGACAAACAATGAAAAAATGAGCAGGCTCGACAATTTTGTTTTAAGTCAGTGATGGGGGAGTCCATAATGTTAGTGGGAAAGATGAGGCTGAAACATTTATAACCATTTTCAGCCAAATTGACAATTCACATTGGCCTTCTCATGAGATCCCAAGCATGGACTCATAGAAGTGTACAGCACAGAAACAAACCCTTCAGCCGAACTCAATCATTCCGACCAGATATCCTAAATGAATCCGTCCCATTTGCCAGCTTTTGGCCCATATCCCTCTAAACCCTTTCTATTCGTATACTCATCCAGATGCCTTTTTAAATGTTGTAATTGTACAAGCCTCCATGGCTTCCTCTGTCAGTTCATTCCATACATGGACCACCCTCTGTGTGAAAACGTTGCCTCTTAGGCCCCTTTTAAATCTTTTCCATCTCACCATAAACCTATGCTCTCTAGTTTTGGATGAGTCTGCCTCGGGGAAAAGATCTTGGCTTAGAAGTAGATGTAGAAAAGACATTTTTCCTGGTGTCAAAAAGCATGTGTCCAGATGCTGGGTGAGGGGTAAACCATTTAGATCGAGAAGAGGAGATGGGTAGTAAATCTTTGAAATTCTCTACTCCAGAGGCCTGGGGAAGCTCAGTCACAGTGCATGTTTATGGATTTATTGTTGAGATACATATTGAGATATATTGTTGACATACCGAGACACAGTGAAAAGTTTTGTTTTGCCTGCCCTCCAGGCAGATCACATCATGCAAAATGCATCAGGGTTGTAGAACAGAGTGCAGAGCACATTGTTACAACTGCAGAGAATATGCAGAGATAGAGAGATCAGAATTAACATTTGAGAGGTCCGTTCAAAAGTTTGTTCACAACAGGGAAGAAGCTGGCCTTGAATCTGTTCTCTTTAAGACAGCAATCAGCTTAATTGATAGCTTTCTGGAGATTAATTGTGTGGGAATATGGCATTATGGCACACCATTGGCCACAATTTAATTAAAATGCAAAGAAGACTTGATGGGCTGATTGGCCCAGTTCTGTTCCATCTTCTGGCTCAGAGGCAGGATCACTACCTACTGCACCACAAAGCCACCTGGAGCTCGTCTATGGTTCCAAAAAAATCCACCCTTCCTGTTTTAGGTCCTCCCACATTTAGGGATATCTCGGCCTGGAACACTGTTCTCCAACACCTTAAAATTCCATGCTCAACATTCTGTTCTGCCACTTGAATGCACTCAATCTCAGTTAAATTGATGAGAGTTGTCTTGGTTCAGAGGATCTCCCCCATTCTCACCTTGTGACATTGTAACAACAGTCCAAAACTCTTTCTTTCCCTCCATAGGTGCTGCCTGAACTGTTAAATTTCTCCAGTATCTCTGCCCTTGTCTTAGATTTCCAACAGCTGCCTTCTTTTGAGTTTGTCTCCAACAATTAAGGTTGCATGCTATCGACTGGAACTAAACACGATGAGAAGTGTTTTTGTTTCTCATGAAGCATGAAGAACAAAGGATCATATTGGACTTGAAATATTAACTATATTTCTCTCTCCACAGATGCTTCCAGACTAGCCAAGCTTCTCCAGCAGCCTGTGTTTGTAGCAAATTATCACATTGGTTGATATACTGATCAAAATCTTTTCTCAGTTCTGGCATCTTGTGTGACCTCTCCTGCATCTACCTGTGTTTGAGAGACTGGGTAGACTGGGATTACACTCATTGGAATTCAGAAGACTGAGGGGAGATCTAATAGATAAATATAAGATCATGAAGGGAATGGATAAGGTGGAGGCAGGGAGGCTGTTTCTGCTAGCAAATGAAACTAGGACTAGAGGGCATCACCTTAAAATAAAGGGAAGCAGATGTAGGACTAAGGTCAGGAGGAACTTCTTCACCCAAAGGGTTGCGAACCTGTGGAATTCCCTGCCCAGGGAAGCAGTTGAAGCTACCTCACTGAATGTTTTTAAGGCAAGGCTAGATAAATTTTTGAACAGTAAAGGAATTAAGGGTTATGATGAGTGGATGGATAAGTGAAGCTGAGTCTCAAAAAGATCAGCCATGATCTTAATAAATGGCTGGGCAGCCTCGCGGGGCCAGATGGCCTACTCCTGCTCCTAGTTCTTATGTTCTTATGTACCCCTTTTCTCCGTACCTTGTGGCCTCAATGGAAGTCAAAATTGGGAGTAATGTGAAACAGGTTGCCAACTTGCCAACATGTAATTTTCACTCTTGTACTAAATTGTGATCTACCCCAAGACTGCACAATCCAATCATGTCTTTAGCCCTGCATTTCATTGTGAACATCTATTTTAACTCCGTCTGTCCTGTGACCTCTGCAGTGTTATGTGTGCTCAATGTCCATCTCCCTCTGCTCACACACCACAGCCACACTGGCAGCCACACATAAACTATAATGTCAAGCCACAGAATATCTTATGTCATTTGTGCCTGTATGCTTCTCCCCTGAGACTCACACCTCGAGTGCTTTAATGACAGGATGAAGTGTCTTGAATGTTGGATCAGCATGTTAAGCAAATATAGCCTTAATTTGGCTGCATGAAGATGCTGCAGTTCAGAATAGTCACAAGTACCATAATTGAGAGAAATGTGTCATTGGCAATATTCACAATGTTTCAGAACATAGTTACAGCAGAAATGTCATAACCCTTGTGTGGTGTGCCAACTATAATTTGGAACAGATGCAGCAACTCAACTGTTATTAAAAAAAAAGTGCTTTAAACTGAATTAATGCACTAAAGCACTAAATTTAAATCATCATTGCAAAAGGCACATGAATCTTTTTTGGCTGTTTTATAGGGATTTTAAAAATGAGTTCTGTTATTTAAAAAAAAATCAAAATCCATCTTTCGTCGCCTCAGGATTGCTTTCAGAGTATCAGTTATCAACGTAATATAATATTGCTGACATAACAATGATATATCAGGAGCTGAAGGCAACAATGTATTTTGCATTAATAAACTGTCATGAAGTGAGTTTGAAAAAAAAAGAAAAGCATGTCTTTATACTGGAAAAAGCTGGCTTTGAAACATGTACAAGGTGGTCTCTCCATCACTACTAGCTATGGTCCATTTGTGGACGTGACATTTATCAGTGTGGCAGGAAGTATTAAGCCAGTGAAAGACAATCACTAACTCGTCCAAACGAGATGCCCACATACCTTAGGCTCACAAAGCCATGGGAAAAATGCACTTGGCATTTTCTCTCCTTTAACTGCTCTGCTGTTCATAATTTGATGGAAAATTGATTAATCGCACATTTAACTCAATGTAAGATTCTCTGCACTGTAATAAATTATGGCCATTAATCAATAAGTACAAAGTAATTCCAGGAGTCTGGAGACATGCTGGTTTCTAATAGAAAAACTTGTGCTCAGGCCTCTCTGCCAGTGACCACTTCATCTGAGGTATTTTGCACCTGCCTCAATCCAATTAGATGACATAATTAATGAACCTCGATGAAGTTGATAATTTGTTATCTGAAAGAGGGGCTGTTTCAATACATCCATTATGTTTTGACATGCAACACCTTAGGATAAAGTCGAAAGAAAAATAAAAAATAAAAATTGAGGAAACTTGAAGCATTAAGTCTTGATAAGAATGAAAATCGCAATAGTTTCCAGCCTGGAGATGATCCGTGGGAAAGTATTAATCCTTAGTTATAAGAAAAAATATTGACATCTGAGTTATAGATTTGGCATAATTGAACTTATTAAAAGATGGATTCAGTGTTTGACATTACTTTTAACAAAAATCCTTTTGGTAGCTCTGAATTTTGGTTCATTCTTAATATTGCAATTACACTCAAAAATTCATTTTGAATTTTGGAATCATGGTTAGACATTTTGGAGTTAACCTTCCTCTGAAAGGAAAGAAAAGAAACAGAAGAACATTACCTTTCATAGTTAATAAACTTTGAACAAAATTCTTGAACCATTTATGTCTGAAATGTATAATTTCTGATCATGTAATTTTATTGGTGAAGCAGTAAATGTGGTTAAAAACATAATTTACCACTTTTTGTCAACTCACGTTCTGAGCTTCATAAACTGAAGCAGATAGCTTGAATCAGAAACTTCCCAACCCATTAGACCTGCCTCAGTTTAGTGGGGGCTATTACTTCCATTTTTCTTTTCACCACTGTGGCAGGTTGCACTAACAAATTGGACCCACTGATCCTGGAAATAGACCCAAGAATCCATTGGGCAGACAGGTGTTGAGGAGAGCAGGTTAGAAAGATCACCTCAGTTTTCTGTAACTTTTTACCCAGTTGTGTTAGAAACTGTGAGGCCCTCTAGCCCTCACATCTCCCACACCACTTCTGGTGCCAACTCATGCCCCCACCCATCCTTTATTGGGATGTCCCTTTATCTCACTTTCATGCCGCCATAAGTTATCTCTGTGAAAAGCCAACCAATGTCTTCCCACAGCAAAACCTCAGGACAGCGAAAGCAGCTGCCTTTCAGGAATAAGACTGCTTAGTGTCAGGCCCCTGAGATCTCTGATTTATCATCTTCCTTTTCTTTCAGTTCTGCATTTCTTCAGTGTTTATTGCTCAATCACCACTTTGCTCATAAGGGGTAGTGCAACCAAGAGATTTTTCCTGCTCAATATAACAAAGTGTGGAGCTTGATGAACACAGCAGGCCAAGCTCCTTGCCACAGAGAGCTAGAGGTGCAGTTTCCTTGTGTATATATGGGTTGAGATAAATAGATTCTGGATCAGTAGGGGAATCAAGAGATACAGGGAAAAGGCAAGAAAGTAGATGTAAGGACTAAGTAAAATCAAAAATCCAAAGATGCTGTACATCAGGAACAAAAACAGAAGTTGCTGGAAAAGCTCAGCAGTTTTGAGGAAGGGCCACCAGAACCAAAATGTTAACTCTGACTTTTTCTTCACAGGTGCTGCCAGACTGACTGAGTTTTTCCAGCAACGTCTGTTTTTTTGTCTAGATGTAAGGGCTGTTGGATTAGCCATGATCCTATTAAATGGAGGAGTGGGATCTAGGGGCAGGACAGCCTACACCTGTTCCTATTTTTTATTGTCTTATATTGACTCGCCAATTTCCTATATTACTGAAACTTAACAGCCCTAGGTGCCCAAATGAATATCCCATGATTGGAGTATATGCAAATGAAATGGTAAATCATTGTCAAAGGTAATTATTGCAGAATATGAGCTGCTATCATAAGGGGTGGTGATAGCCTAGTGGTATCATCACTGGACTGTTAATTCAGAGACCCAGATGATGTTCTGAGGTACCCAGGTTCAAATCCAGCCTCAGCAGATGTTGGAATTTGAGTTCAATAAATATCTGGAAATAAGAATCTAATGGCAACTGTGGAAGCTAAGCTTTTTTCCAGTATTTTTTGATTTCCAGCATCCACAGTTCTTTTGGTTTTTATTCACTATATCTGTCATCAGACACCTTATGGTAGGGATAATGAGACCTAGGTTGAATTTGCCTTCAGGTTTAGTATGAAAAGGCTGGCAATGAACTCTGCTTGAAGTCTAACAAAAAGAAAACAAGGCTGGATGTAAAATAGGCAGCTTTTGTCAAAGACAAGCTGTCAGGAAAAGCCCATCTGGTTTACTAATGCCCTTTTTGAGGAAACTGCCATTCTGGCCTATGTGTGACTCCAGTCCTACGCAATGTCATTGACTCTTAACTGCCTTCTGGGCAATTAGGGATGGGCAATACATGCTGCCTAGCCAGCGATGCCCTCATCCCATGAATGAATAAAAAAAAGTCAAGAAGTGAATTAACTGACATTTAGACTTACTACAATATCCACATCTCCAATTGCCAAATAATGAGGCAAACATACTTTTACAGTGAAATGTGGGGTTGTTTTAAAAAAAACATTCCTGTGATGAGGGTATCACTGGCTAGGCCAGCAATTCTGCCCATCCCAATAGCCCAGAGGATAACTAAGAGTCAATCTCTTTTCTGTGGGCCTGGTTACTCGTGGCAACCCTGTATTTTTATTTAATGTGGCTTCAACTGAGCTGAGGTCCAGTTTGTCTTTGGCAATAGCTGCCTATTTTACATCCAGCCTTGTTTTCTTTTTGTTATTCTTCAAGCAGAGCTCATTGTCAGACTTTTCATACTAAACCTGAAAGCAAATTCAACCTCAGTTCCATTCCTCTTACCATAAGGTGCCTGACGACAGATACAGTGAATAAAACTCGAAAGAACTGCGGATGCTGGAAATCAGAAACAAAAACAGAAATTGCTGGAAAAGCTCAGCATCTGCGGTGAGAAATCAGAATTGACTTCTCAGATTAAAAGTGACCCTTCCTCAGCACTGATAGTAGCTAGGAAAATGCCACAGTTTGAGCTTTCTCATGTCCTTACTTCAAGTCCCACACACCTGGCCTTGTTAATTACATAGTCTGCAAATTCACATAAACCATCATTCGCAACTAACAGTCTCCATTAATAGGTATTAACCCTCCATGCCAGATTGTAACCCATGCCTTTGTCTATTCAACTGTTCTTCTCTCTTTGGGCTCTATCCTCACCTATCATTTACTCCTTACCATCTCCCCGCAGTTCTATCTTCTGCACATAAACTGACATTTTCCTCGCTACTATCAATTCTGAAGATGGATCACTCGAACAAAATGTTAACTCTGATTTCTCTCCATGGAGGCTGCCAGACCTGCTAAGTTTCTCTGCAATTTCTATCTTTTGTTTCCGACATAGTGACAAATTTAAAGTAGCTTGAATAACTTTTAAACTGCAGTGCAAGCACAGGTACTTATCATAGACTTTTAGGTAAAAGCTGAGTATGAAGTCTTGCTGTTTGGAACATATTCCTTGTGTAGTTAGGCGATGAAATGGTACAAGTATCATTGTCTTAACCTGCCCCAGCGCACAAGGGAACCAAATGTATCTACCCTTTCAGCATTTTCCCACTGGAACTCAACTGCTGGGAGTGCAGTGAAAGAACGTGCTCAATAAAGTACAGTCACCATAGTCCTGGAAAACCAGTGGACTGTTCTCTGATCAAAGGGAGACAATCTGGTGTGGCCCTCAGTTTAATCTGAGGGTCACCACACCTCAGGCGTGGGGAGAGGTTGAAAAGGTGGGATCTTCAATGCAGCAACAGCCAGTGTGGGAATTGAAGATCAGGGCCTAATGCATGCATTGATTCATTCTTCTATCCTACTTCGGGGCTGGAGGACCCCAGAAATACAATTCCATAAGTGGACCTTGCACATGTTTAGAAGTCAATTTGCTGCAAGGACAAGGCATACCTCCTATAATTGTTGTGGAAGCAACAAGTGGCTAGGGGGGTAAGAAATAGAAACAGGAGGAAATGATGTGTTATGTGGAAGGGTCACCGGACCCGAAACTTTAACTCTGATTTCTCTTCTCAGCTGCTGCCAGATCTGCTGAAATTTTCCAGCAATTTTTGCTTTTTTTCTGAGATGATATCAAGACTGTTTCATCATTCAGTATCATCATGGCTGATCTAAAGCTTCACTTCTGCTTTCACACCCAATTCTCATTCATTCCTTAAGTGACCAAAAATCTATCTTTCCCAGAAAAAGAAACTGGTAATCTCCTCTTGCCTCTGCATACTCTTGTAAGATAGGTGCCAAGAAGTACTGCTGGGCTTGGTCCTTGCATGACAGCTGGCTTTCCTGACTAACAAAGGACTCAGAGGGAATCAGGCATAGGCAGATAACTGGATTCGAGGCCACAGCCTGATCAGCTGAGGAATTATCAAGTGGCGATACAGGCTTGAGGCGCTGAATGGCCTTCTCTACTTCATCTATATGTTGAAATGATTGACATTTCTCACAGCCTGAGTCAAACAGAGATATATCAGGAAATTCCTGGAGGCCTGGCATTTCAACCAGAACTCCACCAACAAACACATTGAATTAGACACTGTGTACAAACAAATGCAAAACAGAACCGGAAATAATACCGACCACCCCAGGAAACCAAGGCATATAAATAACAAGCGGGACAGAACACCAACTCTTCACCAGAGGCGCACTGACAATGTTATCTAGCAGGGTGATGAAAGGTTTGCAACCAAACCCACCAGCTTGATAAGCATGTCTACAATCTTATACACAACCCAAGCTACAAACCTTCTTTAAAATTTTTGGATTGACAGATCTGTTTTCTCGAGACCAATATGTTGCGCTGTATGATGTATCTCTTTATTCAAAGGTGCAGAATATACAGGCACTAATGTGTTCAACAGTAGGTATAGCCAAGCCTTAATAGTTTGAATGGTGCAGATTTTCCTGCATTGATACCTTTCGTGGTACAATATGGCATACCCACTAACAATGAATAGCGATTCACGATAAGTTAAAGATGCAATCTACAGCTTTTAAAACCATTTTAAAATACAGTTTGCTCTGATATTACGCTGGATTCCCACTGAATCTGAGCTATGAGGCAAAGGGAAAGCTTTAAATTTGGACGAAATAAAGTTGGATTCAACCTGGTCCTTGGTGGAAGCAGGAGAAGGGTCAGGTCAGAAGGAAACTGAGGGGTCACCGCAGAGTCATCATTTCATTATACTAATTTCGTGTTTTCTCAGCTGAATCATTTTGTTTCCCTACTGTTTCTTAATCCTCCAGACCAAGTACTTTGCTCACTAATTTAGACTGACTGAAGCAACATGCCGTGACCTCCCGATTAAGCCATTATATTTATTCTCCATAAACTCACACATTCTTAATGCTTAAAGTTAACCAATGTATCTGGTCTTATATTTTGTTCATTTCAGTTTCGGTAATATGCTAAATCTTGACATATGAACCTGGCCTGTTAATCAGTTCATTAAAATATTGAATGCAATGTGTAACTATATGTGACATCTTTGTTTTTTTTCCCTGCTGTCTAAAGCTTCATACTGACTGTATGAATTTAATTCATCAAGTAAGATTGAGTCCAGAGTGGTATTCACTGCCAGAATAAAACTTGCAATCCAGATAATCTGAATAAGTGAATACAGAACAATTTTACCAATGGATCAGCAAACAGTTGAGAAATGTTGATGATAATTAAATGGAAAGAACAGTAAGTAATGCAAGAAAAGCAGATGACCTTAGCACAGAAGCTTTAGTTAACTCAGATTTGGAAAAGCATCAATTGAGAATCATGTGCTAGAAACTATTGCTGATCCCACCTGTAAAATACTTTGCCCATTCAGTGCCTTTTTGAGCTGTCACAGTATGGCTGAACTTCAGTCCTGGTGATTAATGAAAGGCTGTGGGGCACAGCTAGAAGCTAAGGGCTCAATTATGAAAAAGCAGCAACTAGCCCAATGTGCTGATGCCTTCATAGTTAAACTGACAGCTGTGAAAAATGGTGATATTTCCAATCATGCTTTAATAATTTAACATTAATTTATCGGCATGTCCCACATACTTTGCTTCTTCCGTTCTTTGTCTTCTTTGCAGTAATGCTGACATTTTGACCTGCAGGGATCAGGATAAACTAAAACTGTCACAAACCGAAATTTGCAATGCTCCATTCGTTAAAAAGGACTTGCCAAAGTACTGAAGCTTCACTTCACTGGCCTCTTCAACAATTAGATATGAACCCACAAAACTGGCACTCAAGATTTTCTTTCTTCTACACTGGCTTTGAATTCTTTGCCGAGTTTTCTCTGTAAATGCAGTCATGCTGACCACCACGCGACTGTTACATCCCCACCGATTCTAGGTTCACAGGAACTGCCGATTTGCTGTCATGCTCCGTTTCTCTGACTCCATAATTGATGAGCACATAAATGGCTTAAGATAAATTCATGCTTTCATCCTCCCAGCATTTCTGAAAGTGCCATCCCGATTGCTAAGGTAATTGTAGAGGAACAGAATGAGATAGATTCTTGCTCAGTTGGGGAATGAAGGGTTATGGGCAAAGGCAGGTAAGTGGATATGAGAAGTGACTGGTCAGCCATAATCCCAAGGGATGGCAGAGCAGGCTTGAAGGAGCCACTCCTCTTTCTCTTTCTTATAGTATTGTGGACAAGAGTTTTACATCACAGATAAAGTTTGAGCCAACATCTGAGTCCTTGAGCATGGAACAGTAAAGATTTTAATTTTATAGCAATTTGCATGCACGACTGAAAGAATGTTGCAGCCAATGAAAATTTCTTGAGCTGTAGCCACTGTTGTAAGGAACATATGAATTAGAAGCAGGAGTAGGCCCCTCAGGCTTTCAAGCTCTTCCATCTTCAATAGGATCATGACTGCTCTGATTTTGATCTTCAATCCTACTCCTGATAATCTTTCTGCACTCTTGGGGTGGGCACAGTGCCTCAGTGGTCGGCACGGCTGCCTCACAACACCAGGGGCCTTGGTTTGATTCCACCCTTGGGCAGCTGCCTGTGTCCAGTTTGCATATTCTCCTTGTGTCTGTGTGGGTTTCCTCCCACAGGCCAAAGATGTGCAGGTTAGGTGGGTTAGCCATGATAAATTGCCCGTAGTGTTCAGGGATGTGTAGATTAGGTGACTGGCTCTGGGTTGGATGCTCTGAGGCTCGGTGTGGACTTGTTGGGCCAAAGGGCCTGTTTTCACACCATAGGGATTCTGTGATAACTTCATGTATCAAGAGTCTATCTAGCTCTGTCTTAAAAGTATTCAAGCACTCTGCCTTCAATGCCTTTGCAAGAAAAGTGTTCCAAAGATTTACAACTCTGAAGGAAAAATAAATTTCCTCATCTCTGAATTAAATGGCTGATCACTAATTTTGAAACAGTGATCCTTAGTTCTAGATTTTCCCACCAATGGCAAAAATCCTCTCCAAATATAAAGTCTAGATGGGGCTTGAGAGGTTCAATTCTTCCAAATACCGGCAGATATAAGCTTAGCCTGTCAAGTGTTTTCTCTTAAGATGTGTCTATTCCAGGCATTTCTTTTTAAAACCTTCTCTGTGCTGTCTCCAGTGCGCTCACATCCTTCTGTCATTAGGGAGATAAATACTGTACACAATATTCCAGATGTGGTCTCACCAATGTCCTGTACAACTGAAGCATAACCTCTCTGCTTTTGTATTCAATTCCCATTGTAACAAATGAAAATATTCTATTTACTTTCCTAACTGCTTCCTGTACCTGCATAATAGCCTTTTGAGATTTTCGCACTTGAATACCCAGACCTTATTGCATCTCAGAGCTCTGCAGTTTCTTACCATTTTCTTTTTATTTAAATCTTCCTGCCAAAATAGACCATGTAGCAATTTCCTACATTACTGTCCATTCACCAGGTCTTTTCTCATTTTAGGTCAGACAAAGCATGTTAGCTGTGAGGCCTTGTTTAGAATCTGTTTGTGTTTTGGTTTGGAATCAGATTGGTTTTATTTCTAAAGTAGGCGAGGAATCATTGAAACAACTACATAGCGATATCAATAAATTTCATCCCACCAGACTTACCATGGACTACACTTTCGAATCAGTCACATTCTTGGACGCACGCACCTCCTTCCGGGATGGGCACCTCAGTCCCTCACTCTACCGCAAGCCCATGCACAACCTCATGATGTTGCACTTCTCTAGCTTCTGCGATAAACATATTGAAACAGTCATCCCCTACAGACAAGCCCTTTGCATACACAGGATCTGTTTGGAAGAGCAGGAATGAGACGGACACCTGAAGGTGCTGAAGGACACCCTCATAGGAACAGGATATGATGGTCAACTCATTGACTAACTTCTAATGAGCCACAGCGAAAAACCATCATGACCTCCTCAGAAAACAGACACGGGATTTGTCCGAGTGGGTACCCTTTGTCGTCCAGTGCATCCAGGGCAGAGAAACTACGCCAAGTCCTTTGCAGCCTTCAGCACATTATCGGTGACAATGAGTACCTCACCAAGATATTCCCCACACCTCCACTTCTCGCCTTGAAACAACTGCCAAACCTTAAGCAGACTATTGTTCACAGCAAACGACCAGCCTTCAGGGCAACATAGACCATAACACCACACAACGCTGTCAATGGCAACCTCTGCGAGACATGTTAGATCATCGACATGGACATCACCATCACACATGGGAACACCACCCACCAGATACATGGCAGATACTCATGGGACTCGGCCAACATTATCTATCTCAAACACTACAGGCAAGGGTGCCCCGAGGTATGGTATGTTGGTGAGACCATACAGATGTTACAACAATGGATGGATGGACACCGTGCAATAATCACCAGACAGGGATGTTTCCTGTCAGTGGAGAAACACTTCAGCGGGTCAAGGACATTCGCCCTCAGATCTTTGGGTAGACATCCTCCAAGGCGGACAACAGGATACACAACCGTTTAGAGTTGCCGAGCAGTTTGGCGCCCATGAGGATGGTCTCAACTGGGATGCTGGGTTCATGTCGCACTACAGATGACCCCACCACAGTATATACTCACACACACGTGCGCGCACACATACACACGCACGCGCGCACACACACACACACACACACACACACACACACACACACACACACACACACACACACACACACACACACACACACACACACACACACACACACAGTTTATAGATAGTCAGTCAATGTGACATTTTATGAATTCCTGTTTAGAAATGTAACCAGTCTGACTCCAAACCAAAACACAAACAGATTCCAAAGATTTGACAGCATCTTAGGTTTGTTTAAGACATCCTGATCAGTGGGGTGACCCTTTGATCTTTAACTAATAAATTCTGTGTCAGATTCCACCTCTCTCACTAACACCTGAAGATGGAGTGAGGAACTGAAAGCTTGTAATTTCAAATAAACCGGTTGGACTATAAATTGGTGTCATGTGATTGCAGACCTTGCCCATCCCAGTCCAACACCGGCTGCTCCACATCACATCTTTGTGTCAGCAGACGATTTCTCAATCATATCTTTGATTGTTTCATAAAAATCCTTTATTTGAATTGTAACATTGAGGCCTTGGTTCTAATCTCTGCAGCACACGTCATGTTTTGTCTTGCCAACTAAAAACAGGTCCATTTATACCGCTTCCTTTTTCCTCTTAACTGGACAATCTTATTTCAATGCTAATATGTGAATCTGTACACCACAGGTCTTTATTTCCCACAATAATATTTGAAGGGGCACCTTATTAAATGCAATCTGAAAATTTAAGAGTCGTACATCAACTGGTTCTCTTTTATCAAGAGCATGTTACACCTTCAAAGATCTCCAATAATTTTGTTAAACACAACACCCCTTTCACAAAAGGCATGTTGGCTGTTACTGATTACCTTGAATTTACCCAAGCGCATAGCTATGACCTTTTTTATAATAACTCCAACATTTTCCCTGTGACAGATGTTAAGCTGAGACAACAAGGTATAGAGCTGGATGAACACAGCAGGCCAAGCAGCATCAGAGGAGCAGGAAGGCTGATGTTTCGGGCCAAGAAGGCTCTAGGCCCAAAATGTCAGCCTTTCTGCTCCTCTGATGCTGCTTGGCCTGCTGTGTTCATCCAGCTCTATGCTTTGTTATCTCAGATTCTCCAGCATCTGCAGTTCCTACTATCTCTGAAACAGATGTTAAGCTAACTGACCTATATTTTCTGACTTTCTGTCTCCTTCCCCATTTAAATAAAGGCTTATATCAATGTGGGAATGTACAGAATTAAGCAGCTACTTAATGGTCAGCAAGCTGCCAACCTAGCAATCTGATATGGATGCAATAGATGTTTGTGTGATTTTGATTCAGGGATACTTTCAGAGGAATTTTCCCCTCCCTGAGTGTAGATAGAACTGCAAGGCTGAGAAATAATTGGAATAAAAACCAAAAGAACTGCAGACACTGTAAATCAGGAACAAAAACAGAAGTTGCTGGAAAAACTCAGCAGGTGTGGCAGCATCTGTGAAGGAAAAAAAATCAGAGTTAACGTTTCAGGTCCGCGTGTTCTGAGGAAGGGTCACCGGACTGGAAATGTTAACTGTGATTTTTTGTTCACAGATGCTGCCAGACCTGCTGAGCTTTTCCAGCAACTTCAGTGTTTGTTGTTGTCGTGAAATAATAAGGCAAGTTTGTCTTGGAGAGAAATTCAACCCTTCTGGAATCAGGTGCAGGCCCATGGACAACTTTCTCAACTGGCCAGCAGTTAAAGGCTTTTGTGTAGTTCATTAATGACCTCAAACACTTGCCTCCATGACACCTATGAAAAATGATGAGTTTCCTGCTTAGAAAACAATGGCAGCCTGCCCATTGGGTTGGGCATTGGCTACGTTTGCCCAAAGCCCCGGCAATTAGAAGCATGGATGGAAGACAGGGGCCTTCGAAAATCATCCCCCTGTCTTTGCTTCTGACTCCTGTTGAAATCTGTGAAAGGATGAAACACTTACTTTCACTCAGCTCTCAGATGTAGAGTAGCACTGTGCCATAGTAGCCAGCACTGTTGCTGCACAGTACTAGGGTCCTGGGTTCAATTCTGCCCTTGGGTGACTTTCTGTTTAGAGTTTGTGCATTTTCCCTGTGTCTGTGTGGGATTCCTCGGGATGCTCCAGTTTTCTCCCACAGTCCAAAGATGTGCAGGATGGATTAGCAATGGTAAATGTGGGGTTACAGGGATAGGGTGGGTCTGGGTTTGATGCTCTTCAGAGGGTCAGTGCAGACTTGATGGGCCAAATGATATCCTTTTGCACTGTCAGAATTCTATGATGCTTAACGGGCTGTTTGGGGGGGTAATATGGTGAGATGCGTTGTTGATGGAATTGGCATTCTAGCTAACATCCGACATGCTTGTTCCACATTTGGAAAATAAAGGCAAATTGAGCCCCTTCCTTTTTTTTTGGGTCAGGCTACCAAGGATACCTCTTCTCTGAATGGTGCCATGGAATCATTTATGCTCACCTGAGAAGGCAGAATGGGCTCCCAGTTTACGTCTTACATTTAAAAAAAGTGCCGCAGCATCTGCATCATTTTTATGCTCAAGTGCTGGACTGGGACTAGAACCGAAAACTATTTAGCTTAAAAAAGACGAGCCCTTGCTAACTGAGCCATGGTTAATGCCCTTAGCTGTACTGAGAAATTAGTTTCACCTATCGACTTTACTTCATGGAAGCTGCTTCAATGTGACTCAATGTGTAGCAGATGGAGTTAGCTACCATAATTTATTTTGGAACAGGATTTAAACTTTTCTAAGCAACTTAGAATGTTTTACTACGATCGAAGGTTTTATACAACTATAAGCTGTTGTTCTTTTGCTGCTCTATGTTTAACTATGATAGGTTTTACACATTTCTTTACAACAATAACCCACCTTTTCCAGTCAGTGTTGGAATCCCTGTGACCCACAGCGATTAGACAGGAAACTAGCCACTTACATGTAGATCTAGAACTCCCATTAATGATGTGCATGGACCCTCTTCAGTGAAAAGAATTAACATAGAATCCCTACAGTGTGGAATCAGGCCATTCAGCCCATGAAGTCCACACTGGCCCTCTGAAGGCCTTCACAGACCCAAACCCTTCCACCAGTTTCCTGTGGCTGATCCACTTATCTCATTCGTCTTTAGTCTGCAGGAGGAAAAGGGAAACACCCAAAGGAAACAGGGAGAATGTGCAAACTCTACACTGAGAGCTGCCTGAAGTTGGAATTGAACCTGGGTCCCTACTACTATAAGGCAGCAAAGGTAACCATTGCACCACCATGCCACCCATAAGTTGAGTTCAAATGTCTAGTTTGAATCCTACTGGATGGATTTTGGATGAATTAGTGAATGGTATGGTGAATATGTAGGCAAAGATAGGTGAAGTGAATGAGCAAGATAGCATGTCTTGAGAGTAAAAGCGACAAAAGTCTAGCAACAGATAGCCTGGGAACTTTTAACCTTATTTTATATTTAAGTTATGAAGCCCTCAGTCTCATCCTTAGAGAGAAAGGGATCAAAATGTATGGGGAGAAATTGGGAGCAGTGGACTGAGTTGAATGATTAGCTATGGGCATAATGAATGGTGGAACAGGCTTGAAGGACTGAATGGCCTGCTCCTGGTTCTATTGTCTATGTTTCTATGTATTAAAGCAGTGCTTGAACTGCCTGCAAAGATCTTCCACATTGTCTTTTCTAAAATCTGAAGTACCATTAAAGAGTCAGGTTGATTAATATCAGCAGAGAAGAAATATTTAAAAATGTAAGGAGCTAAAATCAGACAAGTCCCTGGGATCTGATGACATACAGCTGACAGCAGTGAAGGAGATAGCTGTAGAAATAATAGAAGCAGCTTTGCAAAAGAAATCTTCAAAATGAGATTTTGAAAAACTCCTTAAATTCATGGCTGTTCCTATCCTATTAACAAATATAACGCTGCTTTTCAAGAAAGGAAGGTGAAAGAAAATGGGAACCTGTTGCCCTAACATCAGTTATTTGGAAAATGCTGGAATGTATCACTCATAAAACCTTAACAATGTGTATTGGAACACATGGTGTGCTTGGAAACAATGAAAGGGAAATCTGTTTGACACTTTTTTTGGAGGTTTTCGAAATTGAAACAAAAAGGATAGAAAAAAGGTTGCCAGTAGATGTAATATACTTGAACTTTTAATAGGTATATGATATACAGTCACAGAGATATATAGTACAGAAACTGACCCTTTGGTCCAACTCATCCATGCTGGCCAGATATCATAATCAAGTCCCATTTGACAACATTTGGGCCATATCTCTCCAAACTCTTCTTATTCATGTCCCCATCCAGATGCCTTTTAAATCTGTAATTGTACCAGCCTCCACCACTTCCTCTGGCAGCTCATTGTCTACGTATATCACCCTCTGTGTGAAAAAGTTGCCTGTTAGGTTCCTTTCATATTTCCCCTCTCACCTTAAACCTATTGCCTATAGTTTTAAACTCCCCTACCGGGGGAAAAGACCTTGTCGATTCACCCTATCCATGCCTTTCATCATTTTATAAAACTTCTATAATGTTCTGTTATACCATTAGAGGGAGGTAAAGGCCTGGTGGTATTATCACTGTCCTATTAATCCAGAGACCGAGGTGATGATCTGGGGATAGCAGGAACTGCAGATGCTGGAGAATCTGAGATAACAAGGTGTAGAGCTGGTTGAATACAGCAGGCCAGGCAGCATCAGATGCGCAGGAAATTTCTGAAGAAGGGTCTAGGCCCGAAACATGAGCTTTCCTGCTCCTCTGATGCTGCTTGGCCTGCTGTGTTCCTCCAGCTCTACACCTTGTGGTCTCTGATGATCTGGGGATCTGTGTTCAAATTTCACTGTAGCAAATTGTCAAATTTGAATTCAATAGGAAATCTGGAGTTTAGGAGTCTTTCAATGACCACGAATCCATTGCTGATTGATTAAGAAAACCCTTGAATGAATACCCTTGAGGGAAAGAAACTTACCTGGTCTGGCCTACATGTGACTCCAGTCCCATAGCAATTTGGTTGACTTTTAACTGCCTGATGGGCACAAAATACTGGCCTAGCCAGCAATGTCCTCATCCTGGGAATGAATAACAAAAACTAAGGTCACCTTTCAGCCTTTGACACTCCAGAGAAAATAGCCCCAGCCTATTCAGCCTCTCCCAAAAGCTCAAACTCTCCAAACCTGGCAACATCCTTGTAAATCTTCTCCCAACCCGCTCAAGTTTAACGACATTTTCCCTGCAATGAAGACACCAGAATCGAATGCAACATTTCAAAAGTAGCTTAACCAATGTCCAGTACAGCTCAAGGTTAGACATGGTCACATTAAATAGCAGAGCAGATTCACTCGGCCATGTTGCTCCTATCCCATTCATTTTTCTTCTTGAATTTCTGTGTACCAAAGTTATGAAACATAGCTGAGGACTTTTGACAGCCCATTCAAATGTTGCAAGCATACATTTGACTCATCGCTACACTCGTTTCTATTAAATGAAGATGTAAAGTAGAGAAGTAGGTAACAGTGATAAATGCACTTTGATAAAAAAAACTTTCAATGCAAATTAAATGCTTCAGAGAAACTAGTTTTGTTTTAATTCCCTGGATACTATTGTCATAATGTGCGTAGAAGTCAAACTGTGCATACATATGAAAATGCATCTACAAAATTATTATTGTATTTACACATGGACAACAGACAGTGATGACTGAACAGTTTTCTTCACCCAAAATCCATAGCAAGATGAATGTTTTTCAGAGAACCAGGTTCAGGTTTAATTTAAAAGTCAATGGCATAGCAGTCCGTCATTGTTGTTGATTTCCTCATCACTTATTCTCCCCATCCCAGTTTTAAAGGGGCAAGTAGCTTTGTTGCAAATGTTCCAGGCTGCTTCCTTCAAACACCAAACTGACACCTTGCCAGCGACAGCAAAGGACTAGAGAATGTCAAATGCCAGTGGTTAGGTTGCTTTGCTTTTGATTGATGCGCCAGGCAAGCACGTGTTTTATTGCGAATGAACAGTTAAAGGGGAGCACCACTGTTTGTGACAGAAACCGCTTCCCCTGCTTGAGTCCCAGAAGATCTACTCTTTATAATTAATCACCATCGGACTGACCTGTAGAACCAGGGATTCGGTCATTTGGAGTAAAACAGCTGTAAATAGATGTTCTTGTGACATCCAGGCAGGGGACTCCCCAAAGTGTAAGCCTTTAAGGACTGTGCAGTCGCTGTGCATGTATACCATTCAAGAGCTCACGATTTTATTACATTTCTAATTCCCTCACAAACAATTTTATTCGAGGCAAGTGTTTTTGGTATTTAGAACTGGAATATGCTTCAAACCCAAAATCAACATTAATCACCCATAGGTCAATGTAGAGAAGAGCCCTATCTGCTTTGACCCCAATCGCAGAAGGGCATTGTCCGGTACAGCATTGTGACCATTTCATTTCCCACAACAGCCTTTCTGTGTGAGATTATAAATTCACTGCTAATTAGGAAGAATTTGAAGACAGGAGACCCCAAGTTTCTGTCGTATGAGTGTGTAGCATTGAAATAATGTCCCTTTTTCTGGTATTTTAAATAACACATTAATTAATTTGGGTTTAATAGCATGACACCTTCATCACAATAGAAAACGGTAATTTCAAGTCTGTAGGATCTCGGCCATGAGGAAATGACAACAGTCATTAGAGCGCTTAATCTGCCAGCCTACTTCGAGCTCATTGGTACAATACTTCAGCTGACTGTGTTAACTTTCTCTTCTATCAATCTACCTGGGGATCCATCTTAATTTATACTTTGCTGGCCAACAGTAAACCTTATACCAAGGCATAAAGTACAGAGAATAAACACAGACTACCAAATGAGGTGCCGCAGAGCCACGTCAAAATAATCTTGTCTGCGATGTTCTCCTCCAAGTCATTCATCATCCTGACTTGGAAATATCTCACCATTCCTTCAGTGTCACTGGATCAAAATCCTGCAACAAAACCAGAAGTTGCTGGAAAAGCTCTTCAGGCCTGGCAGCACCTGCGAAGAAAAATCAGAGTTAGCATTTCAGGTCTGGTGTCCCTGCTGAGGAAGGATCACCAGACGCGCAAAATTAACTCTGATATTTCTTTACAGATGCTGCCTGACCTGCTGAGCTTTCCCAGCAACTTCTGTTTTTGTTCCTGATTTACAGTATCCGCAGTTCTTTCGGTTTTTATTTATTGTCAAAATCCTGGAATTCCCTCCCTAACGGCATTGTGATTCAGCCACAGCAGCTATTCAAGAAGGCAGCTCACCACCACCTTCTCAAGGGCAACTAGGGACAGGCAGTAAGTTCTGGCTCAGTCAGTGATGCCGGTGTCCTTTGGGTGGATAAAAATAAAATATCTATCAAAAAAAAGAGAAAGGCTGCAGTAAGAAGAACCCATTTGCCAGACCAAGCCAGTGAGCATGTGTAATTATTCCAAGGATATCCTGCTTCAACCTTTTTTAAATGATGTTGAGCATTTTAATCTCCTACTTCTTATGAAAGAAAAATTAAATCCCTACAGCAGAGAAGATTGTGGTTTATTTTTCAGAATGCTAAGATGTTTTGATACAGTAAAGGGGAGTAAACTGTTTCTGGTGGCAGAAGGAACTATTTCAAAAGGCTGATAGTACAAGGGGGTGAGGTATTTAAAAATAAATATTGAATTCTATAATGTGGAGTGCATTGCCTGAGAAGACAGTGAAAGCAGATTTTGTGTAACTTTCAAGAGAAAATTGAGCAAGTACTTAAATAGAAAAGAAAAATGAAACACTGTGGTCGAAAGAGCAGGAGTGTGTGTTTAATTGGACGGCTCTTTCAAGGTGCTAGTACACAATGTGTGGACGGAATGGCCTCCATCTGGTTGGAAGTTTGTCTGTTCAACGAAATACATGACTGGCTGCAGAGTGTAAATAGCCGTGTTTAGCTTTACAAATTTAGTGAGAATTGTATTATCTTATGTATAAATTGTCACGAGATCGTTGAAGATACAGTTAACTGGGGAGTAATTTTTAATAAGGCTTTTATGACACACTGTTGTAACAAAGTTAATGAACAGATAGTTCTTATTATTTTCAGTTGTTAATGATGCTTTTCGCGTTCAGTGCATGCACTAAAGTGATCGAAATTACATATTAAAAGCTTCTGACGGTATAAACCTATCACTCATTTTTCATAACGCTCAGCAGAAGCTGCGCCAACAAAATATACTCTTTTCAGGAGGCGTGAGATGCACAAGTCTGACAGAGGATTATTTTAACTGACTTGGAAGCTTCTGAAAATGACTTATGGCAGAAAAAAAAACAGCTTTCAGTCAGTGTTTCTGTAAATATCTTTTCCTGAATTAAAGGAGAGGTTGAATGATTTGACCTAATGCGGGAAGACGAGCAGCGGATCTGAAACATGCATAATCAGCAGGGTGGAAAGATATAATTACGAGAATAAAGAGACAAGGTAAAGGACTGTCAAAAAAATTCATGGGAATTTTCACTTGATAAATTGTGTAAAATCAGAAGGGTCTGAGTCTCTACGACATAAATGAAGCAAGAGTACAATGTAAATGAAAACTTACAAAAGCCCATCCATATTATTCAAGCACTTTGGCACTGAGGGTCTGTCAGATATCAGACACGATTAACCAGAGTCTGACAGACTCTGAGTTATATATTTCTCCGTACAGCCAAGTCTTTTTTTAACCAGCACTTTTAATCATATACCTAGAGAGTTTACACTTAAAGACTTGTTATCAGATGGTTCTCATCTTTCTCCTCCAGCAACTCTCTCTCTACATTAAAATGGTGTTGTTTCCTGATTTAATCTCTCCATTTTTCCTTTAATACATTGGCAATTGCCCCTTTTAACTTCCCCTTTTCTATTCTCAGCTTTGAAAGCACTCTATATGATATACTGCCATTTCTGCCCTTCATTCTCATTAAGTTCCGATTGATTTATCTCCCGGTCTTAACTCATTCTTTCTCTTTGCTTTCTTCAGTGTTTCTTTCCTCTCATCATCAATACAAATGAAAAGGTACTGCATTCATATAGTACTTTACTTCATCCCAGAACCCCATTCCAGCCAATGAAATGCTGCTGATATTGCAATCCCAGAAACCGGTGAGCCAATATGTGCAAAATGAAGCTCTGCGTAAAATAATGTGATAAAGAGGAGAATTCTATTCTAGTTATGTTTGTTTCAGGACAAAATTGACCAGGACACCAGGGATAACTTTTCTGTTCCTGTTCAAAAGAATGACATATAATTTTAAAGGTGCACAGTTTAAAAATACATCTGAAAGCCAGTACGTTTGACCATCCAGCACTCCCTCAGGTCAGGAATATCCAGCTCGATTTTGTGTTCAAACCTCTGCAGTGAAATTTGAATCTACAACATTCAGATTCAAACTGGGTGTAGAACTGGTGAACTTCAGCATGGTACTATTTATTCAATGCAATGAATTGTTTTGCCTGTTTTGTAGATGCAGCAAATTATCTGGAGAACTATCTTTCATTGCAAGATGTTTTGAGTACAAGAATAGTGAATTCTTCCTTCAATGTTGTAGGAGCTTGGTTAGACTGCCCCTAAAGGACCGTGTGGAATTTTGGTCTTCTTATCTCAGGAAAGATATTATTGTCTTAGAACGAGTGAAACCAAGGTTTACCAGACTTGATTCCGGGATGGCAGGATAATCTTATGAAGAGGGATTGGGCAAACTGGGCCTGGGTTCTCCAGTGTTTCAAACAACGAGAAGTTAGGTGATTGAAACCTACAAAATACGACAAGGAATGGACAGCATATATGCAGATAAGATGTTTCCCCTGGGTTGAAGAGTCTAGAATTAGGTTCACAATTTAAAAATCAGGGGGATGCCAATTAGGTCTGAGATTAAAAGAATTGGAATTCTTTAACCCAAAGGGCTGTGGAAGCTCAGTCTCTGAGAATGTTTAAGGAAGAGATTGACAGATTGCTGAAATAAACACTGAAAACTTTGAGGAAACTCAACAGGTTTGGCAGCATCTGTGGAGAGTTAACGTTTTGGGTTGAGTGATCTTTTCTCCGAACTGATGGTAGAATTTAGGAATAACAACAACCGCAAATAACCTAATTAGACTGGAATGATGATATTGCCAGAAATAAAGCGGGGGTAGGGATGGCATTTCATTTCTTTGGAAACAATAACTCTTCTTCTCTGCACAGATACTGCCAGACCTGCTGAGCCTTTCCAGGAATTTCTTTTTCCGTTCCTGATTTACAGCATTCGCTATTCTTTTGGTTTTTATCATGAGATTCTATTTTTCCTACAGTGTTTTTAATTTCTCAGTAACTTGCTGACAGATTTATTTCTCTGTACATTTTTCACTTTTAGTGTGCCCTGAAAAATGTAGCAACTTAGCTACTGTTCCTTAATCCTCACTAAATAAAGTCTGTCTTTTATCCCCTCAATCACATTATCATTCTCCAGTCCTATAGTTGTTCACACTATTAAGATTTAACCCTATGTCTCCTACTTTTACTATGCTCAATAGTAGTTGGAACTGGGAGTTATTTTTCTGAAATTGGCACCACCCTGAGGCCCTTCTTTGTAATGTCTTCCTTCATTCATGGAACTCTGACTGCAGGACAGTATCCTTATCATTCTGTCTTCCATGTACCAAGATATCTGACTGTTCTCTCTCTCCTCCCCACTGCCCCATACAAAAAAGTGTTTGCACCCCGCTACCATATCAAGTTAAAGGGCATCTTTGAGGGCCATCCCAGGTCCATTGAGTTCAGAAGTTGAACAGCCTTCAAGCAGATTTTTGGCAAACAATCAAAAGCCTTGTTAAAATAATTAGATCAGTCCATTGTTGAGCCTGCTCTAGCTCCAAGAAGCAGTAAGTGCAAACGTAGACTGTAGAAATTAACGTGTGATCCTTAAAGAGGCTGTTGCCCGTGACTGAGAAATCCTGAATAGATAGTCGTCACAGTCCACAGTTGGGAAGGAAGACTTGGCATTGGTCACTTAATTGGCCGGCTCTGGGAATATGCCGCCTCGAGTGCTGCCACTTAGTGAAACAAGGTCAACTCCTTGGATGGTGGAAATTCTGCCCACACAAATTCCAGCCTCAGATTTCAGAAATCGAATATTATCCAATTAATGATCCCAGCTGTTGGTAATTTTTGCAAAAGTGAGATTCCAAAGTGAAACATGGATTGATAGTCTGTGATTTTTTTTTTATTTGTTTGATTTACTATTGTGATCAGTCGCTGAGCATATTCACAAAAGGCTGCTAAGTACTTTAAACAAAATAACATTGTAATTAAAAAATTGAGTCATAAATTATACAATATGGAAACAGGCCATTCTACCCAACTCATCCGTGCCAACCAGATATCCTAAATGAATCTAATTTCATTTGTTAGCATTTGGCCCATATTCGTCTAAACACTTCCTATTCATGTACCCATCCAGATGCCTTTTAAATGTAATAATTGTACCAGCCTCCACCACTTCCCCTGGCACTTCATTCCATAAGCCCATAAGACCATAAGACATAGGAGTGGAAGTAAGGCCATTCGGCCCATCAAGTCCACTCCGCCATTTAAATCATGGTTGATGGGCATTTCAACTCCACTTCCCTGCACTCTCCCCGTAGCCCTTGATTCCTTCTGAGATCAAGAATTTGTCGATCTCTGCCATACACACACCACTCGCTGCGTGAATATGTTGCTCCTTAGGTCTCTTTTAAATCTTTCCCCTCTCACCTTAAACCTATGCCCCTCTAGTTTTGGACTCCCCCACCCTGGGAAAAAGATCTTAGCTACTCAATCAAAAACACATTAACAAAAGTCATTGATTTATTTCATCAAATAGCATAAAAACAGTCTCTTCAGCTCATCGTGTCCATGCCAACTAACAAACACTCAACTATACTAATGCTCGTTACCTGTATGTGGTTCGTAGTCTATGAGTTGAAACATCATTATTATAAATATCAGAAATAAAGATTCATCCTTTTAGTATCACTCCCAACCTTATAGATACTTAAACCTCAGTGAAGGATTATCCGGTTTTCACTTAATTTTTTTTTCAATTGGTAAGACTCTATTTCTTTCTGGCGAAAATTGCATTCACTGGGTACTAACTTCTATAGTTAATTACCCTTCCTGAGACCCTTAAACATGCTGCTAACATAGGTCAGTTACTTTTTCATACGTAATTGATTAACTCAGGCATTCAACAGCCTTGTAGGAATCTTTCTTCTTGATACCTTTCGACCTTAGTTTCAGGAGCTTTTCTGTTTCTAATTTCTAACCCCTTGAGACTTCTTTACTTTTGCCCTGACAGTTTTGGTGACTGCTAAACTGCACTGCTGGTGTTACAGATATTTTCTCACTGAATCATGAGTTCTCTCTCTGAAAGAATCCTGCGCACTCACACAAACCTCTGGATGGCTCTCTCTTTCAAAAACAAATTTTATTTGTTTCTATCTCACTATTTCAAAGGACACTTAACAGCCCAAATTGCATCTCCCTTATACTGAAGCAACTCACCTCAAAGAATTTTTAAAAAGACTTCAGTAAAAGTCATGTAAACAAACTCCAGACAACTTGGTACCCTTCATGATAATTACCACATAATCTATAAATACTATGAAGTGAAATATCTCACTCTGCTTTTGCTGAAGGGAGTTTAGCATGCTTAGCAGAGCAAGTGAAATTCTAGAAGAGCATAAGATCTTATTTGTACGTTTTTAATCATTGTACATTACACGAATGGGGTGGTGTTTGAAACAAGTTTTGGAATACATTGACTCCTGGGGCATTGTATAGCATGTAGGGATCTCCTCTCGAGGGCAAAATAGAGGGCAACAGAAAGAGGTGTGGACTTAGGTGTGGTTTGATGCTGGATGACAGAAAGCGGCTGCAGATGAGCCCTAAAGCTTATATGAGAATGGCACAAGTCAAAAGAGAGTAGTGCGCCATGACTACATATCTCCTGGCCATTGGAAGCAGCAAGCAGAAGCAGTTATTTGGAGTACAGAAACAATAATTTAGCACAGTCTGTCTTAAACTAATGTTTATTCCCACAGGATCGCTTTGATCAAGAGTGGAGTCACAACTCAAAATTATGACTCAGATGCCAATTACTTTTCCACATCATCATTGTGAGTCAGAAGGTTTTGCATTCAAGTCTCGAGAGACTTGTACACATAATCTAGATTGACAACTCAGTGCAGTACTCAGTGAATGCTACAATTCCTCTGTTAGATTGACTGAAACTTTATTGTTTGTTTTAGGATGTCCCGAAGAAGTGAAAAGCATATATAACTACAAGTTTTCTTCTGTCATCAATAGATTTATAATGAAAGTAAATCTGTGCAGAAATTCTTTTGGGTCGTGGTTACCTCACCAACAATAGGCAGTGATTGTATTTGGTGCTTAATTAGGAAAATCTTAGTGTTGCCCTTCATACAGATGAGTTAAATACAAAAATTTTTTTTATAAATGAAAAGCCTGCCATAATCTACTTGCTGTGATCCATTGTTTCTCATTGGAACCTTAAGCACAAATTATTTGATTTCACTTTTTCAGTGTCAAATTTTCAGGTTTCGCTGTTAAGACCTCTTCTAGTAAACATAGATACGTGTTTTTCTTTGGTAATTTTAGTGGCGTGGGGGAATGCACAGAGAGAGATTCAAAAGGACGATCACAATATGAAGAATAATATTCAGTGGAAACACTGAATTCAAATGTTATGAAAGCTTCATGTTTTTATAATGTAAAATATTACTGGCAGATTGTTCGCACTTAAAAAATACAGTCTGGTCATCAAAGTAATTTCTCAAGATGAGAAGATTATTTTAAACAACTCACAGATGATGACAAACTTTAATCTGCTACTGAAATGCATTTAAAAATATATTCTGAAAATAATATTTAACTTACATTATGACATGTGAGATAGAGAAGTGCATTTAAGAAAACATTGACTAATAAAACATTATTTGCACTGTCTGGCCAAATAGTTTTTTCTGGTAATTTACTGTTTTATACTGTCACATAAGGCATGTCCTGCATTAAGTTCAATCCAATATCACTTGTTGACATACACTTATTCCCCAATCCACCACAGGTTAAATTCAAATAAAATAAAAACTGAGAATGCTGGAAATCTGAAACATAAACAGAAATAGCTGGAGAAACTCAACAGGTCTAGCAGCATCTGTGGAGAGAGAAAAACAGTGACCTCACAGGACTTGAAATGTTCAATCTAATTTCTCTCCATAGATGCTGTCAGACCTGCTGATTTTTTCCAGCTATTTCTGTTTTATTTTCACATTTAAATCCTTGCCCCCTCTCCAAAGTCATCATTGCCATATTTCACACTGTCTGTAGATTTACACATGAACATATAGGTTAGAAGCAGCAGTACACTGTTTAGCCCCGAGCCCCTTCCAGCATTCAGTTAAAAACATGACTGATCTGACTGCAATTAAAACCCCACATTTCCACCTACCACAATAATTTTTGATTTCCTTCATCAAGAATCATTTTCAAGAATCTGGTCTTATGAAGATTTAAAAGCTCACATCTCACCAGGGACAAGAGATCCAAAGATTCATGATCCTCTGAGAGAAACAAATTCTTGAAATCTTTGTCTTAAATAGGACACTCCTAAACTGTGTTCCCTAGTTCTTACCTCTTTAATAAGAGATAACATTCTTTCAGCATTTGTCTGGCCATGTCAATATCTTATATGTATCAGTAAGAAGGAGGCAGTTCAGCCCATCATGCCTGTACTGGCTCTATTACCCAGTGTTGATCTCCTGCCTTTTTCCCGTATACACTTTCCCATCCTAATAATCATCCAATATCCTCTTCAATGCTCTCTGCCACATTTCCTCGTTAGGTAACATTTGTGTGCAAAAGGTTTTTTCTCACATCCACCCATGCTTTGTCAACACGTCAGTTTAACTCTATGCCCTGTAATTCATTTTCTCTTTTACACGTGATACCAGTTTCTCCCTGTCCTCAAAGCCAGCTCATGATTTTGAAAACCTCTATCAAACCACTTCTCAGTCTTCTTCTGTCTAAACCAGTGAGAAACGGGCCCAACAGGTCTAACCTTTCCTCATAATATAACCTCTAATCCAAGGGTGAGCCTGCAGAACCTTCTCTGAATGGTATTTGCAGCCTTGCTTAACTAAGAAAACTAAACAGCATGCCTCAGTCCAGAGATAAAACAGAAAGTGCTGAAAAAACACACCAGGTCTGGCAACATCTGGAGGGCTAGAAACAGAGTTAAATTTTTGGATCCAATATGACTCTTCTTCAGGGCTCAAGTTCAGACGTGATGTCATCAATGCCTTGTCAAATTGAAGCAAAATGTCCCTATGTTTACATTCCATTCTATTTGCGGCACAGTGGCTCAGTGGTTTACACAGTGAGTACAATGTTCAGTAGCACAGCTGCCTCATAGCACCAGGGACCTAGGTTCAATTTCAGCCTCAAGTAAGTGTTTGTGCAGAGTTACACATTCTCCTTGTGCCTGTGTGGGTTTCCTCCCAAGTATAAAGATGCGCAGGCTAGGTGGAGCGGCCATGCTAAATTGTCTGCAGTGACCAGGGCTGTGCGATTTGGCTGAATTAACCATGGGAAATGTAGGGTCTGGGGTCTAGGTGGGATGCCCTTCAGAAGGTCGCTATGGGATGAATGATCTGATTCCCCACTGTAGCGATTCTATGAAATAACAACATTCCACATGATTTCCTAATCACATACTGTAACTGCAAGCTAACATTTTTGTGATTCATATACAAAGACATATCCTGTGTTCCTCAGAATTTTGCAATTTTTCTCCATTTAAGTAATATGTTGTCTTTCCACTCCTCCTGCCAAAGTGGAGAAGTTCACATTCTCTACACGTTTTACTCAACCAGCCAAATATCTACCCACTCACTCAACCTATATCCTTTTGTAGCCTCTTTATGTCCTCTTCACAACTTACTTTCCATCCTAATGTAATTTATTTGTCAAGCTATTTATTAGAATAAACATAATCCAACAGCCCTGAATTCTTCAGATGATCCACAGTTCACGAAATTTCATTATTTCTTGCAAATTTCTGTCTTACGAAAGACTAGAGATGTGATTTAATCCACATGATGTCAGTCAAAGAATATGTTGGAAAAACTCCTTAACATCAACAACATTAACTCGATACACAGACCACTCTGGTACCTCATTGTCAGCCAAAACTAATAGACATTAGTATGCCATTGGTTAGTCAAGTAAATTTCAACGGTAAATTAAACAAAGAATTGCAGATAAAAACCAAAAGAACTGCAGATGCTGTAAATCAGGAACAAAAATGGAAGTTGCTGGAAAAGCCCCGCAGGCCAGCATCTGTGAAGAGAAACACAGAGATCTTATTTTGGGTCCAGTGACCCTCCTGGAGGAAGGGCCTAAACGGGGGTTCAGGGGCTAAACACTGTACCCGAAAAGCTGAGCTTTTCAAAGAACTGCGGATGTTGGGGATCTGAAACAAAATAAAACAGAATGTGCTGGAGAAAATCTGCAGATGTCTGTACAGAGAGAGAGAGAGAGAGAGAGAGAGAGAGAGAGAAAACGGAGTTAACATTTCGAGCCCGCTCTGAAAAAGGGTCTTTGAACCTGAAACATTAGACCTTGTTTTCTCTCCGCAATGCTTCCAGACCAGCTGAGCTTCTCCAGCAATTCCTGTTCAAGTTTCAAACTGGAGGTCCTCCACTTATTGAAAGGAAATGAGAATGAAAATGAGAGAAAATTAATTTTTGCACAGAGAAATTGTCAGCAGCCTTCACTTCTCTTGATCTCCCTCAAAAGTACAGGTCAGCTATTAGCACATGGAAAATTAATTTTTAACAAAATGCCCAGCTATAAAACCTGTCTTTATCACCTTTCCTAAGTGAAATACCATTTGTAGTTTCTAGCTGCAAGCAATGAGATGTCATCGTCTGGTGACAAAAGCTGTCACTAATATTTTGGCACATTAATGGCTATTAAAAAATATAAAATATCTTCAGTTTATTGCGTGAATGAAACATTAAAGGTAACACCCACATCTAGGAAACTACAGACCAGACAATTAAACATTGGTAGTGTGAAAATAATTGAATCACTTTGAAAGGAAACAGTAGAAACACGGATAAAGACTTCTAGGAACTAGAAAATATACTGATGAATAAATCAGCATGGATTTCATAAGGTAAAATTGATCAACCTCATTCAATTCTTTGAAGATTTGAAAGAGTAGAGACAAGGATATATAGTGGAATTAAGATATCCAGATTTAAATAAGCCATCACACAGTAAGCTAATGATTAATTTAAGAGCGTGGAGAATCAGTAAGCAATTAGTAGAATGGATAAATAGTTGGGTTCAAGGTTGAAAGCAGCGTAAAGAGTAACTTTCCAGAGTGACAGGTGAAAATTGGATTCCACAAGGCTTAGTGCTGGGGTCACTCTTGTTCACAATTCCTATTATCAATACAATCAATGCCACCATTTATTTCAGAGAAGATTGTGGCCATGTCACTAGACTTGTGACCCTGGAATCTCAAGCTAATATTCCAGTGCCATGGTCAAAGCCCATCATGGCTGATGGAAAAATTGAATAATTCTGAAATAAAAATAAAAATTAGAATCATAATGATCATTGTTGATTGCAATAAAAACCCATTGACAAATTCCCCAGTAGGGAAGGAAATCTGTAGTCCTTACCTAATCTGGGCTTTGTGTGGCTCCACACTGGCAGCAATATAACTGCTCAGTGCTCAGTGGTAATTAATTGCTGTAAGGTCTAAATGAATGAATTAAACTGGACTGGCCACTTGGCATTGACCAAGAAACCGGAAATGACAGTGGACAGGTCAACGATGTGGACCCGACAAAATGCATTTTGCCAGTAACTATGGGCTTGTGAGAGAGATCTGTCACTCAGACCATTCAAAGAGCAGCCTGACATCATTATAATATGGACTCATGCTTTACATACAATGCCCAAGGCACGGAAATTACCATCATTGGGTTCCATAGAGTTATACAGTAATGGAGTCATAAAGCAAAGAAACAGACCTTCCTGTCGAAGAGGGCACAGAGTCCTTTAGTAATACAGCATGGAAACAGACCCTTCAGCCCAGGTTGGTCCATGCTGACCGTGGTGCCCAGGTCATGAATCTAGACTTGCAACCCTAGAATCTCAAGCTAATGGTCCAGTGACATGATCAAAACCCATCAGGACTGATAGCAAAATTAAATAATTCTGGAATTAATAAAAAAACACATAGTCTGCCATTACACACATAAAACATAGAACATTACAGCACAGTACAGGCCCTTCGGCCCTCGATGTTGTGCCGACCTGTCATACCGATCTGAAGCCCATCTAACCTACACTATTCCATGTACGTCCATATGCTTATCCAATGACAACTTAAATGTACCTAAAGTTGGCAAATCTACTACCGTTGCAGGCAAAGCGTTCCATTCCCTTACTACTCTCTGAGTAAAGAAACTACCTCTGACATCTGTCCTATATCTTTCACCCCTCAATTTAAAGCTATGCCCCCTCGTGCTCACCGTCACCATCCTAGGAAAAAGGCTCTCCCTATCCACCCTATCTAACCCTCTGATTATTTTATACATTTCAATTAAGTAACACACTCTGTTGTTAGTCACTAACAGTGCCCATTAGCAACTAGCCAGATCATTAGCAACTCCTTTGTCCGTCCAACTGTTCTTCTCTGTCTTTAGGCCCTATCCTATCATTTACTCCCTACCACACCCGCTCCCTATTTTCTGCATATAAACTGATGATTTCCCAGCTACCATCAGTTCTGAGGAAGAGTCACCAGACCCAAAATGTTAACTCTGACGTTTTTCTTCACAGATGCTGCTAGACCTGCTGAGCTTTTCCAGCAACTTCCGTTTTTGTTCCTGATTTATAGCATCCACAGTTCTTTCGGTTTTTATGATGCCAACTCAGCTAGTTCCAACTGCCTGCATTTATTCCATATCTTTCTCAACTCTTCCCATCCATGTAATTACCCAAACTGTTTTTTTAAAATATTGCTATTGTGCCTGCCTCAACCACTTCCTCTGGCAGAACATTCCATATATACACCTCTCTTGTGTGAAGAATTTGCCCCTCAGGCCTTTCTTAAATATATCCCCTCTCATCTGACCATATAAAATGATCAGAGGGTTAGATAGGGTGGATAGGGAGAACCTTTTTCCTAGGATGGTGACAGCGAGCACGAGGGGGCACAGCTTTAAATTGAGGGGTGAAAGATATAGGACAGATGTCAGAGGTAGTTTCTTTACTCAGAGAGTAGTAAGGGAATGGAATGCTTTGCCTGCAACGGTAGTAGATTTGCCAACTTTAGGTACATTTAAGTCGTCATTGGAGATGCATATGGACATACATGGAATAGTGTAGGTTAGATGGGCTTGAGATCGGTATGACAGGTCGGCACAACATCGAGGGCCGAAGGGCCTGTACTGTGCTGTAATGTTCTAGGTTCCAAGGCCTCTAGTTTTCAATTCCCCATCCCTGTGAAAAAGACTACATGCATTCATCCTATCTATGCCTTTCATGATTTTATACACCTCAGTAAGATCACCCCTTATTCTTCTACCTTCTAGGAATAAAGTCCTATACTGGCCAACCTCTCCCTATAGCTCAGTCCTGATGACATCCGTGCAAATCTTCCTTAAACACTTTCCAGTTTAGCTATGTCTTTTCTATAACAGGTTGACCAAAACTGTACACAATTCTCCAAGTACGGCCTCAGCAATGACTTATACAATTGTAACAAAATGTCCCAACTCCGATACTCAGTGCTTTGACCGATGAAGGCCAGCATGTTAAATGACTTCTTCACCACCCTGTTTATCTGTGACACAGGTTTCAACAAACTCCGCACTTGTACCCCTAGATCCCTCTGTTCCATAAAAGTCCTTAAGACCTTCCCAATTACTGTATAAGCCCTACTTTGGTTTGATTTTCCAAAGTGCAACACCTCACAATGATCTGTATTGAATTGCATTTGCCAATCCTCAGCCCACCTCCCCATCTGATCAAAATTCTTCTGTAATTTTTGATAACTTTCCTCACAATCATTGATGCCTCCGAATTTTGTATCATTCACAATCCTACTAATCACACCTTGTTTATTCACACCCAGATCATTTATGTAAATAACAAATAACAAAGGTCACAGCACTGGCCCCTGTGGCACACCACTAGCCACAAGCCTCCAGTCTGAGAAACAACCTTCAACATCACCCTTTGCTTCCTACCATCGAGCCAGTTTTGAATCCCATTAGATTACTCTCCCTGGATCGCATCTGACTTAACCTTCATGGCTGGCCTGCCACTTAGGACCTTGTCAAAGGCCTTATTAAAGTCCATATAGACAACATCCACTGCCCTACCCTCACCTATCCTCTTAGTTACCTCCTCGAAAAGCTCTAAAATATTTGTCAACCATGACTTCCCACAAATCCACACTGGCTACCCCTAATCAGTCCTTGACTATCTAACTGTTGGTTGATCTTGCACCTCATATCCTCTCCAATAACTTGCCCACCACTGATGTCAGGGTCACTGGTCTGTAGTTCCCTGTCATGATTTTGTTACCTTTCTTAGAGTTGATAGCCAGAGACTATTTCCCAGGGCGGAAATGGCTAGCACGAGGGGTCATAGTTTTAAGCTGGTTGGTGGAAAGTATAAAGGGGATGTCAGAGGCAGGTTCTTTACACAGAGAGTTGTGAGAGCATGGAATGCGTTGCCAGCAGCAGTTGTGGAAGCAAGGTCATTGGGGTCATTTAAGAGACTGCTGGACATGTATATGGTCACAGAAATTTGAGGGTGCATACATGAGGATCAATGGTCGGCACAACATTGTGGGCTGAAGGGCCTGTTCTGTGCTGTACTGTTCTATGTTCTATGTTCTATGTTCAATGGAACAACATTAGCCCCCTCCAGTCTTCTGGCACTTCACCTGTGACTAAAGCTAAAGCAATATCTTTGCAAGGGCCTCTGCAATTTCTTCCTTCGCCTCCCACAACGTCCAAGGACTTAATCAGGTCCAGGAGATTTGCCCACCTTAAGGTTCTTTAAGGCTGCAAACATCTCTTCTCTGGTAATATATATGTAGTCCAAAACATCCTTTCTTGTGTCCCTTATTTCCTGAATATCCATGATTCTCTCCTCAGTAAACGCTGAGGAGAAATATTCATTAAAAATCTCCCCCATCCCCATACATAGATGACCGTGCTGATCTTTAAGCAGACCTATTGTCTCTCTCTAGCCATCCTCTTACTCTTAATATGCCTATATAATATCTTGGAATTATCTTTAACATTATGTACCAGATCCAACTCATGCCCTCTTTTTGCTCTTTTGAATCCCCTCTTAAGTATGCCCCTACACTTTTTATAGTCATGCCAAATGTAATCCCAAAGTAAATTATCCCGCCTACCCGTGCTTGGCCGATAAGTTTTCAAACTTTTCCTATTTATGTGCTTATCCAAATGTCATTTGAATATTGTATTTGTTACACATCCACCACTTCCTCAGGAAGCTCATTTCGCAGACGAATCAACTTCTGTGGAAAAACATTGCCCCCATGTCTTTTTTAAATCTCTCTCCTCTCACTTAAAAATATGGTGCATAGTTTTTAAATTCCCCATCCTAGGGAAAAGACAATTACCAATACCCCCTATCTATACCACTCATGATTTTACAAACTTCCATCAGGTCACGTTTCACTCTCCTATGCTTCAGTGAAAGAAGTTCCAGCCTACCCAGCCTTTCTTTATATCTCAGACCTTCCATAGCCAGAAAATTCCTGATAAATCTTTGTAGGACAGATACACTAGATGTGGTGGGCAAGGAAACCTCCTCTCTGTCACCGCATATCATCCTGCCTCAGCTAATGAATCAATATTGAACAACACTTTGGAGAAGTACTGGGGGTGGCAATGGGACAGAATTTGCTCTGTGTGAGGGACTTCAATGCTCATCACAAAAAGTGGCGAGGGAGCTGCAGTACAGACAAGTTGGTTGTGTCCTAAATGATAAACCTGCTAGATTGGGTCTATAGCAGGAATTCAGGGAACCAAAAGGAAGGAAGAAAAGTCTACTTGACCTCACGAAACTACAATACCATGACAGCATTAATGGGAAAGACTGCCACATAACCGTTGTGAGACAAAGTCCAGCCTTCAAATTAAAGACACTTTGCATTGTCTCATGTGACACTATCGTTGTGTTAAATCAAACAATCTGTGACAAATCTGATTTCTCACAACTGGGCATCCATGAGGCGCTATGGGCCATCAGCAGCAGCCGAATTGCATCTTTCAAAAACCTGTTGCCTCACGGATGCCTGCACTATTCCTCACTCTACCATTGCCATCAAGCTGGTCAATGGCCTAGTGATATTATTGCTAGACTGTTAATCCAGAGACCCCAGATAAAATTTTGGGGACTCAGGTTCAAATCCCACCATGGCAGATGGTGGAATTTGAATTCAAAAATCCACTGTCGACTGTCTGCAAACCCCATCTGGTTCATTCATGTCTTTTATGAAAGGAAACTGCCATCCTTACCTGGTCTGGCCTATATGTGACTCCAGACCCACAGTAGCGTGGTCGACGCTGAACTGTCTTTGGGCAACTCAGGATGGGCAGTAAACGTCCTCATCCCATGAATGAATAAAGAATAAAAGAAGGTGGAAGGTAAATGAATCCTGAATCAGTGAAGATAACAGGTACGCAAAGCAGTAACCTTGTGAAGATATAACACAGGGCTACTTGTGTGGCAAACAGTGGAAGCAACAAGTCATAGACAGAGCTCAAAAAGCTCACAACAAAAGGATGAGATTGAAGCTCTGAGGTCTTGCCACCCTCTGTCAAGAATTGTGGTAGATAAACAAGTCACTCACTGGAGGAAGTGGGTCCACAAATATTCCCATCGTCAGTGATGGAACAGCTTAGCTAGCAGTACAAATGACAAGGCCGAAGGATTTGCAACATTCTTCAGCCCGAAATGTCAGGACGATTTGTGTCCAGAGGCTTAATTTGATTCATTCCACATGATATCAGGAAACAGTTGAAGGCACTGGTTACTGCATAGGTTATGGGCACTGATGATATGTTCTCCAAAACTGGTCAAACCCTTAGTCAACTTGTTCTGATGCTGCTACAACACTGGCATCTACCTGAAAATGTGGAAAATTGCCCAGATATGTTTGGTACACAGGTGAAATCCAACGCTACCAATCTATGAGAAGCAGGTTCTTCTACCTATCTGCTTCTGATCATTCATCAGCATAGCGATAGTATGAGACATCAGCAGTGTTATCATGTGAGAATTTTTCAAGCAAAACCTGCTTACTGGCATTCCTTTCCTAACACCACTGCTGGTATCCCCTACACCCCAAGGACTGCAGTGGTTCAAGAAGGCAGCTCATCACCACCTTCTCCAAGGCAATTAAGGACGGTCAATAATTGTTGGCCGATGCAGTGGCAGCCCCATTGCAAGAATGAATCAAAGAGAAAACAGTACTGGTTGCCATGTTATAAAAAATGATATAAAGCTACTGGAAGGGATGTCAAACAATGTGTCCCTTTGGTCTCCAGCTATCAATCACGTATGGGAAGGTGAGCAAGTGGATCATAAAGAGTGGTTTTGTATGAATGGGTTTCTGTGCTGCTTATTTAACGTACAGTTTAATTTAGTAATATCTTGGAATTGATTATTCAATTTGAGTTTGAACTTGCGTGGATTCCTCCATAGCAAGTTGTGTCAATTTGAGATTAAGGGAATGATATTAACAAATTGAGGAGACTCGGCAGGTTCAATACTTCAAGCATTGAATCTTGGCACTTTTGCAACAGTGGAAGTTACATAGATGTTGTAATATGGAACCATGCTGTTTGACCCAATGAGTCTGTATTGTTGATAATCCTTTACACAGGCAATATTAATTCCACTCACCCAACCTGTCACCGTATCCCCTATATCTGCTTAAAATCTATGACATTTGTTCTGAAATATTGTGGTGTTCTTACACTTTTTGTGAATGATCTACAGTGTAATTTCAGAGATAAACATCTTAAACAACACTTTTCACTGTATCTTTCTAGATTTATGTGACAATAAATCAAAAGATAACCCACTCTCCAATGTATTTGCTGAATGGCTGCTGACAGTTCGGGCAGGCAAATAGAAGATCTCTTGTGGGAATACAAACCCATGGTCACGACTTCAGCCAAAAACTATATAATTAATTACTTGCAAATACATATATGCACACACAAAACATTTCTACAGATGCCCAGTTCATTTCACCAGGTACCTTTGTTCTCTTGTTTTAGAGCATTGAATCTCAACCAAGTGGAAGCAGGCCACTCGGCCCCTTGAGTGCACACCGATTGCCTGAACAACATCACTTCCAGACCCAACACCCCATGCTAACCCCTGCTTGGCAAATCCACCTAACCTATACATCCTTGGACATTACAGGCAATTTAGCATGGTTAATCCACTTAAGCCGCACATCTTTGGGCTGTGGGAGGAAACTGGAGCACCCGGAGGACACCCACACAGACACAGGGAGAAACAAATACAAAGTTGCTGGAAAAGCTCAGCAGGTCTGGCAGCATCTGTGAATAAAAAAATCAGAGTTAACGTTTCAGGTCCAGTGACCCTTCCTCGGAACTGATGGTGGCTGGGAAAATGTCAATTTATATGCAGAAAATAAGGAGGGGTGTAGGGTGTGGAGTAAACCATATGATAGAGCCAAAAGAGAGAGAAGAACTGTTGAACAGACAAAGGATTTGCTAACAATCAGGCTGGGAGAGTGAATAGTTGTTAATGGGGTCTGTTAGTGACTAATAGCAGGGGGTGTGTAATGGTAGGCTATATGGGCAACAAGGCCTGGTGTGTGGTGAAGGGGCCTGGAACATCAGAGAGGTTAGGCCTAAAATGATTGAATTTGGTATTGAGTCTGGGGGGGGTCATAGGGTACTGAGCCCAGGTCCCTGACTCTGCCGAGCTAACTATTGAACTGCTGAGCCAATGACGCAATCACTACAAATAAACATTTTCGATTTCTATATTCTGTCTCATCGTTAATTTCAAAAACCTCGTCAAATCATTTCAGAGCCTCCTATTTTCTAAGGAAGCAGATTGTGTAAAGTTAAAAAAGAAATGTATTTCCTCATTTCAGGCCTCACTGGGTGAAGTTATTCATTGCTTTGATATCTTTCCAAATGCTTCCATCTCAAAAGTGCACACATTACTTCCTCCAGGTGCAGTCTTGCTGAGATACACAGTATCTTGTCACAGAAACAACTATTAACTTACAACAAAGCATGCTGTAGAAGCTCAGTCTTGTTCTAAGAGCAGACAGGACTCAAAACGTTAACTCTTTTTCTCTCTCCACAGATGCTGCCAGATCTGCTGAGTTTCTCCAGCATTCTCTGTGCTTGCTTCAGATTTCCAGCATCTGCAGTATTTTATTTTCATTCAACTGTTCTCTTATCTCCTTATCAGGAACAACTCCCTACAGACCGTTCTGAGGAAGGGTCACCAGGCCTGAAACGTTAACTCTGTTTTTCCCTTCACAGATACTGCCAGATCTGCTGAGCTTTTCCAGCAACTTTGTTTTTGTCCCTAGAGACACTGCTTTCTGAATGAATCTGAAGGATCCCAAAACCACTGGGTCCTTCCACATAACCAAGCTATCCCAACATTAAAAGTATAACTCTTCTGTTTTTACTGATTTTTGACCAAAATATTCAACTTTATATTTGGTAATATTGTATTAAATTGAACACAGTCTTTGTCTGGTTCTATAATTTTTCCAATGGAATCACCAGGCAAGAGCAGTCATTAAGTGCATCAGTAACATCAAGCTGAAGTAGGAGCAAAGGAGGTGTGTGAAGAGTGCTAACAGTTTAAGGTTCTAACTGAGAGTATGTGGATCAATTAGAACATTAAGAGATGGTGAAAGCCAAGGACCTTAGGCTTTTGACTTAAAATATATGTCACACTACGTATTACATTGAATAAAAGAGACTGAATTAGATCTTGGAGCTCACACTAATGAGCATCGCTCCGATTCATGTATGTTAGCAACCCTCAGTATCTTGCTCAAATGATATTCTACTAGAGCATTGAGGCCATCACAATCAAAATGCCCCCAATCTGTACTCAACTGGCATCCACATGTATGTGTCTATGCCTTTGGATGGGAGCTCCTAACAATAGAAATATTATTCTGTTTTCTAATGAAGAAACATTGTAATCGACTATGATGAGAGATAATGGGAACTGCAGATGCTGGAGAATCCCAGATGACAAAGTGTGGAGCTGGATGAACACAGCAGGCCCAGCAGCATCTTGGGAGCACAAAAGCTGACGTTTCGGGCCTAGACCCCGACTACGATGATCCTGCTGCTAAGTCCAAAGACTAAGTCTATGACTTCCAGACTCTACAGTTCAAATCCACACTGTAATGTGTATCCCCCTACTGAATCAATGACAAAGTTCCACTTCCTGCAGTGATTTTAAAACCAGAGGTTCACCAATAATGCTGAAGACCAATATTAATTTGATGAATAATCTGTTAAATTCACTGTTACATGCTGAATACCCTTTTCTGTTTTGTGACTTCTGTTCCTATGCCCCTCTCATATGCAAACATTGTTTGAGTCTTTTAACTTGACAACAATGCCTCCTTAAGTAGGAAAATTCTTTCCTTTTATCCACGGCCTACTGGGAGCAAGTGATGTACAGGGCAAGTAATTTGTTCCATGAAAAATCAATCTTTGACTGTTAATGTTAAATGAATTAATTTGTTGTCAAATATGCTCGGTCAGTTCCAAGTACCTGCTCAAGTCAGTCACATTAACAAATCCTTTAATCTTGACTGGCCCACTGAGTAGGAAATCATCAAACCCACTAATATGATTCGACATATGTAGTTGAATTGGATTTGATTCTTTTAATTAGTGTCCGCCCAAGCTACATTTCTCCTTGTATAACTTTGCTCTTCTATTGATATTTAGTGAGTTTCGGAAATGGGGAGAAAATTCCAGCACAATGGGATTTAACTTTTTTTTCCAAGCTTTGATATTTAAGCTAAGATAATATGCTTTTTCAATGCCATGCCAGATATTTCAATCTCCACTTTCTATGCACTTCTGGTACTTCTGCAGCTGAACAAATATTCCATCTGTTCAACAGTGTAAGTATAAAGCACAAATAAAATTACATTAATAATAGAATCCTCTTATGCTTCCAGAACGAATAGAGAGTTATGCTAGAGGGAGCAAAGGGTGAGGGATGAAAAGGTGTACAAATCTTTATTTTTAATTGAGGAGTCTAGAGGCCAATTATAGGATACCTTGTGTTGGATGGATTTGAAGAGAAGACAAGAGCAGCCATTAAGTGCATGAGTAACATCAAGCTGAAGTGGCAAAAATAGAGATGTATGAAGAGTGCTAACTTTTTAAAGTCCTAACCGAGAGTAAGTGGATTGGTTAGAACAGTCAGAGGTGGTGAAAACCAAGGATCTTACACTTTTGGTTTAAAATACATTTCACACTACTTATTAAATAGAATAAAGAGATTGAATTAGATTTTCAAAAAATATAACCCTACCAATACCATTATGAGGAAATTTGAAACATTTTATTCGAGATCTTTTCAGAGAATAGATAACTTGCGTAAATGTACGGTCGACAAATATTCTGTCAAAGCTGCGCACACGCAGTTGTTTTGATGTTGCTGGCACAGCGATTGCATAAGCACACTGATTGTAGCATGGAACTCTATTGATGAAAGTCACTGCCACACACATTCTCAGAGGCCTGCACGACCGGTAAGAAGCTTAGAGTAAATGCTGCCATTGACTCTGTGGACAAAACTGGGCTCAAATTACATTTACAGGCATGAACTTGATGTAAAAGTTGAAAATGATTTTTCTTTATGTCTCCATTTGCACTATATATAAAAATTAGGGATTAGGTATTGCTGAGAGAAGTAGAGATACAATCATAGAATCTTACAGCACAGAAACAGACCCTTCGGTCCAAACAATCCATGCTAACCATGTTACCAACTAAACTAGCCCTGCTTACCTGCTTACTTGGCCCATATCCCTCCAAACTTTTCCTGTTCATGAACTTGTCTAAATGTCTATTTAAACATATCCACTTCTGGAAGATTATTCCACCGACGAACCACGCTCTGTGTAAAAAAGTTGACCCTCATGTCCTTCTTAAATCTTTCTCCTTTCACCGTAAAATATGTCCCCTAGTTTTGAGCTCCCATACCCTTGGGAAATGGCCCTTGTCAGTCAACTTACCTATGCCTTGCACGATTTTGTAAACCTCAATAAAGTCACCCTGCAACCTCCAGCACTCCAGTGAAAAAGCCCCAGTCTTTTCAGAGATAATGGGAACTGCAGATGCTGGAGAATCCAAGATAACAAAGTGTGGAGCTGGATGAACACAGCAGGCCAAGCAGCATGTCAGGAGCACAAAAGCTGACGTTTCGGGCCTAGATCCTTCATCAGAGAGGGGGATGGGGAGAGGGAACTGGAATAAATAGCGGGGGCGGGGGGGGTGGGGGTGCGGACCAAAGATGGAGAGAAAACAAGATAGGTAGAGAGGAGAATGTAGGTGAGAAGGTAGGGAGGGGATAGGTCAGTCCAGGGAAGATGAACAGGTCAAGGAGGCGGGATGAGGTGGTAGGTAGGAAATGGAGGTGCGGCTCCACACTTTGTTATCCCAGTCTTTCCAGTCCATTTTTGAATCTCAAACCCTCCATTCCAGGCTAAACCCTGGTAAATCTTTTCTGAACCCTCTCCAGTTTAATGGTATCCTTCCTATAGCAGAATGACCAGAATTGCTCACAGTATTCCAAAGGAGGCCTCACCAACATCATTTATAACCTCAGTATGATGTCCCAACTCCTACACTCAAAGGTCTAAGCAATGAAGGCAAGCCGTCTTAACTATCTACCTGTGACCCAAATTTCAAAGAATTATGCACCTGAACTCCTAGGCCTCTCTGTTCTACTACAGTATCCAGGGCCCTACCGTTAATTATATAAGGCCAGCCCTAGTCTGTATTACCAAAACATAATACCTCACATTTATCTAAATTAAACTCCATCTGCCACTCCTCAGCCCAGTGACCCAATTGATCAAGATCTCTTTGTAGTCTCAGATAATCTTCTTCAATGTCATCTATACCATCAATTTTGGTGTCATTCGCAAACTTTTCGAACCGTGCCTTATATATTCTCACCCAAGTCACTTATATGAATGGATACAAATGTGGACCCAGTATAGATCCGTGTGGAACACTGCTGGTCACAGGGCTCGAGTCCAAAAAACAGCTCTTCACCTCCACTGTGTCCTATGTTAAAATCAATTTTGTATCTAATTGGCAAGTTCACGCTGCACCCCATGTGATCTAACTTTACTGATTAGTGCGCCATGCAGAATTTTATAAAAGACTTTACCAAAATCCAAGTAAACAACATTTACTGTCAACAATCTTTTTAGTTACGTCATTAAAAAACTCAATCAAGTTTGTGAGACACAATTTCCCTCATACAAAACCATGCTTAATGCCCCTGCTCAATACTTGCCTTTCTATATGCATGTAAATTCGATCTTGCAGAATCATTTCCAACAACCGACCTGCCATATAGATATCTTGGAAAAGGCTTTGTGAAATAATAAGTGTTAAGCAAACTGCATAACCTATGTTTATTATAACTATCTCAAACAGATTTGGAAAGTAATAGAAGACTTATTAAGTCTTGAACCCCTCATCTGACTGTTGTTCCATTTAGTTTCTCACAGTGTTACCAACAGGAGCCCTGAGTTCAAAGGCACAGCAAGTAACAACATGGTCTCAGAGGACTGAGAAATGCCAAAACATAGATTTTAGCCATCCTTCCAGAAACAGTGGCATTACTGGCAGACCAAATAACTATTGTTTCCTAAGGATAACGTCTCTGTCTCTTGGATGACTACCAACTATGCCTAAGTAGTCAATGTTGGAATACTTGCATCACAGACATTTATGCTGCACAGGAATGCAGTTGTGACTTTCAACCAACTGCACATCTGACCATAAGTCAATAAGGCATTGGTGAAAAAGTAAGCCATTCAGCCCAATGAGCCTGCTCCACAATTTAATGAGATCACAGCTGTTCTGGTAATCCTCAAGTCCACTTTCCTATCTTTTCCCTATAATCCTGGATTCCCTTCCTGATTAAAAATCCAGGCCTTGAGGACAGTTAGTTATCCATGGATATACACCACTCTCTGAGAGAAGAAATTCCTCCCACCTCTTTGTTTTATGAGGGTGACTCCTAATTCTATGATTAGTGTCCTCTGCTTCTAGACTCTCCCACAAGAGGAAACAACCTCATCACATCTACCCTGTTGAGTTTGTAAGTTTCTTGCACATTTCAGGAAGGTTGCCTCCCAGTCTTCTAAATAACGATGAGTACAGGCTCAAACTACTCAACCTATTTTCATTCCTCCATATCCAGAATCACCTAGTGAAACTTTTTTGGACTTCCTACAATGACAGTCTATCTTTCCTTAGATAAGGGGCCCAAAACTGGTCACAGTATTCCAGGTGTGGCCTAACTAGTGTTTCGTACAGTTTTAGGAAGAATTACTGATTACTATACTCTATAACTAGTGGAGTTCCATAATTATCACTGCAGAGGCCACAGATATTTACCATACAAATTAATGCCTTGAATAAGGGTAGTAAATATACTATCTCCATTAATGCAGATGACACAAAGTATTTAGGGAGGCAAATAGTAAGGATGACACAAAGGGTCAGCAGATGGATATAGACAGGCTAAGTAACTTGCAAAAAAGAAATTGGTAGACAGTATATAATGTGAGAAAATGTGAGGCTAAGCACTTTGGTAGAAAGAACAGAGGAGCTGAATATTACTTAAATGCCAAGCACCGGGTGTTGAAGCTCTCAGAAATAGTTGGGTAACGAAGGGATTGGGTATGTTATTTTCCTCCAATAACAATTAGATCCAATTTATATCTTTGTTTATCTCTCCTTCTTGTGTTTTTTAATCATTGTTGCACTGCTCCCAGTGGACAAGGTTTGTAATGTATTCACTTGTGTGAACTGGTAAATTTGCGGGTGGGTTTATTTATTAAAAGAACATTACTGGGTTCTAGTGATACCTTAGTACAATAAGTTAATAAATTACAATTGAAAAATTTTGTTCCCCCATGTTGGTGGAGGGGAGCGATGGGTGGGCTTCTGGACGAGAATACAATCCAGAAGGGAAAGGTGGAAACTGGTATTTACATGAAACTGCAGATTTAAGCTCTGAAAGTCTTTTAACTGCCTTTTTCAACAAGCAGATACTTTTACAGTCCTTTGTGAGACACAGAGTGTTGAGCAAGATCAAATACTTAAAATGGTGGACACTGTGCCAACAACTGTTGCACTGATGCTATCTTTCATTTGTCACACAAATGGGAATTTTGTGAAGTAATCACTCTCCAGAATTTAAACAAGCCTTTGGATATGGAAAGTATCAATAGGAATCTTGTACCACAGGTTAGAAATGTTGTCTTGTGAAATGACCATAGAACATAGAACAGAGAACATTACAGCACAGTACAGGCCCTTCGGCCTTTGACGTTGTGCCGACCTGTCATACCGATCTCAAGACCATCTAACCTACACTATTCCAAATACGTCCATATGCTTGTCCAATGATGACTTAAATGTGCTTAAAGTTGGCGAATCTACGACCATTGCAGGCAAAGCAATCCATTCTCTTACTACTCTCTGTGTAAAGAAACTACCTCTGACATCTGTCCTATATCTTTCACCCTTCAATTTAAAGCTATGCCCCCTCGTGCTCGCCGTCACCATCCTAGGAAAAAGGCTCTCTCTATCCACCCTATCTAACCCTCTGATTATTTTATATGTTTCAATTAAGTCACCTCTCAACCTTCTTCCCTCCAATGAAAACAGCCTCAAGTCCCTCAGCCTTTCCTCGTAAGGCCTTCCCTCCATACCAGGCAACATCATAGTAATTCTCCTCTGCACCCTTTCCAAAGCTTCCACATCCTTCTTATAATGCGGTGACCAGAACTGTACGCAATACTCCAAGTGTGGCCGCACCAGAGTTTTGTACAGCTGCAGCATAACCTCTTGGTTCCGGAGCTTGATCCCTCTATTAATAAAAGCTAAAACACTGTATGCCTTCTTAACAGCCCTGTCAACCTGGGTGGCAACTTTCAAGGATCTGTGTACATGGACACCGAGATCTCTCTGCTCAGCTACACCACCAAGAATCTTACCATTAGCCCTGTACTTTGCCTTCCGGTTACTCCTACTAAAGTGCATCACCTCACACTTGTCTGCATTAAACTCCATTTGCCACCTCTTAGCCCAGCTCTGCAGCTTATCTTTGTCTCTCTGCAACCTATAGCATCCTTTGTCACTATCTGCAACTCCAACGACCTTAGTGTCGTCTGCAAATTTACTAACCCATCCTTCTACACCCTCATCCAGGTCATTTATAAAAATGACAAACAGCAGTGGACCCAACACCGACCCTTGCGGTACATCACTAGTAACTGGTCTCCAGGATGAACATTTCCCATCAACCACCACCCTCTGTCTTCTTTCAGCAAGCCAATTTCAGATCCAAACTGCTACATCTCCCACAATCCCATTCCTCCTCATTTTGTACAATAGCCTACTGTGGGGAACCTTATCTAACGCCTTGCTGAAATCCATATACACCACATCAACTGGTTTACTCTCATCTACCTGTTTGGTCACCTTCTCAAAGAACTCAATAAGGTTTGTGAGGCACGACCTTCCCTTCACAAAACCGTGCTGACTATCCCTAATCAAATTACTATTTTCTAGATGATTATAAATCCTATCTGGATGTGAGATTGCTCGCTGAGCTGGAAGGTTCATTTTCAGACGTTTCATCACCATTCAAGGTAACATCATCAGTGAGCCTACGACGAAGCGCTGGTGTTATGTCCCGCTTTCTATTTATCTGGTTAGGTTTCCTTGGGTTGGTGATGTCATTTCCTTTTCTTTATCTCAGGGGATGGTAGATTGGCTCCAAATCAATGTGTTTGTTGATGGAGTTCCGGTTGGAATGCCATGCTTCTAGGAATTCTCGTGCGTGTCTCTGTTTGGCTTGTCCTAGGATGGATGTGTTGTCCCAATCAAAGTGGTGTCCTTCCTCATCTGTATGTAAGGATACGAGTGAATGGTGACGAAACATCTGAAAATGAACCTTCCAGATCAGTCAGCAATCTCACATCCAGAACCTCAACCTGAGCTACAAATCTTCTCAAAACTCGATAAATCCTATTTCTTATAACCTTTTCCAACACTTTACCAACCACTGAAATAAGGCTCACTGGTCTATAATTACCATGGTTGTCTCTGCTCCCCTTCTTGAAGAGGGGAACCGCATTTGCTGTCCTCCAGTCATCTGGCACCATTCCTGCAGACAATGACGAGTTAAAGATCAATTTCAAAGGCTCAGCAATCTCCTCCCTGGCTTCCCAGAGGATCCGAGGATAAATTCCAACTGGCCCAGGGGACTTATCTATCTTCACACCCTGTAGGATTTCTAATACCTCTTCCTCGTGAACCTCAATCCCACCTAATCTAGTAGCCCATATCTCAGTATTCTCCTGGACAACATTGTCATTTTCTAGAGTGAATTCTGTCGAAAAATATTCATTTAGTGCTTCCCCTATCTCTGCTGACTCCACACACAGCCTCCCACTACTATCCTTGATTGGCCCTAATCTTACTCTCATTATTCTTTTATTCCTTAAATGCCTATAGAAAGCCTTAGGGTTTCCCCTGATTCTATCCGCCAACAACTTCTCATGTCTCCTCCTGGCTCTTCTGAGCTTTTTCTTTAGGTCTTTCCTGGCTACCTTTGTAACCCTCGAGCGCTGTAAGTGAGCCTTCACATCTCATCCTAACATAAGCCTTCTTCTTCCTCTTGACCAGAGATTCCACTTCCTTTGTAAACCACGGCTCCCGTGCTCTACAGCTTTCTCCCTGCCAGACAGGTACATACTTATCTAGAACACACAGGAGCTTTTCCTTGAATAGGCTCCACATTTCTAATGTGCCCATCCCCTGCAGTTTCCTTCGCCATCCTATGCTCCCTAAATCTTGCCTAATCTCATCATAATTGCCTTTCCCCCAGCTATAACTCCTGCCCAGTGGTATACACCTATCCCTTTCCATCACTAAAGTAAACATAACAGAATTGTGATTGCTATCACCAAAATGCTCACCTATTTCCAAATCTAACACCTGGCCGGGCTCATTACCCAGTACCAAATCTAATGTGGCTTCGGCCCTTGTTGGCATGTCTACATACTGTGTCAGGAAGCCCTCCTGCACACACTGGACAAAAACTGACCCATCTATAGAACTCAAACTGTCGTGTTCCCAGTCAATATTTGGAAAGTTGAAGACCCCATGACAACTACCCTGTCTCTCTCACTCCTATTGAGAATCATCTTTGCTATCCTTTCCTCTACATATCTGGAACTATTTGGAGGCCTATAGAAAACTCCCAACAGGGTGACCTTTCCTTTCCTGTTTCTAACCTCAGCCCACACCACCTCAGTTGACGAGTCCCCAGACATCCTTTCGTTAATGAATAGACTCAATTGCCATCTGGAACCCTTGGCCTTAGAAAGTCATAGAGTCAAGCAGCATAGAAACAGGCCCTTCGATCCAAACTGGTCCATGCTGACCATGGTACCCACTTGAATAGTCCCAACCACCTGCATTTAGTCAATATCCCACCAAACTCTTCCCATCCATGGACCGATCCAAATATATTTTTTTAAATGTTGCAATTGTATCTGCCTCAATCACTTTCTCTGGAAGCCCATTCCATATACAAACCACGGTCTGCATGACTTCAAAGCGTGGATAAAGATTTAAAATCCAGGTGTTGACGGACTGGAAGTCGATGTAAGTCAATGAGCACAACGGTGATAAGTAAATGAGATTTTAGGCAAGTGGAGGGGGGTGTGGTCACAGGGTGGGGTTGAGGTAGAATAGGATGCTGGCTTACAGATTAATATTAAGGTCAATTGAGCTCGTAACAAGCTCAATTAACTCTCACTAATTTATTTAGATTTGATAAGCGCCTGCTGATTTTAGAACCTGATTTTACCTGAATTAATTTGTTGTAGTCACATCTACCCAGGTACAGTGAAAAACTTTGTTTTGTAAACAGTACCAGCAGGTCATAGCAAGCAAGAACATACAGATCATATGGTGCTTAGACAGAATGAAACATACAAGGCTATGGTTAAATAGATACATAGAAACATAGCAGACAGGAGCAGGAGGAGGCTATTCATCCCTTTGAGCCTGCACACCATTCTTCACAATCATGGCTGGTCATCCAACTCAATAGCTTCATTCTGCTTTCGCCTCATTAACCTTTGATCCCTTTTACCCCACATGCTATATCCAGTCAGTTCAATGTTTTGGCATCAACTACTCCCTGTGGTAGTGAATTCCATAGGGTCACCATTCTTTGGGTTTAGAAATGTATCTGTATCTTCATCCTAAGTCGTTTACCCCGAATCCTCATACTGTGATCCCCGGTTATGGACCCACCTACCATCGGGAACATCCTCCCTCCATCTACCGTGTCCAGTCCTGTTAGAATTTTATAAATCTCTATGAGATTTCTGGAAGATGACTACTAATGCATTCACTATTTCTAGAACTACTTCTCTAAATATTCTGAGATATAGATTATCAGGCCCTAGGGATTTATCTGCCTTCAATCCTGACAGTTGCTGCATGGGAGATTCATAAAGCAAGATCAACTTTAGCAAAATGAACATTATTTGTATTTAGATAGGTCCATTCACCAGTCTAATAACAGCAGAGAAGAAGCTGTTCCTCAGTCTGTCGGTGAGTGCGTTCAAGCTTCTGTATCTTTTGCCTGCAGAAGAGAGTATTACCAGAATGGGAGGCATCTTTGATGATGTTTGTAGCCTTTCTGCAGCAAAGTGAAACGTAAATGGAGCCCATGGATGGGAGGTTGGCTTCCAAGATGGTCAGGGCCGTGCACACAACTTTCTGTGGTTTCTTACAGCCATGAGTGGGAAGCTGGTGATCCAGATACTATTTTATGTGCCCCTCCATTGAAAACACCTCAATGGTGCAGATAATATTCAACACAGGTTAGGCATGGCCAGCAGGATGAGCTCAAGTTTGCAACTTCTTTGTCATGTTTATGAAGGAATTAAGGTATATAATGAAATATTCACAAAGATTACATTTGTTGCTGTTAGAGATTTATAAATAATGGCTAGCTGTAACTAGTTTTATATTTGAAATGAAATGTAAATAAACTTTTATGCATTGTTAGTCCTCATGCATCAGATCATGTTAGCTTTTGTGACTGTTGACAGATCACTTCAGATTTGTAGCCTGAGGAAAGGTCACTGAACTCGAAACATTAACTCTGATTTCTCTCCACTGATTCTGCCAAACCTGCTGAGCTTTACCAGCAATTTCGGTTTTTGTTATTCTGGATTTTTTTTCTTATTTTGAGGCAATGTTGCTATTAGTTTAATCTTGTTGCTTTATTTTAAACACTAGTTATTCATTTCAAATACAATAAATTTAATGCCACGTAGCTCGATATCTGAAATTAGTGACTGGAAAGAATAGACCAACAGTAAAAATGCAAAAATAATGTCAATAAAGATTTTCCGAAGTTATATTTTTCAATTTGCCACATCTCAAGACAAAAAAGTGTGTTCTCAAAGATGGATTTACTTTTACCACTCATTTAAAACTGAGAAGTAGAACTTAATCATCCTGGAGAGCAGTTACTAGTGGTATACCGCAAGGGTCGGTGTTGGGTCCACTGCTGTTTGTCATTTTTATAAATGACCTGGATGAGGGTGTAGAAGGATGGGTTAGTAAATTTGCAGACGACACTAAGGTTGGTGGAGTTGTGGATAGTGACAAAGGATGCTGTAGGTTGCAGAGAGACATAGATAAGCTGCAGAGCTGGGCTGAGAGGTGGCAAATGGAGTTTAATGCAGACAAGTGTGAGGTGATGCACTTTGGTAGGAGTAACTGGAAGGCAAAGTACAGGGCTAATGGTAAGAGTCTTGGTGGTGTAGCTGAGCAGAGAGATCTCGGTGTCCATGTACACAGATCCTTGAAAGTTGCCACCCAGGTTGACAGGGCTGTTAAGAAGGCATACAGTGTTTTAGCTTTTATTAATAGAGGGATCGAGTTCCGGAACCAAGAGGTTATGCTGCAGCTGTACAAAACTCTGGTGCGGCCACACTTGGAGTATTGCGTACAGTTCTGGTCACCGCATTATAAGAAGGATGTGGAAACTTTGGAAAGGGTGCAGAGGAGATTTACTAGGATGTTGCCTGGTATGGAGGGAAGGCCTTACGAGGAAAGGCTGAGGGACTTGAGGCTGTTTTCATTGGAGAGAAGAAGGTTGAGAGGTGACTTAATTGAAACATATAAAATAATCAGAGGGTTAGATAGGGTGGATAGGAGGAGCCTTTTTCCTAGGATGGTGACGGCGAGCACGAGGGTGCATAGCTTTAAATTGAAGGGTGAAAGATATAGGACAGATGTCAGAGGTAGTTTCTTTACTCAGAGAGTAGTAAGGGGATGGAACGCTTTGCCTGCAATGGTAGTAGATTCGCCAGCTATAGGTACATTTAAGTCGTCATTGGATAAGCATATGGAAGTACATGGAATAGTGTAGATTAGATGGGCTTGAGATTGGTATGACAGGTCGGCACAACATCAAAGGCCGAAGGGTCTGTACTGTGCTGTAATGTTCTCTGTTCTATATTAAATTACAATCTTTTTGTTTTTGGGCCCTCACACATGTCAGCACATCACTGTTCAAAATAAAAACTTCCAGTCTCTTCTGAATATTCCTGTTTCATAAAAATGTTAATCCAATGCTCATTATATGCCCTTTCAAACTGCTAATACAGACAGTCCTAAACATGTCTAAAGCTTTTAAAATAAGGATGGTAATAGTGTTGCTCTGATCCGTCTTACAACGTATAAAATTGAGTGAACTGAGGCAATGGTGGTTTTTCAAATAGATGGTCCCTTAAAATTGTCATGTCAAACAAAACGTTTCTTGGAACACCAATCTTATGTTTATCAACACAGAAGTTAACTACTTAAGAAAATTATATTTCCAACTGTACAGAAGACTCTCTTCATAATGTTCAGCATGTTACGAAGAAGCTAAGTTTAATATTGTGATTGGTGCTGTTTTCTCAAAAGGATGTACACAGTCATATCAAACTCATTTCTGTACCAGTTCTAAGGAAGTGTCACCGGACCGGAAGTGTTAACTCTGATTTTTCTTCACAGATGTTGCCAGACCTGCTGAGCTTTTCCAGCAACTTCTGTTTTTGATCCTGACTTACAGGATCCACATTTCTGTACCGCATCGTTGTAAGTTATAACACACTTTTCAGCAGGGTTTCTTCTCTACTAAAACATCCAGCATAAGATTAAATGCTGCTGAGAATCTTACGCATTTACTATTTAGAGGAGTGCATCTCTCATTGTGGATAATGAGGTTTAGCAATAGGTTTTGAAAAGAACCTGAATGGTGCAGTTTGGCCAAAATTGGGAGACGATTGTCCAGTTTTTCTGAGTAGCTGTCATCACAATAGATGAGTCTTTGAATGTTATTCCCGATGAGGGTGCAAACTAGGGCTTAGTGGTGCCAATGTCCTTGAGGCACAGCAGGCTTGACGGGCTGAATGGCCTAATACTCGTTCACATGTTGTTATTGCGTCAAGGGAATGGCCATTTTTCTCAAAGCTACAGAGTGCCAGATTCACATCAACACAACTTTTGGAAGGGGTTAGAGGTAAATTAAGACGCTGGGATCAAACTCAAGATTAATCTTACATTTCTTCACCTTAGCATAGAACACAACAACCATTTAGAGCATTTAATGCAGAGAAGCGTCTTTTATGTTACATTTCAGCTCTTCACCAACACTGAATCACACAGGAACATGAGAATATAATTCAGATCAGCAGGCTCCGCTTCATCATGCTTTTCTTCTCTCCAAGATGGCACCTGAGCTGTACTCCTGAGGTAGAGATCGTCAGTTTCTTTTCATTTCTTCTCTCCCTTCTCACATCTTTTTTCTTTTTCCTATTACCTCTCATCCTTGGGCAGCATCACCAATATCCGGGGTGAAAACCAGTGTGAACTCCTGGCCTGAGCGTGAACTCAGACTCCCGGAAAAAGCGTGGACTCAGACCCCCGGAATCAGCGTGGACTCAGACCCCTGGAACCAGAGTGGACTCAGACCCCCGGAACCAGCGTGGACTCAGACCCCCGGAACCAGCGTGGACTCCGATCCCCGGAACCAGCGTGGACTCAGACCCCCGGAACCAGCGTGGACTCAGACTCCCAGCCTCAGTGTGGATTCGAACTCCTGGCACTCCTGGACTTGAAGGAAAGGCCATAAGGCCAGGAGACACAGGAGCAGAAATTAGGCCATCCAGCTCATTGAGTCTGCTGCGCCACTCAAGCATGGCTGATAAGTTTCACAAACCATTCTCCTTCTTTCTCCCCGTGACCCTTAATGCCCTTGACAATCAAGAACCTATCTATCTCCATCTTAAATATACTCAATGACCTGGCCTCCACTGCTTCCGTGGTGGTGAATTCTATAGTTTCACCATTCTCTGGCTGAAGATGTTTCTCTTTATCTCTGTTCTAAAGGGTCTTCCCTATACTCTAAGGCTCTGGCCTCGAATCCCAGTCTCTCCTACCAATGGAAACACCTTCCTAACATAAACCCTGTCCAGGACATTCAGTATTCTGTAAGTTTCAATTAGATCCCCCCTTACCCTTCTAAACTCATTTGAGTATAGACCCAGAGTCCTCAGACATTCCTCATATGTTAAGCTTCTCATTCCTGAGACCATTCTCGTAAAGCTGACCAGAGCAGTTTAGTTTGGGGGAACTGCTATTTTGAATTTTTATTTCCCCACTTTTCTAATTTATTGCTGGACATTTTTTTTTATTCCCCCCCCTCCCCGCCCAAGAATTTGTACTTAAGAACCTGTACCTAGGTGCCTTGATGTTTCAGATGGCACTGTAAGTGGCGACTTATGAACTTTTCACTGTACTCATGTGAATACATGTGACAATGTAGCTAATTCAATGCTAATCCTACAAGTGAGACAAGTAGTGCTATAACACCATTAAAAAATAGATGTGGTCTACATGGTGCTTTGGGAGGTAATGGTCGAGAGCGTTTAAAGTACGCTGTAATTGGCTGAGGGCTGTACAATTGATTGCCTTTACTTCAATCAGAATAGACTAATGATAAATGGCTGTCTTATTAATGCATCATTTCTCCATTGATCTGTGAAGTTAAGAAAGTGAAGTCAGAGTCTGAGACCAATATTGGAATCATTTCCCTGTTACTTCCATTCCCTTTCAAAATGAAACACAGCATCAATCTGCTTTGTTCCTTGAAATTGATTTTCTTTCAGTTTTGTTAGTTGACTCTGCTGCAAAGTTCTTGAAAATAGAAGGTTCTTGTAGGGGAAGAAGGTACCCTGATAATTTCCTGAAATCTTATTCTAATGGATTGGATGGTGCACCATGTTAGTCATGTTGAAAATCAGCTCTGTTTGCATTATATAACTCCGATGCCTATAATCAATGTAAGGACATTGTTTATGAAGGTGCACAGATTGGCAATCCCAGAAAACTTTGTGGTGACAAGTCTGCTTGGAGCCTCTTCAGCTGATCCTAATGGATATGTCAAGGACAGGACAAAATGGTAACTTTAGCACCCACTGGAGACACATGAAAAGTGTTTCCGTCTTAGAATAGCTGGATAATTCCCTCAGTACAATATTGCATTGAGAAAAGAAAGTAATAAAAATATCAGCTCCTCTTTTGCTTTCAAGAACTAATCCTAGGCTGAATTTATAAATGGGCCCCACTTCAGAAAAGTACGTCTGACCTCGAGCCCACACATTAGGTCAAGGCCAGGGATTTGATGACTCGAGTGTTTGGTCAGTCCTTCCTTGGGCCTTCCTCATGGGATGAAAGCCATGTAAAGAGCAGTAAAAAAACATAGAACATAGAACATAGAACATTACAGCGCAGTACAGGCCCTTCTTTCTCAGTTAATTACCTGTCGTGTGTGTTTTTGGGGTGGGGTTGTGATGTGCTGTTACATAGGTGTGTTGTTCCAACTATGTATTCATAAGATTTGCATCTTTACTAAATAAGTCCTATTTTCATTGAGATAGACGGATTTTTAATTAGTGACAGGTTGAAGGATCGGGGGAGCGAGCAGGAAAGTGGAGTTGAGGCTGAGATGAGATCGGCACCAATCATATAAAATGGTGAAGCAGGCCTGAGAAGGTTAAAATGCATGAGATCCACAATAACCTGACCACTTGGATTCAGAATTAACTTGCTCATAGAAAGCAGAGGGTAGTAGTGGAATGGCATCTTTTTGGCTGGAGGTACATGACTGGTGTTGCATAGTGATCCATACTGGGACCTCTACTGTTTGTAATGTATATAAATGACTTGGATGAAAATGTAGGTGGGTGGGTTAGGGTGACTTGACTGATGTCTTTAAAATTATGAGATGCGTAGATAGGGTTGACAGTGAGAGCCTTTTTCCCCCGAGTTAAAATGTCTAATGCTAGGGGGCATGCATTTAAGGTGAGGGGGGAATGTTCAAAGGAGATATGAGGGACGAGCTTTTACACAGAGAGCGGTAGGAGTTTGGAACACTCTGCCAGGGGTAGTGATGGATGCAGCAATGTTAAGGGTGTTTAAGAGACTTTTACATAAGCACATGAAAATGCAAAGAATTAAGAGATATGGATCAACTGCAGGCAGGAGGGATTTGTTTAATTTGGCGTCACGTTTGGCAAAACGCTGTGGAACAAAGCATCCCTTCCTGTGCTGTATTTTTCCATGTTCTATGACCTATGAGAGGCTGAACTGCCTCCTCCTGCTCCATGCTCTTCTCCTCACAGTAAATTGCTAGTTTTGTTCCTTATTAAGGAAATTCCATATTCTAAATGAAAAATTGATAATTTATATGTTGGCCAAACTGGTGACTGAGTAAAGCATTTGAATACTTGTCCCAACGGATTTTGGAAAAGCTTCTTCCCTGCTGTTATCAAACTTATGAACAGACCGCTCATATATTAGAGTTGATCCTTCTCTGCACCTTCTCTGTAGCTATAACACTATATTCTGCATTCAGTTCTACTTCCCTGAAAAGGCAAGGTATGATTTATCTAGTTGGCACTCAAAATAATACTTTTCACTGTATCTGGGTACATATGACAGTAATAAATCAAATCAAATTGTGTTATAATCAGTTATGTTGTGGGGGTAGAGAGATACAATACTCCAGTCTCAGCCTTAGCCGTATCAAAGCAAAGTAGGACAAGCACTTTCTGTGTAATTTTGCTGGCTGAACAAAAATGGGAAAAAAAGAAAGAGTTAGGCTCAGGTTCCATCTCCTTAGTTTGCATTGGGCTACATTAAATAGGTCAAATAGTAGATCAGATTAGATGTGAAAAAAGTTAAATCCGTAAAACTAATTTCAATTGAAAATAGAACATTAACCTACGACAGCTGCTACGTAACCTATCTGTTTTGTTAAATGTGCTTGTATGGTTCATTTTCCAGCTAAAATTTGGGACATGCTGTGTGATACATTCATGCAAAGGTTTCCAGGTCAAATCACCAGAGATTACTAAATAGAAACAGCTTCTACAGGGAATGCACTCAGGGCGCAATTCGCTTGTATAGGGTTTGTCAGAGTTAAATTATGAAACCCATACTTTTACAATGACTAAACCTAAAATTATTCACAAAAGTAAAAACATTTAACTTTTTAAAAGTAGAATTCTTTGATTATCCAGTGGTGGAGGCTGGTGTCAACTGGCGAATGGCATCATGAGACCATAACATTCTTTCTTGTAACCATTGCAAGGCCCAAGATATAGAGATATGCAGCCAAGTCCAGTTGGCATAAAGGATTTGCTCGACAATCATTTATATCCTTCACATATTTCACTTTATATAGCCCCACCATCAGGGCAGCCACAGATGTCTTTTGCCCACTCTCTGCCAATATTGTCACTGGTTAGGAATACACCATCATATCTCTATGGTTACTCATCTTCTAGTTTTCCCCTTCAACCTTTTTACCAAAAGTCTGATCTCTGAGCACTGAGCAGTGTACGGTAATTAGCCAAATTCTATGCATGGCCATTCTCTGTTAAACTGAGACCAATGCTTATATTGCTTGAGGAGCTCCACGCCGGATCAAGCATGGGGCAATTTCATGAGGCGGTTCTCTGTAAACTCCAGAGCCAGTATGGGGATTGATCTCACCGAACTGGCATCATTCTGCACTATCATTGGCCACCTAGCCAACTGAGCTAACCAACCCCTCAGATAACAAGGCGTAGAGCTGGATAAATGCAGCAAGCCAAGCAGCATCAGAGGAATAGGATGGCTGACGTTTCGGGCCTAGACCCTTCTTCTGAAAATTGATGCTGCTTGGCCTGCAGTGTTCATCCAGCTCTACACCTTGTTATCTCAGATTCTCCACCATCTGCAGTTCCTACTATCTCTGACCAACACCACATATCTGAGAGTGTGAACCTTAATTTCAGTGCTTTATGATTAGGTTTGCATATCAATTTTGACTTCTGATCATGCTATCATTGTTCTGAAATATTTAATGTAAATAATTTGGGCATCCAAAAGCAATTAATTCCTGGGGACCAGGCCAAAGCTACTAAATTTCAATTTGCCTGGAATTAGGCAGCACTGTTTGTGGGAGCTGAGTTGCTTGCTCAATCACTGATGGATTGCTTGCTTTGTTCAGACTGAGGCTAGGAAGGTACTACAAAATGGGGCTTCAAATGCATCTCTCATTCTGCACCTAATGGAGCCAAGAACTATTACGTAGCCCATTCATTGACAATAAACCACCTCTCCACTTGAGCTGAGATGTGACAGCTGAAAGACATCTGGTTTCAAAGAGAAAAAAGAATCACATTTGCAAATGTTATCATCAGCATCCAATTAATGGCCCTCATTGCCCGTCACAGCAGGACTGTTCCCAGTTGACGATTTCCTAATCTGACCCACAGGACTGGGGAACTACAGGCTGAAAGTCAGGCAATATCTAACCAGTGATTAGTTTCATAAAGCTAAGTGACTCTATCCAGCAATGACTGGTAAATGAATTAGTCACTAAAAGAAAGAAAATCAAAAATGTCAGAATCTGAAATAAGAGCAAAATATGTTAGAAATGCAGGGCATCAGAAAGTAAGAAAGCACTATATAAAAACAAAGATCTACAGACGCGAGAGATCTGAAGCAGGTGAAAGGTTGGGTGAAGAAATGACAGATGGAGTTTAATCCGGGCAAGTGAGAGGTGATACATTTTGCGAGGTCAAATGCAAAACGAAAGTGTACAGTAACTGGCAGGACCCTTAGGAGCACTTATATACAGACAGATCGTGGGATCCAAACCCATTGCTCCCTGAAAGTGGCAACACGAGTGGATAAATGGTAGAGAAAGAATGCTTCATGTTTGCCTTTATTGGCCAGGGCATTGAGTGTAAAAGTTAGCAAGTCATGTTTTTGCAGCTGTATAAAACTTTAGATACTCCACATTTGGAGTATTGTGTGTAGTTCCAGTCACAACAATATAGGAAGGATGTAGAGATTTGGAGAAAGTATAAAAGAGGTTTATAGAGTCATGCAGCACAGAAACAGGTGGTGCAGTGTCTCAGTGGTTAGCATTGCTGCCTCACAGTGCCAGGGACCAGGGTTCGATTCCAGCCTTAGGTGGCCGTCTGTGTGGAGTTTGCACATTTGCCCCTTGTCTGTGCAGGTTTCCTCTGGGTGTTCTGGTTTCGTTGCACAGTCCAAAGATATGCATATTAGGTGGATTGCCCATAGTGCCCAGGGATGTGCAGGCTATAGGTTAGCCATGGGAGGAGTAGGGAGTGGGTCTGGGTGAGATTTTCTTGGTGAGGACTTGATGGGCTGAATTGCCTGTTTCTATATTCTATGGAGATAGGCCCTCTGTCCTAAATGCTGACCAGGCTTCCTAAGCCAAACCAGTCTCATTTGGCCCACACTCTTCAAAACCCTTCCTATTCATGTATCTGTCCAAGCATCTTTTAAATGTTGGAATCATATCTGCATCCACCACTTCCACTGGCAGCTCATTCTATATATACACAACACTCTGTAGGAAAGAAATTGCCCCTCAGGTCCCTTTTAAATCTTTCCCTTGTCATTTCATTCCCACTCTGGGGAAATGATCTCAGCTACTCGCTTTACATAAAAACCTCTATAATGTCACTCCTTATGCTGCAGGGAACAAAGGTCCCAGTCTATCCAGCCTCTCCTTATGACTCAGACCCTCCAGTCTCAGTAACATCCTTGTTTCTCTTTTTTGTAACTTTCCAAGTTGAATAAAATCCTTCCTATTGCAAGGCAACCCGAATGGTACACAGTACTCCAAATGTGGTTTTGCCAGTGTCTTGTACAGCCATAGCATGATGCCTCATCTCCTGTACTTAATGCTCTAATTTATGAAGGTAAGCGTGATAAAAGCTTTCTTCACCAAACTGTCTACCAAGGAACTAAATAGCTGAACTGCTCGGTCTCTCTGTTTTTGCAACACTCCCCAGGGCCTGATTGTTGACAGTGTAAGTCATGCCCTAGTTTGTCTTACCAAAATGCAAAATGTCACCTTTACCAGGATCCTGCCTGGATTGATGTGCATTAGCTATAAGTAGAGGTTGGACAAACCTGGATTGTATTCAGTGGGCTGAGGGATGACCTGATAGAAGTTTATAAAATTATGAGAGGCAAGGACAGGGTGGATACTTAGTCCTTTTTCCCAGGGCGGAATGTCAAACGAGGGGGCATAGTTTCAAGGTGAAAGGAGGAGAATTTAAAAGAGATGTGCTATGTTAGAGGAACATTTTTTACACAGAAGATATCTAGAACAGGCGACCAGCGGAGGTGGTAAAAGCAGATATCGATACAATAGCAATGCTTAAGAGGTGTTTAGATGGACACATGAACAGGCAGGGAATCAAGGGATAAAGACCATGTGCAGGCAGAAAGCATTAGTTTAGAATAGCACACAGACAAGGCTTGTTCCTGCTCTGTACTATTCTATGTGAAACAAAAACAGAAATTACTGGAAAAAATCTGCAGGGCTGGGTCATCTATGGTGAGCAAATCAGAACACAAAGGTTCTGGAGGAGGGTCACGGGACTCAAAACTTTAACTCCACTTTTTGTCTACAGATGTTACCAGGCCTGCTGAGTTGCTCCAGCAATTTACCTGTCTTTATTGCATAAGAAAGTGTATATGCGTTCAGCAGAACTTAATGCTGTACCTGCAGAAGCAAGTAGTGAGGTCATTTTGGCACTTAATTTTGTAGAACTGGGTGAGGGGTGGTGAAATAATTAGGACGCAGAAGAGACATTGTGGCTTTTTTTCCAACCTTGCAACTGTGTGGGTGTGTGTGTTGTGCATGTGAGTGCGTGTGTGGATCTGTGTGTGTATGTCTGTATCTATGTGTATGTGCCTATGTGTGTGTGCATGTGAGTGCTTGTGTGTGTGTGTGTGTGTATGTGTGTGTGTGTGTGTGTGTGTGAGTGTGTGTGCACGCGCAAAGGAATGAACTCTGACGGTGAGTGATATGTGGGGTGGATAACCATCCAACATCCCAGCTGAAAGCTGACATAAATCTGCACAGCACATATGGCTGCTGAGCTACATTGTCAGTAACTGATGAGACAGGACCTTCTGACTGATGGTGTGATGTGAAGAGATTAACCCCTGAAGTGCTGCTGGCAAAATCCCTCAGATAAGCAACTCCAATCTTTCGCAATCACACAAGGAAATTTAAAGAGCCTTGAAAATTCTTGTGCATATGCATTACGAATAGGATTGCGCGCAATTTTTTTTATCTAGTTGGGAAGGAGCAGGGTTAAGAATGAGCTATTATCGCTGACACAATTCCTATTCTTCTGTGAATCATGTGTATGAACTACACATTTGTGAAGGAAATCTTAAAATGCATTTCAGACGCATTTATAACATTTGCTATTCCTATTCTGGAGGAGAGTTTGGATTTTTTAATTTAATATTTGGGGAAATATACAGAGAGATAGTGAAACTTCTTATTTTGCTGCACAGAGATAGCAATGTACAGTAAGTAAGAGTAATAGTTAATGTACATATAGTTAATATGATCCCCTGCACTGTCTTTAATCACTGCACTATCTTTAATCACTCTATATATTTTTTTCTCTGGTAAAGAATGTTTACGATGTCTATGGAGGTAAGGATGAGGGAGGGTTTGAGTTTAATGGGAACATACGGAGGCACAGTGATGCACAAGAAGAGATGCATCCTCTGAGTGACTAGGGAGCACAGAGGGCAGGATTGGTTAGCAACTTTGGGAGGATGAATTAGGCAGAGAGACATGGAGTGAATATGATGCATACAATAGCGATTGTTGTAGCCCATGAGACTTGCTGAGAGGTGCATCTCGTGGCTGAGTGAGAGTGAATGGTGGTCCGATGAGTGTGAGGCAGCGGAAAGAAAATGCTGGCACTTACTGTGGTGGACAGCAGAAGTTCATTGATGTTTTTCATGCGCTGCTGGGTGTCCCTTTACACCTGGGATGGAACACTGACGCAGGCTGCAAATCAGGTGCATGGTGGCTTGGTCCAATGGTATGGTCCCTATGGCAATCCGCAGGGAGAGCTTCTGCAATCCTCTCCACCATCCAATCCACCTCGATCTCCAGGGCCCTGACCACAAAGTAGGAAATGAGTTTTCCTGTATTCAAAGTTGTGTCCTCAGCGACAACAGTTGTGCACTCTGTGTGAGGGGTCATTCCTGGCGTGCAGTATCCAAAATGGTGCGTGACATGCTTCAAACATGGCGCTGGAGGCATGAATACCGGTAGGTTCTAGCTGCGGCCATATCTTCACCTCTCCTACTGCGCAGTTTCCCAAGAAAGACACTCAAAAGCCAGTTGTATAATTAAGATAGTGCAAGTGGAAAATTGAGTGAGAAAATTTGCTCCAATGACACAAGAGATAGGGCACAATGAATCTCACTCGACAAAGCGCTTCCAGTGAAACTGGGAAAATATCACCCATTTACTTCAGTTGAGGAGCATCTGATTTTGCCACAAGACTGCAAGACCATGTGACATCGGATCACTTCCGATGATGATGTGTATTGTCTCATTAGCATATGGCACAGTCAGACCTAAGCTCTCACACTGTACACCTGGGGGAACTAGGGAGGAACTTTCTTAAGACTTTTTGGCCCTTTTTAGCTTGTTGTTTTCCCCCTTCCAAGTGGATTACATGTCTGTGGCATTGTAAGGGTAGGGGAGTTGTACTCAGTCTGGGTTGGATGTGCCCAGTTATGATTCTTCAGATATCTGGAGTTTTGTAGGCTTGATGAGCCAACTGATCTTTTCCACTCATCATTTCAATAGGTGTGCATGTGCTTAATAAATAGGATCCCACACCCTGCCAGATTTTTATCTGGAAACTTCACAGACATCCTGTCATTCCTAGAATTAACATTCCATCTAAGTAGAGAATCTGCAATCAAAATGTAAGACTTTTCAGAGTTAGGAAAGGTCACTGAAAATGCAATGTCTGTGTATTTCTATCACCCAGGACTCTGAAACAAAAGAGACTCTTATTTAAAAACATACATAGAATCTAGAACAGTACGGCACAGTACAGGCCCTTCAGCCCATGGTGTTGTGCCGGCCTATTATCCTATTGAGATCAATCTACCCTGCATACCCTACATTTTACTATCCTCCATGTGCCAACCCAAGAGTTGTTTAAAAGTCTCTAAAGGATCTGACTTCACTAGCACTGCCGGCAGCGCATTCCACACGCCCACCACTCCCTGTGTGAAGAACCTACCTCTGACCTCTCCCCTATTCCTTCCTCCAATCACCTTAAAATTATGCCCCCTTGTTATAGTCATTTCTGCCCTGGGAAAAAATCTCTGACTATCCATTCTATCTATGCCTCTCTTCATCTTGTAAATCTCTATCAAGCCACGTCTTATCCTTCTTCACTCCAATGAAAAAAACCCTGGCTCCTTTAACCTTTTCTCACAAGACCTGCCCTCCATTTCAGGCAGCATTCTGGTAAATCTCTTCTGTGCCCTCCCTAAAGCTTCCACATCTTCCCCATTATGAGGTGACCAGAACTGAGCACCCTTGTTCAAGATCGACTAGATCAGCCAACTGAATCATCAACAACAGGACTGTATCCTTTCTGAGTTCACATTAAGCTAATTACAGCAGTCCTGAGGAAGGACCACTGGACCTGAAATGTTAACTTTGATTTCTCTCCACTAGTGCTGCCAGACCTGCTGAACGTTTCAAGCAATTTCTGCTTTTGTTTCTGATTTACAGCATCCACAGTTCTTTCAGTTTCTAATCAAAGCAAGGTCCTGCTAAGCATACTTAAATTTATGCTAAATCAAAAGAAAGATGTTGCAGATGCAAGAGATCTGAAACAAACGAACAGACAAATTTATGGAAAGACTCAACAAGTCTAACGGTATTGGATGGAAAAAGCAGTACTAACATTTTGTGTCCAGTGATGGTCCTTCAGAGCTTCAGGACGCAAAACATTAACCCTGATTTCTCTTCACAAAAGTCTGATATATTTCTCCAGCGATTTCCATTCCTGTTTGCACTTAAATTTGGCTCTGCCTTTGTCTGAAGGATGGCAAAAATTAGTTTGGGAATGGAATTTTGCAAAGTGGGGGTATGTGAAAAGTTCTATGTTTTGCCATGCTAAATACTACAGGAATAGTTTGGTGCCACTGTTCCCTCTCCTTATCTGAATCCCTTGATCTACAGTGAAAAGAAAAAGAAAACAGTTGCAATCAGTATGAAGAATCAGGCTATACCTGATTGTTATAAATCAATCAGGTAAAAGACTTGATAGGAGGATAGATCTTGTTGCAAAGACCAGAAGAAGACTAGGGTCTGTCAGCTTGATGAATCTAAGATTTTCTGCTTTTTTATCCACCCACGACCTTATTACATCTTGGAGTGGGTGGCAATTAATGCAGTGTCCAACATTAGCCCATTCAGAAATATTACCTTGCACAATAGAATGTGAAGTATCAGATAACTGAATCTCAATTGCAAACCTCCAACTGTTAAGTAACATGCCAACACCTGTCTATTTAATCTCATGATGAATCACGATTTGGGTGGAGAAACTGCAGACGCTCACGAAATTATACTCTGCATGTTTTTATCTTTGAAATGTATATTTAATTATTCAGTAAAAGCAGCATTATTACATTCTGGAAGAACATGACAATACATATTGCCTAATTTACCCAGAAAGCCAAATTATCTGGTCATTGTTACTTTGCTGTTTGTAAAACTTCACTCTGCTCAATTAATTGCTACATTTCTTACACTGCAACAATGCCTATAATTCAAAAGTGCTTCATCAACTGTAAAAAGTAAAATTTCCAAAATTCAACAAGACCACAGACTTGCTCTCTTGTGAGATGAGAAGGCAACTAATGGGGTTTTAATCTGAGGGTCACTACACCTCAGACTAGGAGAGAAGTTGAGGAGGGGAGTCCATCATGGTGACCTCAACCAGTAAAGGGACTGAAATCATGATATTAACATCACAAATCAGATATTCCCCCAACTGAGCTAACCAACCATTACATCCCTACTGACTGAAGAGTGGTTTGGAACATTCTAAAGTTGTAAAAGACATGACCAATATACAAATTCTCTTTTTCTTCTTTCCATATAGAAATGTTGATTGTTACCAAAGCTGAAGTAAAGGTGAATGTTTCAGTAAGGCCACATTGACATAAGACTATGTTTTCATTGCAAAATACTATTGCTATAGCAAATTGATAAGTTGAACTAGTTTCATTTCTTTATTGATTTTTCCATTCCAAATCAAGCCAATGGAGAGTACCTCAACACCAGCTACATTGCCTTGTCAGAAGATGGATAAGACACATCCTTTAATATGCAGAAAAAAAACTTGCTCATGTAATGTTTTCAATACATTGAACTCTAATATGGCAAGAGTTGGGCTGGCTAATCAGATATTCTGGTCAATATGACTATTTCCAATAATTAAAGTCACTGTCAAGGCCATAATAGCAAGGTGTAGAGCTGGATGAACACAGCAGACCAAGAGCATCAGAGAAGCAGGAAAGCTGACGTTTCGGGTCTAGGCCCTTCTTCAGAAATGTATTTTGAAGAAGGGTCTAGATCCGAAACATCAGCTTTCCTGTTCCTCTGATGCTGCTCAGTCTGCTACGTTCATCCAACTCTACACCTTGTTATCTCAGATTCTCCAGCATCGGCAGTCCCTGCTACCTCTGTATAATCAGGGCCACGATGTTGAGATTTGGTCCCCTCATACTTGGCTACAATACAGATCTTATCAAAATACTTAAGCTTCCAAAATTTTTTTCAAATCATTGAAATAGAGTCATAGAGTCATATAGCACGGAAACAGACTCTTTGGTCCAACTTGTCAAGGCCAACCATATTTCGAAACTGAACTAGTCCCAATTGCCAGCTAATAAAAGTGAGGCTGGATGAACACAGCAGGCCAAGCAGCATCTCAGGAGCACAAAAGCTGACGTTTCGGGCCTAGACCCTTCATCAGAGGAAGGGTCTAGGCCCGAAACGTCAGCTTTTGTGCTCCTGAGATGCTGCTTGGCCTGCTGTGTTCATCCAGCCTCACATTTTATTATCTTGGAATTCTCCAGCATCTGCAGTTCCCATTATCTCCAATTGCCAGCTCATGTCCCTTTAAGCCTTTCCTATTCATGTGCCTATCCAAATGTCTTTTAAATGTTGTAACTGTATCCTGAACTGACCATTTCCTCTGCAGTTCATTCCACACACGAACCCATTCTCTATGTCAAAAAGTTGCCCCTCACGTCCTTCTTAAAAGTTTCTCCTCTCTGCTGAAAAATATGCCCCCTAATTCGAACTCCCCCACATCAGGGAAAAAAGTCTTTTGCTGTTCACTTATCTATGCCCTTCATGATAACGTCAATCCTCAATCTTTTATGATCCAGACCTTGCCTATTTAATAACTTAAACCCTCCAGTCCTGGCAACATCCTGGCAAATCTTTCCTGACCTCTCTCCAATTTAACAATATCCTTTCTATAGCAGTGCGACCAGAACTGTACACAGTACTCCAGAAGAGGCCTCACCAACATCCTGTACAACCTCAACATGATGTCCCAACTCCAATACTCAAAGATCTAAGCAATGAAGGCAAAACTTAATCTTTATATTTATTATATTATCGACAGGAAATTTAAATGGACAGAATTCTTGTCAATCAGAAACCTGGCTATTCCCAGTCTAAAGGCAAAATAGTGACTGTCTGCTTTTGCCCCACTTTTGTTTATGATTTATGTTGACTCTAATCGGAATGATGTAACTTTTTTTGCCAAATCACCTCTACTTTCCAGATCACATGCTGCTTTGTCCACCAAACGAGCAAGCTGAGAACTGACACAACCCATTCCAGTTAGAGTGTGTACATTCAAGTGACAGGCAACCCTGAATTCTTATTTGCCTGAAACCATCAGATGGGGAAGCTGGTGCTGTAAGTAGTGGGGTGCCACAATAATCTGAAGCGGAATGGCTGTGACATCTGAAAGGATCCTTAGGTCCATTGCATTGTTAAATGTTTCAATTTGCATTGTATCATCTGAGTGTCCAGGCTGTCAGTAGTCAGCGTTTCCAGATGGCATCAGATGCTATAAATGTGCAATGTTAATAGCTGGGATTTCAGATGAACAAGTAGACTGGCATGTTGGCAAGCCTGATGATTTTCAATGATTAATGTTCTTATTAAAATTGTAATGAAGGCTTGAACTGCTGCTGATTGCATTTCGGCTCAAAGTGGAATTATCACTTCTTTTCCTCTTTGGATTACCCTTCCTGCAGCCTTGTCTTGGCTCATTCTAACCCTCTAATTGTTTGGCCTGCATTAGTTCTTTTGTGCTCTCACCCTGACTATGCCTTCCTTAAATATTGGTACCTTTTGACACATATGGTTTTCAGATACTTTCTTAGACTTACAATTGTTTACCCCACACTGTTTTTTCAGTGATGTCGTCCACTCTGATTCTGTCACCAGTTTCCTTATACCTTATTGTGATCCAAGTTTTATCTTAAATTGCGCAAATGAATATTGACCCTGATCTTGTATCTCTCAGCATTGATACTTAAGAAGAAATTGCACTGATATCAAACCTGATTGTAACTCTCAGAGACATTCCTAAATTGTTACTGTTTCGAATGACTTTGCAATGCAACCATTATTACGTGAACAACTGTTGTGAACTCTGTGTACATGATAGGGTCCCAGCAAGGCACAGTGCTGCTTTGTTTTTTATTTGGTATTTCTTACTGAAGGCTGAATTAGCCAGAAAAATAGGTCATTTCTGTAACCCTACAGATGCTGTCCTCTGCATACAATGTCATTGTACCTCTAACATTTAAACTAGATTTTGGCACCTAAGTCAGACCAGCACATAAGGCGGCTCCTATCGTAGGCACCAAAATTCACATTGAGGCCTGAACTTAGTGCAAGAGTTGACCCCTTCTCTGCTAAGAAATGCTAAATATGCATTAAGAGTCAGCCTCAACCTTGGAAACAAATGTTTCAGTCACACTGTGAATGGGATCAAACTGGTGATTTGGGAAGAGTTGCAAGGATGCATGGGAGTTTAAGATGCGTTCCCATGTGCATTCTGAATGATGATCAGAAACGGGTCCTCTGTCAAAAGGAACAAACTACAAAGTTGCTTTCAAGCCACAAGTGTTTTTTAATTCATTCAACAACTCTGCTGAGTTGAGACAATTTGATTTGAATGAGTAAAGCTATGCAAGGGCAGGAGAGATGTATTTCTTCCTGAAGAATATGCCTGAGACCAAATGTACTGTGAGAACACAGGCTAGCCTGTGTTCCCCTAGCCACAGGACAAATCTTGAGAAGCCTGCATCCAAAAGCATTCTTGGCTCTTTCATGCACCAATATTTATAGGTTAAATCAGCCAACAAAAGGCTCTCAAAGGTTTATGAGGGTTTTATTGCAAATACAATGTTTAGCACGAGCATCAGTTTCCACCTTTCCCTTCTGTTCCCTTTGTATATCAAGAAGAACTCACTGTTGTATATTATAACTTAAACAAAAATTATAAATAAAACCTGCCCACTGGAACTTTGAGAGCATTTTAAAGAATGCAGCTCTCTTTAAAGAAAACAAATCACAAATTTTCAAATAACAAACAGAGCACATGGTCCCCTTGGGACTGAATGACAAAACCAAGAAAGAAACAAAAGAATGTTCTATCACACTGCTGACTTGTGGTTTGTAGATGGAAGACAGGCTTTGAATAGTTTAAAGGTGAATTTTTCCATACAGTATTCCAAAATCATGATGGGCATACATAAGGTGAATAGCAAAGGTCTTTTCTTGATGGTAGGGGAATTCAAAACTAGAAGGAATAATTTTAAGGTGGGAGGGGAAAGATTTAAAAGAGACATGAGGGGCAACTTTATCATGCAGAGGGTGATTCATATGTGGAATAATCAGCCAGAGGAAGAGAAAGATGCAGGTACAGTTACATTGTTTAAAAGACTTTTGGACAGATATGTGAGTAGGAAAGGTTCAAAGGGATATGGGCTAATCACAAACAGTTGGGACCAGTTTGGTTCTTGGTTCAGAAGTGTAGAATATATGTTCTCACCCACATGGGCACATGCTTACAGATAAGCATTAAAAACTGAGTAATCTTTATATACTTTACAGAGATATAACAAAGCACAAAACAACAGATTATTCAAGTTTTATTACACTTTGATTGAAGATGAATAGTCAAATTTATCACACCATGATATAAAAACTCACTTTTTCTTAAACAGGACTGATCCACTTTTACTTATCTGGAATAGGAGGGCTTGAACCTAGACTTCTTGATCCAAAGGTACGGTTACTACTACTGTGCCACAAGAACTCTGCTAGAACATGGCCCTTGATTGAAATATCTGGAAGTGCTATCACACACAGACAAGCCGCTTTTCCTTTCACCCAATCCCTGGTGTCAATTTTCATCCATGAACGCTCACCAGTAAAGTGCCTGGAATAGTCAATTGGTTAATTTACATGCAAAGCCTATTAAGGGCAACGGAAGTCAACCTTTTGTTTTCTCTTTTTTCCCAGAAGTGCTCTTGTACGCAACTCAATACTTTTATTCCATCATCAAATAACCCATGCTATGTGTTTCCATCCATAGATCTCTTGGCCCGGGACTAGGAAAATTATGTCATCCAAAAACCCAAGAGTTCAGCAGTTTTTTAAAACTTAGATGCACTCCCACCCAAAGCTGAACAGTTATTTTTTTTTTCTCCATCGCCAAATCACTATGCGTTTTCTTCATCCATTAACCAACACAGTAAATCACTTGTATTTCCAATTGACCATTAAAAGCTTTTTTTTTTGAAAAAATATACTTTATTCCTAGAATGTACAAAAAATAAAACATTTATACACCTACCCAGTCATGCAAGCCACTCCGGGTTACCCGGGGGTACGTACACCAACTAAAGGAAAAAACAAAAGAGAGAAAAAAAAACAAAGCAAAGAAACCGCCCCGGCAGTCGTCACCCTGCACAGTCCCAGTTGGCCCCCTGACCAGTTGGGGAAGGCGCCAGCTGGGCCCAGTTACCAGATAGGGTTCTCTTCCCTTTTCTGGACGTGGGGTTTCATACGGTGGTCTTTCCCCACTGCGCCTTGGCGGCGGCTGCCCCAAGCTTTAGCGCGTCCCTCAGCACGTAGTCCTGGACCTTGGAGTGCGCCAGTCTGCAACACTCGGTCGGGGTCAGTTCTTTCAGCTGGCAGACCAGCAAGTTGCGGGCAGACCAAAGAGCGTCTTTCACTGCATTGATGGTCCTCCAGGCGCAGTTGATGTTGGTCTCGGTGTGCGTCCCCGGAAACAGCCCGTAGAGCACGGAGTCCCGCATCACGGAGCTGCTCGGGACGAACCTCGACAAATACCACTGCATCCCCCTCCAGACGCCCTGCGCATAGGCACACTCCAGAAGGAGGTGATCGACAGTCTCATCCCCCCCGCAGCCACCTCGAGGGCAGCGTGCGGTGGTGCAGAGATTCCGGGCATGCAGAAAGGATCTCACTGGCAGAGCCCCTCTCACCGCCAGCCAAACAATGTCCTTGTGCTTGTTTGAAAGTTCTGGCGATGAGGCATTCTGCCAAACGACTTTGGCAGTCTGCGTGGGGAACCACATGACGGGATCCACCCTCTCCTTTTCCCGAAGGGTCCCGAGGATACTATGTGCTGACCACTGCCTGACGGCCTTGTGGTCAAAGGAGTTTCCTTTCAAAAATTTCTCCACGAAGGACAGGTGGTACTGACCAACTACTCGGAGCGTTCCGCGGCAACGAGGCCAGGCCCATCCTTCGCAACACCAAGGACAGGTAGAACCTCAGTAAGTAGTGACACTTGGTGTTTGCGTACTGAGGATCTACGCACAGCTTGATGCAGCCGCACACAAAGGTAGCCGTTAGGGCGAGGGTGGCGTTCGGTACGCCCTTTCCCCCATTTTCCAGGTCTTTGTACATGGTATCTCTGCGGACCCGGTCCATCCTCGACCCCCAAATGAAGTGGAAGATGGCCCGGGTGACTGCAGCGGCGCAGGTCCAGGGAATAGGCCAGGCCTGCGCCACATACAACAGTACCGAAAGCCCCTCGCACCTGACAACCAGGTTCTTACCCGCGATGGAGAGGGACCGGAGCGTCCACCTGCCCAGCTTCTGCTTCAATTTGGTGATACGCTCCTCCCAAGTCTTAGTGCATGCCCCAGCTCCACCAAATCAAACACCCAGTACCTTCAGGTAGTCCTTCCTGACGGTGAAGGGGATGAAGGAGCGATCGTCCCAGTTCCCGAAGAACATGACCTCGCTCTTACCCCTACTGACTTTGGCACCCAAGGCCAGTTCAAACTGGCCGCAGATGTCCAATAGTCTACTCACCGACCGACGATCGGTGCAGATGACGGCGACATCGTCCATGTACAGGGAGGTCTTGAGCTGAAGGCCTCCACTGCCTGGGATAGTCACGCCCTTCAGGCTCACGTCCTTCCTGATGGAGGCGGGAGAAGGGCTCCACACAGCACACGAACAAGGCAGGAGAGAGCGGGCAGCCCTGCCTGACTCCAGATCTAACAGGAAAACTGTCTGATTCCCACCCGTTGATCGAGACTGCGCTAACGATGTTGGCGTAGAGCAGCCGGATTCAATTGCGGATGCCCTCCCTGAACCCCAATTTGGAGAGGACGTCCCTCATGTAATCATGAGAGACCCTGTCGAAGGCCTTCTCCTGGTCCAGGCTGATGAGGCAGGTGTCCACCCACCTGTCCTGTACGTAGGCGATCGTATCCCTGATGAGCGCGAGGCTCTCAGCGATCTTCCTGCCCGGCACAGCACAGGTTTGGTCAGGGTGAATCACTGACTCCAGGACAGACCTGACACGGTTGGCAATGACCTTGGCCAGGATTTTGTAGTCCACGTTCAATAGTGAAATGGGACGCCAATTCTTAATTTCTTCCCTCTCCCCCTTCCTCTTGTAAATGAGGGTGATGATGCCCTTCCTCATGGGCTTGCACATTTCCCCTGCCCGAAGCGCACTACTGTACACCTCCGGCAGGTCCTGGCCGACCAGGCCCCACAGAGCGGAATACAGCTCGACCGGTAAGCCGTCGCTTCCGGGAGTCCTATTCCTCTGCAAGGACTTGAGGGCTGTGGCCAGCTTGTCCAGGGATATCGACCGGTCCAGCCACTCCCTCATGCCGTCGTCTAAGACCTCCGTGATAGACGACAGGAACGACTCGGAGGCCGTGCTGTCCGTGGGCTTCGTGTCGTACAGTCCGGCATAGAAGGATCTGCTGATCCTCAAAATGTCGGGCCGAGACGACGTCACCGAGCTGTCGTCCTCCTTCAGACGGCTAAACACAGAGCTCTCTTTGTGCACCTTCTGAAATAAGGAACGCGAGCACGTCTCGTCCTGCTCCACGGAGTGGACCCTGGACCGGAAGATTATCCTGGAGGCCTCCGCGGCGAAGAGCGAGGCTTGCTGGCCCCTCACCTCGCGGAGGTCCTCCGTAACATCGACCCCCATCAACTGCAGAAGGAGCAGGTTCTGCACCCTTTTCTGGAGTCACGACAGCTTTCCCCGCCTCTCTCTTGCCTTCTGGACACCCTTGAGGACAAAAAACCTCTTGATGTTCTCCTTCACCGTCTCCCACCAGTCGCCTGGAGACTCAAAGAGGGGTTTCACGGTTCTCCAACTGGCGTACTCCCTCTTAAGCTCCTCGACGTTCTCTGGGGTCAACAGAGTCGTGTTGAGCTTCCACGTCCCCTTGCCGGCCGGCTGGTCGTCCTGTAAGTGACAGTCGGCCAGCAGGAGGCAGTGGTCAGAGAAGAACACCGGCTCGACGCCGGTGGACCTGACCGAGAACGTCCGTGACACAAACAGGAAGTCTATCCTTGAGCGGATAGACCCGTCTGGCCGCGACCAGGTGTACCTCTGCTGCGCTCCGTCTGCAGGGGGGCTGAAGAAGTCGAGCAGCTTGGCGTCCTTCACCGTGCCCATCAGGAATCTGGACGTGACGTCCAGTTGACTCCCCCCACCCGCTGTCCCCACACCGGATCTTCCATCTGCATCAACGATGCAGTTGAAGTCTCCGCCTAGGATGACGGGCCTGGACGTAGCTAGCAGGGGTGGAAGCCGCTGCAGGACGGCCAATCGCTCACTCCGTACCACTGGGGCGTACACGTTGATCAGCCTCAGGGAGCGTTCCTGTAGGTGATGTCAGCCACTCGGAGGCGCCCCCCCCCACCACCTCCTGAACTTGAGAGATGGTGAAGTCGTGCCCCCGCAGCAGAATAGCCAGGCCCGAGGAGCGACAGCCGTTACCCCCCGACCAGATCGAAGGCCCACAGGTCCAGGCGCCGGACCATTTCCCGTACCTGCCGAGGTGCAGTATCCCGCACTCCTGCAGAAACAGGAGGTCTGCCTTGATGGTGGTCAGGTAGGCCAACGTGGACATACATCTCGCAGCTGACTTGACGCTGCGCACATTAATGCTCGCAACTCGTACCCCCATTGTGGGCAGTGACCGCAGTACCCTCCCCAAGTCCAAGGTCCAGCCACTCCATCTGTCCCTTCATGCCCATTGCCCGGGCTAACTGCTGGACGCTCTCCGGGCTCAGGAAACCGTCCATGCTGCCTTCCGGGTGGCATCCCCCTGTCAGGGGTGCGGAGGCAGGAGGGTCCGGCTCCGGGTCAGGCTGGGGACGCGCTGTTTCCTCCTTCCCGCCTGGAAGTTCCGGGGGGCCCTCCGGTGCTCCAGCGGCACTTGACTGGGTGTCGGAGGGAGCCTCAGGACGCCTCCTGTCACCTGGAAGCGGGGTGCTGCTTTCCTTCCCCCTCGAAACCTTTAACTTCTGCTTCGGGTGGGCCCTGTCCGAATCCTCCTCGTCAGAGGAGCTCTTATAGCCCCCCTGTAGCTGCCTCTTCCCGCCTGATGGTTGCGGTTCCTGGGCCCATCGACGCACCTTCCTCCTCGCTTTCCGGACTGTTGTCCACTCCCCTGGGTCGCCTGTCGCCGCATCCATTGGCTCCGGGTTGTCGGGGGTTGTCGGACCCTGCAGGGGTGCTTTGCTGGCCTCGGGCCCATCCTGTGGGGCTGGGCCCTCCTGCACTGCCTGGCCCTCCTGCACATTAGTGGGGCCCTTGCTGGGCCCTGGTGCCTTCCTCTCCTCCGGGGGGGCTGGCCCCGCATTTCCCCTGCCGGCGACCTGGGCGTAGGTGGTACCCCGCCGCGGGCATGCCCTATAGAAATGGCCCGCTTCCCCACAAAGGTTGCAGCTTCTCTCTCGTGGGCAATCCTTTGCAAGGTGTCCCTCCTCCCTGCAGTTCCTGCAGATGGTGGCTTTGCAGTCGGCCGCCGTGTGACCTGACCTACCACAGGCATGGCAGACTTTAGGTTGCCCTGCATAGGTCAGGTAGCCCTTGCTCCCGCCGATCGCAAAGCTGGACGGTGGGTGTGCGACATCCCCGTCTGCGCCCATCCTCAGCGTCACCTTGACCTGCCACTTACTCGTCCAGATGCCAAAGGGGTCCACGATGTCAGTTAGGTCCCCTTCCACCTTCACATACCTTCCGAGGAAGGTCAGGACATCAACTGCTGGCACATGCGGGTTGTACATGTGTACAGTCACCGTACGGCTCCTGTGCGCTGGCATCACAAACAGTGGGACAGCGGTCAATACAGAGAGGGGGCCCTCACCTCCTTTCTCCTTGAAAACCTCCAGGAAGCGCTCGCAAAGCTTGGCACTCCTGAAGGTCACGTCGTAAAAACCTCCTCCGGGGAAATCCTGCAGGCAGTAAATGTCCGCAGCAGCGAACCCACAACAGTCCAACAGGACCCTCTTCACGAAGAAGGTGCGGTCCACAGGTGCACCTTCATCCACCTTCTTTACAGAAACACGGATGGTGTTCCGGACCCCCTGACCTGGGGCACGAGCACTTGCCGCAGCCATCGTTGCAGGTTGGCTGCTCCCCTGAACCAGCGTTAGGCCGAAGCCAGCATTAAGATCCACTGGTCGCAAGGGTGCACAGCCAACCCGACGTCCTCCTTTCACCTCCAAGATAGCACTCTCCTCCTCTCGGTCCACAAGAGAGTGGGTCTTTATTGTGTTCGAGATGTAAGCTAGTTCACTGAGCTTGCCGGTTTGTTCCCAGATGTTTCGTCACCATTCTAGGTAACATCATCAGTGAGCCTCCAGTGAAGAGCTGGTATTATGTCCCGCTTTCTATTTGTCTGTTTCGGTTTCCTTGGGTTAGTGATGTCATTTCCTGCATTGGTGATGTCATTTCCTGTTCTTTTTCTCAGAGGATGGTAGATTGGCTCGAAATCAATGTGTTTGTTGATGGAGTTCCGGTTGGAATGCCATGCTTCTCGGAATTCTCGTGCGTGTCTCTGTTTGGCTTGTCCTAGGATGGATGTGTTGTCCCAATCAAAGTGGTGCACTTCCTCATCTGTATGTAAGGATACGAGTGACAGTGGGTCATGTCGTTTTGTGGCTAGTTGATGTTCATGTATCCTGGTGGCTAGCTTTCTGCCAGTTTGTCCAATGTAGTGTTTGTCTCAGTTCTTGCAAGGTATTTTGTAGATGACGTTCATTTTATTTGTTGTCTGTATAGGGTCTTTTAAGTTCATTAGCTGCTGTTTTAGTGTGTTGGTGGGTTTGTGGGCTACCATGATGCCAATAGGTCCGAGTATTCTGGCAGTCATTTCCGAAATGTCTTTGATGTGGGGGAGAGTGGTTATGGTTTCTGAGCCCGTTTAGTCTGTTTGTTTGGGTTTATTGCTGAGGAATCGGCGGACTGTGTTCATTGGATAATAAAATGTGAGGCTGGATGAACACAGCAGGCCAAGCAACATCTCAGGAGCACAAAAGCTGACGTTTCGGGCCTAGCTTTTGTGCTCCTGAGATGCTGCTTGGCCTGCTGTGTTCATCCAGCCTCACATTTTATTATCTTGGAATCTCCAGCATCTGCAGTTCCCATTATCTCTGTGTTCATTGGATACCCGTTCTTTTTGAATACGCTGTATAGGTGATTTTCTTCTGCTCTTCTTAGTTCCCCTGTGCTGCAGTGTGTGGTGGCTCGTTGGAATAATGTTCTAATGCAGCTTCGTTTGTGGGTGTTGGGATGGTTGCTCCTGTAGTTCAGTATTTGCTCTGTATGTGTTGTTTCTGAAACTCCAATGTCACTTTGTCTTCACTCTTGTTCGCTTTCCACTTGTCTTAAAATGTCCCTGGATGAAAATAGCCAATATTTAGTGTGGAAAACATCCAAACAAATAGAATAAGAAGTAAAAGTGCTTCGCTAGCATTCCAATTTTTTTTTGCATGGATTAAACTGTTACCTCTTCAATCTGAATGTCTAAAATAGTATTTGCACCAGGGGATGGAATGTATGCTTGTATAAATTGTATTTGGATACTTCTTCTGTTTTCTTTTAAAATATGATTTGCGATTTGACATGGTTAAATATTTAGATGGTACTTAACATTGTAACCTTCTCTCCTTCCATTACACAGATTGAATCCTGATATGTTCATTACTACATAGCCAAAAAATGTTATGCTTGGATCCCAGTCATGCCTGGTTAAGGATATCCACACAATGAGATGGAGTAACAATAGCACATTGGAATCTCGGGCTTGTGTCCGAATAAAGGTTGAATTCTTTCTGCATTCATTGCAACCAGTTTAAGCAGGATTATTTTCTGTTTGGCTTCAAAGAACTGACACTTGGACATGTTTAGATGGAAGTGTTGGAGAATGACCATATTGTAAAGGCAGATTTACCTTTCAGATCAGGAAGAGGTTCAGCTGTTTAATAGTTCACATGATCCCACTGTCTGTTAAAGCTGCCAAATTATTTCCCAGCCTGTTCCAAGAAACGCCAACTCAAGAGGGAGCAGCAGGATGTGGGAAGATTAGAATTTAATGTAAATGCATGTATGTATAATACACAAAACTAAATATATATGCGCGTATATCTATACATATCTTCAGATTCCTTTGCTTTGCCCATTACGTGCTTGTCGTGATGAGAACTGTCAGTTCATGTTGGTGGTGTGCAGTCAGGCTGAAGATTTCCCACTGACTGTAAACAAGTCTTTCTCCAGCCATTGCTTGTCAGGAAGAGTCAAACCAGTCACTGATCCTAATTCTAACACTGTTGCTGCAGCATTCCGATTTTTAATCCCTGCATGACTTGTCAGATTTAATACGAGCTAAAAAGATAAAATTATAAGCATACTAATAATGAGGGTGTCACAGGCGGTCAGGCTACGGGTTTGCCAAGTGCTGCCTCAAATTGATTAATCTGATGCTTGAGTGACTAACACTGGCCTCTCAACTGCTGTCATGTAACCATCCAAATGTGATATTCGCCAAGGACATCCTTGGATTGTTTCTTCGCTTTGTTTTTTTTTTGCTTTTGTGTTTGCTGTACAATGCCTTGTGCCATCCTTGACACTGTCCCACAACACACGGACAGAGCTTATTCAAACTACAGCAATTTGCAAAGCACTTTTACGACTTCTCCGCCTAATTAAGCTGAAGAGATGTCCATGCTATGCAAAAAAAAATTAGTTTCCTGTCTCAGGAATCCTTAATCTTCTCAACAGATGATTGCTGATTTCCCTTTCTCAGCAGAAAAAAAGTATCGAACAAGAAATTAGTGTTGGTTTGGATTGAAATGAGTCGTAGATTTAAAGATCAAGTAAATGAAAACAATAAAGAACAACACCAATATCCTTTATTTTCCTCAATAATTTTAATTAGCTATAAGTGCTCAGAACATCGTCAGAGGCAATGGCAGGGATGAGTTAATGTGCCAGTGTGAATTAGAGTGCACGGTTGAAATGATAAGACTGTTGAAGCAGCTCAAGTTAATGACTGCATTTTTAGTGAGGTCAAGCTGGCTTCATTGCAACTTTGGGTTCAGTAATGCCTGAGCTGTTTTTTTCCAATGAGCATGCAACTTTACAATGAAAAGGGGAAAGAAATGAAACAAAAACCGGAAAATTAATTATAAATAATGAGATTCAAATGGTAACAGAGGCAAATATCCTTTTAAAGATTCGGATAGCTTGCTAAACTCATGTTTCTCCTCAGAGAGGTTTTGGTGGATAGCATGTGGAAGAACTTTTCTAAAATGCAGGCTAGCACATAGAGGGAAGCAGCCACAGGCTGTTGAGTTTGAATTTCCTACCTTTGTAATTTGCACACTCTTCCCTTCCCCCAGCTGGAAATTGAGAGTGGGCCTCCATATCCAAATTCCCCCAATAATTTTTAAGGGTCTCCTGCACTTCTTCCAACCTGGTGAGAATCCAGGCCTTGACAAGAACTCAATAACAACTGAAAGAACTGTGTATGCTGCAAATCAGAACTGCTGGAAAAGCCCAGATGGTATGGCAGCGTTGGCGGAGAGAAATCAGAGTTAACGTTTTCCTCGATTCTGAGGAAGGGTGACGTGACCTGAAACGTTAACTCCGATTTCCCTTCCTTGAAAATAACTCAACAAGTTATATACTCTTAAAAAAGACTGTAGCTACTATAAATCTGAACTCAGCACACAGCATAGCGGCTCTGTGGTTAGCACTGCTGTCTCACAACACTAGGGGCCTGGGTTTGATTCCACCCTCGGGCAACTGTCGGTGTGGAGTTTGCATATTCTCCCCACATCTGTGTGGGCTTTCTCTGGGTGCTCCAGTTTGGTCTCACAGACTAAAGATGTGCTGGCTAGGTGGATTGGCCATGCTAAATTGCCTGCAGTGCTCAGGGATGTGCAGATTATGTGGGTCATGGGGGATGGATCTGGGTGGGATGCTTTGAGGGTCAGTGTGGACTTGATGAGTCAAAGGGCCTGTTTCCACATGGTAGGGATTCTACTAAAATAAATTACTGGAGAAACTCAGTGGGCCTGGCACCACTTGTGGGGAGAGAGGCAGAGTTAATATTTCTAGTCTGGGCTAAATATTCTTCAATTCTGGACTTGAAACATTAACTCTGTTTTTCTCTGAACAGATACTGCCAGATCTGCTGAGCTTTTCCAGCATTCACTAGGTGTTACTCAGTCCTGGGCTCAGGTGGTGAAATAGGCAGACACCTATGACCATAATTCAGTGACCTTCTTCTCCGATTGTCACTAATCATGTCTTCACCTGTCTGGGCCCTAATTTCTGGAATTCACTTCCTTCTTTAAGGTGTTCTTTTACAGATCAGATCATAGAATCCGTACAGTGTGGAAACAGGCCCGTTGACCCAACAAATCAACACTGACCCTCGGAGATTCCCACGTAGACCCATCCCTCTATAATCCACCTAATCTACACATCCTTGAATACTATGGGCAGTTTACCATGGCCAATCCACCCAACCTCCGCATCTGTGGACTGTGGGAGGAAACCAGAGAACCAGAAACCCACGCAGACAGGGGGAGAATGTGAATCGCCACACAGACAGTCACCTGAGGATAGAATCTAAACTGGGCTCCTGGCGCTGTGAGGCAGCAGTGCTGACCACTGAGTCACCGTGCCCCCCCCCCATAAATATAGGCATGTGGTCATTCTAATTGTTTGAGACAGATAACTGAAGTTCTGTACCTGTCTGGTCTCAAACTATCAACCTTTTAGTTTACAGTCTGATCAGTTGAGCCACAGAAACAAGCAGTTTCAGCTGTTTTGCTCAAGCTCTTGGCCACCAGTCACTTCTTTCAATCTTTGTCAGCTTTTATTTCATCCAGCTTGACATGGGGATGTTGTAATACCAGAGAGATGGCAAATAAATGCAGCTTTATGTTGCTGGTCAATGTACAGGCCAATTGCAATTAGGAAGAGAATTGAAGGTAGCTGATTGACTCTGTCAGTTTTTTTGATCCCAGCAAAATTAAAGTTTTAACCAGTTTTATTTTATTCTTTATGTGGTTATCACTGGCAACGTCAGCATTTATTGCCTACTTCTAATTGCGCATGAGCTATTTGGCCATTTTAGAGGGCAGTTAACAGACAATCACAATGGGTCTGAGGTCTCATAGGCCAGGCCAAGAAAGGATGGCAATTTCTTTGAAACAGGAGTCAACGTAAATATAGGGAAAACCATTCTGTTGTCTGGAATCATCATTGAAATATAGGAAGATGGATATGGCTGTTGGAGGTCAGTCATCTCAGCTCCAGGACATCTCTGCAGGAGCCACTTATAGGCCCAACCAACTTTAATTGCTTTATCAATGACCTTCCCTCCATCATAAGGTCAGAAGTGGACACATTTGCTGATGATTGCATAATGTTCAGCACCATTCGTGACTCCTCAGATACTGAGCCAGCCCATGTTCAAATGCAGCAAGATCTGCCACACATATATGTTAGGCAAAGACCATTTCGATAAAAGACAATGTAACTATCCACCATTGACATTTGAAGCTGTTACCAATGCCAAATTTCCCACTATCAACGTTATGGGAGTTTCCATTGACCAGAATTAAAACTAGAGCAGCCATGCAATGACAGTGGTGACAACAGCAAGTCAGAGGCTGGAAATACTAGAAATACATGTAAATTACCGACTGACTCTTCAAAGTCCACCAAGTACAATGTACAAGTCAGGAATGTTGTGGAATACTCCCCTCTTGCCTGGACGAGTGCAACTCCAACAATGCTCAAGAAACCTGACACCATCCGGGATAAAGGAGCCTGCTTGATTGTCACCACATCCACAAGCATTCACTATCTCCACCACTGATTCTCAATATCAGTGCTATGTACTATCCACAAGATGCATTGCAAAAATTCACCAAAGATCTTTTGTCAGCACTGTTAAAATCGATGACAGCTTCCAAACAGCAGGACAAGGGCAGCAGATGCATACGAATGCCATAACTTGCAAGTTTCCCTCCAAGCCACCCACCACTTTGACTTGGAAATATATCACCATTCCTTCAGTATCACTGGGGTAAAATTCTGGAACTCTCTCGTTTACAACAATGTGGGTCCAACTATAGCACATGGACTGCAGCAGTTCAAGAAGGCAGATTACTACTACCTTCTCAAGGGCAACGAGAGACTGGCAATAAATTTGGGCCTCGCCAATGATGTCCATGTCAATGAGTGGAAAAAATGATTTTGACATATTATTGAACCAGGTGTGTTTTTAAATCAATAATAGTCATGGTCACCGTTTTGAAGCTTATATTGAGATCTATATTCCATTTTTATTAATTGAATTTAAATGCTATCACTTCTGGTGAAATTTTAGCTTACTAGCTCTGGATTTCCGAATGGTCAGCTCAGTGATGTTACTGATATGGAACCATTTGTACTTGTGTATTATCTGATCACATTTGTAAAACTAGTTATCTGTTACTCATTTGGACTGGCTCAGTATCTGAGGAGTCATGAATAGAGCTGAACATTATGCAATCATTGGCAAACGTCCCACTTCTGACCTTATGATGGAGGGAAGGTCATTGATAAAGCAATTAAAGTTGGTTGGGCCTATAAGGGGCTCCTGCAGAGATGTCCTGGAGCAGAGATGACTGACCTCCAACTGTCATATCTATCTTCCTATATTTCAATAATGATTCCAAACAACAGAATGGCTTTCCCTGACATCTGGGGGTCAATGGGGGCATCTATATGAGTTTGCCCGGTTTTTCAACTGTGTCAAATATAAAACCAAAGGAAACAGGAACAGGCGCAGACCATTCTGTCCCTGAATCCTGCTCAGTTATTCAATAGGATCATGGCTGATCAAATATTCCTTACATTCACTTTCCTGCCCTTTCATCAGATCCCTCGATTCCCCGACTGATCAAGAATCTCTCTATCTCAATCTTAAATACACTCGAGGATTCTGCTCCCACAGCTCTGCAGCAAGGAGTTCCAAAGATTTACAATGCTGAGAGAAAAAAAAGTCTTCCTCATCTCAGTCTTCAATTAACACCCTTTAATTCTGAGACTAACTGGTCCTACACGCTTGCATGAGGAGCAACATCTTCTCAGAATTTACCCTGTCAAGCCCCTTGAGAATCCTGCATGTTTCAATGAGATCACCTCTCATTCTTCAAAACTCCAGTGAAAACAGCCCCAGTGATAATGGGAACTGCAGATGCTGGAGAATCCAAGATAATAAAATGTGAGGCTGGATGAACACAGCAGGCCCAGCAGCATCTCAGGAGCACAAAAGCTGACGTTTCGGGCCTAGACCCTTCATCAGAGAGGGCGATGGGGTGAGGGTTCTGGAATAAATCGGGAGAGAGAGGGAGGTGGACCGAAGATGGAGAGAAAAGAACATAGGTGGAGAGGAGAGTATAGATGGGGAGGTAGGGACGGGATAGGTCAGTCCAGGGAAGGTGAACAGGTCAAGTAGATGGGATGAGGTTAGTAGGTAGGAGATGGAGGTGCGGCTTGGGGTGGGAGGAAGGGATGGGTGAGAGGAAGAACAGGTTAGGGAGGCAGAGAGCCCAGTTCGCCCCCTCCCCCCACTGCATCCCAAAACCAGTCCAACCTGTCTCTGCCTCCCTAACCTGTTCTTCCTCTCACCCATCCCTTCCTCCCACCCCAAGCCGCACCTCCATCTCCTACCTACTAATCTCATCCCACCTCCTTGACCTGTCCGTCTTCCCTGGACTGACCTATCCCCTCCCTACCTCCCCATCTATACTCTCCTCTCCACCTATCTTCTTTTCTCTCCATCTTCGGTCCGCCTCCCCCTCTCTCCCTATTTATTCCAGAACCCTCACCCCATCCCCCTCTCTGATGAAGGGTCTAGGACCGAAACGTCAGCTTTTGTGCTCCTAAGATGCTGCTGGGCCTGCTGTGTTCATCCAGCCTCACATTTTATTATCTTGAATACAGCCCCAGCCTGTTTAGTCTTTGCTCATGAGACAATCCCTCAACACCAGAAGCATCATGGTCAACATTCTCTGAACTTCCGCCAATGAAATGGTTTCTTTTCTTAAATTAATGGAACAAAACTGCTCACAGTACTCCAGATGTGGTCACACCAGTACCTTGTACAGTTACAGTAAGACTTCCCTACCTTTATACTCTAACCTCCTTGAAATAAGGACCAATCTTCAATTTGCTTTCTTATTATCTGCAGCACCAGCAGGTTTACCAGCTTTCTGTGTTTTGTATACAAGTCCCCCCTAGTCCCTTGGCGATTTCTGCATTTTTTTTTCTCCATTTAAATAATACTTTGTTCTTTTGTTCTCCTTTGCAAAATTAATAACTTCACAGTTTTCCACATTACAATCCATTTGCCAACTGCTTGTCCATTTATTGAAACTATCAATATCCCTCAGTAAAGTGTTTGCATCCCTCTCACAAGCTTCCTTTCCACCTATTTTATCTTGTCTGCAAATTTAGCTACAGTGCATTCACTTCCTTCCTCTAAATAATGAATATATATACACAGTTGTGGTCCCAGTGCTAATCCCTGTGGAACCCCACTGGTCACAGGGCACCAAACCAAAAAAAGAACCCCTTACACTAAAATGCTAGAAAATCTCAGCAGGCCTGGTATCATCAGTGGAGAATAATCAGAGTTAACACTTTGGGCACATTCCTTCAAGGGCCATTCGATAGCTAGTGAATCTGCAGCTGATTTGGTTATTAGGACTGTGGCTTTCTCCTGATAATTTGTGGACCCACAGCTTTTTTGGTTGTTAGGAGCCTGACTTTCTCTGAGGAACTGGTCACAAGTAATATCCTTTTTTGATTTTCTGAGGAAGGGTCTAGGCTCGAAACGTCAGCTTTTGCGCTCCTAAGATGCTGCTTGGCCTGCTGTGTTCATCCAACTCCACACTTTGTTATCTCGGATTCTCCAACATCTGCAGTTCCCATTGTCTCTGATCACGAGTAACATCCATGAGGGCTTGTACCAATATCGGAGACGACTGCCATTTAGGGTATCGTCAATGTGTGCAACGTTTCAGCAGAAGATGGTGGACATTTTACAAGGTCTAGCCCAGGTTGTCATATATGTAGACGATGTGCTAATAACAGTGAAGAATAATAAGGAACACTTAGAGAACTTAAACATAATCTTTAGACATTTCTCCCAGGTATGTGTACGCCTAAGAAAGGAAAAATGCGCATTCCGGGCACGCCAAGTGACCTACTTGGGCTACAGAGTCGACAAGACTGGGTTACACCTGTTGGAAGTTAAAGTAAGAGCAACCAAAGGTGCCCTGGTTTCTACATCTGTACCAGAGCTTAGTTTTTTTTGGGGCTGGTAAATTATTATGGAAAGATCATGCATACTCTTGCCTCCATCCTGACACCTTTTCTTCAGCTCTTAAAAAGTATCAGCCTTGGAAATTAAATGTGAAGCTGGATGAACACAGCAGGCCAAGCAACATCTCAGGAGCACAAAAGCTGATGTTTCGGGCCTAGACCCTTCATCAGAGAGGGGGATGGGGTGAGGGTTCTGGAATAAATAGGGAGAGAGGGGGACGCGGACCGAAGGTGGAGAGAAAAGAAGATAGGTGGAGAGGAGAGTATAGGTGGGGAGGTAGGGAGGGGATACGTCAGTCCAGGGAAGACGGACAGGTCAAGAAGGTGGGATGAGGTTAGTAGGTAGGAGATGGAGGTGCGGCTTGGGGTGGGAGGAAGGGATGGGTGAGAGGAAGAACCGGTTAGGGAGGCAGAGACAGGTTGGACTGGTTTTGGGATGCAGTGGGTGGAGGGGAAGAGCTGGGCTGGTTGTGTGGTGCAGTGGGGGGAGGGGACGAATTGGGCTGGTTTAGGGATGCAGTTGGGGAAGGGGAGATTTTGAAACTGGTGAAGTCCACATTGATACCATTAGGCTGCAGGGTTCCCAGGCAGAATATGAGTTGCTGTTCCTGCAACCTTCGGGTGGCATCATTGTGGCACTGCAGGAGGCCCATGATGGACATGTCATCTAAAGAATGGGAGGGGGAGTGGAAATGATTTGCGACTGGGAGGTGCAGTTGTTTGTTGCGAACTGAGCGGAGGTGTTCTGCAAAGCGGTCCCCAAGCCTCCGCTTGGTTTCCCCAATGTAGAGGAAGCCATACCGGGTACAGTGGATGCAGTATACCACATTGGCAGATGTGCAGGTGAACCTCTGCTTAATATGGAATGTCATCTTGTGGCTTGGGATAGGGGTGAGGGAGGAGGTGTGGGGGCAAGTGTAGCATTTCCTGCGGTTGCAGGGGAAGGTGCCGGGTGTGGTGGGGTTGGAGAGCAGTGTGGAGCGAACAAGGGATTCACGAAGAGAGTGGTCTCTCCGGAAAGCAGACAGGGGTGGGGATGGAAAAATGTCTTGGGTGGTGGGGTCGGATTGTAGATGGCGGAAGTGTCGGAGGATGATGCGTTGTATCCGGAGGTTGGTGGGGTGGTGTGTGCGAATGAGGGGGATCCTCTTTGGGCGGTTGTGGCAGGGGCGGGGTGTGAGGGATGTGTTGCGGGAAATACGGGAGACGCGGTCAAGGGCGTTCTCGATCACTGTGGGGGGAAAGTTGCGGTCCTTAAAGAACTTGGACATCTGGGATGTGCGGGAGTGGAATGTCTTATCGTGGGAGCAGATGCGGTGGAGGCGGAGGAATTGGGAATAGGGGATGGAATTTTTGCAGGAGGGTGGGTCGGAGGAGGTGTATTCTAGGTAGCTGTGGGAGTCGGTGGGCTTGAAATGGACATCAGTTACAAGCTGGTTGCCTGAGATGGAGACTGAGAGGTCCAGAAAGGTGAGGGATGTGCTGGAGATGGCCCAGGTGAACTGAAGGTTGGGGTGGAAGGTGTTGGTGAAGTGGATGAACTGTTCGAGCTCCTCTGGGGAGCAAGAGGTGGCGCCGATACAGTCATCAATGTACCGGAGGAAGAGGTGGGGTTTGGGGCCTGCGTAGGTGCGGAAGAGGGACTGTTCCACGTAACCTACAAAGAGGCAGGCACAGCTAGGGCCCATGCGGGTGCCCCTGGCCACCCCCTTAGTCTATAGGAAGTGGGAGCCTTGGAAATGGTTGTGTTGTTGAACTATAGTTTTCAGGGAAGTGAAGAAACAACTATCAAAGGTGTTGGCACACAATGATCCCAAGCATGATCTGGTATTGACATGTGATGCCTCTTCACACAGCATCAGGGTAGTATTAGTTCATAGATGGCCCAATGGAGGGGAATGCCCAATAATGCACGCATCCAAGACTTTGGCTAATCCAGAGCATAAATACGCCCAGATAGAGAAGGAAGGTTTGATGGTCATTTTTGGAGACAGGCAATTCTACCAATATCTTTACAAATGTAGTTTGTAATAATAATGGACCACAAACCCCTGCCAGGTCTACTCAAAGAGGCCAGTGCAGCCCTGCCCATAGCTCCAGGCTGAGTTCAGCAGTGGGCACTAATACTAAGTGGTACAATTACAAATGAGAACACCATCCAGGAGGCCAAGTAGCAAATGTGGATACATTGAGCCTCCTCCCACTGGCAGATACACCACCGGTGGTACAGACCGGGAAAGAGTCTGTACTGATTTTAAATTTTCTGTACACACTTTCAGTCACAGCTGCCAATATCAGGCGTTAGACACAGAAAGATCCAGTCCAGGTAAAGCTGAAACGGCTGTTGGTGAAGGGGGGGAAGACAAAGGGCCATCACAACCAGAACTGAACCCCTTTTGGACCCAAAGAGACCAGATCACAGTACAGGGTGGAATATTATTATGGGGAGTAAGAGTGATTGTCCTGAGCAAAGGTCATCACCAGATACTGGCTGAACTCCACCAGGGTCATCAAGGGGCCTCCAAAATGAAGACATTGGCAAGAAGTTATGTCCGGTGATCAGGACTGGATGCAGACATACTTGTGTTGGTGTGGCAGTATCCAGAGTGCTATTGAGAACAAAAATTATTGCCAGCAGATTCCTTACATTCATAGGAATTGCCTGGTAAACCCTGGACTCAGTTACATGTCAACTTTGCAGGTCCTTTCGTGGGATCAATGCTCTTAGTCATTATGGATGCCCAGTCAAGGTGGCTGGATAAGCTTAGCGCTCTTTAGTCAAACACAAGGCAATGATAGAAAAACTGCACGCATCTTTTGTGATACACAGATTTCTGGAAGCGCTGGTCACAGAAATTGGTCTATTGATTACAAGCAGGGAATATGAGTATTTCCTAATGTCAAATGGCATTCAAGGACCACTCCAAACCATCCATCATTCAATGGACTGGAAGAAACAGCAGCCCAAACTTTGGATGTAGGCATTAAGAAACAGCCTAGAGCTTCTCTAGATCGCAAACAATCCCCTCATGCAACTATGGGACGGCTTCAGCAGTGTTGTAAATGGCAAGAAGGCTCTGCACTAGATTAAATCTGATTTATCAGGACCTTTGTCGGGGGAGGGTCAAATGGCATCAAGAATGCCAATGCTAGACACATAACTCTGCTAAGTGAGAGAGACAGTTTACTTCAGGGGATGATGTAAAGTTTAGGACCTATAGGAATGACCCTGCATGGGTGAGAGGCTTGGTCAACATGAGGTCAGGACCAGTGACATATAAAGTTTGCATAGGTGTGACAGTCCTGAACAAGCACATGGACCATATGGAAGCTACAAACTCACAAATGGTGCAGGAGCAAAATGTGCTGGCTTCTCTACTGTCTTTCTGACTGTTGCGGAACCCGAGGGTTCTCCTTCTCCAACAAACATTGAAGACACATCAGAATCTGAGATGGAGTCAACAGATGTCACTACCTCAATGTCTTTGCCACCTAAAGAAGAGAATGATTTTCTCCCGAGATGCCGGCACAAAAGGTGAACTACTGTGCGTTACATGCCACCCATACTAGAGGCAGATTTGGAGGAACCTGATCCGGTGCTAAAATGCTCCATGAGAGCTACAAAAATAAAACAAGCCTATGTATTTGATTTAGGGAGGAAGGAAAGTAGTGACTGTGATGAGGTCAGCTAGGTGGAACTCATGGAATATGAAAGAGTTATCTAGACTCAAAATATCAGCCTTCCCTCTCTCCATGGATGCCATCTGACCTGCTGTGATCACCAGCACTTGTTGTTTTCAGTGAAGATTCCAGCATCTGCAGTAATTTGCTCCTTGCTCCCTCAGAATATGAGTTCCCTGATTAGTGCTGTTAACCTGGTCCAGTCAGGGAGCTCTGGCTGACAGATTAAAAACAGGAGTGTCAGAGGTTCTTTGTATCAGAGATAATGGGAACTGCAGATGCTGGAGAATCCAAGATAACAAAGTGTGGAGCTGGATGAACACAGCAGACCAAGCTGCATCTCAGGAGCAAATTTGTGCTCCTGAGATGCTGCTTGGCCTGCTGTGTTCATCCAGCCTCACATTTTATTATCCACACTTTATTATCTTGTGTCAGAGGTTCTGTTCTCTCTGAGAGCTGAGGGAGCTGGATCAGTGTCAAGGCCTCTCCATGTGTAAATAAAGGGTGACTGGGCAATGGAATACTGGCCTCTATCAATGGGGAAATGACAGAAAAGTAGAGTTGGGGATTATAAGATTAGCTATGATCTTATTGAACAGCAGAGAGGACCAGATGGGCTAGATGGCTACTTCTGCTTCATTGACTTACGATGTGGTCACATATCAGCATCAGGAGTTTGATTCATCTGTAATGTTTACCATGAAAGTCATTACTACAGTAGCCTTAGTCCTGTTGGGCGCTCTGTCCACTTTGAGCTGCAAGATTTTTGATTCCAACATTACTCCAAGATTTGAATACAAGCCTGACGCTCAACAACAGTAAGGAAGAAGCGTTATAATGCCGGAAGAGCTGATTTTTGTAAGCTCAGTCGCTTTCTACTTGCTTGGCTGGTTGTTACAGATTCCATGATGCTATTTTGTAGAGGAACAGAACAGTTATGACTGGTGTACATTTCAATTAACATCATTATGTGGGCATTATCAAATTGCTACTGTTTGACGGGAGTTTGCTGCATGCAAATTAGTTTGCGGCATTTCGTATATTACGACAAAATGTCCCAAAGAAGACGGTATGTCAAACTCCAAACGTTAACTCAATTTCTCTCTCCACAAATGCTTCCAGACCTGCTGAGTTTCTTCAGCCCACTCTGTGTTTGTAACAAGAAGTCCTTAATCGATAGTAAAGTGTTTGAAGATATCTGGAGGTTGTTTGAAGTGATAAGTAAATGCAATCCTTTCCTTATACTGGTTTGAATTACATCTGACATCAGGTAAATACATTCCAAGGAAGATGAACATGGAATGCAAATGGCAGGTGCTGGAGAAAGTCGGGAGTTCTGGTAGCATCTGTGGAGAGGGAAACAGAGTTAACATTTTGAATCCAATATGACTCTCCTTTGGAACAGATGAAAATGGAATATGTTCAACTTGATGTAAATCAAATGAAGCAAGCACTGGCACCTTTTTGTCCTATTCTATCTGTAACTGAACCAAATTTTTTGTCTGAGATAATGGGAACTGCAGATGCTGGAGATTCCAAGATAATAAAATGTGAGGCTGGATGAACACAGCAGGCCAAGCAGCATCTCAGGAGCACAAAAGCTGACGTTTCGGGCCTAGACCCTTCATCAGAGAGGGTCTAGGCCCGAAACGTCAGCTTTTGTGCTCCTGAGATGCTGCTTGGCCTGCTGTGTTCATCCAGCCTCACAAATTTTTTGTCTGTCCTCTTGTTGGGGAATGATATAATATGAGGACATCCAAAGCAGAGATGAAATAACTCAAGAGTTGAGGGCGTACAGGCAAAGAGATGGGCGGCCTCAAGTTAGCATGGTAGCAAAAATAGCAAAAATGGTTAAGGGGATACTTGTCTCAGTGGGTTAGTAAACAAACCTATCACAGATAGGAAATGAATCCAATTGTGGCCCAGACTATCAAGATAAATGTCTCTTGTCTCAGCTGGCTATGAGCGTCTGAGTTAAGAGATAATGGGAACTGCAGATGCTGGAGAATTCCAAGATAATAAAATGTGAGGCTGGATGAACACAGCAGGCCAAGCAGCATCTCAGGAGCACAAAAGCGTCTGAGTTAAATCTAGTTTGGGCACTCTCAATTGAGTTCTTAGTCCACAACACAGGACTGCACGTGATTTGATGCAAATTGGCATGGAATTAACTGTCTCACTGCAGAGAGGTCTCAGCAAAGCCCAGTATATCAAACGGGAATGGCACACTGATTCACTGGGAGGTGTTCCTCCAAGGCTCAAGTTGAAGCATACAGAACTGCTATCCAAAAGAATGGAAACGATTGCTAAATGCTTGTTTAAAACAAACTGAAAAAATAAATGTATCAGAGATAATGGGAACTGCAGATGCTGGGGAATCCGAGATAACAAAGTGTAGAGCTAGATGAACACAGCAGGCCAAACAGCATCTGATGAAGGGTCTAGGCCCGAAACGTTAGCTTTTGTGCTCCTAAGATGCTGCTTGGCCTGCTGTGTTCATCCAGCTCTACACCTTGTTATCTAGGAAAAATAAATGGCCTACTTTTAACATGAAGCAAACAGAACAAAAATATTAAATTGTATTCCTGAGGATTTGTAGTAATTAAGGACAGTCATGATCAATGAGCGGCTTTAAGTAAAACATTCGCTTCAGTTTAGATTTAGGAACATAATGGTGGGTTGTGTTGCCTGGTGCATTTTTGGCAAAGGTATGCTCCCAATGTAAAATCTTTGGTCTGAGCACTGCCCCTTGGAAATTCTTTGAAAAGCTCCTCGTTGAAAAATTCATTGCATACTCACTCAATAAGCTTCTTATTTTCAAAGTAAGTTCCTCTTCTAGACGCAAAATCTCCTCCTTATTAGCAGTTTTTTAAAAATTAGCAGTTAGGTTTAACTGTAACAAGGTTGTCTTTCTTGCTAGCAAGTCATCTTCTTATTAGCAGTTGCTTCCCTATAAGAAAAAGCTGATCTTTTTGACAATCGCAATGCCAAAGAAACACAATGTGCTCCCTGACATCCATTATAAATAGTCCCAGAGCTCCAAAGTAATTGTAAAAGTCGCTACCAGCCAGGTACTGAAATTTTAAATTGCTTTTGGAGCTTTGGGATTGGCATCCAGAGCCGGGAAGGAAGCCAACTCTTATCTCTACAGTGAGAGATGTTCACTGAAGAACAGGCCTCCTCCTGGCACCAACTCATAACACGGCAGGTCTCCAGTCAGCTACCAGAAATTGATGCAATGAGAGGTTTTTAAAAGGTGGGTGGGGGGTCAGTCCCAAAGTAGGCATCAGGAAATTCTGAAGAATGTGAGGCCTGACTGATTTTAATTTGCTTCAGTGTTTTAACTCAGTATCCCACCTGAAGTGAGCAGCAATGAATTTGTGGGGGCAGGGGCTTGTGCTTTGCTGAGGATTTGACAGAATAGCCCTAATATCAGAGGGTGAGGGAACGAGATAGCTCTCAAGTCGATGCTGGCAGGCTGGAGACTTCAGTTTTTTAACAGATGTGAGGGGAAAGAGATCTGAGTTAAGGGTATTGAAGAAGTCTTTTGGAAGAATAGAAAATATTACTGATGTTGACTGCTTCTGACCGTCCTAGCGGATCACACAGGCCTCTCTGGCAAGTTTGTATACGCAGAAAGTCTAACACAGGGCCAGTGACAGAAGCCACACATTACCAGATTATTGTCCAACAAGCTTATTTGAAATCGCAAGCTTTCTGAGTGCTGCTTCTTCATCAGGTGAAGGAACAGCACTCCAAAAGCTTGTGATTTGAAACAAACCTGTTGGACTGTAACCTGGTGTCCTGTGATTTCTGACCTTGTCCACCCCAGTCCAACACCGGCACCTCCACCTCAAAGTGCTAATGCTTATCACTGAGTTATTTCTGCGTGCGGAAATAAAAAATCTGCTGCAGATAATCGGAAAAAAAAGTCCACATTATTGGCCGAGAATGTTTCCGCCACAGGTATCACACTGCCACATATGCAAATTTCTTGTCACACCTTCATGCAAAGTTGTTTTAAAATCAGAATGGAAACAGGCTATTTCTTGTGCATTGGGGCACCCCTTATGAAATAAACTAATATTAAGTTGATCCAAGGAGACATATTAAAAGAAAACCAGTGTGACCTGAAATTCACCTGAGGTTGTATACTACAGGAGAGTACACTAAATACGCATTGTGGCCTCAAAAGGAAACAGTGGCTAAACACAGCTACACTTTAATCGCATTCAGTAATGGCACAGATTTTGTTGTCAGTGGTGAAGGAACTGTATTCGCTGTTCAACGCCATGGCAGCTACCTGCAGAGTTTTTGTGAGATTCTCAGGGTAGCTTCTAATCTGACGCACCCGGTGTGGTGCCCCCTACCAGGTATCGCTAGGCAGGTGAAGAAACAGCAAACAACCTGAGACATGGAAAGTACAGGCCAGGAATTAGACAGTAAGAAACATAAATTACATTTAAATGAAGTGCCGAAAGTGAAGTTTGGAAATTACAAATAAAATCACAGGTCAGACCTTGAAGGAACACGCAGGAAAAATGAACTGCTAAACTAGACTTTAACTTTTTAAATTAAAAAAAATCTCCAACACCAATTTTCTTCTGATGGAATGCAATTCAGCATTTGTAAAATAAATTTTTCAGGGCTGGAGATATTTTCCATCAGTAATTGTGGCACCATTAAATCAAAACCACTTTATATATATTCATATATATTAATGATTTGAATGAGGGAACAAAATGTAACAGCCCAAAGTTTGCAGAAGGTACCAAGGTGGGTGGGACGGTGAACTTTAACGAGGATGCAGATACTTCAGCATGATCTGGACAGGTTGGGTGAGTAGACAAATTAATGGCAGATGCAATATAATTTGGATAAATGTGAGGCTATTCACTTTGGAAGCAAAGACAAGAAGACAGATTACTACCTGAATGGCTGTAAATTGGAGAGGGGAGTGCACAGTGGGACCTGGGTGTCCTTGTGCACCAGTTGCTGAAGATAAGCGTGTATGTTGGCCTTCATTGCGAGACATTTCGAGTACTGGAGCAGAGATGTGTTGTTGCAGTTATACAGGGCCTTGGTGAGCTGATACCTCGAATATTGCGTGCAGTTTTGGTCTCGTTTTCTGAGGAAGGATGCTCTTGCTCTTGAGGGAGTGCAGCTCTACTATTTCTGATTCTGGGAATGGTGGGCCTGACGCATGAGGAAACATTGACTACATTAGGATTGTTTTCGCCGGAGTTCAGACGAATTGGGGGTGGGGGGAAGGGATCTCAAAGAGACAAAAAAGTCTAACAGAATGAGACATGATGTGGAGGTGCTGGTGTTGGACTGGGGTGGTCAAGATCAGAAATCACATGACACTAGGTTTTGGTCCAACAGGTTTATTTGAAAACATAAGCTTTCAAAGCCTTACTGCTTGTTCAGGTGTTAGTGAGGGAGGTTGTATCAGACACGGAATTTATGAGTAAAAGTTCAAAGGGTCACACCACTGATGAGGATGTATTAAACAAACCTAAGATGCTGTTGAATCTTTGATCAGTTGGAAGATTTTTATTGATTGATATGTATGTGTAAATCTCTAAATTCCTTTCATGTCACTGCCCTGAGACAACTAAAGGTTCTACCAGTGTAAAGAAGAGGTGACGTTTTAGGTAAGGCAATGAATATTAGGTGAGAGGCCTTGTTAAGAATCTGTTTGTGTTTTAGTTTGGAGTCAAACTGTTGTATTTCTCAAGTAGGAATTTATAAAATGCCACATTGACTGACTGTCTGTAGATTGTTGGCTTTTTGAACAAAATAGAATGATCTCCAACAACAAATTCACGTGTGTGTGTGTGTGTGTGTGTGTGTATGTGTGTGTGTGTGTTGGGGGTGTGGGTGGGGATGAGAAATAATGTGTGTGTGAGAGAGAGAGAGTGTGTGTGCGCATGTGTGTGTATGTGTTGGAGAGAGGATGTGTGTATGTGTGTGGGAAAGAGAATGTGTGCATGTATGTGGGAGAGAGAGTGTTTGTCTCGTGTGTGTGTGTGTGTGTGTGTGTGTGTGTGTGTGTGTGTGTGGGTGTGTGTGTGTGTGTATGTGCATGCATGTGTGTGTGTGGGAGACAAAGTGTTGGTGTGTGTGTGTGTGTGTGTGTGTGTGTGTGTGTGTGTGCACGTCTGCCCTTGAGAGACAGTGGGTATGAAAGAGGATCTGTGTGTGTGTGTGTATGTGTGAGTGTGTGTATGTATGTGTGTCAGAGTGTATAACGTGAGATCACGCGCAGAGTGAAATGAACCCAAGATCCTGGTTGACGCCATCCTCATGGGAACTGAACTTGCTATCAGCCTCAGGACTTGTCAGGGTAGATGCAGGGAAGGTGTTCCCAATGATGGATGTGTCTAGAACAATGGTGAGAGTCTGAGGAGTTGCAGTAGACCACTTACGTTGGAGATGAGGAGAAATTTCTTCACCCAAAGAGTGGTGAGCCTGTGGAATTCATTATCACAGGAAGTAGTTGATGCTGAAAGATTGAATATATTCAAGAGGTGGCTAGATACACTTGAAGTGAATGATATCAAAGGTTATGGTTGGAAGCAGGATTAGGTTATTGAGTTGGATGATCAACCATGGCCGTGATGAAGGTGCTGAATGGCCTCCTCTTCCTCCTATCTTCCATGTTTCTATGTTGTCATAGATTCACCAGCCCTAACCTTTTCAACAAACTTATGGAGAAACTAATGGGCAGCTCCTCCAATATCAGGACATTGCAATCATTTCAGTGCCAAATCTATTACCGAGGTTTGCCAATTATACATCCCATCAGTGAGTGCGTAATCTCTGATACCAGCTTCCAGGTTTCCAAATTATTTCTATGCATCTGTCAACATCAAGAGTTGCTATCTAAAAATAAGCACGGAGCTAAAGGTGAGCACTGATAGCTTCAATACTACTGCACACATAGTTGAGGCCATTGCAAACTGCAAACCATTATGCTCTGTCAAAATAGTTTAGCATATGTCTTCCCATTAACAACATTGTGGTGATAGTCCATATTCTTTTTCAATTGCTTGTGACTGTTTAGTACAGAATTCTTTCCAGGAGTGTGCAAGGCTGCATAGTTATTGGTTTATTTGTACTCAGGTTGGGTATGCCATTGACAAAGTTTATAAAATGCCACTTTGACTGACTGTCTATAGATTGTTGGTTTTTTTGAACAAAATAGAATGATCTCCAACAACAAATTCACCCCATAGATTCACGTGTGTGTGTGTGTGTGTGTGTGTGTGTGTGTGTGTGTGTGTGTGCGTGTGCGTGTGTGTGTGTTTGCCTAGCCTTAATTGCCCTTAAAGGTAAGGGTGAACCACTTCTTGAAATTCTGAAATTGATATTCTGTAAATGCATCTTAAGTTCTGATAGGGAGAGAACTCCAGGAGTTTGATCCAATGACAGTGAAATAACAACAGTACAGTTCCATGTTGGTTTGCCACACAGTTATTGCTTTTGTTCTAGGAGGTAGAGTTATCAGGAAGGTGTTGTTGAAGGACCCTTGACAATAATATATATTTGTAAATGGTGCACACTGCAGCTTTGGGGTTCGAATCAAGAGGGCTACTTTGCCATGGATTATGGTGAATTTCTCGTGTGATGCTGCAGCTGTTCTTCCGGTTAAGAGGAGACTATTCTGTCATATGTGGAGTGAAAGCAGAGTTAATGCTTTGAGTCCAGTGATCCTTCTTCAGAACTGGTCACTGGATCCTGAACATTAACCCTGCATTCACTCCACAGATGCTGGCAAACTCGTGAATTACTAGGGCAATTTCTGTTCATGTTTCATCCATAATTGTTTGGTTTATTCTATTCTAGCACAATTCTGGCTTGTGTGTTGAAAATTTTAGACAGGCTTTGGGGAGCCAGCAGGTGAATAGCAGCAGAATTTTCTGTCTCTCTCCTGCTCTTGTAGCCATAGTATTCATATGGTGCACTTCAGTTCCTGGTCAGTGATAGCTCCCAGGATTGATGGTGCATTCATTAATGGTATTTCTGTTGAATGTCAAAAATTGATTCTTTCTTCTTGGAGATGGTCATCATTTGATACTTGTGTGGTGCAAACATTTCTTGCCACCTAACAAGCTATGTTTGCATGTTGCCTTGGTGTTGATGTTAAGTGACACAACTGATAGTGATTATATTATTTACCAAGAAATGTCTGGTGATTACATTAAAAGGCCATTCGCCTTTCAGTCAGGATACCATTACGCTCCCTGTTGATGTCAGTCATGAGATCTGTTATGTTTCAAAATTGCAGTCAGTTTCTTCTAAATCCATTACTTTTGATCCTTCTTTTACATAAACATTATGCATTGAAGAAAAACATAGAGCAATGTGGGGCAAAATCAACAGGTCTTTTTGTGCACATTGTAAAACAAATAATGTCCGTCTCAACTTCTATCACTTGCTCTTTCGCCTTCTTTCCTTCTCCCCCCTGTCATCCTTCCTTGTTCCCCTCTGGACTCGGCTGAATTACCTCCTTTTGTTCTCATTCTGTGTTGGAAGGTCACGGTTATAACTGCTCACTTCGAAAGATGACATTAACAGTTAAAGGGACCATTGTCGCTTTAAAGAAGCAATTTAGAAGAATGGTTCCAGGAATGAGAAATGACAGTTCTGAAGACAGATTGAAGAAGTCAGGGCTGTTCTCGTTGGAGGGAATAAGGCTGAGAAAAGATTTCACACAGACTTTCAAAAGTCATGAGGAGCTGGATAGACTAAATAGGGGAAAGTTGATGCTGCTGATAAAAAAAGGATCAGAATGTCTAAGTTTAAAGTGATGTGCAAACAAAGCAAAAGTGATGTGGAACAAACTTTTCTTTCTTCTGGAAGTGAATAGTTAGGGTATAGAATACTGTGCCCAGAAATATATTGGAGGCAGGTTCAAGTGAGGCACTCAAGAGGCTATTGGACGACTATTGGATGGAAATAGTGCGCAAGGGTATGGGGAAAAGGCAAGGGATTGACATTTGAGAATGGCTCGCTGGCTCAGTGGATAGTACCTTACAGCGCCAGGGACCCAAGTTCAATTCCACCCGTGGGGGTCTGCCTATGTGGAATTTGCACGTTCTCACTGTATCTGCATGGGTTCCCTCAAGGTGCTCTGGTTTCCTCCCACAGGGGTGTGCAGGTTAGGTGTCGTGATCATGCTAAATTGCCCATTGTGTCCAAGGATGTGTATTTTAAGTGGATTAGCCATGGGAACTGCAGAGTCAGTCTCACAGGGATTGGGTGGGAGTGTGGGTCTGGGTGGGATGCTTTTCAGAGGGTCGGTGTAGGCCGGATGGGATCAATGGCCTGTTTCCAAGTTGGAGGGATTCTACGATTCTATAACTAGGCAACAATACTCGCTTAAGGAGCTGGTGCTAGCATGATGGGCTGAGTGACCTTGGTGTGTACTACAACAATTCTGTGCTTCAAAGGTGCTAGCTAATCCCATGATGGATTTATGCTGCTGTTTCTTTATCCTGACTGGGTAAAACCTTAGAACCATCAACAGCAATGTGAATGCACTTTCAACTGATGAGCTGCTGCAGTTGAAGAGTTTCTGGATATGAGATTGCTCGTTGAGCTGGAAGGTTCGTTTTCAGACGTTTCGTCACCTTTTTTTAATTTCAAAAAATATACTTTATTCATAGAATGTACAAAAATAAAGCATTTATACACCTACCCAGTCATGCAAGCTGCTCCGGGTTACACAGGGGGTACGTACACCAACTAAAAGAGAAAACAAAACAAAGAAAAAAAAACAAAGCAAAGAAAATACCCCGGCAGTCGTCTCCCCACACAGTCCCCGTTGGCTCCCTAACCAGTTGGGGAAGGCGCCAGCTGGGCCCAGTTACCAGATAGGGCCCTTGTTTCTATTCTGGATGAGGGGTTCCATACGGTGGTCTTTCCCCACCGCGCCTTGGCGGCGGCTGCCCCAAGCTTTAGTGCGTCCCTCAGCATGTAGCCCTGGACCTTTGAATGCGCCAGTCTGCAACACTCGGTCGGGGTCAGTTCTTTCAGCTGGCAGACCAACAAGTTGCGGGCAGACCAAAGAGCGTCTTTCACCGCATTGATGGTCCTCCAGGCGCAGTTGATGTTGGTCTCGGTGTGCGTCCCGGGAACCAGCCCGTAGAGCACAGAGTCCCACGTCACGGAGCTGCTCGGGACGAACCTTGACAAGTACCACTGCATTCCCCTCCAGACCTCTTGCGCATAGGCACACTCCAGAAGGAGGTGATCAACAGTGTCGTCCCACCCGCAGCCTCCTCGAGGGCAGCGTGTGGTGACGCAGAGATTCCGGGCATGCATAAAGGATCTCACTGGCAGAGCCCCTCTCACCGCCAGCCAAGCAATGTCCTTGTGCTTGTTTGAAAGTTCTGGCGATGAGGCATTCTGCCAAACGACTTTGGCAGTCTGCGTGGGGAACCACATGACGGGATCCACCCTCTCGTTTTCCCGAAGGGTCTCGAGGATACTACGTGCTGACCACTGCCTGACGGCCTTGAGGTCAAAGGTGGTTCCCTTCAAAAATTTCTCCACGAAGGACAGGTGGTACGGGACAGTCCAACTACTCGGAGTGTTCCGCGGCAACGAGGCCAGGCCCAACCTTCGCAACACCGGGGACAGGTAGAACCTCAGTAAGTAGTGACACTTGGTGTTTGCGTACTGAGGATCTACGCACAGCTTGATGCAGCCGCACACAAAGGTAGCCGTCAGGGCGAGGGTGGCGTTCGGTACGCCCTTTCCCCCATTTTCCAGGTCTTTGTACATGGTGTCCCTGCGGACCTGGTCCATCCTCGACCCCCAAATGAAGTGGAAGATGGCCCGGGGACCGCAGCGGCGCAGGTCCAGGGAATAGGCCAGGCCTGTGGCACATACAACAGGACCGAAAGCCCCTCGCACCAGACAACCAGGTTCTTACCCACGATGGAGAGGGACCAGAGCATCCACCTGCCCAGCTTCTACTTCAGTTCGGTGATACGCTCCTCCCAAGTCTTAGCGCACGCCCCAGCTCCACCGAACCAAACACCCAGTACCTTCAGGTAGTCTGTCCTGACGGTGAAGGGGATGCAGGAGCGGTCGTCCCAGTTCCTGAAGAACATGGCCTCGCTCTTACCCCTATTGACTTTGGCACCCGAGGCCAATTCAAACTGGCCGCAGATGTCCAAAAGCCTACTCACCGACCGACGATCGGTGCAGAAGACGGCGACATCGTCCATGTACAGGGAGGTCTTGACCTGAAGGCCTCCGCTGCCTGGGATAGTCACGCCCTTCAGGCTCACGTCCTTCCTGATGGATGCGGCGAAGGGCTCCATACAGCACACGAACAAGGCAGGAGGGAGCGGGCAGCCCTGCCTGACTCCAGATCTGACGGGAAAACTGTCTGATTCCCACCCGTTGATCGAGACTGCGCTAACGATGTTGGTGTAGAGCAGCTGGATCCAATTGCGGATGCCCTCCCCGAACCCCAATTGGAGGGGACATCCCTCTTGTAAGCGTGAGAGAACCTGTCGAAGGCCTTCTCCTGGTCCAGGCTCACGAGGCAGGTGTCCATCCTCCTGTCCTGTACGAAGGCGATTGTATCCCTGACAAGCGTGAGGCTCTCTGCAATCTTCCTGCCCGGCACAGCGCATGTTTGGTCAGGGTGAATCACCGACTCCAGGACAGGCCTGACCCGGTTGGCTATGACCTTGGCCAGGATTTTGTAGTCCACATTCAATAATGAAATGGGACGCCAATTCTTAATTTCTTCCCTCTCCCCCTTCCTGTTGTAAATGAGGGTGATGATGCCCTTCCTCATGGACTTGCACATTTCCCCTGCCCGAAGCGCACTATCGTACACCTCCAGCAGGTCCTGGCCGACCAGGTCCCACAGAACGGAATACAGCTCGGCCGGTAAGCTGTCGCTCCCGGGAGTCTTATTCCTCTCAAAGGACTGGAGGGCTCTGGTCAGCTCATCCAGGGATATCGGCCGGTCCAGCCATTCCTTCGTGCCGTCGTCTAAGACCTCCATGATAGACGACAGGAACAACTCAGAGGCTGTGCTGTCCGTGGGCTTCGCGTCGTGCAGTCCAGCATGGAAGGATCTGCTGATCCTCAAAATGTCGGGCCGAGACGACGTCACCGAGCCGCCTTCCTCCTTCAGCCGGCTAAGCACAGAGCTCTCTTTGTGCACCTTCTGAAAGAAGAAACGCGAGCACGTCTCGTCCTGCTCCATGGAGCAGATCCTGGACCGGAAGATTATCCTGGAGTCCTCCGTGGCGAAGAGCAAGGCTTGCTGGCCCCTCACCTCGCAGAGGTCCTTCGTGACATCAACCCCCATTGACTGCAGGTCCTGCATCCTTTTCTGGAGTCACGACAGCTTTTCCCGCCTCTCTCTCACTTCCAAACATCATTGAGGACAAAGAACCTCTTGATGTTCTCCTTCACCGTCTCCCACCAGTCGCCCGGAGACTCAAAGAGGGGTTTCACGGTGCTCCAACCGGTGTACTCCCTCTTCAGCTCCTCGACGTTCTCTGGGGTCAACATAGACATGTTGAGCTTCCACGTCCCCTTGCCGGCCTGCTGGTCGTCCTGTAAGTGACAGTCGGCCAGAAGGAGGCAGTGGTCAGAGAGGAACACCGGCGGACCTGACCGAGAACACTCGTGACACAAACAGGAAGTCTATCCTTGAGCGGATAGACCCATCTGGCCGCGACCAGGTATATCTCTGCTGCGCTCCGTCTGCAGGGGCGCTGAAGACGTCGAGCAGCTGTGCCCATCAGGAATCTGGACGTGATGTCCAGTTGACTCCCCCCACCCGCTGACCCCACACCAGATCTTCCATCTGCATCGATGATGCAGTTGACATCTCCGCCTAGGATGTCCGGCCTGGATGTAGCCAGCAGGGGTGGAAGCCGCTGCAGGACGGCCAACCGCTCACTCCGTACCGCTGGGGCGTACACGTTGATCAGCCTCAGGGGAGCGTTCCTATAGAAGACATCAGCCACGATGAGGCGCCCCTCCCCCCCACCACCTCCTGAACTTGAGAGATGGTGAAGTTGTGTCCCCACAGCAGAATAGCCAGGCCCGAGGAGCGACAGTCATTACCCACCGAAAAGATCGAAGGCCCACAGGTCCAGGCGAGGATGATTTCCCATACCTGCTGAGGTGCGGTATCTCGCACTCCTGCAGAAACAGGAGGTCCGCCTTGACGGTGATCAGGTAGGCCAACGTGGACACACATCTTGCAGTGGACTTGACGCTGCGCAAATTAATGCTCGCATTAATTACCCCCATTATGGGCAGTGACCGCAGTACCCTCCCCAAGTCCAAGGTCCAGCCCCTCCATCTGTCCCTTCATGCCCATTGCCCGGGCTAACTGCCGGACGCTCTCCTGGCTCAAAAAACCGTCCGTGCTGCCTTCCGGGTGGCATCCCCCCGTCGGGGGTATGCAGGCAGGAGAGTCCGGTTCTGGGTCAGGCTGGGGACATGCTGTTTCCTTCTTCCCGCCTGAAAGTTCCGGGGTGCTCTCCAGGGCCCCAGCGGCACGTGGCTGGGTGTCGGAGGTAGCTTCAGGATGCCTCCCGTCACCTGGAAGCAGGGTGCTGCTTTCCTTCTCCCTTGAGATCTTTAGCTTCTGCTTTGGGCGGGCCCTCTCCGAATTCCCCTCATCAGAGGAGCTCTTATAGCCTCCCTGTAGCTGCCTCTTCCCGCCTGATGGTTGTGGTTCCTGGGCCCGCCGGCGCGCCTTCCTCCTCGGTTTCCGGACCGTCGTCCACTCCCCTGCCTGTCGCCTCCTCCATCGACTCCGGGTTGTCAGTGGTGGAGGTGGGGGGGGGAGCCTGCAGGGGCGCTTTGCTGGCCTCAGGCCCATCCTGTGGGGCTGGGCCCTCCTGCACGACCTGGCTCTCCTGCACATTAGTGGGGTCCTTGCTGGGCCCTGGTGCCTTCCTCTCCTCCGGGGGGGCTGGCCCCGCATTGCCCCTGCCGGCGACCTGGGCGTAGGTGGTCCCCCGCCGCGTGCGTGCCCTATAGAGGTGGCCCGCTTCCCCGCAAAGGTTGCAGCTTTTCTCTTGTGGGCAATCCTTTGCAAGGTGTCCCTCCTCCCTGCAGTTCCTGCAGATGGTGGCTTTGCAGTCGGCCGCCACGTGACCTGACCTACCGCAGGCATGGCAGACTTTAGGTTGCCCTGCATAGGTCAGGTAGCCCTTGCTCCCGCCGATCGCAAAGCTGGACGGTGGGTGTACGATGTTCCCGTCTGCACCCGTCCTCAGCATCACCTTGATCTGCCTCTTACTGGTCCGGATCCTGAAGGCTAGTTGATGTTCATGTATCCTGGTGGCTAGCTTCCTGCCAGTTTGTCCAATGTAGTGTTTGTCACAGTTCTTGCAATGTATTTTGTAAATGACGTTTATTTTGCTTGTTGTCTGTAAAGGGTCTTTTAAGTTCATTAGCTGCTGTTTCAGTGTGTTGGTGAGTTTGTGGGCTACCGTGATGCCCGGTGGTCTGAGTAGTCTGGCAGTCATTTCGGAAATGTCTTTGATGTAGGGGAGAGTGGGTATGGTTTCTGGGCCCAGGTGGTGTTCTGCAAAGCGGTCTCCAAGCCTCCCAGTCGCAAGAACACCTCCGCTCAGTTCGCAACAAACAACTGCACCTCCCAGTCGCAAACCATTTCCACTCCCCCTCCCATTCTCTAGATGACATGTCCATCATGGGCCTCCTGCAGTGCCACAATGATGCCACCCGAAGGTTGCAGGAACAGCAACTCATATTCCGCCTGGGAACGCTGCAGCCTAATGGTATCAATGTGGACTTCACCAGTTTCAAAATCTCCCCTTCCCCCACTGCATCCCTAAACCAGCCCAGTTCGTCCCCTCCCCCCACTGCACCACACAACCAGCCCAGTTCTTGCCCTCCACCCACTGCATCCCAAAACCAGTCCAACTTGTCTCTGCCTCCCTAACCTGTTCTTCCTCTCACCCATCCCTTCCTCCCACCCCAAGCCGCACCCCCATCTACCTACTAACCTCATCCCACCTCCTTGACCTGTCCGTCTTCCCTGGACTGACCTATCCCCTCCCTACCTACCCACCTATACTCTCTCCACCTATCTTCTTTTCTCTCCATCTTCGGTCTGCCTCCCCCTCTCTCCCTGTTTATTCCAGAACCCTCACCCCATCCCCCTCTCTGATGAAGAGTCTAGGCCTGACACGTCAGCTTTTTTGCTTCTGAGATGCTGCTTGGCCTGCTGTGTTCATCCAGCCTCACATTTTATTATCTTGGATTCTCCAGCATCTGCAGTTCCCATTATCTCTGATACTATTTTAACCTTTGCGGGGAAGTGGGCCACCTCTATAGGCATGCCCGCGGCGGGGGACCACCTACGCCCAGGTCGCTGGCAGGGGCAATGCGGGGACAGCCCCCCTGGAGGAGAGGAAGGCAACAGGGCCCTGCAAGGACCCCACTAATTTTCAGGAGAGCCCAGCCCTGCAGGACGGACCCGAGGCCAGCAAAGCACCCCTGCAGGCTGCGCTCCCTGCCCCCGACAACCCAGAGTCGATGGAGGTGGCAACAGGCGACCCAGGGGAGTGGACGACAGTCCGGAAATCGAGGGGGAAGGTGCGTCGGCGGGCCCAGGAACCGCAACCATCAGGCTGGAAGAGGCAGCTACAGGGGCGCTATAAGAGCTCCTCTGACGAGGGGGATTCGGAGAGGGCCCGCCCAAAGCAGAAGCTAAAGATCTCAAGGGAGAAGGAAAGTAGAACCACGCTTCCAGGTGACGGGAGGTGTCCTGAGGCTCCCTCCGACACCCAGTCACGTGCTGCTGGGGCACTGGAGGGCGCCCGGAACTTCCAGGCAGGAAGGAGGAAACAATGCGTCCCCAGCCACTGCCCACTATGGGGGTACGAGTTGCAATCATTAATGTGCGCAGCGTCAAGTCCACCGCACGATGTGTGTCCACGTTGGCCTACCTGACCACCGTCAAGGCAGACCTCCTGTTCCCGCAGGAGTGCAGGATACCTCAAGGTTGTTCGGAAGGTGAGAGAGAGGCGGGGAAAGCGACTCCAGAAAAGGGCGCAGAACCTGCTCCTTCCGCAGTTGATGGGGATCGATGTCACGGAGGACCTCCGCGAGGTGAGGGGCCAGCAAGCCTTGCTCTTCGCCGCGGAGGCCTCCAGGATAATCTTCCGGTCCAGGGTCCGCTCTGTGGAGCAGGACGAGATGTGCTCGCGTTTCTTCTTTCAGAAGGTGCACGAAGAGATCTCTGTGCTTAGCCGGCTGAAGGAGGACGACGGCTCGGTGACGTCGTCTCGGCCCGACATTTTGAGGATCAGCAGATCCTTCCATGCTGGACTTTATGTCACGAAGCCCACGGACAGCACGGCCTCCGAGTTGTTTCTGTCGTCTATCACGGAGGTCTTAGACGACGGCACGAGGGAGTGGCTGGGCCGGTCGATATCCCTGGATGAGCTGACCAGAGCCCTCAAGTCCTTGGAGAGGAATAAGACTCCAGAGAGCGACGACTTACCAGTTGAGCTATATTCTGCTCTGTGGGACCTGGTCGGCCAGGACCTGCTGGAGGTGTACGATAGTGCGCTTCGGGCAGGGGAAATGTGCAAGTCCATGAGGAAGGGCATCATCACCCTCATTTACAAGAGGAAGTGGGAGAGGGAAGAAATTAAGAATTGGCATCCCATTTCACTATTGAACGTGGACTACAAAATCCTGGCCAAGGTCATAGCCAACGGGGTCAGGTCTGTCCTGGAGTCAGTGATTCACCCTGACCAAACCTGTGCTGTGCCGGGCAGGAAGATCGCTGAGAGCCTCGCGCTCATCAGGGATACGATCGCCTACGTACAGGACAGGCGGGTGGACATCTGCCTCGTGAGCCTGGACCAGGAGAAGGCCTTTGACAGGGTCTCTCATTCTTACATGAGGGACGTCCTCACCAAATTGGGGTTCGGGGAGGGCATCTGCAATTGTATCCGGCTGCTCTACACCAACATCGTTAGCGCAGTCTCGAAAAACAGGTGGGAATTGGACAGTTTTCCCGTCAGGTCTGGAGTCAGGCAGGGCTGCCCACTCTCTCCTGCCTTGTTTGTGTGCTGTGTGGAGCCCTTCGCCGCATCCATCAGGAAGGGCGTGAGCCTGAACGGCGTGACTCTCCCAGGCAGCGGAGGCCTTCAGGCCTAGTCCTCCCTGTACATGGACGATGTCGCCGTCTTCTGCACCAATCGTCAGTCGGTGAGTAGGCTGTTGGACATCTGCGGCCAGTTTGAGCTGGCCTCGGGTGCCAAAGTCAATAGGGGTAAGAGTGAAGCTACGTTGTTCGGGAACCGGGACGATCGCTCCTTCATTCCCTTCACCGTCAGGACTGACTACCTGAAGGTTCTGGGTATTTGGTTCGGTGGAGCTGGGGCGTGCACTAAGACTTGGGAGGAGCGCATCACCAAACTGAAGTAGAAGCTGGGCAGGTGGATGCTCCGGTGCCTCTCCATCGCGGGTAAGAACCTGGTTGTCAGGTGCGAGGGTTTTCGGTATTGTTGTATGTGGCGAGGCCTGGCCTATTCCCTGGATCTGCGCCGCTGCGGTCCCCGGGCCATCTTCCACTTCATTTGGGGGTCGAGGATGGACCGGGTCCGCAGGGACACCATGTACAAAGACCTGGAAAATGGGGGAAAGGGCGTACCGAACGCCACCCTCGCCCTGACGGCTACCTTTGTGTGCGGCTGCATCAAGCTGTCCAGTCCTGGGCACCTCATTACAGGAGAGATGTGGAAGTGTTGGAAAAGGTGCAGAAGAGATTTACCAGGATGTTGCCTGGTATGGATGGAAGGTCTTATGAGGAAAGGTTGAGACAGCCAGGGCTTTTCTCTTTGGAACGATGAAGGATGAAAGGTGACTTGGTAGAGGAGTACAAAATGATCAGAGGTCTAGATAAAGTGGACAGCCAGAGACTTTTTCCTCAGGTGGCGGTAGCTGTTACGAGGGTGCATAATTTCAAAGTGAGTGGAGGTAGATATAGAGGAGATGTCAGAGGTAGCCTCTTTACACAGAGAGTGGTCGGGGCGTGGAATGCATTACCGGAGAGGCTAGTGGTGTCGGCCTCATTAGGGGCATTTAAGCGGCTGTTAGATAGGTATAAGGATGATAGTATAAGGTAGGGGTGCAGGTTAGATAGACCTTAGGATTAGAGTACAACATCGTGGGTCGAAGGGCCTATATGTTCTATGTTCTATGCTTTATGTTCTAAACTACACCTTTTGAAATAGCAGATCTGTGTGTCAGCTCATTTTAATATATTTCACTTGGGTCAGACTTGCTCTAGAAAGTAAAAACGTCACTTGTGAGGAAGATTATGGAGGTATACAGCACAGAAAATGACCCTCCAGCCCATCAAGTATGCCCTGGTCAGAAGCAACCACCTAACTAATTGAACTGTAGTCACATGATTTCTTTCAGATACAAAATTTTGGCTCTATTTCTCTCTCCACAGCTGCTGCCAGACCTGCTGAGTTTCACCGGTGCTTTCTGTTTTTGGAACAGTTGCCTGCTTGCCTTGATTCTTCTCTTTGACTTTGTACTTTACTGAGTAATCACACACATTACTGTGGACTTGCATGAACTGATTCTGACAAATTTTTTTTGCAGCCGTTCTCTCATGTTTCTGACCAGTGTACCCAAATTCCTGCCTCAGCGTTCCCTCTAATACATACCTGCCACTCAGGGAATGTCTTTTCGATGACTATGTCCTCAGTGCACCCTCTGTGAGGTAGTCTAACATTGCTACTCAATGTGCCATACAGGCCAAGACGGGAGGAGAAATATGACACATTTTACTCCTGTCACTGCTGTGATCAATTTTTTGCTAAGTGCATCTGGTGAGGGCAAGCTAGCCTGGCAAATTAACGTGGCGACAGTTTAATAGGAGGACGTGGTAAAATGAAACTGTTTTTTTTTCGAAATGAGCCTCTGACAGTGTTTTAATTTACGAAGCAATCCACTGTCGTTAATTTCACCAGAGATACAGCATTCCATTAGTGTGAGACATTAACAGTTGAATAAGTCGTGCCAGGGGACACATCAACCTCGCAACAGCTCTGCTGAAGTTTACACAGTTGGCTTCCCTGAGATAGTGGTTTTTTTTATCCCCTCCCCTCAGAATACTTTTCATGATTTTCTTTCAATTTATGCTGCGGGGATTTTCTTAGCAGGTTCATATTTTCACGGCCCTGAATATGCAACAGTGACGTAACTATTTCCAACCTTTGCTCCAGTCTGCTCATGAACAGCATTTACACAGCACTTTTAGCGGATTAAAATATCCCAAATTGCTGCTTCTGAAGACAGGTCACTTGACTTGCAACGCTAACCCTGCTTTCTCTCCATAGATGCTGCCAGACTCGCAGAGTTTCTCCAGCTTTTTCTGGTTTTGTTTCAGATCTTTAGCATCGGCAGTTCTTTATTTCATATCCGGAGAGAAACCTGTTTTTCTTTCCCATGTGTATGTTGGGGATATTTTGAGTGATAAGCATCTGTACTCTTGTATGACTAACTGTGTATGTTAACCAATTATTACAATTTTATGAATTTTGTATTATTTCAATAATAAATTGACAACTAAGTTTATTAAGAAAACTGGTTGATAGATTTTGCTATTTAACACATGATATAGTTCAAGTACTCAATTGATCATCACGGTAACTGGAAATAGTAATTTAGTTTTATGCTGTAACTATGGAAAAATGGGATTAATGTGACAGGGCACTCCTCCAGCCTGGGCTGTAACAAGCTGCTCCCAGCCATTAAGATTAATACTGCTGTGCTTCACTTTCGGCATGCCTTTAAAACATTTTCTGTGTCCTCCCAAGGAACATTGGCAATTTGAGAGCTGAGAGAACAATCCCTGGTGGGGGTCATTTTGAGCCAAGTGGACCAGTGGCCAGCCCATCAGTAGTGATTTTGCAGAACATTTTCCTGAAAGTCTGCAGGCCTTCAAGAAGGTCATTGATGTTCATTAGGACAGATTTTTAATTAAATCCTAAAGATGAAGTAGAGTTATTTTGATGCAATTCTCTTGTGCTATTACATGACACCGATGCATGGTCCAGATATGAAATACAAAAGTGTTGTGAGGACCCCTAATCTGTACAAGGTCTTCATTAAGGTCTTTCTTATCAAGCAGTTACTACTACCGTTTGGACAAAGCTGAATGGGCGCAGCTGATCTGGTGTTGGATCTCCTGGTCAATGCTGAAGTTTGATAGAGGTGACTACTGAGGTATGGAAATTATTTCATGTATTCTAGAACCTGTCCTTCAAGATATTTGGGATGTGGACTATATGGGTGAGCAGGTGTGAGTTTTTGTATGAATTTTGCTTTGAGGACATTCGTTAGGCTTTTTTTTCTTATAAACAGTAGGCAATATATCATTTAATACATCTGCCTTAATAAAACACTGCATAACCTTAGTTAATATGTACAATGCCAAAGATGATCTTCCAAACTCTGTAAATTTCATAAAATGCTACTTACAAATGAATTTCTTATCCTTATACTTCTTGCATTCATTTTCCTGATGTTGTTAAGGACTGACTTCACTTTATGGTCCAATAACTCTTCTTTATAGTTTGGAAGTAAAATCATTTAAAATATGTCAGACATGTCTGAGGTAAATTCCATTTTCCACCTAAAGCTGGTTTTATTTCCCTTTAAAAATAATTCTTTAAAATGATTATTACCACAGAGAGTGGCGGATGCTGACACATTGAGTAAATTTACGGACGAAAGAAAAAGATTTTTAATTAGTAAGATGTTGGTGGGTTATAGAGAGTGGGCAAGAAAATGGAGTTGAGGTTGAGATAAGATCAGCCAGAGTCACATCAAATTGCAGAGCAAGCTGGAGGGCCTGAATTGCCAATTCTTCTTCTTAGTTCTTACGTTCTTAATTAGCAACCTGCACACCTCTAAAATATATCATCTATGGCTGAAACTTCATTTCTAAAATGTATGAACATTATCTGCACATAAATGAATCAGGGATAGAAATTTGAGGTAAAGATTCATAGAGATAGGCCTATACCCATGGCTTAGTGGTTAGCACAGCTGCCTCACAGTGCCAGGGATTTAGGTTTGATTCCACCCTCAGGCTGCCTGCGTGGAGTTTGTACATTGTCTCTGTATCTGCGTGGGTTTCTTCCCACAGTCCAAAGATGTGCATATCAGTTGGATTGGCCATGCTAAATTGCCTATAGCGTCCAGGAACATGCAGGCTAGGTGGATTAGCCAAGGGTAATGCAAGGTTACAGGGAAAGAGTAGTGGCATGGGTCTGGATTGGATACTCTTCAGAGGGTCAGTGTAGAATCTGGAGCAAATGCACTGTTTCCACACTGTAGGGATTCCATGACGCATGCTATCTTTATTAGCATGGTGTTCTAATGCAGAGTGCCACAATTTCACTGCAATTTAGGATGTTTTCCTTTCTCTTTTAATACTCAGAAAGCGTTGATTGAAATTCGGGTAATGATCAAAAATTTAAACAAAGTCAGGCAGTTAACTGTCAATTAATGTTAATAAGTGCAGTTCCCAAAGCACCACCTCTAACAATCAGAGTCCACTTGCCAACTAATCAGTACTTTCCTCTCAAGGGGAGGCAATTGCCAACTGGTGGTATCGTTATGTAATTACTGGAGCATGCTCAGGAGGTGGTTGGCTGAAACTCCAGGTCAGGGCTAGGGGCTGAGATAAGACTTTCGAATCTGGACATTTTCCTTTTCTTTTGGATAAGAACTTTAAGATCTAGAATTTTTTTTTTCCTTTTGGCCCTCCATCTTTTATTTTTCTTTTCTAAAATATTTTGGTTTTGTATTTTGTATTTTAAGATGGTGCTGTAGAATGGTGACTTTGTACACCTTCCACTGTATCCTATATTCTTGTAATTGAGTACCCATGACAATAAAATCTAAATCAAATGCTGATTCTAATTCTAATTCTGATTCTAATGCTAATTCTAATTCTAAACTGTTAACCCAGATGTTCAGGGGAAGTTCTGAAGATCTAGATTTGAATCCTGCCAATGACAGATAGCGGAATTTGAATTCAATAAAAATCTGGAATTAAGAGTCTAATGATGAAAATGAAACCTTTGTTGACTGACAGGAAATACCTATCTAATTCACTAATATCCTTAGTTTAAGGAAGGACATTACCATTATTACATAGAACATAGAACATAGATAGAACATAGAACAGTACAGCACAGAACAGGCTCTTCAGCCCACAATGTTGTGCCGACCATTGATCCTCATGTATGCACCCTCAAATTTCTGTGACCATATACATGTCCAGCAGTCTCTTAAATGACCCCAATGACCTTGCTTCCACAACTGCTGCTGGCAACGCATTCCATGCTCTCACAACTCTCTGCGTAAAGAACCTGCCTCTGACATCCCCTCTATACTTTCCACCAACCAGCTTAAAACTATGACCCCTCGTGCTAGCCATTTCCGCCCTGGGAAATAGTCTCTGGCTATCAACTCTATCTACGCCTCTCATTATCTTGTATACCTCAATTAGGTCCCCTCTCCTCCTCCTTTTCTCCAATGAAAAGAGACCGAGCTCAGTCAACCTCTCTTCATAAGATAAGCCCTCCAGTCCAGGCAGCATCCTGGTAAACCTCCTCTGAACCCTCTCCAAAGCATCCACATCTTTCCTATAATAGGGCACCCAGAACTGGCCTCCATGTAACTGCACACCCGCAGCAATATAGTAGAGCCTTAGTTGCCCTCCATCCAATACTGTAGACATACAGATCAAAGAGTAAGGACAGTAAAATGAATTAAAGTTGAAGTCCAATCAATGTTCTGTAGACAAATTCGACAGTCATTGTTCACCAGAAATGCTCCATGATAATCCATGAGGTGATTAATCAATTACTCTAAAAGGTTTTGTCTGAGGGAGGAACATCGGCACAGATTCTCTTCCTTGGCTTCAAATCCTTACCTTGCAAATTGCCACAACAGGCAGACAGGGTCCTGATGTGCTTTCCCATCTAGCAACTGGTTATTGTGCCTGTCAAAGTATGGGCAAATATGGAAAGTCTTCTGAAGAAGTGGCATACCTAACTCAAAACATTAACTTAGTTAGTCTCTCCACAGATGCTGCCAGACCTGCTGAGTTTTTCCAGCATTCTCTATGCTTGTTTCAGATTTACAGCGTCCGTGGTAATTTGCTTTGCTGATGGAAAGTGAATTGTTCGTCAAACAGGAAATTTTTTTCGAAACCCTGAATTCCTAAAACAGCAATTTCTGTTTGTTTTTCTGATTTCCAGTATCTGCAGTTCTTTCTGATTTTTATTTTCCTTGTAACAGATGTTCCTTGGTAGGCATTCTGTTTCGAGATGGAGGCAAATGGTGGGGAATTTTCAGTCCCGACCATTGTTCTTTCAACTTCTGCTGGTGGATCAAAATCCCACTGGCCGGTCAAAGCTTAAAGAGATGTTGGCATGAGAAAACTGACAAGAGAGTAAAATGTATAAATTACTAAACCAAATGTTATTTGAAGCTGTGTGTCCCTACAGTGTAAGTAAAATTTTATTACAAACTCTCATCACCATTTATAATTTATATCTGCGGTAGATGAGGTTTCATCATTTCCCACTCAACAGATTGTAGGTAAAAACAATAGTGCCCCAGTCAATGGCTACTGACTAATCTAGCAGCCAGCTTCTTGAAAAGGATCTAATGATAATTCTTTTTCCGAATCAGGCAATGAAGTATTTGAAGTGTAATATAAATAGCAATGAACTAATTGCCCTTCTGCATGTACTTTTGTTCCTGCTCGCTCAAAAAAAATTCAAATTACCGAATCGCCCGTATTCAACATTTGTAATAAGATGTCACAGAAACATTTTTTGCGCAATTTCAGTTTAAACAAACAGATAATTTGGAGTAAGTAACTTTTAGTTAATTCTCAGAACAGCATGTGCAAAGGGGAACTTAAAAAGGAAATTCCGAGAGCAGAAAGGGGGCATGAAAGGAAAATGACAGGTAAAGAAGGCAAAATCCTAAATTATTTCACGACTTTTACGAGTTTCTGACACTGTTATTTTAAGGGATGGTGGATAACTAGGGAAAGAGTCAGTCCCATTATGGGCCTCTGTGGCAATTGTGCATGAATCTGGAGGATATAGAGAGGGTTTTAAATAAATAGTGAAATGTGAGGCTGGATGAACACAGCAGGCCCAGCAGCATCTCAGGAGCACAAAAGCTGACGTTTTGGGCCTAGACCCTTCATCAGAGAGGGGGATGGGGTGACCTGAAACGTCAGCTTTTGTGCTCCTGAGATGCTGCTGGGCCTGCTGTGTTCATCCAGCCTCACATTTCATTGTCTTGGATTCTCCAGCATCTGCAGTTCACATTATCACTGTTTTAAATAAATACTTTGTTTTGTAACATTGCAATTGTGGGCACCTTACCGTTGGACATAGTCCTGGGTCCTGCATATTTTCCCAACATTGGGTTTTTGATGCCCTTGTGAAAATTCAGCCCAGTGTGCTGATCCTGTTGCCCCAAAATCAATCCAGCCATTTATGGGCTCTACAGCCTCCACATTTACTGTACTGGATTAGCATACCACACATTCAAGTGCATGTCAAGCTATCTGATTTCTATCATGATTGGGTAGATTCACAGCAATGTGGAAAAATGGGAAATTCTCCCATTCCTGATCTTTATTCTGCACCCCTGACCACAGCATCCTCCCCCAAAACCCTGTGTATGTGTAAATGAGAGTATGTACATATCTATGTGCGCATGTCAAAATGTGTGTTCTTGTATGTGTGCATGTGTGTGATAGATAGCACGATATCAGGCTTAGTTTGCTACTCCACCTCATATCAAATAACCTACCGATAGACACAGAAGTGGGCCATTTAGCCTCTCAAGTCGATCACATTTAGCTAATTTCAAAATTATTTTGACATCATTTTTCCACACTATATTACAATTGAAAGGATTAAAGGGCAGTCGAGAGAAATCCTACCATGATGGTACGGTGTGGGGTTCTCAATCTTAGAGATTGAAGGAGTGATAAATGCGTCATATTTGTAACATACTCAAAAATGTGCGCCAACGTTTTACTCCACAGGACCATGAACCCGGAACTGGAAAGTGGAATTATTCCCAGTGTTTCGCTTTGCTTCTTATTGACACGGATCACAGAAAATCTGTGATTTCAGATAATTATCATGGAGTGGCCCAAACACATTCAACAGGTCTCTGAGCAAACATGTTCTCTCTGGTTATTCAGAGATGAACCAGTCCCCTCAAGGATGTAATTGTCAAAGTTAATAGGTTTCCACAAGCTCTATGGCAAATCATGTTTCACCATATGTACGTAGGCCACATGGGTGTGGAAAAAAAAATTGGTGCACAAATCCATTTACTGGCCTGGCATCAAGGAGAACATTAAGCAACTGATCAAGTTGCGTGAAACATGCCAACTTCATCAATTTTAAATAATCGAGGGAAATTCTCATTGTTCACAAAATTCTTTCTGAGGCATGATAGGTTGCAATTGATATTTTCCATGCCCAGGGACACAATTACATTCTGAAGAGTGCCTATTTCACCAACACAGAGAATGCCAGAGAAACTCAGCAGGTCTGGCAGCACCTGTGGACAGAAAAGCACAGTTAATGTTTTAAGTCTGGCTCACCTTTCTTCAGAACTGAAAATTATTGGTGTGCTGATTGGAACCAGGTGGATATTGTACACTATGAGATCCTTGATTAGGGTTGTTCACCTGGACCAATCAGGGATCCCTCGCTGAAAGATATAAGCAAGAGTTTCAGAACCTTCTCCCTTCAGGACTGATTCTGAGCTGACTGTATTGTGCACATATAAATAAAAGGTAACTTGGTGATGTGATACCAGCCTTTGTGCAGTTATTTCAGTTGGAAATTTCTTTCTTATATATCTTTGACAGACAGAGGTTTAGTGCAAAAGTTGAAGAGGTTGTCACAGTTAGAAAAGTAGAAAGGGATATAAGATGGGTCACAGTTTAAAGATACAGGGTTAGCCATTTTGGACTGAGGTCAGGAGCAATTACTTCACACAGAGTGGTGAATCTGTTGAATTCTCTGCAACAGAAAGCCATTGAGGACAAAATGTTGAATGTTCTCAAGAATAAGTTTGATATAGATCTTAGGTTAAAGGGATCAAGGGATGTGGGGAGAAAATGGGAATGTGAAGGGGCATTGGACTTGAAATATTAGTTCTACTTTCTCCTCACACAGGCTGCCAGACCTGCTGAGTTTCTCTAGCAATTTCTGTTTTTTGTTTCAGATCTCTGCCTGCAGTTCTTTGCTTTATTACTGAGATGGCTGATCAGCCATAATGAATGATAGAGCAGCCTCAAAGGCCTGAATGGCCCACTCCTGCTTCTATGTTTCCATGTAAGTGAAGGTGTGAAAAAGAGAGTAGTTCCTCTTTATTAAAAGCAAAGTAATAAGACACAAACAGATAAGGCTGAAGGGATGGAGGTAGGGGATGGGTGTACTGATGGTGAGAGGATGCAAGTAAAATGGAGATCAGAAGCAATGTGGTCAGCTTCTGAAATTGTTGAATTCAATATTGACATCTCAAGGCACTAAAGTGCCTAAGGGGAAAATGGGGTGATGTTCTGTAAGCTTGCATCATGCTTCCTTAGAAAATTGCGGTAGACCTAGGACAGAAATGATAGAATGAGAGCAAGGTGGTTGAATGAAATGACAAGCAACTGGGAAATTAGGGACATTTCTCAGGATCCCCTGTATGTTCTTGAGTTTAGTAGACTCAGGATGTATTAATTGAAACATAAGATTCTGACAGGACCAGGTCAATACTGAAAGCATGTTTCCTCTTGCGGTAGAATCTACAACTTGGAGTCATTGCTTTAAAATAATGGGACACCCATTTAAGGCACTTTTTTCTCAGGGTTGAAAGTCTTTCAAATTCCCCTCCTCCAAAGGCAGTGGAAACAGAATCTTTAAATGTTTTAAGACAGAGGTAGGTAGATTCTTCTTTACCAACAGAAGAAAGATCATCAGAAATATGCAGGAATACCAAGTTGAGGTTAAAATCAGTTAGCCATGACCATATTGAATGGGAGAGCAGCTTGAAGGACTGAGAGGCTGACTTTGTTCCTTGTTTGTATGTACAGTTTTGATCTGTTTATTTGAAAAAGGATGGAATGGCCCTGGAGGAAGTTCACTAATTGATTATGGAATTAGGAGGGTTAGTTTATGAGCAGAGATTGGATAGACCAAGACTATACACACTGGAATTTCAAAGAATGAGGGGGGATTTGATAGAAACATATAAATGTTTGAAGGGAATAGACAAAGAAGCAAGAAGATTGTTTCCACTGGCATATGGAACTAGAACTAGGGGTCATAGCCTCAAAATAAGGGTACCAGTTTTCGGACTGGGGTGATGGTATGTCCAGCCTAGATCTGCCCATGCTGTTGTCACAATTAATGGTAAAACCTTGTGGTGAAACATAGGCAGCATCTGAGTTATATATGGTCAACTATCCAATGCAAGGTAATGGCTTGGATGCTGAAGGTATCATACTAGACAATACCCTACATCTCTGAGACAGTATATATCCATCCACTATAATAATCGGAACACTGCAGGATGAAGCTACAATCAAGTGAGCGAACAAAGTGTGGAGCTGGATGAACACAGCAGGCCAAGCAGCATCTTAGGAGCACAAAAGCTGATGTTTCGGGCCTAGACCCTTCATACAATCAAGTTGTGCTAATTATGCCAAGACTAGATATGGTTGTGTTGTCCATCTGACAAAGCATTATCTAATGTATACAGCTAATATATTAATGTGTATCTTTGCATATAGTTATCAGGACACATTTTCTATTCTTTGAAGGGAACCATGGGGATGTTGTTTTAGGAGACAAACCTCTACGACTTCAGGATATGGGGTGCCCTATAAGGAGACTTCATCTTACACTCTGTTCTGTAGTCTATTAGCTAGTCAGATTCATCGCCAGTTGTTCAGTGAATTGATCTTTCCTAGTTAATCATTGAGTAAATTATTTATATCATATGACAGTAAAATAAGTATATAGAGACTCTATCCAATGTGTAACTTGAAATGTTGTATCAGTGTATACAAGTTTGTTGTAACTAAAAGTCCAGACATCAGTCTTAAGAGTCTCTATGGTATCGTGTATGGGCTAATGTAGAGAAAAAACATATCACAGAAAGGATGTGCTGAATTATTCCCTTCTATGAATTTTTAAAATTTCTATTTTTCCTTCTTAAACGTTATAACTTTGGTAGTGAATACCTCTAACTGTGGAATTTAACAAAGTCACCACATTTAAGAGAGGAAGAAATAAGATAAAAAGGATAAAGTTGGTTGAACGTGAGTCATTACTGCCATTTGAAGACCCGCAAAAAGGAGATCACAAATGTTCCTACCTGTTTACATTACCATAATGTAGAAATCTTTTTCTGCCAATGATGAGAAAGACTAAGCTTGTCTTCTACCTTGGCTGTAAAATGTTAATACTTCATGTCTGAGCAGTTAAATAAGCCAGCCTTACAAGCACTTGCTCGTGCTGTCACTTTGTGCATTGTGGATTCAAGTCTTACCCCAAGGAATTGAGCACATAATCTTGGCTGAAACTTCAGAAAACTATCATGCTGTCTTTTAAAATGAGGCCCTCATCTGCATGCTCTGGTGAAAATAAGACATTCTTTGGCACGAATCACAACATTGGGAAGTTCTCCGTGTCCTAGTTGATATTTTTCCTTGAACACATGTTACTTTTAAAAACCACATTATCTGTTCTTTATTTTAAGGCAATTTATGGAGTCTTTGAAGAGGCTTTGGGGTGACATGGTGGCTCAGTGGTTAGCACAGCTGCCTCACAGCACCAGGAACCCATGTTTGATTCCAGCCTTGGGTGACTTTCTGTGTGGAGTTTGCACATTCTCCCCATGTCTGTGTGGGTTTCCTCTGGGGGCTCCAGTTTCCTCCCATGGTCCAAAGATGTGCAGGTTAGGTGAATTGGCCATACTAAATTGCCTGTAGTGTTCAGGGAGGTGTAGATTAGGTGGGTTATAGATGGATGGGTCTGGGTGCGATGCTCTGAGGTTTGGTATGGACTTGTTGGGCCGAAGGGACTGTTTCCACACTGTAGGGATACTATGATTTGCTTTACATTGCTACAGTGATGAATATACAACATTAATGTGCTAAAAATAACTGACATGTCCTGAGATCAATTGAAGTGTTGTAACTTAAAGTTGTTTTTGATAACACTGAAACAGGGAGGTGATGGCCCAGTGTTATTATCACTGAACTGTTAATCCAGAGACCCAGGTAATGTTCTGGGCACCTGGGTTTGAATCCCACCACTGCAGATGGTGGAATTTGAATTCAATTTTTAAAATATCTGGAATTAAGAGTCTGATGGTAACCATGAACCCATTGCTAGTTGTTGTTAAAACGCATTTTGTCCACTAAATCCTTCAGGGAGGAGTAATAACTATCCTGATTTGGTCTGCCCTACATGTGACTCCAGGCTTACAGCAATGTAGTTGACTCTTAACTGCCCTCTGGGCAGTTAGGAACAGGCAATAAATGCTGCCTAGCCAGCGATGCCCACATACGATGAATGCATTCTTTGAAAAAAACTGTATTCTCAGATGCAGAACTTGCAGATGTAAATGAGAAGACAATGAATCTCATTAGCTCTAAACTAAACAGTAGTGGTGATTTTAAAGTAGCAGAGTTAATACTGTGGAGATATTAGGAACTACCAATGCTGGAGAATCTGAGATAACACAGTGTAGAGCTGGATGATCACAACAGGCCAAGCAGCATCAGAGGAGCAGGAAGGCTGACATTTCAGACCTAGACCCTTCTTCAGAAAAGCGGGAGGGGAAGGGGATCCTGAAATAAATAGGGAGAGAGGAGGAGGTGGGCAGAAGGTGGATAAAGGAGAAGATAGGTGGAGAGGAGACAGATAGGTCAAAGAGGCAGGGATGGAGCCGGTAACGGTGTGTAGGTGGAAGGTTAGGGAGGGGATAGGTCAGTCCAGGTAGGACGGACAGGTAAAGGAGGCAGGATGAGGCTGGTAGGTAGGAGATGGGGGTGGGACTTGAGGTGGGAGAAGTGGATAGATGAGAGGAAGGACTGGGTAGGGAGGCAGGCATGAGCTGGGCTGGGCGGTCGGGGGAGGGGAGATTTTGAAGCTTGTGAAGTCCACATTGATACCATTGGGCTGTAGGGTTCCCAAGTGAAATATGAATTGCTGTTCCTGCAGCTTTTGGGTGGCATCGTTGTGGCATTGCAGGAGGCCCAGGATGAACATGTTGTCCAAGGTGTGAGAGGGGAAGTTGAAATGGTTCACAACTGGGAGGTGTAGTCATTTGCCATGAACTGAGCATGGGTATTCCACAAAGCTGTCCCCAAGCCTCTGCTTGGTTTCCCCGGTGTCAAGGAGGCCACATTGGGAACTGCAGATACAGTATACCACATTAGTAGATGTTGAGGTAAACATCTGTTTGATGTGGAAGGTCTTCTTGGGGCTTAGGATGGCCTACGCCTGCCCCTACACCTCACCCCTCACCCCCATCCCAGGCCACAAGGAGGCCTTCCACATCAAAAAAGATGTTCACCTGCACACCTGCTAATAGTATACTGTATCTGCTGTTCCCAATGTCGCCTCCACTACATCAGGGGCATCAAGCGGAGGCTTGCAGACCGCTTTGTGAAACACCTACGGTCAGTTCACGCCAAATTATTCCAACTCCCAGTCATGAACCACTTCAATTCCCCTTCCACTCCTTGGATGACATGTCCACCCTGGGCCTCCTGCTGTGCCATGACAATGTTCTCTGAAGGTTACAGGAACAGCATCTCATATTTTGCTTGGGAACCCTGCAGCTCAATGGTATCAATGTGGACTTCACAAGCTTCAAAATCTCCCCTCCCCCTAGCACATCCCAAAACCAGCCCAGCTTGTCTCCACCTCCCTAACCTGCCCTTCCTCTCACCTATCTCCTCCTCCCATCTCAAGCCCCACCCCCATCTCCCACCTACTAGTCTCATCCTGCCTCCTTGACCTGTTGTCCTCCCTGGATTGACCTATCCCCTCCCTAATTCCCGCCTACACTCACCTTTACTGGCTGTAACCCCACCTCTTTCACCTGTCCATCTCCTCCCCACCTATCTTCTCCTTTACCCATCTTCTATCTGCCTCTCCTTATTTATTTCAGAATCCCAATCCCCTTCTCCTCCCCCATTTCTGAAGAAGGGTCTCGACCCAAAATGCCAGCTTTTCTGCTCCTCTGATGCTGCTTGGCCTGCAGTTTTCATCCAGCTCTACTCCTTGCTATCTCAGAGTTAACACTGCTCCTGGGTTTAAAAAAAATTCAGCTTATACAAAGAGTTTTCTGTTTAAGAGTATAGTTATGAAGACATGATATATCTTGTGGCAAAAGACAACTGCACCATACGAAGCAACAGATTCTATTTTAGCTCTGTTCATACTTGTAGCTCCTCTCATGACAAAAGCTGAGTAAAGTTAGCATCAATTTCTGGAAGTACATTATGTCAATGCTTTTAATTTAGTAGGAATGGCATTTAAAACTCCTGTTGAAATAAAAGTGCAAAGCATGGAGGTTATTTATCTCAATTGCACAGCTGTATCTGTTGTTTTTAATTCAATTAAACATGTAACATGTAAAAAAATAAAATAGCTAAAAGTATCTTAAAATATTTGATTTCCAAAGAGAGAGAAAAAAACATATTGTCTTTTGTGTAAACTTCAGCCATAATGACTGTGCTGGTGTTGATTAGCAATGCAGTAATTACCATGCACAGTGAGAGCCCACTCTCTACTGTGTTAGCAATAGGAGAATGCAAAGTCATTTCTCTTGAACAATGTTTACCCATATCACCTCTTGCAACAATCTTTCATAGCTATAACAAGGGAAGACAAAGTGAAGGCCAGAGGACCATGCAGGTGTTAGAAAGACAGTATTTCCAATTATCAAAGATTCCAACTAACTAGGAAAGGAGAACAGTCTCCACATAACCCATTCCTCCTCATGCTTTTGTTTGTTGTGTTGTCAGAATCCTGGAGGCCTTTTTTTAATCTCCTGAGCCCTATAGCTACAGGAAATTTCTGCAAGAATCCTTTTCTTCAGCTGAATTCCTTCTCACATTTTGTCAAGAAATTCTTTCTTGGCTCCCCTGGTAACTGTCTCCTTTGAAAAGCCTAGTCAACTCCGATAACCATGTTTAGCCGAAGCTTTCAGAATGCAAACTCAGCCTCTCAGTGTGTTAAATGACCGTAGTACTAAACAGCAATAATCATAGCCAAGATGTCAGTCAGTTGTAGGCACTTTATATACTTAATCTTCAGATTGATTTTAGTAAGCATGAACCCTCCTTATCAATAATGATCAGTACAGTACTTTGTAAACGCAATGTTCAACAAAATTTGTGTCCTAAATGCTGCTGATGTGTAAGCTAAAGCTCCCAGTTTCCATCGAGGATGACGCCAACAGTGACTTGACCCCACCATCTTGCTGTATAAAATGGGCAGGCAGTGTGTGTATGGCATGCTCTTCAACCTGTCCGAGACCCAGATTAGGGCTGAATGTCTGACCATGAGGATTCACACAAATGACACTGCTAATTTGAGTGATTAATGGGAACTGCAGATGCTGGAGAATCCAAGATACTAAAATGTGAGGCTGGATGAACACAGCAGGCCAAGCAGCATCTCAGCAGCACAAAAGCTGATGTTTCAGGCCTAGACCCTTCATCAGAGAGGAGGATGGGGTGAGGGTTCTGGAATAAATAGGGGGAGAGGGGGACGCGGACCGAAGATGGAGAGAAAAGAAGATAGGTGGAGAGGAGAGTATAGGTGGGGAGGTAGGGAGGGGATAGGTCAGTCAGGGGAGATGGACAGGTCAAGGAGATGGGATGAGATTAGTAGGTAGGAGATAGAGGTGCGGCTTGGGGTGGGAGGAAGGGATGGGTGAGAGGAAGAACAGGTTAGGGAGGCAGAGACAGTTTGGACTGGTTTTGGGATGCAGTGGGTGGAGGGGATGAGCTGGGATGGTTGTGTGGTGCAGTGGGGGGAGGGGACGAACTGGGCTGGTTTTGGGATGCGGTGCGGGATGGGGAGATTTGGAAGCTGGTGAAGTCCACATTGATACCATTGGGCTGCAGGGTTCCCAAGCGGAATATGAGTTGCTGTTCCTGCAAACTTCGGGTGGCATCATTGTGGCACTGCAGGAGGCCTATGATGGACATGCCATCTAAAGAATGGGAGGGGGAGTGGAAATGGTTTGCAACTGTGAGGGGAAGTTGTTTATTGCGAACCAAGTGGAGGTGTTCTGCAAAGCGGTCCCCAAGCCTCCGCTTGGTTTCCCCAATGCAGAGGAAGCCACACCAGGTACAATGGATGCAGTATACCACATTGGCAGATGTGCAGGTGAACCTCTGCTTGATATGGAAAGTCATCTTGGGGCCTGGGATAGGGGTGAGGGAAGAGGTGTGGGTGCAAGTGTAGCATTTTCTGCGGTTGCAGGGGAAGGTGCCGGGTGTGGTGGGGTTGGAGAGCAGTGTGGAGTGAACAAGGGAGTCACGGAGAGAGTGGTCTCTCCGGAAGGCAGACAAGGGTGGGGATGGAAAAATGTCTAGGGTGGTGGAGTCGGGTTGTAGATGGCGGAAGTGTCGGAGAATGATGCGTTGTATCCAGAGGTTGGTGGGGTGGTGTGTGCGAATGAGGGAGATCCTCTTTGGGCGGTTGTGGCAGGGGCGGTGTGTGAGGGATGTGTTGCGGGAAATGCGGGAGACGCCGTCAAGAGAGTTCTCGACCACTGAGGGGGGAAATTTGCGGTCCTGGAAGAACTTGGGCATCTGGGGTGTGCGGGAGTGGAATGCCTCATCATGGGAGCAGATGCGGCAGAGGCAGAGGAATTGGGAATGGGGGATAGAATTTTTGTAGGAGGATAGGTGGGAGGAGGTGTATTCTAGGTAGCTGTGGGAGTCGGTGGGCCTGAAATGGACATCAGTTACAAGCTGGTTGTCTGAGATGGAGACTGAGAGGTCCAGGAAGGTGAGGGATGTGCTGGAGATGGCCCAGGTGAACTGAAGATTGGGGTGTAAGGTGTCGGTGAAGTGGATGAACTGTTCGAGCTCCTCTGGGGAGCAAGAGGCGGCGCCGATACAGTCATCAATGTAACAGAGGAAGAGGTGAGGTTTGGGTCCTGTGTAGGTGCGGAAGAGGGGCTGTTCCACGTAACCTACAAAGAAGCAGGCATAGCTGGGGCCCATGCGGGTGCCCATGGCCACCCCCTTAGTCTGTAGAAACTGGGAGGAATCGAAAGAGAAGTTGTTGAGGGTGAGGATGAGTTCGGCTAGGCGGATGGGGGTGTCGGTGGAGGGGTCTGGTCGGGCCTGCGGGACAGGAAGAAGCGGAGGGCCTTGAGGCCATCTGCATGCGGAATACAGGTGTACAGGTCTGCTTTCCGGAGAGACCACTCTCTCCGTGACTCCCTTATTCGCTCCACACTGCTCTCCAACCCCACCACACCCGGCACTTTCCCCTGCAACCGCAGGAAATGCTACACTTGCTCCCACACCTCCTCCCTCACCTCTATCCCAGGCCCCAAGATGACTTTCCATATTAAGCAGAGGTTCACCTGCACATCTACCAATGTGGTGTACTGCATCCATTGTACCCGGTGTGGCTTCCTCTACATTGTGAAACCAAGTGGAGGCTTGGAGACCGCTTTGCAGAACACTTCCGCTCGGTTCGCAATAAACAACTGCCCCTCCCAGTCGCAAACCATTTCCACTTCCCCTCCCATTCTTTAGATGACATGTCCATCATGGGCCTCCTGCAGTGCCACAATGATGCCACCCGAAGGTTGCAGGAACAGCAAATCATATTCCGCTTGGGAACCCTGCAGCCCAATGGTATCAATGTGGACTTCACCAGCTTCAAAATCTCCCCATCCCCCACCTCATCCCAAAACCAGCCCAGTTCGTCCCCTCCCCCCACTGCACCACACAACCAGCCCAGCTCTTCTCCTCCACCCACTGCATCCCAAAACCAGTCCAACCTGTCTCTGCCTACCTGTTCTTCCTCTTACCCATCTCTTCCTCCCACCCCAAGCCGCACCTCCATCTCCTACCTACTAACCTCATCCCACCTCCTTGACCTGTCCGTCTTCCCTGGACTGACCTATCCCCTCCCTACCTCCCCACCTATACTCTCCTCTCCACCTATCTTCTTTTCTCTCCACCTTCGGTCCGCGTCCCCCTCTCTCCCTATTTATTCCAGAACCCTCACCCCAACCCCCTCTCTGATGAAGGGTCTAGGCCCGAAACGTCAGCTTTTGTGCTCCTGAGATGCTGCTGGGCCTGCTGTGTTCATCCAGCCTCACATTTTTTTATCTGCTAATTTGAGTGGCAGATTTGATCAGATCAGAGGGCGTTGGAATTTACACATACTCCCTGCGTCTGCGTGGGTTTCCTCCCATAGTCTAAAGGTGTGTAGGCGAGGTGGATTGACTGTGGGAAATTGCCCATATTGTTCAGGTATGTGTAGATTAAGTGGGTTATGGGTGGGATGCTCTGAAGGTCAATGTGGACTTGTTGCGCTGAAGGTCTTGTTTCCACACTTTAGGGATTTTGTGATCTATGATCGTAAATTGAGCTCAGAGCTCAGAAGAATGCGATGATTCTCCATTTTTTCAGCAGTGGGAGTCAGGAGAGAGTGTGAGGGGGCTGCTGAGAAGGGAAAGTCATATATTCTGGCAATGGTTAAACCTGAAACAGTACGCATGTAATGTCTCTCACCCACCCTCCTCCACTAACCAACAACACGGATTGTGTGGAGGGTCAATGAGCACAACAATTTCCTCTGAATCTGGACAGTGCACAAGGGGACTGCACGAAAGGAAAGCAACGAGTATAATAATTTAGTTAGTGCTTCGGGCCCTTTATTTTTGGTGGCGGAGGAGGAGGAGGCCAGGAGCGAGAGCACAAGCGTGCCTCCCACCCTTCCACCTCTAACCTAAGAATGACAGGATGAGTAAGTTATTCTCTCCTTCTTACAAATCTTTCAGGGAAGTTTAAATTTCGAGGGGATGGCAGCCAGGGCATGCAATGTTCCTCCTGCAGGATGTGGGAGATAAGAGTCAACAGCAGTGGAAAGAGCAACAGAGGCAAAGTTACCCGTAAGAATGAAGGCAGTTGGGTGACAGTAAGGGAAGGGAAGGAAATGATCAGTACAAGGATTCCTTGTGGTTGTTCCTCTCAACAAAAAGTATCCTGTTGAGGGTCGGAGGTCGGGGGGGTGGGAGCAACCTACCAGGGAAAGCCACAGGGACCAGGTCTCTGGTACAGGGTCTGGCTCGATGGGTCAGAAGGGAAGAGGGGAGAATAGGGCAGCAATTGTAGTGGGGATTCAACAGTTAGAGGCACAGACAGGTGGTCCTGTGAACGCAAGCAAGACGATGGATGGTATGCTGCCTCCCGGGTGCCAGGTCTGTGATGTCTCGGATCATTTCTTCAAGATCCTTAAGGGGGAGGGTGTGAACCTCATCCCTCACACCCCACCCTCGCAATATCCGCCCCAAGAGAATCCCCCTAATCCTCACATACCACCCCACCAACCTCCGGATACAATGCATCATCCTCCGAAACTTCCGCCATCTACAATCCAACCCCACCACCAAAGACATTTTTCCCATCCCACCCCTGTCTGCCTTCCGGAGAGACCACTCTCTCCGCGACTCCCTTGTCTGCTCCATACCCCCTCCAGTCCCACCACACCCAGCACTTTCCCCTGCAACCACAGGAAGTGCTACGCTTGCCCCCACACCTCCTCCCTCACCCACATCCCAGGCCCCAAGATGACTTTCCACATCAAGCAGATATTCACCTGCACGTCCGCCAATGTGGTACACTGTATCCACTGTACACAGTGTGGCTTCCTCTACATTGGGGAAAGTAAGCGGAGGCTTGGGGACCGCTTTGCAGAACACCTCTGCTCGTTTCGCAGCAAACAAATGCACCTCCCAGTCGCGAACCATTTCAACTCCCCCTCCCATTCCTTAGACGACATGTCCAACATGGGCCTCCTGCAGTGCCATAATGATGCCACCCGAAGGTTGCAGGAACAGCAACTCATATTCCACTTGGGAACCCTGCAGCCCAATGTTATCAATGTGGATTTCACCAGCTTTAAAATCTCCCCTCCCCCCACTGCATCCCAAAACCAGCCCAGTTCATCCCTGCCTGCCTAACCTGTTCTTCCTCTCACCTATCCCCTCCTCCCACCTCAAGCCACACGTCCATTTCCTACCTACTGACCTCATCCCACCCCGTTGAAATGTCTGTCCTCCCTGGACTGACCTTCCCCTCTCTACCTCCCCACCTATACTCTCCTCTCCACCTATCTTCTCCTCTACCCATCTTCAGTCCGCCTCCCCCTCTCTCCCTATTTATTTCAGAATCCTCTCCCCATCCCCCTTTTCTGATGAAGGGTCTAGGCCCGAAACGTCAGCTTTTGTGCTCCTGAGATGCTGCTTGGCCTGCTGTGTTCATCCAGCTCCACACTTTGTTAGATAATAAAATGTGAGGCTTGGCTTGCTGTGTTCATCCAGCCTCACATTTTATTATCTTGGATTCTCCAGCATCTGCAGTTCCCATTATCTCTCTCCACACTTTATTATCTTAGTCATGGTACACATCAGTACCAATGATGTCGGTAGAAAAAGGACTGAGAATGTGAATAACGCGTACAGCGAGTTAGGTTGGAAGCCGAAGTCCAGGACAAACAGGGTAGTTTTCTTTGAATAACAACCAGTGCCACATGATAATGAGGAAAGAAATAGGGAGAGAGTGCAGCTAAACACGTGGCTACAGGGCTGGTGTGGGAGGGAGGGCTTCCATTATGTGGATAATTGGAGCACATTCTGGGGAAGGTGGGACCTGTACAGTAAGGAGAGGTTGTCCCTGAACTGGAAGGGCACAAATATCCTGAGAAGAAGGTTTGCTTGAGCTGTACGGGATAGTTTAAACTAGATTGGCAGGGGGTGGAGAACCAGATTTGTAATTCAGAGGATGAGGTATTCAGCCTTCCAACAGACACCACAGAGAGTGAGATTGTTAATAAAGAAATGCGGTTGGTGAAGAATAATTGTAAACAAAGGGATGGTTTGAGGTGTGTATACTTCAATGCTAGAAGTATCAGAAATAAGGCGGATGAACTTAGAGCATGGGTCAGTACTTGGAACTATGATGGTGTGGCCATTACAGAAACTTGGGTAACTCAGGGACAGGAATGGTTGTCGAAAGTTAGGGATTTAGACACTTTAAAAGAAATAGGGAGGGTGGTAAAAGAGGCAGGGGAGTGGTATTGCTAGTCAGGGTGAGTATAGCAGCTACTGAAAGGAAGTTCGAGAATGATATGTCCACAGTCAGTTTGGGCTGATGTCCAGAACAAGAAAGGAGCAGTCATTTTGGGGTTTTTTACAGACCCCCCCAATAGTTGCAAAGACGTGGAGGACAGGATTGGGAGGCAGATACTGGAAAGGTGCTGAAATCATAGGGTTGTAGTCATGGGTGTCTTCAACTTTCATGATATTGATTAGAAACTTTAGTTGTAATAGTTTAGATGGAGTGGATTTTGTCCAGTGTGTTCAGGGAGGATTCCTGACACAATACGTAGATAGACCAACACAAGGAGAGGCCACTTTGACTTTGGTGCTTGGCAATGAACCAGGCCAAGTGTTAGACCTGTTGGTAGGAGAGCATTTTGGCAGTAGTGACCATAACTCTGTTACTTTTACAATAGTCATTGAAAAGGATAGGTACATACAGCAGATAAGATTTATAATTAGGGGAAGCGTAATTATAATTCTGTTAGGCAAGAACTGGGTTACATAAAATGGGAACAGATGCTGTCAGGAAAGAGCACCACAGAAATGTGGAGATTGTTTAAGGAATGCATACTGCGTGTGCTCGATATGTTTGTCCCTAGCAGGCAGGGAAGATGCAGTCAAGTGAGGGAGCCTTGGTTCTCAAGAGAGGTCGAATGACTTGTTAAGACGAAGAAGGATACTTATACAAGGTTTCGGAAACAAGGATCTGAAAAGGCTCAAGAGGGATACAAGTTAGCCAGGAAGGAGCTGAAGAAAGGGCTTAGGAGAGCTATTGGACGCTTGAGAAAACCTTGGCAGATAGGATCAAGCAAAACCCCAAGGCTTTTTACACGCATGTGAGGAATAAAAGAATGGCCAGAGAAAGGGTAGGGCCGATCAAGGATTGTAAAGGGAATTTGTATACAGAGCCTAAAGCGATAGGAGAAGTCCTTAATGAATATTTTTCTTGGTATTCACAATTGAGAGGGACCTAGTTGTAGGGAAGGACAGTGTGAAACAGGCTGGTAGGCTAGAGGAGGTGGATGTTACTCAGGAAGATGTACTAGGAATTTTGAGGAACTTGAAGATTGATAAATCCCCTGGGCCTAACGAGATTTATCCAAGGGTTCTCTGGGAAGTGAAGGAAGTGATCGCAGGGCCTTTGGTGATGATCTTTTTGTCCTCACTGTCCACAGGTATAGTGCTGGAAGATTGAGAGTGGCAAACGTCATTGCCTTGTTCAAAAAAGGGAAGAGGGATAGCCCTGGAAATTAGAGGCTAGTTAGTCTTACTTCAATGGTGGTCAAATTATTGGAAGAGGCTCTGGGTGATAGGATTTATGATCACTTGGATAGGCACAGTTTGATTCATGATAGTCAGCATGGATTTGAGTGGTAGATCATGCCTCACAAACCTTACTGAATTCTTTGAAGAGGTGACCAAACTGGTGGATGAAGGTAGAGCAGTGGATGTAGTATATTTGGATTTGAGTAAGGCATTTGATAAGGCTCCACATAGCAGGCTCATGCAGAAAGTAAGGAGGCATGGGATAGGGGGAATTGTAGCAGATTGGATTCAGAATTGGCTGATCCTGAGAAGACGAAGGGTGATAGTGGACAGAAAATATTCAACATGGTGCTCAGTTACAAGTGGTGTGCCACAAGGATCTGTACTGGGTCTTCTTCTATTTGTGATTTTTGTAAATGATTTGGATGAAGGAGTGGAAGGGTGGATTAGTAGTTTCACGGACAGTACGACGGTGGGTCGAGTTGTGGATAGTGTGGAGGGCTGTTCTAAGTTTCAAAGGGACATTGATAGGATACAGAGCTGGTCTGAGAAGTGGCAGATGGAGTTTAACCCTGAAAAGTGTGAGGTGATTCATTTTGGAAGGACAAATTTGAAAGCAGAATACAGAGTTAATGGAAAGATTCTTGGCAGTGTGGAAGAGCAGAGGGATCTTTGGGTTCATGTTCACAGTTCCTTGAAAACTGCCACCTAGATGGATAGAGTTGTTAAAAAGGCTTATGATGTGTTAGCTTTCATTAATAGAGGGATTGAGTTCAAGAGACTTGAAGTTATGCTCCAGCTATACAAAAGCCTGGTTTGGCCACATCTGGAGTATTGTGTCCAGTTCTGGTCGCCTCATTACAGGAAAGATGTGGGAGCGTTGGAAAAGGTACAGAGGAGACTTAGCAGGATGTTGCCTGGAATGGAGGGAAGGTCTTATGAGGAAAGGTTGAGAGAGCTAGGGCTTTTCTCTTTATAACGACAAAGGATGAGAGCTAACTTGATAGAGTGTATAAAATGATCAGAAATATAGATAGAGTGGACAGCTAGAGATTTTCTCTTAGGGTGGAGGTAACTATTATGAGGGGGCATAGTTTTCAAGTGAGTGGAGGTAGATATAGGGGAGACGTCAGAGATGGGTTCTTTACTCAGAGGGTGGTAGGGGCACAGAATGCATTCCTGGAGAGGGTAGTAGAGTTGTCCTCATTAGGTGCATTTAAGTGGCTATTAGATAGACATATGAATGATAGTATAAGGTAGGGGTGGAGGTTAGATAGACCTTAGGATTAGAGTAAAAGTTCGGCACAATATCATGGGGCCGAAGGGCCTGTACTGTTCTATGTTCTATGTTCGCATTGAAACATATAAAGTTCCGAAGGTCCTTGACAGGGTAAGTGCTGAGACAAGCAAGGGAGACCAACACAGGAGCAGGAGTTGATGTTACAATGCCAAATCAACTCTTCTTCAAAACTGGAACTCCTTGGCCTGCCCAAACAGGACTCCAGTTTTGGAAATGAGCCATGTTGGATTTGAAAATTAACTCTGTTTCTCTCTCCACAGATACTGCCAGACCTGCTGAGTTTCTCCAGCCTTCTCTGTGTTTGGGACTTCCAGAATCCTTTGCTTTCGTTAGATACTGACTGACAGTTTTGTTGGTTAGAAATATGGGCTGGGGGTGTCGCAATTTCAAAAGATAAGGGGCTGATCATTTAGGACTGGAATGAAGAGAAATTACCTCAACCAATGGTTGTGGATCTTTGGACTTCTCTACCCCAGTGCATGCTCAAGCACTGAGTGCATTTGATGTTAGGATGGACAGAGTTTTTGAATGTCAGAGGGATATGGGCAACATGTAGGAAAGTGGAATTGGAACCGAAGATCAGAAAAGATCATACTGAAATGTGGAGCAGTACAGAGAGAGATGTACAGCACGGAAGCACCCCCTTCAGTCCAACTCATCCATGCTGACCAGATATCTGAAATTCATCTAGTCCTATTTGTCAGCTTTTGGCCCATAACCTCCCAAGCACTTTCTATTCACGTACTCATCTTTTAACGGGTCACGTAGTTTACTCCTTCTCCTATCTCTTTTTTTTCTTGTATGTCAAAGTACTCTGAAGGATATTTCATGCTGTTGTTGTTAAGGTTTGTTCAGTAATTGTATGATAAATTCATTCAAAATTGAATTTAAGTTGGCTTACCCAAAAAGTACATGATCAAATTTTATCCATAGTTTGGTACAGTAGCACAGCAAATTACTGTCTCTTAATTACAAGCAGCACAGTGTTTACAGTGAGACAGTTCCCAGCTTATGATTGGACTTGGAGAGGAAAAAAAGGGATAATTGTCCGTAATATGTTTTCCAAAACATAATTGAATGGAATTACTAACTCTTGAACTCTTGAGGTCTGAATTCTCAGCTTGATTCAATTTGGGACTGTACTCATGTCAAGCTATTTAGCACGTTCATTAAGTTTGGTCATGATGTATCATTCTAGTGACACTTCTGTCTTACTTCTTCCCTTAGTAAGGAGTTGAAGCTCTTGAAAGGTGTCATTCCTATCATCTAATTCAACTAAAATTGCTCCTTATGCTTTTAGAGTGAATTTAATATAATGAATTGGTGCAGTAAGTTAAAAGGTATCACAGAAAAATAGAACATCTCCAAATTATACATCACCCATTTAGAAAAAGTATCCCAGAAAAATACCTGGGATTTTGGCATATTTGTTTGTTTTATTTTATTAATACAAGTATTAGCACGGAGAATGCAATAGCTAAGTGCTGTTATAAACCAAAACAACTGCGGATGCTCTAAATCAGGAACAAAAACAAAAGTTGCTGGAAAAGCTCAACATGTCTGGCAGCATCTATGAAGATAAAGTCAGAGTTAACTTTTGGGGTCCAGTGACCCTTCCTCAGAATTGATGGTAGAACATAAAACATAGAGGTGGTAGAGGTGGGCACGATAGTGTCATTTAGGATATATCTAGACAGATACATGAATGAGCAGGGAGCAGAGGCATCCAGGTCTTTGGAAAATAAGTGACAGGTTTAGATAGAAGATCTGGATTGGCACAGGCTTGGAGGGCTGAAGGGCCTGTTCATGTGCCGTAATTTTGTTCTTTGTTCTCTGTTCTTTGTTTTGTTCTTCTTGTTTAGCAAGTGAGTCAGCTGGATATGGTTAAAAGCGATGTTTTCCCTGTAAACGTGTTTTCATTGAAATCAGGGTATGTTCCAAATTATGAATATGTAACTAATGTAACATTTTGAAAGCTCAGATGTTGAAATATTCGCCTTAAAATTCCTTCACCAGTTAGAGGTACCAAATTTGACACTCGAACCCAATTCTCAGTGAGGGCTTCATTGCCAGAGATACCATCTTTCAGATGAAATATTAAATTCCAATAAATATGAAAGATCCTCTGATACTTTTCAAGACTTTGGCTTCCTAGTCAACATTTCTCCTACAATCAACATTACAATAGAGATTATTTGGACTCATGCACTTACATGGATCAAGACAGAAAAAGGCCCTTCAACTCATTGCGTCTGTGATGATCAAAAATAACTCCTAACTATTCTAATCCCATTTTCTTCCACTTATCCAAGAGTCTTGTTTGCCTTGGAGTCACAAATGCCCATCTAAAAACTCTTTAAATGTTATAAGGGTTTCTGCCTCTAGCACCCTCACAGACGGTGAGTTCCAGATTCCCACCACCCTCAGGGTGCAAATGCTTTTCCTCACATCCCCTCCTAAATCTTCTGCTCTGACCTTAAATCTATGCCCCCTCATCATTGATTCCTCCATCAAGGGGAAAGGTGTCTTCCTGTCTACTTCATCTATATCCCACGTAATTTCAGACATCTCAATCATGTCCTCTCTTAATCTGCTCAGATCTAAGGAAAACAATGCCAGTTTGCATAATATCTCTTCAAAACTGAAATTCTCCAGCCAGGCAACATCCTGGTAAAACCGTCTCCAGTGGTATCACATAATGTCGATTTCAGAGCTGCACACAATTCTCTAGTTGCAGCTGAATCAACACTGCACAGTTCCAGCATAACTTCCTCACTTTTAAACTCTACACCTCAGCTAATAAAGATAGTTAAAGCACATGACCTCTTATCTCGGACAATGGTCTCATGGTATGATCGCTGGACGGTTAATGCAGAGACTCTGGGCATGTGGATTTGAATCTGGCAAGGGAAAAATTTGAATTCCATAAATACCTGGAATTAAGAGTCTAATGATGACCATGAATCCATTAGTGATTGTAGGAAAAGCTCATCCAGCTCACGAATGTCCTTTAGGCAAGAATCTGCCATCCTTATCTGGTCTGGCCTGCATGTGACTCCAGACCCACCGCAGTGTCGTTCACTCTGGTCTGTCCTCTGGGCAATTAGGGATGGGCAATAAATGCAGTCCTCATCCTGTCAATGAATTCTTTTCTTTAAAATCCATTTTGGCCACTTGCCCTGATACCTTACAGGCTGATGTACATGCATACAAATGTCCCTCTGTTCCTTGGTGCTTCCCAGGGTCCTACTGTTCCTCCTATATTTCCTTGCTTGGTTTGTCCTGTCGAAATGCATAGCCTCGCATTTATCTGGACTGAATTCCATTTACCCATCTATATACAGCCCACCCTGTAAACTAAGGCTGTCCTCCCCATTATTTACCACCACAGTAATTTTTGTATCATCGGCAAAAGGTTTGCTAATGGGATGTTACTATATTAGAAAAATGCGGTATACCTGTTAGAAAGGCCACTGGGGACTCCTGCATTCCCTGCCTTCCTCTACTCTGCCTACTGGTCACTCATGCCCTTTTCTGCCTGTACAATCTATACTTGTGGTTTGACCACCTCATTGAACATGCCATCCACAACTTGCTCAGCATCACGGACATTCAACAGTGAATTCCCCTGCAGCTCCTGCTCCACAATGTGGTTAGCCTGCAGCTGGACACACCTCCTAAAGCAATAGTGACCAGGGTCAAATGAAATATCCATGATTTGCCACCTAGCACAGAAGGAGCATAGCATGAGTGTGAGCTCTTTTACCATGACTTCTTACAAGTCCATAACGCATAGGAGCAGAAATTAGGCTATTTGGCTCATCGAGTCTGCTCCACCATTTAATCATGGCTGATAAGTTCCCCAACCCCAATCTCCCGCTTTCTCCCCATAGCCCGAGACCTTCTTAATAATCTATCTCAGTCTTAAATGTACTCAATGACCTGGCCTTCACCGCGTTCTGTGGCAGTGAATTCCATAGATTCACCACTCTCTGGCTGAAGACGTTTCTCCTTATCCCTGTTCTGATAGGCCTTCCCTTTGCTCGAAGTTTGTGCCCTCGGGTCCTAGACTCTCCTACAAATGAGAACTTCTTCCACCATCCACTCTGGCCAGGCCATTCAGAATTCTGTAAGTTTCAATTAGATCTCCCCTCATCCTTCTAAACTCCAATGAGTATAGTGTCAGAGTCCTCAAGCGTTCCTCATATATTAAGCTTTCCATTCCTGGGGCTATTCCTGTGAACCGCCTCCGTACCCCCTCCAGGGCTAGTGTATCCTTCCTGAGATCAGGGGCCCAAAACTGCACACAACACTCCAAATGTGGCCTGACCAGGGCCTTATAAGTCTTCAGTAGTACATACCTGTTTTTATATTCAAGTCCTCTCAAAATAAATGTCAACATTGCATTTGCCTTCCTGACTACTGACTCGACCTGCAAGTTTACCTTGAGAGAATCCTGGACTAGAATTCCCAAGTCTCTTTGCACTCAGATTTCTGAATTTTCTCCCTATTTTGAAAATAGCCCATGCTTTTATTCTCACCAAAGTTCATGACCTCACAGTTTCTCACGTTGTACTTCAGTTCCTCTCTTTTCTAAAAAAAATTATGCTTCTATAAGAATATTGTTAACTTACTTTCCTTACCCTACCTTACTTACTTATGCAATAACACTGTGGCTTTAAGAGATGTATTTTATCCTTTTTTTGGAAGAGTGTTTGAGACAGCTTTCCAGCAGTTGCTTTGGGACAATAAAAAACAAAGAACAAAGAAAATTACAGCGCAGGAACAGGCCCTTCGGCCCTCCAAACCTGCGTCGATCCAGATCCTCTATCTTAACCTTTCACCTATTTTCCAAGGATTTGTATCCATCTGCTCCCTGCTCATTCATGTATCTGTCTAGATACATCTTAAATGATGCTACTGTGCCCGCCTCTACCACCTTCGCTGGCAAGGGATTCCAGGCACCCAATACCAGCTGCGTAAAGAACTTTCCACGCATATCTTCCCTAAAGTTTTCCCCTTTCACCTTGAAATCATGTAAACAACTTGCAAGGCCTTTTTATTTTTAAATGTTGGAACAATAGAAGCAACCTGAATGGGCAGGATCAAGCTCCCATAGAATCAGGGCTTTTAGTTTTAGTTTTTATGTAGCAGTTGCTGAGGTCTTAAAGCTGGATGTGGAACTTGTTCTTCCTCTCCCTGTAACAGCTAAAAGCTGTGTGTGTCTTCATGCTGCTGGAATTGAATGGGAGGCAATCTGTTTTACTGAATTTGCCTTTGCCAAGGGTGTGCTAATGGGATGTCACTACATTAAAACAGTTAAGGAGTAATTTATTATTTTGCTAACCATTTTGAAAGAGTTACATTTAAGCGAGTTCATTTCTTTTCTTTTTATTTTGTCTTTAACTTAACTATGATGCATGAATAAAATCCGTTCTGCTTCAAACCTGGAAGCTTGGCCATACAAATTGCATCAAGAATGCAATACCGTGCATTTGCTTTAAAATGAGAAAATGTTCGGGTTTAGGCCATCTCTTTGGCATGTTTTGCAGGAGTTTGTTCCAGCCCATAACATGAATGTTCCTTCAATTATGAACCAACCAACATGTCACTTAACTGAGATATCTCTGTTTTGATTTATTTTCCGAATTAGCAGACTCCTGAAACTGCAGTTGTGAAGCTAAGTCTTCCTTCTTTTTATAATAAAATGTGAGGCTGGATGAACACAGCAGGCCCAGCAGCATCTCAGGAGCACAAAAGCTGACGTTTCGGGCCTAGACCCTTCATCAGAGAGGGGGATGGGGTGAGGGTTCTGGAATAAATAGAGAGAGAGGGGGACGCTGACCGAAGATGGAGAGAAAAGAAGATCGGTGGAGAGGAGAGTATAGGTGGGGAGGTGGGGATGGGATAGGTCAGTCCAAGGAAGATGGACAGGTCAAGGAGGTGGGATGAGGTTAGTAGGTAGGCGATGGAGGTGCGGCTTCGGGTGGGAGGAAGGGATGGGTGAGAGGAAGAACAGGTTAGGGAGGCAGAGACAGGTTGGACTGGTTTTGGGATGCAGTGGGTGAAGGGGAAGAGCTGGGCTGGTTGTGTGGTGCAGTGGGGGGAGGGGACGAACTGGGCTGGTTTTGGGATGCGGTGGGGGAAGGGGAGATTTTGAAGGTGGTGAAGTCCACATTGATATCATTGGGCTGCAGGGTTCCCAAGCGGAATATGAGTTGCTGTTCCTGCAACCGTCGGGTGGCATCATTGTGGCACTGCAGGAGGCCCATGATGGACATGTCATCTAGAGAATGGGAGGGGGAGTGGAAATGGTTTGCGACTGAGAGGTGCAGTTGTTTATTGCGAACCGAACGGAGGTGTTTTGCAAAGCGGTCCCCAAGCCTCCGCTTGGTTTCCCCAATGTAGAGGAAGCCACAACGGGTACAATGGATGTAGTATACCACATTGGCAGATGTGCAGGTGAACCTCTGCTTAATATGGAAGGTCATCTTGGGGCCTGGGATAGGGGTGAGGGAGGAGGTGTGGGGGCAAGTGTAGCATTTCCTGCGGTTGCAGGGGAAAGTGCCGGGTGTGCTGGGGTTGGAGGGCAGTGTGGAGCGAACAAGGGAGTCATGGAGAAAGTGGTCTCTCCGGAAAGCAGACAAAGGTGGGGATGGAAAAATGTCTTGGGTCTAGGCCGGAAACGTCAGCTTTTGTGCTCCTGAGATGCTGCTTGGCCTACTTTGTTCATCCAGCTTCACACTTTATTATCTTGGATTCTCCAGCATCTGCAGTTCCCATTATCTCTTCCTTCTCTTTGCTCAGTTGAAGCTGAAGGATATAGTCTTAGAATCATAGAATTATACAATATAGGAGAGGCATGTTGGCCCATCAAACATATACCACCAAGAATATATGCTTGACCTACTTTCCTGCAGTATGCCCATAGCCTTGAATATTATGACACTTCACATGTTCATCCAAGTACTTTTGAAAGGTTGTGAGGTTTCCTGCCTTAACTACCCCCCCCAAGAACTGCCATCCAGACCTTTACCACCCTTTGCGTGAAAACACTTTTCCTCAAATCCCCTCGAAACCTCCTGCTTTTCACTTTAAAATGATGCCCTCCACTGTTATTGACCCTTCAACTAAAGGGAATAGCAGCTTTCTATTCACTCTGTACAAGCCTCTCATAACCTACTGGACCTCTATCAGGTTCCTCCTCAAATCCCTTTGCTCAAAAGAAACAACCTGAGTACATCCAGCCTCTCTTTGCTTACAAACCATAAATCCTGAAAAGGACTGCACAAACAGTGAACAAACGGAAAACCAAAAACCACATGTGCACTAAATTTCCAGTATCCACACTCACTTGGGCTCTACCTCACTCTCAATGAGCTTCCTCCCAACAGTTCACACAAAGTGAACACTTAGACATTGTCAGATAACACGGTGTGAAGCTGGATGAACACAGCGGGCCAAGCAGCATTAGAGGAGCAGGAAAGCTTGATGTTTCGGGTCGGGACCCTTCTTCAGAAAACTTAGTCATTGTCAAATTGTTATTTGCTGTGTGGGCTGTCACATTTTCTGTGCGACAACAGTGACTAGATTGCACAAGCACTTCATGACAGTTAAAGGACTTTGAGACATCAGATGGCATGGAACATGTGACATAAGCAGTCCCTCAATAATATGGAGCTTGTATATTGCTTTTAGACATAGACATGCTGCTGGAACTTTTCATAGACCCACAGAAATTTAACAGTACAGAAGGGGACCATTTGACTCATCGTGTCTGGACCGGCTCCCTAAAAAGTTCCCAGCTAGTTTCATTCTTCAGCTCTATCTCTGTCAACATCGAAGTTCAGCACTTGCAGTGCTCTGATGAACACAAGATGAAATGGTTTGACAGCACCTTTCTTCTTTGTGCACTACATGCTAAACAGATTCTCTCTTCACGTGTTGTCCTTCTCTCCTTTAAATCTGGTGTCATCAAGCCCCTCCTCAAAAGCAAAACCCTTGATCCACTTGCCTTTGCTGACAACTCATCTCCCAGTCTTCTTTCCTTCTACTCTCCAAAGTACTTGAACATACCATCGCTTCACAGTTTATTCCCCATCCTTTCCCGAGGTCCATCCTGTCATTGTCGAGCAGGGAAACATCACATACAGGAAAGCAAACGCACAATTCTATGCATGAACTTTCATTGACAGATAGAAAGGGCAAACATGAACAAATTGAGTCCAGGCTGCACTTCAACCCACAATGCGAAGCAGATGTTTTCCTTGACAGCCCATAATAGTATTTAGCACCCAGCGACATCTGTTAGGATTGGGTGTCAATCAGGTTCCATCTGTCTAGTAGCACCCACTGCAGCGGAGCTCTGTTATCCACAAGGAGAGCTTCCTTCAGCACAGTGTCCTCATCTTTCTTGTGGGACAATTGCTCCTATTCATCTGGCTCCTTGGTATCTACTACATCGCTTTGTTACCCGTCCAAGTTACCCAGAGCATGGAAAGCCAGGGTATTGCACCTGTGATAACAAAGTATGGAGCTGGACGAACACAGCAGGCCAAGCAGCATCTTAGGAGCACAAAAGCTGATGTTTCAGGCCGAGACACTTCATCAGAAAGGGGGGATGGGGAGAGGGTTCTGAAATAAATAAGGAGAGAGGGGGACGCAAAGATGGATAAAAGAGAAGATAGGTGGAGAGGAGAGTATAGGTGGGGGTGTAGGGAGGGGAGGACGGACAGGTCAAGGGGGCGGGATAAAGTTATTAGGCGGGAACGAGCTAGGCTGGTTTTGGGATGCAGTGGGGGGAGGGGAGATTTTGAAGCTTGTGAAGTCCACGTTGATACCATTGGGCTGCAGGATTCCCAGGCGGAATATGAGTTGTGTTCCTGCAACCTACGGGTGACATCATTATGGCACTGCAGGAGGCCCATGATGGACATGTCGTCTAAGGAATGGGAGGGGGAGTTGAAATGGTTCACGACTGGGAGGTGCAGTCGTTTATTGCGAACCGAGCTGAGGTGTTCTGCAAAGCGGTCCCCAAGCCTCCGCTTGGTTTCCCCAATGTAGAGGCAGCCACAACAGATACAGTGGATGCTGTATACCACATTGGCAGATGTGCAGAGGTGAACACTGCTTGATGTGGGAAGTCATCTTGGGGCCTGGGGATGGGGGTGATGGAGGAGGTGTGGGGGCAAGTGTAGCACTTCCTACGGTTGCAGGGGAAGGTGTCAGGTGTGGTGGGGTTGGAGGGCAGTGTGGAGTGAACAAGGGAGTCAAGGAGAGAGTGGTCTCTCCAGAAGGCAGACAAGGGTGGGGATGGAAAAATGTCTTGGGTGGCGGGGTCGGATTGTAGATGGCAGAAGTGTCAGAGGATGATGCGTTGTATCCGGAGGTTGGTGGGGTGGTGTGTGAGAATGAGGGGGATCCTCTTTGGGCGGTTGTGGTGGGGGCAGGATGTGAGGGATGTGTTGCGGGAAATGCGGGAGACGCGGTCAAGGGCGTTCTCGACTACTGTGGGGGTTGTGGGTGTTGTTGCGGTCCTTGAAAAATGAGGACATCTGGGATGTACACGAGTGGAATGCCTCATCCTGGGAACAGATGCAGCGGAGGCGAAGTAATTGGGAATAGGAGGTGGAATTTTTGTAGGAAGGTGGGTGGGAGGAGGTGTATTCTATGTAGCTATGAGAGTCGATGGGCTTGAAATGGACATCAGTTTCTAGGTGGTTGCCTGAGATGGAGACAGAGAGGTCCAGGAAAGTGAGGGATGTGTTGGAGATGGTCCAGGTGAACTTAAGGTTGGGGTGGAAGGTTTGGTGAAGTGGATGAACTGTTCAAGCTCCTCTTGGGAGCACAAGGCGGCGCCGATACAGTCGTCAATGTAAAGGAGGGAGAGGTGGCGTTTGGGGCCAGTGTAGGTGCGGAAGAGGGACTGTTCCACGTAACCTACAAAGAGGCAGGCATAGCTTGGGCCCATGCGGGTACCCATGGCCACCCCCTTTGTCTGCAGGAAGGGGGATGAGTCAAAAGAGAAGTTGTTGAGGGTGCGGACGAGTTCGGTAGGCAGATGAGGGTGTCGGTGGAGGGGGACTGGCCGGGTCTGCGGGACAGGAAGCTATCTGAACTCTGCTGGAGGGCCACCCCAGACTTCTGCAAGCTAGAAAAGTACATCTTCAGGATCCTTACTGTCTGCTCCATCACAGATCGTCACTTCCCCATCAACTTGGTGAGTCATGACATGTTCAGTGAAGTACTTTTTCCTCTTCTTTTTTAAACATGCTACTTTTTATTCTGAAACCATGAGCTCTCATTTCAGATTGTCCCACGAAAGGAAATATCTTCTCAACATCCACTTTGTCAATCTCCTTGAGAGGCTCATACGCCTCAATCCTGTAGCAGAAAACACACAACTCTACACAATTTGAGAAATGTTGTCTCAACGTCCTCAGCTTGGAAATTCCACTACAATAAATATCAAGACCTATGACTCTATATATCCATATTATTATTGATATGCACAGTAGTTTATTTATTTTAAATGGATTAGAGCTTTTGCAAATTAAATACTCCAAAACTTGATTTGTTAAACACTTATTATGACACCAATCTCTGAATATTGTAATAAAGCTGAGTATTTTTCCTGTTTATTAAGTTTGTACAAGTTTGAAGCTATATTTTGATACTCATTCATACTGCTTATTATTCAGGATAAATTTCTTTAACTGACATAGAATGTTGGTCTGGGCCTCAGGGCAATGATCTTTGGATGCTTGGTGAGAATTCAATGGGCTGAATGGTCTTTTCCACATTGTGGGGATTCTATGATTACTTTTCCTGATCGTGTTCATGTTTCAAAGCAATGAAGTGCAAAATATCTTCTTTCACTAATTTTTCTGGGTTCATTTGGGAATGAGAGAAAGACTAAAGTAACGACACAATGGATAAAGTTACTTGATCTCGCTTCTTTATACGTTTATGTCATTTTAAAAGAACTTGATGTCTGTAGCATATGTTTAATTCTTTCTGCCCGATTATCCCTTGTGCAATATTCATATGATGAATAAGAGGCAGACAGTGAAACTTAACAACAAGATAATCTAGAAACAAACTTGACACACTGGGTGAGAAAATCCATGGTTTTAAATCAAAACATAATATTGTATTTAAGGCTGCAGGAATGTGAAAAAATATGGCGATGACAAAAATTCTGACAATAAATAAGTAATGGTGTAATAAAAGCCCCCAAAGGACTGCAGATGGTGGAAATCTGAAACAAAAATAGAAATTGCAGAAAAATCTCAACAGCCCTCACAGCATCTGTTGAGAGAAATCAGATTTAACATTTCGGCTCGAGTGACCCTTCTTCAGAATCAGAAATGGTGGAGTCACTGTATCAATATTTTGCTTCATGTTTCATGGTGGAGCAAACTAGTACTATCCCTATAGTACAACGGGATCTTGATCAACCAGGCCTGTGGTCGAAGGAATGGTAGATGGAGTTTAATCCAGATAAATGCAAATTGTTGCATTTTGGTAAGAAAAACCAGGGCAGGACTTACACTGTCAATCTAGGGCCCTGGGGAGTGTTGTTGAACAGAAAATCCGAGGGGCGCAGGTACTTAGTTCCTTGAAAATGGCATCACAGATAGACGAGATGGTGAAGAAAATATCTGGCACTGTTGTCTCCATCGATCAGAATTGGGATGTCATGTTACAGCTGTACAAGACTTTTGTAAGGCCATGTTTAGAGTACTGCGTACAAGTCTGATCACCCTACAGGAGGAAGGATGTTATTAAACTAGAAAGTGTACAAAGAATACTTACCAAGGATGTTACCGAGACTGCAGGGTTTGAGTTATAATGAGAGGCTGGATAGGATGAGTCTTTTTTCAGAGTGTAGGAGGCTGAGGGAAAACCTAGAGATTTGTAAAATCATGAGGGACATTGATAAGGTGAATAGCCAAGGCTTTTTTTTTCCCCCAAGATAAGGGAGTCCAAAATTAGCGGGCATATTTTTAAGGTGAGAGGGGAAAGATTTAAAAGGGACCTAAAGGGCAACTTTTTCACACAGAGGATGGTGCACATATGGAATGAGCTTCCAGAGAAAGTGGTAGATGCAGTTACAATTACACGTAAAAGAAGTTTGGACAGGCACATGGACAGGAAAGGTTTAGAGGAATATGAGCCAAGTGCAAGCAAATGGGACTGGTTCAGTTTAGGAAAACTGGTTGGCATGGAAGCGTTGGGCCGAAGGGTCTGTTTCCATGCTGTATGATTCTCAGGCTCTAAATTCTTTCGAATGGTTATAAAGAGTTGCCAGACTGTATTTCCATTGACAATTTTTCAGCACCAATATTGCACAAGGGGTGAATGAGATGAATAATCATGTCAATATTTTCTTTTGGTGGAATTTGAAATGGAAAATATTTTTGATCAGGATCCTAGAACTTTTTGTTCTTTTTTGAAGAGTATGATTGATTTTCACGTTTAATTTGGAAAGGGAACAAAGCAGATTCCATGAGTGCAAGCGGACAGATTTTCTTCTCTTTCACTTAACTCTATTAGATAATCTGGGAAGAACAAACAATGGAAAATCTAGCAGGGAGGATAAGATGTCTTTCTCATTATCTGAAATTGTTTTAATTAATGGACAAAAGTTGGTCATTGAGAATGGGACAGGCTACCTTACAACCTATTATGCCCTGTGAGTTTTCCAATACTAATTCTGCTCAGGTCGTCCAGTAGAATCATTGAATTTTACAGTACAAAATGAAGCCATTCAGCTCATCGTGTCTGTACTGGCTCTCACAGGAGCTATCTAGTTAATCCCATTCTCTTGCCCTATTTTTGCCTCCCTCTAAATTCATCACTTTCAGATATATATCCAGCTCTGTTTTGTTCCTGATTTACAGCATCTGCAGTTCTTTCAATTTTTATTAAAGAACTGTGAATGCTGGAAATGCAAATCAAAGACAGAATGCACTAGAGAAACTCGTGAGGCACCATCTGTGGAGACAGCGGGAGATAAGAGTTATCCCATGAAATTAAGCATCCACCACCTACCTTTGTGTCATTCACACACTTGGCCATAGTATATTTTCTCAAGAAGGGTCTAGGCCCAAAACGTCAGCTTTCCTGCTCCTCTGATGCTGCTTGGCTGCTGTGTTCACCCAGCTCTACACCTTGTTAGCTCAGATTCTCCAGCATCTGCAGTTCCCACTCTCTCTGGCTATAGTACATTCATTTGCCTCACTTCAGTCATCAATATATATTTTGTAAATAATGGTGTTCCCAACATTAATCCTGTGGCACACCACAGTTATAGGTTGATGTTCTGAAAATGCCCTCTCTTATACCAATCCTCAGTATTCTACTTCTAGCTTATACTGAATGTATCCCTACTAATGCACTACCTCCAATAGCATGGGGTCTTATTTTGTTAAGTGCATCAGATACAGTTCAATTTTATGCTGGCTTTTTGCTTTTGTTAATGTGTCAAACATTTTGGAATGGAGACAAACCAAGCTCAATGTATCGAGTGCAGTAGGTCAATCCACTTCCACTGCTCTGGAATCATAAAAATCCTAGCGCTCTTCGCTTTATTGAGTCTGTACCATCAAACTATGATCGAAACACATTTACACCTACTCTAAGGATCAGAAAGCTAATTCACCTCCAGAAAGGCAACTGGAATACTATTGCTAAAGCCAGATTTGGCACCAAGAGACCTGTAATTTAGTACCAAATTTAATGACATTTCAATTGCCCATCCAATGAGGCTCATGAAGGAAATGAATAGTGTTACAATTCACTACAAGTATAAGAGGGCTGAATTTTAGTGTATAGCTATAAAAAGACTGGTGCAGAATCTGATGCCATGAATTAAATCTGTTTCTGGTCCACTATGTGGCTTCTTTCCATGTGCAGAATGCTCTGAAATAAGATCTATTCTTGTTTTATATTCTTTACACCTCCCCACCCCCAAGCATTCCCAACTTAGCCTTCATTTGGTTCTGTTTCCCCTTCTTCATGTAACTGATGTGGAGTTAAGTTCCAGGTATTCCAGGAGAATGAGAGGCAGGTGAGATTTAAATTGCTCACTGTGCACATGGAGACTTTCAGCAGGCACCTCCGCTTATGACCTGGCTGTCAACACACCAAATCTGGCAAGCCAACTTCCCAGGCCTGTGTTCTTTTTGAGGAGAGCAACTTAACCAGATGGTATGAAGACTGTCAAAGAACACGAAACAAAGAGCAGTGCAGTGCAGATCATGATGCCGCTTAAATGCTGCTATTGCTTTGGTCTCCAATGTCTCTTCTGGCAGTGCATTCCAGGCACTTACCATTTCTGCATAAAAAAAACTTGCCTTTCAAATCTCCTTTAAACTTCACCCCTTTTACCTTAAACGTATGTCCCACAGTACTTGACATTCCAACCCTGGGAAAAAGACTCTGACTATCCATTTTACCCATGCCTCTCATCATTTTGTAAACTTCTATCAGGTCACCCCTCAGCCTTCAATGCTCATTGAAAACAAACTGTTTTTTTTCCAATTTGCCCTCATTGCTAACACCCTCCAAACCAGGAAACATCCTGGTAAACCATTTCTTCACCCTCTCCAAAGCCTCCACATTCTTCTTATAATGTGGTGACCAGAATAGTAGGCAATATTCCAAGGATCGACTAACTGAAGTTCTATGCAACCGCAATATGAATTAACAATTTTACCCTGTGACAGATGAAGGCAAGTATGCCATATGCCTTCTTGGCCACTTAATGCACTCGTGTTGCCATTTTCAAGGAACTATGCACTTGTACACCCAGATCCCTCTATGTTAATGCTACTCAGGGTTCTGCTGTTTACCGTATACTTCCCTTCTGCATGAGATCTTCCAAAATATATCACCTTGCTTTTCCAGATTAAACTCCATCTGCCATTTCTCTGCCCAATTCTCAAGCCTATCAATTTCTTGCTGTATCCTCGGGCACTCCTCCCCACTATCCTCAGTTGCTCAATCTTTGTGTTGTTCAAAAACTTACTAATAATGCCACCTACATTCTCCCCCAAATCACATATAGGTACATTACAAACAACATGGGTCCCAGCACTGAACCATGTGGAACACCGCTGGTCACAGATCTCAAGTCAGAAAAATACCCTTCCACCACTACTCTTTGCCTTCAAAGACTAAACCAGTTTTGTATCTGTTTTTATAATTCACTGTGGATCCCATGTAATTTCATGTTTTGTGTCAGCCTGCTAAGGGGGATATTGTCAAAGACCTGCTAAAGTCCATATACATTACATTTACTATCTACCCTCATCAATCATCTTCATCACTACCTCAAAAAAACTCATTCACGTTTTTAAGGCATGACCTTCCCCTCGCAAACAATGATGCCTATTACTAATAAGACCACATTTTTTCTAGAAACCTTGTCCCCAAGAATCTTCTGCAATAATTTCCCTGCCACTGATGTAAGGCTCACCGACTTGAAATTTCCCAGATTATTCCTGTTGCCCTTCTTAGACAAAGCAAATACATTAGATATTCTCCAATCTTCTCTGACCTCTCTTGTGACAAAAGAGGACATAAAGGTTTCATACAAGATCCAAGCAGCTTCGTCACGCCCCCTCCCTCAGCATGCTGGGGTAGATCTTTTCAGGACTTAGAAACTTGTCTACCTTAATGCTTTTTAAGACACTCAACGCCTCTTCCTTTTTTACATTGACTTGTCTCGAATATTAACATTCCCCTCCCAAGACCTACCATCCACCTTATCCTTCTTCTTTGTTAATATTGATGCATTTGATTAAGAACCTCACCCACCTTCTCCAACTCCAGGTGTAAATTCCCTCCTTTGTTGAATGGGCCTACCCTTTCCCTAGCAATAATCTTGTATATATATGGCCGTGCATTTTCCTTAATCCTTAGTGCCAAGGACATTTCACAATCCTCTTAGTCCTCCTGATCCCTTGTTTGAGTTCTTTCCTGACAGTTATGTATTCTTTGAGGGCTCTATCCATCATCAGTCGCCTGGCACTATTATCGCTGGATTGTTAATCTGGGGACACAGATTTGAATCCTGCCACGGCAGATGGTGGAATTTGAATTCAATAAAAATATCTGGAATTAAGAATGAAATGATGATCATGAATCCATTGTTGATTGTCAGGAAAAACCCATCCAGTTCACAAATGTCCTTTAGCGAAAGAAATTATCATCCTTACCTGGTCTGGATTTTATGTGATTCTAGACCTACAGCAATGTGGTAGACTAGTAACTGCCCTTTGGGCAATTAGGGATGGGCAATAAATGCTGCCTAGCCAGTGATGTCTTCATCTTGTTAATGAATAAATGAAAAAAAAGCCTTATATATGTCTGAGATAATGGGAACTGCAGATGCTGGAGAATCCGAGAAACAAAGTTTGGAGCTGGATGAATACAGCAGGCCAAGCAGCATCTCAGGAGCACAAAAGCTGACGTTTTGGGCCTAGATCCTTCATCAGAGAAGCTCCTAAGATGCTGCTTTACCTGCTGTGTTCTTCCAGCTCTACACTTTGTTATCTTATGTATGTCTCCTTTTTCTTTTTGACTAAGCTCACCATTTCCTTGTCATCATGATATCTTGCCATCCTTATCATTCATTTTCACAGGAACGTGCTGGTCCTGGATTCTAACCAACTGGCCTTTAAAAGATTCCCACATGCCAGATGTGGAATTACCCTCCAACAGCTCCCCTAGTCTACATTCACCAGTTCCTGCCTCATATTGTAGTAGCTAGCCCTCCAAAGATTTATCAAGGACTCCCATCCTTATCGAGAAGTTATTTAAAATGTACGGAATTATGGTCACTGTTCCCAATATGTTTCCCCACTGAAGCTTTGATCACCTTTTTGGGCTCATTCCGTAATACCACGTCTAGCATGGCCCCTTTCCCATTTGGACCATTTACATACTGTTTCAAAAAAACATCCTGGACACATTTAACAAACTTCCCCACATCCCGGCCACCTGCACCAAGTAAGTCCCAGTGAGTATGGGGGACGTTAAATCACTCATTATAATAAGTCTGTTATTTTCACATTTTTTCCATAACCTGTTCACATATCTGCTCCTTTCTTCCCTGCTGGTTGTTGGGAGGCCTGGAGTACTACACCATGAAAGTGATTGCATCCTTCCTATCCTTGAGCTCTACCCATGACGCCTTGCTGGATGAGCCCTCCAAGGTGTCCTCTCTTGGTACAGCTGTGATAATCTCTCTAACAGTAACACAATTCCTCCACCTCTTTTATCTAACCTGAAACATCTGATTCCTAGAACGTTAAGCTGCCAGTCTTGTCACTCTCTCAGCTAAGTCTTTTGAGTAGCTACAATATCATTGTTACATGTATTAATCCAAGCTTAAAGGAATCTGTGTTTGATTAAATTAGATTTGATTTGGTTCCCTACAGTGTGGAAACAGGCCCTTTGGCCCAACAAGTCCACGCCAGCCCTTGGAGCATCCCACCCAGACCCATCCCCCTGTAACCCACACACCCCTGAACACTATGGGCAATTTAGCATGGCTGATCCACCTAGCCTGCACATCTTTGGACTGTGGGAGGAAACCAGAGCACCACGCAGACACAGGGAGAATTTGCAAACTCTGCAGTTACCCGAGGCTGGAATCAAACCCGGGTACCTGGCGCTGTGTGGCTGCAGTGCTAACCACCGTGTCGCCGTGCTGTTACCTGTCATACTCCTCACTGTAAAACAAATACACCTCAGACCACCAGTCCCATCATGTCCAGTGACCTCTACCTATCTGTTCTTCCTCTTCATCTCACCACCTTTAGTATCAGACTCCTCCTCTGTCATTTTTGTTGCTGAACTGCTATTCTTGTTTCCAAATCGCAGCCACACTGTTCAGGACCCTCCCAACTGGCACTGGCAAAGCTCGCTGCCAGGATATTGGTGACCCTCAATTTAGGTGTAACCTATTCTTCTTGTACAGGAACTTGTACAGATCTGATTCACTATTTCTGTCGTGCTAACTCATTTGGCCAAGTCACTCACAACCGATACAAGAAAGCTCACTAATCATGTAAAAAAAAGTTACATTTTACAAGTTTACCTAATCCTTCAAGATAGGGTGATGCATAAAAATAGAAATAATGAGAATTATTAGCTTGAAGTCATTTTCTTGCTTGTTGTTTAAAAGTTGATGCAATCTCCAGAATGCTAGGTAATTCGAAAGATCCCTTGAAATAAAAAAACAGATTTAACATTCTGTTGCCATATAAAAATATAAAAATGGTTCTCAGCAGGAGAAACAGAAGCCCATTCTTAAATTGTTGAAAAGGCCGATATGTTTCTGTCTGTATGGAAAACTCAGCAAAATCACAAATGCAATTTATAAATTATCAGTAATACTTTTGGAATCATAAGAAATCAAAATACAATTTAATTCACCCAGGCACCATAACTGTGGCTGAGTTTATTTGATTGAAATGCAAATTATTTTGGCTTACAAGTTCTGCTTTTGCATCATTATCCTAATGCACAACTGTTTACAAATAAGAGAGTAATGAGTAAATATTTTAGCTGGCCTGTATAGAGTCTACATTGAGGAATCATGCTTAATAAAGTGCCTTTGCCATTTGAGTTATGATTTGACTCCATTTGGAAGTCTAGATGCTTTTTGTAGGCATTTGAAATATTGCAGACACAAAAATGTGCCTGGAAAGTGAAAATTGTCATAAATTTTCCAGGATTGTAGCTGAGTTCACTCAATAAATTAAAAAAAACAGCATTTTGAAAAAAAATTATGCATTCAAGTTTTGGAATGGTGTTTGGATTTGCAATCTATAAATTCAAAGGTGAAATTTTGGCCAACTGACCCAAATCCAAAGTGCAAAAGTAGGTTATAAACTATACATGTACACAGACACAACATTCAAAACTCACTCTCTTGTGTAGGCTTAAAATCAGGTATGCCCCCACGCATACATTTGCACACACATAAACACGCCACACACACACACACACACACACACACACACACACACACACACACACACACACACACACACACACAGGCACAGATATGCGCACATGCACATGAGCTTCTGATTAAGTGCACGTGAGCAATGATTTCAAGAGGTTAATTTTTTTTCTCTGAAAATTAAAGTTTGGAGGCAAAATCAGCAACTAGGTCTTCATACTTCAAGGAAATGGCATGGTGACTCAGTGGTTAGCATTGCTAACTCTTAGCACCAGGGACTTGGGCTCAGCTCCAGCCTTGGGTGACTGTCTGTGTGCAGTTTGCACATTCTCTCTGTGCTGGTTCCCTCTGGTTTCATTTCATAATCCAAAGATGTGTGGACCAGGTGGGTTAACCATGGAAAATTCAAAGTTATAGACATAGAGGTGTGGGTCTGGGTGGGGGTGCTATTCAGATGGTCAGTGTGGACTTGATGGGCTGAAAGGCCTGCTTACACACTGTCGGGGTTCTATGAATATGATTATATCATGCATTCACACAGCACTATATGGCTCCTATTGGAAGCATTTCAAATACTCTCATCCTAAAATTTTAATAAATCCAGTTTTGAGACACACAGTATGCCAATAAACACAAACTGGCATTTGAATACTCACTATCAAAACAGAATGATTAGGATTTTAAGATTATAAAAGTGACCACAAATTCTAAAGAATCTTATTTTTATCTTAGTCATCAGTGAATTACTTAAAGATGTGTGGCAGGCTAAAATTGATTAAAATGTAAAAACTATGATTGGACCTTGGAAATTTGGCAAAGACGTTGGTCATGTTACATTGTACGTAACATAACATTCATTTCCAGGCATGGAAAATATTGCAAATCTGCATTATAAAAATAAAATCAAACCAAAATAAACAATTTTCTCCAATATAGTTACAGCTATTTTGGAAATCAAGTTCCTACTAATTTTCAGTCAAAAAACTAGGCAAGAAGCAGATAAATGTTGGACAACATTCCAGTAAATTCTTTTTCTGGATATGTTGGATTTGTCTATACACCACAAGTGTATGATTATGATAGAAGTGTTCACACCAGACAAATCAAATTGGCTTAACATTGTGATCAAAGGATGTGAACTCTTCACCCTCTAAATGGGCAAATAATGCACTTTAATGATTTTGGAAAAGTTGCAAGTTGTCAAAAGAATGGTGCGTTTCAGTTTGATGAAGGTCAATGTCAGTAGCTCCCCTTTCAATTCCGTACTCTGTAGGAGCAAGAGCAGACGAAATCACCATTGTTCCAGACAGTGACTGTCTTATTAGAGAGAAACAACTAGCAGTGAGTTCAGACTTTTGTTTTTGGACTCAAAGCATTAGCTCTGCTTTCTCTCCACAGATGCTGCTAGACTTGCTGAGCTTCCCCAACAATTGCTGGATTTGTGGCGGTGAGTTTAATCTGAAAAGACAAGACCTTTGTGGTGACTTGAACCAATGCAAGAATTGAACCCATGCTCTTGGCATTACTCTCCATTATGGACCAGCTGCCCAGCCAACTGAGCTCACAATGCTGCCGGATGCCCGGGTCTAGACCATAAAGGAAGAGCCAGAACTGCTGTAATTCAGTGATTGGCTGATTAAATGTCATTGAGCCAACTAAGTAAGAGGGATTGACAAGGTTAATCTTTGCCTCTGTGTGAACAGTTGTCATATGCTAAGATTTGTTACTTTGTTTTTATGAGAACTGGGTGTCACTGATTAGATCAGTATTTACTGCCCATTCCCAGTTGCATGGAATGCCGTTGAGAGACAACCACATTGCAGTGGGCCTGGAGTCACATGTAGGCCAGATCAGGTAAGGATGGCAATTAGTCCTCCCTAAAGGTCAGAAATCAAAAAGATGGCTTTTGTTTTCCTTTCTCCTCTCCTCCCTCCTGACAATTAGACGGTTCTATACTTGCATTGAATTCAAAAAACACCATCTGCCACAGAGGGGCTAAATCCAGGTCCTCGAACATTTCCCAGATTAATGGTCTAGAGATATCGACAGTACGATGTCACCTCCTCATGCTTCTATCTAGTTTGCACATATACAAAGCAGTACAGAAGAAGGCCAGTGCATGTGAGGCAATTTTGAATGTGTATAAGAAAGGATATCATTATCCTATTCCCCAGGTTATACTATTGTACCACTAGATATTGGTTAGTATCAATCGACTCCTCAAAGTACAGTAAGTCTATATGCAGGAATGATAAATGTCTTTCAGCCCCTGATCTGCAAAAACAGTCTAAGTCAACACTGACCTTGGAGTATTTGATGCTATTGTTGGATTCTCAAGCTTGAAAAATCACTTTATTTTCTCCCATTAACATTTCTGATAGTATAGAGTGCACAAACGCACAGAAAATATCAACTAAAGATAGAGAAACATTCCCCCTGTAAATAGGGTTCATTGAGGGAAGCAACAGACACATCCACAATTTCAAGAACACAAAACATTCCCCTTATGTGTATGTATTAAAAATAACCCTGCAATTTTCATGTTCACATATCAGAAAAGGATTGAGAATAAACCTGTAATTTTCACCCTGTAACATCATTTCTCTATTGTTTTTAATTGCAAACAACATTACTGTCTGCCCACCTATGCAATCTACTCACTTATGTCATCTGCTGATTGTGACAATTCATTCATAGACTGTAGTTCAGCTGAACTATTTTTTCTCCAAAAAAGGATATATCCATAATATAAAAAGTAAACAATCCAAGTTGGTGTGGGATTGCAAAGGTTTCATATTCACTAACTTAATAGTCAGTCCATGCAACTCAACATACTGGAGATCACACATCTATTTTGCTATTTTGACACTTCTAGAAGACAAAAAATGTACTACTTTGATGTAATTTTTAAATCTCCTATTCTAATTAGAGGTCCAAGTTAATATACTAGATAGAAGCTTTGTGAGGAGGTGAACAAGATACACTTTGCTTGGTTTTCACTTTGAGTTTATTTTCTCCATTCCTTTTAAGAAAGCTATTTTCCTCTAAAATGCTGAGAACTTACTGCATTTCAAATGTAAGGCTGCATTACACAGAACATAGAACATTGCAGCGCAGTACAGGCCCTTCGGCCCATGATGTTGTGCTGACCTATTATCCTACAAAGATCAAGCTGCCCTGTGTACACCATATTGTACGATCACCATGTGCCTATCCAAGTGTCATTTCAATGTCTCTAGTCTATCTGACTCCACTACCACTGCCGGCAGTGCATTCCATGTGCCCACCACTCTCTGTGTAAAGAACCTACCTTTGACATCTCCTCTATACCTTCCTCCAATCACCTTAAAATTATGCCCCCTTGTAATAGTAATTTCCACCCTGGGAAAATGTCTCTAGGTATCCACTCTATCTATGCCTCTCAAATTTTGTACACAAATGCATTCTTTCAGCAATTGGGAACAAAGAGAATTCCAATAAAGTGAACAATAGATATGCTGGTTTTGTGCACTTGACTCCCAACGTGGTTGGGCATTGAGTTCTACCTGGGCAAATGACCACAGTGTAGTCACATTGACATTGTGCGCTGGTGTAAAATTTTTATTTCAATTGAGGTCAACACAATGACTAAAGTTATGGATACTAGGAATTTGAAATTAAAACTGAAGCTGCTGGGAACTAAGAAACTCAGCAGACCTGGTAGTGTCTTGGGCAGCATGATAGCTCAGTGGTTAGCATTGCTGCCTCATAATGCCAGGGCCTAGGTTTGATCCCAACCTTGGGCAACTGTCTGTTTGGAGCTTGCACACTCTCCCCGTGTCTGTGTGGGTTTTCTTCGGGTGCTCTGGTTTCCTCCCACAGTCTAGACATGCAGGCTAGGTGGCTCAGCCATGCTAAATTGCCCAAAGAGACCAGGGATGTGCAGGCTAGTTTGATTAGCCATGGGAAATACAGGAATAGGTTGGGGGGGGGGGGTGAGTCTGGGTGGGAAGCTCTTCAGAGAGTCGGTGTGGGCTTGATGAGCTGAATGGCCTGCTTCCACGCTGTAAGGATTCTATGATACAGTTGTAATTTGAAGTCCAATTCTTTGGAAGTGAATATTCCAATGGCCTGCTGAACCATCTCCCATCTTTTATCATGAGTAAGCATCAGTTCAACCAAAACGCTGCTGCCCATATTTCAACTACCATCAAGCCCCACTTAATTGCCATCACTCTCATCACTCATCTATATTGATTCTGACCCAACCAAAGTCTCAAATTAAAAATTGTAATTTGTTTTATGTTTAAGTTTCTTCATAGCCTTAGCCCTCCCTATCAGTTACATCTTTCAAACATCAAATACACCCAGTGCAGTTCCAAACTCACAATTTCTCTATTTCTGGTCATTTACATAATCACCCATCGTCCTTAGCACTTGCTCCCTGAAAATCTCCACTTTTCCATTTTTGGCTGAGTGTAAAATGCCTTCATAATATCACCGTTATACATGGTGTCATAGAGTCATACAGCACAGAAACAACCCTTTGGCCCAACCCATCCATGCTGACCAGATATCCTAAAATAATTTGGTCTCATTTGCCACTATTTGGCCAATATCCCACCAATCCTTGATTACAAAGTGTGGAGCTGGATGAACACAGCAGGCCAAGCAGCATCTCAGGAGCACAAAAGCTGATGTTTCCGGCCTAGACCCTTCATCTGATGAAGGGTCTAGGCCCAAAACGTCAGCTTTTGTGCTCCTGAGATGCTGCTTGGCCTGCTGTGTTCACCAAGCTCCACACTTCGTTATCTTGGATTCTCCAGCATCTGCAGTTCCCACTATCTCTGATCCCACCAATCCTTTCCTGTTCATATACGCATCTAGATGCCTTTTTAATCTTGTAATTATACCCACCTCCATCATTTCCTCTGGTAGCTCATTCCATACACGCACCACCCTCTGCGTGAAAATGTTGCTCCTTAGGTTCTTTTTAAATCTTTTGCCTCTCATCTTCAACCTATGTTCTCTAGTTTTGGACTCCTCTACCCTGGAAAAAGCCCTTGGGTATTCACCTTATTCATGCCCCTCATGGTTTTATGAATCTCTGTAAGATTCCCGCTCAGTCTCTGACACGCCAAGGAAAATAGCCCCAGCCTATTCAGCCTCACCCTATAGCTCAAGCACTCCAACCCTGGCAACACCTTTGCATTTCTTTTCTGACCGCTTTCAAGTTTAACAACATCTCTCCTATATCGCAGAGACTAGAACAGAGTGCAGTATCCCCAATTAACCTAACCAATGTCCGACATTTGGAGATATTTGTTAAGGGCACTTAATAAATGCAAGTTATTAATGTCTAAAGTGTACATCTTGATGACCAGTACTATTTTTGGCACAATGATAAAATGCCCTTATAACAAAGAGAAAAGTTTCTTCCTATCTGCCCATTCAATGACATCACAGACACTCTAATCTTTTATTTCTGCTTTCTGTTGAATAGATAAGCCAAATGAAGCAAGAATGCAGGAAGCCAAACAGAGCAAGTTACATATATTCCAAACTTTAGAAGCATTGCCCAGGATATTCAGGAACATACTTTGACCTCTTAATCACAGCACTACAAATTTCAAACAAACTGAAAAGAGGAGCATTGCCTTTTTGGCCTACCACTAAGTCATCGCTGCCCAACTCCTTCAAGTTCATTAATCCCTGTGATTTGAAAGATTATTTTCTAATTGTTCTTTATTATGTTAGTTCTCAGGATATGTCTTTTGTTGATTTGGCCAACATTTCATTACAATCAGAGATAATGGGAACTGCAGATGCTGGAGATTCCAAGATAATAAAATGTGAGGCTGGATGAACACAGCAGGTCAAGCAGCATCTCAGGAGCACATGGATGCTGCTTGGCCTGCTGTGTTCATCCAGCCTCACATTTTATTTCATTACAATGCCTGATTGCGTTTGAGCAGTTGATCATGAGCCAGCGTCTTAGTCTATAGCAGTCCACGTGGAATAGGTATGTCCCACGGAATGGAATTCCAGCAACATTAATGGAATAGCAACATAGTTCAACATTATGACAGTGTATGACTTGGAGGGGAGTTTGCAACTCATGATGTTTCCATGGATCTGCTGCCCTGCTTCTGAGGAAGAGGTTGTGCTTTTTGCCATTGCTGTCAAAGGAATCTTCTGAATGCTTAAAATGGCGGATGGAATGCCAATTCATCAGCTTGCTTTGTCTTTATTGATGACAAGCTTCATGAATGTGGTTGAAATACAGCCATACAGCCAAGTAAAGAATGTTCTGTCATGCTTCTGACCTGTGCCTTGTAGATGGTGGACGGGCTTTGATGAGTTTAAATGTGAGTTTTTCCAAAAAAAATTCCAAAATCATGAGGGTCAGAGGGAAGGTGAATAGCAAACGTCTTTTCTTTAAGGTAGGGGTGTTCAAAGTTGGAAGGCATATTTCTAAGCTGAGAGGAGTAAGATTTAAAAGGGACCTGAGGGGCAACGTTTTTACACAGAAGATTGTTTGCATGTGGAATGAACTCCCAGCGGAAGTAATGGATGCAGGTACAGTTGCAACATTTAAAAAACATTTGGGCAGGTAAACGGATAGGAAAGGTTTAGAGGGATATGGGCCAAACCTCAGCAAGTGGACTTAGTTTAATTTTGGAAACTTGGTCAGCATGGATGAGTTAGACCAAAGGGTCTGTTTCCATGTTGCATATTTCTATGACTTAATATTTTCTTGTAGCCATATTGTTTATATAGCTAATCCACTTGAACTGCTGGCCACTGACCACCCCAGAATATTGATAGTGGTCATTGGTTAAGTCAAGAAGCATCTTGAATTACCAACTGTCTGTGGTCTCTCTGTGGCTGCCAGCAGATGTCTTCATGAATGAAGTTTAATACAAATAGCTTTTATATTTGATGGGGCAGCAGTACGGTGTCTGTTTTACATTCTGACCTTGTTCAAATGGAACTGTAAGACACCATGCAAGTAGTTTCAGGTGGTGGTTTGACTTGGTAGCATGACATGCCGCAGTTATGTGTGACATGAGAAGCCTTTTTAAGTGTCAACCACAAAGTTCAATCTGAAAGCATATGGACAGGTGTGAAGGATGTGAGAGGTGTGAATGCTTTCAATGTGCCTCACTGATGCTGCGCGGGGCACAGTGCTTGTCGCAGGCATACTTTAGAAATACGCTTAAGTTCAGGTGCAAAACTGTAGGCAGTCATACATCAGCATCTTTCCCCAAGTGTGAGAATTTCTTTCCCATCCGCTCCTTATGGACATGCCTAACTGCATCCATTCTATCAGGTAGTGACTGTTATGTTTGCTGCACACATTTGTCTCCGTCCCGTATATGGACCATTTGCTCTCTGTACATTTTTTTAGCGGAACCTTTGTATTCAATGAAAGAATTTGCTTCAAATATCACTCCTTGCCATGCTTGTTCTTCAATATAGTTAAAGCAAGTAACTATGTTCTTATCACCCCACTGTACACGGTGATCAGAATCAAATTTCTGAAATGAGCTGAGCTTACTGAAGCCAAGGAGGACAGCACCCCTCTCGAACTGAATGATAGATAGCGAAAGAATAAACGTCAAAAATCTATGCTTGCCAGGATCACTGAATTGCTCCTTAAATATCTCCTGAAGCAAGACTCAGTCTACAACAAGGACTCTGTACGATTTTGTACCCGGAATCACTGACTATCTAAATCCAGTAGTGATTTAAAGCAGTTTTTACTGAGAATCCACAATTCAGATTTGATGCCAGTGTAAGATAGACAGGGAAGGCATATAACACAGAACAGATTAGATGGTTTGTTTCTTTCAAATTGGATGAAAGGGCAGCTGAAGTGGAATGAGAGTATCAGCCTCCTCTGTCCTCAGTGTTTTGATGAAAACCAATATGTTCAGCCGAAGGTCAATCCAAAGTGGTGGTTTTCCGTTTGGTTGCAGCCTTCTACCTTGTGAGAGGATGCCTTGTGCCACAACAATTTGTGGTAAATCAGTGTGAAGCATGCGTGGTGAGTTTCAAAAACCCCTGAGCACTTTCTGCTGCAATTGCTGCAGAGGAATTGGCTGAGAAAGGGCACACATCACCAGCCCCTATCTTCTCTGCATCTTCTTCTTGGCCAGCTGACCCTTTTATTACTGCTCACCTCTTCCAACACTTTTCCAAACTGTCGGCCTCCAGAGGTTATGATACACAGAGAATGTCTCCGTGTTGCCGACCACCTTCGCTCCAGCTTGCTTGCAATATGTTTGTAGCTGAGTGAGAGATGGTTGTGAGCCAGTGCCTGGCTTACAGTACAACCAGCCATTCGGCAATACAGATATTGAATGTTGTCAAGAAGGTAGATATGCTATTGAAGCGTGTCATCTGTCCTGAATTGTGCAAAGCAAAAACCTCAGGCAGCCTTTCTTCAGCAACGTTTTTTCAATTTGCAATCACCATCCATTCAATAAACATGGCCAATCCCATGTGGACCGGGTTGGCCTAGCAACGGATGTACTTTGAAGGAATTTGCAAACCCCAGGACCTCTGAGTTAATGATTTGTTCTGTCAGGCTGAAGGGTCTAGGCCCAAAACATCAGCCTTCCTTCTCCTAAGATGCTGCTTGGCCTGCTGTGTTCATCCAGCTCCACACTTTGTTATCTTGGATTGTTCAGCATCTTCAGTTCCCATTATCTCTGATCAGAATTTTGCCTTGTTTAGCCTTTATTTTCTGAGTCTTATCTCTTTGTTTGAGTGTGTGAATTGTTTTGGTGTTCTTAGTCACTTTGATACTGCTTCACATTCTCTTCCACAACTGGACATAACCGAACATAAAGCTGCCACATTTCACAGAATCACAGAATTGCTATAGCACAGAAGAAAGTCATTCGGCCCATTGTGTCTGCATCTTTGTTTTTACTCAGTAAATGGTAACCAGGACTTAATCTGTAAATGACCCCTTTACATTGTGTTGGCTGCTGAACAAAACACATGTTGAACTGCTGAGGTGTTAAGCACAGCCACACTATCTGAAACAGCAGGTGTTTTGGTAAAATCAACTTCAGATCCTGACTGACATCACAATGTGCCTACCCTCCACTCTTCCATTGCCCACACATAATGCCAAAACAAGCCCCATCATTCAGGTGGCATCTGACACAGATTACACCAAAAATAAACAGTAGCGCAGACCTTATTTTTCCATTAAATAAATTTAAAATATGGAGCTGAATTTTGAATCAAAGGATGCTGGTGTTGGACTTGGGTGGACAAATTCAGAATTCACACTATTTGTCCTTATCCTAATTACCTGGAAATATTTTGCTATTGTCTCTCTTCCTGTATATTCTGTGCATGTATGCCTCCTTTCACTTCGGGAGCAGCGCTCCAAAAGGTTGTGGTTTTAATAAACCTATTAGACTATAACTTGCTGCTGTGTGACTTCTGACTGAATATTGAAGCCATTAAGAACAAAAAGAAAGAAGAGAGTTAAATCTGCACAAAACTTTGCTTAGATTATTTTTGAAATATTGCATACACATTGCAAACACTTCAGAGCAGTGATATTATCACATCCATGGAAAATGCATGGCAAATATTCACTGGGACAACACCACATTATGAAATTATGTTCACAGTTTTAATATTTAATGAATGTAAAATCACAGGCATTTCATGAAATGTGTGCCTGGTGGGTGATCTTTCATAACATCAGTTCTGATGACTCTATGAAGTTTAAAATTAGCTTCCACTCGACATCAATGACGTTAAGGACAAAAATATTTGATTTTAAAAAGTCAAAACTCAAAGGACAGATGGGTAAGTTAAGAAGGAGCACTGAAGAAAGTTTGAAACAATAAATTAAAGATTTCTGCATAACATGCTCATTTAACTGTCTATTCGAATGATAGAATTTTACAGTACAGAAGGAGGCCATTCGACCCATTGTGTCTGTACTGGCTCCTGCCAGACCTTCCCAGCTAGTCCCGTTCTCCAGCCTTATCTCTATTTCCCTCTAAATCCGTTCCTTTCAAAAATATATCCAGCTGTCTTCTGAAACGACCTAAGAAATCCACTTCCACCATAGCAAAAATGGATAGCAAGAAGCTTTTTCCCAGAGTGGGGGACTCAGTTACTAGGGGTCATGAGTTCAAAATGAGAGGGAAAAAGTTTAAGGGAGATATGCGTGGAAAGTTCTTTACACAGAGGGTGGTGGGTGCCTGGAACCCATTGCCAGCAAAGATGGTAGACGCAGACACGTTAGCACCTTTTAAGATGTATCTGGACAGGTACATGGATGGGCAGGGAGCAAATGGACATAGACCCTTAGAAAATAGATGACAGGTTAGACAGGGGATCTTGATCGGCGCAGGCTTGGAGGGCTGAAGGGCCTGTTCCTGTGCTGTAATTTTCTTTGTTCTTTTCTTTGTTCTCTGTTCTCCCAGGCATCACATTCCAAATCCTAACATCTCCCAGAGTAAAGAAGTTTCCCCTCATCTCACTCCAAGCTCTCTTGTTGACTGTCTTGAAATTGTGACCCCAAGTAACCTATAGACCAGCTAGTGGAAATAGAATATCCTTCTTTACCCTATCAAAATTGTTCATAATTTTGAATTCCTCAAAAACGGCACCTCTTAATCTTCTTTGCACCAAGATGAATAAACCCAATTTCTTTCATCCTTCTTTGTATCTAAAATCCCTCATTCCAGGTATTATTCCACTAAATCCACTTTGTACTGTCCCCAAATCTTCAACAACCTTCCTGAACTGAACACAATGCCTCAAATTATGACTTAGCAAGGTGTAGAGCTGGATGAACACAGCAGGTCGAGCAGCATCAGAGAAGCGGGAAAACTGACATTTCAGGCCTACATCCTTTTTCTGAAGAAGGGTCTAGGCCCGAAACATCAGCCTTCCTATTTCTCCGATGCTGCTTGGCCTGCTGTGTTCATCCAACTCAACGCCTTGCTATCTCAAATTCTTCAGCATCTGCAGTTCCTACTAGCCCCAAATTATGGTCTGACCAATGGTTTGTAGAAATGTAGCATCACTTCCTGGCTTTTAACGTCTGCCTCTGTTTCAAACACAAAGATCCTTTAAGCATTCTTGACAACTATTTCAACTTTCCTGGTCACATTCAGAGAATCATGCACATGAATACCAAGGTTCCCCTGCTCCTGTATTCCCCTCAAATTTGTACCATTGAGTTTTCTCAAACAAAATACTTTGCCTCACATTTCTCTGCATTGAAATTCATCTGCCTGGCATCTGCCCATTTGGCCAGCATTTCAATGTCCCTCGGGGGTCACTCAACATTATTCTCACAATTCACTGTTTTCCTTAGCTCAATGTCATCTGCAAATTTAGAGATCTTGCTCTCAACACCCATCTCCAAATTGTTTACATAAATCAGAAAAAGCCAGAGATCCAACACTGATCTCTGGGGAGCACCACTTTCAAATTGTCTCCCATCTGAGGAATGCCCATCTATACCTTCCCCCTGTTTCCTCCATTTAAGCCAACTTCTAACCCACATTGCCAAGGATCCATCAACCCAAAACATTTCTAACTTGCAGACCAACCTGCCACGTAGCATCGATACAGATGCTTTCTGAAAATCTATTCACAGTACTACCCTCGCCCACTGCCTGTGCCACTTTGTCAAAGAATGCAATTAGATTTGTCAGACATGACCTGTATTTTGCAAAACCACATTGATTGTCTAGAATTAACTTATTTTTCCCTAAGTGTACATTTACTTCATTCCATACCACGGTCTCCATCAGTTTTCCCACGACTGAAGTCAAGTCTGGCAGGTCTACAGTTTCCTGAGTTATCCTTTATCACTTTTTAAACAATGTCTTCACTTTTGCAGTCCTCCAGCCATGTGGGACGAATCCTGTGTTCAGAGACACCTGGGAAATGTCTGTCACTGGCTCCACAATTTGCTCCCTTGCCTCTCTCAGCAGAATCGGATGCATCCCATCCAAGCCTGGCATCTTCCCCACCTGAAGTGTTGCCGACTTTTTCAGCATTTCTTCCTTATCGATCACTATGCAGCCCCATTGTTCAACACCCACATTTTCGACTGGGGTCGTGGTCTAAAAATAAGGGGTAAGTTATAGATGAGATGAGGAAGAATTTCTACAACCAGAGGATTGTGAATCTGTGGATTTCGCTACAGCAGAAAGATATACACTTGAGGGCTGGTAACATCTGCCGAGAGAAATCAAAACTGCTCTCAGAAAGAGTCACCAGGCCTGAAATGTTAACTCTGACTTCCCTTCACAGATGCTACCAGACCTGCTGAGCTTTTCTAGCAACTTCTGTTTTTGTTTCTGATAATATATTACAGTTGATCCTTGTCTGCACCTTCTCTGTAACTGTAACACAAAATTCTGTTAATTACCCTGATGTGCTTTTGTAAGGCATGATTACCTTGGATAGCACACAAAACAACACTTTTCACTGTATCTGGGTATGTGTGACAATAATATCAATCGAATCAAATCATGAGTACGAACTGAGCTTGTACCTTGTTCATCTCTCTTCTGAAGTCTTCCATCTTTCATCAATTATCTTAGAAACCAAAATGTGTTTCTAATCAACTTTTAGTCCCTGAAAATATGCCTTATTTTGCTCTGCAATTTTAATCCTTGGCTGATTTTCATCCTTTTCCAACTTAATGCGAAACTTGAGTGGAGCTGGAGGAACACATCAGGCCAGGCAGCATCAGAGAAGCAGGAAAGTCTCAGGCGCCTGTCCAGATCCAAAACTTTAGCTTTCCAGCTCCTCTGATGTTTCTGTTGTGCTCGTCCAGCTCCACACTGTGTTATTTCTGACTCCAGCATCAGCAGTTCTTATTATCTCTTAATGTGGGCCTTGTTATATGACAATCATTATTTTCCAAATATTCTCCCACTCTGACATTCTCTACCTGGCCTATCTCATAAGACCGTCAGATATAGAACATAAAACATAGAACAATGCAGCGCAGAACAGGCACTTCAGCCATCGATGTTGCGCCGGCCTGTGAACTAATCCAAGCCCATCCCCCTACACTATCCCATCATCATCCATATGCTTATACAAGGACTGTTTAAATGCCCCTAATGTGGCTGAGTTAATTACATTGCCAGGCAGGGCGTTCCATGCCCTTACCACTCTCTGAGTAAAGAACCTGCCTCTGACATCTGTCTTAAATCTATCACCCCTCAATTTGTAGCTATGCCTCCTCGTACAAGCTGACATCATCATCCTTGGAAAAAGACTCTCACTGTCCACCCTATCTAACCCTCTGATCATCTTGTATGTCTCTATTAAATCCCCTCATAGCCTCCTTCACTCCAATGAGAACAGACCCAATTCCCTCAGCCTTTCTTCATTGGGCCTTCGCTCCAGACCAGGCAACATCCTGGTAAATCTCCTCTGCACCATTTCCAATGCTTCGACATCCCTCCTCTAATGGGGCGACCAGAACTGCGCGCAATATTCCAAATGCGGCCGCACTAGCCTTTTGTACAGTTGCATCATGACATGACGGCTCCGGAACTCAATCCTTCTACCAATAAAACCTAACACACCGTAAGCCTTTTTAACAGCACTATCAACCTGGGTGGCAACTTTCAGGGATCTATGTACATGGACACCAAGATCCCTCTGCACATCCACACTACCAAGAATCTTTCCATTGACCCAGTATTCTGTTCTCCTATTATTCTTCCCAAAGTGAATCACCTCACATTTATCTGCATTGAACTCCATTTGCCACCTTTCAGCCCAATTCTGCAGTTTATCCAAGTCTCCCTGCAACCTGCAACATTCTTCCACACTGTCCACCACTCCACCAACTTTAGTGTCATCTGCAAACTTACTAACCCATCCACCTATGCCTGAGTCCACGTCATTTATAAAAATGACAAACAGCAGTGGTCCCAAAACAGATCCTTGAGGCACACTACTAGTGACCTGACTCCAGGCTGAATATTTTCCATCAACCACCACTCGTTGCCTTCTTACAGAAAGCCAGTTTCCAATCCAAACTGCCAAATCTCCCTCAATCCCAGGCCTCTGTATTTCTTTCCTTATATTCTAACCACCTTGACCTGAATGTTAACATTGTATTTGCCTTCCTAACTGCCCAACTGAATGTCTATGTTAACCTTAGGAAATCCTGAACTAAGATCCTAAGTCCCTTTATGCCTCAGATTTCTGAAGCCTTTCCCCAATCAGAAAATATTCTACACCTCTATTTTTACTACCAATGTTCATGATCTCACACTTTCCCATCTACCACTTCTTTGCCCATTCTCCTAGCCTATCTAAATCCTTCTGGAGCCTCCCTGTTTCCTCAACGCTACCTGATCCACTTATCTTAGTGTCACCTGCAAACTTAGCAACAACGTCTGCAGCTCTTTGTCCAGATTGTTAATAGAAACATAGAAATAGAGAAACAAGGTACAGGGATAGGCCATTTGATATGATCATGGTTGATCTTACAATTTCAGAATCCCATTCCTACTTCCTCTCCATACCCCTTGACCCCTTTAGCCACAAGCACAATGTCCATCTCCCTCTTGAATATATCTAATGAACTGACCCCAACATCTTTCTGTGGATGAATTCCATGGGTTCACAATTATCTGAGTGAAGAAATTTTTCCTCATCTCAGCCCTGAATGGCTTACCCATTATGCTTAGGCTGTGACCCCCACCCCCCAACCCAACATCGGGAACATTCTTCCCACATCTAGCCTGTTTAGATTCATCAGAGTTTTATATATTTCTATCAGATTTCTCTTCCCCCCCACCCACCAATTCTTCTAAATTCCGGCAAGCACAAGTCCAGTCAATCCAGGGTCTCTTCATACTCCAGTCTTCCCATCCCGGGAATCAGTCTGGTGAACCTTCGCTGGATGCCCTCAGTAACGAGAACATCCTTCCTCAGACGAGGAGACCAGAGCTGCACACAATACTCAAAGTGTGACCTCACCAAGGCCCTGTATAACTGCAGCAAGACATCCTCACTCCAATACTCAAACCCTCTCGCTATGAAGGGCAGCATGCCATTAGCTGTCCTCACTGCCCACTGCACCTGCATGCCAACCTTCAGCGAGCGTTCCACCATAATACCCAGGTCTAATTGTGCTTCACCTTTTCCTAAACTGCCACCATTCAGATAATAATCTGCTTTCCTGTTTTTGTGAGCAAAGTGCATAACCTCAAATTTATCCACATTATATTGCATTTGCCATGTATTTGCCCACTTAGCCACTCTACTCAAGTCACCCTGCAGCCTCTTCGCCTCCTCCTCACAGCACACACTGACACCTAGTTTACTGTCATCTGCAATTTTGGGGACACTGTATTCAATTCCTTCATCCAAGTTGTTAATGTATGTTGTAAACAGTTGGGGTGCCAGTCCTGAACCCTGCAGTACCCCACTCATCACTGCCTACTGCTCTGAAAAGGACCCATTTACTCCAACTCTCTGCTTCCAGTCTGCCAACAATTCTCTATCCACGTCAATACATTACCTCCAATATCATAAGGTTTAATTTTCCTTACTAATCTCTTGTGTGGAACCTTGTCAAAAGCCAGACGCACAAAGTACAGATACACAACATCTACTGATTCACCCTTGCCCACTCTACTGGTCACATCCTCAAGAACTTCCAAAAGGTTTGTCAAGCATGATTTTCCCTTGGTGCATCTGTGCTGACTTAGATTGATTCGGTTACTACTTTCCAAATGCTCACTTATTGCATACTTCTTAATTGATCCCATCATTTTTCCTACCATTGATGTCAGGCCAACCAGCCTACAATTCTCCATTTTTTTCTCTCTCTCCTTTTTTAAAAAGTTGAGTTACATTAGCTACACCCCAGTCTGTTGGAACTTGTCTAGAGTCTGTAGAATGTTGGAAAATGATCACCAATACAGCTACTATTTTGAGGGTCACTCTTTTAAATAATCTGGGATGCAGAGCATCAGGCCCTGTTCCTCCTTCATGCTTGACCATCTGTTCCCTAGGATTTCCTGAAGAACATTTGTGTCCTCCTAAGTGAAATCAGATCCAAAGTATTTGCTCGAAAGGACAGACACAACTCTTTCTCCGATACATCAATGATATCATCGGTGCTGCTTTCCCCTCTCATCCAAAATTAGAAAATTTCATCAATTTTACCTCTAATTTGCACCCCGTCCTCACTTTCATCTGGTCTATCTCTGACTCCTCCTTTCCCTTCCTCAACATTTCTGTTTCCATTTCTGGGGATGGACTGACCAGTAATATCCATTACAAACCCATTGACTCCCACATCTACTTGGCCTGTACATCCTCACACCCCACTTCCTGTACAGACTCCATCCCATTCTCTCAGTTCCGCTGTCTCCATTGTATATGTTTAGAAGAAGCAAACTTCGACAAGGGGTGCCTCCGAAATGTCCACATTCATCCTCAACCGAGGACTCTGCAGTTCCGTGGTCGACAGGAACCTCAACCAGGTGTGACCCATCTCCCACACTTCCGCCCTCACTCTTTTGCTTCCCTCCCACTGCAGCAATACGGGTCCTCTTGTCCTTACCTACCATCCAACCAGCATCCACATCCAGAAGATCATTGGATGCCATTTCCACCACGTCCAGCAAGATGCCTCCACCAGACACATGTTCTCTTCCCCTACCTTGTCTGCCTTTCGCAGGGACCATTTCCTCTGGGACACTTTGGTCCACACTTCCTTCACTCCTAATACCACCCTCCCCACCCCACAGCCCTACGGCACCATCCCCGGTAACCCGCGAAGGTGCAACACCTGCCCATTTACCTCCTCCCACCCCAGTATCCAAGGACCCAGACATACCTTCCAGGTGAAGCACCACTTCACCTACATTTCCCACAATCTAGTCTACTACATTCACTGCTCACAAAGTGGCCTCCTCTACATTGGGAAAATGAAGCATAGACTAGGTAACCGCTTCGCAGAACATCTACATTCTGCTCGCAAAAAAGACCCTGAACAACTCATTGCCTGCCACTTTAAGGCACCACACTGTTCCCTGACCAACATCTCTGTCTCTGGCTTGCTGCAGTGTTCCAGCGAAGCCCAAGGCAAGCAAGAAGAACAATACCTCATTTTCCGCTTGAAGAACCTGCAGCCCTCCAGACTCAATATTCAGTTCAATAATTTTAGGGCCTAAACTCTCCCATGTCCCAAACCCATACATCACACACCACGCCTTATTACCACAAGGCCTACCATAACATACCACCTGTTATTAGTCACTAATAGTCCCCAATAACAACTATTCATGCTCCCAGCCCGATCATTATCAACTGTTTGTCTGTCCAACTGCTCTTCTCTCTCTTTAGGCTCTATCTTATCATTTACTCCCTACCCCATACCCCTCCCCTTTTATCTGCAAATAAGCTGATGTTTTCCCAGCCTCCATCAGTTCTGAGGAAGGGCCACTGGACCCGAAACATTAACTCTTGTTTTTTTCCTTCACAGATGCTGCCAAAGATGTACAATTGTTGAAGTTCATCCTTGTGTTCTTTAAATGTCTGCCATTACCTATCCACTGTCAACCCCTTAAGAATCTGTGGCAAATTTATCCTCATCAAGACATGCTTCACTCCATCAAAGTTGGCTTTCTTTAAGTTCAGGGCCTTAGTCTCAGATCTAACTGTGTCACTTTCCATCTTAATGGAGACTTCTGCTTTATTATGGTCACTCTTGCCCAAATGATCTCACACCACAGCGTTGCTAATTATTCATCTCACATTACACAGTACCCTGTCTCAGATGGCTTGCTCTCTATTTGGTTTCCAAACATATTGGTCGAGAAAGCCATCCCTCATACATTCCAAGAAATCCTCCTCCATCACATTGCTACCAGTTTTGTTAGTCCAATCAATACGTAGATTGAAGTCACCCATAATAACTATTGTACCCTTTCCGCGTGTATCTCTAATTTCTGGCTTAATACAGTCCCTGGCATCACAGTTATTATTTGGTGATCTGTACACAACCCCCACTGAAGTCGTTTTTTTCTCTTTGCTGTTTCGCAACTCCACCCATACAGATTCCACATCGTCCAGGCGAATGTCCTCCATTACTATTGTATTAATCTCCTCCTTAACTAACAATCCTACCCCACCTCCCTTTTACCAATTGCATCATATTTATTAATAACTGTCCGCACAGTTAATTCATCCACCTTCTAATGTGAATAATTGTGATCCTGACACTGGGCCCTTTTGAACTCAATTAGTCTCTAGCTGCCATCTTGAAAAAGATCCCTTTTTCCCTCCTCGAAGCCTTCTGCCAGTTATCCAATCTTCTAACTTGCCAGTACCTACTTCGAACACCAAGTGCTCTTATCTTATTTCGCAACCTCCCATGCATTGCCTTGTCAAAGGCTATACAGAAATTCAAATAGATCGCATCCACTGGGCTTCCTATATGTAACTTACTTGTTACCTCCTCAAAGAATTCTAGCATATTTGTCAGACAAGGCCTGACCTTGATGAAGTCATGCTGGCTCAGTCCTATTTTACTATGCATTTCCAGTCTCATCCTTAATCGTGGGCTCTAAAATATTAACAAAACCAAGGTCAGATGATCTAGTCTACGGTCTCCTGTCTTCTGCCTCCCTCCCTTCTTAAACTGACATGTTACATTAGACATTTTGCAGCCCTCTGGAACCCTCCCTGACTCCATTGATTCCTGAAAGATAACCATCAATGCCTCCACAATCTCCTCAGCTGCTTCCTTCAGAGCCCTGTGGTCTAACCCATTCGGTCTGTGCGATTTATCCATCTTCTGACTTTTCATTTTCACCAACATCCTCTCCTTAGTGATGGCCTCTACACTTACTTCTGCCCTCTGACTCTCTTGAAGTTCTGGAATGTTGCTGGCATCTTCCACTGATCAGTGAAAACTGATGCAAAGTTACTTATCAGTTTTTCCTCGGAGCAGATTCAGGTCAGCTTTGTCCATTCACCCCAGGAAGCCCTCCTGCATACATTACAGGAATTTCTCCATTTCTGTGTCCCACATTGTATCCTTTTCCCAGTCTACCCCTGGAGTAGAAGTCACTAACTAGCAAAACCATGCTTGTCCTGCGGGTTTCCACACTCTGCCCACAAATGCACTCATCTGCTTCCTTCCCACTATTGTGAGCCTACAATGAATACTTAACCAGGTCGCTGCTCCCTTCCTGTTTCTCAGCTCTAACCTTTCTCTCTTCTACTTTTTATTTGTCTCTTCATCTTCCTTTCTCAGAAAAAGTGGGAGGGACGGTGGCTCATAACACCAGGGACCTGGGTTCAATCCCACCCTCAGGCAGCTGTCTGTGTGGAGTTTGCACGTGCTTCAGTTCCCTCCCACAGTCTTCAGATGTGCAGGTAAAGTGGATTGGTCATGTTGAATTGCCCCAGGATGTGCAGACTAGGGTCTGGATGGGCTGAAGAGGGGTCCAGACCTAAAACGTCATCTTTCTGCTCCTCTCTGCTGCTTGGTCTGCTGTGTTCCTCCAGCTGTATACCTTATTATCTCAGCTTCTTCAGCATCGGCAGCTCCTACTATCTCTAGGGTCCAGATGGGATGCTCTTCAGAGGGTTGGTGTGAACTTGATGGGCTGAGCGGCCTACTTCCATACTGTAGGGGTTTTATGACATGGGTTTTAGCTATACCACATAATCAAGCTTATCACAACTGTAGCTTGGAATACATTGAAGAAGAACATGCTTGAAAATAGCCAACGTAGGCTACATAAATGGCAGAATAGAATAGTTACAATAGAGCAAAAAAAGTACCATAAAACCTCAAGGCAAAATAAACAATGAAGTTTGAGAATTGTGCAGGTATGTGCTCGACTGTAGAAATAATGGGAACTGCAGATGCTGGAGAATCCAAGATAACAAAGCGTGGGTCTGGATGAACACAGCAGGCCAAGTAGCATCTTAGGAGCACAAAAGCTGGCCGTTTTGGGCCTAGACCCTTCTGATGAAGGGTCTAGGCCCAAAATGTCAGCTTTTGTGCTCCTAAGATGCTGCTTGGCCTGCTATGTTCATCCAAGCCCACACTTTATTATCTTGTGCTCAAGTGTAGCTGTGAATGGTGTAAATGCAGGAAGAGTTCTAGAAAAGGAGTTAACCAAAGGTGTTTTCCCCGTGCACTGGTATAAGTAATACCGTGTGACATATAAGAAAACTGCATTAAGGCGTCAGTTACATTTCTCACTCCTCACAGTAATTACTCATCAACAACTTATCTTTTACACTCAGTGCATTCTTAATGTGAAGGTGCCGGTGTTGGGCTGAGGAGGACAAGGTCAAAAATCACAGAAGCTTTCGGAGTCTCACTCCTTCAGGTGATAGCACCTGCACTTGAAGAAGGAGTGAGACTCTGAAAGCTTGTGTCTTCAAATAAACCTGTTGGACTAACCTGATGTTGCAGGTTTTTTGATCTAATCTATTCTTAAGAGCTAATGGAGTCTGAATTAGGCAGGCTGAATTTTTTGGAAATTATATTAAGTTTACAAGACCCATCTCCCTTTGTGATCTACTCAAGGTACTGAGTTAAATCAAGAAGGCAGGCAACAGAGCCATAAACTAACAATTGTTTATTTACTACTGTTTAACATTAAATACTTAAACATAGGGACTGAAAACAACTAATTGATAATATTCATTGACAAAACAAACAACTATGGAAGTACTTTACAAATATATAAAGACACCTTTCAAATATAGTTTTCAACCATAAAGGTGACTAGAGGAACTACGAAAAGAGTTTAAATTAATCTAAGACTGAAAACTGAATTTTTAAATTCAAAAGAACCATTACATTTATGAAATTGAAAATTTTGTAATAATTAACACTAATCCTTTACCTTGTCTGAGTTGCTATTTTTGACTCCTGATGGGATAGAATTTCAAAATAATTCTGTACCTTGGGCTGCTGCAGAAATTACAATTGCAAGGGAGCAATTGTGGGAAAGAATTTCTTCACATTTCTCTTAGTGGAGAGAAAGTCAAAGACAGTCATGGAGTTTTGACAGTATGAAAGAGGCCTTTTGGCCCATGGTGTCTGTGTTAATCACTAATCTATTTTAACCCAATGTGCATGAGGGCTTTATAGGCAAAGAAAAGGAAAAGTAGAAAGAGACGTGTGAGTGCCTGCTTGTGTGCATGTGTTTGCATCTGCATCTGTTTTTGCATGTGCATGTATATCCGTATTTGTGTGTTTGTGCATGTATGCGTGTTTATGTGTGTATGTATATGTGTGTGCATGTGTTTGTGCATGCTTGTGTTTATGTTTGTGCATGTGTTTGTATGTGTGCATCTTTGTGTGTTTATGTGTGTGCTTGCGTTTGTGTGCCTGTGTAATTGTGAGCATGTGTTTGTGTATGTGTGCATGTGTGTGTGCATGTTTGTATGTGAGTGTGTGCATGTCATGGAGTCATATAGTAACACAGCATGGAAACAGGTCCTTTGGCTAAACTTGATCCATGTTGACCATGGTGCCAACTCAGCCAGTTCCAATTGCCTGTGTTTGGTCCATATCTCTCTAACTCCTTGTTTTTCATGCAATTACCTAATTTTTTTTTGAATGTTGCTAATTTGCCTCAACCACTTTCTCTGGCAGCCCATTCCATATACACACCACATTCTGTGCAAAGAAGTTGCCCCTCAGGTCCCTCTTAAATCTATCCCCTCTCAGCTTAAACGCACACCCTCTAGTTTTCAATTCCCCATCCCTGGGAAAAAGACTTTCTGCATTCATCCTATCTATGCTCCTCATGATTTTATGCACCTCAAAAAGGTCACCCCTCATTCTCCTACTTTCCAAGCAATAAAGTCCTATCCTAGCTAACCTCTCCCTATAACTCTGGCCAACTAGCCTTAACAACATCCTCATAAATCTTCTTTGCACACTTTCCATTTTAATTATGTCTTTCCTTTAACATAGTGACGAAAACTGTCCCCAGTACTTCCGGTATGGCCTCACCAATGACATATACAACTGAAACATAATGTCTCAATTCAATGCTTCGACCAATAAAGGCCAGCATGCTAAATGCCTTCTTCACCACCCTCTCTGTGATGCAGTTTTCAGCAATGTATGTGTTTGTATGTATTTGTGCTCCTCGGTCCGCCTGTTCCACAATATTCCTCAGGACCTTCCTATTTATTGTATTAGTCCTACCTTGGTTTGACTTTCCAAAATGCAACATCTCATACTTATCTGTATTGAATTGCATTTGCCAACCCCCAGCCTACTTTGCCATCTGAGGAAGGTCCCCTGTAATTTTTGATAACCTTCCTCGCTATCAACAATACCTCCTAATTTTAATTTGTCTGCAAGCTGACTAATCATACCTTGTTCATTCACATCCAGATCATTTATGTAGGTGTCAAATGATAAAAGTTCCAGTGCTGACCACTGTGACACACCACAGGCCTCCAGACTGAGAAACACCCTTCAACCACCACCCTCTGCTTCCTACCATTGAGCCAATTCTGAATCCAATTAGTTTGTTCTCCCTGGGTCCCTTGTGACCTAACCTTCATGACTAACTTGTCATGCTTGACCTTGTCAAAGGCCTTACTAAAGTTCACATAGACAACATCCACTGCCCTATCCTCACCTATCCTCTTGGTTATCTCTTCAAAAAACTCTAAAAGATTTGATAGACATGGCTTGCTGCACACAAATCCATACTGAATATCCCTAATCAGACCTTGCCAAATGTTGATCGATCCTGTCCCTCAGTAACATCTCCAATAACTTGCCTATCACTGATGTTAAGCTCATTGGTCTGCAGTTTCCTGGCTTGTCTACATTTCTTAAACAATGGAACAACATTAGCTACCCTCCAGTTTTCTGGAACTTCACCAGTGAATAAAGATGAAACAAAAATCTCTGCAAGAGCCTCTGCAATTTCTTCCCTCGTATCCCACAACATCCGAGCACGGAATTGATCAGGCCCAGGGGATTTATGAACTTCAATAAGGTCATCTCTCATTCTCCTACATTCTAAGGAATAAAGCCCTATCCTGGCCAAACTCTTCCTATAACTCCTCCCAACTAGTCTTTAAATCTGCAAGCATCTACTCTCACAGGTAATGTTTATGTAGTCCAAAACACCCCCACTTGTGCCCCTTATTTCCTTCGCATCCATGAATCTCTCCTCAGTAAACACTGAGGAGAAATATTCATTAAAAATCTCCCCCATCTCATGTGACTCCACACACACATGACCATGCTAATCTTTAAGAGGACCTATTCTCTCCCTCACCACCCTTTTACTCTTAATTTATCTATTGCGCCTCTTGGGGGACTATCTTTAACTTTATCTGCCAGGTCCATCTCATACCCTCTTTTTGCTCTTCTGATTTCCCTCTTAAGAGTGCTCCTACAATTTTTTCATCACCTAGGCATTCACTTGAGCTAAATAGCTTATACCTAATGTATGCCTTCTTCTTTTCCTCCCCGGAGCCTCAATATCTCTCATCAGCGAGGCATCTCTAAACATGTCAGCTTTTCCATTCAGTCTAACAGGGACATACTGTCCCTGTTTTATTGATATCACACTTTTTAAAGCCTCCCATTTGCCAGTCACTCCTTTTCTTTCAAACAGACTCACCGGCTAGGTCCTGCCTAATTACCCCAAAACTGGTCCTGCTCCAGTTCAGTACCTTAACATGGGGACCTGTCCTACCCTTTTCCAAAACTACGTTAAAACTAAGAGAGTTAAGCTCACTGGACCCAAACTGTTCTCCAACTGACACTTCAGTCACTCCTAAGACGAGGACCAGTGTTGCAACCCCACCACACTGCACCGCAACACCCCCCCACCCCCCACCTGAGTAGGGCCCTCTACATACTGACTTAGGAAACTTTCCATGCCATATTTGACAAATTCGATTCCATCCTGGCCTTTTACACTCTGGATGGCCCAGTCAGTACGGGAGAAATTAAAATCTCCAACCAATATTATTCTCTCTTATTCCTACAGGTACCTGCAATCTCTCTCCATATCTGCTCCTGTCGTACCTGCTGTGTTTGTGTGTCCATATGTTTGCATTTATTTGCGTGCATGTGTTTGTCTGGATGTGTGTGTGTGTGTGTGTGTGTGTGTGTGTGTGTGTGTGTGTAGTGCTTGTGTGAATACCATAGAGATTGTACAGCAGAATGGCAGAGAATAATCACCGTTATACAGAAATCAATCAGTCCCAGATTGTCTCGACCTTGTGAGGTTTAGGCTTTGACTGGCGGAGAGAATATCTTGACAATAATGATGCTGCAAATGATTAAAAATAATTTGGATTAATTTTAAAGCTGGGGAGATGTTGCCTAATAGAAGAAGAACATGATGAAGAGACAAATGATAATGTTAATCTGAGATCAGCCAAAGTTATCATAAAAAAGACATCAGAGTAGAGAGATGAGGAGGCACATAAAGGGGAGGTTTTAGGTATTACACTAAAAAAACAGATGCAGTGAACAGGGCTGTATAGATGTAAATAAAGTGTTACAATATTTAAGAGAGTGACAGAAGTTTAAATCAAGGATAAGAGTGAACAATGGATGATAGAGACTAAGGAGTTTGCTAACCAAGGAACAGCCAGCTGTCTCTAGTGTTAAACAGACATCCACAGCCCAGAGATTTTAAGAAGTACCTAAGAATACCAGCAGCAGGGTTCACATAAAACAGAAACAATCTCTGTAGAAAACAAAACAAGATTGCAAAAAACATGACTTACACATCTACTGAGGAGCCTTTGAGAATAGCAGTTGTACAAGAAATACTTTTGTAAATGAATTACAACAGTAATAGTTGCATGAAAAGCATCTAGCCAATTACGAAAAGCATGCTCTGTGTAATATCACCATGAAGCTAAAGGATACTATAGGGAAAGGGGAGGCGCTATCACTTTTTTATTTGAATGTACAGTTTTTATTTGAATCAACAGTATTCACTCTAAAAAATGACAATGTTGTCGAGGAGAATACTGAGATACAGGCTACTAGACTAGGTGGGATTGAGGTTCACAAGGACGAGGTATTAGAAATCCTACAGAGGATAAAGATAGATAAGTCCCCTGGGCCGGATGGGATTTATCCTAGGATCCTCTGGGAAGCCAGGGAGGAGATTGCCGAGCCTTTAGCATTGATCTTTAACTCATCATTGTCTACAGAAATAGTGCCAGATGACTGGAGGATAGCAAATGTGGTTCCCCTGTTCAAGAAGGGGAGTAGAGACAACCCTGGTAATTATAGACCAGTGAGCCTTATCTCAGTTGGTGGTAAAGTGTTGGAAAAAGTTATAAGAGATAGGATTTATAATCATCGAGAAAAGAATAAATTGATTAGGGCTAGTCAGCACAGTTTTGTGAAGGGAAGGTCGTGCCTCACAAACCTTATTGAGTTCTTTGAGAAGGTGACCAAACAGGTAGATGAGAGTAAACCGGTTGATGTGGTGTATGTGGATTTCAGCAAGGCATTCGATAAGGTTCCCCACAGTAGGCTATTGTACAAAATGTGGAGGAATGGAATTGTGGGAGATATAGCAGTTTGGATCGGAAATTGGCTTGGTGAAAGAAGACAGAGGGTGGTAGTTGATGGGAAATGTTCATCCTGGAGACCAGTTACTAGTGGTGTATTGCAAGGGTCGGTGTTGGGTCCACTGCTGTTTGTCATTTTTATCAATGACCTGGATGAGGGCATAGAAGGATGGGTTAGTAAATTTGCAGACGACACTAAGGTCGGTGGAGTTGTGGATAGTGACGAAGGACGCTGTAGGTTGCAGAGAGACATAGATAAGCTGCAGAGCTGGGCTGGGAGGTGGCAAATGGAGTTTAATGCAGATAAGTGTCAGGTGATGCACTTTGGTAGGAGTAACTGGAAGGCAAAGTACTGGGCTAATGGTGAGATTCTTGGTAGTGTAGATGAACAGAGAGATCTCGGTGTCTGTGTACACAGATCCTTGAAAGTTGCCACCCAGGTTGACAGGGCTGTTAAGAAGGCATACAGTGTTTTAGCTTTTACTCATAGAGGGATCGAGTTCTGGAACCAAGAGGTTATGGTGAAGCTGTACAAAACTCTGGTGCGGCCGCACTTGGAGTATTGTGTACAGTTCTGGTCACCGCATTATAAAAAGGATGTGGAAGCTTTGGAAAGGGTGCAGAGGAGATTTACTAGGATGTTGCCTGGTATGGAGGGAAGGTCTTACGAGGAAAGGCTGAGGGACTTGAGGCTGTTTTCATTGGAGAGAAGAAGGTTGAGAGGTGACTTAATTGAAACATATAAAATAATCAGAGGGTTAGATAGGGTGGAGAGGGAGAGCCTTTTTCCTAGGATGGTGACGGCGAGCACGAGGGGGCATAGCTTTAAGTTGAGGGGTGAAAGATATAGGACAGATGTCAGAGGTAGTTTCTTTACTCAGAGAGTAGTAAGGGAATGGAACGCTTTGGCTGCAACAGTAGTAGATTCGCCAACTTTAGGTACATTTAAGTCATCTTTGGATAAGCATATGGACGTACATGGAATAGCGTAGGTTAGATGGGCTTGAGATTGGTATGACAGGTCGGCACAACATCGAGGGCCAAAGAGCCTGTACTGTGCTGTAATGTTCTATGTTCTATGTAAGATGTAGGCATCACTGCCTGGCTAGCATTTCTTGTCCATCTCCAGCTGCCCTTGAACAGAATGGCTTGTTAACCCATCTCAGAAGGCATTTGACAGTCAATTACATTGCTGCGGGTCTGGAATCATATGTAGGCCAGGCCAGAGGAGGATGACAGATTGTGAGCGAGATGGGCTTTTAAATTCCAAATTTTTAAAACATTGTTGAATTCAAATACCACATCAGCAGTAGCGGGATTCACGTCCAGGTCCCCAGAATATTAGCTGAGCTTCTGGATTAATAGTGTAACAGTAATACCATTAGGCCATCATCTCCTGCATCCAACTGCATGACAGTCAAGAAGAAATAATCTCCCAGGAGACAATGGTTGGAATCCAGTATTTCTCCTGGAAATGGGACTTTTAGTGGTTGAGGGAAATTAATTGCACAAGAGGTCAAGAAATAACTTCCCAGTAGCAGGATGAAAAAAGTTAGTGAGCTCTCAACTGTATGAAGGCAGAACAATTGTGAAGAAGAGTCACACTAGATTTGAAATATTAACTGATCGTGTTTTTACAGATGCTGCCAAACGAGTTGGTTTATCCAGCATTTTCTGTTTTTTTTCTAACCCTGGCCTTACGGTCTCCCAAAAGACATTCCATACTTTCAACAACCATTACTTCAAAATACATCCTACTGGCTCTAATTGTGTTTTTTAGATAAAATAATGCCCTATGTACCTGCAGATCTGTGACACTGAGCTAAGTAACAATGTAATAATCGCAAAATACTGTGGATGCTGGAAATCTAAATTAAACACAGAAAACATTCTTGCTGGCAGGGTGGCTCGGTGGTTAGAACTACTTCCTTGTCAGTGCCTGGGGCCTGGGTTCAATTCCAGCCCCCCTCTCTCTCTCTGGAATGTGCTTGTTCTCTCTGAGCCCGCATGGGTCCCCACTGGATTCTCTGGTTTCCTCCCACAAAGATGTGCAGGTTAGGTGGATTAGCCATGGGAAATGTAAGGTTTTCGGGATAGAGTAGGTGGATTGCCTCTGGGTGGGATGCTCTTTTGAGGGTCAATGTGGACATGATAGACTGAATGGCCTGTTTCCACACTGTAGGGATTCTATAAATGCTGGAGATACTCAGCTAATTTGGCAGTATCAGTGGGAGGGAAAAGAAAATATAGTTTCAAGTCTGGTATGACTTTTTCAGAAGAGCACATGATCAACAATGGAATAGCAGAGCAAACTCGAAGGGCTTAATGGCCTACTTATGCTCCTATATTTTATGTTTACAGACCTCTAAAAATGAACACAACAATCCAATTGCAGACTTTGACTTGAAACACTGAGCGCAAGTGAATCATATTTGTGCCTCAGAGTGGGCTCACTGCCAACCATGTAGTTTTGTAAAGCTATCCTCTCCTTCTGAACACATTGGAGTCAAAGTACAACACTGCACAGTGAATGGCCATGAAGAAAAGCAGATTGGGTTTTGAGTATATTGAGCCGATATAATCAACATTAATCTGCTGATCTGATATAGCACCAGGGCTGAGTTGTTCTTCAGTTCCATAACACTCTGCTACTTGGTCGTTGACTGGTGGTTCTTCCATTAGGCTTACACCATTGGCCTTGTTATTAATAGAGTTCTCGATAGCCTGAAAGTGTCGCCAAAATACCAACACTTGATTAATGCTTTTAGCATCATTCTGGATATTTTAAAATGATTGTTTCCTTTTGCTCAGAATGACAGCATAATAAATATGCTGCTTTCTGGATAAGTACTTAACTGCATCATGGGAATGGTTATAAATTTTGCTATGAGACTTTTGGAAGTGCGGTTAAAAAAAAACAGCAAAATATCTTGCGGCCACAGAGCTTAATAAAACAAAACCCACTAATATTATGATCTTTTATTGCAATAACCCCACATACTCACTCTGTCATGTCTAGTGATTGCGCATGCAATCATCACAGTGTACGTGTAATGTATGATTTGCAGACCTCTGACTACAATTTTCAATGCATGGGAAGTTATCTCATTTTACAGATCCACCAAGATTCTGGCTTTTTGAATTTTGACCCAGGCTTTCAGCGGATTTGGTGGAAGACGAGGCTTAAATTTCAAGTCAATATCACAACGTCCCTCCAGAATGTGCAAGGAATGATAAATCTTCTTTATGGGCCCTGCCGTGCTAGATTTCTTTGTACACAAAGTCATAGAGTCATACAGCACAGGAACACACCCTTTAGTTAAACTTATCCAGACTGACCAGATATCCCAAATCAATCTGGGCCCATATGCGAGCATGTAGCCTATATCCCTCTCAACTTTTCCTATTCATGTACCCATCCAGATGACTTTTAAATGTTGTAATTGTACCAGCCTTCACCACTTCCCCTGGCAGCTAATCTCATAAACACATCACACTCTACGTGAAAAAGTTGCCCCTTAGGTCCTTTTTAAATTTTTCCTTTCTCACCTTAAACCTATGCCCTCTAGTTCTGGGGAAAAGACCTTGGCTATTCACCCTATCCATGTCCCTCATGATTTTATGAACTTTGATAAGGTCACCTCTCAGCCTCTGAAGCTCCAGGGAAAAGATCCCAGCCTATTTGCCTCTACCTATAACTCAAACTCCTCAATCCCAGCAACATCCATGCAAATCTTTTCTGAACCCTTTCAAGTTTAGCATCTTTCCTCTAGCAGGGAGACCAGATTTGCATGCAGTGTTACAAAAATAGACTACCAATGTCCTATACAGCCGCAACATGACCTTCCAACTCCTATACTTCATGCACTGACCAATTAAAGGCAAGCCTATCAAACATCTTCTTCACCATCCTGTCTACTTGTGACTGCATTTTTCAAGGAGCTATGTGCCTGCACACCTCGGTCTCTTTGTTCAGTGACACTCTCCAGGGCCCTACCATTAACAGTATAAGCTCGACCCTGATTTGCTTTGCCAAAATGAAACATGTCACATTTATATAAATTAAACTCCATCTGCCATTCCTCAACCCATCAGCTCATTTGATCAGGGTCCTATCGTACTCTCGTGTGACCTTCTTCATTGTTCACTAAACTACAAATTTTGGTGTCACCTGCAAACTTATTAACCATACTTCCTATATTCACATCCAAATTATTGATGTAAATTGTGAAAAACAGTGGACCCAGCACCGATCCTAGAACACGTCACTGGTCATAGGCCTCTCGCCTGAAAAACAATCCTCTATCACCTCCCTCTTTCTCCTATCTTCAATCCAATCTTGCATCCAATTGGCTAGTTGCTGGCAGATTCCATTCAATCTAACATTCGTAATCAGCCTACCATGCAGAACCTTGTAAAATGGCAGCTTCTACCACTCTCGTCAATCTTCTTTGTCACTTCTTCATAAAACTCAATGAAATTTGTGAGACCCGATTTCCCACGCACAAAACGAAGAAGAACAGAGGAATTATTTTCTGTCAGAGTTAATGGGAACTGCAGATGCTGGAGAATTCAAGATAACAAAGTGTGAGGCTGGATGAACACAGCAGGCCAAGCAAATGTGTTTGGTCAATATTTATCTCACACTGAACATTGTTGAAAGCTGACTATCTAGTAAATATCACTTTGGTTTTTGTAAGATCTTGCTGTGGACAAACTGGTTCTGATATATGAAATCCCATTGTGTTGTTCTTTCAGTACAGAGAAAGCTGCTGGCAGTTTTAAACTGAGTGGCACCTCTAGGATACACCTGTAGGAGATCACTGTAACATTTATCTATAATACAGCCCTCCAACTCCAGCTTTACCCCTCTGCTTGTAAGACCACCTGGATGATGTTAGATATGTTGGTGTGAGATGCCACTTTTCAGCCTTGTGAGTACTTTAAACCAAGACCTGTGTTTCAGGTATGTCTTCAACCAGGTAAAAACCATTGCTAAAGCTTATTTATTTTGGCTGCGCTGTTCTGTGTTTATGCCAGCTTATGTAGATGATGATGTCTTGCAGCTACATCACAACGACAAGACAATCTTGCTGAAAAGATTGGCATGTTGTTGAAGCTTTTCATCTCATTCCCAACAGGACAGATGCTACAATGCCAGATTTTGAATGATCCCAACAATTTATAGGATTGGAAATAACACAGCAGGCCAGACAGCATCAGAGGAACAGAAAAGCTGACGTTTCGGGTCGGGACCCTTCTTCAGAAATAGGGACCTCTGAAATAAATAGAGAGGCAGGAAGGATGGGGCTGGGGAAGGCAGGTGGGGTGGTGATAGTGAGTGCAAGTAGGGAACGGGGCGGGGGGGTTGGTCAGTGAGGTGGGAGGAGTGGATAAGTGGGAGAAAAGACAGACTGTTAGAGGAGGTGGGGTTGAGAGGGTGGGTTGGTCATGGGATAAGGTTGGCAATGGGGAGATTTTGAAGCTTGTAAAGTCTACATTGAGACCACTGGGTCATAGGCTCCCAATCCTAAGGAATGGAGATTGTTTAAAATGGGGCATCTTTGCATTTGCCTTGATGGGGGCATGACAAAAAGCTTCAATACACCTTTCTTTTTAGTACTATTCCAGTTCCACACTAACAAGCTTGTCAACTTCAGTGGCGCTGGTTGAAAGGCAAGTGTTGGCCAAGATGTGGGGAAGAACTCCTCTGCTTTTCTTGAACAATGCCATAGGATTTTGGTCTAAACCTTCATGTATTAGTGAAGGAATCTTTCAGTGTTGATCCTGGCAGTGTCTGCTGAGATTATTAGCTTCGATAACAGGAGCAGAACTTCGACGCTCAACATTTCAAATTTCAACAAATTGCATCTGCATTTCAGCAGATCAAATAGAGCATGCACTAAGAAATGCTCCCGGAGCCACCATTACAGAGTTAACATATTCTTTAAGTTCTCAGCTCACGGTGAAATAAAGCAACTCAATATTGGACCAGTCATGGATAAAACCAATAAAAAATGTAGAAGAAACTTTGTTAATCAGACAGTGTTAAAAGTGTGGCTCATTAACTGAATGGATGAACTGCGAAGAATAATATAAATGCATTTAAGGGAAGCTAGATTGGCACGTTAGACGACAGAGAGATGAAAGTCTGTGCTAAGAGGGTGGCTGTAATAGGGTGGGAGGAGACATAGACCAGTTGGGTGAAATGATAGGTTTCCATGCTGCAAGCTATGTGTAAAAGGATGACTTTCTGAACAGAAGTTCTGTGTTTAGCCACTTAATGACTTTTAGCACATTGAGTGCAATGCCAAATTGATTTGCTGACAATTGCTGAGAATTAGTGAAAAAGGCCCTTAATCTTCAGTCTAAGTCACTGCAGATCCCTATTGTGAGGAATCAAATCTATTTAAAAATAAAGTAGGATAGCAAACTTACACATAAAATTCCAATTTTAGAAAAAGAATCATTAGCGGAGGATATCATCAAGGACAAGATCCACAGGCAGAAATTCAGTAATTACATTCAAATTTTGCCTAAATATGTTTTGCTTATTCAGTATTGGGGATAATCAGAAAGAAACAGCAAAGGCCTGTCTTGTTCTTAGTTTTAATTTTGAAGTTTTCTTTTAATCATTCTTCAGATGTGGGCAATGTTGAGAAGGTAATATTTATTGCCTAGTCCTAATTGCCTTTCTGAATGTGATCATGTTGATCTGAAATTTGTGCAGCATCAGTTAGGAAGGAAGCGTTTGGTATTTGACCCAGTGGCAAGACCAAAAGACCGTAAGAAATAGGAATAAAAGTAGGCTGTTCAGCCCCTCAAGCCTGCTCTGCTATTCAATTGGATCATGGCCAATCTGAATTTCTCGCATTCACTTTCCTGCTCTTTCTCCTTGATTCTACAGTATCTAACTCAGTCTTAAATATACTCCAGGATGCTGCCTTTAAAGCGTTCAATTGCAAGATTATCTAAAGACTCACAACTCTCTGAGAGAAGAAATTCCTCCCAATCTCAGTCTTAAATCTGCATCCCAATGAGAAAACCACAATGTAGTTCCAAATCAGGAGGCAATTTGCTGTTGGTGATGTTCCCACATGTCAGTTTCTTCTAACTAGTAGGCGTAATGGGTTTAGGACATGCTGTCCTTTGGAATTGATGTAATGCATTTTATAAATGCATCGCACTACTGCCACATGCGCCAGTGGAAGAGGAAATGAAAGGTTAATGCAGTGTACGAGGTATCAAAGACGTGAGCTGCTTTTAACTGAGTGGTTTCAAGCTTCTTAATTGTTACATCCATTCAGGCAAGTCAGAAGCATTCCATCGCACTCTTGACTTGTGTCTTCTTTATGATGGAAAGGTGTTCAAGAGCCAAAGGAATTTCCACTCCAGATTTCCTCATTTCTGACCACTATCCCAGCCAAAGTATTCACATGTCTCATTAACTGTCTGACTCAGGACATTGATGATGGGAGATACCCTCACATCTTGATTTTGAACTTTATCACTATTCCTTCACCGTTCCTGGATCTCCCTTTGTAACGGCATATGGGTGCACTTACATCACATGAACTGCAGCAGTTCAAGAAGACAGCTCATTGCCACTTTCTCAAGAGGCAATTATTGATGGGCAATTAATGCTGGCCTGGCAAGTAATGTCATATCCATTGAATGAATGAAAATAAAATACAATTTCAAGGCCTACAACTATCAAGAGAAGACATTTAGATTCTCTTTGTTTGGAGCTGATTGGTGCATAACATCATGCACATTTCTCACTTGCTAATTATCACCTAAGACTGAATGGTGCCCAAGTCTTTCTGAGTGCAAGCACAGACTGTTTTCTTATCTGAAAGAATTCAAATGGAACTTAAAACTTTGCAATTATCTGCAAGCATTTCCATTTTGGACCTTATGACGGATGGAAAGTCATTTATAAAGTAGATGAAGATGCTCAGACTTTAGGAACACCATGAAGAATTCCTACAGCCATGGCTTGGAATTAAGATGACTGGTCTCCAATAATCATAACCATTTTCCTTTCTGCTCAGTCTGAATCCAAACAGTTGACAGATTTCTCACAGTACTAACTGACCTGGCTTTTACTGAGGATTCTTATTGCTAAACTGGGTCAATTGCTTCTTTGATATTAGAGTCTGAGGATTGGGGTAGATAATTTAGGATGGAGATGAGGCGACATTTCTTCATCCAAAGAATGATGAGCCTGTGGAATTTATTACCGCAGGAAAGAGTGGATGCCAAAACATTGAATGTATTCAACAGGTGACTAGATATAGCCCTTGGGGAGAATGGGATCAAAGGTTATGGGGAGAAAGCAGAATTAGGCCATTGAATTGGATGATTAGCCATGATGGTGAAGAATGGTGGAACAGGCTTGAAGGGCCGAATGGCCTCCTCCTGCTCCTATCTTCTATATTTCTATGTTAAGAGTGGTCATTCTCACGTTATCTATGGAATAAGCATCACTTGTTTCTGTTTGGATAAAGGTTGTAATATAGTCTGGAGTCACATTGTGCTGGTGGAAGTCAAAATCAGCATCAGTAAACAACTATTATTGAGTTTGTGCACTTGATAGCATTGTTGACAGCCCTTTCAAAATATGCTGATAGTTGGGTGATAATTTCTGGATTAGATTGCCCTGTGTTTAATCAGCAGGGCTCAGTTGGCAAATTTCATTTTGACATAGAGATGTGGTTGTTGCAGTTGAACAGCCTGGCTAGGAGCATGGCTAACTCATAAGTCATTGATGGATCCTATGTATTCAACCTCTTCCTGAAATCAAGTGAAGCAAATCAAATTGGCAGATGATTAGCTTCCATGATGTTGGAGAGTTCAGGAAGAGGCTGGAAATCATCCACGCAGCATTTCTGAGCTGAAGGTTATTGCAAATTCTTCTGCCTTAGATTTTGCGGCCTCATGTTAGACTCCATCATCAAAATTGAGAATGGAGACGCTTTGGGAGTTTCTTCCACCTCGTTAGTTGTTTAATTGTCCCCTGCTATTCATGACCAGCTATGTGTGTCACAGTGAGTTTTCTTTCCTGACGTATTGGTAGGTATTTTTAATCAGATTGGTCAGGTGCACCTCTGGAGCATGTGGGACTTAAACCTAGGCCTTCTGGCCCAGAGGTAGGGACAATTCCACTGAGCCACAAGAGACCCTAAAACACCACATCATAATTAGGATACTTATTTTTAATCAACCTGTTCTGATGTACTTCCGGAGTAAATAGGATTATCAGAAAACTTGCCGATCAGAGATGCAGACACTACCATTGCGACACAAGAGAGAGTAGGAACTGCAGACGCTGGAGAATCCGAGATAACAAAGTGTGGAGCTGGATGAACACAGCAGGCCAAGCAGCATCTCAGGAGCACAAAAGCTGATGGTTCGGGCCCAGGCCCTTCATCTAGGCCCGAAACGTCAGCTTTTGTGCTCCTAAGATGCTGCTTGGCCTGCTGTGTTCATCCAGCTCCACACTTTGTTATCACAGCAACACAAGGTTTGTTTGCCTTAATGAGCTTCATAATCAGTGGAGTGATAGATATTTTCCAATCAACCTGTTCAGAGAATTTATGACACACTTCTAAAGCAGGAGGGTCTTGAACCCAGGCCTCCTGACTTAGACAAGGGGTATTATCACTGCACCAAACAGTCTGTTTGTATTAAAGTGGTTGAGTTCCAGTGGAGTGAGAGCAGTTACCTCAATTGGTTATAGCCCTGAAACCCTAACAAAGAAAACTGTCAACCATGCATCTGTTGGGCAGCATGGTGGTACTACTGCCTCACAGTACCAAGGACCTGCATTCAATTCTACCTGGTGGTGGTTCTCTGTGTGGAGTTTGCACAGTCTCCCCATGCCTGTGTGGGTTTCATCCAGGTGCTCAGCAATCCTCCCACAGTCTAAAGATGTGCAGGCCATGTGGATTAGCCACAGGAAATGCTGTGTCACAGGGATGGGGTGGGTCTGGCTGGGATACTCTTTGGATGGGTGGTGTGGACTTGATGGGCCGAATGGCCTGTTTACACACTGTAGGGATTCTATGATCGCCTTAATTCCAGGGCAAATGGAATAAAACTGGCCGTTGGGAATGAGTGAGAAAGATTAAAAGCAATCTGTTTGACTGACACTGTCAATTTCCACAAGCATTCACCTTTCTCATCAGCTATGCAATGTGGTTGTACGAGGAGCACTGTAACAACTCACATAAAAGGCTCTTATTCAGAATGGCAACCGGTGACGAGTGGTGTCCCGCAGGGTTCAGTGTTGGGGCCACAGCTGTTCACTTTATATATTAATGATCTGGATGAAGGGACTGGGGGCATTCTGGTGAAGTTTGCCGATGATACGAAGATAGGTAGACACGCAGGTAGTACTGAGGAGGTGGGGAAGCTGCAGAAAGATTTAGACAGTTTCGGAGAGTGGTCCAGGAAATGACTGATGAAATTCAATGTGAGTAAATGTGAGGTTTTGCACTTTGGAAAAAAGAATACAGGCATGGACTATCTTCTAAATGGTGAGAAAATTCGCAAATGAGAAGTGCAAAGGGATCTGGGAGTGTTGGCCCAGGATTCTCTAAAGGTTAACTTGCAGGTAGAATCCGTAATTAAGAAAGCGAATGTAATGTTGTCGCTTATCTCAAGACGGTTGGAATATAAAAGCAGTGATGTGCTTCTGAGGCTTTATAAGGCTCTAGTTAGGCCCCATTTAGAATACTGTGTCCAATTTTGGGCCTCACACCACAGGAAGGACATTACTAGTCCTGGAGCGTGTCCAGCGGAGATTCACATGGATGATCCCTGGAATGGTAGGTTTAACGTATGATGAACAGCTAAGGATCCTGGGATTGTCCTCATTAGAGTTTAGAAGGTTGAGGGGAGATCTAATAGAAACTTACAAGGTAATGTATGGTTTAGAAGGGGTGGACGCTCAGAAGTTGTTTCCGTTAGGTGGGGAGACTAGGACCCGTGGGCACAGCCTTAAAATTAGAGAGGGTAAATTTAAAACTGAAATGAGACGACATTTCTTCAGCCAGAGAGTGGTGGGCTTGTGGAATTCATTGCCGCAGAGTGCAGTGGAGGCCGGGACGTTGGACTCCTTCAAGGCAGAGATCGACAAATTCTTGATCTCAAAAGAAATCAAGGGCTACGGGGAGAGTGCAGGGAAGTGGAGTTGAAATGCCCATCAGCCATGATTTAAATGGTGGAGTGGACTTGATGGGCCAAATGGCCTTACTTCCACTCCTATGTCTTATGGTCTTATGGTCTTTCCAATATCAAAATCACATGAAAGGGAGCAACAAGGGTCTGGGAACGTCAATACATCCAACATCCCATACAAGCCCCACACCAAAACAGAAATTGCTGGAGAAACTCAGCAGGTCTGGCGGCATCTGTGGAAAGAAAACGGTCAATGGTTTTGCTTTCAGTGACCCTTCTTGAGAACTGAAAGTTCTTCATAACTTTCTCCAGCTGCTTCTGTTTTCATTTTGGATTTCTAGCATCCGCAGTTCTTTGTTTCATGTTTCAACTCGCACACCATCCAGACTTGGAAGTGTCTCAGCATTTCATCATCATCGTTGGACAAAATCTTGGAAATGCATCCCGGCCGACACTGTGGGAGTATCTTCACCAGATGGTCTGGAGCGATTCAAGAAAATGGTTCATTATCACCTTCTCAAGGACTATTCAAGATTGGTAATAAATGCTGACCTTGCCAGTGACACCCACATCTTATAAATGACTTTTCTTTAAGAAAAAAATTCCCACCTGTTTTGTTAATCATGATAACATTTTTTAATTCTAAACTTGTTGCCTCCCTTCCAGGAAAGACAATAATCCTGTGAAAAATGCAGTTTAATTCAAAAATTAAAACCCCCAAAAGGCTGTTGTGTTAAGAAAAATGATCTAGTTATCAGGTGATTAAGAAATAAACATTACAAACAATGCAAGCCAAAGGAACTGTGGGTACTTAATCAGGATTTGAGAAAGGGTCACCAGACCTAAACTTTAAGTCTGGCTTTTCTTCACAAATGTGCCTGATCTGCTGAGCCTCTTCACCAACTTCTGTTTTGTTAATGCTTCCACAGTGCCGTTTTCTTTTGGAAACATACTAAATCCTTGGCATAGGAAAAGATGAGAAGGAGGTGTCAAGAAAAACGGATGATGAACTGAGATTGGAACTGAATGACATCACCACAGGCAACCCTGAGAACATTAATTTTACTTCTGTCTGATGTTTCTGCAGTGTCAATGCCCTTCCGACGTGACTAATCAAACTCGACAGGCAGATATTGGTTGGGCACCATTAATTACCAAGGTACTGCCCTTTTTCATGATTGCAAGAACCAAGTTTAAGCAATGCCATCTGGCTCACCTACTGGGGAGAATGCAGTGTCTAATCTGGCATGAACTCTGTGGTAACATTAAATAAATACAGTACTATATTTTGATGGTGCAGTACCTCACATTACATAACCACAGAGGTCATACCTGACCATGCAGTAATTTCCTACTTGGCTCACACAATCCTAATCTTTTATGCTGAGATCAAAAAGTCTCAACTGTCTCCAACACTTTAAAGTATTATCATTTAAGCTTGGGTTCCTACACAGTATAACAAATAGGAGAGAGCATTTTCCTTTTCAAGAGGCACATTATGATTACATTAATTCCATCATTGCTGTGAAGCATAGCAATTATTTTGTTTCATAAAAATTGAAATAACTACGGATGCTGGAAATCAGAAAAAAAATTGCTGGAAAAGCTCGGCAGATATGGCTGCATCTGTGGATAAAAATTAGAGTTAATAATTCGGGTCACATGAGCCTTCTTCAGAACATTGTTTTGCTTAATTGTTTGGCTGTGTAATTGGGACATTTCACTATTTTAAGAGGACAATGTAGTTGTTGTTGCTGAATGGATGGTCCTGCAATAAACTTGCTGAAGTAGATTTTGATTTATCTGATAATGGGGCCACATCAACACCCTATTTTACATCTCTCTCACTTTCAACTTCAATACAAATAAAAATCAGGAGAGATGTAAAACAGACTGCTGATGCATTAAAGGCTATTTTACACTATGGCAAAATTGAATATCGCTCAGGTGTTAATACTGATATTGCCCTGGATTTACTGTAACACCCTTATGAAATTGTCACGGAATCCTAGAATCATTATGGCACAGGGGGTGTCCATTTAGGTCACCAAATCAGTGCCAGGTCCCTTAGCAACAATCCAATCAGCCCCACAGCTCATTCTATCCCTGTAGCCCGACAAGTTTATTTATTTCAAATTACCATCTCATTTAGTTTTGCAATTATTTATGGCTTTAGCCATTCCCACAAAGTGAAGTCAATGTCATTGCTACTTACCACACAAGTTCTTCTCTATATCCCTCATTGCAATTCTTGCTTGATGCCTTAAATCTGAATTCCTTAGACATTGCACAACCTGTTGCACCTCAAGCCTCAAGACAATGATACTGTGATTTACATGGGCCATCCACCCGGGTAGGGATGCTGGCTATTAGTTTTGAGACCTTTCTTTTGTCTTGAAAGGGAATGGATGGTCTGTAGAATGAATGTTTATTACAATACTTGACAACACTGTTGTGGGACTATGGACATGCACAGTTTGTCCACAGCTAGCACACAGCCTGTGTCCATTAATTCTATGCATAAATGCCTTGCCCCTTTTTCCCAAGAAAAGTATGTTGGCTCTCCCTTAATCTCTGGTAATTAACATTGCTACCCCACCTACACTCCCTACATCTTCGTCTCCAAGCTATCAGGAAGTAGGACTTAAAAAACAGATGACGTGTCCTTTCATTTCACCTTCATTTGTTCCAAAACGTAACAATCTTACACACGTCAAATTCTAATGCTGTTCAATATTCTTTCTGTATAGTTTTATACTGGCAAGGAAAGGAGGCAAATTATTTTCTTGTCCTGCCTGGCTCTGACCTAGCCCTGAGCTCTTCAATTGGACTTTGAAGCTGGAAAGATTCACAAAGTGTTTGATATGGTTTCCCTATTGAGGCAGAAGTTAACTTCAGGCTATGTACTTTGAAGAATAATTCTTAACCTTAAGGTTCACGGTATTCTCCTTTAGATTTTTTTTAAATCCCCAGTTTCTTTTTGTGACCGTCACTTGTCAATGAGTCCTAGATTTCTTCCGGTCAGAAATGCGCCCAAATTTTACAAGGTACAAAGTTACAAATTGGCATTAATAATTTTAACATTTCCCCAGCTGATATTGAGTTCTTTCATTATAAACTTTCCTGAACATGAAGAAGAACTGCTGTTCAAGGAGAAATTAAAAAGCAACTTACAACATTTGAACATTTTCTCCCATGATCTCACCCTGATTCCTGAGAAAGTGCTTAAGGAACAGAATGAATTTATCAGTACCAGACTGTAGCTGAATAATTGAAATGAGGTTAAGGCTACATAGTTTAACATACCAACATTACCTCAGGGACTCGGTTCCCTGCAAGTCTACCTTTCCCTTATTCACAGGAACTAGAATCATAGAATCGCTAAAGTGTAGATAAACGTTATTTGGCCTTTTGAGTCTGCACAACGGTCCAAACAGCATCCTACCCAGACCCTCACACAACCCTATCCCTGTAACCCTGCACTTCCCCATGGCTAATCCCATAGCCTGCACCTTCCTGGACACTTTGGGCAATTCAGCATAGCCAATCTACCTAATTTGCACATCTTTGGGCTGTGGGAGGAAGCTGGAGCACATGGAGGAAACATATGCAGAAACAGGAAGAATGTGCAAATTCCACTCAGTCACCCAAGGCGGAATCAAACCTGGGTCCATGGCTCTGTAAGGCAGCAGTGTTAACTACTGAGTCATTGTGCCACACAATCTAATCTTCAATTACAGTCATAGAGACGTAGAGCATGGAAAGATGCCCTTTGGCCCATCATGACCATTTAGGTCAACGAATATTTATCTATATTTGGTACATAGCCTTGAACATTGTGACATTTGAAATGCACATCTGAATAGTTCTTAAATATCTTGAGGTTTCTTGCCTCTACAGCCCTTTCAACCAGTGAGTTCCAGATATGCACCTCTGCATAAAAACATCTTTTCTCATTTCCCCTCTGCACTTCCTGCCCTTATCCTAAAACTGTGCCCCCTGGTTATTGACCCCTATACTAGGGGGAAGATTTTTTCCCTATCTACTCTGTCTCAGCCCCTCAGAACTCTGTATGCCTCAATCAAGTCCTCTCTCAGCTAATTTAGCATGAAAGTAAACAATTCCATTGCCTTTTCAAAGCATCTCTCCATAGTTGAATCACTCCGGCCAGGCTATATTCTGGTATATTGTCTGCAACCAATCCAGGGCATATCCATCCCTCTTGTGTGCTGATCAGAACTGCAGACAATACTCCAGCTGTGGCTGGACAATATTTTGTAATTTTTTTTCCCCAAACAATGAACTGTGCATTTTTACTGGGCAATGTCAATTGGTAAAGTTCATTTTGAATTGCTGGCAACCAAGGAGTGGACCTAATATCCATATATAGCCCACTCATAGAGAACTCAATATAATACAACTCCAAACAGATCACCACCTAAGGCTGGAATCAAACCCAGGTCCCTAGCTTTGAGGAGTAATACCACAGCTGGACTTCAGTGCTGTCCACAGTTCTGGTCACTGTGCATGAGGGAGGGCATGCAGTAGAGAGGATTTAGACCAGCCCAGCTCATCCCTTCCCCTAACTGCATCCCAAAACCAGCCCAGCCTGTCTCTGCTTCCCTAACCTGTTCTTCCTCCCACCCACCCACCCTCCCACCTCAAGCCGCACCTCCATTTCCTACCTACTAACCTCATCCCGCCTCCTTGACCTGTCCGTCTTCCCTGGACTGACCTATCCCCTCCCTAACTCCCCACCTACACCCTCTCCACCTATCTTCTTTACTCTCCATCTTCAGTCCGCCTCCCCCTCTCTCCCTATTTATTCCAGTTCCCTCTCCCCATCCCCCTCTCTGATGAAGGGTCTAGGCCCGAAACGTCAGCTTTTGTGCTCCTGAGATGCTGCTGGGCCTGCTGTGTTCATCCAGCTCCACACTTTATTATCTTATACCTGGATGTTGTCTGGGTTGGAGTGATTCAGCTATGGAGAGAGACTAGGGAAAGAAGCCGGGGTCATTTTCCTTCACGTAGAAAACGTTGAGAGAGAATCTGGTTGAGATATACAAATGGGTCTGATATTTGGGGATTAGATCCTCAAGCTCACAAGCCAGAGTATAAAGAACTACTGAGTTTTCTAGAAAAGGGCCCCAGTCAGGTCTGAAGTTTTCACTATTCTGTTAGAGTTGATTCTGCCAATGAACCAGTGGTGTAGAATTTCAGAGTGGGGCTTATTTTGCATTCCATGAAGAAGCTGTTTCTTTATAGAAACTTAATGCTCGCTTTACTATTCAGCTTGACATGTGCCAGACATTTCCTTTTTGTGATAAATGCTAAAGCATCAGTGTAAGATAACCTACAATAGCCGAACATAAGTAGAAAAGCACGTGAGGGGTATGACCCTGTGACAGGCCGTCAGTATCACCAAGAAGAGTGAGTGAGATATGAGCATGGTGACAGACAGTGTTACCTGAGAGGAGTGGGTGAGAGGTGAGGACACTGGGGCAGTCAACGTCACCATGAGGAGTGGGAGAGAGGTGAGGACACTGGGAGAGTCAGCGTCACTGTGAGGAGTGGGAGAGAGGTGAGGACACTGGGACAGTCAACGTCACCATGAGGAGTGGGCGAGAGGTGAGGACACTGGGACAGTCAACGTCACTGTGAGGAGTGGGCGAGAGGTGAGGACACTGGATAAGACAGTGTAACCAAGGGGAGAGGGTTGACTGAGGACACTGTAAAGAAGGGGACAAGTTAACAGCTAACTAAAAGGACCTCAAGACATAAACAAGGATAATACTTCCTAAACTATACTTAAATAGGAGTAAGGATAAAATAAATGCAACGGGCCATATGTCTGGGGGCTCAGGCCCACAATTTGCACATTGTACGCTATGTGGAAAATCCCAGCTGCTCATGGGGGCCTGGATGACCATGTCTCCTGCTGAAGCATCTGAAGCTCTGGGTTTTGGATAGGAGGAAAGAAACTGAGATGGAATGAGAAATTTGAATTAAAGGGCAGTAAGTGAGTGTGGAAGGCAAGAAAAACATGGGCTAAGGTAAGGAAGAAGTGAGTTTAGCAAGACTATAGGTTCTTATTCACTTTCTTGTAGGAAGTGAGCTTTACTTGCTGACCAGCAATGGTTGCACATCCCCAGACACCTTTGAGAACACGTTACCATTGTGAGCTGCCTCCTTAAATCACTGTAGCCCATCTGCTGTGGGTTGATCCATTTGTCCTTAGGGAGAGAATTCCAGGATTTTGACCCAGCAACAGTGAAGGAATGGTGATTTATTTCCATGTCAAGATGGTGAATGGTTTGGAGGGGAACCATGTACTTGCTGCCCTTGTCCTTCCAGATGGAAGTGGTTGTCAGTTTGGGAAGTGTTGTCTAAGGACCTTTGGTGAATTTCTGCAGTGCATCTTGGTGGTAATATACACTGCTACTACTGGACGTCAATGGTGGAGGGAGTGGATGCTTGTGGATGTGATGCCAATCAAGTGGGCTGCTTTGTCCTGGATGGTGTCAATCTTCTTGAGTGTTGTTGGAGATACACCTATCCAGGCAAGTGGGGAGTGTTCCATCACACTCCTGGCTTGTGCCTCGTAGATGATGGACAGGCTTTGGGGAGTCAGGACATGGGTTGCCCAGTGGCCTACTCTTGTAGCTGCTGTATTGTTTATGTGGCGAGTCCAGTTGAGTTTCTGATCGATGGTAATCCCCAGGATGTTGATAGCAGGGGATCCAGTGATGGTAACAACATTGAATTTCAAGGGGCAGTGATTAGATTGTCTTTTGCTGGTGATGGTCATAGCCTGGCATTTGTGTGGCACATGTGGAGAGTCAGGTGTTGACTCACTCACTGCAGGATTACTAAGCTCTAAATGTTCTTGTGGAAAATGGTAATTACCTGCCACCTGTGTGGTAAAAATGTCGCTTGCCACTTGTCATCCCAAGCCTGGATTTGCCCAGATCTTGTTGCATCTAAACATGTACTGCTCTGGTGCCTGAGGAGTTGTGAATGGTGCTGAACATTGTGTAATCATTGGCAAACGTCACCACTTCTGGCCTTGTGATGGAGGGAAGGCCATTGCTGAAGCCGCTGAAGATGTTTTGATGGTAGGAGCCAGAGGAATAAGGTAGGTGAGATGTAGGTGAGATAGGTAGGTGGGGCTGTGATATCATAGCTATGAGCAAGACTTGGTTGAAAGATGGTAGAATTGTGAGCTCAACGTCTCTGGTTCTAGAGTATTCAGGTGAGATAGAGAGGTCAGTAGAAGAGGAGGATTGGAGTCATGATATTGATCAAAGAGTCAATTGTTGCAGTGAGGAGGAATAATGGAGGGATCATTAAATGAGGCCATATGGGTGAAAGTAAAAAATACAAAATACAAATGTGCACTTAAGGCCCCTAAATGGTCAGAGAGTGATAGATGATCAAATATGCCACTAAATTTTTGAGAAGTGTAAGAACAATATACGAGATGGAAGTAGTTGTGGGTTTGGTAGGTGCTGCTGGAGGAGATGATAGCTAGTGGCATTATTGCTGGACAGTTAATCCAAAAACATAGGTAATGTTTTGGAGACCCATGTTTGAATCTCGTCAGGGCATTCGGTAGAATTTGAGTTCAATAAAAATCTGGAATTAAGAGTCTAATGATGGCCAGATATGGACAGAAGACAGGAGAATGTGGTTGAGAAATGTATCAGCCAGCATTGTATAGCACAGTGGACGAGATGGGCCAAGTAGCTTCATTCTGCTACTATATCTTAGGGTTTTGTGATGACTAAATTTACTGATGACACAAAGATAGCAAAACAAGTAGCCATGAGGGGCCAGAAAGGTATTTTGATAGACTAAGTGTTACGACATGAAGACAAACAGTCGAATCAAATCAGCTTAGCCAAGTGTGGAGCTGGATGGGCACCGCAGGCCGGGCAGCATCATGGGAGCGCGGGGGCTGGCATTTTGGGCCTGGACCCTTCATAGGGGGTGGGGGGATGGGGAGAGGATTCTGGGGTGGGTGGAGGGAGAGGGGGAGGCAGACTGGGGGTGGATGGAGGGGAGGATGGGTGGAGGGGAGAGTGTGGTTGGGGAGGTGGGGAGGGGGTGGGTCGGGCTGGGGAGGACGGGCGGGTCAGGGGAGCGGGATGAGGTTGGTGGGTGGGAGGTGGGGGTGCAGCTTGAGGTGGGGGGGCATGGGGGGGTGGCAGGTTGGGGAGGTGGGGACAGGCTGGGCTGGTTTTGGGGTGGAGTGGGGGGAGGGGAGATTTTGTTACGGGGGCTGGGTCTGAGTGGGCTGCTTCAAGGTGCGGTGTGGACTTGTTGGGCCAAAGGGCCTGTTTCCACACTGTAGGGAATCTTTAAAAAAAACCCACAAATCCATTGCTAATTATCAGAAAAACCTATTTGATTCACTAACATCCTTCAAGGAAAGAAAGTGCTGACGGCAGTGTGTTCACTCTTAACAGTTTCCTGGGATGGACAATAAATGCTGGTCCAGCCATGGTGACCTTATCCCATGAATAAGTAAAAATAAAAGCAGTAGGATTCAGGGATTTTAACGAACCAAGTATTAGATGGGAGAGTTTTAGTGTTCAAAGTAGGGAGGGAACAAACTTCTTAAATGATATCCATGAGAACTCTTTTAGCCAGTACATAGGAAACTCAACAATGGAGGAAAGACGTCGAGGCCTGATATTTGGAAATGAATATAAGTAGATAGAAGGCATGTCAGTGGGACAGCATTTTGGAAACAGCGATCATAACTCAGTTGGGTTTAGTACAGTTATGGAAAAGGATAAGGATGGACTGAGAATAAAGTTCCAAAGTGGAGGAAATATAATTTTTATTCAGATGAGGTAGGATTTGACTCAAATGGACTGGAAGCGATTACTTGCAGATGAAATAGTGGGAAGCATTCAGGCAAGAAATAGTGAGCATACAGGACAACTGTTTTCCCATAAAGATAAAAGGAGGAGGTCAAGGCCAAAGAACCATGGATGTCAAAGGACATAATCAATAGAATTAAGAAAAGAAAAATAAATCTAAGGTCAGATGATGAGGGTTCAGTTGACAGGTCCATTTTTGCAGTAATTTTCAATCCCCTCTTTCCAGTAGGGAGGTCTAACAGGACTGCAGGCCTGCTAACATTGTCCCATTATTTTAAAAAATAAGGACGGGATTGACCTGGGAATTACAACGCTGTCAGTGGTATGGAAATTGTTAGAAAGAATTTTGAGAGACGGAATATCTGGACACTTAGTAAGACCTGGATTAATCAGGGATAGCCATGGATGGATTTGTTAAGGGAAAGTCATGTTTGATACTTTCGAATGAATTTTTTGAGGAGGAAACCAGGAGTATTGAGGAAGGTAATGTAATTGATTGTGGCCTTGATGGTCTTCAGCAAGGCATTTGATAAAGTGCCCCATGGCAGATTGGTCAAGGCGGTCAGAACCTATTGGGTCCAAGGCAAAGTGAGGCAGGAAGAAAATGATAGTAGCAAAGGGGTGTTTCTGTGACTGGGATTCAGTTTCTAATGGGGTTCACACAACTTGGTGTTGGGGCTTTCACTTAGTGAGTTATATATTTATGATTCAGTTTTAATTGTGCATATGATCATGAAGTTCACAGATGGCATTAAAAATTTGGTAGAGGTCAGCATAAATGCAGAAGGGTATTGATGGACTGTTCAGGTGGACACAGCAATGACAAATAGAGTTCAATCAAAAAAGCAATGTAATTGGGGGATGTTTCGCTTGTCTGAAAGTGTATCGAGTCAGAAATGTAATGTTGAAGTTGTATTTACTTGCATTGCGATAAGCTCCAGGGTTATTGGCCAAAAGCTGGAAAATAGAATTTGTGTAGCAAGATCTTTGCTGACTGGTACAGACACAATGGACAGAATGGCTTGTATCAATGTCTGTTAGACATAACCAGTGATTGCAAAGTCATTTCTTCTTTTCTCTTCCAAGTATTCTATCAGCAATCTTGATGACCAGATCTTCTGCTTTATCTTTACACACTGTTGGTCCTCCTGTCCATTATCATAAAGTGAAATGTGGCCCACAAATTCGGAATTTGAGTTGCTAGGCAATATTACTAGCAAACACAAGAATGACATGAACCTTGAGTGTGCATCTGACACATGGTGCTCAGGCCCCTTTTACTGGAACACAATGTATACTAAGCGTCAGATATTCAGGGAAGGGGATGCTTATTACACTTCAGCAAGCTGTCCAACATGTTAAGTACTTTGTAAAAAGCTGCAGCTCTTCACAGTCAGCTCAGGTTGGACCGCTGAGTCATGACTGACAGTGATAACAAGCATTAAAAGCGGAAAACGTTGAAAACACTCAATGAGTCAAATGGAATCTGTGATGAGAAAAAGGGTGGCAGAGTGAAATTTTCTAGGAAGTCTCATGGCCATATGGTTGGGTCTAGAAGCGGATGCTTTTTCTTACTACATTTTCAGGATGTGGGCATCGCTGGCTGGGGCAGCATTTATTGTCCATCCCTAATTGCCCTTGAAAATATGATAGTAAGCTATCCTCTTGAACCACTGTGATCTGTTTGGTATAGGCTGACTCATCATGCTACTACAGAGAGAAATCCAGGATTTTGTCCCAGCAACACTGAGGGACTGGCAATATATTTCCAAGTCAGGATGTTGAGTGGCTTGGAAGGGAACTTTCAGATGTTGGTGTTCCCATGTATCTGCTGTCCCTGTCATTCTGATGGCAGCAGCATTGCATTTGGAAAGTGCTGTCCAAAGGAATCTTGGTGAAATTCTTCAGAGTATTTTCGAGATGGCACACAGTGTTACTACTGTGTGTTGGCGATGGAGAGAGTGAATGTTTTTGAATTTTGTGCAAATCAAGTGGTGCACTATGTCCTGGGTGGTATGAGGTGGGTTGCTGAGGATGGGCCAATGTTTAGCATTTTGTCTGAGCTAACTGATTGATTGTCGCCAGGTAGGCAAATATCCATTAAGATAGCATGGGTAGGTTAATTCACACCACAAGCTTGGCTGGACCCCATGTTAAGGAAAGGCAGCAGGAAGTTCAATGGTGAAGACACAAAGTCCTGGAAGATGAGGCATGTACTGTCAAAGCCAGAAGGTCAAACCATACTTTACTGATGTCTCCCTGCCCATTCTCTTCCAGGATGCTCAGCAAAGAGGGGTATCCTGCACCCCTCAGAACAAGACACTGGCCTGTCAGACTGAGCAAACCTGGGATGGAGATCACGGAGGAGACCAACAGCTAAGATACTAAATTAAAAAAAAACAGAAATTGCTGGCAAAACTCAGCAGGTCTAGCAGCATCTCTAGGAAGAAAGCAGAGTTAACCTTTCAAATCTGGTGACTCCTCACCAGAACTCTTTTGCTGAAGAGTGAGTGGACTTGAAAAGTAACTCTGCTTTCTCACCATAGGAGTTGCCAGACTCACTGAGTTTTGCTAGCAATTTCTGTTTTTGCTTGTTTTTTGTTTTCTAGCTTGCACTGATTTATTTTGCTTCTTGTTGGTAGGGTATAGAATCATAGAATCCTTACAGTGTGGAAACAGGCTCTTAGGCCCAGCAAGTCCACACCGACCCTCAGAGACTCCCACCCATGATTCCATGCACATTGTTACAGTGCTAAATGAAGATCAATGGCCTCATGTTTTCCTTTATGGTTAACTTTAAAATCTCATAAGTGATGAGGGACGAATGTGAAATTCATAGAAAGGTTATGCCCAGCCAGTCAGAGGCAATTTTTAGGCAGCAGCATTGAAGATTGGAAGGAGGTCGGAGACCCCCTGAAGAGGTCTGTTAGAGTTGATGGCTACATTCATGGAAGCATCACAGTGGAACCATACTGGACAGGCAGGCTGCTGCCAACATTGATATTGTGCAGATATTCGAAAAGTAACTAACAGTCGGCATTTCCATTGTTAACAGGAGGGCTGTGCAAATTAATTTTGTTAGAAGGTCAGTTTGACAAATATCGTTCTGCGGATATTGATGGATGACAAAGCTCTGAAACATTTTTATTCATTCATGGAATGAGAGCGTCTCTAGCCAGCCCAGCATTCATTGCCCATCCCTAATTGCCCCAAGAGCAGGTAAGAATCAAGCACATTGCTGTGGGTCTGGAGTCACATGTAGACCAGACCGAGTGAAGATGGCAGTTTCCTTCCCTAAAGGATGCTAGTGAACCAGATGGGCTCTTCCTGCCAAATGGCAGTAGGTTCATGGTTGTCATTAGATTCTTAATTCTAGGTACTTTATTGAATTCAAATTCCACCATCTGCCATGGCAGGATTTAAACCTAGCTCCCTGAGACATTACCTGGGTCTCTGGATTAACATTCCATTGATCATACCATTAGGCCATTGCCTCCTTTTAACTGGTGGTGTACAAAATGGAAATAAACATGATCTGATATCAATTCTGGAATTGATGGCAAAGATTAAGCCTTTAATACTGAGGATTTTGTTTCCTTCATTCCTCCACTGACCAGGCAGTATTTATTACCCATCCCTAATTGTCCAGAGAGCAATTAAGAGTCAACCACATTGCTATGGGTCTGGAGTCACATGTAGTCCAGACCATAAGGATGGCAGGATAATAAAGTGTGAAGCTGGATGAACACAGCAGGCCAAGCAGCATCTCAGGAGCACAAAAGCTGACGTTTCGGGCCTAGACCCTTCATCGGAGAGGGGGATGGGGAGAGGGAACTGGAATAAATAGGGAGAGAGGGGGAGGCGGACCGAAGATGGAGAGTAAAGAAGATAGGTGGAGAGGAATGTATAGGTGGGGAGGTAGGGAGGGGATAGGTCAGTCCAGGGAAGACGGACAGGTCAAGGAGGTGGGATGAGGTTAGTAGGTAGCTGGGGGTGCGGCTTGGGGTGGGAGGAATGGATGGGCGAGAGGAAGAACAGGTTAGGGAGGCAGAGACAGGTTGGACTGGTTTTGGGATGCAGTGGGTGGGGGGGAAGAATTGGGCTGGTTGTGTGGTGCAGTGGGGGGAGGGGACGAACTGGGCTGGTTTAGGGATGCAGTAGGGGAAGGGGAGATTTTGAAACTGGTGAAGTCCACATTGATACCATTGGGCTGCAGGGTTCCCAGGCGGAATATGAGTTGCTGTTCCTGCAACCTTCGGGTGGCATCATTGTGGCACTGCAGGAGGCCCATGATGGACATGTCATCTAGAGAATGGGAGGGGGAGTGGAAATGGTTTGCGACTGGGAGGTGCAGTTGTTTGTTGCGAACTGAGCGGAGGTGTTCTGCAAAGCGGTCCCCAAGCCTCCGCTTGGTTTCCCCAATGTAGAGGAAGCCGCACCGAGTACAGTGGATGCAGTATACCACATTGGCAGATGTGCAGGTGAACCTCTGCTTAATGTGGAATGTCATCTTGGGGCCTGGGATGGGGGTGAGGGAGGAGGTGTGGGGACAGGTGTAGCACTTCCTGCGGTTGCAGGGGAAGGTGCCGGGTGTGGTGGGGTTGGAGGGCAGTGTGGAGCGAACAAGGGAGTCACGGAGAGAGTGGTCTCTCCGGAAAGCAGACAGGGGAGTGGATGGAAAAATGTCTTGGGTGGTGGGGTCGGATTGTAAATGGCGGAAGTGTCAGAGGATAATGCGTTGTATCCGGAGGTTGGTAGGGTGGTGTGTGAGAACGAGGGAGATCCTCTTGGGGCGGTTGTGGCGGGGGCGGGGTGTGAGGGATGTGTTGCGGGAAATGCGGGAGACGCGGTCAAGGGCGTTCTCGATCACTGTGGGGGGAAAGTTGCGGTCCTTAAAGAACTTGGACATCTGGGATATGTGGGAGTGGAATGTCTTATCGTGGGAGCAGATGCGGCGGAGGCGGAGGAATTGGGAATAGGGGATGGAATTTTTGCAGGAGGGTGGGTGGGAGGAGGTGTATTCTAGGTAGCTGTGGGAGTCGGTGGGCTTGAAATCGACATCAGTTACAAGCTGGTTGCCTGAGATGGAGACTGAGAGGTCCAGGAAGGTGAGGGATGTGCTGGAGATGGCCCAGGTGAACTGAAGGTTGGGGTGGAAGGTGTTGGTGAAGTGGCTGAACTGTTCGAGCTCCTCTGGGGAGCAAGAGGCGGCGCCGATACAGTCATCAATGTACCGGAGGAAGAGGTGGGGTTTGGGTACCGGAGGAAGAGGTGGGGTTTGGGTACCGGCCACACCTCCTCCCTCACCCCCATCCCAGGCCCCAAGATGACATTCCACATTAAGCAGAGGTTCACCTGCACATCTGCCAATGTGGTATACTGCATCCACTGTACCCGGTGCGGCTTCCTCTACATTGGGGAAACCAAGCGGAGGCTTGGGGACCGCTTTGCAGAACACCTCCGCTCAGTTCGCAACAAACAACTGCACCTCCCAGTCGCAAACCATTTCCACTCCCCCTCCCATTCTCTAGATGACATGTCCATCATGGGCCTCCTGCACTGCCACAATGATGCCACCCGAAGGTTGCAGGAACAGCAACTCATATTCCGCCTGGGAACCCTGCAGCCATATGATATCAATGTGGACTTCACCAGTTTCAAAATCTCCCCTTCCCCTACTGCATCCCTAAACCAGCCCAGTTCATCCCCTCCCCCCACTGCACCACACAACCAGCCCAGCTCTTCCCCCCCACCTACTGCATCCCAAAACCAGTCCAACCTGTCTCTGCCTCCCTAACCGGTTCTTCCTCTCACCCATCCCTTCCTCCCACCCCAAGCCGCACCCCCAGCTACCTACTAACCTCATCCCACCTCCTTGACCTGTCTGTCTTCCCTGGACTGACCTATCCCCTCCCTAACTCCCCACCTTCACTCTCTCCACCTATTTTCTTTACTCTCCATCTTCGGTCCGCCTCCCCCTCTCTCCCTATTTATTCCAGTTCCCTCTCCCCATCCCCCTCTCTGATGAAGGGTCTAGGCCCGAAACGTCAGCTTTTGTGCTCCTGAGATGCTGCTTGGCCTGCTGTGTTCATCCAGCCTCACATTTTATTATCTTGGAATTCTCCAGCATCTGCAGTTCCCATTATCTCTGATACCATAAGGATGGCAGTTTCTTCCCTGAAGGACATTAGAGAGTAGGAAAGACTTTTCCTGATGATTGGTTCATGATCATTATTAGATTCTCGATCGACGCAAGCTTGGAGGGCCGAAGGGCCTGTTCCTGTGCTGTAATTTTCTTTGTTCTCTTTGTTCTTTGTTCTTAATTCCAGACATCTTATTGAATTCAAATTCTACCATCTGCTATGGCAGGATTCAAACGCAGGTCCCTGAAATGTTATCAGTGTCTCTAGACTAACAGTCCAGTGATAATACCACTAGGCCATTGCCTCCCCTATATGCTATTCAAGAAAAATAGATAAAGGTGGACGGGGAGCACTGCTAATCAATGATACCTCAATGCAATAGCTGACGATCACTATCTGATGAGATCAAGATGAGGAATGGCAGGTGTAAAAATTCACCGGTGGTTTCCAGGCCCTTAGAGTAACTACAATGTAGAATGAAGTGTACAAGAACAATACTGAGTGTCTGTGATAAAAGGACAGCAGTAATCATAGGTGATTTTAATCCAAATGTAAACTGGAAAAAATCAAATTGGCTGTGGTAGTCTGGAAGGGGAGTTTGTGGAAAAGTCTCGAGATAGTTTCTGCCAGCAGCATATTCTGGAACCAGCGAGAGAGCAAGCCAGATTAAACTTATTATTATGTGATGTGACATCACTAATGAAAGACAGAGCAAAGGTACTCCTACATTACACGATTCCTTTGAATTTTACATCCAGTTTGGAAACAGAGAATAGTGAGTCCAAGACTAGTACCTTTGATAAGGGCAACTGTGTGGGAATGAAAGTGAATTGGGAAGCTAGGTAAGAGCATAGATCAATGGAGAAGCAGTGGTAGATATTTAAGAGAACATTTTGGAATGCTCAGAATAAGCATATTCCTATTAAAAACAGATAGCAAGAGTTCCTACAGTTATTCAAGAAGGAAAAAAAATGAGTAAAGTGAGTCTTGGTCCACTGCAGAGTAACAACGGGAAAACAGTGATATAATTAAGGAAATGACTGATGAGATGCACAAACATTTGACTTCTGCTTTCACTGTAGCCAAGATAAACAAAATCCAGTAATAGCTGAAAATCTGGAGGCAGACGGGAGAGAAGGGTTTAGTGAAATTACAATCACCAGGGAATAGGGTACTGAGCAAAATGCTGGAGCTGTGAAATGACCAGTCCCTGAGTTCTGATGGACTCCATCTTGAAAGACATGGTCAAAGGGGTGTGAGGTTTCATAATATATCATTAGACCTCTTCGGCTCTGCTCTTGGAATTCACCTCCTCAGTCTGCATGCAGCCATTCCCATCTGACGGCATTCTTTGAGAGAACGCTGTGGGACCATGGTCTATTTGCCCATCCTGTATTCCTGAACCACAGTTTTCAGCACTACATCAGAAACATGGGTACTTTGTAATGTGCGCAGCCTCCCCATCAGGGGCCTGAAAGAGGTTCAGGTTAGCTGGAATAAATGCCGGTCATGCAGGCTGCTAGGTTCCATCTTGAATGGTCAGCCAACCATTAGTATAGATCATAGGCAATGGAGCCAGCAATCACTTCAACTGAGCAGGCAGAGTGGTATGTTTTTGCTGCCTGTTTCAATGGGGCCAGTTGAGGGCTGATCGTGAGTTATGGTCCCCATGCCCAAAACTGGAGCAATCCAATTTTTTTTTATTCATCCACCGGCTGTGGGTGTCACTGGCTAAGCCAGCATTGATCGCCCATCCCTAATTGGCCAGAAGGCAGTTAAGCGTCAATCACATTGCTATGGGCCTGGAGTCACATTCTTTTTCTCTTTATTCATTCATGGGATGAGGGCATCACTGGCTTGGCAGCATTTATTGTTCATCCTTAATAGCCCAGAGGGCAGTTAAGAGTCTATCACATTGCTATGGGTCTGGAGTCACACACAGTCCTGACCAGGTGACGATGACAATTTTCTTCCCTAAAGGTGAGTTTGGCAATGCATTCATGGTCATCAGTAGACTTCAAATCCACATTTTTTAATTGAATTCAGATCCCATCATCTGCCATGTTGGAATCCAAACCCAGGTCAACAGAACATCACCTGGGTCTCTGGATTAACAATCTAGCGAGGATATCATTACTGCCTCCTCCATAAAGCACCAAAATATTTTAAAATGTTTAAACAGCAAATAAAAATGGAAAATTCTGGAAATGTTTGAAAACAGAGATGTTTTGAGTCAATTATGACTCTTCTCAGAACTTTCTAGCAATCACGATATTTTGCTTTTCCTTAAGGAAGAAACCCCTGTTCCTGAATCTTTCTGTATATTATTGTAGAGACCTTAAGTGTATGAACAGCATATCCTGGGGGTCAGTGAGCTCAGTTGGTTGGATGTCTGATCTACAGCACAGAGTCATGATAACAATGAGGATTTAATTCTTGTACCAGCTGAGGTTATCAGTGAAGAACTCTGTTTCTCCACCTGTCTCCTCATCTGAGGTGTGGTGACCCTAAGTTAAACTCACCTTCACTCATCTGTCTCAAATGAAAGAGCAGGAGTCCAGTGATTTTACCTTTTAAGTAAAATATCAACTCATTTTGACAGTAGCCAACAGTATTTCTTTGAAAATAAATTGTGATCATTGAATAGATACGATGGTCATAGAAAGAAAGTTTACAAAATAATAATGTTAAGAAAATTGTTTTTAAATCTCAAGATCGGTTATAGATAATAAAAATTACAGGTGCTGGAGTCAGAGGTAACACAGTGTGGAGCTGGAGGAACACATCAGGCCAGGCAGCATCTGGGGAGCAGGAAAGTTGCCATTTCATGTCAGGCGCCTATTTCTGCAGAAGTTTGTGTTTCAAAATTCTTATCCTCCTAATCTCTGTAACCTCCACCAGTCCTGCAATTCTCCTAAAACTCTGTACTTCTCCAATTCTCGTTTCTTGCACATCCCCAATCTCTTCTGAAGAAGGGCCATTGGACTTGAAACATTTACTCTGTTTCTTTCCCCACATACGCTGCCAGACTGTTGACTTTCTCCAGCAATTTCTGCTTTTGTTTGTTGCAGATCTCCAGTTCTAAGGAAGGGTCACCGAGCCTGAAACATTAACTCTGTTTTTCCCTTCACAGATGTTGGCAGTCCTGCTGAGATTTTCCAGCAGCTTTGTTACTGATCCTCAGTTCTTTGTTTTATTATCCTAATTTTAATTAGTCCACAATTGGTAGCCACACCTTTAACTGCTCAGCTTACAAATTATTGAATCCCACTGTGTAACCGTCAGTCCCTTTTTTTGTTTATTTTGGTCTTTAAAACCAACCTCTTTCCCCAAGGTTATGACCATAGATTCTAACATCTCCTCATGTAACTGAGTCAGATTTTGTTTGATGTAATAGTCCTGCTTCAGAGCCCAGTTCTACTGCACTATGTAACTTAGTGACTGAAACAGAGTGGATGAACCTTTCTGAGCCCTGAACTTCTTGTGACACTTTATAAAAACTGAAAGAACAGCACATGCTGTAAATCAGAAACAAAACAAAACAGAAGTCGCTAGAAAAGATCAGCAGTTCTGGCAGCATCTGTGAAGGGGAATTAGAGGTAATGTTTAACCCTTCCTCAGAACCTTTTCTGAGAAAAGGTTACCGGGCCCAAAATGTTAACTACTTCTCTTCACAGATGCTGCTAAACCTGCTGAACTTTTTCAGTGTTATGTCAGGAAACACTTTCTCATTTGTTAACTGCTACATAAATGCAAGCGATTGTTGTTCAAAACCTTGGAAAGAAGTGGGGAGCAGGGTGATAGGAAAAGTGAAGATGATTAATTGCAGCACAATAACTTAATCAGTTAAGACACGCTCTAATACAGGCATCCAAGATTCATAGACTCTTCTGGGCTATAATTGCAGCGATAGTTTGTGAACCTTGAAAATATTAGTACAAAATTTCTCTTTTGTGTGCCTTAATAGAGTGCTGACTACTTTGAATGGGTTAAATTTATTATTAAAATTGATTACAAATGAGTTTCTTACAAATAAATTAGAGGCTTGGACATTGTATTGCAATGGGCATTTTTGCTTCGCCAGTAATTAAACAGTGTGGACGAGGCCCCACATGGTGTAAATAATACATGTCATGATTATTATTAATACAAGCAATAAATGCAGAGATATATGATTTTAATTTCACTTCTGATTCACTACAAAGCCATTTAGTTAACATTATGTACTACTAGCAGTTCTCCAAAGATGATGTTCACAGTGAAGTGGACGTGCACACGATAACTGAGGGTTTTACAACACGTAGTGGATGACTCAAGTGAAAAAATAAACCTGACTTGATTTCAACACACAGAAAGGGGTAAGTGTTCGACTTGTTGCCTGTGTGTTACACAGTGAGGTGGCAGACAGTATAAAAAATGCCTGTTTGAGGTCTTCAGAGGCTGGCGGGTACTGCAGAGGCTGGTGAACTTCATTACCCACACATTGATATTTTTATTTGATTGTGATTAGCCTGTGGTTTAGTTTCTAAGCTTCCACTGACCATTTGCTTTTGTTCGAATGCTCCACCAGGACTCCCTAGTTGTTTAAACATTATGTTTAAAAGAATAGAAAGTACATGGTTCACCAAAAACAATGAAAATGAAATTGTTTCAGAGATAGTAGGAATTTCTGAAGAAGGATCTAGGTCCAAAACATCAGCTTTTGTGCTCCTCTGCTGCTGGTTGGCTTGCTGTGTTCATCCAGATTTACACCCTGGTATCTCGAAAACAAAATTGCGATTATTTTCGAGTGTGATACCCTGAGAAAACCTTGTAGAATAGTGACAGCATCCCTACCTCTGACCCAGGAAATTCTATGTACAAGGTTTTTGTTGGCTAGGGAAGGTATGTTGGTAATGTGTTGAGTGATGTTGATTGTCAGCCTGTGATATCCTTCCAGTGCCCTTGATATCAGGAACTCAGAGCAGGGAGAGTCTCTTGGTCAGTCGCCCTGCAGAAGGCAATGGCAAACACTCCAATTCTTTGTTCGTAAGCCTGACCCAGTCCACTAGAAGTGCATTGTCTGATCTAAGGAAGTGAAGATGGAAAGAAAGTTGGAGAAAACTATAATCATAGAATTTCTACAATGTGGAAGCACGCCATTCAGCCCATTGAGTCCATACCAACCCTCTGAACAGCATGCTACTAAGTCCCACCCTACTACTCAATCCCTGCATTCCCCATGGCTGGCCTCCCCAGCACCTGGAGGAAACCCACGCAGAAACGGGAAGAATGTGCACATTCCACACAGACAGTGGTCTGAGGTGGGGAGCTGAACCTGGGATTAAGGGGATAAGGTTAGGTCGGATAGGTATACGCCAGAAAACACTCCTTTAAAAGAAGCTGCATGGTTGTGCATTTTAAACGTCAACAGCGCAGAAGGAAAAACAATAGTGATAGTTAATTTCTTACTCACCTGTGCTACTAGGGGCCATGCCTTTACTTTCTAGGACTCAGTGACAATGGAATCAGCTGGGAATGAAAGAAAGCAATTCTTAGACTGCACGTTTAATTTTGACATGCAGGGAAATGTGAAAATTAGAACTCAAAGAGGTGATGATGTGGGTACAGCAGAGGTGACCCCATAAAATTAATGAAAGCCAGTAAAACTCACAAATGACACATACTGGTTCAACTTGTCTTGTATACTCCAGAACAATGCTCCTGCACCACCAGTATGTTCATTTCCAATTATTACTGTTTCATTAACTGGTTTTTCCCTCTGTGGTCGTGAGTGTAGGCTGTGCCAGGGGAGATTTTCTTCCTGGCACTTCAAGAACCTTGCTGCTCCTCTTAATCAATCAAAGGTAAATTCCATAACAAACAGAAATTGCTGGAAAAGCTCAGTAGGTCTGGCAGCATCTATGGAGAGAAACCAGAGTTAACATTTCAGAACTGAGGAAGGGTCAGTCGACCTGAAACATTGACTCTGATTTCTCTCCACAGATGCTGCCAGACCTGCTGAGCTTTTCTAGACACTTCTGTTTATTGTTTTCTGATTTATAGAATCCACAGTACTTTCAGTCTTTGTTAAACAAAATAATTACCTTTAACTGACTTTTATGCTTGCAGTCCACTTCTGACAGGGCTTCATCTGGTGGGAATGGAAAATCTCGCTACCTGGGTCAGAGCTAAAATTGAGATTTGATCACAATGATTCAAAATGGACTACTCTCTAAATACCCAGATATGAATCTCATTGTTTCCAGTTCACAAGAGTAAGTTTAAAGATGAAAACAATGCGAAGAAGGTGCAAGTAGCTTACGTGCTCAATTTTAATGCCTTCTTCCCCCATTCCCAAACCCCCCACTTACCCCAGATAGGCAAAATTGGTGCCAATCTCAATAAATATACCTCAGACCTTACAAATATCTCATTTTACACCAGAGGAAACTGGAAACTAGCTTTAGAATTTGTCAGTGGAAAAGAGCCAGAGTATGACAGTAGGTCGCAAGAATAGTTGCTTATGCTCGGACATGTGAGGAGCTATTTTGTTGGCCAATTTTCTGGCCATGAATGAAGTATGGTGGTTTCAAAACAGTGGACAGCCTGTGCATTTTTTGCTTGAACCTTTCATATCCCTCCATCCCCATGTATATATTAGATAACAGGTGGTACGCAATACTGCCAAGTTGTATCATTGTATCAGCCAGGTCCATAACATTTCAATGCTTAATCAAGCAACTAACAAAAGGGTAACATTTCAAGGCAATTTAATATTGACACTGGTAAGCAACTGGAAAATCTATTAATGTCGTATGGAATGATTTTATAGCCCTAGGAAGTTTCTTGTTTCTCAACAAACATGCACAACTGTCTTTGTAGAATGTTCTGATAATAAACTTCAGAGCTGTTGCTAAATTAACAATTACGCACTGCTACCTCATTAGTGCAAACTCCATCATTGTGGATACGGTCATAACAAATATTATTACCTGATCCCAAGAGGTTCTCAAACTTCAAAAAATGGAATCCCCAATTTTAAGCAACTTACATAATGCTATCTTCTAAACCACAACTTGTAAAAATTGTTTAAGAATGATTTCCCTTGATGTTAAAATAATGTTTGATCAAACACATTATAGGTGTATTTTTTAAAAAAATTCAAAATCAGGCATTCTTATGTTCAGTTAAAGCCTTTGTTTTCATATTTATAGCCATTCTCATGCTATAAAGACAGAATAAGTGAGAGTTATGCATGCATGGGAACTAAGAACATATAGTTTTAAAACCAATTTATCTGCCCCACCTCTTCATATTGCTCAGGCACAAAGCTGCCTGTTCCACATAGGCAAAGACTTGGGGATTCTGTCTGTAGTTCCAATTGCAAAATGCCCAGTCACTTTCAGGACCCTAAGTTCAAACTCCAGGAAAATCTAAAATCCAACATGGCTGGATTTGAATCAGAGATAATGGGAACTGCAGATGCTGGCGAATCCAAGATAACAAAGTGTGAAGCTGGATGAACACAGCAGGCCAAGCAGCATCTTCGGAGCACGAAAGCTAGACCCTGAAGGGTCTAGGCCCGAAACGTCAGCTTTTGTGCTCCTAAGATGCTGCTTGGCCTGCTGTGTTCATCCAGCCCCACACTTTGTTATCATGGCTAGATTTGAACATCAGACATTTACTTAAGAGCTTTGGTAAAACAGAAGCTGGTTTTAGACTTGGTGCTAAGAGCAATGGCTGTAATTGTTGGACAATGATTATCCCAGTCCCATGACAGTGGCAGGAGTTTTCTTGGGAATGTCTTTTACCTTCACTGATTATCTTCCCTCCATTTGTAGGATGGCGCTACAACAACTCACCCAAGGCTTCTTTGGCAACACGCCCAGAATTTGAAACTGACATACAGAACCCATGACCTACCAAAACAATTCATTTCATATTTTAAATAACAAGGTGTAGAGCTGGATGAACACAGCAGGCCAAGCAGCATCAGAGGAGCAGGAAAGCTGATGTTTCGCATCTAGACCCTTATTCAGAAATCGGGAGGGGGAAGGCGATTCTGGAGTAGATAGGAAGAAAGGGGAAGGAGGATAAAGGAGAAGATGGGTGGTGAGGAGACAGACAAGTCTTCTTGGGGCCTGGGATGGGGGTGAGGGGTGAGGTGTAGGGACAGGTACAGGCCATCCCAGGCCCCAAGAAGACCTTCCACATCAAACAGATGTTCACCTGCACATACTGTATCCACTGTTCCCATTGTGGCCTCCTCTACATTGGGGAAACCAAACGGAGGCTTGGAGACCACTTTGTGGAACACCTACGATCGGTTCACAACTAACAACTGCACCTCCCAGTCGTGACCCATTCCCACTCCCACTCCTTGAACAGCATGTCCATCCTGGGCATCCTGCAGTGCCACAATGATGTTACTCGAAGCTTTGCAGGAACAGCATCTCGTAGTTCGCTTGGGAAACCTGCAGCCCAACAGTATCAATGTGGACTTCTCAAGCTTTAAATTCTCCCCTCCCCTGACCTCATCCCAAAACCAACCCATCTCATACCTGCCTCCCTAACCTGTCCTCTCACCTGTCCACTCCTCCCATATCAAGCCTCAACCCCGTCTCCTACCTACTAGCCTCATCCCGCCTTGACTTGTCCATCCTCCCTGGATTAACCTATCCCCTCCATGACTGGTCTTTACTGGTTCCATCCCCGCCTCTTTGACCTGTCTGTCTCATCTCCATCTATTTTCTCCTTTATCCATCTTCTATCTGCCTCCCTCTCTCTTCCATCCATTTCAGAATCCCCTTCCCCTTCCCAGTTTCTGAAGAAGGGTCCAGAACAAAAACATTAGCTTTCCTGCTTCTTTGATGCTGCTTGGCCTGCTGTGTTCATCCAGCCCCACACCTTGTTATTTAAAATATGAAATGAATTGTTTTGGTAGGTCATGGGTTCTGTATGTCAGTTTCAAATTTGGGCATGTTGCCAAAGGAGCCTTAGGTGAGTTGTTGTAGCGCCATCCTACAAATAGAAGGAAGATGGTAAAGGTAAGGAGGCTTTCCCAAGAAAACTCCTGCCACTGTCATGGGACTGAGATAATCGTCGTACAACAATTACAGCCATTGTTCTTAGCACCAAGTCTAAAGCCAGCTTCTGTTTTACCATAGCTCTTAAGCACAGGTCCGTACACCTTGTTATCTCAGATTCTCCAGCATTGGCAGTTACTACTATCTCATTTCATACTTTACCAAGATGGATATTAACAAGTCTAGCCTCATTCAAACAATTGCTGGTAAATATCTCAACTTTATGTCATTTAAACAAGTCAAACATTTCTTAGATAATAAAATGTGAGGCTGGATTAACACAGCAGGCCCAGCAGCATCTCAGGAGTGCTCCTGAGGTGCTGCTGGGCCTGCTGTGTTCATCCAGCCTCACATTTTATTATCTTGGATTCTCCAGCATCTGCAGTTCCCATTATCACTCAAACATTTCTTAACTGGTCATCTGTTGGTTTGACAAATATTGTTTCATTATTGATGTCCTACAGAAAGCAATAAACAGTATATTTGGTAAATGCCATCTCATTCCATATGATAAAACTTTAATGCATAAAGAATGTATCCAACATCATAGATAATAAAATGTGAGGCTGGATGAACACAGCAGGCCAAGCAGCATCTCAGGAGCACAAAGGCTGACGTTTCGGGCCTAGACCCTTCATCAGAGAGGGGGATGGGGAGAGGGAACTGCAATAAATAGGGAGAGAGGGGGAGGCGGACCGAAGATGGAGAGTAAAGAAGATAGGTGGAGAGAGTGTAGGTGGGGAGGTAGGGAGGGGATAGGTCAGTCCAAGGAAGACGGACAGGTCAAGGAGGTGGGATGAGGTTAGCAGGGAGCTGGGGGTGCGGCTTGGGGTGGGAGGAAGGGATGGGTGAGAGGAAGAACCGGTTAGGGAGGCAGAGAGAGGTTGGACTGGTTTTGGGATGCAGTGGGGGTGGGGGGAAGAGCTGGGCTGGCTGTGTGGTGCAGTGGGGGGAGGGGACGAACTAGGCTGGTTTAGGGATGCAGTAGGGGAAGGGGAGATTTTGAAACTGTTGAAGTCCACATTGATACCATATGGCTGCAGGGTTCCCAGGCAGAATATGAGTTGCTGTTCCTGCAAACTTCGGGTGGCATCATTGTGGCAGTGCAGGAGGCCCATGATGGACATGTCATCTAGAGAATGGGAGGGGGAGAGGAAATGGTTTGCGACTGGGAGGTGCAGTTGTTTGTTGCGAACTGAACGGAGGTATTCTGCAAAGCGATCCCCAAGCCTCCGCTTGGTTTCCCCAATGTAGAGGAAGCCGCACCGGGTACAGTGGATGCAGTATGCCACATTGGCAGATGTGCAGGTGAACCTCTGCTTAATGTGGAATGTCATCTTGGGGCCTGGGATGGGGGTGAGGGAGGAGGTGTGGGGACAAGTGTAGCATTTCCTGCGGTTTCCTGCAGGGGAAGGTGCCGGGTGTGGTGGGGTTGGAGGGCAGTGTGGAGCGAACAAGGGAGTCACGGAGAGAGTGGTCTCTCCGGAAAGCTGACAGGGGAGGGGATGGAAAAATGTCTTGGGTGGTGGGGTAGCATTGTAAATGGCGGAAGTGTCGGAGGATAATGCGTTGTATCCGGAGGTTGGTAGGGTGGTGTGTGAGAACGAGGGGGATCCTCTTGGGGCGGTTGTGGCGGGGGCGGGGTGTGAGGGATGTGTTGCGGGAAATACGGGAGACGCGGTCAAGGGCGTTCTCGATCACTGTGGGGGGAAAGTTGCGGTCCTTAAAGAACTTGGACATCTGGGATGTGCGGAGTGGAATGTCTTATCGTGGGAGCAGATGCGGCGGAGGCGGAGGAATTGGGAATAGGGGATGGAATTTTTGCAGGAGGGTCTGTGGGAGGAGGTGTATTCTAGGTAGCTGTGGGAGTCGGTGGGCTTGAAATGGACATCAGTTACAAGCTGGTTGCCTGAGATGGAGACTGAGAGGTCCAGGAAGGTGAGGGATGTGCTGGAGATGGCCCAGGTGAACTGAAGGTTGGAGTGGAAGGTGTTGGTGAAGTGGATGAACTGTTCGAGCTCCTCTGGGGAGCAAGAGGCGGCGCCGATACAGTCATCAATGTACCGGAGGAAGAGGTGGGGTTTGGGGCCTGTGTAGGTGCGGAAGAGGGACTGTTCCTCGTAACCTACAAAGAGGCAGGCATAGCTGGGGCCCATGCAGGTGCCCATGGCCACCCCCTTAGTCTGTAGGAAGGACATTCCACATTAAGCAGAGGTTCACCTGCACATCTGCCAATGTGGTATACTGCATCCACTGTACCCGGTGCGGCTTCCTCTACATTGGGGAAACCAAGCGGAGGCTTGGGGACCGCTTTGCAGAACACCTCCGCTCAGTTCACAACAAACAACTGCACCTCCCAGTCGCAAACCATTTCCACTCCCCCTCCCATTCTCTAGATGACATGTCCATCATGGGCCTCCTGCAGTGCCACAATGATGCCACCCGAAGGTTGCAGGAACAGCAACTCATATTCCGCCTGGGAACCCTGCAGCCATATGGTATCAATGTGGACTTCACCAGTTTCAAAATCTCCCCTTCCCCTACTGCATCCCTAAACCAGCCCAGTTTGTCCACTCCCCCCACTGCACCACACAACCAGCCCAGCTCTTCCCCCCCACCCACTGCATCCCAAAACCAGTCCAACCTGTCTCTGCCTCCCTAGCCGGTTCTTCCTCTCACCCATCCCTTCCTGCCACCCCAAGCCGCACCCCCAGCTACCTACTAACCTTATCCCACCTCCTTGACCTGTCCGTCTTCCCTGGACTGACCTATCCCCTCCCTACCTCCCCACCTACACTCTCTCCACCTATCTTCTTTACTCTCCATCTTCGGTCCGCCTCCCCCTCTCTCCCTATTTATTCCAGTTCCCTCTCCCCATCCCCCTCTCTGATGAAGGGTCTAGGCCCGAAACGTCAGCCTTTGTGCTCCTGAGATGCTGCTTGGCCTGCTGTGTTCATCCAGCCTCACATTTTATTATCTTGGAATTCTCCAGCATCTGCAGTTCCCATTATCTCTGATACTATATCCAACATCATAACTATCTTCATATAGACTTCTAGGCTTTAAGATCTACCAGTGCCAGTCAATAGTCCTAATACACACACTAAAAAGATATAACTCAAGATACATATCAAATGTTCTTAGCCACCTTAATTTAACTATGTTGGAGGCTCTCCTCTAAATTTTAATGTCTGCCTACAATAGAAGCCTTATGAAGCTGAGTATGGCCATTGTATTAAAGAACAATGAAACTAAAATGTGTTGGATGATTTTTTAAAGCCAAATAAAATTCTAGAAAATTGTTATCAAAGGTGAAAATTCTGCAAATACAAAGACAGTTTTTTAATTATCAAATTCTACTGAGGAAATTAGGCCATCTAAAAGGCAATCCAAATCCGTTCTCTCATCAGATGTTGACATGATTTACTGCGGAAATTGATGTGATTGAAAGCGAATAAGTCCCCAGGTCCTGATAATCCACATCCCAGAGTACTTAAGGAAATGTCTTTAGAGATAGTGGAAGCATTGGTGGTCATCTTCCAGGAGTCTATTGACTCTGGAACAGTCCCTGCAGATTAGAGGGTAGTTAATGTAACTCCAATATTCAGAAAGGGAGTTAGAGAGAAAACAGGGAATTATAGAGCCTTAAGCCTAATATTGGTCATGGAAAAAATTCTCAAGTCCATTATTAAGGACTTTTTAGCCGAGCATTTAGAAATCAGTAGCAGGATCAGATAGAGTCAGCATGGATTTATGAAGGGGAAACCACGCTTAACAAATCTGTTGGAATTTGTAACTAAACAAAGGGGAGCCAGTTGATTTGGTATATTTGTACTTTAGAAAGCTTTTGACAAAGTCCTGCATAAGAGATTATTGTGCAAGATTAAAGCACATGAGATTCGAGGGAATGTATTGAAATGGTTAGAAAATTAGTTGGCAGAGAGAAAACAAACAGTAGAAATTAATGGGTCCTTTTCAAATTAGCAGTCTGTAACTAATTGGGTGCCACGGGGATTGGTGCTGAGACTCCAGCTATTCACCATATATTTTGATAATTTGGATGAGGGAGCAAAATGTAACATCTCAAAGTTTGCAGATGATACTAAGTTGGGTGGGAGGGTGAAGTGTGACGAGGATGCAGAAATCCTTCAGCATGATCTGCTCAGGTTGGGTGAGTGGGCAAATCAATGGCAGATGCAATATAATTCAGAGAAATGAGAGGCTATTCACTTTGGAAGCAAAAACAAGAAAGCAGGCTGCTACCTGAATGGCTGTAAATTGGGAGAGGGGAGTGTGCAGTGGGACCTGGGTGTCCTTGTGCACCATTTGCTGAAAGTAAGCATGCAGGTGCAGCAGGTGGTAAAGAAGGCAAATGGTATGTTGACCTTCATTGCGAGAGGTTTCAAGAACAAACGCAGGGATGTGTTGTGTTTGTACATGGCCTTGGTGAGGCCAGACCAAAAATATTGTGTGCAGTTGTGATCTTGTTTTCTGAGGAAGGGTCTTGAGTAGGTTTACAGCTCAGGTTGTGTGTTTTAAGTAGTGGACAAAGAGTGCACAACATTAAACAAATGGGCTACCTCATTAAAGCACGGGCTCTACGATCAGACACGAATACATACCAGCGAGTGCAAATAGACCCAACACCACTACTGGGTAATATAATAACACACTAAAGAGACTCAAACAGACCTGACAAATCAACAAAGCTAAAAATGAAACCTGAAGGGACAAACAGCCCCTGATTCTACAGCCTCTCCAAAAGTACACAAATTCGAAACACTCCTCAGGCCCATAGTCTCCCTACCAGGCACGCCATCACACAGATTATCCCAGGAATTACAAAGAAGACTAAAGCATCTTGTCAGCAAGTCATCCCACTGAGTCCACTCAGCCCAGGAGTTCCTGAAATCCCTCAAAGATACGAGAATAGACGAGGACAAGACCATGGTGCCCTTTGACGTTACCACCTGATTCGCATCAATTGGCACACCATTGGCAAGAGAAACACTAGCACCACTACTAAAAGAATGAGATCCGAGTGACACCATCTCCACAGACAACATGCTGAAGTTACCGGGTCTATGCCTCACGACCCACTTTACATTTAATGGTCAAATCTACGAAGACATCAACGGGACACCCATGGGGTCACCTATCTCTGGACTAATAGCAGAAACAGTAATGCAGAGACTTGAAAGCATTGCACTTCTGCTAATCCAACCAAAACTAAGGATCTAATGTGTAGACTACTCTTTCGCCAACATTAAATGGACTAAACTAGATGAGACATACCAACTGATAAACAACACTCTCACTGGCATCAAATTCACCAGGGAAGAGGAAGAAAACCAACAGCTCTCATTCCTGGACGTCATGGTAGAACACAGGGCCACCAGGGAATTTCTGACAAAGGTACCCAGAAAGGCCACACACAAATCAAGTCCTGAATTACAAAAGCAACCACCCCAAAACTAGCAAACAGAGTTGCGTTTTTTCAAACCAGCGACAACACACTGCAGCAACCTGGAACTACATCAAAATTAAGAAGAATACCCCCACCAAGTATTTAAGGACAACAGATACCCAAACAGTTGAGTCCGATGATACCTGTCACACAAACAACAACTGGAAGATACAGCACTCCCTGACATACTTGTCATGTTAAAATACAGCAAGAACATATCTGAATTGGAACAAGACTCCTACGACCTTTGGGCATCAGAGTGGCACACAAACCTATGTCAACCCTATGCCAACTGCTAACTCGAACCTAAAACCCTTTACCCACCATGGACAGAACCAGTGTGATATACAAGATCTCATGCGAACATGACAAACATTACATTGGACAGACAGGAAGGAAATGGGCCACAAGAACACACAAACACCAACCAGCAACAAAAAGACATGACCAGTACTCACGTCTCCATTCGCACAGATAAGATGAAACACCAGTTCAACTGGGGCAACATCAAGATCCTGTTTCAACAGGCTTGGTTGTCTACCAAAAAGGCTATCTATAAAACACAGAGTTAGACCCGATATATTCACCACTGCGAAAAAAAACTGGAAATGAGGTAACCAATTCCAACAGACCCCAGAGTTTAAATACCAGGCAGGAAAACACAACATCGCTTCATTGGAGTTTGTACTATACGCTGTTACCCAGCAGGGTAATAATATGTCTGTGACCTAACAAACCAGCTTGACGAGCGAACCAACCACAGAGGAAGGGTCCAGCTACTGTCGAGGGAGTGCAGCGAAGGTTTACCAAGCTGATTCTGGGGATGTCAGGAATGATATATGACAAGACATTGACTAGGTTAGGATTGTTTCTGCTGGAGTTCAGACAAATGAGGGAGATCTCATAGAAACTTATAAAATTCAAACAGGGCGAGACAAGGTAGATTCAGGGAGGATTTTCCCGATGGTAGATGCATCCATAACCAGGGATCATAGTCTGAGGATTCGGGGTGGACCATTTAGGGTAGAGACAATGAGACATTTCTTCACGCAAAGAGTGGTGAGTCTGTGGAATTCATTAGCATAGGAAGTAGTCAATATCAAAATATTGAATATAATCAAGAGGCAACTAGATATAGCACTTGGGGTGAATGGGATCAAAGATTATGGGCAGCAAGCAGGATTAGACTATTGAGTCAGACAATTAGCCATGATCGCGATGAATGGCAAACCAGCCTCGAAGGGCCAAATGGTCTCCTCCTGCTCCATTCTTCTATGTTTCTATGAATTACAACAGCTCAGCTTGGAACGATACATCAGAATGATACATTTTAATCGCACCGTTCATCGACCTCTTTATTTCTTTTCTCAACTATATCCTTTCAAACGTCAAGATTAGATAGGTCTAATAGCCACTAATAAAATAATTTTATAATCCAATAACATTTTGCTTTACTAATTGTTCCCTGCCTAGTTCCAATATTGGGTGGAATTTTATTAAGATCTGATTATTGTGGACCGTTGTGGGAAATATGGGAAAAACTCAGAGCATAAGTTCGCTGAGGCCTAACGCACACAGGAAGAACTCATTGCATTCTGTATCCTGGTTCCAGGTGTTGAGGTGTGGTTCTCGCCAGGCCATGAAGATTATAGTTTCTTAATGAGCTTTTAAACTACAAATCTTGCCTTCTGAAAATGCCTCATCCTATTGTAGCACCCATTATAAGCAGGATTCAGAAGAGATTTACCAGGATGTTGCAAGGTATGGAAGGTTTGAGTAATACAGTCAGGCTGGACAGGATGGGACTTTTTCACTGGAATAAACGGAGTTGGGAAGTGACTTGATAGATGCTTATAAAATCATGAGGGATATAAACTTGGCTAATGGCAGGTGTCTTTTCCCCAGATAGGTTCAGGAGCAGGCACATTGCCAGGATTGGAGGGATTGACAGAGGAACAGGCTGAATAGGCTGGGGCTATTTTTCTCAGAACATTGGAGGCTGAGGGGTGACCGTACAGAAGTTTATAAAATCATGAGGGGTATGGATAGGGTGAATAGACAAGGCCTTTTCCCCAGGGTAGGGGAGTCCAAAACTGAAGGGCATAGGTTTAGGGTGTGAGGGGAAAGATTTAAAAACAACCTAAGGGGCAACTTTTTCACGCAGACGGTGGTGTGTGTTATGGAAGGACCTGACAGTGCAGTAGTGGTGGTTGGTGTAATTACAACATTTAAAAGACATCTGGATTGTTGTATAATAGGAAGGGTTTAAAGGGATAGAACATAGAACATAGAACATAGAACAGTACAGCACAGAACAGGCCCTTCAGCCCACAATGTTGTGCCGACCATTGATCCTCATGTATGCACCCTCAAATTTCTGTGACCATATACATGTCCAGCAGTCTCTTAAATGACCCCAATGACCTTGCTTCCACAACTGCTGCTGGCAACGCATTCCATGCTCTCACAACTCTCTGCGTAAAGAACCTGCCTCTGACATCCCCTCGATACTTTCCACCAACCAGCTTAAAACTATGATCCCTCGTGCTAGCCATTTCTGCCCTGGGAAATAGTCTCTGGCTATCAACTCTATCTATGCCTCTCATTATCTTGTATACCTCAATTAGGTCCCCTCTCCTCCTCCTTTTCTCCAATGAAAAGAGACCGAGCTCAGTCAACCTCTCTTCATAAGATAAGCCCTCCAGTCCAGGCAGCATCCTGGTAAACCTCCTCTGAACCCTCTCCAAAGCATCCACATCTTTCCTATAATAGGGCGCCCAGAACTGGACGCAGTATTCCAAGTGCGGTCTAACCAAAGTTTTATAGAGCTGCAACAAGATCTCACGACTCTTAAACTCAATCCCCCTGTTAATGAAAGCCAAAACACCATATGCTTTCCCTAACAACCCTGTCCACTTGGGTGGCCATTTTAAGGGATCTATGTTAAGGGATATGGACCAAATGTTGGCAAATAGGACTAGATTAATGTGAAATATCTGGTTAGCATGGATGAGTTGAACAGAAGGGCCTGGTTCCATGCTGTACAGCTCTATGACCTAGGATTTAACACCGAGGCCCCTTTGTACCCAAGATGGTGCAGGGAATGGTGACTTTGTACAATTTTCACTGTATTCATGCCTCCTCGTACTTGAGTGCACGCGACAATGAAATTTAATTCTGATTGTTTTAAGAAGCATTAAAAAAATTATTGGGAACAATTTACTTTTATTAAACATTGCAAGTATAATAATTGAAAATAGGTTTTCTACTGAATACAAATTAGTGTACCATACGGCACTTTAAGACTTTGAATTCATAAGACGTTACTACTCCTGCAGGACTGGTAATTTCTATTATGTTTTCATAATGTGATTAGTGGAAATGAGATATTTTTTACAACTTTATTCCCTGGGTTAAACTACTGAAATACCAACATTTGGGGTTCTTTTGCTTTTGGTTTTGTGGATTTAGTTATAAATCCATTTTGGAATTCCCATCATATTGCAATGGTATGACTCTTAAAATTAAGTGTTGAAGTCTGCCCCTCTGTCTTTATTTTCAGTACTGGAGATGGCTGTTAAATGCTGTGTCACATAAGACAGTCCTTATAAATATAAGAGCAGCATTTACAATGGATCTAGCGTCCCTCTTTAGGCTGTACAGTGTATAGTGGCCTTTCTTTATTTCAAAGGAACATCTGTTCAGTGCAGTGTTGTCATCAAAACATGTCAAGGCCATAATAGTCCAATTGAGATCTAAGCTGTATTTGGCTGGATGGGTTACAAAAAAAACACATCTGATTGATAATAAATGCTTAACTCTCTTAACAGCTGTCACATCTATAATGCTGCATAATGCAATTTTATCTGCTGATAATTATAATTTAATTTCAATTTATTGCAGTTTACTACATTACAATATAGATTTTCTCCCAGTCGCAAATCAAATTGCATTATCTTGATCTGGGAAGTGGGGTTATCTTGAGCAAGCAGGGGAGAGATAGAATATACAGCTAAATAAGTAAAGGATATTTTAAACATCAGGCGTGAGATGGGAAGTCATTTCCCTCGAGATAAAGTGGAAGATAAAGTAAAGCTATTCATTGTATAAATATAATGACAAATTTAAGAACATTACAAAAATTCTGCACACAGAAAAAGTGTTGATTTTTTTTAATGCAGATGCAGTCAGAGAGCTGCAAATAGATCACTAACTGGAATGTAATTAAATACATTTAGCATAATAGATAGTAAGATAATGTGTGTAGCAGCAATGAGTTGACAGTGAGATAATATAAAAGCTAATAGAGTGCTAACAGTGAGGTAATGGCCAGAACAGTATCAAAATCTGGGTTGTCCAGCCATCAGGACTGAAAGTGGGACCCGAACATGGATAGATGGTCACCAGGACCCTGGGAAATGGTGTTCGTGGAAAAGGCCAATCAAAAGGCAACTGCTGGGATTCATCTTTCACTTGAGCTGCGCATCCAACATCCAAGAGCTATCAGTGACAATGGGAACTGCAGATGCTAGAGAATCCAAGATAATAAAATGTGAGGCTGGATGAACACAGCAGGCCCAGCAGCATCTCAGGAGCACAAAAGCTGATGTTTCGGGCCTAGACCCTTCATCAGAGAGGGGGATGGGTTGACGGTTCTGGAGTAAATAGGGAGAGAGGGGGCGGCGGACCGAAGATGGAGAGAAAAGAAGATAGGTGGAGAGGAGAGTATAGCTGGGGAGGTAGGGAGGGGATAGGTCAGTCCAGGGAAGATGGACAGGTCAAGGAGGTGGGATGAGGTTAGTAGGTAGGAGATGGAGGTGCGGCTTGGGGTGGGAGGAAGAAATGGGCGAGAGGAAGAACAGGTTAGGGAGGCAGAGACAGGTTGGACTGGTTTTGGGATGCAGTGGGTGGAGGGGAAGAGCTGGGCTGGTTGTCTGGTGCAGTGGGGGGAGTGGACGAACTGGGCTGGTTTTGGGATGCATTGGAGGAAGAGGAGATTTTGAAGTTGGTGAAGTCCACATTGATACCATTGGGCTACAGGGTTCCCAAGCGGAATATGAGTTGCTGTTCCTGCAACTTTCGGGTGGCATCATTGTGGCATTGCAGGAGGCCCATGATGGACATGTCATCTAAAGAATGGGAGGGGGAGTGGAAATGGTTCGCGACTGGGAGGCGCAGTCGTTTATTGCGAACCGAGCAGAGGTGTTCTGCAAAGCAGCCCCCAAGACTCTTCTTGGTTTCCCCAATGTAGAGGAAGCCACACCGGGTACAATGGATACAGTATACCACATTGACAGATGTGCAGGTAAATCTCTGCTCAATATGGAATGTCATCTTGGGGCCTGGGATGGGGTGAGGGAGGAGGTGTGGGTGCAAAGGTAGCATTTCCTGCGGTTGCAGGGGAAGGTGCCGGGTGTGGTGGGGTTGGAGGGCAGTGTGGAGCGAACAAGGGAGTCACGGAGAGAGTGGTCTCTCCAGAAAGCAGACAAAGGTGGGGATGGAAAAACCACAGGAAATGCTATACTTGCACCCACACCTCCTCCCTCACCCCTATCCCAGGCCCCAAGATGACTTTCCACATTAAGCAGAGGTTCACCTGCACATCTGCCAATGTGGTATACTGTATCCATTGTACCCGGTGTGGCTTCCTCTACATCGGGGAAACCAAGCGGAGGCTTGGGGACTGCTTTGCAGATCACCTCCGTTCAGTTCGCAATAAACGACTGCACCTCCCAGTCGCGAACCATTTCCACTCCCCCTCCCATTCTTTAGATGACATGTCCATCATGGGCCTCCTGCAATGCCACAATGATGCCACCCGAAGGTTGCAGGAACAGCAACTCATATTCCGCTTGGGAACCCTGCAGCCATATGGTATCAATGTGGACTTCATCAGCTTCAAAATCTCCCCTTCCCCCACCGCATCCCAAAACCAACCCAGTTCATCCCCTCCCCCACTGCTGGGCCTGCTGTGTTCATCCAGCCTCACATTTTCTTTTCCAAGAGCTATCAAACCAGTTGGAGGTGGCCACCACTGAGGCTGCAGTAGGAAGTAGACGGTTTTACGTCTTAAGGTCATGTTAGTGTTTTTTTTGTAATTTATTGTGCTAGGGTCATGCAAGTGATTGAAGGACTGCACCTTCCGACGCTAATGGTGGAGATGTGGCTGCCATCATTGCTACTGTTAGATAGTGAGAACTGGAGTCAGAGATAACACATTGTGGAGCTGGAGGAAGCCAGCAGGCCAGGCAGCATTGCGGGAGCAGGAAAAGGTGATGTTTCAGGTCAGGACCCTTCTTCAGAAAATCTGGGAGACCTTTTTGTGGGCAATGCCGGGGTGTTAAAGGAAGCGTTCCCGGGAACATGCCAGGATGGTGTTATTGTTAATGTGGCAGTATCAGTGGCTCCTGATGCTGGTAAAAAGGACTGCAGGGTTCTGAAGCAGTAGAAAATTGGCCAATCAATCATTGATTTTTAATGACTTCCTGCCAATAGGTCAGCAGGGCAACCATGCCAATGATCTCCCTACCCCCGAAAGTATTCTTTCCCAAAGTCTTCTGCAATATTTTTCAACCTCCTATCTTCAGAGGAGCCATAAAAAAAATCACCCATAATGTGTACTAATCGACATCAGACAGTGAAATAACATGTAATGATTTTGATCAGAGATAATGGGAACTGCAGATGCTGGAGAATCCGAGATAACAAAGTGTGAGGCTGGATTAACACAGCAGGCCAAGCAGCATCTTTGGAGCACAAAAGCTGATGTTTCGGGCCTAGACCCTTCATCAGCAGGCCCAGAAAGCTGGGCCTGCTGTGTTCATTCAGCTCCACATTTTGTTATCTCTGTAATGATTTTGAGATGGATGTTGCCATGTAGAAAAGTGTATAGAATGTGTAATAGAGAACATATTACCAGCTTGTGACCTGCAATTCTTTAATTCAATCAGGTGACTCTAACTACCTCACACACTGCAGCGTAAGAAGTTCGGAGCTAGTGTGCATCATAAAATGATGCGAGATCAGATGGATCTTCAGCCTGAAGGAAGTAGAAAATGGAGCCCTGCTGAACTGTGTCACTGTAAATGGTGTAAAAAGTTCATTAATGGATTTATTGGTCTATACTAGTATAGTTTCCAGTCCTCATCTGTCAAAAATACCCACATGGCATGGCATTTATAGATGGGAGCATCCATCTTCAAATCAAACATCAAGAAACTTAGCTGAAACTGATAAAGGCAGGGAAGTGAAAAGTTAGTGGCCTGGCTGACTCTGCTTTAAAAATAAAATGCCCGTAGCAATAACCTGAGCAGTAATACAATCCCACAGTGCAATGGGAGCCAACTAGCGGCATAGCATGATGGAAAAAGCCTTATTGTTTCCCGAACCCCTGGACCATGTGGAGCCCCCAGGCCAAGCTGAGGATTTAATAAATTTGTATTTCAATTTCAGCCAGTTTTTCAACTTCATCACAAGGAGTCTGAGGAGGGGTCACTGGACCCAAAACATTAATTCGGATTTGTCTCCACAGATACTGCCAGACCCGGTGAGCTTTTCCAGCAACTTCTTTTTTTGTTTCTCTTTACAGCATTCGCAGTTCTTTCGATTTTTATTTGGTTCCAGATCACCTCTGTTCTTGCTCAGAAGCCCAACAAGGATCAAGTTCGTACGCAGTTGTGGGCAGTCAGCAGCAGTGCTGATGTATTTCTGATTGGGCAGGGGATCAAAAAGAAACTCTCCAAATATGAAGAAGCCATTATGGCTTTTGATTTTAATTTTAGTCCACAGTGCAAACCCATGATAGTCAAGGTGAGGTTCAGCTGGCACAATCAAGAGCCAGAGGAATAGTTTGATTCCTTTGTGCTTTGTTGATCATTCCAAATATAGACTACTGAGAGATGAGTGTATTAGGGACCATATCATAGTGGAAATGCCAGATGAAGCTTTATAGAAATTCTTGTAATTCATAGAGGATTTTACACTGCTAAGATCGGGCAATGTACCAGGCAGGCTGGACGCAAATGAACATGCGTTTTCTGTCTGAGGCATTAGGTAAGATTTCTTGGATCAGACCATTGATTCTGTCTTGGTCTTGGTCATCAATCAGAGTTAATCTGTTAACATGCTAGGGCACAAGCATCATCATTGGGAAGAGGATGTGCAATCATGTTATTATTTCGTGTCTACGAAGTGTTGGAAAACAACTTAATGTCAAAACTTTTCACCCAACAATACTGAGTGCCTCCCAAGCCACAAGTACGCTACCCAACTTCACAATCAAAGAAAACTACCCAAGCTTATCCAGGCTCTCTTTATCACTGAAATGCTACATCTCAGGCAATACCCTGATGAATCTCCTTTGCAAGAGCAGTTCTGGTGCGGAGATATCATGGTTGACAGCAGGAATATTGCTAGCCCTCTCAGCTGAAGTACAAAGTTTTCCAACTGGCTTCCATTTAACTTCATGGTACAAGGTGATACCACCATGTAAAAAAGGACAGGTGCGTGCTAAAATTTGATATAACAAGATAGAAATTACTGATATGTTGAATGGCATTTCGAATCAACTTTGTTCTTTATTGAACAGAGTAATGTTTGCGGCTTTGAATTTTGCTTATTTGCTGCCTGCAGAAATAACTTTAGTTTATTCAATTTGTTCTGAGCCAGCCTTCATTGAAAAAAACTCCATCCCCAGACCATCAGTGGAGATTTTTGAACTTTAATTTCCCTTGGAGGAGAAGATAACTGAAGTGGAAGAGAGCTGTACCAGGGATGAAGGTGATTGGCCATGAAATGACATGCTAGATCTTAATGTACGCTTTCAGAAAAGAGTGGAAGTGTGCGAAGATGCCACTTACGGTGATGCATCATTGGAAGGGGAGCATTGAATCATGCTTTGTTCTTTGACAGCAGTACAAATAATGCCAATGTTAGCCCTGCCGGCCTTTGTTGAAGAGGATCAGCATGTTGTTGAAAAAGGCCTGAGTACTATACAAACACTATTCAGGAGATAAAGGTTCAAAAATAAAGCAACAGTGAAGTACAATTGTTGTATAGTGTCTCCACTCCCTGGTGCTATCTTAAAACACAGAAGTATAAACCAAAACATAGAACACAAAGGCAGAAGAATAAAGAAATAAAGAAAAATAAATAAAGACCAAAAGTATTTCAGTGATTAACTACCATATTAGATAATAAAATAATAATTGAAACTAACAATTGTCTTCCTCTTTATATAGTTTTGTAAGTTCAGTCCTCAAAGTTTGACTTTTTGATCAATTTTTCATTAATCAGTCTTCACTGCTTTTACCTTCAAGCTATTAAAACTGTCATAGCTGCGGTACCAGCTGTTGTGAGAAGCTGACATCTAAGGGGAAAATAATTCTATTTTATTCCAACTAAGTCCATGGGGCTGGCCTTGCAGTTAGAGTGATGCACTTCAAATAGCTAGGTAAAGCAAAGGTACAGCAAAGCACTTTGCCAAAATGAGCCAGGGATGTTGTTGGAGATTAATACTTTTGGCAAACTAGACTTTGATAGTGGAGAGGGGACGGGAGAGTTGGGAGGAGAGGGATGTGGAGTGGGATGAAAATTAGAATAATTAAGAGGTAGAATGAAAGACTTGGAAGAGGGGTAGTTTAAGGGATTAGTAACAATAGTGCTAACTCTTAGAGAGCACAATCCACTCTGTGCAGGTGCCTTACAATGGCAATTTTGGGAGGCTGGTTTGTACGAGAGTTTGGGGAATGCAATGTATCATTGCTTTTCCTAACCTATTTGATGTGCACCATTTTAGCTGCCAGGGGCCAGCACACATCCTTGGTTTAAAAAAAAAGGATAAACAAAAGCACCATGAAAGGAGATTTGTAAGCTCATCAACCGGTAAGTGCTTAATATAAGAGATTGTGTAAATAGTCTGCTTAAGGATCTCTGAACGAAGGAAGATCTATAATTAGAAACTATTAAAAATTTAATATAGGTACACAAAAGATTTCCCTGTTTATTTCAAGAGCGTGTAACTTTCAGTTGTAGGTCATATTAGCATTTAATAGATCAATGAAATTGTCATTAAGAATAGAAATTCATTTTTCATGATTGGTTATAATAAAGTGTTAGGCTTACCAAATTAACACAAGCAATGCTGAGACAGGCATGGTGTTGCAACAGCAGAATGTGAATGTTTCTGGACCTGGACATTATACAGGACAAATACACTTATAGTGCTTGTCTAAAGTCTCTAGGATCTCTAAAATTTAGAACGGTGCAGAGTGATCTGATTAAAGTCCTCAAGATATTAACAGGAAAAGAGATGATATATAAAAGTAAACTATTTCTAAACTAAACTATGGTTGGTGATTCTAGAACTGACAGGGATAGTCAGAAAATTAAGGTGAAACCAACAGGAGAGATGTTAAGAAGCATTTCTACGCATAAAAATGGGTAGAGTTTGGAGCTCTCTTCCACAAATGGCTGTAGTTGTTAGTTATAAATCTAAGATAGTTAAAATTTTAAGCAAAATTATTAAGGGATATGAGTTGACGATGTGGTGTTAGGCCACTGATCAGCCAGGATGTCATTGAATGGCAGGTCAGACATGAGGGGCTCAGTAGTCTACTCTCATTCTTATGTAAAATTACAGGAACTCCAATTGCAAGTTATTGACTTGGAGGCTGCACTGACAACATTGTGATAAGTTAGAGTGTGGAATAGGTAACTGGATATCTTGTTCCAGAGATCACCACAACACTTTGATGGCACGGTTGCATTTCATCAATAGTAAGTAACAAAAGGGCGTGACCATGAATGAGGCAGATAAGGGGTTACAGAACACTGCAGTGCAGGAGACTCAACCTTGCAATTATCAAACATATTTCTGGTACTTGTCTGTTTGGATGAAAGCAAGCTCTGTTGGAAGGAGGAACAGATTGGCCAGGATTCTTATTTCAGGATGTTAACAAGACAGTTAATAAGGTAAGGATTAGCAGGAGATAGTATAATGATGGAGAAAGACACTGTTCTGTGCAGCCAAATGCTGCATTTCAGAAGGCTGGGTTGCTTACCTGATGTCACAGTTTGGGACAACTGCTCAAAGTTGACAGAAAGTTGAATTGGAAAAGGATGGATCCAATTATGGTTCAGTTAGGTACCAACTGTACAGGTAGGATTTGATTTGGTTTACAGTATGAAGTGCTATATGAACAGCAGAACTTCAAGGGTAATATTGTCTGGATTATTACTCAAGCTCTGTGCCAAATTGCAGCGGGTGCATTAGATTGGTGAAAAGAATACAGTGTTCAAAAGCTTGTGTGGAAGATGTGCATTCCAGTTTGCAATGCAATGGCATTGCTACTGGGAAAGTAGGGCAGAACCATTGGGACTAGCTGCCGCCAATGTTCTAGCAAGCCATGTAATCAGATAAGTAGAGAGAACTTTAAATTAAATAATGGGGGCAAAGGAACAATCTTGTATAACAAATCAAGGATAACGTAAAACATCAAATTTATGGAAAGAGCATACATTTGCACATAGATGAATGGCAAGCCAAACCTTGTACAGAAAAGAAAGAACAGAAGAGAATGATGCAGAGATTCATCAGGAAAAGGAAAGTATGAGAGGAAGCAAGGTAGGAATGTGGAAAGTGATAACAAGAGTCTCCATAGGTAAATCAAGAGGAAAAGTGTAAGTAAAATGAGTGATCAGAGATAATGGGAACTGCAGATGCTGGAGAATCCGAGATAACAAAGTGTGGAGCTGGATGAACACAGCAGACCAAGCAGCATCTCAGGAGCACAAAAGCTGACGTTTCGGGCCTAGACCCTTCATCAGAGAGGGGGATGGGGAGACGGAACTGGAATAAATAGGGAGAGGGGGAGGCGGACCGAAGATGGAGAGAAAAGAAGATAGGCGGAGAGGAGAGTATAGGTGAGGAGGTAGGGAGGGGATAGGTCAGTCCAGGGAAGACGGACAGGTCAAGGAGGTGGGATAAGGTTAGTAGGTAGGAGATGGAGGTGCGGCTTGGGGTGGGAGGAAGGGATGGCTGAGAGGAAGAACAGGTTAGGGAGGAGGGGACAAGCTGGACTGGTTTTGGGATGTGGTGGGGGAAGGGGAGATTTTGAAGCTTGTGAAGTCCACATTGATACCATTGGGCTGCAGGGTTCCCAAGCGGAATATGAGTTGCTGTACCCTCATCCGCCTAGCTGAACTCGTCCTCACCCTCAACAACTTCTCTTTCGATTCCTCCCACTTCCTACAGACAAGGGGTGGCCATGGGTACCCGCATGGGCCCCAGCTATGCCTGCCTCTTTGTAGGTTACGTGGAACAGTCCCTCTTCCACACCTACACAGGCCCCAAGCCCCACCTCTTCCTCCGATACATTGATGACTGTATCAGCGCTGCCTCTTGCTCCCAAGAGGAGATCGAACAGTTCATCCACTTCACCAACACCTTTCACCCCAACCTAAAGTTCACCTGGGCCATCTTCAACACGTCCCTCACCTTCCTGGACCTCTCAGTCTCCATCTCAGGTAACAGCTAGAAACTGATGTCCCTTTCAAGCCCACCGACTCCCACAGCTACCTAGAATACACCTCCTCCCACTCACTCTCCTGCAAAAATTCCATCCCCTATTCCCAATTCCTTTGCCTCCGCTGCATCTGCTCCCAGGATGAGGCATTCCACTCCCGCACATCCCAGATGTCCACGTTCTTCAAGGACCGCAACATCCCCCCCGCAGTGGTTGAGAACGCACTTGACTGCGTCTCCCGCATTTCCCTTGCAATGCATCCCTCACACCCCGCCCACACAACAACCGCCCCCAGAGGACACCCCTCATCCTCACATACCACCCCACCAACCTCCGGATATAACACATCATCCTCCGACACTTCCGCCATCTACAATCCGACCCCATCACCCAAGACATTTTTCCATCCCCACCCTTGTCTGCCGTCTGGAGAGACCAATCTCTCTGTGACTCCCTTGTCCGCTCCACACTGCCCTCCAACCCCACCACACCCGGCACCTTTCCCTGCAACCGCAGGAAATGCTACACTTGCCCCCACACCTCCTCCCTTACCCCCATCCCAGGCCCCAAGATGACATTCCATATTAAGCAGATGTTCACCTGCACATCTGCCAATGTGATATACTGTATCCACTGTACCCGATGTGGCTTCCTCTACACTGTGGAAACCAAGCGGAGGCTTGGGGACTGCTTTGCAGAACACCTCTGCTCGGTTCGCAATAAACCACTGCACCTCCCAGTCGCAAACCATTTCAACTCCCCCTCCTATTCTTTAGATGACATGTCCATCATGGGCCTCCTACAGTGCAACAATGATGCCACCCGACGGTTGCAGGAACGGCAACTCATATTCTGCTTGGGAACCCTGCAGCCCAATGGTATCAATGTGGACTTCACAAGCTTCAAAATCTCCCCTTCCCCCACTGCATCCCAGATGCTGCTTGGCCTGCTGTGTTCATCCAGCTTCACACCTTGTTAAAATGAGTGCTGGTCCTCTGGAGTTTGAGAAAATAGAATTAGTAGCAGACAATAAGGACAAAGCAGATGAAATGACCAAGTACTATGCATCTGTTTTCATTACAAAGGATACAAAATACATTCCAGTAACATCCACAAGTCAGGAAGTGGAAAAGAAAGAGAGTAACCTGTGTGTTCTTATTTTAAATTCACACATGGGGCGTGGATATCACTGGCTCTGCCAGAATTTATTACCCATCCCAAGTTGCCCTTGAGGAGGTGGTGGTGAGCTGCTTTCTTGAACTGGAGCAGTCCATGTTTTGTCGGTTGACCTGTAATGTTGTTAGGGAAGGAATTCCAGGATTTTGACTCAGTGACAGTGAAAGAACAGTGATATATTTCCTCGTTAGGGTGGTGAGTGACTTGAGAGGGAACTTGCAGATGGTGGTGTGTATCTGCTGCTCCTTGCATAATGAGTTTTAGCTTTAAATCTTTATTCTGATGGTACCTGCAGTTGAGCAGACTCATTCGCAGAGGAATTAGAAGATCACATTGTGTGCTCCATGTGTCAGATGAGGACTATTTCTATAGCCAGGTAATTACCTTCTGGCTACCTTTGTAGGGTTTGGCAGAAAACGTCGGCCATCCATGCTCTTGAAGTGTTCAAGTTCATTTTAGAGATAATGGGAACTGCAGATGCTGGAGAATCCAAGATAACAAAGTGTGAAGCTGGATGAACACAGCAGGCCCAGCAGCATCTTAGGAGCACAAAAACGGACTCTCAGAGAGCTCTCTGATGAAGGGTCTGGGCCTGAAATGTCAGCTTTTGTGCTCCTGAGATGCTGCTTGGCCTGCTGTACTCATCCAGCTTCACACTTGTTTTTATCTCAAGTTCATTTTAACTGTTTTTTTCCTGAAGCCAAATTCCCAGGCTTCTAAGTTAGCCTGTATATCTGATCACCATGCAAGTAAATAATCCCTTCATTAATACACCAGGTATAAAATTCATTAAAATGCATTCTCACCTGTAGTGATTGGAACACGGGCCAGGTTGGTCCATTGACTATGAGATCCTTGATTGGAGTTATTAACCTGGGTCAATCAGGGAGCCCTGGCTGACAGATATAAACAGGAGATTCAGAGAGTTTCCACAATCTCGGAACTGGTTTGAAGCTGGCTGGTTATAACTCTTATACAGTGCACATGCAAATAAAGAGTGACTTGGTCATGGGATACTGGCTCCTATGCAGTTATTTTGTCACCATTGATAATAACATTGTGACTTCAATGTGAACACGTCCATGTTGTCTGAAATGCATTTTGCTCTCGTCTTTTGTGTCTTGATAAAATGTTATCACATTAAATTGAACTGTTATTTTGCATTTTGTATGTTAAGAAGGGGGAAACCTGGTGTGTCATTTGTGAAGGACTCTCCATCTTCGGTCCGCCTCCCGCTCTCTCCCTATTTATTCCAGAACCCTCACCCCATCCCCCTTTTCTGATGAAAGGCCTAGGCCCGAAACGTCAGCTTTTGTGTTCCTGAGATGCTGCTTGGCCTGCTGTGTTCATCCAGCCTCACACTTTATTATCGTGTCATTTGTGAAGTTTTATTTGTGAGCTTGGGACTGTGTTGCCCACAAGTCTGATGATCAGTTTTGTTTACCTGCATTTTAATAAGATTTTACAGCCTTGAACAGCTGGGGAAGTTAATAGTTCAGTACATTAAAAGAACAAAAATATATTGTTGACCTTGACAGAAGTCCTGTGACTCAGAAAGCAGAACAATTCAGAAAGTGTGTCAGTCCAGGGACTTGGGTTCAATTCCAGCCTCGGGTGACTGCCTGCCTGGAGTTTGCACATTCTGCCTGAGTTTCCTTTCGGTGCTCCGGTTTTCTCCCACAGTCCAGCGATATGCAGTTTAGGTGGTTTTAGCTGTGGGAGCTTCAGGGATTAGGTAGGTGGGGGTGGGCTTGGGTGGGATGCTCTTCAGAGAGTTGGTGTGGATTTGTTGGGCCAAATGGCCTGTTTCCACATGGTAGGGGATTCTATGGGTGGCTGAAAGTGGAGGGAAGGCTGTTACACACAGAGTTTAGGGAACTCCTATCTATTCTTGGGTGTTAAAGCCATAGTCAGTTCAGTTTTCAGTTTGTTTTAGGTGTCCCATGGAGAAATATTGACCTAAGAAAATAGCAACTAGTGACTGTATGGAAAGTCAGGAAAACCCACTGCATCTGTATCACCCTGAAACAAGGAGTTTTAACATAAAGATTGTGCGAACTCTTCACTGAGATTTGGATATTTTTAAGGTTATTGCTGGAATAAAAGGAATAATGTAAATTTGAAATAATTTCTGATGCAGAATTATAAAGCCATACAGCATGGAAACAGACCTTTCAGTCCAATTTGTCCATGCTGACCAAGTTTCCCAAACTAAACTAATCCCATTTGCCTGCCTTTGGTTCATGCCCCTTCAAATATTTCCCATTCCTTTACTTATCCAAATGTTACAACTGTACACACATCCATCATTTCCACTGGCAGCTCATTCCACATACAAGCTGCTGCCTGTGTAAAAAGGTTGTGGTTCATGTCCTTTTTAAAACATTCTCCCCTCATCTTAAGAATATGCCATCTCGTTTTGAACCTGTCTAACCTAAGGAAATGACATTTGCTATCCACCTTATCTATGTTCCTCACAATGTTTCAAACCTTTATGAGTTCACACCTCAATCTGCTATGCTCCAGTGAAAAAAGCCCCAGCCAATTTTCATGTCTCAAACCTTCCATTTCTGGAAAAATCCTGGTAAATCTTCTCTGAACACTTGAATTCAATAATATCCATCCTATAGCATGATGATCAGAACTGCACACAGTTGTCCAGAAGAAGTCTTACCAATGCCCTGCACATCTTCAACATGACACCCCAACTCAAAGGTCGAAGTAATGAAGGCAAGTATGCTCAACACCATCTGAAACACATTGTTTATCTATCCATGATGCCAATTTCAAAGAATCATGTTCCTGAGCCCTTGGACTTCTCTGTTCTATAACACTCCCCAGGGTCCTAACATTGACTGTATAAGTTTTGGCTTTGTTTATCTTACCAAAATGCAACACCCTGCGTTTATCCAAATTAAACTCCATCTGCCATTCCTTGGCCCATTGATCCCTTTGTAATCTTAGACGACCGCCTTCACTGTCCACTTTATCACCAATTTTGGTCTCATCTACAAACTTACTGACCATGCTTTCTAAATTCTCATCCAGATCATTTATATAAATGACAAACAACAGTGGGCATAACACCAATCCTGTAGGACACCTCTGGTCACAGGCCTCCAGTTCAAAAAACAACAATTTACCACCATCTTCCGTGTAATGAAAAATCTTCTAACCTGTTGTTTTGTCTAGTGGGAAAGTAGTTCATGGATTTCTTTATGCTTAAACATATTTTTTAGATGCTAAATTATATAGCAGCCTCAATAGCAGCTCAAAGTGTAGAGCTGGATGAACACAGCAGGCCAAGCAGCATCAGAGGAGCAGGAAGGCTGACATTTCGGGTCTGGACTCTTTTTCTGACCCTTCTGAAGAAGGGTCTAGGCCCAAACATCAGCCTTCCAGCTCCTCTGAAACTGCTTTGCCTGCTGTGTTCATCCAGCTGTACAACTTGTTATCTCAGATTCTCCAGCATCTGCAGTTCCTGCTATCTCATTAACACCTCCATGGTTTACAAAGAACAAAGTTAAGATCTAAGAAGGCAGCTTTCAGCTTTCATTCAGGGACATGACATTCACTATTAACATCCATTGGCAATATAACAGTGTGAAAGCTGACTGAAATAACTGCAGAGATCCCAGTATCCCATCACCAAGTCATCCTCCATTTACATGTGCATAGTACGTGAGCTCTGACCAACCAGCTCAAACCCAGTTTCTAAACTGAGTAAACCTTCTGAATTCCTTGACTATATATGTCAGCCAGGGCTCCCTGATTGACCCAGGTTAACAGCACCAATCAGAAGACTCATAGTCAATGAGATCCACCTGGCCCCAATTCCAATTATCATGTTCACTGTATCAAAATTCATTGACGACAATTTGAGAGGAATCTGTTAATGCTTAAAAAATGAGTTTGGCCAGAGAGATAAGAGGTACAGTGTATGGTTGGAATCTTAAAGTGTCTCTGACTGTTGCTGAGACTTCTCTCAGAGTAGAAGATGAAAAGGTGAATTATTTAAATTCCAAACACTGAACATATTTAACAAAGAAATAGATATATTTTTAGAGGTTAACTGTGTCAAGGGGCATGGGGAGAGCGAGAGAATATGGCATTGAAATAAAAGATGAACTATGTTGTATAGTGGAGCAGGTTCAATGAACTTTCTAGCTTGTCCTTCATATTTTCTATGTTTGACTGAGGCTAAAATGAGAGTTAATGAACAAACTGAATGCAGAAACTAAGTAAGGAATTTGTAAGGATGATATAGTTATGTTAATCACCTGCCATGTAGAATTAGGAGGGGAGAAAGCTGCAATTGGTGTGCCACAGCTAGATTGAGTAACACTTTAGTTCAAGAAAATGAATCACAGGAAAGAAAAAGAGAAATTTAAAACTTTGAATTGGAAAGAAAGCAGGAAGAGAAAGCAAGAGATATAGAATTTAAAACAGGCAATTACTTTACAAAAGAGGAAGGAAAATAAGTATGCAATGGAAAGAAAAATTGATATGCAAAGGTGCAACAATAAGAGAGAGAGAGAAAGAGAGAGGGAGAGAGAGAGTGAGAGAAAGAGGGAGACATATAAAGAGAGCGTGAACGAGAGGATGGAAGAGAGAGGAAGAGAGTAAGAGAAAGAGCGAGAGGAAGAGATAAAGAGACAGACAGATAAAGAGAGTGGGAGAGAGGGAGGAAGAGGGAGAAAGAGAGACAGAAAGCCTGCCAACATGTCTTCGGAAAAGAAAAATCTTATAACCTGTTTAGAATAGTGTGCTGATTCTCAAGCCCCACTATTTTTGGGATTAGCTCAAAAGATAATGATTTAATGTAAGGACAGAGCGCTCAGCTGACTATCGAATGGAATCAAATGAAGAGAAAACACTCAACAGGTTTTTTTAAATCATCAAGAACTGCTGTTTACTATTTATTAACTGAGGCTCTAGCCAGAGGTAAATAAAAGCTATGAACTATCAGTGTACAACTGTGATAGATGACATTCTATCAGAGATAATGGGAACTGCAGATGCTGGAGATTCCGAGATAACAAGGAGTGGAGCTGGATGAACACAGCAGGCCCAGCAGCATCTTAGGAGCAGGAAATCTGACATTTCGGGCCTCGACCCTTCATCAGAAATGGGGTATGGGAGGGGGGGTTCTGAAATAAGTAAGGAGAGAGGGGGTGGCGGATAAAAGATGGATAGAGGAGAAGACAGGTGGAGAGGAAACAGACAGGTAACAGAGGCATGCATGGAGCCAATAACGGTGAATGCAGGTGGGGAGTTAGGGAAGGGATAGGTCAGTCCAGGGAGGATGGACAGGTCAAGAGGGCGGGATAAGGCTAGTAGATAGGAGATGGAGGTGGTGCTTGAGGTGGGAGGAGGGGATAGGTAGGTGGAAAGACAGGTAAGGGAGGCAGCGACAAGCTGGGCTGGTTTTGGGATGCAGGGAAGGGAGCATCCTACAGTTAGCATTGCAGTGAAATAGTGCAGGGAAAGGAGCATTCTGCAGTTTGCATTGCATTGAAGCAGTGCAGAGAAAGGAATATCCTGAAGTTAGCATTGCTGTGGGACAGTGCAGGGAAAGTAACATCCTGCAGTTGGCATCACTGTAAAAAAATGCAGAGAAAGGAGCATTCTGGATTAGCATTGCAGTGAAACAATGTAGGGAAAGGAGCATCCTGCAATTATCATCGCTGTGAAACAGTGCAGGGAAGGGAGCCTGCTGCAGTTAACATTGCTGTGAAACTGTGCAGGGAAAGGAGCATACTGCAGTTAGGATTGCAGTGAAATAATGCAGTGAAAGGAGCGTCCTGCAGTTAGGATTGCTGTAAGACAGTGCAGGGAAAGTAGCATCCTGCAGTTGGCAACACACTGAAACAGTGCAATGAAAGGAGCATCCTGCAGTGAGGTTTGCTTTGAAACAGTGCAGTGAAAGGAGCATCCTGCAGTTAGCATCGCAGTGAAACAGTGCAGTGAAAGGAACATTCTGCAGTTAGCATTGCAGTGAAACAGTGAAGGGAAAGGAGCATCTTACAGTTAGCATTGCGGTCAAACAATGCAGGGCAAGGAGCATACTGTTGTTAGCATCACTGTGAAACAGTGCAGAGAAATGAGCATTCTTTAATTAACATTGCAGAGAAACAGAACAGGGAAAGGAGCAGCATGCAGTTAACATCGAAGTGACATCAAAGTGAGCATCCTGCAGTTAGGATTGCTGTGAGACAGTGCAGGGAAAGTAGCATCCTGCAGTTGGCAACGCACTGAAACAGTGCAGTGAAAGGAGCATCCAGCTGTTAGGATTGCTTTGAAACAGTGCAGTGAAAAGAGCATCCTGCAGTTGGCATTGCTGTGATACAGTGTAAGGAAAGGACCATCCTGCAATTAGATTCGCTGTGAAAAAGTGCAGAGAAAGAAGGATACTGCAGTTAGCATCACTGCGACACAGTGGACCATCACCTGCATGACCATCCTGCAGTTAAGATTGCAGTGTGGCTGTGCAGGGAAAGGAGCATTGTACAGTTAGCATTGCAGTGAAACAGTGCAGGGAAGGGGCATCCTGCAGTTGACATCACTGTAAAAAAAGTGCAGAGAAAGGAGCCTTCTGGATTAGCATTGCAGTGAAAAAATGTAGTGAACGGAGCCTACTGCAGTTAATCATCGCTGTGAAACAGTGCAGAGAAGAGAGCCTGCTGCAATTAACATTGCTGTGAAACTGTGCAGGGAAAGGAGCATACTGCAGTTAGCATTGCACTAAAATAATGCAATGAAAGGAGCATTCTCCAGTTAGCATCACTGTGAAGCAGTGCAGGAAATGGCGCAAATTGCAAAGCATCTCTGTAAAACAGTGTAAAGGAAAGGAGCATCCTGCAATTGGAATTGCTGTGAAACAATTCAAGGAAGAGAGCAACCTTCAGTTCGCGTCGCTGAAAAGCAGTGTAGGGAAAGGAGGATCCTGCATGCAGCATTGCAGTGAGACAGTGCAGGGAAAGAAGCACCCTGCGGTTAGCAATGTTATAAAACAGTGCAGGGAAAGGAGCATATTGCAGTTAGCATTGCAGTGAAGCAGTGCAGGGAAAGGGATATCCTACATTTAGCATCACTGCGAAACAATGCAGGGAAAGAAGCTTCCTGCAGTCAGCATTGCAGTAAAGTAGTGCAGGGGAAAGAGCATCCTGCAGTTTGTATTGCAGTGAAAGAATGTGGGGAGAGGAATACCATGCAGTTTGCATTGCTGTGAAATAGTGCAGGGAAAGGACCATCGTGCAGTTAGCATTGCTGTAAAACAGTGCAGGGACAGAAGCATAGCATCACTGCAAAACAGAGCAGGGAAAGAAGCATCCTGCAGTAAAGATTGCTGTGAAACAGTGCAGGGAAAGAAGCATCCTGCAGTTTGAATTGCAGTGAAACAGTGTAACAAAAGGAGCATCCTGCATTTAGCATCGCTGTGAAACCGTGCAGGGTAAGGAGCATCTCTAGAGTTAGCACTACAGTGAAACAGTGCAGAGACAGAGCATCATGCAATTTGAATTGCAGTGCAACAGTACAGGGAAAGAAGCATACTTCTGTTAAGATTGCTGTGAAACATCGGCGGGAAAGAAGCATCTTGCAGTTAGCTTTGCAGTGTAAAAATGTCGGGATAGGAGCATCCTGCAGTTAGCAATGCCATAAGACGGTGCAGGGAAAGGAGCATCCTGCAGATGGCATTGCTGTGAAACAGTGCAAGGGAGGAAGCATTCTGCAGTTTCGATTACAGTTAAGCAATGTAGGGATGGGAGTATCCTTCAGTTAGCATTGCTATAAAACAATGCAGGGAAACAAGCATCCTGCAGTTAGCATTGCAGTAAAGCAGTGCAGGGGAAGGAGCATCTGCAGTTAGCATTGCAGTGAAACAATGTAGGGATAGGAGCGTCATGCAGTTTGCATTCCAGTAAAACATTGTGGCGATAGGAATATCATGCAGTTCATATCATTGTGAAAAGGTGCAGGGAAAGAAGCATCCTGCAGTTAGAATTGCAGTGAAATAATGCATTAAAAGGAGCGTCCTGCAGTTATTATTGTTGTGAGACAGTGCAGGGAAAGTAGCATCCTTCAGTTGGCATCACAGTGAAACAGTGCAGAGAAAGGAGAATTCTGCAGTTAGGATTGCAGTGAGAGAACGCAGGGGAAGGAGCATCCTGAAGTTTGCAATGCAATGAAACAATGCAGGGAAAAGAACAGCCTGCAGTTATCATTGCAGTGAAACAGTGCATGGACAGAGCACCTGCTGTTGACTTCGCAGTGAAACAGTGCAGGGTAAGGAGCATCCTTCAGTTAACATTTCTGTGAAACACTGCAGGGAAAGTTGCATACTTCAGTTAGCATCACAGTGAAACAATGCAGGGTAAGTAGCATCCTGCAGGTAGCATGGCTGTGAAACAGTGCAAGGAAAGGAGGATACTGCAGTTAGCATTGCAGTGAGACAGTGCAAGGAAAGGAGGATACTGCAGTTAGCATTGCTGTGAGACTGTGCAAGGAAAGGGGGATACTGCAGTTAGCTTTGCAGTGAGACAGTGCAAGGAAAGGGGGATACTGCAGTTAGCATTGCTGTGAGACAATGCAAGGAAAGGAGGATACTGCAGTTAGCTTTTCAGTGAGACAGTGCAAGGAAAGGAGGATACTGCAGTTAGCATTGCTGTGAGACAATGCAAGGAAAGGAGGATACTGCAGTTAGCTTTTCAGTGAGACAGTGCAAGGAAAGGAGGATACTGCAGTTAGCATTGCTGCGAAACAGTGCAAGGAAGGGAGGATACTGCAGTTAGCATTGCTGTTAAACAGTGCAAGGAAAGGAGGATACTGCAGTTAGCTTTGCAGTGAGACAGTGCAAGGAAAGGGGGATACTGCAGTTAGCATTGCTGTGAGGCAGTGCAAGGAAAGGGGGATACTGCAGTTAGCTTTGCAGTGAGACAGTGCAAGGAAAGGAGGATACTGCAGTTAGTATTGCTGTGAGACAATGCAAGGAAAGGAGGATACTGCGGTTACCATCGCTGTGAAACTGTGCAGGGAAAGGAGCATCCTGTACTTAGGATTCCTGTGATCGAGTGCAGGGATAGTAGCATCCTGCAGTTGCCATCTCAGTGAAACAGCGCAGTGAAAGGAGCATCCTGCAGTTAGCATTGCAGTGATACAGTACAGTGTAAGGACAATCCTGCAGTTAGGATTGTTATGAAACAATTCAGGGAAACATGCAACGTTCATTTCGCATCGCTAAAAAGCAGTGTAGGAAAAGTAGCATCCTGCGGTTAGCATTGCTGTGAGGCAGTGCAGGGGAAGAAGTATCCAGCAGTTATCATCGCTGAAAATCAGTGCAGGGAAAGGAGCATCCTGCAGTTACCATTGCTGTGAAACTGTGCAGGCAAAGCTGCATCCTGCACTTGGAATCGCTGTGAAACAGTGCAGGGAAAAGTGCATCCTGCGGTTTGTATTGCAGAGAAACAATGTCGGGAGAGCAGCATCTTGCAGTTTGCATCACTGTGAAACAATGCAGGGAAAGAAGCATCCTGCTGTTAGCATTGCAGTGAAATAATGTAGGGATAGGAGGTTCCTTCAGTTAGCATCACTGCAAAACAGTGCAGGGAAAGGAACATCCTACAGTTAGCATTGCAGATAAGCAGTGCAGGGGAAGGAGCATTCTGCAGTTTGTATTGCAGTGAAAGTATGTGGGAGAGAAACATCATGTAGTTTGCATCACTGTGAAACAGTTCATTGAAAGAGTGTCCTGCAGTTATCATCAGTGGGAGACCGTGCAGAGGATGTAGCATGCTGCAGTTAGCATTGCAGTGAAACAGTGCAGTGAAAGGAGCATTCTGCAGTTAGCATTACAGTGAAACAATGCAGTGAATGGAGCATCCTACACTGAGGATTGCTGTGATGCAGTGCAGTGAAACTAGCATCCTGCAGTTAAGATCACTGTGCAACAGTGCAGGGACTGGACCTATCTGCAGTCAGCATTGCAGTGAAACAGTGCAGTGAAAGGAGCATCCTGCAGTTACCATTGCTCTGAGACTGTGCAGTGAATGGAGCATCCTGCAGTTAGCATTGCAGTGAAACAGTGCAGTGAAAGGAGCATTCTGCAGTTAGCATTACAGTGAAACAATGCAGTGAATGGAGCATCCTACACTGAGGATTGCTGTGATGCAGTGCAGTGAAACTAGCATCCTGCAGTTAAGATCACTGTGCAACAGTGCAGGGACTGGACCTATCTGCAGTCAGCATTGCAGTGAAACAGTGCAGTGAAAGGAGCATCCTGCAGTTACCATTGCTCTGAGACTGTGCAGTGAATGGAGCATCCTGCAGTTAGCATTGCAGTGAGACTGCAAGAAAAGGAAAATCCTGCAGTCAGCTTTGCTGTGAAAAATGCAGGGAAAGATGCATCCTGCAGTTAGCATTGCAGTGGAACAATGCATGGAATGGAGCAGCCTGCAGACAGCATTGCAGAAAAGCAGTGCAGGGGAAGGAGCATTCTGCAGTTTGAATTGCAGCGAAAAAATGTAGGGAGAGGAACATCATGCAGTTTGCATCACTGTGAAACAGTGCACTGAAGGGAGTGTCCTGCAGTTATCATCGGTGGGAGACCGTGCAGGGAAAGGAGCATCCTGCAGTTACCATTGCTCTGAGACAGTGCAGTGAATGGAGCATCCTGCAGTTAGCATTGCAGTGAGACTGCAGGAAAAGGAAAATCCTGCAGTTAGCATTACAGTGAAACAATGCAGTGAATGGAGCATCCTACACTGAGGATTGCTGTGATGCAGTGCAGTGAAACTAGCATCCTGCAGTTAAGACCACTGTGCAACAGTGCAGGGACTGGACCTATCTGCAGTCAGCATTGCAGTGAAACAGTGCAGTGAAAGGAGCATCCTGCAGTTACCATTGCTCTGAGACTGTGCAGTGAATGGAGCATCCTGCAGTTAGCATTGCAGTGAGACTGCAGGAAAAGGAAAATCCTGCAGTTAGCTTTGCTGTGAAACAATGCAGTGAATGGAGCATCTTGCACTAAGGGCACCTGTGATACAGTGCAGGGAAAGTAGCATCCTGAAGTTGCCATCGCAGCGAAGCAGTGCAGGCAATGGAACATCCTGCAGTTAGCATCACTGTGAGACTGCAGGAAAAGGAATATCCTGCAGTTATCTTTGCTATGAAACAATGCAGGGAAAGAAGGATCCTGCAGTTAGCATTGCAGTGAAACAGTTCAGGTAAATGAACAGACGGCAGTTACCATTGCTGCAAAACGGTGCAGGAAAAGGAGCATCCTACACTGAGGATTGATGTGACGCAGTGCAGTGAAACTAGCATCCTGCAGTTAGCATCACTGTGCAACAGTGCAGGGAATGGACCTATCTGCAGTTAGCATTGCAGTTAAACAGTGTAGTGAAAGGAGCATCCTGCAGTTACCATTGCTCTGAGACAGTGCAATGAATGTAGCATCCTGCAATTAGCATTGCAGTGAGGCTGCAGGAAAAGGAAAATCCTGCAGTCAGCTTTGCTGTGAAACAATGCAGGGAAAGAAGCATCCTGCAGTTAGCATTGCAGTGAAAAAATGCAGGGAAAGGAGCATCCTGCAGTTAGCATCGCTGGGGAACAGTGAAGGGAAAGTAGCATCCTACAGTTAGCATTGCAGTGAAACGGTGCAGTGAAAGCTGCATCCTGCACTGAGGATTGCAGTGATACAGTGCAGGGAAAGTAATTTCCCGCAGTTGGCATCGCAGTGAAAGGATTAGACTACAGTTCACAGTGCAGTGGAACATTGCAGGGAAAGTAGCATCCTGCATTTATCACTGTTGGGAAACACTGCAGGGAAAGTAGCATCCTGCAGTTAGCATTGCTGTGAAACAGTGCAGTGAAAGGAGTGTCCTGCAGTTATCATTGCTGTGAGACACTGCAGGGAAAGTAGCATCCTGCAGTTAGAAACGCAGAGAAATAGTGCCGGGAAAGGAGCATCCTGCAGTTTGTATTGCAGTGAAACAATGTAGGGAGAGGAACATCATGCAGTTTGCATCACTGTGAAACAGTGCAGTGAAAGGAGTGTCCTGCAGTTATCATTTCAATGAAACAATGTAGGGATAGGACCATCGTGCAGATCGTATCACTGCAAAGCAGAGCAGGGTCACAAGCATCCTGCAGTTAGAATTGCAGTGAAACAGTGTAAGGAAAGTAGCATCCTGCAGTTAGCTTTGCTGTCAGGCAGTGCAGGGAAAGGAGCAAACTGCAGTTAGCATCAAAGTGAAACATTGCAGTTAAAAGACCTCCCTGCGGTTAGAATCACTTTGAAACAGTGCAGTGAAAGGAGCAGGCTGCAGTTACCATTGTTGGGAAACACTGCAGGGGAGGTAGCATCCAGCAGTTAGCATTGCCGTGAAACAGTGCAGTGAAGGAAGTGTCCTGCCGTTAGCATAGCTGTGAAACAGTGCAGAGAATGCACCATTCTGCAGTTAGCATTGCAGTGAAACAGTGCAGGGTATGGAGCATCCTGCAGTTAGTATTGCTGCCAGACCATGCAGGGAAAATAGCATCCTGCAGTTAGCATTGCAGTGAAAGAGTGCAGTGCCAGGATCAGATTGCAGTAAGTATTGTAATGAAGCAGTGCAGTGAAAGGAGCAGGCTGCAGTTCGCATTGCTGGGGGACAGTGAAGGGAAAGGAGCATCCTGCAGATAGCATTGCAGTGGAACAATGCAGTGAAAGCTGCATCCTGCAGCTAGGATTGCTGTGATACAGTGCAGGGAAAGTAGTTTCCTGCAGTTGGCATCGCAGTGAACAGTGCAGTGAAACAAGCACCCTGCAGTTGGAATCGCCGTGAAACAATGCAGGTTAAGGAGCATCCTGTAGTTAGCATTGCCGTGAAACAGTGCAGTGAAGGGAGTGTCCTGTAGTTAGCAAAGCTGTGAAGCAGTGCAGGGAATGTACCATTCCGCAGTTAGCATTACAGTGAAACAGTGCAGGGAAAGAAGCATTCTGCAGTTAGCAGTGCTGACAGTGCAGTGAAAGTAGGATCCTGCAGTTAGCATTGCAGTGAAACAACGCAGGGAAAGGAACATCCTCCTGTTTGGATTGCTGTGAAACAATGCAGGGAAAGGAGCATCCCGCAGTTGACATTGCGGTGAAAGAGTGCAGGGGAAGGAGCATCCTGCAGTTAGCATTGCAGCCAAACATTGCAGGACCAAGAGCTTACAGTGGTTAGCGTTGTGAAACAGTGCAGGGAATGGAACTTTCTGCAGTTAGCAATGCAGCGAAACCGTGAAGGGAAAGTAACATCTCGCAATTAGCATTGCAATCAAACAATGCAGGGCAAGGAGCATACTGTAATGATTACCAGTGTGAAACAACACAAGGAAAGGAGCATCCTGAATTTAGCAATGCAATGAAACAGTGTGAAACATTGCAGGGAAAGGTATATACTTCAGTTCGCAAAAGCAGTGAAACAATGCTGGGAAATTAGCATTCTGCAGTTAGCATGGCTGTGAGACAGTGCAAGGAAAGAAGGATCCTGCAGTTGGCATTGCAGTAAAACAGTGCCCGTAAAGGAGCATACTGCCATAAGCAAGATAATAAAATGTGAGGCTGGATGAACACAGCAGGCCAAACAGCATCTCAGGAGCACAAAAGCTGACGTTTCGGGCCTAGACCCTTCATCAGAGAGGGGGATGGGGGGAGGGAACTGGAATAAATAGGGAGAGAGGGGGAGGCGGACCGAAGATGGAGAGTAAAGAAGATAGGTGGAGAGGGTGATACCAATGTGGTATACTGTATCCACTGTACCCGGTGCGGCTTTCTCTACATTGGGGAAAACAAGCGGAGGCTTGGGGACCGCTTTGCAGAACACCTCCGCTCAGTTCGCAACAAACAACTGCACCTCCCAGTCGCAAACCATTTCCACTCCCCCTCCCATTCTCTTGATGACATGTCCATCATGGGCCTCCTGCACTGCCACAATGATGCCACCCGAAGGTTGCAGGAACAGCAACTCATATTCCGCCTGGGAACCCTGCAGCCATATGGTATCAATGTGGACTTCACCAGTTTCAAAATCTCCCCTTCCCCCACTGCATCCCTAAACCAGCCCAGTTCATCCCCTCCCCCCACTGCACCACACAACCAGCCCAGCTCTTCCCCCCCACCCACTGCATCCCAAAACCAGTCCAACCTGTCTCTGCCTCCCTAACCGGTTCTTCCTCTCACCCATCCCTTCCTCCCACCCCAAGCCGCACCCCCAGCTACCTACTAACCTCATCCCACCTCCTTGACCTGTCCGTCTTCCCTGGACTGACCTATCCCCTCCCTACCTCCCCACCTACACCCTCTCCACCTATCTTCTTTACTCTCCATCTTCGGTCCGCCTCCCCCTCTCTCCCTATTTATTCCAGTTCCCTCCCCCCATCCCCCTCTCTGATGAAGGGTCTAGGCCCGAAACGTCAGCTTTTGTGCTCCTGAGATGCTGTTTGGCCTGCTGTGTTCATCCAGCCTCACATTTTATTATCTTGGAATCTCCAGCATCTGCAGTTCCCATTATCTCTGATACTGCCATAAGCATTTCTGTGCAACAGTGCAGGAAAAGGAGCACACTGCAATTAGCATTGCAGTGAAACATTACAGGGAAGTGCATGTCCTTCAGTTAGCATTGCTGTGAAGCAGTGCAGGGAAAGGAGCATCCTGCAGTTAGCAGCGCTGTGAAACAGTGAAGAAAATGGACCATTCTGCAGTTAGCATCACAGTGAAACAGTGCAGCTAAAACAGCGTCCTGCAGTTAGCATTGCTGTGAAACAGTGCAGTGAATGGAGCCTCTTACAGTTAGCATTGCAGTGTAAGGAGCTTTCTGCAGTTATCATTACTGTGAGCTGGTGCAGGGAAAGTAGCATCGTGCAGTTAGCATCACAGTGAAACATAGCAGTGAAAGGAGCATTCTGCAGTTCACATCGCTGTGAAACAGAGCAAGGAAAGGAGCATCCAGAAGTTAGCATTGCCGTGAAATAATGCAGTGAAAGGAGCGCCTGCAGTTAGGAATGCTGTGACACAGTGCAGGGAAAGTAGCATCATGCAGTTTGTATTGTAGTGAAACAGTGTAGGGATAGGAGAATCCTTCAGTTAGCATTGCTGTAAAACAGTGCATCGAAAGGTGCATCCTGCAGTTGGCATCGCTTCAAAACAGAGCAGGGAAAGAAGCATCCTGCAGTTAGCATTGCAATAAAACAGTGTAGGGAAAGGAGCATCCTGTAGTTAGCGTCGCTGCGAAACAATGCAGGGAATGGAGCATCCTGAAGTTGGCATTGCTGTGAAGCAGTGCAGGGAAAGGAATCTCCTGCAATCAGCATCACTGTAAAACAGTGCAGGGAAAGGAGCATCCTGCAGTTAGCAGTGCAGTGAGACTGCACAGGAAAAGGAACATCCTGCAGTTAGCTTTGATGTGAAACAGTGCAGAGAACGAGCATCCTGCAATTGGAACTGTTGTGAAACAACTAAGGGAAACGAAGAACCTTCAGTTCACAACGCTGACAAACAGTGCAGGGAAAGCAGGGTCCTGCAGTTAGCATTGCTGTGACACTGTGCAGGAAAAGGAATATCCTGTTGTTAGCTTCGCTGTGAAACAGTGCAGGGAAAGAAGAACCCTGCTGTTAGAATTGCAGTGAAACAGTGTAGGGAAAGGAGCATCCTGCAGGTAGCATCGCTTTGAGACAGTGCAAGGAAAGGAGGATCCTGCAATTGGCATCGCTGTGAAACAGTGCAGGGAAAGGAATATTCTGCAGTTAGCATTGCAGTGAAACAGTGAAGGGAAAGAAGCATCTTGCAGTTAGCATTGCAGTCAAACAATGCAGGGCAAGGAGCATACTGCAATGATTATCGCTGTGAAACAGCACAGGGAAAGGAGCATCCTGAATTTAGCAATGCAATGAAACAGCGTAGGGTAGGGAGCATCCTTCAGTTAACAATTCTGTGAAACAGTGCAGCGAAAGGTCCATACTTCAGTTAGCATTGCAGTGAAACAATGCAAGGAAATTAGCATCCCACAATTAGCATAGCTGCGAAACAGTGCAGGGTCAGAACCATCCTGCAGTTAGCATGGCTGTGAGACATTGCAAGGAGGATCCTGCAGTTGTCATTGCTGTGAAACAGTAACAGGAAAGGAGCATCCTGCAGTAAGCATTGCTGTGAAACAGTAACAGGAAAAGGAGCACACTGCAGTTAGCATTGCAGTGAAACATTGCAGGGAAGTGCACGTCCTTCAGTTAGCATTGCAGTGAAACAATGAAGAGTAAGATGCACCCTGCAGTGAAACAGTGCAGGGAAAAGAGTATCCTGAATTAGCATTGCAGTGATAAAATGAAGGGAAAGGACCACACTGCATTTGTCACTGTGAAATAGTGCATAGAAGGGAGCTTGCTGCAGTTAACATTGCTGTGAAACAGTTATGGGAAATTAGCACCCTGCAGTTTGTGTTGCAGTGAAATAATGTAGGTAGAGAAGCATCTTGCAGTTCACATCACCGTGAAAGAATGCAGTGAAAGAACCATCCTGCAGTTTGCATTGCAATGAGACAGTGCAGGGAAAAGGGGCATCTTAATGTTAGCAATGCAGAGAAACAGTGCAGGGATGGGAGCATCCTTCAGTAAGCATCACTGTGAAACAGTGCCGTGAAAGAAGCATCCTGCAGTTAGCATGGCAGTGAAACAGTGCAGGAAATGGAGCATCATGCAGATGGCATTGCAGTGAAAGGAGCCTCCTGCTGTCAGGATTCCTGTGAGACAGTTCAGTGAACGGAACATTGTGCAGTTAACATTGCTGTGAAACAGTGCAGGGAAAGGAGTGTCCTTCAGTGAGCATTGGAGTGAAAAAATGCAGTGAAAGAAGCATCCGGCAGTTAGGATTGCTGTGATACAGTGCAGGGAAAGTAGCATCCTGCAGTTAGCATCATTGTGAAACAAATGCAGTGAGAGGAGTGTTATGCAGTTAGGATTGCTGTGATAGAGTGCAGGGAAAGTAGCATCCTGCAGCTTGGATTGCAGCGAAACAATGTACAGAGAGTAGCATCTTGCAGTTTGCATCACTGTGAAACAATGCAGGGAAGGGAGCATCCTGAAGTTAGCAATTCTGTTTAACAACACAGGGAAAGTAGCATCCTGCAGTTCACATTGCATTGAAACAGTGCAGTGAAAGGAGCATCCTGCAGTTAACATTTCAATGAGACAGTGCAGGGAAAGGAGCATCCTGCAGAGAGCATTGCTGTGAGACAGTGCAGGAAAGGGCTCGCCCTTCAGTTAGCCTTGCTGTGGAAAATGAATGGTAAGATGCATCCTGCAGTTAGCACTGCAGTGAAAAAGAGTGTCATGTAGTGAGCAAAGCAGTGAAACAGTGCATGGAAAGGAGCATTCTGCAGTTATCATCACTGTGAAGCAATGCAGGGACAGAAGCATCATGTACTTAGCATCGCTGAGAAACAGTGCAGTGAAAGGAGCATCCTGCAGTTAGCATCTCTGTGAAACGGTGCAGGGAAAGTAGTGTCATGCAGTAAGCATAGCAGTGAGACAGTTTGGCAAGGTGCACCCTGCAGTTAGCATCGCTGTAAAACAGTGCAGGAAATGAGGATTCTGCAGTCAGCATTGCAGTGAAACAGTGCAGGGAAAAGACAATCCTGAAGTTAGAATTGCAGTGAATGAATGCAGGAAAATGAGGATGCTGCAGTCAGCATCGCTGAGAAATAGCACAGGCAAAGGAACTGACTGCAGTTATCATCACTGTGAAACATTGCAGGGAAAGGAACATCCTGCACTTATGATTGCAGTGAAACAGTGCAGGTAAGAGCATCTGCAGTTGGCATCACTGTGAAACAGTGCATGTGAAGGGGCATTCTGCAGTTACAATTTCACTGAAACAGTGATGGGAAGGGAGCCTCCTCCAGTTAACATTGCTGTGAAAGATTGCCGTCAAAGGAACATCCTACAGTTAGTATTGTAGTGAAACAGTTTAGGGAAAGGGGTATCCTGCAGTGAGCGGTGCAGTGATACATTTCAAGGAAAGGAGCATCCTGCAGGTAGCATCGCTATAAAACAGAACGGGGAAAAGAGCATCCTGCAGTAAGAATAACTGTGTGACAGTGCAGGGAAAGGATCATCCTTCAGTTTCCATTGCAGTGAAACTGTGCAGGGAAAGGACCATCCTGCAGTTTGCATTGCATTGAAATTGTGCAGGAAGTAGTGCATCCTGCATTTAGCATTGCAGAGAAGCAGAGCACTGATAGAAGCATACTGCAGTTAACATCACTGTGAAACAGTGCCAGGAATGGAGAATTCTGCAATTAGAATTGCAGTGAAACAGTGATGGGAACGGAGCATCCTGCAGATATCAGCATTGTGAAACAGTGCAGGTAAAGGAGCATCCTGCAGACTGCAATGCACTGAAACAGTGAAACAATGGGAAGATGCACCTGCACTTAGCATCGCTGTAAAACAGCGCAGTGAAGGGACCATTCTGCAGTTAGCATTGCTGTGAAACTGTGCAGGGAAAAGAGCATTTTGCAGTTAACATCACAGTGAGGCAGTGCAGGGAAATGAACATCCTACAGTTAGCATCGCTGTGAAACTTTTCAGGGGAATGAGCATTCTCCAGTTAATATCACTGTGAAACAGTGTAGAGAAAGGAGAACCCTGCAAGTTAGCATTGCGTTGAAACAGTGCAGGGAAAGGGGCATCCTGCAGTTAGTAACGCTGTGAAACAGTGCAGGTAAAGGAGCATCCTCCAGATTACATTGCAGTGAAACAGTGCAGAGGAAGGAGCATCCTGCAGTTAGCATCGCTGTGAGACAGTGCAAGGAAAGGGACATCATACAGTTCGCATTGCAGTGAAACATTGCAGGGAAGGGTGCATCCGTCAGTTTGCATCGCGGTAAATCAGTGCAGGCAAAGGAGGATCCTGCAGTTGGCATAACAGTTAAACAGTGTACCAAAATGAGCATCCTGCAGTTACCATTGCTGTAAAACTGCAGGAAAATGAGAGTCCTGCAATTACAATAGCAGTGAAACAGAGCAGGGAAAGGAAAGGTAGTTCGCATCTCTGTGAAAAAATGCACTGAAATGAGCATCCTGCTGCTTGTTATGGAGTGAAACAATGCAGAGAAAGGACCATCCTTCAGTTTGCATTGCAGTGAAACAGTGCAGGGGATGGAGTATCCTGCAGTTTGGATCGCTGTGAAAACGTGCAAGGAAAGGAGCATCCTGCAGGTAGAATCGCTATAAAACAGTGCAGGCAAAGGAACATCCTGCAGTGAGAATAACTGCGCAACAGTGCAGAGAAAGGATCATCCTTCTGATAGCCTAACTGTGTCGGGAAAGGAGCATCCTACAATTTGTGTTGCAGTGAAATTGTGCAGGAAATAGAGCATCCTGCAGTTAGCATTGCAGTGAAGCAGAGCAGGGGAAGAAGCATACTGCAGTTAGTATTGTTGTGAAACAGTGCAGGGAATGGAGAATCCTGCAATTAGAAATGCAGTGAAACAGTGCAGGGAAAGGAGCATCCTGCAGTTTGCTTAGCAGTGAAGCATTACTGTGAAAGAAGCATTCTGCAGTTAGGGTTGCAGTGAAATCATGCAGGGACAGAGCATTCTGCAGTTACCATTGCAGTGAAACAATGCAGGGGAAGTAGCATCCTGCAGCTAGCATCACTCTGAAACAATGAAGGGATAGGAGCATCCTGCAGTTAGGATTGCAGTGAAATATTGCAAGGAAAGGAGCATGCTGCAGTTAGCATTGCAGTGAAACTGTGCAGTGACAGGTCTCCTTGCAGTTAGCTTTGCAGTAAAACAGTGCGGGGAAGAGATCATCCTGCAGTTAGAGTTGCAGTGAAAAGGCACAGGGACAGACCATCCTGCAGTTAGAAATGCAGTGAAACAGTGTAGAGAATGGACCAAACTGCAGTTAGCATCGCTGTGAAGCAGTGCAGGGAAAGGAGCAGCCTGCTGTTAACATTGCTGTAAAACAGTGCAGGGAAAGGAGCATCCTGTAGTTAGCATCATAGTGAAAGAGTGCAGGGAAAGCAGCATCCTGCAGTTAGCATCGCCATGAGACAGTGCATGGGAAGCAGCATACTGCATTCAGCATTGCCATAAAACAGTGAGTGAAAGGTGCATCCTGCAGTTAGCATTACTGTCAAACAGTGGGAGAGAAAGGACCATCCTGCAGTTATCAGCACTGTGAAACCGTGCAGGGGAAAGGAGCATCCTGCAGATTGCATTGCAGTGAAACAGTGCAGGGAAAGGTGCCTCCTGCATTCAGCCTCGCTGTGAAACAATGAAGGGAAAGCAGCATCCTGCAGTTAGCATGGCAGTGAAGCAGTGCAGGGAAAGGAGCATTCTGCAGTTAACATTGCTGTAAAACAGTGCAGGAAAATGAGGGTCCTGCAGTTATCATCACATTGAAACAGTGCAGGGAAAGGAGCATCCTGCAATTCGCATTGCAGTGACACATTGCAAGGAAAGGTGCATCCTGCAGGTAGCATCGCTGTAAAACAGTGCAGGGAAAGGAACATTCTGCAGTTGAAATAACTGTACGACAGTGTAGGGAAAGGAGCTATCTGCAGTTAGCATTGCACTGATACATTGCAGGGAAGGCAGTATTCTGCAGTTAGTATCACTGTGAAACAGTGCAGGGAAAGGAGTAGCCTGCAATTAGCATTTCAGTGAAACAGTGCAGGAAAAGGAGCATACTGCAGTTACATTTGCAGTGAAACAGTGCAGGGGAAGGAGCATACTGCGGTTTGCATCACTGTGAAGCAGTGCAGTAAAAGAAACATATTGCAGTGAAACGTTGCAGAGAAGGTAAGTGTCCTACATTTAGCATCACTGTCAACAGTGCAAGGAAAGGAGCATCCTGCAGTTAAAATTGTTGTGAAACAATGCAAGGAAAGGATGATCCTACAGTTAGCTTCGCAATGAAACAATGCAGTGGATGGAGAATCCTGCAGTTTATATTGGAGCGAAACAATGTAAGGAGATGGGCATCTTGCAGTTGGCATTGCTGTGAACAATGCAGTGAAAGGAGCGTCCTGCAGTTAGCATCGCAGAGAAACAGTGCAGGGAAAAGAGCATTTTACAGTTAGCATCGCAGTGAGGCAGTGCAGGGAAAGGAGCATCCTACAGTTAACATTGTAGTGAAACAGTGCATGGGAGAGGAGCATCCTACAGACAGCATCACAGTCAAACAGTGCAGGGAAACGTGGGTGGCACGGTGGCTCAGTGGTTAGCACTGCAGCCTCACAGCACCAGGGACCCGGGTGCGATTCCAGCCTCAGGTGACTGTCTGTGTGCCTGCGTGGGTTTCCTCCCACAGACCAAAGATGTGCAGGCTAGGTGGATCGGCCATGCTAAATTGCCCATAGTGTTCAGGGGTGTGTGGGTTATAGAGTGTTGGGTCTGGGTGGGATGCTCCAAAGGGCAGTGTAGACTTGTTGGGCCGAAGGGCCTGTTTCCACACTGTAGGGAATCTAATCTAATCGAAAGGAGCATCTTGCAATTAGCAACGCAGTGAAACAGTGCAGGTAAAGGAATATCCTGCAGTTAGCATCACTGTGAGACACTGCATGTGAAGGGGAATCCTGCAGTTACAATTGCACTGAAACAGTGAATTCAAAGGACCATCCTGCAGTCAACATCGCTGTGAAAGATTACAGTGAAAGGAACATCCTACAGTTAGCTTTGCAGTGAAACAGTTTAGGGAAAGGACTATCCTGCAGTTAGCAGTGCATTGATACGTTGTAAGGAAAGGAGCATTCTGCAGTAGCATTGCTATAAAACAGTGCAAGGAAAGGAGCATCCTGCAATGAGAATAATTGTGTGACAGTGCAGGGGAAGGATCATCCTTCAGATAGCATAGCAGTGAAACTGTGCAGGGAAAGGAGCATCATGCAGTTACAATTGAAGTGAAAGAGTGCAGAGAAAGTGCCATCCTGCAGTTAGCTTCACTGTGAAACAGTGCAGGGACAGAGCATCCCGCAGTTAGCATGGCAGTGAAAGTGTGCAGGGGAAGGACCATCCTGCAGCTCGTGTCGCTGTGAAACAGTGCAGGGACAGAGCATCCTGCAGTTAGCATGGCAGTGAAAGTGTGCAGGGGAAGGACCATCCTGCAGTTCGTGTCGCTGTGAAGCAGTGCAGGGACAGAGCATCCTGCAGTTAAAATTGCCATGAAACAGTGCATGGGAAGGAGCATCTGGCAGTTAGCATTGCAGTGAAATATTGCAGTGAAGGGCGTGTCCTGCAGTTAGTATCGCTGTGAAACATTGCAAGGAAAGGAACAAACTGCAGTTACAATTGCGGTGATACAGTGCAGGGAAAGGAAATGACTGCAGTTGTCATTGCAGTGAAACAGTGCAGGGAAAGGAGCATCCTGCAATTACCATCGCTGTGATACAGTGCAGGGAAAGGAGCATCCTGCAGTTAGCATTGCAGTAAAACAGTGCAGGTTAGAAACCATCCTGCAGGCAGTATGGGAAGACAGGGCAGACAGGGAAACAACTGCACCTCCCAGTCGCAAACCATTTCCACTCCCCCTCCCATTCTCTTGATGACATGTCCATCATGGGCCTCCTGCACTGCCACAATGATGCCACCCGAAGGTTGCAGGAACAGCAACTCATATTCCGCCTGGGAACCCTGCAGCCTAATGGTATCAATGTGGACTTCACCAGTTTCAAAATCTCCCCTTCCCCTACTGCATCCCTAAACCAGCCCAGTTCGTCCTCTCCCCCCACTGCACCACACAACCAGCCCAGCTCTTCCCCCCCACCCACTGCATCCCAAAACCAGTCCAACCTGTCTCTGCCTCCCTAACCGGTTCTTCCTCTCACCCATCCCTTCCTCCCACCCCAAGCCGCACCCCCAGCTACCTACTAACCTCATCCCACCTCCTTGACCTGTCCATCTTCCCTGGACTGACCTATCCCCTCCCTACCTCCCCATCTATACTCTCTCCACCTATCTTCTTTACTCTCCATCTTCGGTCCGCCTCCCCATCTCTCCCTATTTATTCCAGTTCCCTCACCCCATCCCCCTCTCTGATGAAGGGTCTAGGCCCGAAACGTCAGTTTTTGTGCTCCTGAGATGCTGCTTGGCCTGCTGTGTTCATCCAGCCTCACATTTTATTATCTTGGAATTCTCCAGCATCTGCAGTTCCCATTATCTCAGGGAAATGAAGCATCCTGGACTCAACTTTGCCGCAAAACTGTGCAGGGAAAGGAGCTTCCTGCTGTAAACATTTCAGTGATTCAGTGCAGGTTAAAAACCATCCTGCAGGCAGTATTTCAGTCAAAAGTTACATGGAAAGAATTTGCGAAGAGTGTTTTGCAGCATTTCAGAAATGATTTATCAGGTGATAAATTATTTGCAAAAGTGAGAAAGAATTCAAAGGCATAGGGTAATTCAGTAATTAGTACATTTTCTAATGCTGTCAAATTTGACAGAAAAGATTTAAGTGGCTGAGCCGGGGTTGGAGGTTTTGAACTACAGCGAGAGGCTGAATATACTGGGGCTATTTTCCCTGCAGTGTCAGATGCTGAACGTTGACCTTGTCGAGGTTTATAAAATCATAAGGGTCATGGATAGGGTGAATAGCTAAGGTCTTTTCCCTCGAGTGGGAGAGTCTAAACCTGGAGGGCGTTGGTTTAAGGTGAAAGGAGAAAGATTTAAAAAGGACCTGAGGGGCAACCTTTTCACACAGAGGGTAATGCACGTACAGAATGAGCTGCTGGGGAAGTGGTGGAGGCTGGTAAAATTACAACATTAAAAAGGCATCTGGATGGGTGTGTGAATAGGAAAGGTTTAGAGGGATACGTGCCCCAATGTTGGCTAATGGGAATAGTTTGATTGAAATGCCTGCATGGCTTGGATGAATGAGATGCATGTGTCTGTTTCTGTGATACACGACTCTATGATTCTCAGTCTGTATTACCAAAAATATATAATCATAGTCAGGAAACAAAGAACTAGATAAAGGATTTTGGAGATGGAATCTTGCTAATCAGAGCAATAATAATAAACTGGTGTTGTAAGACATTTTATGAAGTCTGACCATGATAAGTCGGCAATACATTTGTAACTTCACCACACTCTTCAGTAATTTACTTGGATTATGGTGTGGAGATGCTGATGTTGGACTGGGGTGGATATGGTCAAAAATCACACAATACCAGGTTGTAGTCCAATAGGTTTATTTGAAATCACAAGCCTTCAGAGTCTCACTCCTCCTTCAGGTGTAAGACTCCAAAAGCTTGTGTTCTCAAACAAACCCATTGGACTATAACCTGGTATCGTGTGATTTGTGACCTTACTTAGATTAGAGCAAGAAATGCTATGTTCATTGATTTATTGTGAATGTCACGGTTGGCTCAAGCGCTCCTGAGTTAGAAAGGGGAAGAAAAAAGATCAATCATGTCCCTTGTTACTGACCTATACCCAATAATGCACAGGGATCTTTCAGGACAAGATTACCCTCATTGGTGAAACTAGATCAGTTGCTTATTATGCACACATTTATTGGTTATATTAGACTTGATCAATGGTCATAGAATAAAGTGCCAATATGTGCTTAATCTCATTTGGAAATGTAGCAAAGCCTGATATAGTTGAATGTCAGAGGTAGCTCAGTTGGAAGGATTTTTGCTTCTACTGTATGAAATTGTCTGCTCAATAGCACAGTTATATGCAAAGAATTAACACTGTTATGCTCTTGGTAACTGGGGGAATGTTGCCATTTATTTTTTGAAAGAGGTAATAAAATAAAGCATAGTGTGTCATTGCAGATAGAAGCAAAAATTATTGTAGAACTAATTGAAGAGAAGGGGAGTGCTGCCTTATGTCCCAGCTAACATTTATCCCCCACCCAACACAACTGGGAACAGGCTTTTACCATGTTCCTTCAATGTTTCTCTCAACATTCTACATCCTGGGAGGTACAATTGACTAGAAACTGAACTGAACTCACTATATAAATGCAGTGGCTACCTGAGCAAGTTCAAAGGCTAAGAATTCCATAGTGAGTAACTCATCTTCTGACTTCTCACAGCCTGTGCGTCATCTACAAGGCACAAGTCAGTCGTATGATGGAATACTCCCCATTTGCCTGAATGAGTGCAGCTCCAAAAACACTCAAGAAACTTGACACTATCCAGAATAAAAACCAAAAGAATTGCAGATGCTGGAAATCAGGAACAAAAACAGAATTTGCTGGAAAGGCTCAGCAGGTCTGACAGCCCCTGTTCTGTGGAAGGGTCACTAGACCCAAAAAGTTAACTGATTTTTTTTTTCTTCACAGATGTTGCCAGACCTGCTGAGCTTTTCCAGCAACTTCTGTTACCATTCAGGATAAGGCAGACGGCTTGATATCCACAAGCATCCACTCATTCTACCACTGATGCACAAGAACAGCAGTTGTACCAATCACATGATGCACTGCAGAAATTCACCAAACTTCTTCAGATAGCCCCTTACAAATACATTATCACTTCCATCTAGAAGGTCAAGCGCAACAGGCACATGGGAACTCCAACCCCCGGCAAGTTCCCCTCCAAGCCACTCACCATCCTGACTTGGAAGAACATCACTGTGTTCCTTCACTGTCACTGGCCCAACACACTGGCACTCCGTCTCAAATGACATTATCGAGGTCAGTTGACTGTGCAGCTTATTTGCAATACCAACAGAATGAGTTCAAGTCCCCTACCAAATGAGGTCACTGTGAAAGTTTGAATTTCTCAACCTCACCTTGCCGAGGTGTGGTAGCCCCCAGGTCAAACCACCACCAGTTGTCTCTGTCACGAATGTGAGACAAACCCTTTGGCCCTCTGGGACTATGGTACCTTTAGTATTTTTGTGCCTACACTACTGGATTGTGACAGTTTAAGAAGGCACCACCTCAAGGACAAATGGGGATGGGCAATAAATGCTGGCTTAACCAGCATTGCCCACATCCCATGGGTAAATAAAAGTAATCACTGCTTACGATGTGATGTGATAACAGGAACTGCAGATGCTGGAGAATCCAAGATAACAAAGTGTGAAGCTGGATGAACACAGCAGGACCAGCAGCATCTCAAGAGCACGAAAGCCGACATTTCGGGCCTAGACCCTTCATCAGTGCTTACGATGTTGTCTTTTGAATGAAGAGATCCAATTCAGTTTCAGTGATGGATTCACAGAACAATTATGTTCATTTACCTCTCATTTGAATTCTCCACCCACTTCCATTCTGACTTCACTGAGCTTAACTCCGACACTGTACAGACCTGTAAGGGGTTTAATCAGTAAGTCAACTGATGGTACAAAAATTGGTGCAATGATAACTGATAATGAGGAGGATACCAGAGGATATAGACAGTCTGGTCAGATGAGATGATCAGTGGCAAACGGAATTCAATCCAGATAAGTGTGAAGCAATGCATTTTGGCAAGACACGCAAGGCAAGGCAATTCATGACGAACAGTAGGACCCGAGAAAGATCTGAGGATCAAAGGGACCTTTGATGTGCCTGTGCACCGGCTCTGAAAGTTTGCAGGACAGTTGGATAAAATGGTTAAGATGACTTTTGGAATACTTGCTTTTATTAGACAAGCCATAGAGTTGAAAAGCAGGAGGGTTGTACTGAAACAATAAAACATTGGTTAGATCACATCCAATGTATTGTATATTCTTCTGGAATCCGCATTATAGAGGGGACGTGAGTGCACTAGAGTGGGTGCAGAGGAAATTTACCAGAATATTACCTGGGCTGGAGAGTAACAATTATTGAACAGAGATTGAAGAGACTGAGATTGCTTTCCTTAGAGACCAGGAGTTGGAGAAGGGACATGTTTGAGATGTATAAAATTAAGAAGGGCATAGGCATAGTCAATAGGAAGAAACTTTCTCCCCTTGACAGAAGGATCAATTGCCAGGGGCATGGATTTAAAGTAAGGGGCAGAAAGTTTAGAGGGAATGTGAGGAAAAACCTTTTCACCCAGACGATGGTAGGAATCTGGAACTCACTGTCTGTGAGGGACAGGAAGAAATCCTCATAACATTTAATCAGTATTGAGACGTGTGCTTGCAATGTTAAGGCACACAAGGCCAAGGGCCAAGTGCCGGACAATGAGATTTGAATAGCCAGGTAGTTATTTTTGACTGGCTCAGATTTGATGGGCTGAAGGGCCTTTATCTGTGCCATAGACCTTGACGACATGATGATTTTCATTCCAAGGTTAGATGAGCAGAGATGCAAGAGATCGCTGCTCCACAAACACGCCCTTTAAGAATGGCTGTCTGGTCTCCACGTGTTCCACTTACTGCAGTGGAAGTCAGGCCAGTAGCCTTGAAAGAGCTGAGAATGCTGCCAGTTCCGAGATAAGTTGAATGAGAATCCTGCCTTGGGGCTTCAGCATTGAGATCAAAAATTGAGATCAAAGAATGAAATATGAAACATTTCTCCAGTCAAGTAAGTTGCCCAAGATTGTTCTCACCCAGCATTTCATTGCAGCAGTGCTGAAAATTGGGATGAGATTCTCCGGGAAATTCATCTGATTACTTCACATTTTTGATTCTTCTCTTCCCACCTCCTGTAAAAGTATATTCGATACAGGGTCTTTCAATTAAATCTTTTCAGCATTGAGTTAATTGATGTCATAAGAAGTGCTCCCAATTTTTTTTGGTAATAATGGTTGCTAATGATTTTGCTATTATCATTTACAGCCATTCCACCTTATCTATTGTTCTCTATTCCTTTGGCTTTTACCTTATCAATCCTTTGGTCAATAAATTTCTCCCCAGTTCCTCCTTATCACATACATTTGTTTCAGTTCTTTCAATCCTCTGCACTTCCCCTGCCTCTGTTCCATGTCTGGCTTTCTCTATTCCTGTTCAGGGGCTAATGAAGTTAACCTTCCTTCTCTCCCCATAGACACTGCCTGTGTGGCTGAGCATTGACATTTACTGTTTGTTCATCACTGCCTTGTATGATTTTGTCATATATAAATGAATTGCTTCCCCACTTACATTACACCAGTGTAAATGCAAAGATATCTTGCTAATATCTCGTTAATGGCAACACGCTTTTGAGACAGTGAAGTATACTTTATAAATGGCAAGTCCTTCTTTCTTTTACAGAAGAGGAGTAAAATTGAAGATGAAACGTTCAAAACATTACTATTAAGTACAAGGTAAATTTCCAGCATTGTTTGAAAAGAATATTTTGACAACAGAATTCACAACTTTGGGCTTTTTTTGAAGCCTCTTCTATACTTGTGCCTGGCTTGCCGACTTTGCAAAGCAGTCAATTATATTATGAACTCTTTTAGCAACATGGGCCTAAACAGCTGCAAGTCAGATCAGCAAAGCTAAGGTATTATTTGATTAGTTCACAGATGAAATGAATTCTCCAGCAGAGTCCATAAGAACAGAGCATCAATTCTACACATCAATATTATCCCACATTTTGCTGCAGGTTAAGTGAACCATATCATTAATGTTCCTCAAGATACATGGTCACAACGCTAAGCTGACCCCCTCCTCATTTTTCCCAGAGTTAATCCTCACATCATGTGTTTGAATTCCTCAGCATTTTGTTTTGCAGCTGGCTATAAAGCTATATTTATAATGTTTTATATGAAGGATTATCTGTCACTGATACGCCTGTAGGTTTCTTTTTTCCCCATTTTGAAAGAACCTTCATTGCCCATGTAATATCCGAACACATGGAGTATGCCAACATGATGGGTTGCAAGTATATCTGATGCTAGATAGAGAAATAGTTCAAATTTGAGAGTCTTTCACATAGAATTAAGCACACTCTCATGCTTGTGGGAAAAGGGAGACTTTATGATTCTTTTGATGATGTGATAACAAGAGAAACAATTTTGCTTCATGTTAAAAATTGTATTATGTAAACGGTGAGGATGTTTGTGTCATTTTTTTCTGCACAATGGAATGGTAAGACATCAGGTGTGTAGCTTTGATTGATGCACTCATAGAAGCCCTACAGTACAGAAGCAGGCTATTCAACCCATTAAATCCACATCAACCCTCCCGACCAATCCCATCCCTCATCAATCCCTGTAATCTTGCACTTCTCTAATCCACCTAGCCTGCACACCTTTGGATTGTGGGAGGAAACCTGAGCAGCCAGAGAAAACCCAAACATTCATGGAGAAAATGTGCATACTCCGTGCAGTCACCCAAAAATACAATCAAACCTGGGTCCTCAGCACCATGAGGTAGCAACTCTAACCACTGATCCACCAATCCACCCAGAGACCTTTAATCTTTGTCATATAATTAAGAAGGTATTGGATGACTAGGGCCTTCCTCTGTACTTTTAATAAGCTCACAGATAAAATAAATTCTTCAGCAAAGTCAACTGAACATTAGCATTATAGAAGATGAAGTCTATCATTTATCACAGGGATACCATGCATTCACTCAACTTTCTACTTTAACATCTGAAGGGTACTAACAGAAAGCAATGGAGACTTGAGGACACACTGACCATTGCCTCTCCAACATGAGAGGAATAACTGCTGACAAACAGATGTTCTCTGCTCCACACCAGCCTGCATTCCCAAACCATCACTATCCCACACAACCTGTACCCCTAATCAGCCCAATTTCACTCTCCCCTATCAATATCACTGAAACTGAGGGAAACAGCCTGATTTGCATTGTATGTTATTGCTGCATTTGAGAAGGTATGAAATAGAAATAAGCAGTTACGCTCTACAGAAACAAATGTATTGAACGTGCAATCTTGCCTCTGATTCACAAATTGTGAAAATATCACAAACAAGGTGGCGTCGTTTTCTGTTGCATGGGAATCACCCGATGTTTCACCTCTTCAATTTCACTCTTCCAGTCTGTTCACCATTGGGATGCGTGGGAACTGTCTGCATTCCATTTCCTGTCTAGTAGCTGGAGAAGCCCGTGGCTAAGTTTGCAGCTGTATACCTTGAACTGTGTACTGTATGTGACATATGCTTTGAAGAGGTTTGAAATCCTTAATAATCTTTCCTTTTCTCACAGGCAAGTGCACATGACACTCTCAGCAAAAACAGTTGAGGCTGGGTGGATTAATTCCTTCCAAAAAAAAAGAGCAGCTGGATAAACATCTGGTTGGAAGTGGGATTGATGACTATAAGAAGGGGCAGTTGTCAATTATTGAAGTAGATAACAGTTCCTGTATTTCTGAACAATGCAAAAATGCTGTATGAAGAGTGGAAAAATCAGGTTTGGGGAATGGAAAAGGGAGGATAGATGACTACTGTAGATATCTCCTATTCAGAAGTCCATCTTTGAATCCTTAAAATCAGATTTCTCTTCCTACAATGGTGCTCATTGATCGCAATCGTGCCCCATTCACGCTCTACACCCAAGTCAGTCCTTGTGTCAATTTATGGAGAGCTGGATTTTATCTTCCTCTGTTGGAAAAATAAATGCTCATCATTATTTTCTATTTCGAGATGCCTTGCTAGATATATTTCCGCGCCACCACTATCCCTTTCAGTTCATGGGTTTCAGTTTGGACTGATCAGGCTGTTATGTGCCACCTCATTGCCAAACAACTTTTGAAAGTACACAGTGTTCAACCACATTGCCTCTTCAACTCTTACCTCAAATCACCTTAATTAAGCATAATATTCCTTTAACAAATTTAGGTGGCTTTCTTCAAATAATCTACATTTGCCCAAATGAGGGCTATTTCTGTCCCACGTTATCATTTCTAAAATAGATGTGAGGCTGATAGGTGTGATGTTACTGGGCTTACCTTTGTTTTGAACAAGACAGTAAGTTTGTAATTCTCCAATCCTCCGTACTTAAAGCAGGATTTGAAGATTATTGCTCATACCACCACAATTTTCACCCTTACTTCTGTCAGCAACCTTCAATGTATCCTACCTTGTCCTGGGAACTTATCAACTTTAAGTATAGCCTTCATTTCGAACCATCTGGTTTGTCAATTTTTAGAGCATTTTGTATCTCATCTGCTTTCAGTACAACTTTAGCAGCATCCTCTTCCTTAGGAAAGATGATGTGAAAGAATTTTTTCTGTACCTCAGTCGTGCCCTCTTCCTCAATGAGTAGGTCTCCTGTTTATGCCTCGTCAGCGCCACTTTTCCAACTTATTACTATGTTACTTTATGGAAGACATTTCGATTTAATTTCTTGTTATTTATCAGTTTATTTTCAAATCTACTTTGTTTCTTTAATTTCCTTTTCGATGTCCCCTCCATACTTAGACTGGTACTTGCTTGCATCTATGTTCTATGTCATCTATAACTAAAACCTTCCATATGCAGCAACATCCTGGTAAATCACTTCTGAGTCCTCTCCAATCGGATGTCTTATCCCCAAACCCAGTACAATATGAGCAGAAATTTCCTCCAATGAAATATTTGGAAAACAGTAGAGAGAATAGACAGTGTACAAGATGATGAGAGGCATAGATAGATTGGATAGCCAGAGACCTTTTCCCAGGGCGGAAATGACTATTACGAGGGGATATAATTTTAAGGGATTGGAGGAAGGTACAGGGGAGATGTCAGAGGTAGGTTCATCACACAGAGAGTGGTGGGCGTGTGGAATGCAATGCCAGCAGTGGTAGTGGAGTCAGGTACTTTAGAAACTTTTAAGCGACTCTTGGATAGGCACATGGAGGATAGTAAAATGTAGGGTATATGGGGTAGTTTGATTTTACAGTAGGAAAATAGGTTGGCACAACATTGTGGGCTGAAGGGCCTGTACCATGCTGTACTGTTCTATGTTCTATATTCTAACAACCTACCATATGCCCTCTTTTTCTGTTTCATCTCATGTCCTATCTTTTTCACCATCTACGGACCACTGTCTCTTGTTTTCCTTACTTTTGACTCTCATGGAAATGTACCTCAGTAGGAGCCAAACAACTTCCTCCTTAAAGACAGATTGTTAGAGTCATATAGCATAGAAACAGGCCCTTCAGCTCACCATATCCATGCTGACCAACGAACACCAAACTACACTAATCCAATTTACCCACATTTGGTCTAAAGCCTGTCATGAACTTGCATTTTAGGTTGTCATTGATATGCCTCTGAAATGTTGCAAGAGTATTCACTCCCACCATACGCGCAGGCACATGTTTCATACTCTGGGCGGGAAAGCATTTTTCTCACATCTCCTTTAAAACCACTTCCTCTTCACCTTAAACTTATGCTCTCTGATCTTAAATACATCTGCATGGGGAAGGGATTCTCACAATCTACTCTATACCCCTCTTAATTTTGTATACCACAATCAGATCCCCCTCAGCCTTCTCTGCTCCAAGGGAACCAAATCCAGCCATAACGGAGACTTTTCATCCCCGGCAACATCCTGCTGAATCTCCTCTGAACCTTCTCCAGCACAATCATGTCTTTCCAACAGTGTGGCAACCAGAACTGCACATGGTATTCCATCCAGGGTCTTGGTAATGTTTTACAAACTTGTGACACAACCTTCCTCGCTTCTCTATTCTAGGCTTGGCAATGAAGGAAATCATCCCATATGCCATCTTCACCAAATAAAAACTGAAAGAATTGTGGATAATGTAAATCAGAAACGAAAAAACAGAAGTTGCTGGAAAAGCTCAGCAGATCTGGCAGTGTATGTAAAGAGAAATCGGAGTTAACGTTTCAGGTCCGTGACCTTTTCTCAGAACCCACCGGGTTCCAACAACTTCTGTTTTTGTGTCTTCTTCACCACCAAATGTACCTGTGCTGACGCCTTCATGGCTGTGTGGACTTGCCCCTTCGTTCCTCAGTACTTTCTAGGAAACTACCATTCATTGTTCATATTTGTCTCTTAATTGACCTCCCAAAATACATCACCTCACACTTATCAGGTTTAAATTCCATCTGACATTGCTTTGCACATTTTATTGGCTGATCAATATCTGACTGTAGCCAGAGACCATCTGCCTCACTATTAACCACCTATTACATGCCCTTTTATTGCGCTTCATCTCACTCCCTATCTCTTTCACCATCCAGGGTCTTCTGTTATTGTTTTGCTTACATTGACTCTCATGGAAATGCACCATCAATTTTCATGTTATTCTCAAACTTACTGATTATAACTTCTACATTCACATCCAATTCATTCATGGATATAACAAACAGCAAATGTCCCAGTATCAATTCCTGTGGTACACCATTGGACACAGTCATGCATAAACAAACATTCTTCCAACATCATTATTTGCCTCCTATTTGTAAGCCAATTTTAGATCTAGTTTGCCAATTTGCCTTGAATTCCATGGGGTATCACCTTTGGAACCAACTTTCTATGTGGGAACTTGTCAAACGCTTTACTTAAGTCTGTGTAAACCATATCAACTGCACTACCCTCATCAAAATATTTCACCACATCTTTGAGAATCACAATTAAATTTGTCAGAGAGGATCTCCATTTAACAAATTTGTGTTGACTATCCTGAATCAATCCCAGACTCTTTAAGTCTAAATTATTCCTGTCCATCAGGATTGTTTCCAATAATTTCTCCACCAATGGCATCAGACTGACTTAGTCTGTCAGTACCTGGTGTATCCCTGCTGTTCTTCTTGAACAAAGGAACCACATTAGCTATCCTCTTGTCATTTGGCATTTCACCTGTAACCGATGAAGCATTAAATATCTCTGTCAAACCTGCAACAATCTCCATAGCACTCTGGGATAAATCCCGTCAGCCCCTGGGCTTTACGTACCATTATGCCTGCTAAACCACCATGACCTCCTGCTTATTAATCTTAACATGGTCTAGGGCATCACCACTCCAAATAAAAATTCCCAGCGACAATATGTTTCTCTTCTGTGAATACAGATGAGAATTAATCATTTAAGAAATCACCCTCATCTTCAGGCTCCACACTCAGATTGGCCTTTTGATCAAATAGGTCCCACTCTTCCCCTGATTATTTTATTATTTGTAATATAATTATGAAAAGCCCTGAGGTTTTGCTTGATCCTATCCGCCAAAGATATTTTGTGGCCCCTCTTTGTCCTTCTGATTACTTTTGTAAGTAAATCCCCACAAGCCCTACTTTTGAAAGACCTCCCACATTTTTTAAGGGATTCTATCTGAAATAGAACACAGAGCAGTACAGAATAGGCCCTTTGGTCCACCATGTCTGTGCTGACCGTGATGCTATTCTAAACTAATCTCATCTACCTGCATATTGTCCGTATCCCTCTATTTCCTCTATCTGTCTAAATACCTTGTAGAGGTTTCTATTGTATATGTTTCTACCACCTTGTGTGGCCATGTATTCCAGTCCCCACCACCCTCTGTTGTCGAAACATGCCTTTTACATATACTTTAAGCTTTCCCTGTGTTACTTTAAACCTACGCCCTCAAGTATTTGACATTTCCACCCCAGGAAATAGACTCTGATTATCCACCCTGTCCATGACTCTTGTAAGTTTATATAATTCTATCAGGTCTCCCCTCAGCCTCTCCGCTAGTGAAAATAATCCAAGTTTGTCCAATCTCTCCTTATCTCCATTACACTCTAATTGAGGTAACTTCCTGGTAAACCTCCTGTGCACCCTCTCCAAAGCTTCTGAATCCTTCCTTTATAGTGGTTTCCAGAACTATACACAAGATGTAGTCCAAATATGTCCTCATCAAATGTTTACACAGATGCAACATAGCTTGCCAATTTTTATCCTCAATGCTAAAACCGATAAAGGCAAACAATGGTATGTTGGCCTTCGTTGTGAGAGGATTTGAGTACAGAAGCAGGCATGTGTTGTTGCAGTTGTACGGGGCCTTGGTGAGACCACATCTGGAATATTGCGTGCAGTTTTGGTCTCTTTTTCTGGAGAACAGTGCTCTTGCTCTCGAGGGATTGCAGCAAAGGTTCACCAAGCTGATTCTGGGAATGGTGAGTCTGCCGAATGAGGAGGGATTGACGAGGTTAGGCATGTTTCTGCTGGAGTTCAGATAAATTGGAGGAGGGGGGGGGGGGCGCATGAATATCTGAGAGAATTAGAAAATTCTAACAGGACTGGACAGTGTAGATGCAGGGAGGATATTCCCGATGATGGGTGTATCCAGAACCAGGGGTCACAGTATTAGGATTCAGGGTAGATGATTTGGAGTGGAGATGAGGAGACATTTCTTCACCCAAAGAGTGGTGAGCCTGTGGAATTCATTACCACAGGATGTAGTTGATGCATATTTAACATACTCAAGAGGCAGCTAGAAATAGCTCTCGGGGCTAATGTGGTCAAAGTTTATGGGGAGGAAGCAGCATTAGGCTACTGAATTGGATGCTCAGCCATGATCATGAAGAATAGTGGAGCAGGCTTGAAGGGCCTCGTCCTGCTGCCATCTTCTATGTTTCTATGTACTACCACCTTTTGGCTTGTATTCACCTTCAGGGAGCTATGGTCCTGCACCACAGATGGCTTTTTATATCAATGCTCCTAAAGCTTCTGCTATCTATGTTTACTTTTGAGTTGCATTTGAACTCCTAAAATGCATCATCTCACACTTGTCCAGAATATATCCTACCTGCCAGTTCTTCATCCAGGTTTCTAACTGATCTATATGCTATTATGTTATTTGATATTCTTCCTCACTATCCACCAAGTTTTGTATTGAAATATGCTTTTTTTTTAATCTCATGATAACCCTTGATACCCAGAATTCCTCAAACTTGCTACCTTTATCCTTCACTCTTGGAAGAATACACTGGCTCTGAATTCTCACTCTACTGTTTTTAAAAGATTCCCACTTTCCGAGTGTAAATTTGCTCAAGTCTATGTTTGCCAGATCCTTTCTCGTGATTTGGGAAAATTTGAAATCTCCTACTCATATAATGCTGTTTCTCTCAACATTTTTGCCCTATGTATCAGCTTTCGATCTTTGTCTGACTGTTGGGAGGTCTATAGTATAATCCCAGCAAGGTAATCATCCATGTTTTATTTCCAAGCTTACCCAGATTGGCCTCATTTGAAGACCATTCTTGGGCATCCACTCTCATGACTGAATTAATGATTTCCTTTATTGATCATACAGTGCCCCCACCGCTCTTACACACACCACCCAGTGCGCAATTACACCTGAAATGTCTACAGCCTGGAATATTGAACTGCCAGTCCCACCCTTCCCGACCATGTCACACAAATTGCAAAATATCATATTCCTATATGTTGGTCAATGCTCTAAGTTCAACCACCCTAACAGTTAAGTTCCTTGCAGTAAAATAGATACAATTTAGCTTTTTGGGCCTCCCATGTAAATTATCCTGCTCATGCCTCCTCCACCTACTAGGGTGTTAAGCATTCCTTCTGCATCAGGTTGGAACTTGCTCCCGAGTTTACATCGACTCTATTCCTAATACTCCAGTCAAATTAGATTAAAGCCAACCCAACAGCACAAGCAAACATCCCAACAAGGATGTTGGAGCCATAGAGCAGTGCAGTAGCTCAGTGGTCAGCACTGCTGCCTCACATCACCAGGGGCCCAGGGAACAGTGTGGAGTTTTCATATTCTCCCTGTGTCGATGTGGGGTTTCTCTGGGTGCTCTGGTTTCCTCCCACAGTCCTAAGGCGTGCAGGTTTAGGTGGATTAGCCATATTAATTTCCCCTGCGATCCTAATGTGTACAGGCTTGGTGAATTAGGCAAGGAAATGCAGGTTTTCAGGATGGGCCTGGGTGGGCTGCTCTTCAGAGGGGTGGTGTGGGCTGAATGGCCTGCTTCCACACTGTAGGGATTCTATGTGGGAAGTTGCACATAGTGGTGTTGCTGTCGTACAATGGCACTGTATTGTTCCTTGAACATAGAACATAGAACATTACAGCACAGTACAGGCCCTTCGGCCCTCGATGTTGTGCCGATCTGTCATACCAATCTCAAGCCCATCTAACCTACACTATTCCATGTATGTCCATATGCTTATCCAATGACGCCTTAAATGTACCTAAAGTTGGTGAATCTACTACCGTTGCAGGCAAAGCGTGCCATTCCCTGACTACTCTCTGAGGAAAGAAACCACCTCTGACATCTGTCCTATATCTTTCACCCCTCAATATAAAGCTATGCCCCCTCGTGCTCGCCGTCACCATCCTAGGAAAAAGGCTCTCCGTATCCACCCTATCTAACCCTCTGATTATTTTATATGTTTCAATTAAGTCACCTCTCAACCTTCTTCTCTCCAATGAAAACAGCCTCAAGTCCCTCAGCCTTTCCTCGTAAGACCTTCCCTCCATACCAGGCAATATCCTAGTAAATCTCCTCTGCACCCTTTCCAAAGCTTCCACATCCTTCTTATAATGCAGTGACCAGAACTGTACGCAATTGTACAGCTTCACCGTAACCTCTTGGTTCCGGAACTCGATCCCTCTATTAATAAAAGCTAAAACACTGTATGCCTTCTTAACAGCCCTGTCAACCTGGGTGACAACTTTCAAGGATCTGTGTACATGGACACCAAGATCTCTCTGCTCATCGACACTGCTAAGAATCTTACCATTAGCCCTGTACTTTGCCTTCCGGTTACTCCTACCAAAGTGCATCACCTCACACTTGTCTGCATTAAACTCCATTTGCCACCTCTCAGCCCAGCTCTGCAGCTTATCTATGTCTCTCTGCAACCTACAGTATCCTTCGTCACTATCCACAACTCCACCGACCTTTGTGTCGTCTGCAAATTTACTAACCCATCCTTCTACGCCCTCATCCAGGTCATTTATAAAAATGTCAAACAGCAGTGGACCCAACACCGACCCTTGCAGTACACCACTAGTAACTGGTCTCCAGGATGAACATTTCTCATCAACCACCACCCTCTGTCTTCTTTCAGCAAGCCAATTTCCGATCCAAACTGCTATATCTCCCACAATTCCATTCCTCCGCATTTTGTACAATAGCTACTGTGTGGAACATTATCGAACGCCTTGCTGAAATCCATATACACCACATCAACCAGTTTACTCTCATCTACCTGTTTGGTCACCTTCTCAAAGAACTCAATAAGGTTTGTGAGGCACGACCTTCCCTCCACAAAACCGTGCTGACTATCCCTAATCAATTTATTCTTTTCTAGATGATTATAAATCCTATTCCTTATAACCTTTTCCAACACTTTACCAACAACTGAGGCAAGGCACACTGGTCTATAATTACTAGGGTTGTCTCTACTCCCCTTCTTGAACAGGGGAACCACATTTGGTATCCTCCAGTCATCTGGCACTATTCCTGTAGACAATGATGAGTTAAAGATCAATGCCAAAGGCTCGGCAATCTCCTCCCTGGCTTCCCAGAGGATCCGAGGATAAATATCATCCGGCCCAGGGGACTTATCTATCTTCACCCTCTGTAGGATTTCTAATACCTCTTCCTTGTGAGCCTCAATCCCACATAGTTCTAGTAGCCTGTATCTCAGTATTCTCCTTGACAACATTGTCGCTTTCTAGAGTGAATACTGTTGAAAAATATTCATCTAGAGCTTCCCCTATCTCATCTGACTCCACACACAACTTACCACTACTATCCTTGATGGGCCTAATCTTATTTTCGTCATTCTTTTATTCCTTAAATACCTGTAGAAAGCCTTAGGGTTTACCCTGATCCTATCTGCCAACAACTTCTCTTGTCTCCTCCTGGCTCTTCCGAGCTCTCTCTTTACGTCTTTCCTGGCTACCTCGTAGCCCTCAAGTGCCCTAACTGAGCCTTCACATCTCATCCTGACAAAAACCTTTTTCTTCCTCATGATCAGAGATTCCACCTCCTTTGTAAACCACGGCTCCCGCACTCTACAGCTTCCTCCCTGCCTGACAGGTACATGCTGCTGGTGTGGAAATAGATTCTGTCCTTGATCATGCTATAACATCTTTTCTCTGCAACTGTGCTGTTCTCATTTCATTTCTTCCCTGTCTTTCCTTAGCCCCATTGTACCTGGGAATAATCAGTTAAAATGCTTTCTCACAGCATGGACAAACCCTATGTGAGAACATTGGCCTGGTTCCAACAAGATACAACCTGCCAACCTGTATACTTTCCACTCTGCCAGAATGTGTCCCAATGTCCCAGGAATCCAAAGACCTTGCCTGCATTCTCTCTTCAGCCACATAATTATTTTCCTCACTTCCTTAATTCTATATTCACTAGCATGAGGCAGTGGGAGTAATCTAGAGATCCACATTTGAGTTCCTGTTTATGAATGTTTCTCTTTCTTGAAGCTCCCTGAAATGTACCCAGATGTTTTTATCTTTCATTCTACTTCTATTATTTTAACCAGAATGAACCAAGAAATCTAGCTGTCCACTACCCAAACCCCAAAAATACCCCAAAAATTGCATTGACCCTGGCACAAGGAAAATGCAATCCACTTGATTGAAACCCAATCTACCATCTTAGAACACTGACTCCCTATCTCATTGTTGTACATTGGCAACATTACAGTTGTACAGTGTACCATTAGCAAGTCAATTTAACTGCAACAATTTGCTGAGGTTCTTTCAAGAGCACCTTCCAGACTCATGACCATTAAACTTAGAAGGACATGTACAGCACATGCAAAGTTTATGTTGAGGTATTGTGAAATCATCCATAGTCTCATTGAACAGCGAAGGAGATTCAGTGGAGTGAATGGCCTACTTCTGCTCCTATGTTTTATGGTCTGAGTGCGTGTTTTCTTGTAAACCACACTCCACCTGGCATGGAACTGTATCATTGTTATATCATTATTACTGGTCAAACCCTGGAAACCCTTCTGAAACAGCACTGCAAGGAGGCTTCCTATGCAACAGGAACTGCAATGATTCAAAAGAGCACCTTGCAGCTACAAAAACTGACTTAGGCAACACGGTGTGGAGCTGGAGCAAGTCATGCAACAGGAAGGTCACCTCCAGCTCCACAGTGTGTTGCCTCTGACTCCAGCATTTGCCGTTCTTGCTATCTCCAATAGCTGGCCTAATCAGTGATTTCCAAATCCCATCTTTATTTTCAAAAAATACATACAACTGTTTTTAAAAAGTGATGGCATTCTTGACTTATTTTGCTGCACGCAAACTTGTTGCAATGGGAATAAAATACATTTTCATCCATGTGCAGATGAGTGAGTGATAATGCACAAACACGTAGCTTCATGTGATAGACTATATTGATTGGATAGATGTGATAATTTTGGGTCTGTCTCTATTAGGACAACCACATTAAATGCTAAAAAAAACTGCACTGCAAAGGAAAACCCAAAATAACAGCCATACAAAGTGGGTAGGTCCTAATGTTGTCTATAGCCTGTGCTGCTGGCTAATTTCGGCTGAAGGATGGCAGGAATTTGAAAAAAAAAGCCTTACTTGAGATAAAGATTATACAGCCAAAGTTCTGAACAACTTCTCAGAAGTATGGATGAAGAAGAGGTGAGAATGTGAAGCTCAGTCACAGACTGCTTGATGCAGTAAAGTGTTGAAGTATTTATGAGGTCTTCATGCAGTCCTGAAGGAGAGAACCCAGGAACAAATGGGGAAGTTGCACTTAAGATGGGAGGAAGCTGGGATGAAATAGAAACTCTCGGATAGATCTGTTAGACAATTGGCCTAGTTTTCAGCTGTAGGTCCAGTGGAAGGTTGAGGGCAAAATTCTGTTTGGTTGCCATTAGCACAGTTACATAGCATGTCAGCACAAACACAAATTGTTTCTTCATTCAGCCATGCGATGTGGACAAAATCAGAAGTCACACAACATCAGTTTATAGTCCAACAGGTTCATGTGAAACCACAAGCCTTCAGAGCCCCTTGGTCAGGTTAAACATTTTTGGCTGGCTCAGTATTTATTGCCACGGGTTGCCCTTGAGAACATGGTGGTGAGCTGCCTTCTTGAACCACTGCAACCCACTTGGTAAAGGACTAAACTACTGCAGTTGCTGGAATCTGTACTCAAAAGAAAAAAGCACTGGAGATCACAGCGGTTCAGGTAGCACTCATGGAGAGAGAGCAAGCTAATGTTTTGGGTTTAAATGGCTCTGCCTCAGAGCTGGCATAGGTATATCTACAATACAATTAGGATGGAAGTTCCAGGACTTTGACCCAGTGACACTGAACAATAAGTGCATAAATAACTCAGCAAGCATCCATGGACTGTATCCCACATGGTAAGTGAAGTCTTTCAAAAATGGATGAGGGGAAAATTAAAAGGACCCAAAAAATGGATCTGAGGACACAATCGATTTATCAAAAGTATCATTAACCCTAACCTATAATAGGACATTTTTTAAAATTGCAAGCTTTTGAAAATGAAGGAAAATGGTGAAAGTTCAGGCTGATCATTCATGTTGCTTCACAGTAATGACATGTACAGTGTGAGAAATGTAATTGCCTTTGTCTCGGCATTAAAGAAAATGAAATAGTTTGGAAGAAAAGATAACTAAGAATGAACAGAGGCAGTTTTTTTTGCAGTATCCCACATGAAAGGAAGACGTCACACTGATTTTCAAAGGGCTTTTTAAAGTGCTGGTAGCAGCTTGAAATTTGCACTTTTAAATATCATGCACATTCTACCTGACTTTAAATATATCTAAATTATATATGCTAAAAGAGTAAAAGCATTCAGTTTTTTTTTAAAGAAAGTCCTTTCAGTATAAAGAAATACCTTCATTGATGAATAACAGGAGATGGATAAACTCATCTGAAACCTACAAAGTAGGTTAGTAAAATTTTCATAAGGGAAAGTGTCATGAGTTTTTAATCTTTCAGTGGAAACATATTTGCTCAAAGATGAAAATACTTCTTTGTTGCTCACATCAAAAGGCTGTCTGATGTCATCAAAGAATATCGAGACATAGAACATGCCAGTGAGGAGATCTGCAGCTCTTGCATGATTTATCCTTTTAATCGGTTTGTATAATATAGCCTCAAATGCTTTTCAACTCATCTTAACTGTGTAGAATGGAGAGATGACTTTGAGGCACACAACACTCGTGGAATGGCAGCCTGTGTATGTCAGTGAGGCAGTGACCTGTTCACATATAAACATAACACCAGCACAAAATCCTGACAAACACAAATGGGACAAACCAGGCAAAAATTGATTTCTTTTTTCTAAGGCAGGCCTAAAATAAAAGTAGATATTAAATGTTGATTTATTTATTGAAGAGGTTTCATGTGAGATAACTTACTTAAGTTTCAAAATAGACACAAGGCAGTACTCAATAAATGATGAAGCAAATGCAACAAGTATCCAGTACAGGGTAGATATAGAGATAAATGCACATAATATAAAGGGCCTAATAAAAATGAATAAAAACCATGCAGCTTACAGGGTGAAGAAATGGGCCAAATGCACAGTATAATGGCCACAACTAGGGTCCAGTTATTTCTGAGGCAGACTTGACTAATGCAATGCAGTTTCTCATAATTTTCTCACTCTCTCTCCAGGATGTGAAATTTAAAATGTAATACAATACTCAAAGACACTTTGATCCATCTCATTCCTCTGACGTTCCTGTGCATCAGCCTGCCATTCCCTAGTTTACTTTCTGTGCCTCTATTCTCGTAATTAGTGAGTTGTGCCTGGGGTCTGGCGATGCTGCTTTGTTCTTTTACTTTGGAATGATTATAAAGGAATAATCTCAGGATGCCTGGAGACAGATGTTGGAAGCCAGAGTCTATAGGTGTGAGGCTGGAAAATCACAGCAGGTCAGGCAGCATCAGAGGAGCAGGAAAGTCAACGTTTTGGGCCGAAACCCTTCATAAGAGAGCGGGGAGGGGGAAGGGGAGTGCAGAAATAAATAGAGGGAGCAGGGTAGGGGCTGCGGGAAAAGTAGGAGAGATCGTGATAGGTGGATGCAGGTAGAAGGTTATTAGTCCATAGGAAGGGTGGAGCAGATAGGTGAGTAGGAAGATGGCCAGGTTGGGTCAGGTCAGGGGAGGGGGTGACAAAATTATCAATTAACCTGACCTTCCGGTTACCAACCATTTTAATTCCCCCTCTCACTCTTTTGTGGTCATGCCCATCCTTGGTCCCCTCCCCTGTCAGAGTGAGGCCAAATGTAAACTCGACGAACGCCACTTAATATTTCACCTTGGGAGCTTACTGCCCCAAGGCATCAACATTGACTTGACCAGCTTCAAAATCCCTCCACCCCCAGCCTTATGCCATGTCCAGCCCTCCCCCTTCTCCTCACCTCCCTAACCTGACCTAACCTGCCCATCTCTGTACTCACCTACTCGCTCAACCCTTCCCACAGATCAATCACAACAACCCCCCGAATGGCATTCACCTGTCATTATCATTATCACTCCTACCTTACCCGCAGCCCCCACCCACCTTCATTTATTTATTTCTGGGGCCTCCTCCCATTCTCCAGTACTAATGAAGGGTTTCAGTCTGAAATGTTGACTTTCCTGCTTCCCTGATGCTGTCTGACCTGTTGTGCTTTTCCAGCCTCACACCTCACTTGCAGGAGGTGTGACCAGCTCACTCTCTACTGCAGATGCTGGAAATGAAAGCAAAGACACAAGTTGTTGGGAAAGCTCAGCAGGTCTGGCAGCATTTTTTGGAGACAAATCAGAGTTCAAGTTTTGGTTGGAGTGACCCTTCCTCAAAAGGGACCTTGAAAAAGGGTCACTCGACACAGAGTTAATGGTAGCTGAGTTTCCCATAAGATGGGGCATTTAAAGACTAGGGAGCACATTTTTAAGGCGGTAGGAGAGAGATTTGGGCAATTGTTTTAGAATTTTTTTCTGAAGAATTGTCTAGTCTTGAAACGTCAGCCTTTTTGCTCCTCTGATGCTGCTTGGCCTGTTGCGTTCATCCAGCTCTCCACCTTGTTATCTCTGTTTTACACAGTGGGTGGTTTGTGTGTGGAATGTACTTCCTGAGGAAGTGGTGGATGTGGGCACAATTACAACATTTAAAAGACATTTGGATCGGTATATGAGTAGGAAAGATTTGGAGGAATATTGACCAGGAACAGGCAGATGGGAGTAGTTTGGGTTGGGATTATATTCAGCACGGACTGGTTGCACTGAAGGATTTGTTTTCATGCTGCATGACTCTATGACCCAAAACATTAACTCTACTTTCTCTCCATAGATGCTCCCTGACCTGCTGAGATTTTGCAGCAATTTCAGTTTGTGTTCACTCTCGATGTTTGCAGGATAAATGGGCTGTTGGAATTAGCAGCAACAGCCACATCATGGCTACCATTGACACCGCCAACTGCCAGCTCAAAGTGGAGGGGATCACTTTCTCGCTAACAGCTGATGAAGGAGCTATGCTCCAAAAGCTTGTGTTTTCAAATTGGATTATAACCTGTTGTTATGTGATTTCCGCTCTGAGCAAGACTTTGATTGACAACATGGAACATAGTTTATTTTGCTTTCTATCACCAGAAGTACATACTGCATATGTGTGAAAGTTGTAGAATAGACACACAAATACTCTGTATTTGTTTCAGCTCTTATAGAGCATTGCATAAGAAGTGAAAAACAAAGATTCAAATCAGACATCAGAAAAGACAGAAATTCATATTGAGCTGAAGCCAACACACTATAAGTAAAACTCATACATAACATACTGCATGGTATGGAGCTGTCGATACCCTCATGATACCTACTTAGCTGCAATTCTGACAGAAAATCCTAATGTGACAGAGTCAAGTGCTGCGAGTGACAATCACTGGATACTTAGGTGGCCTTCAAATGTAGGAGCAGCTGTTAAATACTTGGCATGCATAGAGGTGCAAAATCCCAGACCCGGATGCTCCATCTGGGATTTTCCCTTTATTAAATTGAGTTAATGGAAAATGGTAGATTTATGATCATAGTGCACATACCTGTACTGTGGTGCTTCATGAAATTAGAGGACATAAAAATCCCATTTTAACATCTTATTTGTTCCAGCACCAAAGATTCTGGACTTCAGCATTCAATCTGTTTAGAACCTGGCTGGTCTATTCTGGCTGGTTTGTTTCTGTTGATAACTTTAATAGTGATTCAGGGCTACATCTCAAAGATTCTTTGAAGTTTGCGTCACGTATAGCTAGGATGTTTAAGAAGGCGTTTGGCACACTTGCCTTCATTGCTCAGTCCTTTGAGTAAGGGAGTTGGCACATCATTTTGAGGCTGTACATTGGTGAAGCCTCTTCTTGAACACTGTGTCCAGTTCTGGTCGCCCAGTTATGGGAAGGATATAATTAAGCTGGAGACGATTCAGAAGAGATTTACCAGGATTTGCCAGGTATGGAGAATTTGAGTTAAAAAGATAGGCTGGATAAGCTAGGACATTTTCCCTGGACCATAGGAGGTTGAGAGGTGGCTTGTAGAAGTGTATAAAATTATGAAGAGCATAGAGAGGTTTAATGGTAGGTGTCTTTTCCCTAGGATGAGTGATATTAAGACCAGGGGTACATTTTTAAGATGAGAGGAGAGACGTTTTAAAAATTTGTGAGGAGCATTTTTTTTCACAGAGGATATTTTGCATGTGGAATGAACTTTCTGGGAAGGTGGTGGATGTGGGCACAATTACAACATCTAAAAGACATTTGGATACGTCCAAAAATAAGAAAGAATTGGAGAAGTATGGGCCAGGAGCAGGCAGGCGGGGCTAGTTTAGTTTGGGATTATGTTCGGCATGGACTGTTTGGACCAAAGGGCCTGTTTCCATTGCTGTATGTCTCTATGACTCTAGGGTGCCCAGGATAAGCTCAAGTTGGAACTGGATTTCGTGGTTCAGTGCAACATCATTCATGAAGCTCAGCACAACACCAACTGTTATGGGACTGTTCTCAGACCCTCAGGGTGCCTCAAATGCCTGTCAATGTAGTCTGGTTCAAGAAAGAGATGCCTTTGGGTTGTTTGGATAGAATCAAACTCCAATATTTGTTTCCTTGATATGCTACTGTACAGAGCTGAACTGCTTTAAAGTTTTTTTTATGAATATGATATATTTTGATGTTTAAAGAAACTCCACTATGTGTTCTAAGTTTAATGCTGAGAATGAAAAGTGGCTCATTCATCGCTCCCCATAAGAACCGATAACTTTAAGAACAATTTTCAGAGGGTTTTTTTATTTCAGTTTACCATTTGGATTATCCATTGGCCAGGGTATGTTTTACCTGCGTATGTAATGTAGCACAGAAACCTGTCAGGTAGTTTCTGTATCTCAGATAATGTTGCAGCTCTTGGGAAAACTGAGTGTGAGCATGACACAAAGTTACATCAGCTTATGGGTGCAGCAAGAAAACAAGGCTAACTTTCGCTGGCAAGAAATGTCAAATCAACGTTACCTCAATTAACCTCGGATTAATCTACTTTTCAAACAGTACCAAACTTGAACTAACCAAAATTGAAGATGTATAAAAGCTGCCTGCGCCACAAGACAAAAGTGACTTACAATGGTATCCCAGTTTCTCTGCCTACCCTGAATTTTGTGATCAAAGTGTCCCCTCTCTTTGTAAAGATACTCCACATATTTTGCAAGAAGATCACCAGCATACTTTTCAATCGGTTAAAAATACTCTATCACCAAGCAAGTATGTTTTTCAATATTATGATCCCTCCAAGGGAAGTAGAGGGATATTGAAAGTAGAGAAATCCCAGGAAAACTTCAGAGCATGTTTATGACAGGAAGAGGATCGATTACATTTGGTTCCCAAGCCCTTTTAACAGTTCAGATAAAACACTCCAATAGGGAAAGGGAAACTGTCTACTTTCTCTGAACATAACATTTATATATGTACTTATTCAGAAAGCATTTCATTGAAAATGCTGACAACAAAACGTTGGAGATGATGGTTTCGTAAGTGCACTACAATGTATACATATAAAAATCCAAGGTATGACTCCAAAGTTCAATACATGCCAGGCTCATAGATGTTAGTTCCCAAACCTTTTACCCAACTTCTAACTCCTGCTAAGATCATAGGTATCTCTTTTCAAGAGAATATTTTTTGAATGCAAAGCTGCTTGCCAGGATTTTTGGATCAGCATGTTAAATTTTTGTGCTGCACCTCTAGGCAATGGCTGACCCTCACTGGCAACTCTCATGTTCAGAAGACAGGGTCTATGCAGTCCTTCCTGCAAAACTGGTATGCCATGCAAAATGATGCCAACAACAAGGGCTCAATTCCCATATCACTGAGGTTACTATGCAGGATTTGCCTTCTCAATCCCTCATCTCAGATTAAAATTCCACCAGTGATCTCTGTCTGATGAGTCTTGTGGGTCTATGGCAACTCTACAGCACTTCCACCACACACTCCTACCACACAACATTTCCATCAGCATATTGCAAGCCAACAATCTTTACCATCTGGAAGGACAAGGGTAACTGATGCATTGGAATACCACAACCTGTAAGTTCCCCTCCAATCCACATGCCATCCTGACTTGAAAGTTTATTGCCGTTTCTGTTTGATCAAAAGTCTTAGGTCACCCTCTTTAATGGCACTATGGGTGTCCCTATACTCCAAGTATTGTGGAGGCTAAAGGAGACAGGTTACCACCACATTTTCCGAAACAATTAGTGATGGTTAATGAATGCTTTCCTAGCCAGAGAGACTCACATCCTTTGCTCGAATAAAATAAAAGGCACACATATTATATAACATTGAAAAGAATGGAGAAAACGATAGCATGATGAATTAGCTTGCAAACAATTATCCCAGTTTGAATATGCTAAAACTTCAGATCTTTACATGAATACATGGGTTCATGGAGCAAAAGTGAAGTGCTGTGTCCACCCCAAATCACAAGACATTGCATAGGTATTGGCCAAATCTTGTGACAGATAACACATTACAGCCTTATACACTGACCACTATACAAGTGGTTGATTCGGATGTTGAAATTGTCAGACAACAACCTTGATGACATGTGATCCACATCCATCCACAGTGGCAGGTAGCACATTGCAAAATGCAGCCACACAGTCAGGTCATTTCTGAAGAATGGTTCAGACCCTAAACATCAGCTTTCCTGCTCCTCTGATGCTGCTTGGCCTGCTGTGTTCACCCAGCTCTACACCTTGTTATCTCAGATTCTCCAGCATCAACAGTTTCTACTATCTCCAAGTCATGGTAGCTCTGCAAGGATTAGTTTGGTCATTTTGTGCATCTGATGGGGCACTGAATAAATGACGTTAATGCATTGCTATGATTCCAGCTATTTTTATTAGTGGACAATTTTGTTTTGCTATGTGATGTAAGATGTTTCAAACCTCTGATGAAGGGTCTAGGCCTGAAACGTCAGCTTTTGTGCTCCTGAGATGCTGCTTGGCCTGCTGTGTTCATCCAGCTCCACACTTTGTTATCTCTACCTCAACAGTTTGTTTTGTTATTTTTGTTTTTAACTCGCGTGTAATAAGTTTCTGTTCTGTTGCTAACAAGACTCTGTAACCTTTTGAGTTTCAGTGACTGACTTTGACATTTGTTAACATTTAAGGACAACTTTGAAATGTCTAGAGGTTGTGGATGGCGCTGGAACAATGCAAGTCAAGTGCAGAAATGTATACTTTGCATCCTAATTTTTCCTAGCTTTGTTCTCTATCATGTTTCATGCCAACCACAGGATATAATGACAGTAGATAAGCAATGCATACATTTCTAAGCTATATAAGTCTACAGAACTGAGGGCATGTGTAAGGATATTTTAACAGGCTGTTCTCCATTCCACGCTTTGGCAGACACGACTGAAAGCCATTCAACGCACTCACTCTCTTCTCTCAAGTGAACTCAGTTGTAGATAACATGGTGTGAAGCTGGATGAACACAGCTGGCCAGGCAGCATCAGAGGAGCAGGAAAGCTGACATTTTGGGTCTAGACTCTTCTTCAGAAAATTTGATAATTGCTCTGGATTTGCACCTTTATAAAATAATGGTGCTGGAAAGTAGGTTCAAAACTTGTGATGTAGGAAATGCAGCAATCACATAACACAGTCTCTCAGATATAGACCAGATGCAGTTTTTTTCCATGAGTTGTTTAAAAGCAACATACTGCAGATGCTGGAAATCTGAACAAACACAGTGAATGATGTAGAAACTCAGCAAGTCTGGCAGCATCAGAGTCTGAATTCGGTAACAACCTTTCTTCTTGAGTTCCAAAGAACTGTCATAACGAGACTTGAAACATTAACTCAGTTTCTCTCTGCACAGATGCTGCCAGACCTGCTGAGTTTCACCAACATTCTGTGCTTTTCTTAAAGTGAATTTGAATGAGGAATAAATATTGTCACTAATCTTGAGATAGGACACTGGGAAAGACTTCCATACTCTTCTTTGAGCAGTGTCAAGAGATTTCTGTATTAACTTAAGAAACTAGATTGGACCCCCTGGTTTAAAACTTCACCCCAAAGATGATAGACCAAGAGCACAATAATCCTTCAGTAACACACTAAAGGATCTGCTTAATCATAGAATCACTACGGTATGGGAGCAGGCCAGTCAGCCCATCGAGTTCACATTGTCGAGTATCTCACCCTGACACAAATCCCTCCCCAGTCCGTGTAACCCTGTATTTCCCACTGCTAGTCCACCTAGCCTGCACATCACTGGACAAAATAAGCAATTTAGAATGGCTAATCTACCCTAACCTGCAAATCTTTGGGCTGTGGGATGAAACCAAACCCCCAAAGGAAATCCACACAGACAGTTGCCTGATGCTGGAATCAAGCCTTTGTCCCTGGTGCTATAAGACAACAATGCTCATCACTGAGTTATCATGCTGCCTATTCTAGATTGCAGGTTTGTTGTGTCTAGGTCTGGAAGAGCCAATACTTAGGAGTGTAACTCACCGTGGTGATGTAATATGGCACGTGAACTGAACAGCTTCAGATCTTGACTGAATGAACACTAAAATCTGGACCTCCTGAGATACTCTGTGACAATGCCTTCTATCATTGTAACCTGCAACCACTTGTTAACATGCAATAGCCTGTTTCTTGATGATAACAAGAGAGTCTTCTAGCTGGAGCAGGAAGTGGTCTTGTTCTACTGCGCTAGAGCAAGCAGACCCTGTAATTTCCTACACTTAAAGAGGCAGTTGGCAATAACCTTTATAATGAGGAGCCGCGCAGACAATGTAGTGAGTTGGCATACAATGATGCATTCGAATCTCTGCAATGTGTTTGAACCCAACAACGTTCTGACTCAAAGATGATAGAGTAAACCACTAAGCCACATCTGACATTGTTCCTCTATGAGAAACCTAACTAGGTAATTTTGAACAGAAATCATCTTAATGGACACCTTAGTTAATCACAGACATAGTAGGAACTGCTGATGCTGGAGCATCTGAGGTAACAAGGTGTAGAGCTTGATGAACACAGCAGGCCAAGCAGCATCAGAGGGTCCAAGAAGGGTCTAGACCTGAAACGTTAGCTTCCCTGGTCCTCTGATACTGCTTGGCCTGCTGTGCTCATCCAGCTCTACACCTTGTATTCTTAGTTAATCACATATTTGTGTCATGGATTTAAATAATTTAGCAATAATGATGAAGCGGTACTGACGTTGATTGAATGGTGACTGAGTCTTACTCTCTTTGGAAAACTTGAAATTTTATTTGCGTTTAATATTTAAGTGAAATCCATTGTATCAATTATAAACTTCCCAGCCTTAAGCAGGATTTTACAAGGTCTCCACTTGTTGAAGTTAGATAATTAAGGAAAAGAGCTGAAGCAGTTTTTTCTGTAACTGGAGTCAGGTAGCTCTTTTCTTCAGAAGCATATCAAGTCATAGCCATAGAGTAACACAGTACAAAAATGTCACTTCAGCCCATTGAGTCTTCGCCAACTTATCAACTCCAACAAAATCAGAAATTGCTGAAAAAACTCAGCAGATCAAGCAGCATCTGTGGTGATAAAGCAAGGTTAAAGTTTCAAGCCCAGTGACCCTTCCTTGGAACCAGTTCATATCAACACAAATTCCACTTTCCAGCACTTATAACCTTGAATCTTATAATAGTTCAAGCATTCACCCACATACTTCTGTGACGTATACCATCTCTATTACCCTCCCAGGCAGTGCATTCCAGATTCCCACCACTCTCTGGTTGAAAATATTTCCCTCAAATCCCCTCTAAACTCTCTGCTCTTCATCTTAAAATTGCACACCCTTGTTATTGACCCTTCGACTGGGGGAATGGGTCAGGTATCTCAGTGAAACTTTGTCCTTAAGTGCAGGAGATTTAGCGATTAGGTGGGGTTCAGGGAGGAAATGAAAGAGGTGCCATGTTATTTACACTTCTTCTCTAACCTCTTCATCTCATAATCGGTTCTTACTCCACTACATGGGAAGCAGCTACTCATTTAGTGAGTATCAGTTAAGTGGTTAAGGTCAATTCTATTCTTCAGGTAGAAGAACTGGTGGTAAGCTTAGCAAAATATACAAAAAAGAGGTCAGTAAAAATATTGGATAAATAATTAGGTAATTAATTAAAACAAATTAAAGCTGGCAGGATGTGATGTGTTAGGCTGCAGCATATGGGAGCTGTTCAAAGACAGTGTGATCCACAGCATTTGGATCTGCAGTAAGTATAGCATTTTTATGCTCATAAAAATATAAAATCTGATCTATTGAGATGTTAGAGAGTGTTGGAAAGTTAGAAAAAATCCAAAATGCATGGGATAACATCCCATTCCTATTATACAATTCTTGCTTTATTGATCTGGGCTGCTTTCTTCATTCTGCTTAATTATGCTTTACCTGATTGAATGCTGTAAAAAGATCCATTTGATGAGTCACCTCTGTCAAATTAAAATGTAAATTACATTCGAAAAACTCCTGCTGTATTGTTAGCTAGTTAAAAGTGGCATGACAATTGATTGCTTAACTTTTTTTGTTTTTATTAAAATAAAATTTCACCTCTGATCTTTCAAACGATCTTGGTGCTTTCTGTTAGATTTTACATGTGGTTTTATGGAATGGGTACATGGATGTGTATGGTAATTAATGGTGACACTGTTATGATAATGAATTAGGTGCCTCATCTCAAAGACTTTCATGGCAGATATTTTTAATTCTGCCCACTCCCAGTCACTTTGGAAAAGAAATCAAAATTCACACAGCTGCAGCAGGCTTGACAAAGTTAGTCCGCATTTCTAAGGTTTGATTTTGTAACATAAAACTCTCCACAACTGGCAAGATCTGAAGGCTGTCTTTTGCATTTATCCAGTCACATAAATTGATTAACCTTTGATGATATTAGTCGCAATGGACTTTTAAACATTCATACTTCTTAACAGCTGCAGTGTGTAAAATGCTTTGTTCATCATTAAACCAGCTAAATAGGGTAGACTTAACATTTTTTAAGTAGTGAATCTATAGTTAGAGAAGATAGCTACAAACAACAACTTAAGCATGAACTGTATAGAGTGATCTTATGCTGTGTTTTTTTTAAATATTCTCTTTTGACATAAAAGGGAGGGAGGTATGCATAGAGCTTAAAAAAAAACCGTGTTCCATCTGTGTTGTCTCATTGACAAGGAAGTATCATGTGCAAAAGAAAGGAAGGCTTGCATTGTATCGATGTGGTTGACTCTTAGCTGTTCTCTGAAATGGTTTAACAAGGCATTTGAATCAAGGCCTCATGAGCGACACTCCAAGAATAAGGAAAATAATCTATGTAGCACCTTTGGCAATCTCAGTTTGTCCCAAAGCGCTTTATTTTCATTGAAACATTTTGGTGGTGAGTCCACTATAATATCATAAGAAACACAGCAGCAAATTGGTCAATAATGAGGTCTCAGAAACAGCACTAGGATAGTGGTCCAATGATCTATTTTTCTTGCCAATGCATTTAGAAAGATTTGGCATGTCACTAGGGATATACAAAGTTGTGTTGGGCATATATAGGTAGACAGGAAGAAGCTTTTTCTCCTTGGCAGAGGGATCAATGACAGGGGTCATAGTAAGGGGCAGAAGATTTAGAAGGGGTGTGAGGACAAATCTTTTCACCCAGAGAATGGTGAGAAAGTGGAACTCACTGCCTGTAAGGGTGGTAGGGGCAGAGGTCCTCATAATATTGAATCAGTATTTAGATTTGCCAAGGCACACAAGTTTATGAGCCAAATGCTAGAAAATGGGATTAGAATAGTCAGGTATAACAAAGTGGGGAGCTGGAGGAACACAGCAGGCCAGGCAGCATCAGAGAAACAGGAAAGCTGGCATTTCGGGTCAGGACCTTTTGCTGAAGTAGGGTCACAAACCAAATGTCAGCTTTCCTGCTCTTGTGAAGCTGCCTGGCCTGCTGTGTTCCTTCAGCTCCCAACTTTGTTATCTTTGACTCCAGTATCTGCAGTTCTTGCCGTCTTAGAATATTAGGCATCTGTTTTTGATGGGTGCAGATGCAATGAGCCAAAGGATTTTTCTTTCTGCTGTAGACCTCTATGATTCTATGAATCTAATTGCTCCTGCTTTGAAAGGGTGCCAGAGAACCTTTTGTGTCAGTCTGAAAGGAAAGGCAGGGTATCAGTGTAACACCTTGACCAAAAGATATCTCTGGAAGAGCAGCACTCTCTTACCACTGGACAAAGGTGTCAGCTTTGAATTAACAATGAACTCCCTGAAGTGGGTAATTTGAGCTTCTTCCATGAATTTATGCCTGTGTTGTTCTCCAGTTAAAGAATTTGGGAACTTGACGTCTATACTGCATGCTTAAGGTGCTCTACTTATGGCTACTCTGTTCCTATTCTGAGTCTGCTACATCTCTATCTCTAACTTATCTCAGGGTGACTATTTTCTTACTCTCAGGAGTTCACACTACCTGTTTTATTTATATACTAATACTTTTCCTTATAAATTATGCATTTGAAAGAATAATTACAGCTCTTCCATTCCGCTATTCTCTCAGTCTAGATAGTACAAGACCGTTGATGCCAATGTTACATTATCATGTACCTTATCATCATATTAATTCTCCATAACCTTTGATTTCCTTGCTGATTAAAAATGTCTATCTCAATTCTGGATGTGAGTTTGCTCGCTGAGCTGGAAGGTTAGTTTTCAGACGTTTCGTCACCATTCTAGGTAACATCATCAGTGAGCCTCCGATGAAGCGCTGGTGTTATGTCCCACTTTCTATTTATCTGGTTAGGTTTCCTTGGGTTGGTGATGTCATTTCCTGTTCTTTTTCTCAGGGGATGGTAGATTGGCTCCAAGTCAATGTGTTTGTTGATGGAATTCCGGTTGGAATGCCATGCTACCAGGGATTCCGGAACCGGAATTCCATCAACAAACACATTGACTTGGAGCCAATCTACCATCCCCTGAGAAAAAGAACAGGAAATGACATCACCAACCCAAGGAAACCTAACCAGATAAATAGAAAGTGGGACATAACACCAGCGCTTCATCGGAGGCTCACTGATGATGTTACCTAGAATGGTGACGAAACGTCTGAAAACTAACCTTCCAGCTCAGCGAGCAAACTCACATCCAGAACCTCAACCTGAGCTACAAATCTTCTCAAAACTCGCTAGCGTCTATCTCAATCTTGAACATATCCAATGTCCTAGCTTATAAGGTAAAGAATTCTACAGGTTCACTCCTCTCAGAAAAGGAATTCTTCCTCATCTCTCTCTGAGACTACATCCTCTAACCCTCAACTTTTCTCCAGCCTGGTGTCTTTCATTCCAGTGTGGTGGTTTATTGGTGGCCCATGGTGGTCTTTTGGCCTAGTATGGCCTCAATGTTGACTTTCCATCTTGAGACGAAACTAGATTGGTCTCTCAGCTTTGAGATCTCAGGGTGATGCTTAGCACAGACTTGAAACTTGGTGTCAATGTGGACTAGGTTGGAAGGGCCATTGTTCTGAACTTTACATTCGTCTATTTTCTAATTTCTTCCTATAATCTGTAATGCAGGACTTCTTTTATTTCTTTATTTTTGATATTTTTCCTAAGAACTTGTACTGAAGAATTTGTCCTTCGGCACTTTTGTACCTAAGATGATGTCGTAAGTAGCGACTTGTAAATTTTTCACTGTGCTCATCAGAGTTCATGTAACTATAAAAATAATTTAATTCAATAAGACACAACTACTCCACACTCATTACTTTACAGTGGGGTGTGAACCCACAACTTTCAGATTCATATCCCAGGATGCTCTTCCAGAACCACTTCATACAACTCCACGAAGCTAGCTTTTTTTGAGGCATGTGTTCACTTCTCTCAAATCTGTTGCTACAATGACCTCCTATTCTCATCCCAACTGACAATTCTTTCCTTATACTCAAAACTCTGGATATAAGCTGCCTGAATCTAGATAGTGTTTTCATCATTCCTCTTCTAAGTTTATGTCTATGATCTCTTATCTAAATTTCTGACTCAAATGTATTGCATTGAAATTTCTTGTTTGCAGTGAGAGACATGTGTAATCACATGGAAAACAAATATCGATTGCAAAAGATCAAGGTAGCTGATCAGTAAGTGTGTTGACAATTTTATAATTACCTTCTGTCCAAAACTCATCTACTGATCCATAAATGCTTGTGTGCAACATCAGACTAAAGCTTTAATAATGCAGCATAGAAGAGATTACATTGAAATTGTGCAAGACGCTTGGTAAAACTCAGCTGGAGTATTGCGTACAGTTACGGATGCCGTATTGTAGGAAAGATGTGAAAGCATTGGAGAGATCACAAATGTGATTTACAAGAATGGTTCCAGGAATGAGAACATCTGTTATGAGGATAAATCGAAGAATTTGGGAGGGTACTCCTGACAGAAAAGAAGGCTGACAGGAGATTTGATCAGGAGCCAGTTGAAAAGGGTAGACAGGGAGCAGTTATTCCTGTTCATAAAAGGAACAAGACTGAGAGAGCATTGATGTAAAGTAATGTGCAAAAGAAACACGGGCATGTGAGTAAACACATCGGAAAAACAAAAATGTAGGTTATGTACGAAATACACAGCCTGGAAGTCTGATGAAGGTATTTTCATTTGATGCATCCCAGATGGCATTGGGCAATTATTTGGCTAGAAATAGTGTGCAAGGGCATGCAGGAAAAGCAGGAGATGGGCTCTAGTGCAGGCACGCTGGACTGAATGGCCTCTTTCCAGTCTGTAACAGTTCTGTGATTTGATGAATTTCAGTGACGCTGCAAATCTACAAATAATGATGTTTATTTGAAGCACCAACGCAGACGCTGTCAGTGAAATGCCCTCCTCCTGCACCCTGACAAATCAGTGAAATGGCACATGCAAATTTCATGCATATTAGCTGGTTCAAAATGGGTGTAAAACTACCCCTCAATTGCCATGTGCTACAGGAAACAGAGTTGTTTCTCTGATGTCAAGTTGTGATTTTTTTTGAGTGATTGCTTTTTATTTATCCTCACTGATAAGCTACTCTGTATTTTCTCTTTTATTTAATTTATTTTGATAGGTCACATTAAACAGTGAAAAGCATCGACAATTGCATAAGCTTAAACATGCTGTGCCTAATGTGCATGAATGATGAGTAGATGGCTTCAAACATTAATTTTTATTCATAAAAGATGAGTAAATGCTTTGAGTTTGGCGCATTGATGGCCGGTTTGTTGCAGTGATCTCCACTTGTTTATTCCCACTTTTGTGTTCCAGTAGATCTTGATGAGAATGGCAATAATTTGTGCAAATTCAGCTGTAAATTTAGAATTACTCATGATTTCCTGGGAGTATGCAGCAAGGACATGTGTGATCAGTGCAAACAGAAAATTTCTGCTGCAAAAGGTCAAAGAAAGTTGGGCCTAATTGTGTCCTAGGTCTGAATTTCTTTGATTTTTTTGCCCTTGTCCCTGAGGACTGGTATGCAAGTAGCAATCAATTCTTTTAAAATCAAGTTTACATACCTAAGTAACTAACTAGTTTTCTATAAAATAAAATAACATTTCCTTCCTACTTAGGGTAGACTTAAGCCCAGCTTCTGGAAAAATCCTAGTGGATTGTTAAGCTGAAAATGTGAGACTTCTCATTCAGAGAGGAGGGAGATAGAGAATGGGACTTTTGAAACAAAGGACTTTTAGCCTAATATCTATCATTGAGAAAATGCTGGAATTCATTATGAAGGAAATAGTAACACATTTAAAAAATCAAAATACAATCAGACAGAATCAACGTGGTTTCGTAAAAGGGATACTATGTGAGACAGATTCATAACAATTCCTTCAGAACAATGGAATTTCAAAGGATTCTTAATAAGGTGCTCACGATGTTAGGGTTAATATATTTGCATCAATGAAAGATTAGCTAACAAGATGTGTTTTTTTTCTCAGACTGGCCATGCATTAAGTGCAACAAGGGCAATATCACTAACTGTTCAATATCTACCTCTACATTAATGATTTGGGTTGACCATTGCGGATGAATTTGCTGGCGATACAAAAATAAGCTGGGAAGCGAGTTGTCAAGTCCAATATTCGGTGAGCAAACCAACCACAGCAAGTTGTGAAGGTACAAAGGAGGAATCTTGTGGCGTCAGTGAATAACCACACCCCACCCTTACCACGAGCCTATCAGAATAGGGTGAAGCCACCAGAAGACCTTCTCCTGGAATAAGATCTAGAAGGTCTTTTTTACTGAGAGCTGCTGGCCAATTAGAGTGTATCCAGCAACACCAATATTGTGTTGATGCTAATGTACTACCCTAATACCATGAGCTTTTGTATAAAAGTTTAGAAACGTAGAAAATAGAAGCAGGACTAGGCCATTCAGCCCTTCGAGGTTCCTCTGCTATTCAATACCATCACGACTGATCACTGGCTTCGTACCTTACTCCTGCTTTCTCCCCATGCGTTTTTGAATAATTGATCTCCCCAGCTTCCCTTTCTCTGCAATAGACCTAGATGACCCTCATATCTTGTGTTTAGTGGACAAAACCCTATGACTGAACATGGATCACCCATTTGGCTGACTCGGACAGACAGCCCCAACAGAGGTGTGACCAGAACCTTGACTAATCTGCAGAAAGCTCCCAGACTGACTCACTGGGACTCCCTGGATTGGTTGCACTGCATCCATAGGGCTGACCATGCCTCACTCCCTGGACAGCAGAGGTATGGACCCCCTGTTTGTGACTCCACCTGGGCTGATGTTGCAAGTTGCTCTTCATTGTAACACCAAGGCTGAAAGCTGATTCATTTGATTTGATGTGAAACAACTCCTGTGAGACATTGAAGCATTGTCAGTTTATTGATGCACATGAACATCTCTAGCAATTATTATGGACCCGACCAAACCCTCTCAAAATATATTCCAGGCCCTAACTTTTTTTTTATTTTAAAGATAAATGTAGGGTTTTGCATTCCAGATGCAATCGGATTACTCAAACTTTTGGATTTAAAACAAAACAAACTTTATTTGTCCACTACTGATACAACAAAAGAAAGAAGGAATTGGAATAATTTATCTCTGTTGAAAAATTTGACCGAATAATCGACACAGTAATTGATGCAAATACCTCACTAGATGTTCCCACATGGGCACCAGCAATTTCATTTATGTAGCCACTTTCTCAAATGAAATGATAAAGCCTTCTTCATCCTTCTTGTCAAACTTAGGCAGTGCTTGGACATATTTAAACAGATCCCGAAAAGGCCTTTGGCTACTCTGGGTTTATTCGTCGTGACTAGCCTCCTCACTCAGCCAATTCTCTACCTTCACTTCTGCCCTTTTCAGTCAATTTTGCACTTTAATTGCCAACTTCTGCAGTTCAAATGCATTCTCGTTTTGCTTTTCATCTGCTAGGGCCTTCCGTTCCGTTCCTTTCTCCTCTGCTTTTAATCATAGTTCAAACTGCTTCATTTGCTTCACAAAAAAACCCACAAATTATTGGAAAAGCCCAGCAAGCCTGCCAACATCTGTTGAGAGAAATCAGAGTTAATGTTTTGGGTCGAGTGACCTTTCCTCAGAATGTTATAAGGGAGAGTCACTCAACCCGAAATATTAACTCCAAATTCTCTCCACAGATGCTGCCAGGCCTGCTGAGCTTTTCCAGCAACTTCTGTTTTTGTTTCTGATTTACACCATCTGCAATTCTTTTGGATTTTATTTCATTTCCTTTTCTTTTATTTTTGTTCTACCAGGGCTGTCCTCTCCCTTTCTTTTTCCCTTCCCATTGCCTTTAATTCAAGCTTCTTCATTTGCAATTTAAGCTTACCCATTTCCAATCACACCAATGACTTTCCTGGCAATTGTAAATCCTGCGCAATTGTCACAATTATTTGTCTTTTTCTCACAGACATAGGCAACCCCAACTCCAACATTTTTTGCCAATTCCAAAACCACTTTGCCTTGCTTACTTTTTGTAAAACTCCCAGACGTGACTTCTTCCACCCCCAGGAAACTCTTAGTGGCAGAAAGAGTCATTACTACGTAAGGCACGCCCAAAACAAGCAACATTAACGCTTCCCTCTCATTGCCTTTGAGCCCAATAATCCTCAACCCAACCTTTAATTCGAGATTTTGATCCTAACAATAACCTCCGATTTGTTATGGACTAGATCAAACCGCATCAAAACTTTCAAAATGTAGTCTAAACCCTAACTTTTTCTTATTTTAAAGGTAAATATAAAGTATTGCATTCCAGGTGCAAGTTGATCAGCCAAACTATCAGATTTAAAGCAAAACACAAGAGTGGGGTGACGGCCTAGTGGTATTATCACTGGGCTGTTAATCTGGAGACCCAGATAATGTTCTGGGGGCCCAGGTTCAAATCCGGTTAGGGCAGATGGTGGAATTTGATTTCAATAGATTATCTGGGTTTAAGAATCAATTACCAGGAAAGACCCATCTGGCTCACAAATGTCCTTTAGGGAAGGAAACTACCATCCTCACCTGGTCTTGAGTCATGTGACTCCAGACCCACAGCAATGTGGTTGACTCTTAACTGCCCTCTAGGCAATTAGGGATAGACAATAAATGCTGCCTGGCCAGCAATACCCTCATTCTGTGAATGAATAAAGAAGAAAAAGCCTTATTCACACGCTATAGTGAAGGTACAACAAAACGATTATGAATAACTTAATCCATGGAAAACTTAACAGAATAATCAATACAGTAACGATAACTAATTAATTGTTCCCATATAGTAACGTCCCCTGAACACAACATTGGCAAAAGGGAAATTTAGAAAATGGACTCTAGTTGTAGGCAGAGAAGCTCCACCCTTTGGCTATAACCAAGACAAGGTTAAAAAAGACCTTCCACTTCTTCAAGATCCAAAGAGCAACTGACGAAAGATAAAACTAAAAATCCTGGTTCTGTTGTTCTGCTTCACCACTCCCATTCAGGCTGCTTCTATTGTTCTAACCTTTCAAAGTAAAAACCTAAGGTCTCAGAAGTTGTTTACTCTAGTGGCTCTGGTAGACAGCTGTTACCCCAGCCTTAAAATCTCACTTCAAAAATAAAAGAACAGGGCAAAATATATCTCTTTAGCCACAATGCCATCACACTATTCACTAACAAGCTTCGTATCTTGCCGTTCAACTCTTGATTGGAGATTTGGACATCTTGCCCCTAACGTTGAGAATCTCATTACTGCTTATCTCACCTTATTTTCTCATCCATGCACATTCTGTTCAGCAGCTGGGCAGATTCCACATAGGGTAGCTGTTGTAATGACAATAATATACAGCTAACTTGGATTTTCAAAAGGTGTTTGAGAAGGGACTATGTCAAAAATTACAAATAAAAGATCAAAGTGCGTGGAGAAGCATGTGGGCTACTATAGCAAGGGAGAAGAATTGGAAGCAGAGAGTAGGCATAAATGGATCTTTATCAGTTTGGAACGTTTTACTGAGTGTCGTGCCACAGTGATCATTGTAAGGGCCTCAACAATTCATCAATGACTTGAATGTAGGAACCAATTGTGCAGTGATAATGGGAGTAGCTGTTTTTGCTGATGACCAAAACCTAATTAAGAAGATAAGTTATCTAGAGGAGGTAGAATCTGCAAACAAATACAATAAACATTTGGCAGACAAATGGATTACAACGTGGGAAAATATGAACTTGCCCACTTTGACAGGGAGAATAGAATAGTATACCATTTAAATCAGGAAAGATTACAGAGGAATTGGTGCAGTGGAACCTGGTATGTGAAGCACAAAAGGTTAGTTTGAAAGTAGAAGTAATTCGGAAGGAAAACAGAATATTTCCAAATATTCCACAAAGTCCTAGAAGCAGTTCACAGAAGGTTCACCAAGCCGATTTCTATGGTGAAGAGCTTATCTTATGAACGACAGTTTGGTCGTTTACCTATTCACGGTTCAAAAGATGAGAGATGATCTTATTGAAATGTGTAATGTTCAAGAGGATCAGACAGGTTGAAACTGAAAACGGTGTTTCCCCTTATTGAGGAGACTAAAACTAGGGGGACATGGCTTAGAATGGAAGTTTAGGACTCACATGAGGATTTTTTTCATTCAGAATCATCAGTCTGTGCAGTTCACTTTCTCCGAAAGCAGTGGCGCCTTAGTCACTGAATAAACTCAAGGCAGAGTTAAACTGATTTTGTTGAGAAACATTGGAGTCAAGGCGGGTGCAGACAGGGAAGTGGAATTGGGACCACAACCAGATCAGTTATCATTTCTAATTTCACAGAATCCCTTCAGTGCAGAAAGGGACCGTTCAGTCCATCAAGTCTGCATCAAACCTCCAAAGGGCATCCCACCCGGACTCCACATGCAAACTGCACGCTGATGGTCCTCTGAGGGTGGATTCAAACCTGGGCTCCTGGTGCTGTCAGGCAGCACTGCTAAACATTGTGCCACCGTGCTACCATTGTATTGAAGCAGCCTCAGAGTGCTGAATGACCTACCTCTATGCTTCAGTCCTCATGTCCTCTGATTTGGCTCCATAAGCAGCAAAGAGATAAAGACCTGGCAAATCATTTTTGTTTAGTGACGTTGGTCGAAGGATAAGGTAGTCAGCTTTTTATACCTTCATTGAAATGGTAGCATTGTCAACAAGGCAGCATTCCCTCAGTTCACTCCAGTGGAGGGGCTACTCAGAATCTTGCACTACAGCCTCTGAGATGGAAATGAAACGGCAAGTGTCCTGACTCTGAGGCTGGTGCATGCGCCACTAGATAGGCTGGTGACTCGGGCAGAGAAATGACAGACAGAGTTTAATCTGGATAAATATGAGATGATGCATTTTGCAATGTCTAATACAGGAAGGAAATATACAGTAGCTGGCAAAAGCCTTAGACGCATGAACAGAGAGATTTTGGCATATCGGTGTACAGTTCTCTGAAAATGGGAATACAAGCATATATGTGATCAGAGATAATGGGAACTACAGATGCTGGAGTATCCGAGATAACAAAGCGTGGAGATGGATGAATGCTGTAGTCCAAGCAGCATCTCAGGAGCACAAAAGCTGATGTTTTGGGCTTAGGGTCTAGGCCCAAAATGTCAGCGTTTGTGCTCCTGAGATGCTGTTTGGCCTGCTGTGTTCATCCAACTTCACACTTTGTTGTACAAGCATATATGCAGCCAAGAAAGTGTATGGCATGCTTACCTTCATCAGTCAGGGCATAGTGTATTGAAATTGGCAATCCATGTCGCAGCTGTAAAGAACTTGCATTTGGCCACATTTGAAATATTGTGTTCAGTTCTGTTGTCACACCACCACAAGCATGTGGAGGTTTCAGAAAGGGTACAGAATGGGTTTACCAGGATGTTGCCTAGTTTGGAGAATATCAGCTATGAGGGGAGATTGGACAAAATTGGTTTGTTTTCACCTGAACATCGAGACTAAGGGGCAGACTGGTAGAAGCTAACAATATTATGAAAGGCACAGATAGAACAGATAGCCCATGTCTTTTTAGGTTTAAGGTAAAGGGCGGAAAGTTTAAAGGAGATGTGAGATGAATGTTTTTTACACAGAGGATGTAAGTACCTGGAATACCAGAAGAAGTGGTAGAAACAAGTACAATGGCAACATTTAAGACACATTTGACAGATACATGAATAAACAGGGAATAGAGGGATACAGGCCAGATAGAGGCAAATAGATTTTGGCTTAGAAAGATATTGTATATTAGTGCAGTTTTTGAGGACTGAAAGGCCTGCTGCTGTGCTGTACTGTTCTTTGTTGTTTGTTCAGTGTCTCTTCTTTAATATTCATACATGGAATGGGCCAGTGGTGCCTGGGCCAGCATTTATTGCATAATTGTTTGGATGGGAGCACAGAGATAACCACATTGCTGTGGGCCTGGAGTCACATATAGGCCAGACCAGGTAAAGATTTAATGAACGATATTAGACTTTGCAACAACTAACCATGGTTACATGGCTGTCACAAGACAAGTTTTTTATTTCTTGAATTTGAACCAGTGCTCCCAGCACATTAGCCTAAGGCTCAGGAATATCGTCCAATGACATTACCACTGGAATACAGCCTCCACTGGCCAAAATGGTTGAAAAATTCCATTTCAGAGACAGATGAAGGAGGGGCTTCTTAACATAGAAGGTCAGAAATCTTGACAAGAATGTCAGCACAAGTCAGCATCCAGATCTGAGGAGAAGTCAGGGTTCTAACATTGGATGTGAAGGAAAATGAATCAAGAATTATCTTCCTCTTGCAGATGATATTAGGTAATGATGTAGCTGTCAAGATGAGAAAGCAAACAATCAATATGTAGCCATAATAAATTGAAATTAGTCTCCAAGAATATCAGGTCAATAACATGTTACCTTTTTTATACCATAGTCTCACAACAATGTAAGAGCAATGTTATCTGAAGGCAAAAACAGAAATATCGAGAAAAATTCAAAAGCACACAGTTCTAAAGAAGGGTCACCGGACCCAAAACATTAGCTTTCTCTCCACAGAAGCTGCCAGAAGTGTTGAGTTTACCCAGCAAATCCTGATTCTGTTTCTGATTTCTAGCATCCGCAGTTCTTTGGTTTTATTGTTGCTGCCTGAAAACTGCCACTAGCACCAACTAGCAGCCTAAATGAGCAGCTTTCGTTCAAGAGCCCTTCCACAACTTGATCATGAAGCAACACAAATAAAAACAGAAAGTATGAGTTGTGCAGTAGTTCATCTCATTAATGTCTAAAACTGTACGGCATGCATTTAGGGTGAGAGGGGAAACATTCAAAGGGGTTTGAGGGGCAAGTTTTTTTACACAGAGAGTGGTAGGAGCTTGGAATGTGCTGCCGGGGTAGTGGTGGAGGCAGATACAATAGGAGCGTTTAATAGTCTTTCAGCTAAGCACATGAATATGCAAGGATTCAGGGATATAGACCAAGGACATGCAGGAGGAATTAGTTTCATTTGGCGTCATGTTTGGCACAACATCGTGGGTCAAAGGGCCATTCCTGTGCTGTACAGGTCTGTGTTCTTGTTCGATGTTAAAGTTGTGACTAGCTGAATCACACAGCTGAGATCACAGAGTTGGGTTACACCAATTTCCACCATTAAACTGGGAGAAGGATTAGCTTGAAACTGACTCTGTGCAGTTCTTCAAAAGAAAGACCCCGAACCCTTTCTGACCTTCTTGTTAAAAGTCAGGCCTTGATATGTACACACATTCCATTCCTGACCTATCTCACATCATGCAGTCTGAGTCAAATACTATGTCCATTTATCTCAGAAGTAGACATTCAGCATCAAATTCTTTCAACTGACAACTTTTCTGAAATGAGTTCACACTTCAGTGCAACAGAGGAGCAAGAATTGTGCGTACCCTTCTAATGATGATAATTATTAATAGTTAGTTGGGACGAACAGTGAATATAAACGTAAATGTAAAAAGATGCTTACAGTCCCTTTGGTAAGAAATAATTGATTTATTGTTATTTTCCCTTGATCTCATGCAGTTATCTGAACATTCATTATGTATTCATCATATTTTGTTCATATGGATCTTAGAGCAATGCTCGAAAATACAAAAAAAACAAAATCTTTCAACCTGAAAAAAAATGTTTTGTTTAAATGGTCAAATGATGAAATGGAAGTGGAGCTCTGTAAATAAATTGGACCTAAAAATTCCTCGGGATACTGGAAAAAAGACAAGAAATAAGGGTTTTAATAAACTCTAAACTGTCAGATTTATTCCAGAACCCTCTCCCCATCCCCCTCTCTGATGAAGGGTCTAGGCCCGAAACGTCAGCTTTTGTGCTCCTGAGATGCTGCTTGGCCTGCTGTGTTCATCCAGCTACACACTTTGTTATCTTGTAGTCACACAACACCAGCTAATAGTCCAACAGCTTTATTTGAAATCACACAAGCTTTTGGAGCACGGCCTCTTCATCATTGCTCTTAAACTGAGGCAGAATTTAGAAATGCTGGGATTATTTCAAAATCTTGATGGCATTAACTGTGTACAGAGGGCAGAGGCAACTGGAACACCCCAAAAAGGCCCAGAATAATAGCAGGATTGAGATTAAGCAAGTTTCTTCAAAAGCCAAAAGAACTGTGAATGCCGCATTTCGGAGACAAAAAACAGAATTTGCTGGTACAGCTCAACATGTCTGGCAGCAGCTGTGCAGAAAAATCAGAGTTAACATGTTGTTTTGATTGATCCTTCCTCAGATCCTTCCTCCCAACTCAGAAATGTTTCTTTCTTTCCCTGGTCTCCCCGAGCTCCCTTTTTTCCCAATGACCTGTACATGGATACACCATTGAGGAAAATTGCGCAGGGTTTGGTAAAAGTAGAAGAGAAGATATATCAAGCCACAAGATTCACCGCATCTGCTTTGGCATTGATACACAATTATCTCAGCATTAATTCCTCTGGCAGTTTAACAGATCCTAATCTTTCCAAACTATGTTGATGAATATAGAACTTTTTTTATATGTCTAAAGCTGGCAATTAATTACATGGATGATTGCCATTAATTGATTATTGTAATGGCAAGGCGTCATTTACCTAAACATTGATCAGAAAGTAAGAGAGATTAAGGTTTCCATTAGTAATTAATGACAATAAGGAAAATAACTGTTATGACCTAATTAATCATTCTTTGAGACACATTCATGTGAGGGATCAGTAATTGACTCACCTCATAAGGCTGAACTAGAATCTTTGCAATGTGATTTTAATCATATTTCACTTCATGAGGTGCAGAGATCTGACATATTAACTGACTCACTGCTTTAATGCCCTTATTTTGCACATTAAAGCGCCTATGTGCCAATCGCTTGTTGTGCCTCAGTAAATTTTCATAGTCACAATAATGAAGCAGGTATTAATTGTTGGCCAGATTTATAAATGTCACTATTATTGAGGCTTGTCATTATGTTGCTGTGGTGTCTCAATTTTGTTAAAGTGTCAACTTTGCACTTGGAATGATTATATATTCAGGAGCAATTTGTTATCAAGAGGACTTTTGACATAAGACCGCAAGACCATAAGATAGAAGAGTAGAATTAGGCCACTCAGCCCATTGATTCTACTCAGTCATTTGAACATAGCTGATATGTTTCTCAACACCAGTCCCTTGCCTTCTCACTATAACTAGTGAAGAGCCTATCTATCTGTGTCTCAAAAGCATGCAATGACTTAGCTTCCACAGCCTTCTGTGGCAATGAGTTCCATAGATTAACCACCCTCTGGCTGAAGAAATTCCTCCCTATCTCAATTCTCAAGTGTTTCCCCTCTGCACCCTCGGGTCCTGGTCTCTCCTTCTATTAGAAACATCTCCTCCACATCCTGTCTATCCAGACTTCTGAATGTTCTGTAAGTTTCAATGAGAGCTCTCTTCTTCTTTACAGAGTCAGTATACAGTACAATAGTCCATAGCTGCTGCTCATATGACAACCCTTCATTCCCAGGATAATTGGGGCAGCATGGAGGCTTGGTGGTTAGCACTTCTGCCTCACAGCACCAGGGGCCTGGGTTCGATTCCATCCTCGGGTGACTGTCTGTGTGGAGTTTGCACATTCTCCCTCTGTCTGTGTGGGTTTCCTCCAGGGGCTCTGGTTTCCTCCCACGGTCCAAAGATGTGTAGGCTAGGTGGATTGGTCATACTAAAAATTGCCCATAGTGTTCAAGGATGTGTAGATTAGGTGGGTTATAGGTGGATGGGTCTGGGTTGACTTTTCTGAGGGTCGGCATGGACTTATTGGGCCAAAGGGTCTGTTTCCACACTGTAGGGATTCTATGAATTCTTGTAAACATTCTTTAGTACCCTCCAACAGCAGCACATCCTTCCTTAGATACGAGGTCTGAAACTGCTCGCAATATTCCAAGTGCAGTCTGACCAGAGCCTTACACTGCCTCAGCAATACATCTCTATTCTGGTATTCTATCCTTCTTGAAATGCCAACTGTTAGCTTTATGAGAATTCCAAATTAGGACTCCTTAAGCCCATTTGTGCTTCAGATCTCAAAAGCCTTTCCCCATTTGGAAAACAATCTATGCCACTATTTTTCTGACCAAAACCCAGGATCTCACACTTTCCCACATTATATTCCATCTGCCACTTTTTTGAACACTCGCCTAGCCTGTTCACATTCTTCTGCAGCCTTCCTGCTTCCTCAACACTACCTGTCCGTCTGCCTATCTGTGTGCATTCTGAAACTTAACAGCAATGCCCAAGGTCTCTTTATTCAGATCTCAAATGAATAATATGAATAGCCGTGGTCCCAAAACTGATCCCTGTGGAAATCCATCAGTCATCTTTTGCTATCCTGAAAAAGACCCATTTATCCCCACTTGCTGCCTTCTGGCAGTTAGCCAATCTTCCATCCATACAAGTACTTTGACCTTAACACCAAGGGCTCTTATCTTATTGAGCAGCCTCCTGTGCATCACCTTATCAAAGGCCTTCTGGAAAATAGTACACAGTGCTGTTACTGAGCATTGGTGATGATGGGAGAAAATTGTTGTCAAGTTGGAGCTAATCAAATGGACAGTATTGTCCTGGATGGTGTCAATTTTCTTGAATGTTGTTGGGTCTGGGTAGAGTGTTCTTTGGAATGTTGGTGTAGACTCAATCGGCTGAAAAAGAAGGATGCTAAACAGCCGATGAGGCAACCATGGCTCACCAGGGACGTCAGGAATTGCATAAAAGCAAACAATAAGGCTTATAATGTAGCGAAGAGCAGTGGGAAGCCAGAAGATTGGGAAGCCTACAAGGACCAATAGAGGGCAACAGAAGCCGAAATAAGGAGGGAGAAGATTAAATACGAAAATAAGCCAGCTATTAAAATTAAAGAAGATTGTAAGAGTTTCTTTGGCTATATAAAGGGCAAAGGAGAGGTAAAATTGGGCATTGGGCTGCTGGAAAATGACGCTGGATAAGTAGTACTGGGGGACAAAGAAATGGCTGATGAACTGAATACTTCCCTTATATCAGTCTTCATGGTGGAAGACATAAGTAATATCCCAAAAACGTAAAAGACATGGGGGCAACGGTGAGTATGGTTGCTATCACCAAGGATAAGGTGCTCGAAAAAATTAGAAAGAAGGATAAATCACCTGGACCAGATGGACTACACCCCAGAATTCTAAAAGAGATAGCTGAAGAGATCGTTGAGGCATTAGTGGCAATCTTTCAGGAATCACTGGAATCAGGGAGTGTCCCTGAGGACTGGAAAATTGCTAATGTGACAGACCTGTTTAAAAAGAGAGTAAGGCAAAATAGGGGAAGTTACAGGCCAATTAGCCTAATCTCAGTCAATGATAAGATTTTGGACCCCATTGTGAAGGACGAGATTTCTGAATATTTGGAAGTATATGGTAAAATAGGGCAAAGCCAGCATGACTTTATCAAAGGCAGGTCATGCCAATTCTTTTAGAATTCTTTGAGGAGGTGATAAGCAGGTTAGACCAAGGAGACCTAACAGATGTTATTTACCTGGACTTCCAGAAAGCTTTTGTCAAGGTGCTGCGCAAGAGGCTGCTGATTAAGATAAGGGATCATGGTGTTAGAGGCAAGGTGCTGGCATGGATAGAAGATTGGCTCTCTGGCAGAAAGCAGACAGTGGGGATAAAAGGGTCTTTCTCAGGATGGCAGCCAGTGACAAGAGGTGTTCCGCAAGGGTCAGTGTTGGGACTACAACTTTTCACTGATCTAGATGAAGGAACTAAGGGCATAGGTTTGCAGATGATACAAAGATAGGTGGAGGGACAAGTAGTGTTGAGGAGGCAGGGATGCTGAAGAAGTATTTATACAGTTAGGAGAATGGGCAAAGAAGCGGCAGATGGAATACAATGCGGGAAACTGTGAGGCTGTGCACTTTGGTGGGAAGAATAGAGACTGTGACAATTTTCTAAATGGGGAGAAAATTCAGAAATCTGATGTGCAAAGGGACTTGGGAGTCCCAGTCCAGGATTCTCTCAAGGTAAACTTTCAGAATCAGTGAGCAGTTAGGAAGGCAAATACAATGTTGGCATTTATTTTGAGAGGACTTGAATATAAGAGCAGGACCACATTTGGAGTATTGTTTGCAGTTTGGGCCCTATATCTTTGGAAGGATGTCCACACCCTGGAGGGGGTTCAGAGAAGATTCACAAGAATGATTCCAGGAATGTAAAGCTTAACATATGAGGAACATTTGAGGACTCTGGGAGTATACTCATGGGAGTTTAGAGGGATGAGCGGGATCTAATTGAAACTTTCAGAATACTGAATGGCCTGGACAGAATGGATGTTAGGAAGGTGTTTTCATTAGTAGGAGTACCTGAGGGCACAGTCTTAGGGTAAAGGGAAAACCCTTTAGAGTGGAGATACGGAGAAATTTCTTCAGCGAGTGATGAATCTATGCAATTCACTACCACAGAAGGCTGTGGAGACCAGGTCATTGAGTTTATTTAAGATGGAGATGGATAGATTCTTGCTTGTCAAGGGTTAATGGGAGAAAGCAGTAGAATAGGTTTGAGAAACCTATCATCCATAATTGAATTGTGGAGCAGACTCGGTAGGCCGATGGCTGAATTTCTACTCCTATGTCTTATGGTCTTTTGGAATGGTCTCTATCTGCTCTGTAGAGATTCTGAGATGTTTGCGAATTGATGATCGGAATATTAAACCTGCCTGGCAACAGGCATGTAATCAGTGCAATGGAATGTTAAAAGATTAGAAGATCCCAAATCTAATGTCCTGGGATGCATTTTTGGAACTTTAAGGATGTTAAAAAAATGATTCTGTTGAAACTCATATTTGTTTCCTATTATTGATTTACTACATATAGTTCACAAATTCTAGCTAGTATTAAAGTTTGAAGGAATAAAGTGGACAAACGAAACAGCTCAGGTCAATTGTCAGATTGGCTACCTTTAAAATTAAGGTTCAAGTGACATTCTAGGAGTGGAGAACCTCCTAGATTAACACTTTACTGCAGTGTTCAGGCATTGCTGCATTTTAAAAGTTATCTTTTAAAGTAGTTGGTACCTCAGTTGTTGGTAAAGTGCTGGAAAAGGTCATAAGGGATAGGATTTATAATCATCTAGAAAAGAATAAATTGATTAGGGATAGTCAGCACGGTTTTGTGAAGAGAAGGTCGTGCCTCACAAACCTTATTGAGTTCTTTGAGAAGGTGACCAAACAGGTAGATGAGAGTAAACCGGTTGATGGGGTGTATATGGATTTCAGCAAGGCGTTCGATAAGGTTCCCCACACTAGGCTATTGTACAAAATGTGGAGGAATGGAATTGTGGGAGATATAGCAGTTTGGATCGGAAATTGGCTTGCTGAAAGAAGACAGAGGGTGGTAGTTGATGGGAAATGTTCATCCTGGAGACCAGTTACTAGTGGTGTACCACAAGGGTCGGTGTTGGGTCGACTGCTATTTGTCATTTTTATAAATGACCTGGATGAGGGTGTAGAAGGATGGGTTAGTAAATTTGCAGATGACGCTAAAGTCGGTGGAGTTGTGGATAGTGACGAAGGATGCTGTAGGTTGCAGAGAGACATAGATAAGCTGCAGAGCTGGGCTGAGAGGTGGCAAATGGAGTTTAATGCAGACAAGTGTGAGGTGATGCACTTTGGTAGGAGTAACCGGAAGGCAAAGTACAGGGCTAATGGTAAGGTTCTTCGTAGTGTAGATGAGCAGAGAGATCTCGGTGTCCATGTACACAGTTCCTTGAAAGTTGTCACCCAGGTTGACAGGGCCGTTAAGAAGGCATACAGTGTTTTAGGTTTTATTAATAGAGGGATTGAGTTCCGGAACCAAAAGGTTATGGTGAAGCTGTACAAAACTCTGGTGCGGCCGCACTTGGAGTATTGCGTACAGTTCTGGTCACTGAATTATAAGAAGGATGTGGAAGCTTTGGAAAGGGTGCAGAGGAGATTTACTATGATGTTGCCTGGTATGGAGGGAAGGTCTTTCGAGGAAAGGCTGAGGGACTTGAGGCTGTTTTCATTAGAGAGAAGAAGGTTGAGAGGTGACTTAATTGAAATATATAAAATAATCAGAGGGTTAGATAGGGTGGATAGGGAGAGCCTTTTTCCGAGGATGGTGACGGCGAGCATGAGGGGGCATAGCTTTAAATTGAGGGGTGAAAGATATAGGACAGATGTCAGAGGTAGTTTCTTTACTCAGAGAGTAGTAAGGGAATGGAATGCTTTGCCTGCAACGGTAGTAGATTCACCAACTTTAGGTACATTTAAGCCATCATTGGATAAGCGTATGGACATACATGGAATAGTGTAGGTTAGATGGGCTTGAGATTGGTATGACAGGTTAGCACAACATCGAGGGCCGAAGAGCCTGTACTGTGCTGTAATGTTTTATGTTCTATGTTCTATGTTCTATGTTCAAGACCCCAAATGAAAGCAAACAATTTTATGGTCTTACCTCATGTGCAAGGTGGTTGTACAGGTCAGCACGTATCAACACAATCCTTTCAAAACATGCTGGTCATTTACTTTATTGCTGTGGTGGGACCTTGTTGTTGGGAAAATGTTTGACATATTTTCTGCCAGATACAATCCAGAAGCACCTCATCAACAATGGGTCAATGGAAGACCTTGGGAAGTATTGTATCAACGAAAACTCTTCCTTTCTTTACTGAGCACCTCCTTAGATCCTCAAATTCTACTCCTTTGTAAATACTCAGAGAAAACTCTCCTTTGGGACTTCTAATCTGGATCTTTAATTCTCAATTTTTCTTCTGTCATTCTGTCCACTTCAAAATGGGATAGAATAGAAGTTTTTTGTCGCATGTACTTTCAATGAAAATACTGTGAAAAGTAGCCGAACCACAAAACCTAATTAATGACATAAGTCATGCATAATAAAAAAAAGTAAAATTAAGACACAGTTCATCACTGCTCAATTAGCAGCTCATGGGCTTGGTGGAGATCAGTTAAGGAATGATGAAAAATCTTGAAGACACAGCCATTCTGGGATGAGAATGCCATGCCAGGCCACTGGAAGACACCTGTTCACTCGGCAGGGAGAATGTTCCCATTCCGATGCTCCTCCAGGCACTGTCACCAATCCGCTGTCAATTCCTTTCATCGATGCTTCCACTCATTCATGCGCCTGGGCCCAGCTGCTGAACTGGAGCCTCAGCCCAGCCTGTGAGTCTGGACAAGGGTGGGGTGGGGGGACATTCTGAGGTTGGGGTGTCAGCCCAGGACCTGGTCCTTTCTCGATGGGGGGACCCTGGGCTGGGGTGGAGTCGTGTCTGGCTCATCTTGGTGTTGCTGCTGGGAATCATTGTGGCTCAATGGGAGCAGTTGACATCAGATGTAACAACAAGAGACAGCGGCTTTACTGGCTCTTCCAATGTTTTCTTCTGGAGATTAGTTTAGATCAGATCAGATTCCCTTCAGTGTGGAAACAGGCCCTTTGGCCAACAAGTCCTCACCGCCCCTTGAAGCATCCCACCCAGACCCATCCCCCTATAATTCACACACCCCTGAACACTACGGGCAATTTAGAGTGGCCAATCCACTGAGCCTGCACATCTTTGGACTGTGGGAGGAAACCGGAGTACCTGGAGGAATCCCACGCAGACACGGGGAGAATATGCAAACTCCACACAGACAGTCGCCCAAGGCTGCAATTTAATCCGAGTTCCTGGTGCTATGAGGCTGCAGCGCTGACCACTGAGCCAACGTGACACCCCTACTGATGAATGTGCTAATATATACATTTTAATAATTCCCATCTTTAATATCTCAATGTAACTCAACATTAGGAAGTTTGTACTGCAAAAGAGATCAAAATGATTCACCATTAGAAAGGACTGCTTTGCCAGACGAAGTCAAGCAGTTTGGAACAGCAAAGGTGATGTAAAATACATATAATTTTAAAAATAAAGTGTGATTTGGATGATAAGCCTGTGGTCATTCTAACAGGAACTACAGTTATTATCATTCCCTATATCAGATGGAGCTTAGCTGAGAACACTGCAAACTGCTGGGTGTCCATTACAAATGCTGACATTGACCTGCCCTCTGAACATCACTCAGGACTGAACTTCTGTCAGAAATTCAAAAGGAAACACCAGGTTAAATATGCTAATTCATTCAATCATTTACCGATGCCTAATTAAATCTAAAGATTTAACCATTTGAAATACAACACTTAGACTTCCAAAACATTTTCAGTAACCTTATTGGGGAGATGGTGATGTCACTCAATTAGTAATCCAGAACACCAGGTTACTATGATAAAAGATAATAAAATGTGAGGCTGGACGAACACAGCAGGCCAAGCAGCATCTCAGGAGCACAAAAGCTGACGTTTCGGGCCTAGACCCTTCATCAGAGAGGGGGATGGGGAGAGGGAACTGGAATAAATAGGGAGAGAGGGGGAAGCGGACCGAAGATGGACAGTAAAGAAGATACGTGGAGAGAGTATAGGTGGGGAGGTAGGGAGGGGATAGGTCAGTCCAGGGAAGACGGACAGGTCAAGGAGGTGGGATGAGGTTGGTAGGTAACTGGGGGTGCGGCTTGGGGTGGGAGGAAGGGATGGGTGAGAGGAAGAACCGGTTAGGGAGGCCGAGACAGGTTGGACTGGTTTTGGGATGCAGTGGGTGGGGGGGATGAGCTGGGCTGGTTGTGTGGTGCAGTAGGGGGAGGGGAAGAACTGGGCTGGTTTAGGGATGCAGTAGGGGAAGGGGAGATTTTGAAACTGGTGAAGTCCACATTGATACCATGTGGCTGCAGGGTTCCCAGGCGGAATATGAGTTGCTGTTCCTGCAACCTTCGGGTGGCATCATTGTGGCACTGCAGGAGGCCCATGATGGACATGTCATCTAGAGAATGGGAGGGGGAGTGGAAATGGTTTGCAACTGGGAGGTGCAGTTGTTTGTTGCTAACTGAGCGGAGGTGTTCTGCAAAGTGGTCCCCAAGCCTCCGCTTGGTTTCCCCAATGTAGAGGAAGCCGCACCGGGTACAGTGGATGCAGTATACCACATTGGCAGATGTGCAGGTGAACTTCTGCTTAATGTGCAATGTCATCTTGGGGCCTGGGATAGGGGTGAGGGAGGAGGTGTCGGGGCAAGTGTAGCATTTCTTGCGGTTGCAGGGGAAGGTGCCAGGTGTGGTGGGGTTGGAGGGCAGTGTGGAGCGAACAAGGGAGTCACGGAGAGAGTGGTCTCTCCGGAAAGCAGACAGGGGTGGGGATGGAAAAATGCCTTGGGTGGTGGGGTCGGATTGTAAATGGCGAAAGTGTCGGAGGATGATGCGTTGTATCCGGAGTTTGGTAGGGTGGTGCGTGAGAACGAGGGGGATCCTCTGAGGGCGGTTGTGGCGGGGGCGGGGTGTGAGGGATGTGTTGCGGGAAATACGGGAGACGCGGTCAAGTGCGTTCTCGATCACTGTGGGGGGGGAAGTTGCGGTCCTTAAAGAACTTGGACATCTGGGACGTGTGGGAGTGGAATGTCTTATCGTGGGAGCAGATGCGGTGGAGGCGGAGGAATTGGGAATAGGGGATGGAATTTTTGCAGGAGGGTGGGTGGCAGGAGGTGTATTCTAGGTAGCTGTGGGAGTCGGTGGGCTTGAAATGGACATCAGTTACAAGCTGGTTGCCTGAGATGGAGACTGAGAGGTCCAGGAAGGTGAGGGATGTGCTGGAGATGGCCCAGGTGAACTGAAGGTTGGGGTGGAAGGTGTTGGTGAAGTGGATGAGCTGTTTGAGCTCCTCTGGGGAGCAAGAGGCGGTGCTGATACAGTCATCAATGTACCGGAGGAAGAGGTGGGGTTTGGGGCCTGGGTAGGTGTGGAAGAGGGACTGTTCCACGTAACCTAAAAAGAGGCAGGCATAGCTGGGGCCCATGCGGGTGCCCATGGCCACCCCCTTAGTCTGTAGAAAGTGGGAGGAGTCAAAAGAGAAGTTGTTGAGGGTGAGGATGAGTTCAGCTAGGCGGATGAGAGTGTCGGTGGAGGGTGACTGGTCAGGCCTGCGGGACAGGAAGAAGCGGAGGGCCTTGAGGCCATCTGCATGCGGAATGCAGGTGTATAGGGACTGGACGTCCATGGTGAATATGAGGTGTTGGGGGCCAGGGAATTGGAAGTCCTGGAGCAGGTGGAGGGCGTGGGTGGTGTCACGGACGGAGGTGGGAAGTTCCTGGACCAAAGGGGAGAAAATGGAGTCCAGATAGGTGGAGTTGAGTTCGGTGGGGCAGGAGCAGGCTGAGACGATGGGTCGACCAGGGCAGGCAGGTTTGTGGATTTTGGGAAGGAGATAGAAACGGGCCGTGCGGGGTTGGGGAACAATGAGGTTGGAGGCTGTGGGTGGGAGGTCCCCTGAGGTGATGAGGTCGTGAATGGTGTTGGAGATGATGTTTTGGTGCTCAGGTGTGGGGTCATGATTGAAGGGGCGGTAGGAGGTGGTGTCGGAGAGTTGGCGTCTGGCCTCGGCGATGTAGAGGTCAGTGTGCCATACTACCACTGCGCCACCCTTGTCAGCGGGTTTGATGGTGAGGTTGGGGTTGGAGCGGAGGGCTGCCCGTTCTGCGGGGGAGAGGTTGGAGTGGGTGAGAGGGGTGGAGAGGTTGAGGCGGTTAATGTCTCGACGGCAGTTGGAGATGAAGAGGTCGAGGGAGGGTAGGAGGCCTGGGGGTGGTGTCCAGGAGGAGGACTTGTGTTGGAAGCGGGTGAAGGGGTCAGTGGAAGGAGGGTTAGGTTCCCGGTAGAAGAAGTAGGCATGGAGGCGAAGACGGCGGAAAAACTGCTCTATTTCCAACCGTGACCAGGTTACTATGCTGGGTGATAATAAAATGTGAGGCTGGATGAACACAGCAGGCCAAGCAGCATCTCAGGAGCACAAAAGCTGACGTTTCGGGCCTAGACCCTTCATCAGAGAGGGGGATGGGGAGAGGGAACTGGAATAAATAGGGAGAGAGGGGGAGGCAGACCGAAGATGGACAGTAAAGAAGATAGGTGGAGAGAGTGTAGGTGGGGAGGTAGGGAGGGGATAGGTCAGTCCAGGGAAGACGGACAGGTCAAGGAGGTGGGATGAGGTTGGTAGGTAACTGGGGGTGCGGCTTGGGGTGGGAGGAAGGGATGGGTGAGAGGAAGAACCGGTTAGGGAGGCAGAGACAGGTTGGACTGGTTTTGGGATGCAGTGGGTAGGGGGGAAGAGCTGGGCTGGTTGTGTGGTGCAGTGGGGGGAGGGGACGAACTGGGCTGGTTTAGGGATGCAGTAGGGGAAGGGGAGATTTTGAAACTGGTGAAGTCCACATTGATACCATGTGGCTGCAGGGTTCCCAGGCGGAATATGAGTTGCTGTTCCTGCAACCTTCGGGTGGCATCATTGTGGCACTGCAGGAGGCACATGATGGACATGTCATCTAGAGAATGGGAGGGGGAGTGGAAATGGTTTGCGACTGGGAGGTGCAGTTGTTTGTTGCGAACTGAGCGGAGGTGTTCTGCAAAGCGGTCCCCAAGCCTCCGCTTGGTTTCCCCAATGTAGAGAAAGCCGCACCGGGTACAGTGGATGCAGTATACCACATTGGCAGATGTGCAGGTGAACATCTGCTTAATGTGGAATGTCATCTTGGGGCCTGGGATAGGGGTGAGGGAGGAGGTGTGGGGACAAGTGTAGCATTTCCTGCGGTTGCTGGGGAAGGTGCCGGGTGTGGTGGGGTTGGAGGGCAGTGTGGAGCGAACAAGGGAGTCACGGAGAGAATGGTCTCTCCGGAAAGCAGACAGGGGAGGGGATGGAAAAATGTCTTGGGTGGTGGGGTCGCATTGTAAATGGCGGAAGTGTCGGAGGATGATGCGTTGTATCCGGAGGTTGGTAGGGTGGTGTGTGAGAACGAGGGGGATCCTCTTAGGGCGGTTGTGGCGGGGGCGGGGTGTGAGGGATGTGTTGCGGGAAATACGGGAGACGCGATCAAGGACGTTCTCGATCACTGTTGGGGGGGGAAGTTGCGGTCCTTAAAGAACTTGGACATCTGGGATGTGCGGGAGTGGAATGTCTTATCGTGGGAGCAGATGCAGCGGAGGCGGAGGAATTGGGAATAGGGGATGGAATTTTTGCAGGAGGGTGTGTGGGAGGAGGTGTATTCTAGGTAGCTGTGGGAGTCGGTGGGCTTGAAATGGACATCAATTACAAGCTGGTTGCCTGAGATGGAGACTGAGAGGTCCAGGAAGGTGAGCGATGTGCTGGAGATGGCCCAGGTGAACTGAAGGTTGGGGTGGAAGGTGTTGGTGAAGTGGATGAACAGTTTGAGCTCCTCTGGGGAGCAAGAGGCGGCGCCGATACAGTCATCAATGTACCGGAGGAAGAGGTGGGGTTTGGGGCCTGTGTAGGTGCGGAAGAGGGACTGTTCCACGTAACCTACAAAGAGGCTGGCACAGCTGGGGCCCATGCGGGTGCCCATGGCCACCCCCTTAGTCTGTAGGAAGTGGGAGGAGTCAAAAGAGAAGTTGTTGAGTGTGAGGACGAGTCCAGCTAGGCGGATGAGAGTGTCGGTGGAGGGGGACTGGTCGGGCCTGCGGGACAGGAAGAAGCGGAGGGCCTTGAGGCCATCTCCGTGCGGAATGCAGGTGTACAGGGACTGGACCTCCATGGTGAAAATGAGGTGTTGGGGGCCAGGGAATTGGAAGTCCTGGAGCAGGTGGAGGGCGTGGGTGGTGTCACGGACGTAGGTGGGGAGTTCCTGGACCAATGGTGAGAAAATGGAGTCCAGATAGGTGGAGATGAGTTCGGTGGGGCATTAGCAGGCTGAGACGATGGGTCGACCAGGGCAGGCAGGTTTGTGGATTTTGGGAAGGAGATAGAAATGGGCTGTGTGGGGTTGGGGAACAATGAGGTTGGAGGCTGTGGGTGGGAGGTCCCCTGAGGTGATGAGGTCGTGAATGGTGTTGGAGATGATGGTTTGGCGCTCGGGTGTGGGGTCATGATCGAGGAGGCGGTAGGAGGTGGTGTCGGAGAGTTGGCGTCTGGCCTCGGCGATGTAGAGGTCAGTGCGCCATACTACCACTGCGCCACCCTTGTCTGCGGGTTTGATGGTGAGGTTGGGGTTGGAGCGGAGGGAGCGGAGGGCTGCCCGTTCTGCGGGGGAGAGGTTGGATTGGGTGAGAGGGGTGGAGACGTTGAGGCCGTTGATGTCTCGACGGCAGTTTGAGATGAAGAGGCCGAGGGAGGGTAGGAGGCCTGGTGTGTGGTGTCCAGGAGGAGAACTTGTGTTGGAAGCGGGTGAAGGGGTGAAGTCCTCTGACTGAGGACGAACGGTCAGTCCTTAGCAAGGGGCTCACCTTTGACCCCCTACAACCACACATAACGAATACCAGTCACGGTTGGACATAGAGCAGTTTTTCCGCTGTCTTCGCCTCCATGCCTACTTCTTCAACCGGGAACCTAACCCTCCTTCCACTGAAACCCAGATCTACTATGCTGGGTGCACGGGTTTGTTTCTCACTGTGGCAGATATTGACATATAAATTCAATTAAAAGCTAGTCAAGATTCATCTTTTGATTTTTTTTGGGGGTAAAAGAACAGCTGATTCACAAATGTCCTCAGGGAAGGAATGGTGCCATCTTCACCTGCTCTGTCCCTTTGATAAGAATGCACTCTTATTTAATCATAGAATCCCTAAAGTGTGGAGATAACAAGAACTGCAGATGCTGGTGCCAGAGTCAATACAGGGTGGAACTGGAGGAACACAGCAGGTCAGGCAGCATCAAGGGAGCTAGAAAATCGATGTTTAGAATTTACACCCTTCATCCAGACTTGGCTGATGAATGGCATAAACCCGAAACTTGACTTTCCTGCTCTCTGATGCTGCCCGACCTGCTGTGCTCCCCCAGCTCCACCCTGTACTGACTCAGTCCCCTACAGTATGGAAGGAGGCTATTTGGCCCATTGAGTCCACAATGATCCTAAAAAGAACATCCCACCCAATCCCTGTAGTTCTCATGGCTTATCCACTGGCTTACACATCCCTGGACACTACAGGGCAATTTAGCGCATCTTTGGACTGTGGGAGGAAACTGGGCTACCTGGTGGAGGCCCAGGCAGACATGGGGAGAACATACAAACTCCACACAATCACCTGAGGGCAGAATTGAACTCAGGTCCCTGGCAATGTGAGGCAACAGGGCTAACCACTGAGCCAATGTGCATCCTGTTGCCATTGACTCTTTCCCTATATCTTATTCAGTTAATTGAAAATTGCTTATTTATTAATGTGACTCAAGATCCCAGAAATATGATTGACTCTTAAGTATCCTGTGGGCAGTCAGGAATGGGCAATAGCCAGGGACACCCAAATCCTCTGGGCAAATTTTAAAGAATATTCAAGAGGATAAATGCTGGTGATTATATAGTCACATTCAAACCTTTATGTCTGTCATTTCTATTAGCTTATATTCATGTTGTCCCGACATTTAGAATAATTATGGTTAGCCAGAAGAGAGTATGTAATCTTCTGGAAAAACGAGCTTGATGTTATGAAATACTACATATCAGTGTGTCACATACGATTAAAAGGCTTTTGGGATCAGCAAAATCTGAACCAAACTCAACGTTCAAAACAAATAGTATTGTTACTTAGATAATATTTTTCCAAGTTAGTATCACAACACACTAGGCGTGCCCTCAGAATATTGCATGAACTGAAAAATTGTTTAAGTTCCGTTCTAGCCCCTTTTAAGTTTTCAAATAACTCAATTTAAAAAAAGTAACTGGCTGAACAGCTTTATGCAAGATAAAGATTAGGATTTAGGATAAAGCTTGAGTAGACTAGCCATGTTAAATTGCCCATAATGCCCATGGATGTGCAGGCTAGGTGGATTAGCCATTAAATTTGCAGGGCTACAGGAATAGAGTCGGTGGGGTGGGTCTGTTTGGGATGCATTTCAGACAGCCTGTGTTGACTTGATGGTCTAAATGGCCTGCTTCTGCACCATAGATTTTCTATGATCTTATTTGCAAAAGTACAACTCTGGTTATTCAACCAGTGGTGTATTGGTAATAGCTCAGGGTGAGTATCCCCATGCTAATATCCTGAGGACATGAATTTGAATTATAGTGGTAGCTGGTGAAACTTAAATTCAATAAGAACCTGAAACTTAAAGCTAGTTAGATGACAACCATTTAACCATTGTCAATTGTCATAAACAACTATCCAAATCATGAATGTCCTAAAAGGAACAAAACCCTCCTCTGGTTTACATCGTGAAATAGCCTAACAAGACACAGAAACATATCTTTATAGGCAATGCCCCCAACACAAACAAATCCCTACTTGGATATCTCCTTTTCTACTGGCAGGACAGATCCAGCTGAGGTAGTGGCATCCTGGTATACAGTTGGGAAAGTATTGCCCTCCCACCTCCCCATGTCAAGTCTGTGCTACTTCAGGCTAAATACTTGGAAGAAGCTCCGAATGTGACAAGGGCATAGAATGTACTCTTAAGTGGAGGCTTCAATATCCATTACTAAGCGTGCATCACCACAAGCGCGAATAGTGAACAAGCAGGAGTACATAGCTGCTAGACTGGGTCTGTGGCAGGTGCTGAGGATACTAACAAGAGGGAAAATCTACTTGACAGAATTGTCACCAATCTACTTGATGAAAATATACCTGTCCATGACAGTACCAATAGAAGCGGCCACTGCACAATCTTTATGGAGACAAAGTCTTAGCATTAAGGAGAGCTTGCATTGTCTTATGTAACATTGCCACTATGCCAAATAAGACAGACTTTGAATGGATCTAGCAACCCAAAACTAGGCACTGTGGGTGATCAGCAATAGTAGAATATTATTCAAACATAATCTGTAACCTCATAGCCCGTCCCTAATTGCTCTGAGGACAGTTAAGAGTCAACCACGTTCTGTGGGTCTGGAGTCACATGTTGGCCAGACCGGGTAAGGGTGGTTAAGAAACGTATCAAGCATAGCTGAATGTTGGAGTAAACTCAATGGACTGCATGACCTAGTTCTACCCCTAAGGACATGAGGGAAACAGATGAGTCTTTCCGACAATCGACAACAGATTCATGGTCATCATTAGACTATTAATTCCAGTTTTTGTTTTAAAAATTGAATTGAAATTTCACCATTTGCCATTCACATTCAGGCCCCAGAACAATCTGCAGAATGTTTGACCGAACCTGAAACATTAACTCTGATTTCACTTCACAGTTGCTACCAGACCTGCTGAGCTTTTCTGGCAATTTCTGTTTTTGTGTCCAGAACATTACCTGGATCTCTGGATTAACAATTCACCAATAATACCGCTAGATCATCCCATTGCCTCTTATTTAAGGAAACTGGAAAAAGACAGAACATTATGAAGAGAATGGATCCATTAATAAGTGACACCTGAAAGAACCAGTCAGGAGATAGTGAGAGGTGATAATCCCCATCATCACCAAAGTGGGCTGCTTTGGTCTGAATGGTGTAACACTTATCCAGGCAAGTGGAGAATATTCCATCCACTCAAGGCTTGTGCATTGCCAGTGGTGGGCAGGCATTTGTGAGATTGGAGTTGAGTTACTCTCTGTAGAAATTCTAGCTTCCAAATTGTTCTTGTACCTAAAGTATTTATATGGCTGGCCCAGCTCAACTTCAGTTTGAAGATAGCTCCCTGGAAAGGGATAAAGGAAGGTTTTAGTGATAGTCATCCTATTAAATGTCATGGGGTGATGGTTTGGTTCTTTCTTGTTGGAGATGGCCATTTCTTGTCACTTATCTACCCAGAGTTGCTTATTGCCCAGGTCTTGTTACATACAAACATGGGCTGCTTCAGTGCCCAAGGAGTCGCTGAACATTGTGCAAATATCAGTGAACATCGCCACTTCTGACCTTACGATGGTGGGAAGGCTGTTGGTGAAGCAGATGAAGACTTTTGGGCCAAGGCCACTATCCTGAGAAACTCCTGCAGAGATAACCTGTATTTGTGATGACCTCCAACAACCACAACCCACAACCATCTTTCGATGTGCCAGGTATGGCTCCAAACAACGAAGACCGTGCCCCCGATTCCCATAAAGTTCAGTTATTCTAGGGTTGACTTTCGGTCAAATATGGCTTAAATGTCAAGGGCTGTCACTTTCATCTCACCCCTGCAATTTAATTTTTTCAGTCACATTTCAGCCAAAGCGATAATGAGGTCAGAACATCGTGTTCTTTATTGCAGGTTTCACCTAAGTGGTTTCTACATTTTCACGTTGGCGCCAGTGTTGTAACTGTGCTGGAGCACCTTATGTAGGGGTGTTGCTGGTTCTGGAACACAAATCTTTAGTCCTATTTCTGGAATGATTTCACAGCCCACAGCCATTGTGGTATCCAGTGTTTTCAGCCATTTTTTGATACTGTTGGAAATATGTGTGTATATTTACAGACTATGTGAACAACTGGAAGATTTTAAAGTGTTTGGCCACTTTCTGGATTAAACAGAGTTTTACTGAGGAGTAAGGTCAACAGTTTAATGTGGGCTGCAAGCCACCTGCTGATTACAGAAAGCCAAATGACATTTGGCTTTTAGGCAGATAAGAAGTGATGTTTATTGCTTTTAATTGCTAGAAAACATGATTGAAAGAGACTATGGAACCTTGTGCGGATGGTTGCCTGGCAACTCCATCTTTTTGTGATTTCCATCTCAAAAACCTAGGGAGTCAGGAAGGAAGAGAAACTTCTAAAGCTTGCAGTCAAGGCAGAAATACTCTCTCAGATGAAGCATTTGAAAACTTAATAAAGTTTCCACATCTCAGTGTTTTTAACAACCATTTAAACTCAAAGGATCTGAACTCTGTCTACTTTCAAAAGACTTGCAACTAGCTTGATATATATAGAATAGATTACATAATATCCTTTATTGCTATTTGTACTCCAGAACAGAGGTAATGGAATACGGTCATTTTTTTTTACAATGGCTGTCTTTTAACTGTGCTATTTTCGGTACGAGTACCTATACAAATCATACAGAGTGATAAAAATGTTGTTATACAAAAGAGGATTAAAAGGTAAGGATTCACATTAGGCTCTGGTAAGAATACCAAACAGCAGCAGCTCAGCACATGGTGTGAGGCCCAAGTCCAACAACAGCTCCTCATCACTCCAGCCTCCATTCTGCTCCTCACCGGCATTCAGCAGCAACAAAGTAAATTGTGCTTCACCGGGATCTGCTTCCCCCATGTTGCTCCAGCACTTGGGATTCCCCAAGCGATGTTCCAGGGCTCCATGCCCACGTGCTGTACTGGCTCGTGGCCATCCAAATCACAGCTTTGTTTAGAAGACCTTCTATATCTATGCCCATATCTGTCAATAATTCAGTTTCGTAAACAGGAAATGTGGTGAGCGGTGAGAATTTGTTAAATTCTATGTTGGGTTTTTCAGGCCACGAGTGAAGAAAAATGCTTTCTTGTTTGCTCTTTTCAGATACCCTTGTCATTGAGTTTGTTGTCATTTGCATTGGGTAGATGTATTCATTTCAGGATTCAAAAGGAATATGGACCTAATTCCAGATTATAGTTTACTTACTTATTATTCAGTTTTGCCTCTGGTTTTGAGAATAAAGTGAATGGATTTTAATTTTGAGTTCTTGAAAGAAACCTGGTGAAGGCCTCTTTTATTCTGGAGAGCTGCTCTACAGGTGAGATATTGATCGTTTTGGTGATTGAATCCAAATGTTTATATTTGTGTAGTGACATTTGGAGTAGGGGGGCGCATTGGTTAATTCTCTCTATACAGATTACAGAAGGGCTCAGGTATACAGATTAACTTTGTGCTCATTCAAATAACCTAAGACCAAGATTGGCTCAACAGAACTCTGATTTTCTGTCTCCACCCTATTACATGTCTGTCCAATCTAGGTCTTACGTCTGTCTCATCCCTACAGAAAAGCATCAATCTCTATACTCCCACCACCACATATTTGTACATTCTTTACACTTAATTTGTTACATTGTAACAGAAATCTTCCGTCCTGAGGCTCTCTATTGTCCTTTCTACAGGAACTTGTTTAAGGATAGCGGAGTCCAAAACTAGAGGGCATGAGTTTAAGGTGAGAGGGGAAAGATTTAAAAGGAGCCAAGAGGCAACCTTTTCACACTGGGGGTGATATCTGTGTGGAATGAACTGCCATAGAAAGTGGCACAGGCAGGTACAATTGCAACATTTAAAAGACATTTTGGACAGGCAGAAAAGAAAGGCTGGATAGGCCGGGATGTTTTTCACTGGAGGGCAGGAGGTTGAGAGACGACCTTATAGAAGTTTATTAAATAATGAGGGGTATAGGTAGAACAGACAATAGTTTATTTTTTCTCTAGAATGAGGGGTTTCAAGGCTCTGGGGGCCATATTTTTATGGTAAAGCAGAAAGATTTGAAAAAGGTATGAAGGGCAAATTTCTTACAAGGAAGATGGTTTGCGTGTGGAATGAACTTCCTGACGAGTTGGTGAATATGGGCACCATTATGACGTTAATCATTAGGTCATTAGATTCCCTACCGTGTGGAAACAGGCCCTTCAGCCCAGCAAGTCCACACCGCCCCTTGAAGCATCCCACCCAGACCCATCCCCCTATAACCCACACACCTCTGAACACTACGGGCAATTTAGCATGGCCGATCCACCTAACCTGCACATCTTTGGACTGTGGGAGGAAATTGGAGTACCAGAAGGAAACCCACGCAGACACGGGGAGAATGTGCACACACCGCACAGTTACCCAAGGCTGGAATCGAACCCGGGTCCCTGGCGCTGTGAGGCTGCAGTGCTAACCACTGAGCCACCGTGCTCTTAAAAAGTGGACAAGTGCATGAATAGGAAATGTTTGGAGGGATACGGGCCAAGAGCAGGCAGGTGAGACTAGTTTATTTTGGGATTATGTTCGGCATAGACTGGCTGGATCAAAGGGTCTGCTTCCGTGCCGAATGACTCTATAACGTTTTGACTCTAAACGTGAATGTGGCAGCCTAAGTATGATCTGTTGGTTGTCTCACTGCTTATTGTATGCTGTGTTCACTGTTTGACACACGGCTAATTCTGTGTTCTATCTTCAACAAGTTGACACTTTATTTTTAGCTGCGCCTGGTGATGTTTCTGGCATGCTCTCCTACACTCTGGAGGAGACAATGGCCTAGTGTTATTATCACTGGGCCGTTAATCCAGAGACCCAGATAATGTTCTCGTGACTTGTGTTCAAATCCCATCACGGCAGATGGTGGAATTTGAATTCAATATAATATCTGGAATTAAAGATTCCAATAATGATCTTGAGTCCATTGTCAATTGTCAGGAAAACCCCATCTGGTTCATTAATGTCCTTTAGGGAAGGAAACTGCTATCCTTAACTGGTCTGACCTACAATTGACTCCAGTCCCACAGCAATGTGGTTGACTCTGAACTGCCCTCTGGGCAATTAGGGATAGGCAATAAATGTTGGCCTAGCCAGTGACACCCTCATCCTATGAATGAATGAAGAAAAGAATATCTTACAATATTTTCCTTCCCCATTTCTTCAGGAATTGTGACTTCTATACAAATATATCCTTGTGATTGATATTCTGAGCGATTATGTGTAAAAGCTGGTCAAAGAATGATCACTGACTATTTGCTTTGAGACACTATTTCTTAGTTGGTATTTTTCTGTCTGTGGTTGCAGTGCTTTGTATCAAGAGAGATAGCAAGAACTGCAGATGCTGGAGTCAGAGATAACACAGTGTGAAGCTGGATGAACACAGCAGGCCAGGCAGGATCAGAGGAACAGGAAAGCTGATGTTGCGGGTCAGGTTCTTTCTTCAGAAAAGAGGAGGAGGAAGGGAACTGGGAAATAAATAGAGAGGAGGGGCGGGGCCGGGGAAGGCAGGTAGGGTGGTGCTAGGTGAATGCAGGTAGGGAATGGTGGGGATTGGTCAGTGGGATGGGTGGGAGAGAAGATGGACGAGTTGTGTAAGGTCAAGGAGGCGGGGATGAGAGGGAGGGTTGGATATGAGATGAGGCCAGGGATGGTGAGATTTTAAAACTGTTGAATTCCTCAGGAGCCTACAGCCTGATGGCCTAAACATGGAACCCACCAGTTTCAAAATCTTTCCACCTCTGCCCTCATCGCATGTCCAAGCCTCCCTCTCATCCTCACCTCCTTGACCTGACACAACTTGTTCACTTTCTCTCCCACATATCCACCCCTCCCACCTCACTGACCAATCCCTACTACCCCCTACCTGCATCCACCTATCACCATCCCACCGACCTTCCCCAGCCCCACCCACCTCACTCTATTTATTTCCCAGCTCCCTTCCTCTTCCCATTTCTGCAGAAGGGTCCAGACCCAAAACGCCAACATTTATAAAAGACCTTAAATTAAGGGAACACTTAGGAGGCAGCGATCATAATATGATAGAGTTCAGTTTGCAGTTTGAAAGAGAGAAGGCAAAATCGGATGTAATGGTGTTACAGTTAATTAAAGGTAATTACAGGGGCATGAGAGAGGAATTGACAAAAATCGACTGGAAGCAGAGCCTAGCGGGCAAGACAGTAGAGCAACAATGGCAGGAGTTTCTGGGTGTAATTGAGGACACAGTACTGAGGTTCATACCAAAGAAAATAAAGACTATCCGGGGTGGGATTAGACAGCCATGGCTGACAAAGGAAGTCAGGAAATATATCAAAGAAAAAAGAGACAGCCTATAAAGTGGCCAAGAGCACTGGGAAATCAGAAGATTGGGAAGGCTACAAAGACAGAGGATAACAAAGATAGCAATAAGGAAGGAGAGGATCAAATATGAAGATAGGCTAGCTAGTAATATTAGAGATGATAGTAAAAGCTTCTTTCAGTACATAAGAAACAAACAAGAGGCAAAAGTAGATATTGGGCCGCTCCAAATTGATGCTGGAGGGCTAGTGATGGGAGATAAGGGAATAGCTGAAGAATGTAATAAGTACTTTGCATCAGGCTTCACAGTGGAAGACATGAGTACTGTGCCAACAATTAGGGAGAGCCGGGGGCAGAGTTGTGTATGGTAGGCATTACAAAAGAGAAAGTGCTGGAAAAGCTAAAGGGTCTAAAAATTGATAAATCTCCTGGCCCCGATGGGCTACATCCTAGAGTTCTGTGGGAGGTGGCTGAGGAAATAGCGGAGGCTTTGGTCGTGATCTCTCAAAAGTCACTGGAGTCAGGGAAAGTCCCAGATGATTGGAAAATTGCTGTTGTAACTCCCTTGTTTAAGAAAGGATCAAGGCAAAAGGTGGAAAATTATAGGCCGATTAGCCTAACCTCGGTAGTTAGTGAAATTCTAGAATCCATTATCAAGGATGAGATTTCTAAATTCCTGGAAGTGCAGGGTCAGATTAGAACAAGTCAGCATGGTTTTAGTAAGGGGAGGTCGTGCCTGACAAACCTGTTAGAATTCTTTGAAGAAGTAACAAGTATGTTAGACCAGGAAAACCCAGTAGATGTTATCTATCTAGACTTCCAAAAGGACTTTGATACAGTGCCTCACGCGAGGCTGTTGAGCGAGGTGAGGGCCCATGGTGTTCGAGGTGAGCTACTGGCTTGGATTGAGGATTGGCTGTCTGACAGAAGGCAGAGAGTTGGGATAAAAGGCTCTTATTCGGAATGGCAACCGGTGACGAGTGGTGTCCCGCTGGGTTCAGTGTTGGGGCCACAGCTGTTCACTTTATATATTAATGATCTGGATGAAGGGACTGGGGGCATTCTGGTGAAATTTGCCGATGATACGAAGATAGATAGACAGGCAGGTAGTACTGAGGAGGTGGGAAGCTGCAGAAAGATTTAGACAGTGATAATGGAAACTGCAGATGCTGGAGAATCCAAGATAATAAAATGTGAGGCTGGATGAACACAGCAGGCCAAGCAGCATCTCAGGAGCACAAAAGCTGACGTTTCGGGCCTAGACCCTTCATCAGAGAGGGGGATGGGGTGAGGGTTCTGGAATAAATAGAGAGAGAGGGGGACGCGGACCGAAGATGGAGAGAAAAGAAGATAGGTGGAGAGGAGAGTATAGGTGGGGAGGTAGGGAGGGGATAGGTCAGTCCAGGGAAGATGGACAGGTCAAGGAGGTGGGATGAGGTTAGTAGGTAGGAGATGGAGGTGCGGCTTGGGGTGGGAGGAAGGGATGGGTGAGAGGAAGAACAGGTTAGGGAGGCAGAGACAAGCGGTCCCCAAACCTCACTGCATCCACTGTACCCGGTGTGGCTTCCTCTACATTGGGGAAACCAAGCGGAGGCTTGGGGACTGCTTTGCAGAACACCTCCGCTCAGTTCGCAACAAACAACTGCACCTCCCAGTCGCAAACCATTTCCACTCCCCCTCCCATTCTTTAGATGACATGTCCTTCATGGGCCTCCTGCAGTGCCACAATGATGCCACCCGAAGGTTGCAGGAACAGCAACTCATATTCCGCTTGGGAACACTGCAGGCTAATGGTATCAATGTGGATTTCACCAGCTTCAAAATCTCCCCTTCCCCCACCGCATCCCTAAACTAGCCCAGTTCGTCCCCTCCCCCCACTGCACCACACAACCAGCCCAGCTCTTCCCCTCCACCCACTGCATCCCAAAACCAGTCCAACCTGTCTCTGCCTCCCTAACCGGTTCTTCCTCTCACCCATCCCTTCCTCCCACCCCAAGCCGCACCTCCATCTCCTACTTACTAACCTCATCTCACCTCCTTGACCTGTCCATCTTCCCTGGACTGACCTATCCCCTCCCTACCTCCCCACCTATACTCTCCTCTCCACCTATCTTCTTTTCTCTCCATCTTCGGTCCGCGTCCCCCTCTCTCCCTATTTATTCCAGAACCCTCACCCCATCCCCCTCTCTGATGAAGGGTCTAGGCCCGAAACGAAAGATTTAGACAGTTTAGGAGAGTGGTCCAGGAAATGGCTGATGAAATTCAATGTGAGTAAATGTGAGGTTTTGCACTTTGGAAAAAAGAATACAGGCATGGACTATTTTCTAAACGGTGAGAAAATTCGTACATCAGAAGTGCAAAGGGATCTGGGAGTGTTGGTCCAGGATTCTCTAAAGGTTAACTTGCAGGTAGAATCCGTAATTAAGAAAGCGAATGTAATGTTGTCGTTTATCTCATGAGGGTTGGAATATAAAAGCAGTGATGTGCTTCTGAGGCTTTATAAGGCTCTAGTTAGGGCCCATTTTGAATACTGTGTCCAATTTTGGGCCCCACACCTCAGGAAGGACATACTAGCCCTGGAGCGTGTCCAGCTGAGATTCACATGGATGATCCCTGGAATGGTAGGTTTAACGTATGATGAACGGCTAAGGATCCTGGGATTGTACTCATTAGAGTTTAGAAGGTTGAGGGGAGATCTAATAGAAACTTACAAGATAATGTATGGTTTAGAAGGGGTGGACGCTAGGAAGTTGTTTCCGTTAGGCGGGGAGACTAGGACCCGTGGGCACAGCCTTAAAATTAGAGGGGGTCAATTTAAAACGGAAATGAGACGACATTTCTTCAGCCAGAGAGTGGTGGGCTTGTGGAATTCATTGCCGCAGAGTGCAGTGGAGGCCGGGACGTTGGATGCCTTCAAGGCAGAGATCGACAAATTCTAGATCTTAGAAGGAATCAAGGGCTACGGGAGGAGTGCAGGGAAGTCAGGTTGAAATGCCCATCAGCCATGATTTAAATGGCGGAATGGACTTGATGGGCCGAATGGCCATACTTCCACTCCTATGTCTTATGGTCTTATGGTCTTATTCCTGCTCCTCTGATGTTGCCTGACCTACTGCGTTCATCTAGCTTCATACTGTGCTTGTACCAAGCTTTTTAGTTTTGAAACCAGGGGGTCTATTGGATGTAAACTTAAAACAATACAAACTGAATACAGAAGTTTAAGAGGTGCTAATATTGAGTATGATGTAGGTGCTAAAGGTTAAACAGAGTGTGCATAAATTATAAGTTCAGAATAATCAGTGCATAACGCATGACATATCCTTCTACATTCACACAATACATAGCCTTGAGTGATAAATTGAAAGGATTATGCAATTACAAACTCAAATCTACATGATTAAAGTGAACTTCAAAACAAAGAATACATTTAACCACTTGGTAATTACTTCTGCTCTGAAACACTACAAAGTAAAACAAAGCCAATTAGAGCACAGATCTTATTTCTCCTTAGCCCCTTTCCATAATTAATCGATTCTCACCTTCCTTTGCTGATAAGACCAATTTTTTTTCTAGAGAAACATTTAATAAGCTGAAAGCATGTGAGTCCTCAATTCAGCCTTGAAAATTGTAAATGCTGGAAATTTAGCTCTATGAGATGGAAATAAGCTGACCAGAGGCGCCTCAATGTTAACTCATTACTAGTGTGTTATCTTCATTCTGCTCAAAATCTCATGATACATTCTTCGGTCAAGAGAGTTTAAGCAGAGTCGCATCATGATATTTAACTATTATGTTTTACATAGGCAGAAATATATGCTGATTGTAAATGCTTCTATTAGTAAATATGTGAAAGAAATAGAGGTTACTAAAGACAAAAATAAATATTTTTATTTTCTGAAGAAGGGCCAGACCTGGAATGTCAGCTTTCCTGCTCTTCTGATGCTGCCTGGCCTGTTGTGTTCCTCGAGCTCTACATCTTGTACTCTCAGACTCCAGCATCGGCAGTTCCTACTATCTCTTAGTGAAGACAAATGTAGGTTCCTCACAATCAGAAGCTGGGCAAATTACAACGGAGAACAAAGAAAGGAAAAAAGGATTGTTTGCAGACTTTTCGTTTTATCTTCATAGTGGAGGGCTCAAATAATCTCCCAGAAATGTTAGGCAACCAAGGGTTTAGCGAGAGGGTAGAAATGAAGGAAATCAGTGTTAGTAAGAAGACTGTGTTTGGGAAAATAATGGGGTTAAAGGCTGATAATCACCAGAGCCTCATAATCTACATCCTAGAGGGCTTAAGGAAGCGAGCCTGGAATTAATGGGCGTATTGAAAATCATCTTCTAAAACACTATGGGCTCTGGAGCAGTTCCTACAGACTGGAGGGTGACAATTGTAACCCCACTCTGTAAAACAAAGTGTTAGAAAAAAGAACACAGTTAGCCTTTCATCAATAGTGGAGAAAATACAAGACTCTGCTGTAAAAGACATGGTCACAGAATATTTGGAAATTGTGGATATGATTGGACAATGCCAGCTCAGGCTTACGAAAAGCTAACCATGCTGAACAAATCTAACTGTGTTCTTTGAGGATGTAACTATTTGAATAGGTCAGGAAAAACTAATGGATGTGCTGAATTTGGATTTTCAGAAGGCTTTTGAAATCATTCCTCATAAGAGGTTAATGGATAAATTTAAAGTACATAGAATAGGGAAAAATATATTAGTATTTAGCAAGAATTGGTTGAATGACAGGAATCAGTGAGTGGGAATAAGTGAGTCATTTTCTGAATGACAGACAGTGACTCGTAGGATACCACAAACATCAGAAGGCTGTGAAAGTCAAGTTGCTGAATATATTCAAGGAAGAGTTTGAGACATTTTTAGATATTAAAGGTGTCAAGGGATATGAAGAGAAAGTAGGAATATGGCATTGAGTTAGAGGATCAGCCCTGATTATACTGCATAAAAACCAAAAGAACTACAGATATTGGAAATCAGGAACAAAATAGAAATTGCTGGAAAAGCTTGGCAGATCTGGCAGCATCTGTGGAGAGAGATCACAGTTAATGCTTTATATCCAGTGACCCTTCTTCAGAACTGAATGATGCTGAGTGGTGGAGTAGGTTCAAATGGCCTACTCCTGCGCCTAGTTTCTAGGCTTCTATATATCAGAGAAAAATTATGTCAATTGATAAATATAATGTGTGATTATAACTTGGGTAGGCTCAAATTGTGTGAAATATTGATTTCCCAATGTCTACAATTGTAATTGTCTGAATGCACGACAGCCAGTTTGTGGTCAATGAAGTTCCACAAACAGTAATGATGTTAATGATTACTTAATCGTTTTTTTTTGGTGATATTACTTCAAGGATACACATTAGCTGATAAAACAAGAGATAACTTTCCTAAATAAAAATCAAAAGAACTGTGGATGCTGTAAATCAGGAACAAAAACAAAGTTGCTGGAAAAGCTCAGCAGGTCTGGCAGCAAGGAAAACCGCAGGGTTAACGTTTTGGGTTCCGGTGACCCTTCTTCAGAGCAGATGATTCCCCTAGCTTTTCTTTAAAAAATCTTTAGTATCCATTGAAGAGAAAACAGCCTCTGAGTTTAATTTCTCAGGAAAATAACGGCGGTTCGAACTTGCAGCACTCCATGGTAAGACTGTGAAATGTTAGACTAAGTGCTTGTGTGAGTGTGTCTGGAGTGAAGCTAGAACTCATACCTTCCTTACGTGGAGTCGAGAGGGCTGTGACAGAGTGAAGGGTGGCACACACTTGAAGAATCACACTCACATACACAAATGCGAGCATAAAATGTGACTGTGAGTTGGATAATGGGATTCTGATTTCAAGTTAGTGAATTGAAACAGGACAGAATAAAATGTACAACATCAGGTCGGGACACTCAGCTGATGGACTTGGTGACAGAAAAATTATTGCTTTTCACAGAAAATATTCAGTGTCCTTTACTCACTGCAGGTGCTTCATTGGTCATAAAATCATACATTACAGAAGAGGCCCTTCAACCTATTCAATCTGTACCATTTACATCTGTACCAGTCCAAAAATGTGCCGATTCGGTGGATTGGTTGTGCTAATTTGGCCCTCGTGCCCAAAAATGTGCAGATTTGATAAGATAGCCATGGTAAATATGGGGTTAAGGGGATTGGTGGGCCTGGATGGGATCTTCTTCAGAGGGTCAGTGCAGACTCGATGAGCAGAATGGCCTCTGTCTGCACTGTAGGGCTTTGTGATTCAGTGATTAAAAATGCGCCAAATGCACACCAGTCCGACTTTCCTGCACTAGCCCCATAGTCTTGATGTTATGACACTTCAACTGCTTATCCAAGTGCTTTTTAGAGGCGTGAGATTTCACAGCTCAATTTACCCTCCTAAGCAATGCATTCCTGATCTGCACCATGCTCCGGGAGAGACAGGTTTTCCTAAATTCCTCCCTAAATCTCCTACCTTCCACTTTAAAAATGGTCCCTTGTTTTTGGCCCTTCAACTACGGGGAAAAACTGCTTTCTATCTTTCCATTCCCCATGTGAAACTTAGGTTCAGTTGACAGATTCTGGGAGATCATTTGTTAAGTGACTGTGTGGAGATATTAAATTGTGGCCGTTTGCAGAAAGTGAACAAGTGCTGCTTTGCTGTACCAATAAAACCCAGAAAGCAGCAATCAGACTTTTCTTTCAGCCAGATACACCCTAACCTACAAAAATCATGATTTATTTAATATCTTGTTCACTATGCAGAATCTCAAACTGGCAGAAAATTCAAAGTTGTCGTAATTACAAATTCTGTTTTGCTTTTGCCATCAATGTTTGCTTATTACCGTGTGACAAATATATGACAGCATCGCTATTCACAGGGCAATATAAACAGGGGACGTTAACAATAAGAAAATTTGTCCGTTGTTTCAATTTGATATAAACACTTAATTTAAAGCATTGTGAGAAACGAATGGTCAGTGAGTGCTAGATACAGTCCATTACTATTATTCATCATGAATGGATGTTGTATGGAACATCAGATAACTGAATATACAGAAGTTACTTTATTCATAGAGGATGATAGGCCTATGCTCTCATGACAAAGAGACAATTGTGTTGGATTAATGATGTAACTATGCAGAAGGGCTGACGAGCTGAAGCCCAAGTGGATTTCACGCAGGCAGTACAACTGTCTTTATCATTGGAAAATGCAGCAAGTGAGTTACACGGCATTCTGATGGAAGTAGATACCTTTGCCAGACCAACTCAGCCTGGGGGACACCACTTGAGTAAAGGCAATTGCAGAGCCTCACTCAGGATATATCCTGGACAGAGGGAATCTGGGCCAACCCACAGCAAAACCCCAAACAAAAAAAACAAGCCTTGGCCAAATGGTTAATATTTCTTCAGCAGCTGGGCCAGAAAGCCATTGTAGGTGCTGCCAGTGTACAGATTTGAGACAACATCGGAGACACAATTTACGAGGCATAAATTGAGTAAGAGCAGTCATGGGCCGGTATCTGAAAGTGTAAATCCTCTGGATGTGAGTTTGCTCGATGAGCTGGAAGGTTAGTTTTCAAACGTTTCGTCACCTTTTTTTTATTTGAAAAAATATACTTTATTCATAAGATGTACAAAAAATAAAACATTTATACACCTAACCAGTCATGCAAGCTGCTCCGGGTTACCCAGGGGGTACGTACACCAACTAAAGGATAAAAACAAATAAAGAAGAAAAAAAAACTAAGCAAAGAAAATACCCCAGCAATCATCTCCCCGCACACTCCCAGTTGGCCCCCTGACCAGTTGGGGAAGGCGCCAGCTGGGCCCAGTTACCAGATAGGGCCCTTTTTTCTATTCTGGACGAGGGGTTTCATACGGTGGTGTTTCCCCACCGCGCCTTGGCGGCGGCTGCCCCAAGCTTTAGCGCGTCCCTCAGCACGTAGTCCTGGACCTTGGAGAGCGCCAGTCTGCAACATTCGGTCGGGGTCAGTTCTTTCAGCTGGCAGACCAGCAAGTTGCGGGCAGACCAAAGAGCGTCTTTCTCTGCATTGATGGTCCTCCAGGCGCAGTTGATGTTGGTCTCGGTGTGCGTCCCGGGAAACAGCCCATAGAGCACGGAGTCCCCCGTCACGGAGCAGCTCGGGACGAACCTCGACAAATACCACTGCATCCCCCTCCAGACCTCCTGCGCATAGGCACACTCCAGAAGGAGGTGATCGACAGTCTCGTCCCCCCCCGTAGCCACCTCGAGGGCAGCGTGCGGTGGTGCAGAGATTCCGGGCATGCATAAAGGATCTCACTGGCAGAGCCCCTCTCACCGCCAGCCAAGCAATGTCCTTGTGCTTGTTTGAAAGTTCTGACGATGAGGCATTCTGCCAAACGACTTTGGCAGTCTGCGTGGGGAACTACACGACGGGATCCACCCTCTCCTTTTCCCGAAGGGTCTCGAGGATACGATGTGCTGACCACTGCCTGACGGCCTTGTGGTCAAAGGTGTTTCCTTTCAAAAATTTCTCCACGAAGGACAGGTGGTACGGGATGGTCCAACTACTCGGAGCGTTCCGCGGCAACGAGGCCAGGCCCATCCTTCGCAACACCGGGGACAGGTAGAACCTCAGTAAGTAGTGACACTTGGTGTTTGCGTACCGAGGATCTACGCACAGCTTGATGCAGCCGCACACAAAGGTAGCCGTCAGGGCGAGGGTGGCGTTCGGTACGCCCTTTCCCTCATTTTCCAGGTCTTTGTACATGGTGTCCCTGCGGACCCGGTCCATCCTCGACCCCCAAATGAAGTGGAAGATGGCCCGGGTGACCGCAGCGGCGCTGGTCCAGGGAATAGGCCAGGCCTGCGCCACATACAACAGTACCGAAAGCCCCTCGCACTTGACAACCAGGTTCTTACCCACGATGGAGAGGGACCGGAGCGTCCACCTGCCCAGCTTGTGCTTAAATTTGGCGATACGCTCCTCCCAAGTCTTAGTGCACGCCCCAGCTCCGCCGAACCAAACACCCAGCACCTTCAGGTAATCAGTCCTGACGGTGAAGGGGATGAAGGAGCAGTCATCCCAGTTCCCGAAGAACATGACCTCGCTCTTACCCCTATTGACTTTGGCACCCGAGGCCAGTTCAAACTGGCCGCAGATGTCCAACAGCCTACTCACCGACCGACGATCAGTGCAGAAGACGGCGACATCGTCCATATACAGGGAGGTCTTGACCTGAAGGCCTCCGCTGCCTGGGATAGTCACACCCTTCAGGCTCACGTCCCTCCTGATGGATGCGGCGAAGGGCTCCACACAGCACACGAACAAGGCAGGAGAGAGCGGGCAGCCCTGCCTGACTCCAGATCTGGCGGGAAAACTGTCCGATTCCCACCCGTTGATCGAGACTGTACTAAGGATGTTGGTGTAGAGCAGCCGGATCCAATTGCGGATGCCCTCCCCGAACCCCAATTTGGAGAGGACGTCCCTCATGTAAGCATGAGAGACCCTGTAGAAGGCCTTCTCCTGGTCCAGGCTGACGAGGCAGGTGTCCACCCATCTGTCCTGTATGTAGGCGATCGTATCCCTGATGAGCGCGAGGCTCTCAGCGATCTTCCTGCCCGGCACAGCACAGGTTTGGTCAGGATGAATCACCGACTCCAGGACAGACCTGACCCGGTTGGCTATGACCTTGGCCAGGATTTTGTAGTCCACGTTCAATAGTGAAATGGGACGCCAATTCTTAATTTCTTCCCTCTCCCACTTCCTCTTGTAAATGAGGGTGATGATGCCCTTCCTCATGGACTTGCACATTTCCCCTGCCCGAAGCGCACTATCATACACCTCCAGCAGGTCCTGGCCGACCAGGTCCCACAGAGCGGAACGGCCTAATGCTGGTTCAGGGGAGCAGCCAACCTGCAACGATGGCTGCAGCAAGTGCTCGTGCCCTAGGTCAGGGGGTCCGGAACACCATCCGCGTTTCCGTGAAGAAGGTGGATGAAGGTGCACCTGTGGACCACACCTTCTTCGTGAAGAGGGTCCTGTTGGACTGTTGTGGGTTCACTGTTGCGGACATTTACTGCCTGCAGGATTTCCCCGGAGGAGGTTTCTACGATGTAACCTTCAGGAGTGCCAAGCTTTGCGAGCGCTTCCTGGAGGTTTTCAAGGAGAAAGGAGGTGAGGGCCCCCTCTCTGTATTGGCTGCTGTCCCGCTGTTTGTGATGCCAGCGCAGAGGAGCCGTATGGTGACTGTACATATGTACAACACGCATGTGCCAGCAGTTGATGTCCTGACCTTCCTTGGAAGGTACGTGAAGGTGGAAGGGGACCTAACCGACATCGTGGACCCCTTTGGCATCTGGACCAGTAAGAGGCAGATCAAGGTGACGCTGAGGATGGGCGCAGACGGGAACATTGTACACCCACCGTCCAGCTTCGCGATCGGCGGGAGCACGGGTTACCTGACCTATGCAGGGCAACCTAAAGTCTGCCATGCCTGCGGTAGGTCAGGTCACGTGGCGGCCGACTGCAAAGCCACCATCTGCAGGAACTGCAGGGAGGAGGGACACCTTGCAAAGGATTGCCCACGAGAAAAAAGCTGCAACCTTTGCGGGGAAGCGGGCCACCTCTATAGGGCATGCCCACAGCAGGGGACCATCTACGCCCAGGTCGCCGGCAGGGGCAATGCGGGGCCAGCACCCCCGGGGGAGAGGAAGGCACCAGGGCCCTGCAAGGACCCCACTAATGTGGAGGAGGGCTAGGTCGTGCAGGAGGGCCCAGCCCCGCAGGATGGGCCCGAGGTCAGCAAAGCACCCCTCCAGGCTCCACTCCCCCCTGACAACCCGGAGTCGATGGAGGCGGCGACAGGCGACCCAGGGGAGTGGACGACGGTCCAGAAAGCGAGGAGGAAGGCGCGTCGGTGAACCCAGGAACTGCAATCATCAGGCGGGAAGAGGCAGCTACAGGGGGGCTATAAGAGCTCCTCTGACGAAGGAGATTCAGCGAGGGCCTGCCCAAAGCAGAAGCTAAAGATCTCAAGGGAGAAGGAAAGCAGCACCACGCTTCCAGGTGACGGGAGGCGTCCTGAGGCTCCCTCCGACACCCAGTCACGTGCCGCTGGGGCCCTGGAGGGCCCCCCGGAACTTCCAGGCGGGAAGAAGGAAACAGCGCGTTCCCAGCCTGACCCAGAGCCGGACTCTCCTGCCTCCGTACCCCCGACAGGGGGATGCCACCCGGAAGGCAGCACGGACGGTTTCCTGAGCCTGGAGAGCGCCCAGCAGTTAGCCAGGGCAATGGGCATGAAGGGACAGATGGAGGGGCTGGACCTTGGACTTGGGGAGGGTACTGCGGTCACTGCCCACAATGGGGGTACGAGTTGCGAGCATTAATGTGCGCAGTGTCAAGTCCACCACAAGATGTGTGTCCACGTTGGCCTACCTGACCACCATCGAGGCAGACCTCCTGTTTCTGCAGGAGTGCGGGATACTGCACCTGGGCAGGTACAGGAAATGGTCCGGCACCTGGACCTGTGGGCCTTCAACCTGTTCGGTGGGTAACGACTGTCGCTCCTCGGGCCTGGCTATTCTGCTGCGGGGGCACAACTTCACCATCTCTCAAGTTCAGGAGGTAGTGGGGGGGCGCCTCCTAGTGGCTGACATCACCTACAGGAACGCTCCCTGAGGCTGATCAACGTGTACGCCCCAGTGGTACGGAATGAGGGATTGGCCGTCCTGCAGCGGCTTCCACCCCTGCTGGCTACGTCCAGGCCGGTCATCCTAGGCGGAGACGTCAACTGCATCATCGATGCAGATGGAAGATCCGGCGTGGGTACAGCGGGTGGGGGGATTCAACTGGACGTCACGTCCAGATTCCTGATGGGCACGGTGAAGGACGCCAAGCTGCTCGACGTCTTCAGCCCCCCTGCAGACGGAGAGCAGTGGAGGTACACCTGGTCGCGGCCGGACGGATCTATTCGCTCAAGGATAGACTTCCTGTTTGTGTCACAGGCGTTCTCGGTCAGGTCCACTGGTGTCGAGCCGGTGTTCTTCTCTGACCACTGCCTCCTGCTGGCCGACTGTCACTTCCAGGACGACCAGCCGGCTGGCAAGGGGACGTGGAAGCTCAACACGACTCTGTTGACCCCAGAGAACGTCGAGGAGCTTAAGAGGGAGCACACCGGTTGGAGAACTGTGAAACCCCTCTTTGAGTCTCCGGGCGACTGGTGGGAGATGGTGAAGGAGAACATCAAGAGGTTCTTTGTCCTCAAGGGTGTTCTGAAGGTGAGAGAGAGGCGGGGAAAGCTGTCTTGACTCCAGAAAAGGGTGCAGAACCTGCTCCTTCTGCAGTTGATGGGGGTCGATGTCACGGAGGACTTCCGCGAAGTGAGGGGCCAGCAAGCCTCGCTCTTCACCACGGAGGCCTCCAGGATAATCTTCCGGTCCAGGGTCCACTGCGTGGAGCAGGACGAGACATGCTCACGTTTCTTCTTTCAGAAGGTGCACAAAGAGAGCTCTGTGCTTAGCCTGCTGAAGGAGGACGACGGCTCGGTTACGTCGTTTCGGCCCGACATTTTGAGGATCAGCAGATCCTTCTATGCCAGACTGTACAACACGAAGCCCACGGACAGCACGGCCTCCGAGTCGTTCCTGTCGTCTATCACAGAGGTCTTAGACAACGGCACGAGGGAGTGGCTGGACCGGCCGATATCCCTGGACGAGCTGACCGGAGCCCTCAAGTCCTTGGAGAGGAATAAGACTCCCGGGAGCGATGGCTTACCAGTCGAGCTGTATTCCGCTCTGTGGGACCTGGTCGGCCAGGACCTGCTGGAGGTGTACAATAGTGCGCTTCGGGCAGGGGAAATGTGCAAGTCCATGAGGAAGGGCATCATCACCCTCATTTACAAGAGGAAGTGGGAGAGGGAAGAAATTAAGAATTGGCGTCCCATTTCACTATTGAACGTGGACTACAAAATCCTGGCCAAGGTCATAGACAACCGGGTCAGGTCTGTTCTGGAGTCAGTGATTCTCCCCGACCGAACCTGTGCTGTGCCGGGCAGGAAGATCGCTGAGAGCCTCGCGCTCATCAGGGATACGATCGCCTACGTGCAGGACAGACGGGTGGACACCTGCCTCGCCAGCCTGGACCAGGAGAAGGCCTTCGACAGGGTCTCTCATGCTTACATGAGGGACGTCCTCTCCAAATTGGGGTTCGGGGAGGGCATCCGCAATTGGATCTGGCTGCTCTACACCAACATCGTTAGCGCAGTCTTGATTAACAGGTGGGAATCGGACAGTTTTCCTGTCAGATCTGGAGTCAGGCAGGGCTGCCCGCTCTCTCCTGCCTTGTTCGTGTGCTGTGTGGAGCCCTTCGCCGCATCCATCATGAAGGACGTGAGCCTGAAGGGCGTGACTATCCCAGGCAGTGGAGGCCTTCAGGTCAAGACCTCCCTGTACATGGACGATGTCGCCGTCTTCTGCACTGATCGTCGGTCGGTGAGTAGACTATTGGACATCTGCGGCCAGTTTGAACTGGCCTCGGGTGCCAAAGTCAGTAGGGGTAAGAGTGAGGTCATGTTCTTTGGGAACTGGGACGACTGCTCCTTCATCCCCTTCACCGTCAGGACAGACTACCTGAAGGTTCTGGGTGTTTGGTTCGGTGGAGATGGGGCGTGCACTAAGACTTGGGAGGAGCGTATCACCAAACTGAAGCAGAAGCTGGGCAGGTGGACGCTCCGGTCCCTCTTCATCGGGGTAAGAACCTGGTTGTCAGGTGCGAGGGGTTTTCGGTACTGTTGTATGTGGTGCAAGCCTGGCCTATTCCCTGGACCAGCGCCGCTGCGGTCACCTGGGCCATCTTCCACTTCATTTGGGGGTGTTGGATGGACCGTGTCCGCAAGGACACCATGTACAAAGACCTGGAAAATGGGGGAAAGGGTGTACCGAATGCCACCCTCGCCCTGACGGCTACCTTTGCGTGCAGTACGCAAACACCAAGTGTCACTACTTACTGAGGTTCTACCTGTACCCGGTGTTGCGAAGAATGGGCCTGGCCTTGTTGCTGCGGAACGCTCCGAGTCATTGGACCGTTCCGTACCACCTGTCCTTCGTGGAGAAATTTTTGAAAGGAAACACCTTTGACCACAAGGCTGTCAGGCAGTGGTCAGCACGTAATATCCTCGAGACCCTTCGGGAAAAGGAGAGGGTGGATCCCGTCGTGTGGTTCCCCACGCAGACTGCCAAAGTCGTTTGGCAGAATGCTTCATCGCCAGAACTTTCAAACAAGCACAAGGATATTGCTTGGCTAGCGGTGAGAGGGGCTCTGCCAGTGAGATCCTTTATGCACGCCCGGAATCTCTGCGCCACCGCACGCTGTCCTCGAGGCGGCTGCGGGGGGGACGAGACTGTCGATCACCTCCTTCTGGAGTGTGCCTATGCGCAGGAGATCTGGAGGGGGATGCAGTGGTATTTGTCGAGGTTCGTCCCGAGCTGCTCCGTGACGCGGGACTCCGTGCTCTACAGGCTGTTTCCGGGGACGCACACCGAGACCAACATCAACTGCGCCTGGAGGACCATCAATGCGGTGAAAGACGCTCTTTGGTCTGCCCGCAACTTGCTGGTCTGCCAGCTGAAAGAACTGACCCCGACCGAATTTTGCAGACTGGTGCACTCCAAGGTCCAGGACTACATGCTGAGGGATGCGCTAAAGCTTGGGCAGCCGCCGCCAAGGCGCGGTGGGGAAACACCACCGTATGAAACCCCTCATCCAGAATAGAAACAAGGGCCCTATCTGGTAACTGGGCCCAGCTAGTGCCTTCCCCAACTGGTCAGGGGGCCAATGGGGACTGTGCGGGGAGACGACTGCCGGGGTATTTTCTTTGCTTTGTTTTTTCTCTTCTTTGTTTGTTTTTTTTTCCTTTAGTTGGTGTACGTATCCCCTGGGTAACCCGGAGCGGCTTGCGTGACTGGGTCAGTGTATAACTGTTTTATTTTTTGTACATCTTATGAATGAAGTATATTTTTCAAATAAAAAAAAAGGTGACGAAACGTCTGAAAACGAACCTTCCAGCTCAGCGAGCAAACTCGCATCCAGAACATTTACAGATTCCGGGCACAACTTTGTTCTGGCCTCTTATGAGAAGCCGCTGGTTCAGTTTCTGGTAAATGTAATAAAAGGCTTGAGTGTAAGTATGATGGGGTAAAGTTCGTTGAGAGAGATTCACCGAGATTGGTTCAACAATTTTTGATTAGAAAATTTGTAAATGAGTGAAGTCCTAGTTAAATACATGGAAGTTTTTTCAGGAGGAATCAGGTCTGTCAAACTATCACTTTATATGTTGACCAGCAACCAATTTTGCAAGGCCTGCCCAGTGCCAATTACCTTACAGGCAAAAGTAGAGTAATTGCTTAACAAAATAATATATACAAACTACTACTAATTAACTGTTCCAACATAGCAACATCGCACAAACACATACCTGGCAAAGGCAAATGCAGTGAAGTTGATTTTCTCACATATAATTCTACAATGCAGCAGGAAGAAAACACCAACTTTTAACTGTGAGAGAGAGAGGGGAATAAAAGTTTCCACATCCAGCTTCAAGACTCCAGCAGCTGCTATTGAAAGCGAAACTAAAAATTCTTGTTCTGTGGGAGCATGGCCCCACCCCATTCAGGCTACCTGTATTCTTCCAACATTAAAAATAATCCAAACCCTCACAAGTTGTTTATTGTATTGGCTTCAAGCAGAATTCTCAGTACCTCTGTCTCAACCTTTCTTCATTGAAACAAAATCCAGGACAAAATTCACCTCTTACAACCATGGTATTCTCACACTTCTCCCCTTAAAACAAAATACATCAATATACAAAGATGGCTTCAATCATAAAATAAAACTTTAGGCTTATGCCATTAGTACACTACAATACATAAACGTTACACTGACTCTAAGCATGCAAACATTCACTACTACAGTCCATTTAGTACTTTTTTTCTCCAACCACCCAATGTATACGTTCTTCGTCATCAAATTCTCGACAACTGTTCCTGCCACGTATATAATTTTCAAATTGAAAGCCTGCAATAATAAGCTCCATCTAAACAGCCTGGTATTGTTATCCTTAAATTTTTCCAAAAGCATTAAAAAGTTATGATCAGCATGTATAATTGTCTCAGGCTAGCAGTATAAACGTCAAAATGTCATGATGCCAACACCAAGCTCAAAGTCTGCTTCTCAATCATGGACTATTTCTATTGATGCTTATTCAATTTTTTGGAAAATTACCCAATAGGTCTTTCTATCTTCTCTTTGCCTTCTTACAGCAGTGCTGCACAAACTCTCTCTCCATCTTCGGTCCGCCTCCCCCTCTCTCCCTATTTATTCCAGAACCCTCACCCCATCCCCCTCTCTGATGAAGGGTCTAGGCCCGAAACGTCAGCTTTTGTGCTCCTGAGATGCTGCTGGGCCTGCTGTGTTCATCCAGCCTCACATTTCATTATCTTGGATTCTCCAGCATCTGCAGTTCCCATTATCACTCACATTACTCACATTGATAGCCACCTTGAGTGGCTTTGCGTAATTAGGTGTGGCTAACACTGGGGCAGCAGTTAACACAGTTTCAGGCTGTCAAATGTTTTCTGACACTCTTCCATCCACTGAAATTATCTGCACTTCTTCAACAAGTCAGCCAGTGGAGCAATCAACTGCTAAAATTCAGTTCGAACCTCCGATTAAAAAAGAACTCGGTCCCAGGAAACATAATACTTCCCTCTTCGTCAATGGTACTGGAAACTCCCGGGCACATAAGGTGTATGGCAAGGGTCTTTCCCTAGGCTAGGGGAATTCAAAACTAGGGGTCACATTTTCAGGTGAGAGGAGAAAGATTTAGAAAGGACATGAGGGGCTACTTTTTTGCGCAGAGAGTGGTTCGTGTACGAAACGAGCTTCCAGAGAAAGTGATGAGTGCAGGTATGGTGACAACATTTAAAAGATATTTGAATAAGTAAATGAATAGGAAGGTTTGGAGGGATGTGGGCCAAATGCAGGTACGTTGGGCTAGTTTAGTTTGGAAACATGGTTAGTGTGGATTAGTTAGACCGAAAGGTCTGTTTCCATCTTGTATGAATCTGACGCCATAACTCTATGACTCTCAACTGTGGGATGCAGAAAGATTTATGGCAACCTTGCGACTTTTATAGGATAATAAGACAAAATGTTTGGGGTTTCGACTGTGCCTGCCATTGCTGGATGACATTGCAAATGCTCCATAGTCAATGGATTTGAATTGTGGACACTGATTCCCTATAGAAAAACTGCAGAAAATTTGCTTCCCACAACCAGCACTGAAATAATTGGTGAGTTAATCCAATTCTGGCAAGATTGGCTAAAGGAGGAATGTTGATCTTGGGATTGAGGAAATACAAAATTAATCAGCTGGACAAGAGCATTCAATCAAGTCTGCCCCACATCTTGAGGCCAGTCCAGTGTAATTGAACATTTCTACCCTCTGAAATAAACTAATAAGACACACCTGGTTCCAAGCACTTTACACTCCTCTGTCCCCCAAGCAATTGTATACCAAGAGAGTTGTGGGTTTAAGTGGTTCAGCGTAATGTCTTTACCTCTGAGTTAAGAGGCCCAGGTTCAACTTCCACTTGCTCAAGAGCTGTGTAATAACATCGCTAAAACAGTTTATTTGCATGCATGTATGTTAAGAGAAGGAGAAAAATCAAAAGATATGAAAATGTTTCTCTAACACTGTCAAATGATTGAATAGTCTATCAATTTCATGAGTAATTATTATCTATCAACTTACTTTCCTTCTACATGGACTGTGAGCAAGTGGAATAGAACAGAATAGAACCCCTACAGTGTGGAAATAGGCCCTTCGACCTATCAAGCCCACACCAAGGACTTGTAGGGTTCTGCTCATTGTCTAGAGAACCAGGGATAGGTCTCCATAACTTTTCTCCACGTGGCCCAATCCCATTCTAAGGTAAACTGTGAAGTTACTGTCATCCTAGAGCACCAGAGGGCTGTTCTCTTAGTCAAGACACATAGAGACAACTGGTGTTGAGTTTAACCTGAGGGTCACCAAGCTTCAGGCGAGGGGAGAGGTTAAGAAAGCAGAGCCTTCATGGTAACCTCAGCTGGTCTAGGAATTGAACACAGCTGTATGTACCTGGGCAGCATCATGGCTCAGTCAGATGAAGCCACTAACAGGAGGAAAGTCCTGTCTCGTGCTTGATTTTCTAATAGTGAGACACCCCAAGAGAGCAAGCATTTAGCTTTATCTACCTAAGAGTGTGCTAAAGCTATATTATTTCCCCCCAATTCTGTCCATAATATTTGGTCTCCCTTGAATAATGCTTCTGACTCTAGTCCCCTGCTGTGATTCATTTACAGCACCAAAAATGAAGTGCAGTCAGCGGATTGCTGTAGTAATGGTCAATAAATTGAGGCTTTTATCAGAAAATCATCCCAAGGGACTGAACTCAAAGTGCTATCCATTTCCTAATACAGTACAACAGTAGGTAGAAGAAAATACATCTCATATAAGACAGTACAACATTTATCCTCCTTTAGATTCAATGTCCACTCACTAAGCTATTTCAGGTCTGCAAAGGTTGTGTTTTCCATCAATTCTCAGTGCCCTTTCACTTAAATATGTTTCCAAAAGCTCTAAGGTCTCTGTTAATCATAAACTGTATTGGTATTTACTCCAGAATGAGAGCAGTTGCCCAGGAAATAAGCCCATCCTATTAGCTGGAAACCTCTGAGGGAAATAGATAAGCTGCCTCTTTAAGAAGAAAAACAACTCAGCAGAGAAGACTTTCTCATTATTTTATCCTACATGCGGGTTATCATTTCTTTCCTTTTTTTCATGGGATGCGCACACCACGTGGGAGGTCAGTATTTATTGACCATCCCTAAGTGACCTTGACAAGGGGTTGGTGAGTAGCTGTCTTGAACAACTGCAGTGCATCTGGTGCAAGTGAACCCAGAGCGCAGTTAGAGACGGAGTTACAGGGCGTACAGCCAGAGACAGTAAAGGATTGGGGATATATTTGCAATGTAGGATGGTGTGTGGATCGGACGGGAACATACAGATGTTACACTGGATGTGAGTTTGCTCGCTGAGCTGGAACGTTCGTTTTCAGACGTTTCGTCACCATTCTAGGTAACACTAGATGTTACACTGTCTTTTTCTATCTAGGTATCAGAGATGATTGCCTTGGAAGTACACATGCCCAGATTTTCCGCTAATCCGGCATGGATGTGTGTTGCTTCAAGCCCCACGATAGCAGGGTCTGAACAAACCGCTTGGGAAATTGAAGATTTTGCTGAACGATTTCCCTGTGCTGGAAACTCTCCGAAAGTACCTGTTTAAACTGGAGAATTCAAGAAGTACCAATGAAATAATAACTCAGTAAAGCATTGACTTTAAAACATATCATCTATCTTCTGAGTTACTATTCTTCTGAGCACCCCACACTCCTCTAACTACACATCCCCAGTGGCTGATATATGCCTCAGACCCTGAGGTGACCCCCTTTTCCCCTTCTATTACAGGGCATGGGGAGGCAGTGGTCTAGTGGCATTATTGCTAGACTGTTAATCCGGAGACCCAGGTTCAAATCCAGCCACGGCAGATGGAATTCAAATTTGAGCTCAATAAACACGTGGAATTAAGAGACTGTTGATGACTGCAAATCCATTGCCGACCATTAGGGAAGACTCATCTGGTTGGCTAATGTCCTTCAGGGAAAGAAACAGCCATCCTTACCCAGTCTGGCCTACAGACCCACAACAATGTTGTTGATGCTTAACGACCCTCTAGGCAGTTGGGATGGGCAATAAATGCTGCCTTGCCAGCAGCACCATTATCCTTTTAATGAATAAAGTAAAGGACCTGACACAGTCCTTCTCAAATAACTCCACAGGGGCTGGTATCCTGTCACCAAGTTTCCCTTCATTGATATGTGGAGAGTCCTTGACGCTGATCCAGATCCTTCAAAGCCAGCTCTCAGAATGAACAGAATCTCTGACACTCCTGCGTATATCTGTCAGCCAGGACTCCCTAATTGGACCAGGTTAACAGTCCCAATCAGGGAACTCATATTCTATGAGATCTAGAGATAATGGAAACTGCAGATGCTGGAGATTCCAAGATAATAAAATGTGAGGCTGGATGAACACAGCAGGCCAAGCAGCATCTCAGGAGCACAAAAGCTGACGTTTCGGGCCTAGACCCTTCATCAGAGAGGGGGATGGGGGGAGGGAACTGGAATAAATAGGGAGAGAGGGGGAGGCGGACCGAAGATGGAGAGTAAAGAAGATAGGTGGAGAGGGTGTAAGTGGGGAGGTAGGGAGGGGATAGGTCAGTCCAGGGAAGACGGACAGGTCAAGGAGGTGGGATGAGGTTAGTAGGTAGCTGGGGGTGCGGCTTGGGGTGGGAGGAAGGGATGGGTGAGAGGAAGAACCGGTTAGGGAGGCAGAGACAGGTTGGACTGGTTTTGGGATGCAGTGGGTGGGGGGGAAGAGCTGGGCTGGTTGTGTGGTGCAGTGGGGGGAGGGGATGAACTGGGCTGGTTTAGGGATGCAGTGGGGGAAGGGGAGATTTTGAAACTGGTGAAGTCCACATTGATACCATATGGCTGCAGGGTTCCCAGGCGGAATATGAGTTGCTGTTCCTGCAACCTTCGGGTGGCATCATTGTGGCAGTGCAGGAGGCCCATGATGGACATGTCATCAAGAGAATGGGAGGGGGAGTGGAAATGGTTTGCGACTGGGAGGTGCAGTTGTTTGTTGCGAACTGAGCGGAGGTGTTCTGCAAAGCAGTCCCCAAGCCTCCGCTTGGTTTCCCCAATGTAGAGAAAGCCGCACCGGGTACAGTGGATACAGTATACCACATTGGCAGATGTGCAGGTGAACCTCTGCTTAATGTGGAATGTCATCTTGGGGCCTGGGATGGGGGTGAGGGAGGAGGTGTGGGGACAAGTGTAGCATTTCCTGCGGTTGCAGGGGAAGGTGCCGGGTGTGGTGGGGTTGGAGGGCAGTGTGGAGCGAACAAGGGAGTCACGGAGAGAGTGGTCTCTCCGGAAAGCAGACAGGGGTGGGGATGGAAAAATGTCTTGGGTGGTGGGGTCGGATTGTAAATGGCGGAAGTGTCGGAGGATAATGCGTTGTATCCGGAGGTTGGTAGGGTGGTGTGTGAGAACGAGGGGGATCCTCTTGGGGCGGTTGTGGCGGGGGCGGGGTGTGAGGGATGTGTCGCGGGAAATGCGGGAGACGCGGTCAAGGGCGTTCTCAATCACCGTGGGGGGGAAGTTGCGGTCCTTAAAGAACTTGGACATCTGGGATGTGCGGGAGTGGAATGTCTTATCGTGGGAGCAGATGCGGCGGAGGCGGAGGAATTGGGAATAGGGGATGGAATTTTTGCAGGAGGGTGGGTGGGAGGAGGTATATTCTAGGTAGCTGTGGGAGTCGGTGGGCTTGAAATGGACATCAGTTACAAGCTGGTTGCCTGAGATGGAGACTGAGAGGTCTAGGAAGGTGAGGGATGTGCTGGAGATGGCCCAGGTGAACTGAAGGTTGGGGTGGAAGGTGTTGGTGAAGTGGATGAACTGTTCGAGCTCCTCTGGGGAGCAAGAGGTGGCGCCGATACAGTCATCAATGTACCGGAGGAAGAGGTGGGGTTTGGGGCCTGTGTAGGTGCGGAAGATGGACTGTTCCACGTAACCTACAAAGAGGCAGGCATAGCTGGGGCCCATGCGGGTGCCCATGGCCACCCCCTTAGTCTGTAGGAAGTGGGAGGAGTCAAAAGAGAAGTTGTTGAGTGTGAGGACGAGTTCCGCTAGACGGATGAGAGTGTCGGTGGAGGGGGCCTGGTCGGGCCTGCGGGACAGGAAGAAGCGGAGGGCCTTGAGGCCATCTCCATGCGGAATGCAGGTGTACAGGGACTGGACGTCCATGGTGAATATGAGGTGTTGGGGGCCAGGGAATTGGAAGTCCTGGAGGAGGTGGAGGGCGTGGGTGGTGTCACGGACACCCTCCTACAAAAATTCCATCCCCTATTCCCAATTCCTCCGCCTCCGCCGCATCTGCTCCCACGATAAGACATTCCACTCCCGCACATCCCAGATGTCCAAGTTCTTTAAGGACCGCAACTTCCCCCCCACGGTGATTGAGAACGCCCTTGACCGCGTCTCCCGCATTTCCCGCGACACATCCCTCACACCCCGCCCCCGCCACAACCGCCCCAAGAGGATCCCCCTCGTTCTCACACACCACCCTACCAACCTCCGGATACAACGCATTATCCTCCGACACTTCCGCCATTTACAATCCGACCCCACCACCCAAGACATTTTTCCATCCCCACCCCTGTCTGCTTTCCGGAGAGACCACTCTCTCCGTGACTCCCTTGTTCGCTCCACACTGCCCTCCAACCCCACCACACCCGGCACCTTCCCCTGCAACCGCAGGAAATGCTACACTTGTCCCCACACCTCCTCCCTCACCCCCATCCCAGGCCCCAAGATGACATTCCACATTAAGCAGAGGTTCACCTGCACATCTGCCAATGTGGTATACTGTATCCACTGTACCCGGTGCGGCTTTCTCTACATTGGGGAAACCAAGCGGAGGCTTGGGGACCGCTTTGCAGAACACCTCCGCTCAGTTCGCAACAAACAACTGCACCTCCCAGTCGCAAACCATTTCCACTCCCCCTCCCATTCTCTTGATGACATGTCCATCATGGGCCTCCTGCACTGCCACAATGATGCCACCCGAAGGTTGCAGGAACAGCAACTCATATTCCGCCTGGGAACCCTGCTGCCATATGGTATCAATGTGGACTTCACCAGTTTCAAAATCTCCCCTTCCCCCACTGCATCCCTAAACCAGCCCAGTTCATCCCCTCCCCCCACTGCACCACACAACCAGCCCAGCTCTTCCCCCCCACCCACTGCATCCCAAAACCAGTCCAACCTGTCTCTGCCTCCCTAACCGGTTCTTCCTCTCACCCATCCCTTCCTCCCACCCCAAGCCGCACCCCCAGCTACCTACTAACCTCATCCCACCTCCTTGACCTGCCCGTCTTCCCTGGACTGACCTATCCCCTCCCTACCTCCCCACCTACACCCTCTCCACCTATCTTCTTTACTCTCCATCTTCGGTCCGCCTCCCCCTCTCTCCCTATTTATTCCAGTTCCCTCCCCCCATCCCCCTCTCTGATGAAGGGTCTAGGCCCGAAACGTCAGCTTTTGTGCTCCTGAGATGCTGCTTGGCCTGCTGTGTTCATCCAGCCTCACATTTTATTTTCTATGAGATCTACTTGGGGACACCTTGTTGTAATCACTACATCCCTCCCAGGCTGAGTCCAAGGGCATTGGCCAGTTCTTTTTTTTTGGAACTGCTCTGGGGGTGTTTTAGCACCAAACCAGGCTCCTTCAACTCTGCCTCTGTAAAACACAGCAGCTTGCCTCTTGTGCCTGGAGCATCTTGGAAAAATAAATCATCCTCTTCTTCAGGTGGCAACGGCATCAAAGTGGTGACATTGCCATGTCCATCCCTGATTCCAATGCATTTTCAATGCTTAAGGGGGACGGACAACCTACAGGCTCTACAGCCTTTCAAACTGCTCTGAGAAACTGAGCAGCCATTTCCCGCCACCATTTGCAAGTTTGCAGCTTTCAAATGGTCCAGGTGCTTATTCAGGACTGTCTCCTACCTTAGCTTTATACATCAATGAATGTGATCTTGTGTTGCAAGTGCCCCTTATCCATGTAAGGCCATTCCCATGGCTCCTACACCAAAGCTTGTCCACTGTAGTTAACTGTCTCTCTCCTCCAGTGGCAGCACCACCAGCAGGAGGAGACTCAACACATCCACATTTGCTACTTGACCTCCCAGATGTTCCGACTTGTAATTATACACACTTAGTATTAGAGTCCATTGCCGAATTTGGTCTGAAGCTATGGGCGGCACTGTTTTGCCCTCTTAAATAGGTCTGGCAGGGGTTTACTGTCCGTTATTATTACAAAGTCACATCCTTAAGGGTGAAACATCCTGTCTCCAAATATGATCACCAAACCTTTCTTCTCTATCTGGGTGTATTTACGCACTGCATTAGCCAAAGTCCTGGATGCATATGCTATTGTGCATTCCTCTCCATTGGGCTACCTGTGAACTAATATCACCCCAAAATGGAGTGGCATCGCATGTCAATACCAGATCTCACATGGGATCATTATGTGCCAACACCCTAGAGGACGATAGCTGTTTCTTCACTTCTCTGTAAGCTTTGGCTTGACTATGCAACTATTTATAACATTTTTCTGATGAGGGCCTAGGCCTGAAACATCAGCTTTTGTGCTCCTAAGATGCTCCTTGGCCTGCTGTGTTCATCCAGACCCACACTTTGCTTTCTTGGATTCTCCAGCATCTGCAGTTCCCATTATTTCTATAATTAGGGTGTCTGTTTATAAGGAAGGCATCACCTATTTAAGAGAGAATTGAGGAGCATGTTTTTCTTGCAAAGACATTGTAATTCACTTGCTCAAAGGCAATGAAAATTGAATATTTTGAGGTGGAGGTAGATAGATTCTTTATATCCATGGTGATGAAAGGGTATCATGACAGAAAGAATCGTTGAACGATCAGATCAGCCATGATAGTACTGAATGGTGGAATAGGCTTGAAGGTTCAAGTGGCCTTTTCTGTTCCTAATTCATTTGTCTCTATGATTATGTGGAATAAGATGATCAGCCTCCAACAACTACAACCATCTTCTTTTGTGCTAGATATAGCACTGAGAAGTGGATGTTTATCCACTGATTCCCATTCACTCCTGTTTTGGTTGGGCTGCAGGAAACCATACTTGGTCAAAGGTTGCCACAAATTTGGGAGCAGTCTCTGTAAGCCAAAGCTAGTGTTCTGCATTTTTGTCCTTATTTGAGCTAATTGCAAAAATGAGTGGCCCTGGTAGAAGCCAAATTGAGAGTTTGTGAGAAAGTTATCATTGTGTAAATGCCCCTTGATGGCACTGTCGATTAAACCTTTCATGATTTTGCTGAGTGTGGGCTGATCGGTCAATAATTAGGCTGTTTGGATTTGTCTTGATTTCTGTGCTCAGGATGCAACTGAGCAGTTTTCTGCACTCACACTGAGCAGTTTTCCACACTGCCTGGTAGATGCCAGTTTTGTAGCTGTATTGGAACAACTTAGATAGGGATGCCCACCTTCAGTACTATTGGTGGAATTTTTCCAGACCATTGGCCTCCATAGTACTCAGTACCTTCAGTCTTTTTCTTATTATTCCTTTAAGGGGAGGCAATGGTGTTATTGCTTATGCTGTTAATTCAGAGACTCAGGTAATGTCCAAGGGACACAAGTTTGGATCCTGCCACAGTAGATGGTAGGATTTTAATTCAATACTAAATCTGAAATTAAGAATCTAATGATGACCATGAAACTGCTGTTTATTGTTCGGAAAAAACGATCTGGTTCATCATGTCCTTTAGGGAAGGAAACTATCACCCCTACTTAGTCTGGCCTACGTGTGACTCCAGATGCACTGCACTATCCTCTGAGCAATTAGAGATGGCCAATAAATGCTGGCCTAGCCAGTAACATCCACATCCTGTGAAAGGATGAAAAAAGTTGTGTGGAGTGAATGGAATTGGCTGAAGACTGGTATTTGTGGGCTGGAGGAGGCTGAGGTAGATCATTGACTCAGTATTTCTGCTGAAGATGATTAAAAATGCTTCAGCCTTATTTTTTACAATGATGTGCTGAGTTCCTCCATCATTAAGAATGTAGCTAATGATGGCACCTCCTTCTGCAATTAACCATGCAATTGTTCACCACTGAAAGTGAGGGCATTGCAGAGCTTAGGTCTGACAGATTAGTTGTGGTATCTCTTGCCTCTATCACATGCTGCATGCTTTATTTCACGTGCAAATAGTCTTACATGTTTAACCATCCTTCAAAATAGAGGGCAGGATAAATAATAATGCATTTTCCCTAGCATCTAAGATCAATTGTAATATGTACAGGAACACCCACTGCTTGTTTGTTTTCTCTCAAAATTGTTGCCTCCAGCATTCAAATAATTAAGATACAATAATAATAGAACGGAATGAAGATCAGACAAATTAATGTGTAATGGAAATGCATTTTCTTTTGCTGACAGCTGGCAAAAGCCCTTCACTTGGCTCTCAAACATACAAAACATTATCATTGTGACAGTAGACAATGAGACTATCAGACTCAGGATACTTTTCAATACTCAAGAGGTAAGGTGTGTCAGTGACACATCAATACCGCAAATCTGTTTCACTTAAGTAGCTTTTATTAAGCTTGTTTATGTAATTCTGGACATCTGCTTCATTTGTCAGCCCCTCAGAAATGATAAGGCTCAGAGAATGTGTCATTTCAGTGAGTTACAATTATGCGAGGAAATTACACAAGCTAATTATTTTGTAGCCTGCACCTCACTCGTTGGAATGGTTGACATGTTGGTGCTGTTTCTCTGTATATTTAATTGTCAATATTTGAGTCCATGATATCATGTTCATTTCCTGCCATGGTACTTTAAAAAAAAGTAGTAAATAGCTTATTTTCAGTTTATTTAAAAAGGCATAGATTTCCAGGCAAAATTCTAACAACTGATTTCTGATAACTTTCACGCATATTGCTTCTTTTGGTTTTATATTTAAATTAATTTTGAGCTCCTCTGTGGGTCTGTTTGGCAGGGCAGCTAAGTGCATAGCGCTCCCTTATCTTCATGTGCACAAGCATGGTCTACAGATTTATTGTCAATTCACACCATTATATATCACACCTTGATAAACACAACAGGCAAGAGTACTTGAACTGAATCAGCTTTGCTCTTATATTCCCTTAATTGTCATTGAACTGTTTTTGTTTCTCTTCCGTGGGATCTGGGCATCTCAGGGTAGGCCAGCATTTGTTATCAACTGCTGAATGCCCAACAGCCAGCTGATTTGTATGCCATTGAGGAGGGAATTTGAGAGTCAAACATATTTCTGTGGATCTGGAGTCACATCTAAACCAGACTGGGATGGGACAGTACAAAGAACAAAGAAGAAAGAAAATTACAGCACAGGAACAGGCCCTTCACGCGCCCCCCGCCCCCCCCCCCCCCCCCCCACCAAGCCTGCACTGATCAAGATCCTCTGTCGAAACCTGTCATCCATTTTCTAAGGGCCTGTATCCCTTTGCTCACTGCCCATCCATGCACCTGTCCAGATACATCTTACAAGACACAATCGTGTCTGCGTCTACCACCTCCGCTGGCAACGCGTTCCAGGCACCCACCACCCTCTGTGTAAAGAACTTTCCACGCATATCTCCCTTAAACTTTCCTCCTCTCACTTTGAACCCTAGTAATTGAGTTCCCCACTCTGGGAAAAAGCTTCTTGCTATCCACCCTGTCTATACTCCTCATGATTTTATAGACCTCAATCAGGTCCCTCCACAATCTCCATCTTTCTGATGAAAATAATCCTAATCTAATCAACCTTTCTTCATAGCTAGCACCCTCCATACCAGGGAACATCCTGGTGAACCTCCTCTGCACCCTCTACAAAGCATACACATCCTTTTGGTAATGTGGCGACCAGAACTGTACACAGTACTCTAAATGTGGCTGAACCAAAGTCTTATACAACTGTAACATGACCTGCCAACTCTTGTACTCAATACCCCGACCAATGAAGGAAAGCATGCTGTATGCCTTCCTGACCACTCTATTGACCTGCGTTGCCACCTTCAGGGAACAATGGACCTGAAGCCCCAGATCTCTCTGAACATTAATTTTCCTCAGGATCTTTCCATTTACTGTATAGTTTCCTTGTGAATTAGATCTTCTGAAATGCATCACCTCGCATTTGCCTGGATTGAGCTCCATCTGCCATTTATCTGCCCAACTCTCCCAATCTGTGCAATTCTGCTGTAATATCTGACAGTCCCCTTCACTATCTGCTACTCCACCAATCTTAGTGTCATCTGCAAACTTGCTAATCAGACCATCTATACATTCCTCCAAATCATTTATGTATATCACAAACAACAGTGGTCCCGACACAGATCCCTGTGGAACACCATTGGTCACAGGTCTCCAATTTCTGAAACCACCTTCCACTACTACCCTCTGTCTCCTGTTGCCCAGCCAGTTCTCTATCCATCTAGCTAGCACACCCTGGACCCCATGCAACTTCACTTTCTCCGTCAGCCTGCCATGGGGAACCTTATCAAATGCCTTACTGAAGTCCATGTATATGAAATCTACAGCCTTTCCCACATCAATCAACTTTGTCACGTCCTCAAAGAATTCTGTTAAGTTGGTAAGATATGACTGTCCCTGCACAAAACCATGTTGTCTATCACTGATAAGCCCATTTTCTTCCAAATGGGAATAGATTCTACCTTTCTCTCAGTATCTTTTTCAGCAACTTCCCTCCAACTGATGTCAGTCTCACTGGTCAATAATTACCTGGATTTTCCCTGCTACACTTCTTAAACAAGGGGACAACATTAACAAGTCTCCAGTCCTCCGGGACGTCACCCATGTTTAAGGATGCTACAAAGATATCTGTTAAGGCCTGGCTATTTCCTCTCTTACTTCCCTCAATAGCCTGGGATAGATCCCATCCGGACCTGGGGGTGTCCACCTTAATGCCTTTTAGGATACCCAACACTTCCTCCCTCCTTATGCTGACTTGACCTAGAGTAATCAAACATCTATCCCTAATCTCAACATCCGTCATGCCCCTCTCCTCGGTGAATACCAATGCAAAGTACTCGTTAGGAATCTCACCCATTTTCTCTGACTCGCGCATTCCTTTGTTTCTTTGTCCTTAAGTGGGCCAATCCTTTCTCTAGCTACCCTCTTGCTCCTTATATATGAATGAAAGGCTTTGGGATTTTCCTTAACCATGTTTGCTAAAGTAGAAAGTAGATTTCTACTTGAAAATCAAGAGACAATTATAGGAAGTAAGAGATAGCAAAGTGTGGAGCTGGATGAACACAGCAGGCCAAGCAGCAGCTTAGGAGCACAAAACTTGATGTTAGAAGGGCCTAGAAGGGTTTGGGCCTGAAACGTCAGCTTTTGTGCTCCTAAGATGCTGCTTGGCCTGTTGTGTTCATCCAGCTCCACATTTTGTTATTTCGGATTCTCCTGCATCTGCAGTTCCCATTATCTCTGATCACAGCTATGGGAAGTGGTTGTTTTGTGAGAGTGTCACTGGACTAGCAATCCGAGATACCTAGTTTAATATTCTCGGGATGTTGGATTGAATCCCACCATGGCAGATGGTATAACTTAATGAATTTAATTTGGACCAAAAAAAAAGTTAAACTTGAAAACCTAAGACAGTAGTGACTCTTTCACCACTTTTCCTTTGTTGTAAAAACACATCTTGCTCACGAAGGAAACTGCCATCCTCATCTGGTCTGGCCTACTTGTGACTTCAGACCCACAGTGATGTGGTTGACTCGTAGTTAGGGATGGGCAATAAATGCTGCTGATCCAGCAACATCCCATCCCTTGAGTAAATAAAAACAATTGATGACAGCTCTCATGGCAACCCAGCCGATACGAGCTTGCCATTACAAGTGTATTGCTTGAATTTAATTTCCATTAGTTGCATTGGTAGGATTTGAGCTTGTATCCCCTTAACTGCTTGTTGTATTATCACCGCACCACTGTCTCCTCCTCGTGTGGGATAATTTTCTGAATTTGTGCTTCACCTGTGAGCTTTTGAAGAAGTGTAATAACAAAATGATGACTGCTCCTTTCCTCCAAATACCTGCTAACCTATCGTGTTCTTCTGGCCTCCTTTTTGTTCACAGTGAGCTTTTCTTATTGGGAGTACAAATCAATGATCCATTTCACCCATTCATTTCAAGTAGTTTCAAGATTCTACATAGCATCAGCCCAAACTTCTGCAACAAGCTATCAATGGGAGGAATTCTTTGCCAGCAAGGCAAAGAGGGAACATTTGCCTAACGAGAGCAGAGAAGATCGAGCCAGGGCAGGGAAAGTGTGCCAAAGGTCTTATAGGAAGTGTGGCCCCATAATGGCGAAGCATTTAAGATTGCAGTGATGGAACTTTTAGCTTTTGTTTTGTTTTTACGAATTAATCCAAAGAAGATTGCAATGTTTATCTTGTAACGTTGTTCCTTATTTCTCTCTAGCTTGCTCTTTAAGTACAGTACTGAGGTATTGTACCTAAAAAGTTGCCATATGAGGCGACATTGGAAAATTTTCACCGTACTCCTGTACTTTTGTATTTGAGTACATGTAACAATAAATTCTAAATCTAATGTCTTCTTCTTTTAACCAGGAATAGTGTGGATAAATTGACCAAGGGCAGAAATTTCAGTTCTCTGAGAGAGATTGAGAAATTATTTCATTTGTATTATTCGTTATAAACTCTACAAAATTTCCCTTTTGATAGTCAATCAAAAGAACAAATCTCTTTTTTGGGGTGAAATATCAAGTACCTCTCCATTTTCTTTAATGGATTCAAAAGATGCATCAATTCTTTTGAAGAAGATTGATGGTTGTCATGGCGTTAATAAAAATATAGTAAAACATGGGTTACCAACTTTCACTTTCTCAAAGCCTTCAACTTTCATGAGCTGAAATGATTTCAAAGAGATGAAAGGACACTGATAAAATAAATCACAGTGATCACCTAGCCTCATGTTAAGCCAATCTTCATAAAATTATTAATAAATAAGAATCATTCTGAACTAAAATGAACACATTATCGGAGATTGAAACTGTAGTGATCGTAATGAGGTCAGCTAGGTAGATGTCATAGAATGTGAGTTCCCTGATTGGAGCTGTTAAGCTGGTCTGATCAGGAAGCCCTGGCTGTCAAATGAAAAAAAAGGAGTGTCAGACATCCTGTCACTCTGTGAGCTGGCTCTGAAGGGGATGCATCAGTGTCAAGGAGTTTTCACATATTAAAAAAAAGTGTGACATGATGATGGGATAACGAGTTATTTCAGAAACCAGGGAATCAGTTCCTGAGTCAGACATAATGGGAACTGCAGATGCTGGAGAATCCGAGATAACAAAGTGTGAAGCTGGATGAACACAGCAGGCCAAGCAGCATCTTAGGAGCACAAAAGCTAGCATCTTAGGAGCACAAAAGCTGACGTTTCGGACCTAGACCCTTCATCAGTTCCGGTGTCATTTATTATTTTTTAAACTTGATTTGATTTGATTTATTATTGTCACATGTACCTAGTTACAAAGAAAACATTTGTTTTGAGTACAGTACAGGTAGATTGTACAATACAAAGTGCGTTAGTGTAATGGAACAGAGCAAGGAATGCAACGTTACGGCTGCAGGGAAGGTGCACAAAGAGCAAGATTAACATTAAATTTAAAATTTGACAGGTCGATTCAGAAGTCTAATAACAGTGGGCAAGATGCTGTTCTCGAATCTGTTGGTACTTGGGTGTAAGCTTATTTATCTTCTGCCTGATGGATGAGGTTGGAAGAGATTATAACCAGGGTGGGAGGAGTCTTTGGTTATGTTGGCTGCCTTCCTGAAGCATTTATATCTTTGTCAAAAGTTCACATGTTCAGACAAAGATATACATTCTCACATTAACCCAACTCAGAGACACTACATCCAGACACCCAAGCACACAAATGAATGATGTTTTAAGTAACAGTTTTGGCAGAGCTGGGTGAGATTGGTTTCTAACTGGAAACAAAAAAGATTCTCTTTCTTTTAACTAGCTTTCACTCATCTTTTTGGAAGACAAAGTACCCAGTAACTGGTGAATTGGTGAGAAGCATCGACCACTGAGAACTCAAAAATATCTTCAATATCCTCAATTTCCATTGAGCAAGGGCAACTCTAAGCAATTGTGGTTCCAGATTCAAACTCGATAAGTTAAAAAAAATTATAAAGACTCAAAACAGAATACTCCTTACTCTTCCTTTTTTCCACTGGAAACTAACCTTTTAAAATTTGTGTCTGTGTTTGGTCACATCTTTAGTACTTTTCTGAGGGTTGGCAAGTAATAAAATGTACTTCCTTTCACTCAGATTGGCTTCTTAATTATTACTGTTGAATGAGTTAACTGCATTTTTATTGAAGAGAGGTATTTCCACATGATTAAAACAAAAATTTGTGTAGTGATTATAATCAGCTGGATCTAGTTGCCTAATGAGATCTTTGGTTGGGTTTGTTAATCTGGGCCAATCAGGTAAGCCCTTGCTGAACAATATAACCAGTAGATTAGAATCTCCTCAGTTTAATGAGCTGGCTCCAAGTTGGCTAACCACAGATTGTGTACCGTGCACAGGTAAATAAAGGGTGACTTGGTGTTGTGCTACTGACCTTTGCGCAGTTTTTTTTCACTTTATTAAAGCCAACTAAGGAGGGTGAAAAAAGCAGAGACAATCCACCCCTCATCAACCTGGTCAACTTCCCTCAGTGTCCTAGCTGTAGTCTACAGCTTATTCGACAAGATTATCATCATCATCACATCCAATGCTTGTTTTGAATGAACCATATCTTGGAACATTGACAATGGTTCACCAGATCTACTGCCATAAATCCAGCAGCAGATCAACAGAAACATAGCTGAGATGGTGTAAATTGCTGACAACAGCTTTTTATGCCACATTTGTAAAGTTTCTGCCAACGATCCACTGGCAGGAGATAGACACAGAAATTCAGGTTCAAATTTGCTTTGCTGCATTTTTCTGTAACTAAAATATTTAGCACTGAATCTTTATGATTAAAATGGGCACAAACAGGTCTGACATTATGATAAGTAGAATGATCTAGTTATTGATACTCTGACCCTGAAATGAAGCCTAATATGACATATATTCAGGCTTTGCGTACAATTTTGATTGTCTTATTAATTGTCTACTTGTGTGTCCTTTCCGGAACCATTATTTCTTTGGCTGGGGTACAATTCATTCACCTTCAATGCTTTTGTCAATTGGCCATCACTCATGTGAATAGATGTAGGCTACAGTAGTGCATGTGTCAGCCATGATTCAGTTGATATTTTTCACTTATTCACCAGAGATTTGTGGAATCAAGCCATACTCCAGGGATTTGTACATAAAACTCCCAGCTGGCACTCCAGTGTAATTCTGAGTCAAAGTTATTCCATTTAATGTGGCTCCACTGAATGAGACGTAGAACTGAGGCTCTGTCTGTTCTCTCCAGTAGAAGCAAAATATTGCACGTTGCTATTTCTAAGAAGAGTTGGGCATTACCCCCAGTATCCTGGACAATACTTCTCCATCAATCAACTTCACTTTCAAAGATTACCTACTCATTATCACAGGGCTATTAATGTAATCTTTTTGTTTGCAAAGTGGTTGTCACCTTTCCTATAGCACTATATCAGTGGCTACACCTCAACGGTATTTCATTGATGTTAAAGTGCTTTGGGACAAGCTGAGGTTGTGAAAGGTGCTATATAAATGCCAGTATTGCTTTTTTTTAAACAGGAACGTTCTATCTGAGTACAATTGTGGCGTTATCTAATTGCGCACAAATCACATATGCATGCACAAATTATTGAACAGCAATCAGGAGCAGGATGCACTTTGGAACAAACAAGAATGAAACAGAATACTTTCTAAATGGTGAAAAATTCAAACAGCGAAGATCCAAAGAGACCTTTTATATGTTAAAATGTCACCTATGGATTCAGAAATGGAACAAAAAGTCTGGTGAAATGTAAACCTGTATGTCCAGAGGACGAGAAACAGAAGGTGTAGAGTCATGCTTTAACAATACAAAGCCTGGATTGTACAAGACTCACAGTATTCTATCTCAATTGCCTATCGATTACCATCTCGATGGAGTCAAGTTAGGTAAAGGGGAAGTACAACGAGATCCAGGTGCTCTTGTACATGAGCCAATGAAAGCAAGCATGCAGATACAGCAGGCAGTGAAGAAAGCTAATAGCATGCTGGCCTTCATAACAACAGGAATTGAGTATAGGAGCAAAGAGGTCCTTCTGCAGCTGTATAGGGCCCTGGTGAGACCGCACTTGGAGTATTGTATGCAGTTTTGGTCTCCAAATTTGAGGAGGGACATTCTTGCTATTGAGGGAGCTCAGCGTAGGTTCACAAGGTCAATTCCCAGAATGGCGGGGCTATCATATGTTGAAAGATTGGAGCGACTGGGCTTGTATACGCTTGAGTTTAGAAGGATGAGAGGGGATCTGATTGAGGCGTATGAGATTATTAAGGGATTGGACACTCTGGAGGCAGGAAGCATGTTTCCGCTGATGGGTGAGTCCAGAACCAGAGGACACAGTTTAAAAATAAGGGGTAGACCATTTGGAACAGAATTGAGGAAAAACTTCTTCACCCAGAGAATGGTGGATATATGGAATGCTCTGCCCCAGAAGACAGCAGAGGCCAACTCTCTGGATAGTTTCAAGAAAGAGATGGATAGAACTCTTAAAGATAGTGGAATCAAGGGTTATGGAGATAAGGCAGGAGCAGGATACTGATTGTGGATGATCAGCCATAATCATAATGAATGGTGGTGCTGGCTCAAAGGGTTGACTGGCCTACTCCAGCACCTATTGTCTATTGTCTATTCTGAGCAATTCTGGTCATTAGGAAGGGAATCCTTAGAAAGAATATGGAGCAACTAATTCTGTAGATTAGAGGTTATTTAAATGTTTAAATGACTTTTTAGAAGTGAAATTAGGATTCTTCTACAAACAGCAGCTGATTCTAGATCAACAGTTAATTTCAAATCCAAGTCAGAAGTCACACGGTATCCGACTGTAGTCCAATAGGTTTATTTGAAATCACAAGCTTTTGGAGCACTAGTCCTTCATCACCATGACCCCAACTACCTTCAAAAGTATCTAACTCTAGATCAACAATCTCTCCCTTTATGGTCTCTCATTCCCACCATGGCGACCTATAATAGCCACCATACATTCCATTCAGAACCAATAAACATGATAATAACAATGGTGAGTGTGAAAAGCTTTTGAAAAGTAATTCATTTATGTCTTCATTGAACAAGCTGTTTTTACTACAGATCTTTACAAATATCAGCCAACCAGACTTTTAAAGTATTAATAGCAGAAACAGCAGGCACTTGGTACCCCTCCATCTTATGTAAGTAAACATTAAGCTATTTGGAAACAGATCTAAGTGGAAAATAAGGTTGTCAACCAAGCTGTGCTTTCCCTTGACCACAGGTTTTTTTGACAGTGCTATGGAAGTATAATCTCTCAGCCAAGCTTCATTATACATTCTGGCTCTCAACAGGAGGTGATATATAAAAACAGGAATCAGGAATAATTCTCTTTACTTAGCAAGGAACATGAGTTATAATCTTGGTTGAGACCAGTAACTTACATTTTGTAAAAAGGAAATAAAAAAATCTCAGTTATTTAATCAAAGAATCAAGCCACAGAATTCCTTCAAATAAAAAATACTTTACTTTACAAGAATCAAATGAAGCAAACACCAAATACCATCTTTATCACTCACCTGCAGTCAATATCTCAGAATCAATACAATTTAAACACAAATTAATTTTAAAAATTGCAGTTGATTGTAAACTGCATGATACACATTACGTAGCAGGCATAACCAAGTCAGTTCTGACACATTGATTTAGCAAACCACTCAATATATATGACATCAATCTTAGTCAAAATGTCTTCAGAGCTCAGTCATCCTCTCAAAGAATCTCAGCTCCTCTTCTATTAGTTAATCTGAGCCTCCGCTGACAGCAACACGCAACCCAGAGTTCAATGTCTTTCATACCCTTTATTGAAAGTGGTATACATCTGCAAAACCTCTCACAATGATCTGAGTGACACAGGTCCACTAATATAATAACCAGGTAATGGAAACATCTGCATTAACTGAACATTAACTGAATCTCTAGCCAGCCTGTATTGCTCCATTGGATTCATCTCATAAACTATGGTTACTTTACACACTTTAAATAGTTCCAGAAGGTTCCATATCCCCAGAAGTTTTGGTTTTCAATCATCAGTTTCAGTCTTAGCATTCCTGGAAAATGGGAGAGGGGAGCAGTTTCTTTTCTCAATTTCCCTTTTCAATATTTGCTTTGAAAACAATGGATTACGTGAACTTAAAACATGTTCACCAGAAAACAGACACAAAAATCAGGACATTAAAGCTACCTTAGAGTTGTCTTCTCTGTTATATTGTACCATTCTCCTGTCTTTCTCCAGAACAAATCCATTCTAAAATGACATAATTAATTGATCCAATCAAAAGCTATCTCCCCATTAAAAGATGCAGTTTGGCTTTAAGTATTGTTGGTTAACGTGCATTCATGTAAATGAGCAGGCAACACAGACAGTGTTACTGTACATTGAAATGAACAGGTATATGTTAATCATGCATCGTGACCCTCATAATCATTTTCACTGGCTATCCAAATTTGCCTGTCATGGCTCAAGGCTTTTGTTCTCCTAAGATGCTGCTTGGCCTGCTGTGTTCATCCAGCCCCACACTTTGTTATCAATGAAGCTATAGTTTTGTGTCCGCAGCTTCATTTTACAGGCTGGGATCCTTTGACAAAGTTTCTTGAACAGCACTGACTCTACTGAGTGTTGACTGAATTTGTGATTTGTATTAATTATATTGGGTGAAACGTTCCTGTTGGTAGTAGCAGCACAGAGATGAACAATGTTCTTTCTGACGACTTCCTTCTAATATGGCAGTGAGCAGTATTTAAGATAGGAGTGGATTGATTTTGATTTGATTTGATTTTGTCTTGGATTTATTGTCACGTGTACCTAAGTACAGTGAAAAGCTTTGTTTGCAAGCAGTGCAGGCATATCATAGTAAGCAAGGTCATACAGATCATAAGGGGATTAGACAGAATGAGGCTTACATGACACACTGCACAGAACATGCACAAAGCAAGATCAACATTGACATGACTGACCTTATCTGAAATTAGAGAATCCATTCATCAGTCTAATAACGACAAGGAAGAAACTGTTTTTGAACCTGTTGGTGTGTGTGCCCAGATTGATTTCCAATTGAAGCTTTAAGATCTTGATGAACCATTCTTCTTCTATTTTTTGAATGATCAAAGCTGAGCCCATTATCCAAGAACATAAAAACCGAAATAACTGCGGATACTGTAAATCAGGAACAAAAACAAAGTTGCTGGAAAAACTCAACAGGTCTGGCAGCATCCATGAAGGAGAAAACAGAGTTAACGTTTCAGGTCACTGGACCCAAAATGTTAACTCTGTTTTCTCCTTCACAGATGATGCCAGACCTGTTGACCTCTTCCAGCGACTTTGTTTTTATCCAAGAACATAAATTTGTGTTAGAAGCTGTTTTTCTTTTCGCAGTGGTACTGTGTTGTCACTTTCTTCGTAGGTGATATCCATCAACCACTTGCCAACATTTACATAGCTAAATTTGGAAGCAATCTCATAGACCCATGTGAATTTGGAGCTGAGTGTTTCCATGTCAATGTTATATGCCAGGGATAGCATGTGAAATTCCATACCCAGAGTTAATGATTTTCCAAATATTAAACTTAATGGTGAAAGAATCAAAGGCTGAGATGTGGAATTTCCTAATAAGTACACATTGTGTGCCCTGTAAGTTTGCCAATGTGAAATAATTCGAGCTTTTTCAAAACACCTTTTGCTTATGCTCAGCTCCAAAGATCGGCCTCCATGTGACCTGTAAATCACAGGAATCTAACTACATATTGGGATGAAGTTTTCTTATTCATTGTGGGTTTGGAAGGCAAGTAAATGATAAGTTTAATATTCTCATTCAGGTGTTTTTCTGGGCCTATCCCTTGTACAGTATACAGCATATTTCCGAAAGTTAACAACTCCACCCCACCTAGGTTTCATTCCAGGAACCTAGTAAACAGTAGTAGTTTTAAATGAAAAAAGACCCCTTAATCAACAAACTTCCAGCTAATTATTTAATCTCCTGCTATAGAAACAAGATAAGGAATTCAGAAGTATCATACAAGACCCAAAATATTACCTCTGTTTCTCTTTACACAGATGTTGTCAAACCTGCTGAGTTTCTACAGCATCCTCAATGTTCGTTTAGGATTTCCAGTTTCCACAGTATTTTGATTTTATTAAGGAGATAAGATAGTTCTTTATTCAGTAGAATGTGGTTTTCCATGTCTTTCATTTTCCTTTGCCTCGGTCTCACTGCCTCAACCGTTTAGTCTCCTCCTTACGAACTAAGCTGTTTAATCATTCCAGCTCCGCTGACTCTTCTTGTAAAGCTATTTAAAATCAAAATATTATTGGCCTCTGCACTTTTTCTCATTTAGCATCTTCACTTATTAAAAGATCAAACCTTTTCTTGAATACTAATGAGAAAAGAGGCTGCAGAATGGCTTCAATTTAGCAAACAATCCGAGGATGAAACACATGCTGAAACACAAACAAAAAAAACACATTCTATTTATCGTTAAGACCTTATCCAAATACAGTCATCCATTTATTGCACTATTTGTTATTTTCAGAAAGAGTACTAACATTAAAAAAAATATGTACGGCATCACTCCAATGCTTCATTCATGCAAATGCCACATCAGGCAGTGTTTAGCTATTTCTTTTAACATAAGAACATATACAAATAAAGAAAATATGATTCATTTAAAAAAAACAAGAAAGAGAGAGGCCAACAAGAAATAAGAAGATCATTACACTGCATGTCCTGTCTCCATCCTTGCCTGATCTGACCCATATGTGTTTCTAGACCAACAGCCGTACTCTGTACACTAGCCTTGCCAGTGATACCTACAAGCCTGTATCATAAGACAAAGATTTCTCAGTGCCCTCATCTTTGTATGTTGCAACCACAGAATCACAGAAACAATATGGTGCAGCATGAGGACATTTGGCCCTTGTGCCTGCTCTGGCACTTCAAATGAGCTTCTTCTTCTCACATCACCCTTGTTCCTTAGAGTGTACATCATTATAAATGTGTCTCTTTCATTCTTGTTATTTTTATGAGAGGGAACAGCTTTATCTACTCTATCCAGCCTGCGAATGATTTTGAATATCTCTGTCAAATCTCCTTGCAGCCTTCTCCTCTTCAAGGATTACAGTGCAGTCTCTCTCAATCTGTATTCAAAACTGAAGTGTCTCATTCCTAGAGCTATTTTTGTACATCACTTCTGCGCTCTCTCCAGTGCATTTACATTTTTCCTATAATGTTGTTCCTAGAGCTATAGAGAATACTCCAGGTGAGAGCTACCAAATATCTTGTACATGCTGAACATCAACCCGCTATTAATAAAGCTGAGGACATTGTATTCTACTTTTCCTGCCATTTTCAATGTTCTGTGCATTTATACACCAGATCCCTCTGTTCCTACACCCCTTTAGAATTGTGCCCTCTGTATTATATTGTCTCTCAATGCTCTTCCAACCAAATTTCATCAAGTCACACCCCTCTGCTTGCAGCCTCATCTTCCAACTATCTGCTCATTCCATCAACTTATCAACATCCTTTCGGAGTTCCACATGGTCCTCCTCAAATATCATGGTGTTTCTAAACTTTAAAATTGCCCCTATATAACAAGATTGGGATCATTAATATATTTGAGGAGAGGCAAGGGACTCAATATGAACCTGAAAAAAGTATCACCTCTTTGAAACTTTGAGAGTATCACGTTGCTCTGTGCCGCTTATATTGACAAAGTCAGTAACTTCATGGCTTTGGAGGTACCTGCAGCCTTAAGCAGTCCACACTCCAACTTTAGAGATAATGGGAACTGCAGATGTTGGAGAATCCAAGATAACAAAGTGTGGAGCTGGATGAATACAGCAGGCCAAGCAGCATCTCAGGAGCGCAAAAGCTTTTCTGATGAAGGGTCTAGGCCTGAAACGTCAGCTTTTGTGCTCCTGAGATGCTGCTTGGCCTGCTGTATTCATCCAGCTCCACACTTTGTCATCTCACACGTCAACTTTACATGGGTTTCAACCTCTCTTTCTTTTGTTGAGCGGCCTGCTTCTCAGCTTTTCCCTGCACTTCAACTCCAGCTGACCTGTGGTCGCCTGGAAAGGGGCAGGAAAGCCAGAGGACCTCCTCTTGGCTCTGCTCCTGGGTCTGACCAAGGTGGTCATGAACAGGTCCAGGCAGTGGGTTCAGAAGCTTTGAGATACATCCAACTACCTGTGCCTCTTCTATGGTTATGTTGAGGCTCAGCAGTCTCTAAAGAAGCAACATGTGAAATCCATTGATCACTTCAAGCTTCCCATGACATTTTGAATCTGCTTGGACTGGAGAGTATCATCTCCCCCTCAAAACAACATTTAAATTTAATAGTCATAAAATATTTTTGGGATTTTGTCTTTGGATACGGCACCCCTGTTAGGATCTGTTGTCTTTAGTTTGGTCTAATTGATTTATCTGCAATATTTAGTCTAAGAAAAGTGTAAGGCACTCTCAGAACTCTTCTGATGCAATGCTTGTGTCCCTATGTTTCAACCAGGATGGAAAATGACTTGAGCTCCATTATTAATTTTGATTGAAAACGCTGAGGTGAATATAGGTTTGGAGACAGTAAAAATGCTTGATGCTTATTCAATTCTACAATTAAAACTTGAGGTTCAGGGAGCTTTCTGAAAGATGAAGTTTCAATTGCTGTGCTCTATCTTGTTATCCAAGTTCCATTTGTGTGATAGGGACTTGTAACTCATCGTTGATTGCCCTTATTTTTTGAAATAAATTCTGATGGAGTTTCTCTATAACCTGCAGTCAAGTGTACTTTAATAGGTTTATTATCAGAGATCTCAGAGGGATGAACAATACTTTTCTCCAAATAATATAGTCTGGAGCACATTACAAAATTGGCACATAATGTCATTTGTGCTTTTGCAAGGCCACATTTTTCTATCAAGCCGCAGGGTCAGAGAGAAGGATTGATGCTTCAGACTGATGCCACCTGTGAAGGTTAGTGCTGTACAAGTGGTGGAGTATCTGTCATCAGACCACCTACAATTCGGCTCCTTAAGTGGTCAATTTATGTTGGACCTCACCCTGTGGATGTTCTGCTCTCGCAACAGGGAGGGAGAACTACACACAAGGTGTAGCCTGGTGGCTTTAGCCCTGTCCAATATTACCTCATAGTTGCTTGTTGTGACCTGTCATCCTGGTCCCAGTGATAGCTTGGGCCTAGTTGAACATCTGGGTCCATCACTGAAAGCCATCTTCTTGGCCTACCTCAGTACCAATAGTGAACGCTGCTCTTGCACGTTAGCATGTGGAAATGCCAGTCTCCAATAGTTGGCAGCTCCATGAGGCAAGATGCCCTCTTTGATAGAAGTCTCACTTTACACCAATGAAAGGACCATCACTTGACAAATTAATGTGAAGTAAATCGGTTAAGCAGAAGCTGGTTCACCTCTGCCATTTATGTTAGGGATGAGGCCCACGCTCTGAGTAAAATCTATTTGTTTCTCTGCAGGTTCAGGGAGACCTGTCGAATCTTTCCAGTATTTTCTGTTTTTGTTTCAGATTTCAAGCATCTGCAATAATTTGCTTTTGCCACACAGTTGAGATGATGTTTAGAAACGACTTCAGTTCTGCTGTCAGGGCTGATGATGTAATCTAAACCCCTTGATTAATTACAGCTTTGTAGCTCACTCCCAGGTATTAATTATTCTATATATAGTCTTTTAAACATTTACCACATTAACACCACAGCACCATGGAAATGAAAAGATTCCGGGCCCTATTTTCAAAAGTGCTGCTTTCTTTTAATGCATGTATTTTGTCAAACAGTATATCACTGAAGTTGGAGCTGTGTTGTATGATATTCAAAAATGTACCAAAATTTCAGAGAGTTGTCCTTCACAGTTGTGGTGCCTGAGATTAATAGCTACACCTCACAGGAACAACTTACATTAATATCACATTCTTAAGTTTAGAAAATGTATCATGTTTTATAGGTGCATTATAAATCAAAATATAACACAAAGCCACATGAGAAGAGATGAACCAGCTTAGGTTTCAAGGAGTGTCCTTAAAAGATAGAATGTCCAGCAAATTCTCTTCCTCAAATGGCAGTGGAAGCTGGATCATTGTTCATTTTAAATCTGTGATCGATTTTTTTTTTTGTTAAGCAAAGGTATTAAGGGATACGGGCCAAAAGCAGGTATATTGTGGAATTCATTGCCACAGAGTGTAGTGGAGGCCGGGACGTTGGGTGCCTTCAAGGCAGAGATTGACAAATTCTTGATCTCAGAAGGAATCAAAGGCTACGGGGAGAGTGCAGGGAAGTGGAGTTGAAATGCCCATCAGCCATGATTTAAATGGCGGAGTGGACTTGATGGGCCGAATGGCCTTACTTCCACTCCCATGTTTCATGGTCTTATAATCTTATATGGAGTTAGGCCACAGATCAGCCATGATCTCATTAAATGGTGGAACAGACTCGAGGGGCTGAGTGGCCTATTCCTGCCCTGATGTTCCTACGTAAAGAGGTGAGGAGGTGTGGAGAGGAACAGGTGATAAAGACCAATGGTTCCTCTAAGCTGCATGGCTCTTCAAAGTTTCATGCACAGCGATTGGTGTCTGCACACCAATTGTAACAGTTATTTTCGTTTTCAGAAACCTCTGCTGTGCATGGACCCTCAAAGGTTTGTGCAGCCATTGAGAACATTGGAGAAAATGCTCATAAAGACAACAGAAAATAACCAGCTGGTCCATTGAGACTGTCTCATTGTGCGATGCCCTCATGCCTCATTTCTAGTAATTCATCAGCAGGCAGTGCATCTCATGGGAAAGGCCTGCAACAGCTTTAAAACAGAATTTCTCTCTCAGACGCGACAGTGATCAAAAATAAGCTCTGAGACAGACATTCTACCACAATGTATATGCCTAATATCTAACTTAACTTTTACACCCTGCAGTATTGACCTCTTCCAGGCAGGTTACCAGTGCCCTTTCTGAATGCTTGTCACAAGGAAACAATTTCTCCCCAAGGTTAATGCCCCTGGTGAAAAGATGCAGATCTCCTGCCATCCTCTTGCAAAGGCCAAATTGGACACAAGCAAAGATGCATTCATAAATTTAGAGACAAGTTGAATAGGAAGAGTTAGGATCCCTACAGCGTACAAGCAGGCCATTTGGCCCATTGAGTTTACACTGACCCTCCAAAGAGCATTCCACATAGATCTATGCTATCCCTGTAACCCTGCATTTCCCATGACAAATCCACCTTAACTACGCATTCCTGATACTGTAGGCAATTGAGCATAGTCAATCCACCTAACCTGTACATCTTTGGACTGCAGAAGGAAACTGGAGCATCTAGAAGAAACCCACACAGACAAGGGGAGAATGTGTGAACTCTGGGCAGACATCCACCAAAGAGCGGAGTTGAACCCAGATCCTTGGTGCTGTGAGGCAACAGTGCCAGACACTCGGCAACTGCGCCATACCATATTGGGCTTAGTTAAAGTCAGAAGTCATATGACACCAGGTTATAGGCCAACAAGATTATTTAAAATCACATGCTTTCATAGCACTGCTCCTTCATCAGTTGAAATCACTTTGGAAGCTGCGTCCCAATGCTTGTGATTTTAAATAAACTTGTTGGGCCATATCCTGTTGTCGTGTGATCTGATTTTGTCCATTCCAATCCAACAGTGGCATCTCCATATCAGCGGTTCAGTTGAAAGCATGAAAAAGTTGCTATTAAAACAGCTGGTCGGTCTGTTTTAACAAGTTTGTGCATAGCCATAACAGGAATAGTAAGGCACTTTTTAATCTACATGAGAACTCAGAAACTGGAAAAGTTTCTATAAACACAGTAAAGAAAGTTGGACAGCAAAATATCCATCTCTGACTTAGAAGCAGCTTTACGTGCACATTTTGTATTTTGTCAATACAATTTACATGGTACAATATCAAAGTTAATCCACACACTCAGGAGAGAATGGGCATCAAATCTGTTTGGACTGCTTTTGCCCCCAAGGTTCTCCATGAAGTGGGATTGAATTAAATTGAGCTTCTTGACTAGATTATTGAATCTGGCTTTGGAAAAACACAACTTGTGAGCTTAGCACTCTGTTCAATGTAATTTACCCGATTCACCTTCATGTTAGATTTAGATTTTACTGTCACACAGTGGAAAGTGTACATTCCCTGGTGCCATTTTAGTGCACAAACAACAGGATTAAAAACCGAAGCAGAAATAAAAGAAACAGCAAAAGCAAAGGTAACATCCAAGCCATTCCCCTGCCTCTGCCATGAGTCCTCACTGCCACGCAAACAAAGCAACAATGTCCATCCCTCAGTCTGTGAACACTCGGCTGTCCGCAGTCACTGCACGCCACTGGCCGGAAAGCCAATACCTCCACCTTCAGGTACTCGGGCCCAGGCTTGGCCTGGAGTGGCGCCACCTCTGTTGAAGCTATGTCACTACCTTTCAGTGCCACAATGGCACAGTGATTAGCACTGTTGCCTCACAGTGCCAGGGACCTGGGTTCGATTCCACCCTTGGGTGACTGTCTGTGTGGAGTTTGCACATTCTCCCTGCGTCTGTGTGGGTTCCCTCTGGGTGCTCTGGTTTCCTCCCACAGTCCAAAGACATGCAGGCTATGTGGGTTGGCCATGGGAAATTGCCCATGGTGTTCAGGGATGTGTAGATGAGGTTGGTTATAGCAGGATGGGTTGGGTGGGATGCTCTGAGGGCCGGTGTGGACTTGTTGGGTCAAGAGGCCTGTTTCCAAACTGTAGGGATTCGATGAAGATGCCATCCTGCTTCCGCCAACATTGCGTCGTTATGAGTTTGCTGAAGCTATTTATCTCTTGCAAAGTTAAAGATAAAGCTTCCAGAGCCTTATCAGGCCACAGGGCTGCTCTCTCATTTGAGAGAAGTGACTGGTGGTGGTTTAACCTGGGGTCCACTGTGCCTCAGGCAAGGGGGGAGGTTGAGAATGAGAGTTCTTCATAGTAACCTCAGTCAGTGTGTGAACTGAACCCCTACTGTTCATGTCACAGCTATCCTGCCAACCGAGCTATCTGCCCCGTCAAAAATTTGGACCCCGAGGGTGGTGAGAGCACAGAATTTGAACCACTGGCTACCACGGAAGGTTCTGTCAATGTAATGGATAAATGGAATATTCGAGAAGGGTCACTGAACTCAAAACATTAATTCTGTCTATGTGTACGCATGTGGAAAATCCATCAACTTAAATTGACGTGCCTGAGCCTCTCATTAGAACCAAGATTTCTCAACTCTTCTAAATCCTTTCCAGGCTGTCTGTCTCTCAACTCACTGAAAAAACCAGAGTTTGGTGCAAAATTCTAGATGTGGCCATGTCGCAGTCATGTATAGGGACACCATGGTGCTTTTAACTTTAAAATGGGTTGCACTGGTTATATTTCCTAGTGTTGCTGGTGTGGATTGTGCACCTGTAGAAATCAGCATGCTGTAACACCTCAGCATCTTGCCTTCTTTCTGTAAATCTTAATTTAAAATACAGTATACTATTCATATCCTGACATTAGTTTCCTCCACATGTATTACATATGTTACATTTAGTTCCATCAAATGTCATCTGTTAGGGTAATTTCTTCTTCACACTTTGTTTTTATTCATTCATGGGATTAGGGCATCTCTGGTTAGGCCAGCATTTATTGTCTATCCAAGAGGGCTGTTAAGGGTTAGCCACATTGCTGTGGGTCTGCAGTCACAAGTAGGCCAGACCAGGTAAGGATGGCAGCTTTCTTCCTTAAAGGACATTCGTGAACCAGATGAGTTTTTTCTCAAAAATCAACAATGGAGTAAAGGTCATCATTAGTCTCTTAATTTTAGAGTTCCACCACCTATCATAGTGGGATTTGAACTTGAGTCCCCAGAACATTACTTGGGTCTCTGGATCAACTGCACAGTGATAATACCACTAGCAATTATCTCCCCATAATGAGAGGATTGTCTCCCCATAATTAACTTAATTAGATTGTGATCTAAATGTCATCATCAAGGGTTCTGACATCAGCATGAGATAGTTATCCTTAAGATAACGGACACTAACTTTCAATGCAGGTCATTGTAAAGAGTCACATACACACAGAAGTTTGTAGAGAAAGAAAGAGTTAACATTTCAAGTCCGATTTGACCATTCTTGTAAACCAGGACTCAAAACGTTAACTCTCCACAGATGCTGCCAGACCTGCTGAGTTTCTCCAACATTCTCGCTGTTTTCAGCAGATTTCCAGCCCCTGCAATAAGGAAAGCAAGCTACCACAAATGGTAAGTGCAAAACATTTTGTTACAAACTAAAATTGTAACAAGTTTATTTTAAAATGTTCTTTGAGGTAAGGTGCCGCACCTTCACTGTATAGGAAAGCCACTTAATGTCAGCTGCTAACCTTGCCTCCCAACATCGTGAAACATTTTTCGGTCACTTATATCACCTAATGGAAACTATTCTATAAAACTGGAGTTTTCAAGCTCAAAATTATTTGAATTGTCAGGTGTGAATCATATATAGTTTTGTGTGGTCAATAGCTATATACAAATTCGGGAGCTTTTACTCTCCCTTCTTTCCTCTCTTCAAATATTACCCTCTTCCTTATCATAAAGCTAGAAATTTTCCTTAATTTTGCTGAAGTATCACAGACAGATGCAAACTCTTTCAATGTATGTTTATGCTTCTAGCCAACATCACAAATGTACACTTTCTAATCAACCAGTTAAGGGTTGTTGATATATACCTGTGGGTTTCAATTATGTTCCAGAGGTAGGGACATTACCACTGAAACACAATCACTGAAACACACGAATATGCTGGAAGAGGGTGGGAAAGTACAAACATGCCACCACACTTAATCCAGCACAGTCTTGGGCCCAGTCAACAGAATTTGTCAGTCAATGACTAAAGAAACTTTTAAAGTGGTGATTATTTCACTTTCTCAGGATTGGCAGTAAAGCGCTTGCCGTGATAGTCCCAAGGTCAATGCTTATGACAAGTTTTAAAACACAGAGCAGTCAGGGATTGGGTATGATCTGCCAAGATTGGAAACCCCACACCTTGTGAATGCGGTAAGGCAGGTCATGATTGATCTCATTAAATGGCAGACCAAGCTCATGGAGCTGAGCTAGTTTTTAAAAGGTAAGAACAAGACAGTTATGTTAGAATTTTAAACGTCAGTGATTAGGCCATGGCTATAATATCATGTGCAGTTCAGGTCTTTTCTTCCCAGAGCAGACACAATTGTATAAAGGACACCTACGAGGAGATCTGAAGATAAGTCATATTGAATTGGAAGCATTAACTCTACTTCTTTCTCCATTGATGAGTTCTGAGCTTCTCAAAGAGTCAGAGAGCCGTAGAGACATGCAGCACCGTAACAGACCCTTCAGGCCAGGTAGTCCATGCCCACCATGTTCCCAAACTAAACTAGCCCCACTTGCCTCCACTTGGCCCATATCCCTCTAAACCTTTCCTATTTATGTACTTATCCAATTGTCTTTTAAATGTTGTAACTGTACCCACATCCACCACTTCCTCTAGAAAATCATTCCACACATGAACCACTCTCCATGTAAAAAAGTTGCCCCTCATGTCCTTTTTAAAACTTACTCCTCTCACCTTAAAAATAAGTCCCCCTAGTTTTGAACACCACCACCCTAGGGAAAGGTTATTTACCCCTGCTATTTACCCCTGCTATTATTTTTGCCCCTTATGATTTTATAAACCACTGTAAGGTCACCGCTCAATCTCCTATGCTCCAGTGAGAAAGACTGCAGCCTACCTAGCCTATTCTTATAACTCAAACCCTCCAGCCTTGGCAACATCCTGTTAAATCTTTTCCGAATCCTTCTCAATTTAATACTGTGCTTCTTATAGCAGGGCTGGCCATTTAGCATGATGCAAAGAGTGGTGGAGTTGCAGATAGTGAGCAGGAAGTCAGTGGTGAGTGGAGTTCCACAGGGCTCTGTCCTTGGGCCTCTACTGTTTGTAATTTTTATTAATGACTTGGACGAGGGGATTGAAGGATGGGTCAGCAAGTTTGCAGACGACACAAAGGTCGGAGGTGTCGTTGACAGTGTAGAGGGCTGTTGTAGGCTGCAGCGGGACATTGACAGGATGCAGAGATGGGCCGAGAGGTGGCAGATGGAGTTCAACCTGGATAAATGCGAGGTGATGCATTTTGGAAGGTCGAATTTGAAAGCTGAGTACAGGATTAAGGATAGGATTCTTGGCAGCGTGGAGGAACAGAGGGATCTTGGTGCGCAGATACATAGATCCCTTAAAATGGCCACCCAAGTGGACAGGGTTGTTAAGAAAGCATATGGTGTTTTGGCTTTCATTAACAGGGGGATTGAGTTTAAGAGTCGTGAGATCTTGTTGCAGCTCTATAAAACTTTGGTTAGACCGCACTTGGAATACTGCGTCCAGTTCTGGTCGCCCTATTATAGGAAAGATGTGGATGCTTTGGAGAGGGTTCAGAGGAGGTTTACCAGGATGCTGCCTGGACTGGAGGGCTTATCTTATGAAGAGAGGTTGACTGAGCTCGGTCTCTTTTCATTGGAGAAAAGGAGGAGGAGAGGGGACCTAATTGAGGTATACAAGATAATGAGAGGCATAGATAGAGTTGATAGCCAGAGACTATTTCCCAGGGCAGAAATGGCTAGCACGAGGGGTCATAGTTTTAAGCTGGTTGGTGGAAAGTATCGAGGGGATGTCAGAGGCAGGTTCTTTACGCAGAGAGTTGTGAGAGCATGGAATGCGTTGCCAGCAGCAGTTGTGGAAGCAAGGTCATTGGGGTCATTTAAGAGACTGCTGGACATGTATATGGTCACAGAAATTTGAGGGTGCATACATGAGGATCAATGATCGGCACAACATTGTGGGCTGAAGGGCCTGTTCTGTGCTGTACTGTTCTATGTTCTATGTTCTATGTTCTATGATTGTCAGAAAATACAACAGGATATGGGTCAGTTGGAGGCTTTGTCAGAAAAGTGGCAGATGGAGTTTAATTTGGACAAACGTGGGGTCATACATTTTTGGAAGGTCAAGCACAGGTAGAAATTATACAGTGAATGTCAGCACCCTTAGGAGAATTGATATGCAGAGGGATCTGGATGTGCAGGTCCACAGATCACTGAAGGTGGCAACGCAGGTAGATAAGGGAGTAAAAAAGGCCTATGGCATGCTTACTTTCATTGGAAGGGCCATTAAGTATAAGGATGGACAAGTTAAGCTGCAGCTTTATAGAGCTTTAGTTCAACCACATTTGGAATATTGTGTATAGTTCTGGTCACCACTTTACTAGAAGGGTATGGATGCTTTGAAGGCAGTGCAGAAAAGGTGTACCAGAATGTTGCTTGTTTTGAGGGATTTTAGCTATGAAGAAATGTTGGATAGACTGAGTTTCTTTTCACTGGAACACAGACTATTGAGGGGCAATCTGATAGAAGTTTGTAAGGTTGTGAATTGCATGGATAGAGTGGAAAGTATGAGGCTTTTTCCCAGAGTGGAGGAGTCAATTTCCAGGGGACACGGGTCCGAGGTGCAGGTGATATGTGAAGCAAATGTTTCACACAAAGGGTGGTGAGTTCCTGGAACACGTTACCAGAGGAGGTGATGAAAGCAGACACATTAACAGTATTCAAGAAACACCTGGATGAATCAATGAAGAGGGCGGGAATAGAGGGTAATGGATCCTGTAAGTGAAGGCAGTTATAGTATGGAAGGGAAAATGAGTCGACACAGGCTAGGAGGGCTGTGCTGCATTACTCTTTGTTCCTTTTTCTTTGTTCATTGTTCTCAGAGCTGGACACAGTATTCCAGAAGAGGCCTCACCAATGTCCTGTACAACCTCAACATGATGCCCCAACTCCTATATTCAATGCTCTGAGCAACGAAGTCAAGGCATGCTAAACTCTTTCTTCACCACCTTCTCTACCTGCAATGCAAACTGTAAAGAATTACGTACCTGAACTCCTAAATCACCCTGTTCTACAACACGACCCGGGGCCTTACTGTTTTTATTTCTGATTTCCAGCCACTTCGGTAACTTGCTTTCCTTTTGGATTTATGAGGATCTTCTAGGACTGGAAAAAAAACAATCTTCAGGAAAAGGATGGGGCTGCTCTCCTTGAAACAAAGGAAGCTAAGAGGAGATAAGCGAAGGGGAGATTTAATTGAGACGTACAAAATTATGAGCACCGTGGATGGAATGAATGAGAAGGATGTATATACCTAAGCGAAGAGGTCAGTGCCTAGTTGGGGGAGGGGGGGGTGCGCTGGCGTGGTGGAGGAAGGGGCTTAGATTTAATGCAATTGGTGAATCTTTATTTCTCCCAAAGGGTGAAAGAGGTATGAAATGCACTGCCTGAAAGTGTAGAAGATGTAGAAATCTTCAACTTACTTAAAAAGGTAAGCACCTCCATTACTGTACCCTGCAGGCTACGCACCAGATGTGAGGAAATGATATTAGGCTGGGTACCTGTCAGTTAGCTGGTGCAGATTTCATGGGGCAAGTGGCTCTCTTTCTGTGCTGTATACTTGCTCTGATTTTATATGATTTGAAAGGTCTGCTTCCCATTTTTCTACTGGCGAGAATTGGGGTGGATTTGGGATCGTATCGAGAAGTAGTAAAAATTTCACTTCCTATTAATTTTTAGCTATAAACATGGACAAGTCAAAGCTCAATCTCCAACAAAATTGTCTATGTTAAATGTACACTGCTGGCATGCATGTGGAAGTATGCTATCTCTGTCATTTGTGAGCGCAAGTGATATAAATTTGGGCATGAAATGCTACAAGACCACAGTATAAAGCTACCCATGATTTGGCACTAATTAGCACTCTCACCCAGGGATGTGACAAGGGCGACAGGGAAATGATAATACCACACTGATGCACTAAACAACGGGCTTCTCTGTGTACGGACGAGGTTCATTATCAGGGTGGAATAAAAAAGAGCTGTAATCTGCATCTGGTGATTTCCACCACTCTTTAGATGGTGCAGTGCCTAAAGATAAATGAGCTGAGCTCCCAGAGGCTACGGGAATTGGAGGAGCAGAATAGATTAATAAGCAGAAACTAAATACCACAAACCAGGAACACACACATAAAAGCAGTATGGCGAGATCTCCCTGAAGCACGAATGTTCATGTTAGAGTTCAAACCTTTTCATTCTTAACCACAATTTGCACCTGCAAAAATATTTCTTGAATCCATTTTATACCCATTTCTGTCAATAATCTTTGGAAAAATAAAACCACAGAAAGATTATTTATTGAACTACGTCTTTGTTTCAGTGTCCCCTTGTCTGAAATTGCGCAAGCTTTATGCCATAAAATATCACAAATTAGCTGTACTCAAAAATTACCAGGGTCCGCTGTGTTAAATATGATTGTACAAATAATTTTAATAGTTTATTATTCAAGATACATAAAATAATGGCAATGCCAATACTTGTTATCCATAGTGGCTGTAGTGGAAGAGATAGTAGACTGTTACCTTCTCTAGGGAAATTACAGATAGACAACAAATGCTGGCCTAGTCAGTCACAACTACATCCAACAAATGAATAATAATTTCAAAAATGGCCATGAGAAGGTGACATTAAGCTGCCCCTTTAAGCCACAGCAGTCCATATGATAATAAATACACACATAGCTCTCGAAGTAAGGGATTTCCAAGTATTTAACCCAATGATAGTGAAAGACTGTTACCAAGTCAAAATGCTGTGTGGCTTGAAGGGAAACCCATGGTGCTATTTACAAAGCACAACTCAGGACTATGACACAAAACTGGTGGTGCTGGTGTTCCCATGTATCTGCTGCCTTTGTCCTTCTAGAGGCAGAAGTTGGAGGTTTGGAAGTCTGAAGGATCCTTGATGAGTCATTGCATTGTATCTTTGTAGATTGTGCCATAGAGCCATAGAGCTGAACAGCATAGAAACAGATCCTTCGGTCCAACTAGTCCATGCCGACCTGATATTCCAAATAAATTTAATCCCAATGTCAGCATTTGGCTCAGAACCCTGTCAACCCTTCCTATTCATGAACCCATCCAGGTGCCTGTTAAATATTATAATAGTACCAACCACCACTTCCTCTGCCAGCTCATTCCATACACACATCACTCCCTGTGTGAAAGGTTGTGCCTTAAGTTGTTTTTAAATCTTTACCCTCTCACCCTAAACCTATGTTCTCTAGTTTTGAGCTCACTCACCCCAGACACAAGATCTTGGCTATCCACCCTATCCATGCCCCTCACGATTATATAAATCTCTATAAGGTCACCCCCTTAGCATCTGATGCTCCAGGGATAATAGCCATAGCCTCTTCAATCTCTTCCTATAGCTCAAACCCTCTAGGCCTGGCAACAAGCTTGTAAATCTTTTCTGTACCCTTTCAAGTTTCACAATATCCTTCCCATTGCAGGGAGACCAAAATTGAATGCTGTACTCCGAAAGTGGCCGAACCAATGTCCTGTACATGACCTTCTAACACCTATACTCAATGCACTGGCCAATAAAGGCAACCATACCAAACACCTTCGTCACTATCCTGTCTACCTGGGACTTCATCTTCAAGGAACTATGAACCTGCACCCTAGGGCCTTTCTGTTCAGTGACACTCTCTAGGACCTTAACATTAAGTGTATAAGTCCTGCCCCTGATTTGCCTTTCCAAAATGCAGCACCTCGCATTTATCTAGATTAAACTCCATCTGTCACTCCTTGGCCCTGACCCTTCTGATCAAGGTCCCGCTGTACTCTGAGGTAACCTTCTTCACTGTCCACTACAACCTCCAATTCTGGTGTAATCTGCAAACTGACAAAGCTCCTATGTTCACATTCAAATCATTTATAAAAATGACAAGAAGCAGTGGAACCAGCACCGATCGAGTGGCACACACTGCTGTGACTGAGCACCAGTAGCGGACAGAGTGAATGTTTAAGTTGCTGGACAGGGTATCAACTGATGGTGTTGAGCTTCTTGAGTTTAGTTGGAACTACACTCATCTCGGTAAGTGGAGAGTTTTCTATCATAGTCCTGAGTTGTGCTTTGTAAATAGTTGACAGACTATATGGAATTAGAAATAGGTTCTCATCACGGAATTTTCAGCCTCAGACTCAATCTTGTAGACTTAGTATGACTCTAGTCCATGAAAAGTTTTCCCCTGAACATTCATTCGTTTCAATTTTGCAATGTTTTTGATGCCATTAACAGGCATTTCAGGAATTCAACTCTTTTGTCCATGATTTGACCTGGGCTGCAGTATGCCAAACTGAGTCTCTTTGCATTTGTGGACAACACAGTGTGGAGCTGGAGGAATACAACAGGTCAGGCAGCATCAGAGGAGCAAGAAAGTCAACTTTTAGGGCTGAGGCCCTTCTTCAGAACGGAACTTTCTTCAGAACGGAAGGAGAATCCCGACCCGAAACATTGACTTTCCTACTCCTTGATGCTGCCTGGCCTGCTATGTTCCTCCAGCTCCACGCCGTGTTATCGCTGACTCCAGCATTTGCAGCTCTTCTGTCTTTGCATTTGTATAAGGTCCACTTGATAGTATTGTCAAAAGCACCTTCCATTAATTTGCATGTGATTGCCAGTAGACTGATTAGGCAGGAATTTACTGAATGAAAATTGTCCTTGCTTTCATGGACTAGCCTGGACAATGTCCACCTTGTCAGGAGACGCTAGAGTTACATCTGTGCTGGAACAGTTTCAGTCTTGCTGAACTAATTCAGTGATGTAGCCAGGATGCTGGCAAAGCCTGTAGCATTTAGCTGTAGTAAGTGCTTCAGCCATTTCTTGGCATCATATGAAATGAATCAAATAGGCTGAAGACTGGTCTGTGATACTGGGGACCTTAGGAGGAGGTCAAGATAAGTTATGTATTTGCCAGTTCGACTTGAAGATGGTTGGAAATGCTTTGGCCCAGTCTTGTGCACAGACTCTCCCAGAACTGAGGATGGGCTGTTTGTTGACCCTCGTGTTAGTTATGCAATTGTCAATTTACAATCACATTTTTTCTTCTAACTGATGTTTAACATGCAGGGCCACTGGCTCGTCAGCAAAGGGGAGGCGTTGCTGACAATTTATAGAATCCCTACAGCGTGGAAACAGGCCATTTGACTCAATAAGTCCACGCTGGCTCTCCGAACTGCATTCCACCCAGAATCACCAATCCCCACCCACGCCAAGGCCCCACCTTCTCCCTGTAATCCTGCATTTCCAAAGGCTATCTCGTCTACCCTACACACCCTGGACACTGTGGGTGATTAAGCATGGCCAATTCGTTTATTCTGCACACCCTTGGACTGTGGGAGGAGACAAGAGCACCCCAAGGAAACCCACGCAGACATGGGGAGAATGTGCAAACTTCACGCAGACAGTGGCCCAAGGGTGGAATTGAACCTGAGACACTGGCACTGTGAGGCAGCAGTGCTAACCACTGAGCCACTGCTCCACCCCTAAATCAGTAGCTGGATTCCTTGCCAGTGTTTGAGTTGATGCTATGAGGTTTCATGTGTTCAGATAGACATGGAGGACTCACAGAGACACTTGCTGTTGACTTTTTTTATTGATTCATGAGATGTGAGTGTTGCTGCCTGGACCAGCACTTATTGCCCGTCCCTAGTTGCCCTTGAGGAGGTGGTGGCGAGCTGCCTTCATGAACCACTGACATGCTGTAGGTTTTTAAATCTCTTCACAGCTTTGCCTCTTCCAAATATCTGTAACCTGTTCATCCCTAAAGCCTTTCGAGATTGTTCTATTCATTTTGGTGCTGGCGTCACTGACTGGACCAGCATTTATTGATAGCTGCCCTTGAAAATATGGTAATGAGCTGTCTTCTTGAACTGCTACAGACCTACAATACCATTAGGGATGGTATTCCAGGATTTGATGCAGGCATGGTGAAGGTTTGGTGATATATTTCCAGGTCAGGATGCTAAGTGGCTTGGACGGAAACTTGCATTTGGTAGTGTTCCCATCTGCTGCCCTTGTCCTTCCAAATGGTGGGTATGGAAGGTGCTGTCTGGGGATCTTTCATGAAGTTCTGCAGCACATCTAGAAAATGGTACACACTACTGCTACTGAGCTTTGGTGGTAGAGGGTGTGAATGCTTGTGGATGTGATGCCAATCAAGTGGGCTGCTTTGACCTGAACAGTTCTTGGATATTATTGGAACTGCACTCATCCAGGTAAGTGGGGAATTTTCCATCAAGTTGCTGACTTGTGCCTTATAGATGGTGAACAAGCTTTGGGCAGTCATGAGGTAAGTACTTTCTACGGCATTCCCAGCCTCTGACCTGTTCTTGTGGCAACTATATTTATGTAGAGATAATAAGTTGTAGAGCTGGATGAACACAGCAGGCCAAGCAGCACCAGAGGAACAGGAAATCTGACATTTCGGGTCTGGACCCTTCTTGTTAGATTGTCTGTTATTGGAGATGGTCATAGGCTGGCATTTGTGTGACATGAATGTTACTGGTCACTTGTCAGCCCAAGCCTGGATATTTTCCAGGACTTGCAGCCTTTTATTTATTGCTAACCGATCTAAAATGCACTGCATTTTCTCAATCATTCCACTGGACTTTCAAACTAAAACTAGTGGGAGTTCAAGTGAATGGAGTAATTCAGATAAAGCAATAGACCCAAAAGTGGAAATTCTGTTGGGTCTTAGAAGGGCTGAATGCCTGTATAATGTTGATAGCATAATGTTGATGGATCTGGGCTCTGGGTCAATGTGGCTTTAGACCAGCAATGAAAGAATGCCAGGTTCAACTTGCTAGGGGAAAAACCAGCACTTCAAATCTCAGGCCTCGCTTTTAATGATGTTGGAAGAAAATTTTGTGTGTTGGCTATCTGTCAATGTATAATCTGTCTCCTACAATTGAAAGGCTTTCAAATACTACATTGAAAGTGAAATATTATCTAAGTCTTCTAATTGCCTATTGAACACCCCTGGCATTGACGTAGGAATTTTGAAAGACAAATCTGCATCCTGTCTATTCTACCCGACAAATGTCTTCTCAGTAACAGCTGACATCTCACAGTAACATTGGGATAGCCGTCCCATATTCAAACAACATAAATTTACATAAATCACAGTTTGTGCAATCATTAATCCTCGGTATGCCTTGTCCATCAGAAAGTCGGTCTCAGAAAAGATGCCAGCTCAGTGTTGCCCAGTTTGATTTCCACCAGGGCCACTCAGCTCCTGATGCCATTATAGTCTTGGACAAAAGAACTGAATTCCAAAAATGAGGCATAATGTGGCAGCCCTTGACATCAAGGCCCCATTCAACTAAGTGTGGCATCAGGAGCTCTTGCAAAACTGGAATCAATAGGCATCAGGGGGCAAATTTGTGCTGATTAGAGTCATACTTGACACATAGGATAATTGTTGTGGTTGTTGGAGGTCAGTCATCTCAGCTCCTGAATATCTCTGCAGGAGTTCCTCAGGGTTGTGTCCTAGGCACGACGATCTTTCAGTTGCTTCATCAATGACTTTCCCTCCATCGTAAGGTCAGAAGTGGGCATGTTTGCACCACTCATGACTCTTCAGATCTTGAAGTAGTCAAGCTTTAAATGTAATATATGGACAATCTGAGTTTAACCTGAGAAGTGGGAAGCAACATATTTTTCAGAAAAGCGTTAAGCAATGGTCACTTCCAAAAAGAGAGAAGATTAACCATTGTTGTGGTAGATTATGTTACAAGATTATCTCAGGAGTCTCAAGATCCAGGTAAACAATCATTTACCGAGCCTAGAGATAATGAGAACGGCAGATGCTGGAGAATCGAAGGTAACAAAGTGTGTAGAGCTGGATGAACACAGCAGGCCAAGCAGCATCTCAGGAGCACAAAAGCTGACGTTTTGGGCCTAGACCCGAGCCTACATTGGGAAACGCAATTCCAGCGAGAATTCTGAGGTAGTACTCGCAATCAATGAAGAATTGTCAGAAATTTATTCTTTGCAAATTACACAGACACTCGAATTCCAAAATGATCTGTTTAACCTGTTTTAAACTTTCCATGTCAAAAATAGCCAGACTCCTGTTACCACTCATCTCTCCACTCTCTGTCTTCCCAGGCTTTATCCTATCTCCTCTCTGAAGCTTGTTCTTCACTCCCATTTTTGACAAAACCCCATTTCTTTGTCTAAAAGTATTGCTCTTGGTTCAGTACAGGGTTACACTCACTTTCCATCTCCAACTAAGGCTTCAGTGTCTGTGGTGACAAATCATATTTGTCTGCTGTCAGTGGACGTGGTTGTGTGAGATTACTTTCTTTTTAACATGACTACTTTCCCTGAAAAAGAATAAATGAAAAATAGAGCCTTAAATGATTCAAATGACTGATGATAACAAGCTAACTAAAACATACTACTTTATTCTAACCCCAGCTTGAATTTTTTCTCACACCGTCTAACCTTGATTTTTTTTTCCTTTACTTATAGACAGGATGAGAGCATTACTAGCTCAACCAGTATTTATTGTCCATCCCTAATTGCCCAGAGGGCAGTTAAGAGTCAACCACATTGCTATGGGTCTAGAGCCACGTGTAGTCCAGACCAGGTAAAGATGGCAGTTTCCTTCCCTAATGACTTTGGTGAACCAGATGGGTTTTTCCAACAATCAACAATGGATTCACAGTCATCATTGGATTCTCAATTCCAGATATTTATTGAATTCAAATTCCACCATCTGCCATGGCGGGATTTGAACCCTGTTCCCCAGAACATGAGCCAGGTCTCTGGATCAACAGTCCAGTGACAATGCCACTAGGCCATTACTACCCCTTCGATGGCAAATTCAATGGAATTAGCATCACTGAGTTACCCATTATCAACTTCTTGGGAATACCATTAATTAAAAACAAAACTGGGTACATAATATAAATCTGAAGGTATAAAAGGAGTTCAGGGGTTAGGAATCCTGCAGGGAGTAACTCACCTCCTAATTCCCCAGAGATAATGGGAGCTGCAGATGCTGGAGAATCCAAGATAATAAAATGTGAGGCTGGATGAACACAGCAGGCCCATCAGCATCTCAGGAGCACAAAAGCTGACGTTTCGGGCCCAAACCCTTCATCAGAGAGGGGGATGGGGTGAGGGTTCTGGAATAAATAGGGAGAGAGGGGGAGGCGGACCAAAGATGGAGAGAAAAGAAGATAGGTGGAGAGGAGAGTATAGGTGGGGAGGTAGGGAGGGGATAGGTCAGTCCAGGGAAGACGGACAGGTCAAGGAGATGGGATGAGGTTAGTAGGTAGGAAGTGGAGGTGCGGCTTGAGGTGGGAGGAAGGGATGGGTGAGAGGAAGAACGTGTTAGGGAGACAGAGACAGATTGGACTGGTTTTGGGATGCAGTAGGTGGAGGGGAAGAGCTGGGCTGGTTATGTGGTGCAGTGGGGGGAGGGGACGAACTGGGCTGGTTTTGGGATGTGGTGGGGGAAGGGGAGATTTTGAAGCTGGTGAAGTCTACATTGATACCATTGGGCTGCAGGGTTCCCAAGCGGAATATGAGTTGCTGTTCCTGCAACCTTCGGGTGGCATCATTGTGGCACTGCAGGAGGCCCATGATGGACATGTTATCTAAAGAATGGGAGGGGGAGTGGAAATGGTTCGCGACTGGGAGGTGCAGTTGTTTATTGCGAACCGAGCGGAGGTGTTCTGCAAAGCGTCCTCACCCTCAACAACTTCTCTTTCGATTCCTCCCACTTCCTCCAGACTAAGGGGGTGGCCATGGGCACCCGCATGGGCCCCAGCTGCGCCTGCCTCTTTGTAGGTTATGTGGAACAGTCCCTCTTCCGCACCTACACAGGCCCCAAACCCCACCTCTTCCTCCGGTACATTGATGACTGTATCGGCGCCGCCTCTTGCTCCCCAGAGGAGCTCAAACAGTTCATCCACTTCAACAACGCCTTCCACCCCAACCTTCAGTTCACCTGGGCCATCTCCAGCACATCCCTCACCTTCCTGGACCTCTCAGTCTCCATCTCAGGCAACCAGCTTGTAACTGATGTCCATTTCAAGCCCACCGACTCCCACAGCTACCTAGAATACACGTCCTCCCACCCACCCTCCTGCAAAAATTCCATCCCCTATTCCCAATTCCACCGCCTCCGCCGCATCTGCTCCCATGATGAGGCATTCCACTCCCGCACATCCCAGATGTCCAAGTTCTTCAAGGGCCGCAACTTTCCCTCCACAGTTGTCGAGAACGCCCTTGACCGCGTCTCCTGCATTTCCCGCAACACATCCCTCACACCCCGCCCCCGCCACAACCGCCCAAAGAGGATCCCCCTCGTTCTCACACACCACCCCACCAACCTCCGGATGCAACGCATCATCCTTCGACACTTCCGCCATCTACAATCCGACCCCACCACCCAAGACATTTTTCCATCCCCACCCTTGTCTGCTTTCCGAGAGACCACTCTCTCCGTGACTCCCTTGTTCGCGCCACACTGCCCTCCAACCCCACCACACCCAGCACCTTCCCCTGCAAACGCAAGAAATGCTACACTTGCCCCCACACCTCCTCCCTCACCCCTATCCCAGGCCCCAAGATGACTTTCCATATTAAGCAGAGGTTCACCTGCACATCTGCCAATGTGGTATACTGCATCCACTGTACCCGGTATGGCTTCCTCCACATTGGGGAAACCAAGCGGAGGCTTGGGGACCACTTTGCAGAACACCTCCGCTCGGTTCGCGATAAACAACTGCACCTCCCAGTCGCAAACCATTTCCACTCCCCCTCCCATTCTTTAGATGACAAGTCCATCATGGGCCTCCTGCACTGCCACAATGATGCCACCCGAAGGTTGCAGGAACAGCAACCCATATTCCGCTTGGGAACCCTGCAGCCCAATGGTATCAATGTGGACTTCACCAGCTTCAAAATCTCCCCTTCCCCCACCACATCCCAAACCAGCCCAGTTCGTCCCCTCCCCCCACTGCACCACACAACCAGCCCAGCTCTTCTCCTCCACCCACTGCATCCCAAAACCAGTCCAACCTGTCTCTGCCTCCCTAACCTGTTCTTCCTCTCACCCATCCCTTCCTCTCCACTCCAAGCCGCACCTCCATCTCCTACTTACTAACCTCATCCCACCTCCTTGACCTGTCCGTCTTCCCTGGACTGACCTATCCCCTCCCTACCTCCCCACCTATAGTCTCCTCTCCACCTATCTTCTTTTCTCTCCATCTTTGTTCCGCCTCCCCCTCTCTCCCTATTTATTCCAGAACGCTCACCCCATCCCCCTCTCTGATGAAGGGTCTAGGCCCGAAACGTCAGCTTTTGTATTCCTGAGATGCTGCTGGGCCTGCTGTGTTCATCCAGCCTCTCACTTTATTATCCTAATTCCCCAGAAGCTGCTTACCGTCATCAAGGCAGAAGTCAGACTTGTAATGGAATGGTCCCCACTTGCCTGGATGGATGCAGCTCCAGCAATGCACAAGAAGCTTGACACCATCCAACACAAAGCTGCCCACTTGATGTGTGCCACATCTGCTCCCTTCAGCGCCAATGTTTAGGAGCAGCAGTGTGTGCCATCTACAAGATGCACTATAAAAATTCATCAAAGTTCCTGAGACCGTCCTGACTTGGAAATATTTTGCCATTCCTTCACTTTTGCTGGGTCAAAATCCTGGAATTCTCCCTCTAGCGGTATCATGAGTTGACCTACAGCACATGGACTTTAGCAGTTCTAGAAGACAGCTTATTGCCTTACTTTCAAAGGCAGCAGCAAATGGTTGACAAATGCTGGCCCAGTTAGTGACCCCCACATCAAAAAAATGAATAGAAAATCTTAGAGGGCTTTAGGGCTGAACAGATTACAAATGCATGGAAGGGGCAAAGCTGTGAAGAGATTTAAAAACGAGGATGAGATGTTTTAAGGAGGAGAAAATTACTGCAGATGCTGAAATCTGCACTGAAAGGAAAATGTGCAGGAGATCACAACAGGTCAGGCACCGTCCCAGAAAAAAGAGCAAGCTAACTTTTCAAATCTAGATAGCTCTTCATCAGAGAATTTGTAATGGAGGCAATGCCTTCAGGAGGCACTGAATTTAGCAAGTATAGCACGTATAGATGAATGGGGTTTGGTGCAAATTAGGATATGTGCAGCAGGGATGTTTAAAAAAAAAGATAGCTAGCCGAGGATACGTTGGGGTCAATGCCAAGAGAGTTAACAGCTGATGAGCTGATGCTGGGCAAAGCCAAGCAATTTTAGGTAGGGAAAAGCAGTTGATCTTGGGGATGGCACCGAAATGTGGACTTCTAAGCTCATCACAGAGCCACAACTCTGCCGAAATGAACCCAAACCTGATTTGGTGCTTGTTCCTTCTCATTGGCACCTTGCTGTTAGTCAATGAAATGAGTTTAAGAAATCTCGATGGATGCTCAAGATGCAGTGTGCAGAAATGTAAGAATTGCTCAAGAATAAAGGACCAACGGAATATGCATAATTACATCAAACGCCAAGAAAGAAAGTGTTAAATGATCAGCATCATTTGATGAAAGGTGACACATTGCTTCAGTGGTTCGTACTGTTGCCTCACAGCACCAGGGACCCAGGCTCAATTTCACCGTCAGGTGACTGTCTGTGTGGAGTTTGCACATTCACCCCATGTCTGTGTGTGTTTCTGCCAGGTGCACTGGTTTCCTCTCACAGTCCCAAGTTGTGTGATTTAGGTAGATAGGCCATGGGAGGTGCAGTGTTACAGGGATAGGGTAGGGGGCTGGGTCTGGGTGGGATGCTCTTTGGCGGAAGGGTATGGACTCAATGGGCCGTATGGTCTGTTTCTACACTGTAGAGACTCTATGGTTGGTTTTCTCCTCTCTAGCAATTTTCATGTAGATAATTGTACATATCCGAACTTTTGCACCATAAGATATTAATTCTGATGAAATATAATATAATATTATAAAGTTGGGTTTGAAAGTACAATTTGGATGACATTGAAAGTGCCAGTGAGGCCTGTAATTACTTAATGCCTTTAAAAAGCTGATGCCAAGAGGAAAACATCATTGCATTTCGAACTTTGACGTTTCTCAACCTTGAAGAGCAGAAATGTTCATTCAGAAGGCATTTAAAGCATAAAGAATGGCACCCATGAAAATATTAGAACGGAAGTTGAAAACAAAATCACCTCCAGTCATATCTTACATTCTCAAATTGTCCTGGCAACCAAGGAGATATGAGTCACAATAAAAGCCTGGAAATCTGGCAGCCAAGCTTCATAATCTTACACTTGTATCACACACCACCTGCATATTCATCTAATTAAACCATTTCCAATTCCAGAAAACAGCTTATTCCTCAGAAGGTGCCCATAGGGATATATCTGAACACGCAATTGTTCCCAAGTTATGTGAAATCTCTGCAATTGAATGAGATTCATCTGTGACTCGTATGACTTTTGAAAGCTACAGGTAATGGATTACTCTTGGCTTTGTGGCTCTCCAAATATTTATTTAAGAACTCTCAGAAGTCTCTTAACCAGACAGTAATAATGCAAAGCCGGGGCCATTGTTATGACAAGAAATGCCAACCTAGGGCAAAACGCTTAATCCTCAGTGAGTTTTGGCTCCAGTGGGGGCATTGAAAAAACTCTTAAAAGCCAGACTCTGTAATGTGTCTGCAGTCTGAAACTGCCTTTATGTGCTTCTGGGATAGCAGAAGCCAAGATGAAACAGTTTAGAAATTGAAGAAAGTTATTTAGAATACAGTACACACAACAGCATGTGCCAGGAATACCTCCAGGTAATGAGTGGAAAAGCCCAGTGGAATTTTATTTGAAGAGTTGGTCGGAAACATTTGTGTGAATTGTTGTTTTGAAAATGTCACAGAGCCAAAAGTTCTGCCGGTCCAAACAAAGGTAATGCAATTCCCAAGCGGTCTGGTACAGAAATGAAGCACTTCTTTTTAAGGGGACAGTTGTTGTAAATCATTAGCTTTTCCTTTTGTTACCTTGGACAAATTCTCATAAAACTAGAAGAAAAAGGTCAATAAATATCATTCAGCACATTGGATCACTTAAGGTTCTCCAGTTAAATTAGTTGTAACTGATAACAACAGAGGTTGATATCCTAAATGGTACCCAATGCCAAGACATCTGCAAATAATTCAAAGATAATGGGAACTGCACATGCTGGAGAATTCCAAGATAATAAAATGTGAGGCTGGATGAACACAGCAGGCCAAGCAGCATCTCAGGAGCACAAAAGCTGACATTTCGGGTCTGGACCCTTCATCAGAGAGGGGGATGGGGAGAGGGCTCTGGAATAAATAGGGAGAGAGGGGGAGGCGGACCGAACATGGAGAGTAAAGAAGATAGGTGGAGAGAGTATAAGTGGGGAGGTAGGGAGGAGATAGGTCAGTCCAGGGAAGACGGACAGGTCAAGGAGGTGGGATGAGGTTAGTAGGTAGATGGGGGTGCGGCTTGGGGTGGGCGGAAGGGATGGGTGAGAGGAAGAACCGGTTAGGGAGGCAGAGACAGGTTGGACTGGTTTTGGGATGCAGTGGGTGGGGGGGAAGAGCTAGGCTGGTTGTGTGGTGCAGTGGGGGGAGGGGACAAACTGGGCTGGTTTAGGGATGCAGTAGGGGAAGGGGAGATTTTGAAACTGTTGAAGTCCACATTGATACCATATGGCTGCAGGGTTCCCAGGCGGAATATGAGTTGCTGTTCCTGCAACCTTCGGGTGGCATCATTGTGGCAGTGCAGGAGGCCCATGATGGACATGTCATCTAGAGAATGGGAGGGGGAGTGGAAATGGAAAAGGCTTGGGGACCGCTTTGCAGAACACCTCCGCTCAGTTCGCAACAAACAACTGCACCTCCCAGTCGCAAACCATTTCCACTCCCCCTCCCATTCTCTAGATGTCATGTCCATCATGGGCCTCCTGCACTGCCACAATGATGCCACCCGAAGGTTGCAGGAACAGCAACTCATATTCCGCCTGGGAACCCTGCAGCCTAATGGTATCAATGTGGACTTCACCAGTTTCAAAATCTCCCCTTCCCCTACTGCATCCCTAAACCAGCCCAGTTCGTCCCCTTCCCCCACTGCACCACACAACCAGCCCAGCTCTTCTCCCCCATCCACTGCATCCCAAAACCAGTCCAACCTGTCTCTGCCTCCCTAACCGGTTCTTCCTCTCACCCATCCCTTCCTCCCACCCCAAGCCGCACTCCCAGCTACCTACTAACCTCATCCCACATCCTTGACCTGTCCGTCTTCCCTGGACTGACCTATCCCCTCCCTACCTCCCCACCTACACTCTCTCCACCTATCTTCTTTACTCTCCATCTTCGGTCCGCCTCCCCCTCTCTCCCTATTTATTCCAGTTCCCTCTCCCCATCCCCCTCTCTGATGAAGGGTCTAGGCCCGAAACGTCAGCTTTTGTACTCCTGAGATGCTGCTTGGCCTGCTGTGTTCATCCAGCCTCACATTTTATTATCTCCGCAAATAATTCAAGGTTAGTTTTGATTGCACATATGAATGACAATTATTTCGTTGCAAGATAACGGCACCTTGCTTCGGTAATTATACTCTGGGAATAATCTGTGCAAGGAAGAATACATCAGGGAACTCTCTGATGAAGCATCTAGGCCTGAAACATCAGCTTTTGTGCTCCTGAGATGCTGCTGGGCCTGCTGTGTTCATCCAGCTCCACACTTTGTTATCTTGGATTCTCCAGCATCTGCAGTTCCCATTATCTCTGAAGCAGTGGAAGGTGCTGCATTTGTTAGAGGGCAAGCTTGTAAAAAGGGAAGACTTGCAATTATCACGTCTCAACGCAATTCACAAAAGTAGCTTTAGGAACACGGAGTGGGGGGGTAACTTTGCTCGGGGTTCCAAAGGACAAAGAAGTGACTAAGAAATGGAACAAAAATTAAGCTGAGTTTTTTGGGAGAGAAAGCAGCAGTTAAGTTCCATGGGCACTGGGGTAACAGTATCTGATTCATTTCTTCAATAAAAGAACGTTTTAGTGCACAGCCGGCTCTTCGACATGATAGCTGTATGCTGCCTGGTATTAAATGCACTGATGAGTGATATGCAGGTAAATGGCAAGGTTGGGGGTTGGGGGGCGAAGGTGTTACAGTGGCAGTGCTCAAGTTGTGAATGTCAAGCACCACTTACACCTGAGAATGCTGAGGAAACTCAGCAGGTCTTGCAACGTCTCTGGAGAGAGACAAACAGAGTCGGGTATGGCTTTTTCAAGCAAACTGTTCAGAAAGAGAAGATAATGGGAACTGCAGATGCTGGAGAATCCAAGATAATAAAGTGTGAAGCTGGATGAACACAGCAGGCCAAGCAGCATCTCAGGAGCACAAAAGCTGTCATTTCGGGCCTGGACCCTTCATCAGAGGCCTGAAACATCAGTTTTTGTGCTCCTGAGATACTGCTTGGCCTGTTGTGTTCATCCAGCTTCACACTTTGTTATCTTGTTCAGAAAGAGGAGTCAGGCTGAATGTTAACCCTGCTTCTCTATCCCAGTTGCTGATGCCAGGCCTGACACATTGATCCAGCATCCTCTGTATTTGTTTCAGATTTGCAGCACCCGCAGTTGTGTGACGTTATTCGGCCACTTAAATCTGGCTCATGGTAATTAAAGTCACTCTGTATGCCTAATGGTCGCAACTGATGGAAGTAGCTGGAGAAGATGGTGCATGAAGACTGGCCAAAAGCACAACAGGTATTCTGAGATTTCCATGTGTAAGAGTAGCGGCTTGGAGATTGATTAAAGACAAGTGATTGGATCTATCCACAGGGATCAGGAGACCATCTGGACAAACTCTGTATAGGTAGTGGGAGCAATTTCATTGCTGCTAATGCAATGAATGCGCATCTGAAAATGTGGAAGCAGCATGAAATCCAGAAGTGATTAAGGTCAGTGAGCTAATTTTCAAATGTCATGCACTGTTCCATTAACCACCCACACTGATGAACGTATCATGCCACATCAAAATCTCGATTCAGGTATCAATATGCACTGCTGCAGACCTCACGTACAAATAGCATATCATGTACTCACTGCCGGCTATTCAACTATTTAACTGTGACAGTCCTACCCAAGATTCAGTAGATAGCCAGGAAAACTCTCAAATAAAACATAGAACATAGAACATAGAACATTACAGCACAGTACAGGCCCTTCGGCCCTCGATGTTGTGCTGACCTGTCATACCGATCTCAAGCCCATCTAATCTACACTATTCCATGTACGTCCATATGCTTATCCAATGGCGACTTAAACGTACCTAAAGTTGGCGAATCTACTACCGTTCCAGGCAAAGCGTTCCATTCCCTTACTACTCTCTGAGTAAAGAAACTACCTCTGACATCTGTCCTATATCTTTCACCCTCAATTTAAAGCTAAGCCCCCTTGTGCTCGCCGTCACCATTCTAGGAAAAAGGATCTCCATATCCACCCTATCTAACCCTCTGATTATTTTATATGTTTCAATTAAGTCACCTCTCAAACTTCTTCTCTCCAATGAAAACAGCCTCAAGTCCCTCAGCCTTTCCTCGTAAGACCTTCCCTCCATACCAGGCAACATCCTAGTAAATCTCCTCTGCATCCTTTCCAAAGCTTACACATCCTTCTTATAATGCGGTGACCAGAACTGTACGCAATACTCCAAGTGCGGCCGCACCAGAGTTTTGTACAGCTTCACCATAACCTCTTGGTTCCGGAACTCGATCCCTCTGTTAATAAAAGCTAAAACACTGTATGCCTTCTTAACAGCCCTGTCAACCTGGGTGACAACTTTCAAGGATCTGTGTACATGGACACCAAGATCTCTCTGCTCATCGACACTGCTAAGAATCTTACCATTAGCCCTGTACTTTGCCTTCCGGTTACTCCTACCAAAGTGCATCACCTCACACTTGTCTGCATTAAACTCCATTTGCCACCTCTCAGTCCAGCTCTGCAGCTTATCTATGTCTCTCTGCAACCTACAACATCCCTCGTCACTATCCACAACTCCACCAACCTTAGCGTCAGCTGCAAATTTACTAACCCATCCTTCTACACCCTCATCCAGGTCATTAATAAAAATGACAAACAGCAGTGGACCCAACACCGACCCTTGCAGTACACCACTAGTAACTGGTCTCCAGGATGAATATTTCCCATCAACTACCACCCTCTGTCTTCTTTCACCAAGCCAATTTCCAATCCAAACTGCTATATCTCCCATAATTCCATTCCTCTGCATTTTGTACAATAGCCTATTGTGGGGAACCTTATCAAGCACCTTGCTGAAATCCATATACACCACATCAGCTGGTTTACTCTCATCTACCTGTTTGGTCACCTTCTCAAAGAACTCAGTAAGGTTTGCGAGGCATGACCTTCCCTTCACAAAACCGTGCTGACTATCCCTAATCAATTTATTCTTTTCTCGATGCTTACAAATCCTATCCCTTATAACCTTTTCCAACACTTTACCAACAACTGAGGTAAGGCTCACTGGTCTATAATTACCAGGGTTGTCTCTACTCCCCTTCTTGAACAGGGGAACCACATTTGGTATCCTCCAGTCATCTGGGACTATCCCTGTAGACAATGATGAGTTAAAGATCAATGCCAAAGGCTCGGCAATCTCCTCCCTGGCTTCCCAGAGGATCCAAGGATAAATCCCATCTGGCCTAGGGGACTTATCTATCTTCACCTTCTGAAGGATTTCTAATATCTCTTCCGTGTGAACCTCAGTCCCACCTAGTCTAGTAGCCTGCATCTCAGTATTCTCCTCGACAACATTGTCGTTTTCTCGAGTGAATACTGTTGAAAAATATTTTTTTAGCGCCTCCCCTATCTCATCTGACTCCACACACAACTTACCATTACTATCCTTGATTGGGCCTAATCTTACTTTCGTCATTCTTTTATTCCTTAAATACCTATAGAAAGCCTTAGGGTTTACCCTGAGGCAAAATAGTGGCAGAATCTGGAGATCTCAGCAGGATCTGGCAACATCTGAGGAAGCCAACTTGTGGAGGTGCTGGTGTTGGCTTGGGGTGGACATAGTCAGAAGTCACTCGACATCAGGTTATAGTCTGACAGGTTTATTTGATATCGCAAGCTTTTGGAGCACTGTTCCTTTGTTCGGTGAAGTCCATATGCCAATTTACCTGACAAAGGAGCAGCACTTCGAAAGCATGTGATTTCAAGTAAATCTGTTAGTTTGTAACCTGATGAAGCTCCCTGATGAAGGGTCTAGGCCCGAAACGTCAGCTTTTGTGCTCCTGAGATGCTGCTGGGCCTGCTGTGTTCATCCAGCCTCACATTTTATTATCTTGGTTTATAACCTGATGCCACATGAGTTCTGACAACATCTGTGGAGAGAGAAACAGTGCCGATGCTTTGAGGTCAGTATGATTCTTCTTAGGTTCTGGAGAATTCATATTAGACTCGAAATGTTAACTTTGTCTCTCTCTCTCTCTCTCTAAGTTTCTCTGGCATGCCCTGTGTTTGCCCTGTAAATAACTGTTGTGGATAAAATACAAATGATACAGCAGACTGGTGTGGAATAATGATAACATGAGTGATGCCAAAATACCAAGTATTCATCTGCATGATGGAATAAGTATGAATGGACACCAATTGCTTGTTCTGGAAGTGGAATTACAATTTTGATATATTTCTTCATTTCGATGCATTACTACAAACCCTCATGGGAACAGCAATAGCTGCCTCTTGCCTTGAGAAGCTACATTCATGTTTCACCTTTGGTCTGTACTGGAGAGAATGTCAACCACCTTCTGTACACATCAGGAAGACAACACAGTGGCTCTTTCTTTTTAGATCCTACCTGTTCTAGCCGATGAAAATTCCAATACAAAGACAATTTAATGTACAATCATCTTTGTAGCAAGTGGTGCTCGTGGAGATAGTGGAATCAGGGGTTATGGGGATAAGCAGGAACAGGATACTGATTGTGGGTGGTCAGCCATGATCATAATGAATGATGGTGCAGGCTCGAAGGGCAGAATGGCCTATTCCTGCACCTATTGTCTATTGTCATCCTTACTCTTGCTCTGAGGTTCCAGGTCCACCTCCAATTGGAGTAGTGGAGATCTGCAGGACTAAAAGAAGGTCTTTTCGGCCACTGCATTTGTGGCTGGTCAACTATTTGATTCTCATTTTCCAGCATTTATTCCATAGCCTTGTTTGCCTTGGTGTTGCAAGTGTGCATCTAAATACGTTGGTTTTGTGAAGGTTTCTGCCTCTACCAGGCTCATACGCAGTGAGTTTCAGATTCCCACCACCTTCTGGGTGAAAAGTCTTTCCTGGCATCCCCTCTTAACCTTCTGCCTCTTTCCTTAACGCTATGCCCCCTGGGCGTAGGTTCCTCCATTAAAGTGAAAAGTTTCTTTCTGAATGTCCCATCCATTCCCCTCATAATTTTATACAATTCAATCCTGTGCCCTCTCAACCTCCACTGCTCTGAGGAAAACAACCCCAGTCTGTCCAAACTCTCTTCATAACTGAAACTCTCCAGCCCAGGCAACATTCTGGTAAATCTCCTTAGCACCCACTCCAGGTGCAATCACGTCCCTCCTATATTATAGATTATAGGATTGTACTTTAGCTCTGGCCTGCTCTTAAACTGTATGTCTAGGCTAATAAAGGCAAGTATACCATATGCCCTCTAAGCCACATTATGCAGCTGCCCTAACACCTTAAGGGGCCAGTGTACATTGTTGCAAAATGTGTGAGTAGCCCCGTTGCAAAGTAGAGGTGATACAAAGACTGTTCCTGATTGGAGGATCACTCTCTGAAATCACTGGGTCAAGGTGCCTTGCTGTAGAGAGCCCTCTTCCCCATCTCTTCTGGTAGCCTTCCCTCATCTGTGCTACCTTAGCTCATTATATCTGTAAAGCCTGAGATTGAGGTGTATAAAAATGATAATGCCCAAAACTGAGGACAGGCGATCTGGGCAGAGCATTTTATGTCAGACCCAGGGCCTTTAACATGTGCAAAATCTGTTGGCTTCAACCAGCTGTTATTGGTCAGTGCATTGAGTATAGGAGTGGAGATACCATATTGTGGCTGTACAGGATATTGGCTAGGCCACTTTTGAAATACTGCATTCAATTCTGGTCTCCCTGCTATAGGAAAGATGTCATAAAACTTGAAAGGGCTCAGAAAAGATTTACAAGGATGTTGCCAGGGTTGGAGGGTTTGAGCTATTGGGAGAGGCTGAATACGCTTTTCGCTGGAGTGTCAGAGGCTGAGAGAAGACCTTGTAGAGGTCTATAAAATCATGAGGGGTTTGAATAAGGTGATTAAACAAAATCTTTTCCCCAGCATAAGGTAGTCCAAAATTAGAGGGCATAGGCTGAAGGTGAGAGGCAAAAATTTAAAAGCGACTTAAAGTATCACAATTTTATGCAAACAGAGGTATGGAATGAGCTGCCCGAGGAAGTGGTAGAGGCTAGTACAATCATAACATTCAAAACCTGGATAAGTTTGGAAGGTTTTAGGGGAACATAGGCTAAATGCTGGCAAATGGGATGAGATTAATTTAGGACATCAGATTGACTTGGATGAGTTGGACCGAAAGGCCTGTTGTACAGCTCTGTGACTGTATAACTATGAATAGCAGCAGGAAACCCATTGGGTTTCTACAAACTCAGAGAGTGCCAGCGAAAAGCCAATCAGCAATTAACCTGATAGTAGCTGATGGAGCCTTTAAATAATGCTGGTTGTGGGCATCCTTCCTGTTGCTGAGTGTTGAATAAATTGAGTTGAATGATTTATTGTCATTTGTATTTATTAAATAAATACGGTGAAAAGTGTAATATGTTGCCATGCTCCTGTGCCATTTTGACATACAGAAGATATTAAGATATAAAACTGAAATTAACATATAAGACTAAAATATATGGAAAAACAGAGGTCATCTCTCCCCCACTTCGTGGTCTGATCGACTTCGCCGGGGGCGGATATCTCCACAATAGCTTTCAGGTCTGCCAGCACCCTCATATCACAGTCCATTTCAGGAGAGCTAATTCAGGCCTGTCCAATGAATGCTCAGATATAAAGAGGAGTTTTAACTGAAGCAGTGAGTCTGAAAGTTGCACCACTAAAGGCAAATCTGTCTTACAAGCTGACTGACATCAGAAAGTGCCCGTCTGAATTCGTCTGATGCATGCTCCTAAAGTCGATGCTGACACACTCATTAAAATAGCATCTGTCAGAGACAGCATGCAAAGTGCCCATGTGTGGTGCCAATTCCATTTTTGCTTTCGAAACTGCACCTTTGGTGCCAAATATTGGGTGTGTTGTAGTTCTGAATATTTTGACCCCTGTGTTTTGACATTCAAGATTCAGGAGCTGCAAGTGGGTTATGAATGCAGTTTGCACACAACGTAGTTGCGCTGACCTTCAGATTTGGTGGAGGGTAATTGACCTTCACACTCACTCTCTTCACCAGAGAGGGGTACACCAATTACAGAGTAGCTCTACCTCGGCAAACATTGCATGTTGTGTGGTGTAACCTAGCTGGCATAACAGTACCATGAAGTCAAAAAAGTTTGTTTTGGGTGATCCTGTAAACTATGCAATTAATGCTTCCATCTGTTTTGTGCAACTGTTGGAGATGAAAATCTTCCCCAGTGTTCCCCGTGATTTACCATGAGCAATGCCCAAGGAGATCTGCCAACGGTGTTCAGGTAGCACTTGTCAATGTAGGAAAAACAGATTGTGTGCGTGCTCCATGAGGGATGGCAGGTTATTTATTTTTATATCAGCATAATGGAAAATTAAACTGTTTGTCCATTACAAAGTAATAAACACAAATAGATAACTGAAGCAGTGTCGCACTGAGTAATTTAGCTGAGTTATATATTAACCATGTGAATGTCTGTTAAAGTGCCTATTTCTGGGGTTTTATTTTAATCAATATTTTATTGTCTGTGGGTCCTGATTTGAGTATAAAGGAAGGCTGAGTTGAATATTTCTCTGGAATAAAGCTGCTTTCTGTTATAATTGAGATCAAGGACTTCATTAGATAAGGTGTGCTTGAGATAACATTTGCCACAAAGATTAAACTCGCATAAGGACTTTTTGAAAGGGTGCCACCAGAGTTTTTGATTAACCTGAAGAATTTTTTTTCTGATCAACAAAGCATTTGATTTTGTTTCCCTTTTGGAGTTTATGGGTTGAAATGATCAACCGTGCCTCCTTTGGATAAACATATCTCTGTTACAATTTAGAAAATTGATACCTACTTTTCCATGAGGAACAATCCTGGCCAGTAGTGCTTTGGGCTGGGTTTCACCCAATCCATGTCAATTAATACTGACCCCATTATACCTTCTGAGATAAGTAACATTGCTAAGTTGTAGATCATCTGTAATTATTGGGAACTATTCCATGTGGAAGTCAGGTTAGCGTAAATGTTGCCAGATTTAAGCATTTCTTGAATGATCAGGAATGTTCTGCTGATAGAGAATACGAATAACATATGAAAATACCTGGATTGTTTGCTTCAGGCCCCTGATTCCGATATGAAAGAGCTGCCAGGAGCTTATGGGGAGGGGGAAAACAGTATTTAATAAACATGGAAGGCAACCCGGACAGAGTAATAAAATGTGAATTTTTGGAAAAAGCTATTGGTGAGTAATTGGTAAGTTGTTCTCCTTACAATGTATAGTTTGTAAAGTGAACATATGGGAGGTCAGCTTATCCCAGTGGAATGTGTATCTTGTTGCATGTGAGAAGCAATGGAGACACTGTGTGTCCTAAACAATCACATCTGCAGGAAGTGTCACGAGTTACAGACAATTGATCTCCAGATTTTGGAACTTCAGAAGCAGCTGGAGTTACTGTGGCGCATCTGTGCAGCGGTGAGGTGGGAGAGAGGTGTATAAGGTGGGGGCCACATCATAGAGTAGGAGCATGCGAGCAGAGAGATAATGAGTGACCACCAAGCAGTCTCAGACAATCAGGCAATAGTACACGATTCCCTTGAGAGAATCTCATTTGGAAACCCCAGTTTCCCATTCTGGATACTGGTGAGGGTGACGGCTCCGTAGATGAGTGCAGAAAGAACTAAATCTGTGCCAGCGCAATTGGCTAGCTGCTCAGGAAGAGGTCAGAAGCCACACAACACCAGGTTATAGTCCGAGATAGCAAGAACAGCAGATGCTGAAGTCAAAGATAACACAGTTTCGAGCTGGATGAACACAGCAGGCCAGGCAGCATCAGAGGAGCAGGCGTTTTGAGTCTGAAGAAGGGTCCCGACCCGAAACGTTAACTTTCCTGCTCCTCTGATGCTGCCTGGCCTGCTGTGTTCTTCCAGCTCCACACTGTGCTACCAGGTTATAGTCCAACAGGTTTATTTGAAGCCTGTGGCTTTCAAAGCACTGCCTCTTCACCAGGTGAAGTCACCAGCGGTGTCCGGAAAGCACGTGATTTAAAATAAACATGTTGAACCTGGTGTTGTGTGGCTTCTGACCTTGCCCACCCCAGTCCAACACCAGCAGCACCTACACACCATGCACAGGAAGAAAAGAAGGAGAGAAGGAGGGAATAAGAGAAGGAGGGGGATTCGTTAGGAGAACATTCAGTCATTCCTGTGGCTGTAGACATCACTGTGCAATGACTCCTGATCCCACAATTAAGGATATCACAAAAGTAGCTGCCTGAAATTCTTCTTGGAAAGGATGAATAGTCAGAGGTTATGGTCCACAGGGAAAGGAAAATGGTATTTTGATCTTAATTGCAAGGGGATTTGAGTATGCAAGCAAGGAGGGTTTGCTGCAAGTTATCGGGCCCTGGTGAGACTGCATTTAAGAGTATGATGTACAGTTTTAGTTCCATTATCTAAAGAAGGGCATATTTTCCACACAGGGTCTAACATGGAGGCTCATCAAATTAATCCCTGGACGGGTAGGATTGTTTTGTAAAGAGAGATTGAGAAAACTTGGCTGTGATCCCGAGTCTAAAAGAATGTAAAGGAATGAAAGATTATCAGGAATGTAAAGTTGAGGTTAAAATCATATCAGCCATGATCTTGTCGATGGTGGAACAGATTTGAAGGCCGAGTGGCCTACTTTTTTTGCTTGCTTGTATGTACGTATTAAAAATTTACAAAGTTCGAATAGAGCATGACAGGGTGCACGAAGGGGAGGTGATGGCCTAGTGGTGTTATTGTTGGACTGTTAATCCAGAGACCTAGATAATATTCTAGGGACCCAGTTTCGAATCCCACCACGGCAGATGGCAGAGTTTGAATTGAATAAATATCTGGAATTAAGAATCTAATGATGGCCGTGAATCCATTGTGAATTGTTGGGAAAAGCCATCTAGTTCATGAATGACCTTTAGGGAAGGAAACTGCCATCTTTACCTGGCCTGGCCTACATGAGACTCCAGACCCACAGCAATGTGGTTGACTCTGATCTGCCTTATGAGCAATTAGGGATGTACAATAAATGTTGCCTAGCCAGCGATGCCCTCGATCCATTAATAAATAATAAAAAAGTCAATAAAACATTTCTACTGGTTGGTGAATCAAAGGGCATAATCTTAAAGTGAGGATCAGACCAATTAAAATTGAGGTGAGATCACGTTCTTCACTCAAAGAGTGGTTAATCCTTGGAATTTTCTACCACAGAAGCCTGTGAAAGCTTAATCATTGAGTAGGTTCAAGACAGAAATTGATATGTTTCTGGATGTTAATTGTATCAAAGGATAAGGGGACAGTTTGGGGAAGTGATTTTGAGGTAGGTGGCCATTGTTTGACAATGAAAGCTTGAGAGGCTAAATTCTGAAGAAGAGTCATATTGGAGTTGAACTGTTGATTCTGTTTCTCGCTCTTCAGATGTTAACAGACTTTTTGAGCTTCTCCAGCCTCTTCCATTTTTAATTTCAGATTTCCAGCATCCACGGTATTTTGCTTTTGTTAAATGATTTGCTCCTCTGTTCCTATGTTCCTAGTTGCACACTTGGGAAGTGGACCTTTTGATACAGATGCTGGACCATCCTGATGTTGCTCTGTCTTCTCATTGGAAAAGTGAACACTGGACCGCGTTTTCCAATCACTCTCAGATTGCCCTCCACTCCCATTTTACATTAAGAAAACATTTCACATTTCTGACAGCACTTGCCAAAAGAGATTCCTTTCGAAAGTGTGGAACTGTACTTCTAATCTAAAAGGTTTCATCATAATGCAGGATAGCTGAAGGGAAACCATACATTTTCAGAGTAGCCAGTTGCCATATACTGGGATTTAAGTGTCTAGCATCTTAGAAAGTCACTTTGGAAGCTCCTGTAAAAGGGTACATATGTGAGCAAAGAGGTTATACTACCAGCTAGTAGGGTGCCTGTTGGGTAGAGGTTATAACGCAAGGTCACTATGGTGTCACCTAGGTCAGATGGGTTGGTATCAGGCAGGTAGCATGCAGGTTGGCAGATTGCCAAGCCACAGGGTGGGAAAAGGAGCGGGTATACGATGGCATGTTTAAGGTAGGCTGAGGTGAGGTGGGTGGGAAACTTTGGGTCTGGCCAGTAAGGTATATTGGGCCTCAGGGGCAGTGTCAGATCCGGGGAAATCATATCAATTACAGCAGTATCAGGCAAATCTCACAAGGGGTATGGTGGGTGTGGCAGCAAGTGTCTGCAGTGTAGTTGAGAGCACCAGGCCCAATCGTGGGGGGCATCAGATCTCAGAAGGAGAGGAGGTGCTGGAATCACAGGCGAAGTGTTTCTGGTTCTGGGGTTCGGAGAGTTATCAGGCCCTGGGCAGAGACAGAGTGTTGGATTATCTTAGGGATGTGTAAGGTGTCTGGGAAGGTCTTATTGGGTTAGGCTTTGTCACAACTTGGAGGGTCAGTTGAATAGTTGCTCAGAAGCTACATGAGATTTTTGATATTCTGACTTTTTCTAAGTCACTTTTTATTTAATAGCAGCAGAACCCTCTGAATTCTGATTTTTAAATGCTTACTTTTGGAGGGTCCCAGGCTTAGAGGAATTGTCCGTTACATTCTTCAATTTCTATCAGAAACGGCCACGATGTCAGAGATTCCTCAGATCCACAGAACACGACTGCCATCTACACTGTGAAATTTGGCCTTGGGACACTCCAATGCTGCTACTAGCAAACTGCAGAAACTTACTTGATTTTGTCTTTTACACGTGATGAATACTGAAAAGGCCAATCAGAAAGTGTGGAAATCGCTTGATAGTGTAAAGCTTTATGGCAGACTGGTCAGATTTTTTCGTGAGAACTTTGGGGAGCAGCATAAACTCTTTTATTGGGGTCTTCACAAAAAAGACAAGGAAGTGGCAGAGTGTGTGAAAGAAGAGATAATTCTATAATAACTGAAGCTAAGAAAGATATAACAGCACAACTGGCTATTTTGTGGCATCACAGTGCAACTCACACCCTTGCTCTCAAAACCTGGCCAGTAAAGAAAGGAAATAAGTAAAAGGCTAATGGAATACTCTCCACTTGCCTGGACAAGTGTAACTCTTGATCCGCACTCTTCAGCTCATGCAAGGTAAGGCAGCCTATTTGATCAGCCTTCTAACAGTAACCTTAAACAATCCACTGCATCCGTTATCAGGAAGGAAATCACGCTTTCCACAAGATGCACTCTAGCAACTTGCCAAGATTTCTTTAACAGAAGGCAAAATAATGCAAATGCTGGAAATCTGAAACAAACACACAGAATGCTGGAGAAGCTTAACAGGTCTGGCAGCATCTGTGGAGAGAGAAACCGTGTTAATGTTTCAAATTGGAATGACTCTTCTTCAGAACTAATTTCTTGAACGGCAGCTCAAAAGCTCCACCCCCTAGAAAAATAAAGTGTATGGAAAAGCCGTGATCTCCAAGTCACCCTCCACAACACATAGTGTCTTGACTGAAAATGTTCCTCTATCTTCAGAGGTCAAAATCCTAGGACTCCGATGTTAGAGCAGTGTGGAGCCATCTGCACAACACAGTCTCCAGGCATTTCAAAAGGACACTGGACCCGAACATTGCAAAGGAATTTGTGAATATTTGATAACTGGTGGCCTCTCAGCAATGCTCATGTCTTGTCAATGAATAAATAAAGCAAAAACCACAAGGGCTATGAAGAATGTTTTGCTTACTGAGGAGGTATAATCAATGAATGTTCATTGGAGCGTAAGAACACAAGAAGCTGAGTCAGCTATTCAGCCCCTGGAACCTGTTCCACTATTTAATGAGATTGTGACCGAACTGTGGCCTCACAGAACATAGAACATTACAGCGCATTCCTTCTTGATGTTGCACTGACCCATGAAAACAATCTGAAGCCCATCTAACCGATGCTAGTCCATTATTAACCATAAGTTTATCCAATGACCATGTAAATGCCCTTAAAGCTGGGAGTCTACTACTGTTGCAGGCAGGGCATTCCACGCCCTTACTACTCTCGGAGTAAAGAACCTACCTCTGACATCTGTCCTATATCTATCACCACTCAATTTAAAGCTATGTCCCCTCATGCTAGCCATCACCATCCGAGGAAAAAGGTTCTCACTGTCTACTCTATCTAATCCTCTGAGCACCTTGTATGTCTCTATTACGTCACCTCTTAACCTTCTCTCTAACAAAATCAGCCTCACGTCCCTCAGCCTTTCCTCATAAGACCTTCCCTCTGTACCAGGAAACATCCTGGTAAATCTCCTCTGCACCCTTTCCAATACTCCCAAATCCTTCCTATAATGTGACGACCAGAACTGTACACAATATTCCAAGTGCGGCCGCTCCAGAGTTTTGTACAGCTGCAACATGATCTGATTATTCCGAAACTCAATGCTTCTATCAATAAAACCTAACACACTGTATGCCTTCTTAACAAACCTACCAACCTGGGTGGTAACTTTCAGGGATCTATGCACATGGACACGAGATCTCTCTGCCCATCCACACTACAAATTCCATACACCTGCCTTTTCAACTGTTTCCCTTGATATTTTTACTTTTAAAAAAATGATCTCAGATTTAAAATTAACAACAAATCTAGTATCCACCACAATTTATGACAGTTCCAAGCAACTACCATGCTTTGTGTGTAGAGGTGCTTCCCAAGATATCTAATGGGTGGCCTAGCCTTAATTCTCAGACTATATCCACAAGATCTGGAATCCCCAACCAGTGGGAATATTTATCCTCATCTACCATGTCTTTTCCTGTTTCAATCAGATCATGCCATAACCTTCTAAATTCTGGAGAAAACAGGCCTAATTTGTACAAGAGGTGGCAAGAACTGCAGATGCTGCAGTCAGAGATAACAGTGTGGAGCTGGAGGAACACAGCAGGCCAGGCAGTTTTCTGAAGGAGGGTACCGGCCTGAAATGTCAGCTTTCCTGTCCCTCTGATGCTGCCTGGCCTGCTGCGTTCCTCCACCTCCACACTCTGTTATCGCTAATTTGTACAATCTCTTCATAGAATCCCTGCAGTGTGGAAACAGACCACATGGCCCAACAAATCCACACCACCCCTCTGAAGGGAAACTCCCCCCAGGCCCGTTCCCCAACATTCCCGTCAAATCCACCCAACCTAAACATCCCTGCACAGTCTGGGCAATCCAGCAATGCCCAGCTTTGGACTATTGGAGGAAACCAGAGCACCCAGAGAAAACCCACGCAGACACGGCGAGAATGTGCAAACTCCACACAGACAGTCACCTGAGGGTGAATTTGAACCTCGGTCCCTGGTGCTGTGAGGCAGCAGTGCTAACCTCTGAGCCCCCATACCACCCTATAACTTTACTTCTTATAACTTAATCTCTGAAGTCTTGGTAATATTCTTGTAAACCCATGTTTTGCTCCCTGCAAGGCCAATATATCCTTCCTAAAGTCTGGTGCCCAGATCTTTTCACAGTTGAGAAATGCATGGTCTAGGCCCCAAACATCAGCCTTCCTTCTCTTCTGATGCTGCTTGGCCTGCTGTGTTCATCCAGCTCTTACATCTTGTTATCTCAGATTCTCCAGCATCTGCAGTTCCCACTATCTCTGAATCTATTTACTTAGTGAGTTTGGGGGGAGCGGGTGGTATCAGAGAGCATTGCACATATTCAGGAATGTGGGGAATATCAAAGGATACCATTCTGAAGATTCTGGGATGTATCAAGCTATGATATACTATAAGACATTTCAGAGGGATAATCTACTAGGCAACACAGAAATATTACTGAGGATGTTATACTGAAGACAAAAGAATGTTGGAAGGTATCAAAAATTATGGACCCCATTCTCAGTTTTTCTTTCTGCCTGGCATTCTATCATCCAACCCTTTGTGTGTCATTCTTTTTTTCTAGTCATCTTCTTTGCCTACCTGCTCACTAACCCAACTCCCTGCCTTAAGGATATACACCACTTTTTACTTAATTATGCGTGGTTAGAATACCTACGGTGCAAAAGCAGGCCATTCAGCCCATCAACTCCGCATGGGCCTCCGAAGAGCATACCACCAAGAACCTGCCCCCCTTCCTCTCCCTGTAGCCCTGCATTTCCCATGGCCAATCTACCTAACTCACACATTTTTGGACTGTGAGAGGAAACCAGAGAACCTGAAGGAACCCCATGCAGACACAGAGGGAACATGCAAACTCCATACAGACAGTCGTCCGAGGCTGGAATAGGGCCCAGGTCCCTGGCACTGTGAGGCAACAGTGCTAACCACTAAGCCACCCTGTTACTCAGTTCTGAAGAAGGGTCACTGGACCTGAAACATTAACACTGCTTTCTGTCCACAGTCGTTGCCAGACCTGCTGAGTTTCTCCACAAATTTCAGTTTTCATTTTATTTCAGTATCTTGGAGGACATGGCACAGGGTTTACTTCGTAGATCATGCTGAATAGTTTCACATTGAGCTTGTTACAGACTGAAATAGGGCCATGATACAACCCTACCATGATTCCTCTCGCAGAGATTTCACAGCAATTCATTTTCGACAGTGCCAAGAGCTGAGTCCGCTTGAGCACCCTTACACTATAGCATCAGCGGTGGCTTGCTTTAGTAGCACTGCTCTCACAGAACAATGAGTTTGCTCCACATGGGTCGAAGATTTTCTCATCTGGAGCAGCCAGTTAGTGGAAAAGAACCTTATTGTCACAACTAGACACCATGTCTCTTTGAAAGGAATAAAGCAAACAAATGTTTATAAACAAAATAATTGCACAGGAGAATTACTGTGCTGTTATCAACGCCAAATACTGTGATAATAGGACCAGTACTCTTAATTTTATAACACAGGAGACTTCAAACTTGTGCCCAGAGAATTTAATTTTATGCAGGAAAGGACAAAGATAAAGGTAATTTAATGCATGCAATTAGCATTAGCTAGGGTTTGCTAATGCATGTTTTTTTGTGTATGTGTGAAAGTTTCCCTTTCCTGCTGTGCTTCCAAGATTAGAAGATGACCCATAGAGAGTAAATATTCACCTGCGTGCCTACATCATTGCTGGGCCAGAATTTCAGAGCAGGCCTCTGTTTGAAGGATTATAGTGTTGTTACAAAGAATGATGCCTCAAACAGGGTTTGTTTGTAGGCTGTCGGATACAGAAAAGCACTAACTGAAAGCCATGTATAGAAGGAAAACGGCATAGTGATGCAGAAGCTGAGGAGGACCCAGTGGGGAATAGGTGTCCAGCTGATCTCTGCTAAATCTGGAGCAACAGGCAGAAGAATTAATCTGCAGGCACTGCATGCCCAGAAAAGCTGAAACAAATGAGAGTTGGAAAGGAAAGGACTATGTAGATGGAATATGGGCATTTAATTAAACTTCAGTTCAACTTATTGCTTGAGAAACTAGGATGTGTTTTGTGCATGTGTGAGATTTAATTTTCAAGCACCATTCCCTCACCCCAGCTTATGTTACTGTCTATTGTTCAAAAGGATTTATACGTTATATTGAGTACATCAGCTCATGCATGCCGTAGTTAGCATGAGGAATGTTTTTTTTTAAAAAAATGTGCTTACCAACCCTCATCAGTTCACGTTGGTAAGGAAATGATTACAGAAATGATTTTCATGGTAATCGCATAAACTTTTGCCTGAGTGGAGCACAGAGAGAAAATTCAGTGAGCTTTGGGGGAATGAATCACAGAGTCATACATCATGGAAACAGATCCTTCAGTCCAACTTGTCCATGCTGACCACGTTACCTAAACTGAAGTAGTCCCATTTTGCTTGTGTTTGATCCATATCCCTCCAACTGTTTCCGAACCATATATCTGTTCAAACATCTTTTAATAATTGCAACTGTATGAGCCTCCAGCACTTCCCCTGGCAGCTCATTCCATATACCACCACGGTTTATGTGAAAAAAGTTGCCCCTCAAGTCCCTTTTAAATCTTTCCCTTCTCACCTTAAACCTATGCCCTCTAGGTTTGAACTCCCCCACACTATGGAAAAGACCTTGGCTATTCATTTTATCCATGGCCCTGATGATTGTATAAATCTCTATAAAGTCACCCCTCAGCTTCCCACACTTCAGGGAAAGAAATCCCAGTTCATTCAGCCTCTCCTTATAACTCCAACCCTCCAGTCTCAGTAACATTCTTGTAAATATTATTTGCATCCTTTCTCGTTTAATAACACCCTTCCTATAGCATGGTGATCAGAATTGTTTGTATTACTCCAAATGTGGCCTGAACAACGTCTTGTACATACTTGATGTGACATCCCAACTGCTGTAATCAGTGTTCGGACTGATGAAGGCAAGTATGCCAAATGCCTTCTTCACCACCCTGACTACTTGGAGGGAAGTATCACTGAACCCACATTCAGAACCTGGTTACTGTTCACTCTATTGCTTTTAATGGATGGAAGAATGTCAAAATCAGGGAATCAGAGGATACAGGGCAAGACGGGAAAGTGGAGCTGAAGTTGAAGATCAGCCACAATTGTATGAATGTTGGAGTAAATGTAGTGGTAAAGTCACAGCATGGTAATCCAGAGGCCCACACAGAAGCTCTGGGCCCACAGTTTAATTAAAGTGACAGCTGAATTTAAATATGGGTAATACAATCTGAAATTAAAAGCAGGTCTCAGTAATGGTGACCGTGAAAATACCAGTAAAGTCATTAAAAATCAACCTGGTTTGCTGACAACTTTTCTGAAAGGAGAGAGATTTATCAATATGTTGCTGGGAATGGAAGGTTTGAGTGAGAAGGAAAGGCTGATAGACTGGGACATTTTTCACTGGAGTGAAAATCTCTGGAGGAGATTGAGGGGTGACTTTATGGAGGTTTATAAATTCATGAGGGACAAAGATAAGGTGAATGCCAAGGGAGTTTTCCCTAGGGTGGTGGCGTTCAAAACTAGGGGGACTTATTTTTAAGGTGAGGTGAGTAAGTTTTAAAAAGGACATGAGGGGCAACTTTTTTACATGGAGAGTGGTTCATGTGTGGAATGATCTTCTTGAGGAAGTGGTGGATGTGGGTACAGTTACAACATTTAAAAGACAATTGGATAAGTTCATAAATAGGAAAGGTTTAGAGGGATATGGGCCAAGTGGAGGCAAGTGGGACTAGTTTAGTTTGGGAACATGGTGGGCATGGACTACCTGGCCTGAAGGGTCTGTTACGGTGCTGTATGTCTCTACGGCTCTCTGACTCTTTGAGAAGCTCAGAACACATCAATGGAGAAAGAAGTAGAGTTGATGCTTCCAATTCAATATGACTTATCTTCAGATCTCCCCGTAGGCCTCCTTTATACAATTGTGTCTGCTCTGGGAAGAAAAGACCTGAGCTGCACATGATATTATAGCCATGGCCTAACCACTGATGTTTAAAGTTCTAACATAACTGTCTTGTTCTTACCTTTTTAAACTAGCTCAGCTCCATGAGCTTGGTCTGCCATTTAATGAGATCAGTCATGACCTGCCTTACCGCATCCACAAGGTGTGGGGTTTCCAATCTTGGCAGATCACACGTCAATCCATAACTGCAGTGACGCTCTTTATCAAGCTGAGGCAACAAAATTGAGCTGGATGAGCACACAGAAAAGATTTGAGCATATAAAGAGCCACCAACAAGTCTGATATGATTGTAAGACCATAATGCATAGGAGCAGAGGTAGGCCATTCATCTGGTCGCGTCTGTTTTGCTGTTCAATGAGATCATGGTTATCTGATGACATTCAATCCCTATTTCCTGTCTTTTCCATGTAGCCTTTGATTCAGTAACTGATTAAAAATCTTTCTGACTCAGCACACCCTCCCCACCCTCTACCCAAACCCTTGGACTTACCATGGCTAATCCACCGAGCCTGCACTATTCTGGACATCATACCTGCATATCTTTTGACTGTGGAAACCGGGCCACCCGGAGGAAACCCACACAGACACAGGGAGAATGTGCAAACTCCACACAGACAATCAACCAAGGCTGGAATCGAACCTGGGCTCCTGGCGTTGTGAGGCAGCAGTGCTAACCACTGAGCTACCATAGACCAAAATGGTCAAATTTCACCATCTGACCTGGTGGCATGATAACAAAGTGTGAAGATGGATGAACACAGCAGGCCCAGCAGCATCTCAGGAGCACAAAAGCTGATGTTTCGGGCCTAGACCCTTCATCAGAGAGGGGGATGGGGAGAGGGTTCTGGGATAAATAGGGAGAGAGGGGGAGGTGGACCGAAGATGGAGAGAAAAGAAGATAGGTAGAGAGGAGAGTATAGGTTGGGAGGTAGGGAGGGGATAGGTCAGTCCAGGGAAGACGGACAGGTCAAGGAGGTGGGATGAGGTTAGTAGGTAGGAAATGGAGGTGTGGCTTGGGGTGGGAGGAAGGGATGGGTGAGAGGAAGAACAGGTTAGGGAAGCAGAGACAGGCTGGGCTGGTTTTGGGATGCAGTGGGGGGAGGGGACAAGCTGGGCTGGTTGTGTGATGCAGTGGGAGGAGGGGATGAACTGGGCTCGTTTTGGGATGCTGTGGGGGGAGGGGACGAACTGGGCTCATTTTGGGATGCGGTGGGGGAAGGGAGATTGGTGGCATGTCAGATACTGGCAATAACAGGTGAATTAATCCCTGTTGGTTTTGCTGGCACAGATTATCAACCCACATACTGTATGCAGAGGTGAGAAGATCAGCAGAAATAATTTTCTTTAATAAACCTGCACTTTCCAAAATTAGCTCAGCACTCAAAACATCAATGTGCTCAGCTTCATTGCAGTGATGTGTGCCAGTGGCAAAAGACCATCTCTGGCTGTTTTTCTTTTTAAAAGAGCATCAACAGGAGATCAGAAAGTGCGGGGCTGGATGAACACAGCAGGCCAAGCAGCATCTTAGGAGCACAAAAGCTGATGTTTCGGGCCTAGACTCTTCATCAGAAAAGCCAGGTGGGGAGAGGATTCTGAAATAAATAGGGAGAGAGGGGGAGGCAGACTGAAGATGGATAGAGGAGAAGACAGATGGAGTATGGGTGGGGAGGTAGGGAGGGGATAGGTCAGTCCGGGGGTTACGGACAAGTCAAGGGGGCGGGATGAGGTTAGTAGGTAGGAAATGGAAGTGCAGCTTGAGGTGGGAGGAGGGGATAGGTGAGAGGGAGAACAGGTTAGGCAGGTGGGGACGAGCTGGGCTGGTTTTGGGATGCAGTGGGGGGAGGGGACGAACTGGGCTGGTTTTGGGATGCAGTGGGGGGAGGGGGGATTTTGGAGCTTGTGAAGTCCACATTGATACCATTGGGCTGCAGGGTTTCCTAAGTGAAATATGAGTTGCTGTTCCTGCAATCTTCGGGTTGCATCATTATGGCACTGCAGGAGGCCCAGGATGGACATGTCGTCTGCGGAATGGGAGGGGGAATGTGAAATGGTTCACGACTGCAAGGTGCAGTTGTTTATTGGGAACCAAGCATAGGTGTTCTGCAAAGCGGTCCCCAAGCCTCTGCTTGGTTTCCCCAACGTAGAGTAAGCCACATATGTACAGCAGATGCAGTATAACACATGGGCGGATGTGCAGGTGAACATCTGCTTGATGTGAAAAGTCATGCTTGGGAACCCTGCAGCCCGATGGTATCAATGTGGATTTCACCAGCTTCAAAATCTCCTCTCCCCCAACTGCATCCCAAAACCATCCCAGCTCGTCCCCACCTGCCTAACCTGTTCTTCCTCTCACCTATCCCCTCCTCCCACCTCAAGCAGCACCTCCATTTCCTCCCTACTAACCTCATCCTGCTCCCCCCTTTGACCTATCCATTCCCCCCCCCCGGACTGACCTATCCCCTCCCTACCTCCCCACCCATACCCTCCTCTCTACCTATCTTCTCCCCCTCTCTCCCTATTTATTTCAGAAATCTCTCCCCATCCCCCTTTTCTGATGAAGGATCTAGGCCCGAAATGTCAGCTTTTGTGCTCCTGAGATGCTGCTTGGCCTGCTGTGTTCATCCAGCTCCACACTTTGTTATCTCGGATTCTCCAGCATCTGCAGTTCCCATTATCTCTCTCAACAGGAGATCAATTGGTTGGAAATCAGAGTCTGCCATTTCATTTTGGGCGGGGGAGGGGGGACATTTACTGTTCGCTTGCACTGTATTTGTTTTTCCCTGAAACTTACGCTCAAAGGCAACTAAACCAAAGCAATTGACTTCGAGGAAAAATTACATTCACTCCCTAACATTATCTTTAAAAAAATCACACTGCCCACAAAACCGACTGACTCCCTGGTTCGAATTATTCACTGTGGTGAGTATCCCCAAACTATGGCCAATTTGCCAGTCTTCAGCAAGGCTCTGAAAATTAAACAGAGACTCACAGAATTGTCAACAGAAGACATACAGAGGCTATTCGGCCCATCGTACTGTCCCAATTATGTTCAGGTGCAGGGGCACCGATAGGCATCTATGACAAGGTTATGAATGTCAAAAGTATTTAACTACAAAACTGAATACTTACACCAATGAAACTAGTAAACAGTTCTGCAGATTTTTAAAGATATTTAGAACTTGACTTCTTGATTAAAAACACCTCTATTGTGATTAAACCCGTTGTCAGCTATGTTAATGAGGCTGCACTGGTTTACCACTCTTGAAATACAGGAGTATTTTTTCATGCAAGGAAGGCTAAAAAAAACTCGAAAGCACTTGCCTGATTGCATTCGTTCATTAACGATTTTCATTTAATGATTATGCAAATGCGTTGGAGCAGCAACATGAATCACATATTCACTTTGGAAAACCAGTGCAATTATAAGCACAATTTATGCCCAGATTGGCATTAACTCTCAAAATGGAAACACTGTTAATATAATCCTTAATTAAGTTGGTCACTGCACAGCTTAGGAAGTAGTGTGGTCAAATTTCCACGATGTCCCTTTGTCACGCGAATCTCTACATTAATAGCGCCATAAAATTGACTCCATGTATTTGAAATTCGTGGAAAGGGACTGCAATGTGGTCAGTGGTCCTTCGACAGAAATCTGAGCATTCGTGGTGCCACAGGACATTAATGAAGAACATAATTACACCGAAATTCAACATGATGGTGAGCTATGATCATAATCTGCAGGTCATCTCGTACAATCTGAAGGAGCATCCTTTGATTTCAGGAAAGCCACGTTTTCAGCTTGCATCCCACAGAGTTGACCACTCTGCAAAGACCAGCAACATCACTTTAGTAGATTAATTCCGAGAATACAAAGCTGTCAGTTCATTCCTTCAGGCCACTCATTCATTGGCTGAGACGTTCCATTTTGGATAAAGCTAACTGAACCATGTATGTCTGAGCCATTATACACAGGAATGCACAACACAGGTTGACAGATCCCAGACTCTGACTGCAAAGCCCACCAGTCTAATGCCTTCAGCTTCTTCTGGTTACAAAATACCATTGGCACCTTAAAACCACAATGAGAAAATAAACTGCTAATGAGGAAATACTGCGCCACAGGAGGAGGAAAGTTAAATAGTTAAATTTTTGCATGACTCTGAACATAACGTGTGCAGTCAAAATTCATTTTATCTTTTAAAGAATGCTTATTTATTCTTTTTTCCATGACCTATACCTTTTATTATATATTTTGATATTATATATTTGCAGGGTTTTCTCAACTGATCCAGCACAGTTAACTTGTGACTGTTAACGGCTTACATTTTTTGCAGGAATGCTAGAGTCAAAACGCCCTTTTGCTCGACCTACAGTTAATACTCTGGACATACCTGCAGGCTAGCTCTACTGCTAGGGAGCTGGGTTTAATTCCACCCTCATTTGACTGTCATAGAGTCATACAGCATGGAAACAGACCCTACAGTCCCTACTGAACATAACCCCAAACTAAACTAGTCCCACCTGCCTTCTCCTGGCCCACATCCCTCCAAGTCCATCATATGTGTGTCCTTATCGAAGAGTCTTTTAAACATTGTAAATGGGCCCACTTCCTCCACTTCCTCTGGAAGTTAATTCCACACCTGAACCACCTTCTGTGGAGAAGAAATCTCCCTCTTGCCTTTATTACATCCCTCTCCCCTTGTTTTAAAAATGTGCCCCTGAGTCTTGAAATCCCCTATCATAGGGATCAGACACCTACTATTAACCCTATCCATACCCCTCATGAGTTTATAAATGTGGAGGTAACCTCTCAACCTCCTACAATATAGTGGAAAAAGGTCGTAGCCAATCCAGCCTTTCGCTCTAACTCAAATATTCCATACCCAGCAGTATCTACGTGGAGTTTGCACATTCTCCCCATGTCTGCTCCAGTTTCCTCTCACGGTCCAATGACGTGCAGGTTAGGTGAATTGGCCATGCTAAATTTTCCTGCAGTGTGCAGGCTAGGTTGTTTAGTCACGGTAAATGCAGGATTATGGGGATAAGATAGAGGTATGGGTCTGTGTGGCATGCTCTTTGGAGGGCTGGTGTGGACCCGATGTTCTGACTGGCTTGCTTTCAGACTGCAGGGATTCTACAGTTCTCAGTCCTGCAATGGGAGTAAGTAAAGAACTGACATAAAGTGCTACATTTGATTCTTGAGAAAAGCAAAATAGAAAGATACATAGATATGTATAAAATAGGCCAGTTGAGCCAGTTGGCTGGATGGCTCGTTTGCAAAGCAGATTGAAGTCAACAGTGTGAGTTCAGTGATAATAAAATGTGAGGCTGGATGAACACAGCAGGCCAAGCAGCATCTCAGGAGCAGAAAAGCTGACGTTTCGGGCCTAGACCCTTCATCAGAGAGGGGGATGGGGAGAGGGAACTGGAATAAATAGGGAGAGAGGCGGAGGCGGACCGAAGATGGAGAGTAAAGAAGATAGGTGGAGAGAGTGTAGGTGGGGATGTAGGGAGGGGATAGGTCAGTCCAGGGAAGACGGGCAGGTCAAGGAGGTGGGATGAGGTTAGTAGGTAGCTGGGGGTGCGGCTTGGGGTGGGAGGAAGGGATGGGTGAGAGGAAGAACCGGTTAGGGAGGCAGAGACAGGTTGGACTGGTTTTGGGATGCAGTGGGGGGGGGGGAAGAGCTGGGCTGGTTGTGTGGTGCAGTGTGGGGAGGGGATGAACTGGGCTGGTTTAGGGATGCAGTAGGGGAAGGGGAGATTTTGAAACTGTTGAAGTCCACATTGATACCATATGGCTGCAGGGTTCCCAGGCGGAATATGAGTTGCTGTTCCTGCAACCTTCGGGTGGCATCATTGTGGCAGTGCAGGAGGCCCATGATGGACATGTCATCTAGAGAATGGGAGGGGGAGTGGAAATGGAAAAGGCTTGGGGGCCGCTTTGCAGAACACCTCCGCTCAGTTCGCAACAAACAACTGCACCTCCCAGTCGCAAACCATTTCCACTCCCCCTCCCATTCTCTAGATGACATGTCCATCATGGGCCTCCTGCACTGCCACAATGATGCCACCCGAAGGTTGCAGGAACAGCAACTCATATTCCGCCTGGGAACCCTGCAGCCATATGGTATCAATGTGGACTTCACCAGTTTCAAAATCTCCCCTTCCCCTACTGCATCCCTAAACCAGCCCAGTTCGTCCCCTCCCCCCACTGCACCACACAACCAGCCCAGCTCTTCCCCCCCACCCACTGCATCCCAAAACCAGTCCAACCTCTCTCTGCCTCCCTAACCGGTTCTTCCTCTCACCCATCCCTTCCTCCCACCCCAAGCCGCACCCCCAGCTACCTACTAACCTCATCCCACCTCCTTGACCTGTCCATCTTCCCTCGACTGACCTATCCCCTCCCTACCTCCCCACCTACACTCCCTCCACCTATCTTCTTTTCTCTCCATCTTCGGTCCGCCTCCCCCTCTTCCCTATTTATTCCAGTTCCCTCTCCCCATCCCCCTCTCTGATGAAGGGTCTAGGCCCGAAACGTCAGCTCTTGTGCTCCTGAGATGCTGCTGGGCCTGCTGTGTTCATCCAGCCTCACATTTCATTATCTTGGAATTCTCCAGCATCTGCAGTTCCCATTATCAGTGTGAGTTCAGTTCCTGCTTAACTGCTGTTAGTCTCAGTGTCTTCCTTTGCCTGGGGCATAGTGACTGTCAGGTTAAACCTTCTTTCTAATGAGACAACAGCCCTCTGGTCTGGTCACATTAGTGGGGAGTGGGTGGCTAAGTGAATGAATAAGATTCTTAGTAGTCAAGGTTGAGTGTTGAATGGTTATATCGGCACTGATGAGCAGGTCATTCTGAAGATGACAGGATTAAAGAATAGCCAAATTGTGAACATAATCAAGAATGCAGAGGGGGAAAATGGAAAAGTGTTGATCATAATAGCCTACCTGCCACTGCAAGAGAAATGGTCACTCCAGCACAAAGCTGATCCCTGGCAAAAACAGAGAGGCAGGAGCAGACACAATGTGCAATTTTCAAAATGTGCTCCTGACTCCACCTCCTTGGCACTGGGGAAATTTTATCTGTACGTTCATTGAGAAAATGGAAGGCTGACTCTTAATTCACCAAAGCAAAGTGAGTTGGGTTCCTGACAATGGTTTAAACCTGAACAATCTGGAACAGGAATTGAATCTACTTTGAGTGTGCCCACCTCCTCTCAAAATTTATCATAGCTTGTGAAATGTAACCTGTAAATTTCAACTTTCATAATTAGTTTGGTAGAATTGTTTAACAGGAAAGTGGATTGTTACAGGTATGTCAAGATTCCTTGTTGCCCTTTGCTGCTAATTATCTGGGGTAGCAATGGTCTAGTGGTATTACTGTTGGACTGTTAATCCAGAGACCCAGATAACATTCTGGGGACCCGGGTTCAAATCCTGCCACGGCAGATGATGGAATTTGAATTCAATAAAATATCTGGAATTAGGAATCTAATAATTACCATGAATCCATTGTTGATTGTTGGAAAAACCCATTTGGTTCACTAATGACCTTTAGGGAAGGAACCTGTCATCCTTACCTGGTCTGACCTACATGTGACTCCAAGCCCACAGCAATGTGGTTGACTCTGAACTGCCCTCCGGGCAGTCAGGGGTGGGCAATAGATACTGGCCCAGACAGCTATGCCCTCATCCTGTTAATGAATAGAGGAAAGAAAAACCACTCTGATTCACATTACACCAGCAGACACACTCATAATGTTTCCCCTGGTGTGAGAATTAAGTGAATCAGGTTGGAATTACGTTTTATTGTCATGTGTGCTCAAGTACAGCGATATGAGAGTACACTGAAAACTGTACAATGTCACCATCCTCGGTCACCATCTAAGGTACAAAGGTAACTGGGTGCAAATGCTTCCGTGTAAAGTCGAAAAATAAAGCAAAAAAGTTAACGTTCAATATTACAGTCCTTCACAAGTGCTTAGTGACGCGCCCCGCTCTGGGCCTACACATCCTAATGCAGGTACTATCACCAGTATGAAGCAGTTTGCCAGCCTTGAGTCACATTAGCACATTGCCATCTCCCTGTACCGACAATGCCAGTGTCATCAGGCCGCACAGGGCTGTCCAAGGCAATGAAGCTGCAGCTGAAGCAGCAATTTCACGCACTGGCCACTAAGTCCAGACTCACCCTGTTCCTCAAGCAGGAACACACCCTCACCTCCCTCCTCCACCACCAGGAACACACCCTCGCCTCCTCCACCAGGAACACACTCTCACCTCCCTCCTCCTCCACCAGGAACACACCCTCACCTCCCTCCGCCTCCACCTGGAGCACACCCTCACCTCCCTCCCCCACCACCAGGAACACACCCTCGCCTCCTCCACCAGGAACACACTCTCACCTCCCTCCTCCTCCACCAGAAACACACTGTCGCCTCTCTCCTGCACCAGGAACACACCCTCACCTCCCTCCTCCACCACCAGGAACACACTGTCACCTCTCTCCTGCACCAGGAACACACCCTCACCTCCCTCTGCCTCCACCCGGAGCACACCCTCACCTCCCTCCTCCTCCACCAGGAACACACCTTCACCACCCTCCTCCACCACCAGGAACACACTGTCACCTCTCTCCTGCACCAGGAACACACCCTCACCTCCCTCTGCCTCCACCCAGCGCACACCCTCACTTCCATCCTCCTCCACCAGGAACACACCTTCACCTCCCTCTTCCTCCACCAGGAACACACTCTCACCTCCCTTCTCCACCACCAAGAACACACCCTCACCTCTCTCCACCACAACCAGGCACACACTCTCACCTCCCTCCTCCACCACAAGGCACACACTCACCTCCTTCCTGCACCATCAGGAACACATTCCTGCCTCCCTCCTCCGCCATCACCAACAGCAGCACCTCAGTCTGTCAGCTGTGGGGAGAAACCTGCATCAGATCAGTGGACAGCTTGAAGTCAACCATGATTTCTCAGAAGCGCAAAGTAAGAAAGACCAGAGTGCACATCTCAGAATAAAGGGTTCCACATGTAAGGTTTGTGTTCGGCAGTCCTGCAAATGCTTTGACCAGTGCAATACTTTGCTATACTGTTCATAACATCTCTGTGCACAAGGATGTGGATTTTGAGGATGGTATGGCCTCAGAACAACGTAACTCACTGCGGGAAGAAGAGGAATGGAACATAGAAGAGGAGAAAGAGGAAGATTGAGGTAGCGTAGAACATTTAGTGGTCCTGATTGCACTGGGTCACATCAGAATTTGAACTGAACCTATCTGACCCAGGAGGAACAGTACAGTTTGAAACCCACTCTGAGATGACACTGCTAAACTTCTTTCGAAGGTTTGCTCCAAAACATATGCACTCTCATCACAATAAGAGGTGGCAGATTTAAAACAGAGATGACAAGAAATTACTTCTTTTAAGAGTCCTAAATTTAGAATTCACTGCTCCTGAAGGTGGTTGATTTTGGGATATTGAGTAAACTTAAAGAGGAAATTGACAGGCTATCAAACAACAATAGATTGAAAGATTATGGAGAGCAGGCAGAAAAGTGAAGTTGAGGCTGGGATGTGATCAGCCATGACCTTATCAAATGGCAGAGCAGGCTCAAGGGTCTGAATGGCCTACTGCTGTTCCTAGCTCTTATATTCATTTATTAATGAAGGACTTACATCTACCCAAATGTTTTCCATAGACCAAGATAACAAAGTGTGGAGCTGGATGAACACAGTAGGCCAAGCAGCATCTCAGGAGCAAAAAAGCTGACGTTTCGGGACTGTTCTCTCATTATCACCATCTTCTCCCTCTCTTCATATCCTTCCATTGCTACAAACTTTACATGCAAATGTAAACACCGGGAGACCATAGGAAATATGAGCAGAATTGGGCCATTCAGCCCATCAAGTCTACTCCACCAGTTGATCATGGTTGGCATGTTTCACAATCCAATTGTCCCGCCTCCGCTCCATAACCTTTGATCCCCTTACCAATCAAGATATTATCTATCACTGTCTTTGAAACACTCATGGATTTGGCTTCCAGCCCTCTGCAGCGATGAGTTATACAGATTAACCACCTTTGACGAAAGAAATTCCTCCTCGTCTCAATTCCAAAAGTCCATTTCTTCACTCTGAGGCTGTGTCCTTCGGTCTCAATCTCTCCTATTAGTGGAAATATCTTCTCCATGTCCACTTTTTCAGGCTTCTCAGTATTCAGTGAGTTTCTAAACATTTTCCTGGGGGGCATCTAAAGGCAAACAGTGCACATTTATAGAAGGAAGACGCTGCAGTGATCCACCCAGTGCTCTGCCTGATACAACAAAGTGTGGAGCTGGATGGACATAGCAGGCCAAAGTGTATCTCAGGAGCACAAAAGCTGACATTTCAGGCCTAGACACATCATCAGAAAAACCCCTTATCACGGATTCTCCAGCATCTGCAGTTCCCATTAGCTCTGCCTGATGCTATAGTTTCTGTGCTCACTTCTACACATGTCCACTTTTACCTGGTACTTGGAGGAGGGGAAGTTAGCCTGCTCACTTGCCTTGATAATAAAGTGTGAAGCTGGGTGAACACAGCAGGCCAAGCAGCATCTCAGGAGCACAAAAGCTGACGTTTCAGGCCTAGACCCTTCATCAGAGCTGCTTTGATGAAGGGTCTAGGCCCGAAACGTCAGCTTTTGTGCTCCTGAGATGCTGCTGGGCCTGCTGTGTTCATCCAGCTTCACACTTTATTATCTTGGATTCTCCAGCATCTGCAGTTCCCATTATCACTTGCCTTGATGCCTGGCTGAGACCCAAGTGGTCAACATCCTCATCATGAGCGTACTGGCAGGATCACCTCCAGTGGCATTAGTGCAGAACCAACTTCTTTTACTGAACCCAGTCTGTCAGAGGGGTCAAGGAGTTTGTTGGCAATGATGGCTCTCCATCAGGCATGGCAACAACTGCCTCCTTGGTAACTGACCCTGCCCTTGGTTTAGTGACTGGTTGATTGATGCATCGTCACGTGTACCAGAGTACAGTGAAAAGCTTTGTTCACGAGCAGTTCATGGATGTACAGATCAAAAAGACTTAGACAGAGGCATACAAGTAACATAGCATAGGGTGTGCGCGAGGCGAGATCAACATTAGCAAGGTCAGCATTATTTGAGGCTAGAGAATCTATTCATCAGTCTGATAATGGCCAGGAGAAAGCTTTCCCTGAACCTGCTCGCACGTGTGTTCAGGCTTCTGTACCTTCTGCCTGATGGAAGAGATTGAAGGAGAGTATTACCTGGCTGAGATGGGTCTTTGATGATGATGGCAGTCTTTCCACGGCAGCGAGCCATGTAAGCCAGGGCTGTGCACACCATTTTCTGTAGTTTCTTACGGTCCTGGGCAGAGCCGTACCAGGCCATTATGAACATGGACATTATGCTTTCAGGGGTGCAGTGTAGAAGTCGGTGAGGGACCTTACGGACATGTCCAATTTCCTGAGCTGCCTGAGGAAGAAGAGGCATTGTTGTGCCTTCTTGGCTGTCTCATCTATGTGGGAAGTCCAGGACAGGCTATCAGTTGTCATCACTCTGAGAAACTTGCTGAAAAGCTAGCTGGGGTTAATGGCTGAAGCTGACATCATTGCAGCGTCAGCATCGCTGACCAGTTACATTGAATAGTGTGATTGGATCATTTGGATATCTGGCACATTTTCTGTCTACACTCTATATGCAGCAACATGTGTATCTTCATGAGTTTAGATGTTTTCCTTAATGTAGGTGCTAACGGGTTCAGTGAAACAAAGAATCTCCACACTGATGAAAGAGGCCATTCAGCAAATTTAGTCTATATCAACACTCCAAGGAGCATCTAACCCACACCCAGCCCTGCACCTGATCCCCATAACTCCAGGTTCAGTATGACCAACGCATCAAAACTGCATATCCTTGGACTGTGGAGAGAAACCAGAGCAGTGGATGGAAACCCATGTAGACACAGGGATGTGCAACCTCCATTCAGGAGGTTGGAATTTTAGTCAGGTTCCTGATACCTAGAGGCAGTAGCACTGGCCACTGAACCACAGCGCCCTGAGCTATAATAGCTCACGTGAGCTGGATGGCTTGTTCGGTCCCTGCCCAAGGCCATGCATTATCTAAGGGAACACTGACCTTTTGGAACACATCCATTACTGTTAGTCTAGATAGAACCTCCTTCAACTCCTGATGCTCTGATCCTTTTATCTAGCTGAACAGGACTGTGTCCATCTCATAAAGGATGGTTACCCTCCAGGGTATTTTGGGTAGGAAGGTGATAGCCTAGTGGTATTAACATTGGACTGTTAATTCAGAGACCCTGTAATGTTCTGGGGACCCAAGTTTAAATCTCACCATGGTAGAATTTAAATTCAATCAGAAAATAATTAAAAATCTGGAAGTAAGAGTCTAATGATGACCATGAAACCATTGTTGATTTTTTGAAAAAAATAATTTGGTTCACTAATATATTCTAGGGAAGGAAACTGCCATCCTTATCTGGTCTGGACTATACATGACTCTTTACTGCCCTCTGGGCAATTAGGGATGGACAACGAATGCTGGCGTGGCCAGTGACATTCTCATCCTGTGAACGAGTAATTAAGAAGGGGAAGTTTCAGAAACTGGAAAGACACATGGAACATGCCCACCTTTGATGCAGTAGGTCTAGCTAAATTCTGATGCCAATTTCCAAATCTTGCCCCTAGCTGTCAGAAGTTAAAAAAAACATTCAATTTTCCTAAACTGATTCCCTCTATCTGGAACAGTGCCAAGAAAAAAAACACCCAAAAAACCTTTTCATATAAAAAAACGATGTAAAACTTAATTGCTCCTTTTCATTTGTCAGCCAGAAATGTATTCCAATCAAGTTATTTCAAACTGTGCAAAGGGAAGCTGTGAATGAGCCAGCTGAGAGTTTCAGCATTTTGTTTTTGATGGTCATGGTGGGAGTATTGTCAAAAGAAATATCTTAAGATAAGAGATGAATAACAGCAGTCAAGTTTACTTGCATGCTGGGGAATTCTAATGAGGAGGGTGGCAGGCATTTATTGAATAATTACTTTACTCAAAAAGAAATGATAGAAGGAGCAGAATTACATCTCCTCCTCCAGCCCACCCCATAGATACCAGAGAGCCTGCTCATTTTGCTGCATTGGTGAAGGGATTGCTAGAGGTGAAAGGTCAAGGTCATGAAACCGCTAAGATGTGGGAGCAGAATTGGGCCATCTGGCCCATTGAATCTGCCCTGCGTTCATTCATGGCTGATAGCTCTCAACTCCTTTCTCCTGCATTCTCCCCATAGCTGTCACATCATTCACCTTCCACCATCCTGGGAGTAATACATCACAACAATATAATCAAATCTAATTCGCATTTGAATAAATTAATGTTAAGAACATAGAACATAGAACAGTACAGCACAGTACAGACCTTTCGGCCCATGATGTTGTGCCAACCTATTATCCTACTAAGATCAATCTACCCTGCACACCTTACATTTTGCTCTCCTCCATGTGCCTATCCAAGAGTCGTTTAAAAGACTCTAAAGTATCTGACTCCACTACCACTGCCAGCAGTGCATTCCATTGCTCTCTGTGTGAAGAACATTCCTCTGACATCTCCCCTATACCTTCCACAGATCGCCTTAAAATTATGCCCCCTCGTAATAGTCATTTCCACCCTGGGAAAAAGTCTCTGGCTATCCACTTTATCTTTGCATCTCATCATCTTGTACACCTCTATCAAGCCACCTCTCACCCCTCTTTCACTCCATTGAAAGAAGCCCCAGCTCGCTTATTTGTTTCTATTGCCTTTCTCAGGAGTCTCTTCTTGACCATTGACTCATCGAGAGATGGCTCTAACGTTAAATTAATCTGCTTGATAGCAAATTAACAGAGGGGATGTGCCACCCATTTAAAGTTGATTCCCCACTTTGTTATCCTTTGACCTTTCCTGCCTGGCAGCTTAGTTTACATAATCTCATTGAACACAGTGAAACAGCTGGTCATGGTCCACGTTATCGAGCCTCTTTAGAATCATAAACTCAGCAATCACGTCACCCTTCAACTTTCCCATTTCCTGTGAGAGAGAGTTCAACTTACACAAAACCTCCACATGATGCAACATATATGTCTGAGTTATTCTGTGTTCTCTCTAAACTTTCTACACAGAAAAAACATAGAAATACAGAAGATGAGGGCACAAGTAGGCCATTCAGCCTCTCAAGCCTGGTCTACCACTTAATATGATCATGGCTGGTCATTGAGATCAATGCCCTAATTCCTCTCTCCCCTATATCCCTTGATCCCTTTCACCACAAGAGCTATATCCATCTCCTTCTAGAGAACACAATATTTTGGCTGCAACCATTTTCTCTGGTCGTGAATTCCACAAGTGTACCAATGACTGGGTGTAAAAAATTCTCCTCATCTGAGCCCTAAAATGTTTACCCTTTATCCTTCAATTATGACACTAGATCTTTACTTTCATATCATTGAGAATATCCTTCCTGCATCAACCCAGTCTAGTCCTGTTAGAATTTTACAGGTTTCTGAGATCCCCCACTTATTCTTCTAAACTCCAGTGAATACAATCCTAACTGACTCAATCTCTCCTCATACACAGTCATCCTGGGAATCAATTTATGTTGAGGTAATCAGAAACGAACAGTATATAAATGTACCAATGAACACATAACAATTTACAAAGTGGCTAATGTCATAACAATTCATCCTCATTCTGTTCAAACTAACTGCAGTTTCTGACTAGTTGATCTTCTCTAACAATCCACCATCATCCACCTGAATGTCAGCTGGTACCATTCTTATCCATCGATTCACAGCTACAGATTCACACACAGTGTTTTTTTTTCCGGCCCCCGTATGGTGTCCTCAAAGATCTATTCTTGTTGTCAAATGAATTCTTCATCAATATTCATCATTCTTCGAGACAAAGTAAAGCCACCAAAATTCAAAGGGACCAAAAGGCAGCTCTTTTACGAGAGAAAGACGATTGGCGATGTTTTCACCTGAGGGTCACCATGCCTCGGGCAAGGGGAGAGGTGAGAAGGACAGTCCCTCGTGGTAGCCTCAGCCAGTGTAGGAATTAAGCACATGGTCTCAGGGTTAATCGACATTGCAAATCATCCATCTTTGTATTTGAATTACCTGGTTTGCTGCCATTACCCAGTGGGAACCTGCTTGATCCAGTATGGTGAAGGAAAACCATTTAGTAATCTGATGAGATGAGGCACTTGCTTTAAACAAAATGTCATTTTTTTCCACGGTAGCAACTTTATACAAGTTACATCAATGTGATGGATTTGGCATGGAGTCGCTGAGGAAAAGGCAGATTGTCGATTTCACACTTTTAAAATTCTAATCTCTTCTCCCCCCCAGGCCTATAAGGCATGATTATTGTGGGTAGTGCTTAAGGCATGCTTCATCATGAACCCTTTAAGATTATTACGCCTTTATACAACAATTATTGCCTGGCTCCTATTTCTGATCTGTGAGATATTCCTGATTGAGCTCATCTGAAAGCACATTTTTTGTTTGCGCTTTTATATTGATGACATGCAGCTTTATACCACGATCGCCAACTCGTCGTTCTTCTGCATTTGTTAACTTAAAAGACAAGTCACCCATAATCCAGTCCTGGATGACTAGAAATTTCCTTCAATTTTGTATTGGAAAGTCTGAAATCATTGTTCTCGGTCCCTGGTACAAATTTTCATCGAACCCCTACAGTATGGAAACAGGCCGTTCAGCCCAACAAGTCTACACCGATCCTTGGAGCATCCCACCCAGACCCATCAACCTATAACCCACCTAATCTACACCTTCCTGACCACTACAGGCAAATTAGCATGGCCAATCCATCTAGCCTGCACATCTTTGGATTGTAGGAGGAAGCTGGAGCACCTGGAGGAAACCCACACAGACATGGGGGGAATGTGCAAACTCCACACAGACAGTCACCTGAGGGTGGACTAGAACCCGGGTCCCTGGTGCTGTGAGGCTGCAGCGCTAACTATTGAGACACCGTGCCGCCATAGTCAGTCCCTAATGCTGTCGCTCTTCCACTCTCTGGCAATTGTCTCAGGTGGTAACAGTCTCCTTTCAACTTCAGGGTTACATGTGGTCTTAAGATGTGCTTCCAACCACATATCCACTCTATCTCTAAGGCAGCTACTTTTAGACCAGAAGACCATGAGAAATAGGAGCAGGGGTAAGCTGTTTGGCCCATAGAGCCTGTTTTGCGATTCAATAGGATCTTGGTTGATTCAAAATTTCAGACATTCACTTTCTTACTCTTTCCCTATAACCATTGATTCCCTTATTGATCGAGCTGCTATATATCGCAGCCTTAAATACACTCAAGAACCACATCACTTAACTACGTCCTTGCTTAGCTTATCTGTTGGTAAAATATCTTTGTGCCTTTCTCATTTCTGGATTTGACTATTCCAGCATATTCAGTACAGGTGTCCCATATTCTACATTCCAGAAACTTGAGGGCATCGATAAATATGTTGTCCATAGTCTGACTCAGACCAATTTTCATTCACCCATAACGCCTGTGCTTGCCAATTTACACTGACTACTGACTAAGCAAATTGCTGATTTTAAATTTTTCACGCTTGTTTTCAACTCTACCTATGTCTTTGCCTCTCACTAATCCAGCCTCAGGTGACTGTCTGTGTGGAGTTTGCAAGTCCTCTCCATGTCTGCGTGGTTTTCTTTCAGGTGCTAGGGTTTCCACCCACAGCCCAAAGATTTGCAGGCCAGGTGGATTGGCCATGTTAAATAGCCCGCAGTGTTCAGGGACACATAGGCTAGGTGGATTAGGGGCGACAAATGTGGGATTACAGGGTTGTAGCGCTGGAGTGGGTCTGAGTGGGATTCTCTTCGGAGGGTTGTGTACACCTGATGGGCTGAACGATCTCCTTCTGCACTGTAGGGGTTTTATGGTCATATATTGTAATCTCCTCCAGTCCTAAAACGCTCAGATAATTTAATTCTCTAATAACTAATCCTTTAATTTGACCTCTTGAGTTTCCCTGATTTTACTTCCTCTACCATTGTTGATTAGGGCTTTAGCTCTGAAGGCTAAAATATCTGGAATTTCCTCCATTTCAGTCCTGCAAAATCCTTTGTAATATGTTATGATGTCAAATTTGCTATACAACGAAAGTTATGAATTTTAAGATGTCATGTTTATTTCACAAAATATAGAGTAAGTACTCAAGCAACTCAGCAGCAGACAATTAATGTACAAAACCAAAATTGCTGGAAAAGCTCAGTGGGTCTGGCAGCATCTGTGAAGGAGAAAACAATGGTTTGGGTCTGGTGACCCTTCCTCAGAAAAGTTCTGTAACCCAAAATGTTAACACTGTTTTCTTCTTCACAGATGCTGCCAGACCTGTGAGCTTTTCTAGAAACTTTGATTTTGTTCATGATTTACAGCATCCGCAGTCCTTTCGGTTTTAACTTCATAGGCAATTAATGCTGGCTTTGATCTGGTAATCAATCTCAGAAACTGATCAATAATCATGTGAAAAGTGACAACCATGAAATTACAGTGATTGTTTTTGTTGAGTCTTTGATGGAGCAAATATGCAGAATTCCCTTGATCTTCAGGGAAGGATAGCCACAGAAGCAAAATTAGCTCAGTTGCAATACTTTTTTACACTGCCTTTGAGATTCAAATTGAACTGGACTAGTTTGGAATTCATAAGTTCTAACATCATCTAATGTCATCCAATGAGGTGTATTTTATAGTCCTCCAAAATACGTGCTACCATCGATTATTCTTCATAATTGACGCAAATAAATTAACATTTGGGCTGTCAGTTTTCATAATGTTGGGATAAATGCCAAATATTGTGGATGCTGGAAACCTTAAAGAAAAACAAGAAGTGATGGAGAAACTCAGCTGGTCTGGCAGCATCTGTCGAAAGAGCAGCAAAACTGCTTTTCTCTCTAAAGACACTGCCAGACCTAAGATGACAAAGTGTGGAGCTGGATGAACACAACAGGCCAAGCAGCATCTTAGGAGCACAAAAGCTGACGTTTCGGGCCTAGACCCTTCATCAGAAATGGGGGAAGGGGAGAGGGTTCTGAAATAAATAGGGAAAGAGGGGGAGGCGGATTTAAGATGGATAGAGGAGAAGATAGGTGAAGAGGAGGCAGACAAGTTAAAGGGGTGGGGATGGAGCCTGTAGGGGTGAGTGTAGGTGGGGAGGGAGGGTGGGGATAGGTCAGTCCGGGGAGGACGGACAGGTCAAGGGGGCGGGATGAGGTTAGTAGGTAGGAAATGGATGTGTGGCTTGAGGAGGGAGGAAGAACAGGTTAGGGAGGCGGGGCGAGCTGGGCTGGCTTTGGGATGCAGTGGGGGGAGGGGGGATTTTGAAGCTTGTGAAATCCACGTTGATACCATTGGACTGCAGCGTTCCCAAGCAGAATATGAGTTGCTGTTCCTCCAACCTTCGGGTGGCATCATTGTGGCACTGCAGGAGGCCCAGGATAGATATGTCATCTAAGGAATGGGAGGGGGAGTTGAAATGGTTCATGACTGGGAGGTGCAGTTTTTTATTGTGAACACTGCCAGACCTACTGAGTTCCTCCAGCAATTACTGAAGGTATTTCAGATTACTGGCATTGGTCACGCTGTTATTCTGAACTTCTTTTCATTCAGTTGTGGGACATGGGCATCATTGGCTGGGCCAGTATTTATTGACCATCCTTAGTTGCCTCTTGAAAAGGTTAATGGTGAGCTGCCTTCTTGAACTGCTGCAGTCAACCTGCTGTAGATTAACCCACAATGCTAATAGGGAGAGAATTCCACAACATTTCCCCAGCGACAGCGAAGGATCGGCGATATATTTCCAAGTCAGGATGGGGAACAACTTGGAGGGGAACTTGCTGGTGCTGGGTTCAGATGTTAAGCTTCAAAGGAGATTCTGTTAAACTATTCACAAAGTGATGCTGTTTTTGTTTAATGAGAGATCAATGTGCAAATTCTTCTGTCACAACAGTGGCAAGACATAATTGTCGTAAAACTCATTTCTATCTCTGGATTTTCAACTCTTGAAAATATCATCATACATTATCGCAACAGTCAGCTTAGGTTTATATCCAATAACTGTATGTTACAAATTTACAGCATTACCAAAAGAAAAATACTCTGAAAGCAGGTTTTTTGACATTTATAATGGCTCCTCATCCAAATCTGACAGCAGTTATAAGACACTGAAGCTAATCTTCCTGTTGCAAAGTATCCTGAAGGCTTTTGCTGTCAGGGGGAATGACAGTAACTTTTCTCATGTAGATGAAGTTAGTGTTTACAGATTTGCCCTAGGTGAAAGTTCTTTTATCCAGCTGCGATCAACTGACACTGCCAGATGAGTGCACGACAGAGCCACTGCTCTGGTAGACATGGATGCCAATTGGCATATCAGGGTGAGTAGAGTTGCTTTAGGCAACGTCTACTTCCAGCCACCAAGATGCTTCAAGAAAACAGTACAAAGAACTAAAACCATCTCTTAATTAATCAACAGTTTGGGACCCCAAGCAAATTCCAGTATTATATTTATAAATATATAAATAAATGCATGCATGCACATAATTGGCAAAATACTTCCTTCACTTTTTATTAAGTCAACGAACATAGCTTGATGAGTATCAGACAGAGCCGACTGATCTGGTAGAGTTAGAAGACAAGTGCTTCTTTAGTGAGTGGGAAACAACTGTAGGCAGTGTGACCCAGGTCAGCTCATACTTTTAATAAACCGGCAAACAATTTCCGAAACGAACAGAGGGCATCTGTGCTGTTTATTGCCCCTTTTAAAAATGTTTGGATAAAATTCCTAGCTAAGGTTTCCAACCATGTCTCCTTGATCGAAACAGGGACCAATGTCGTGGAAATGTGTCTGAGAGTTTATTGTTTCATTGTAATTGTTTGTACAGATGCTTGTTTGAGATAGACTTCAAAAGGACTGAGTTCTACGGACCCCAGAGAATTGCTTCATCTGTAATACTGTGTGGCCAGTAATTTTTTCCATGTGGAGCATTGATGGTGAACATATTTTCAATCTGAAATTGCTGTTGTACTGGCCCAGAACTATCACTAATAGAAAGGGAATTAGCGAGATCATTTGACATTTAAAATTCATCAAAAATTTAACACAAGGGATGAAACATTCAAGACATAAATTGAGGTCTAATTTCAGAAGCAAATGCACGTTTGACTTAATATGTGGCTGAAGGAAAGTAAGCGCTTTGAAACGAATCATTTAGGTTTCTGTATCTTGAAGAATGCAATTTTTAACTGATCCTACTTCAAAGTAAATCCTTGTGTGCCTGTCAAAACATATTTGACATAAGAGCCTTTTTACGAAATTTTGACTATTTTAAGAAGTTGGGAACATTCAGAATGTCTACTCCTTTTTTTCACTCTTCCCAAAAAGTTTTGAGATTGAAGTCCAAATAAAATGCATTGATCTGAAATAAATTGAGCGAAAGCAAATAATTTTCACAATGAAAGTAAATAACGTGATTGGAGGTGAAACAAATGTACATTCTCTGAAATTATCCTTAATGTTTATGATGATGCTTACGGATTATAAATATCCTTTATGTGAAACTGATTGTTGAAAGAAGAACTGGTTACTGTAGCTTCCTTGACCACATTTGTTTATAATTCTTAGTTTTTTTTCAACAATACAAATGAGATAACAACATTGCTAAATTTTGATGAAGTAATTCCATCTTTAAGAACATAATCAAGATTAAATGCAGAAGTTTTTTGTTGGAAGGGATCAGACGATATTTTGAATAAGACGTGTAGAATCAAATTAACATCGTAACGCCATGTTCTAGACATTGATCTAAAGCTGGGATGAGAAATCCAAGTCATATGTAATTTTAACAAACCTCCCACACAGAGTTGAATGCTGGTACTCTCAGGATGTTTTTTATTTGCTGACAAACTGACGCATGGCATTCAAAAGAAAAGGAGAGTAAAGGTAAATTAGGAAAGAAAACTTGCGCAAAATATAAAATGGACATCAAAAGCTTCTATAAGTATATAAAAGTTGAGAGTAACTAAAATAAATGCTGGTCCACTGGGGAATGAGACAGTGGCATTAATAATGAGAACACAGAAATGACAGAGACACAGTCAATATTTTGCCTCAGTTTTCATGGTGAAGGACACTGGTGCAATCCTAATAGTAACCAGTAATGCAGAGGTTGTAGAAAGGGAGGAATTTAGAGCAATTGTTATGGAAACAATTCAGAGGAAACTATTGGGATTAAAGGCAGACTACTCCCAGGGGCAGATGGCCTACAACTAGAGTCTTAAAGGAAATGGCAGCAGAGATATTGGATCTACTGGTTATAATACTCCAGACTTCCCTGGCTATGGGAAAAGTTCCAGTGGATCATACAAATGCTAATATAACACCCTTGTGTCTCAAGAAAAAGGAGAGAGGCAGAAAATAGGAGACAGTACAGACTGCAGATAGCAAGAACTGCCGATGTTGAAGTCAGAGATAATACAATGTGGAGTTGGAGAAACACAGCAGGCCAGGCAGCATCAGAGGAGCAGGAAAGTTGCTGTTTCGGGTTGGGGCCCTTCAGAAAAATAAAATACACACCAGTTAGTTTAATGCATGTCATTGGGAAATTGTTAGAATCCATTATTACAGAAGTACTTGCAGGATATGTGGGCAGGTCAAAATGCAATCCTTCGAAATCAGTATAGTTTTTTGAAGGGTCAATCATGTTTGACAAATTTGCTAGAATTCTTCAAAGATCTTATATGCAAAGTGGACCACGGGGATCCTGACCACATAGTATATCTGAACCTCCAGAAAGTATTTGATTAGTTGTTACACAAAATGCTGATACACAAGGTAAGACCTGATTATGTTCGAGGTGATTGATTAACTTCGATGGGGGATTGGCCATCAACAGAGAGAGGAAAATAGAGGTAAATGGATCTTTTTCTAGTTAGCAAGATGGAACTTAATGGGGAGCCACTGAGTTCGATCCTCAAGATCCAACTATTTATGACCTATGTTAATGACTTGGGTGCAGGGATAGAAAGTATGATAGCCAAGTTTGCAGATGACACTGAAATAGGTAGGAAAGTAAGCTGTCTTGAAGAAATAAGAAAATTACAACTGAATATGGATAGAATAGGTGAGTGGGCCAAAATTTGGCAGAAGAAGTTTAAGATAGATAAGTTGAGGTTATCCAATTTGTCATAAGAACAGAAAGACAACTGATAATCTAAATGCAGAGAAGCTTCAGAATGCTTTGGTGCAGAAGGACCTGGATGTCCATGTGTGTGTGAATCACAAAAATCTTGTATGCAGGGACAGCAGGTGGAAAGGAAGGCAAATGGAATTTTGGCATTTGCTCAAAGAACAGAGTATAAGAGTTTTGAAGTGTCGCTAAAATTCTACAAGGCATTGTGAGATAGCGATAACAAGGATGAACACAGCAGGCCAGGCAGCATTAGGGCAGCAGGAAAATTGACATTACAGTTCTGGACCCTTCTTCAGAAAATTTCTGTATTCAAAAATGTGTTCATCCAGCTCCATATCTTGTCGTCTCAGACTCCAGCATCGACAGTTCCTACTATCTCATTGTGAGATAGTACCTGGAGCACTACATAGAATTTTGGTTCCCTTACATAAGGGGGGATGTTGTTGTATTGGTGGTAGTTCAGAGTAGATTCGCTAGATTGAGGAAATGAAGTGAGGGGTTTGTCTTATGAAGAGAGATTGAGCAGTTTAGGGCAATAATCAGAAGAATCAGAGGAGGTCTGTTTGAGGTAAATAAAATGCTAATGGGGATTGACAAAGTAAATGTAGAGAGGATGTTTCATCATTTGGGGCAATCTAGAATGTGAGGTCATCATTTTTTTTAAGGGGTAACAGATGTAGAACAGAAATGAGGAGGAATTACTTCTATCAAAGCATCATGAATCAGTGGAATTCACTACACCAGTGGGTGGTGGATGCGGGAACATTGAGTAAGGAGGAGACAGACAGATTTTTAATTAATTACAAGTTGAAGGGTTGTGGAGAGTGAGCAGGAAAGTGGAGCTGAGGCCGAGGTGAGATCATCCACGATGGCATTAAAAAAGGGAACAGGTGTGAGGGGCTGAATGGCCTACTCTTGGTCCTAGCTCTTATATTAACAATGTTCAAAATTGAGTTACAGTCAATACTTAGTGGCAATATCATGATTTTGGATTAAGAAACATTAGTGAAGGATCAATAACTATGAAAAGGGAGCCCATCAAAGTTGTTCAAGGTAGAAATTATAAAAATTAATATCTGGTGTGCCTAGTCATTCACTCAGGATATCTCCCTGCCTTCGCCAAAAGTATCAGCTGGGCCTGCCTCTTTCACCTTCAATCATATAACTGCCTCTCTCACTCTTAGTCCCACAGAAAAAAACAGCTGACAGTGGGACAGAAAGCCTCAAGATGAGTAGTAAGCTACCTGTTGACTCCTCTCTCCTTATGAGGAGAGCATCCTGTCTCTGACTGCCCTGAGTGGCTAACTGACCTTGCTCAAGCCTGTGGGTGTCATCTGCAAACTTACTAATCAGACCATCTACACTTTCCTCCAGGTCCCAGCACTGATCCCTGTGGAACACCACTGGTTACTGATCTCCATTCTGAATAACATCTTTCCACAGCTACTCTCTGCCTTCTACGACCAAGCCTGTTTTGTACCATCTTGTCAGTTTACCCTGGATCCCATGAGACTCTACCTTTTGAACCTGTTTGCCGTGAAGCAACTTATCAAATGCCTTACTAAAGTCCATGCAGACAACAATGACTGCCCTTTTGTCATCAATAATTCATGTCAGCTCTCAAGAAACTCAATCAAGTTGGTAAGACATGATCCTTCCCATACAAACCCATGCCACCTATCATTAACAAATCCTTTCATTTGCAAATGTGAATAAATCCTGTCCCTCAGTATCTTCACTAACAGCTTCCCCACAACTGACATCAGGCTCACTGGCCTGTAATTGCCTGATTATCTCTAGTTCCCTCCTTAAACAAAGTAACAATATTAGCCACTCCTCTGGAACTTTGCCAGAGGCTAAAGATGTCCATTAAAGCTCTAGCTATTTCATAGATCATAGAATCCCTACAGTGTGGAAACAGGCCTTTCGACCCAATAAGTCCACATCGACCTTCAGAGCATCCCACCTAGACCCATCCCCCTGAGCTACACATTCCTGAACACTACGGGCAATCTAGCACAGCCAATCCACCTAGTCTGCACATCTTTGGACTGTGGGAGGAAACTGGAGCACCCAGAGGAAACCCACGCAGACACGGGGAAAATATGCAAACTCTACACAGACAGTCACCTGAGGCTGGAATTGAACTAGGGTTCCTGGCACTGTGAGGCAGCAGTGCTTACAACTGAGCCGCCATGCTGCCCCTCGCCTTCCACTGTATCCTGGGATAGATCCTGTCTGGCCCTGGGGACTTGTCTATTTTAATTACAAGACACCCAACAGTTCCTCCTTCATCATGTTGACCTGCTCAAGTGTATTCACACACCTTTCTCTAACCACAACATCCCTCTCTTGGTGAATAACAATGTAAAGTTTTGTGGATTGAAATCCTGGAACACCTTTCCTATCAGAATGATGGGTGCTTTAACAATATGTAATCTTTAGTGATTCAAGTGAACAGCTAACCATAGCTTCTTCAAAGACCATAAGATCACAAGACATAGAAGCAGAATTAGATCATTCGGCCCTTCTGGCCTGCTCCACCATTTGATTATAGTTGATATATTTCATAATCCTATTCTCTTGCCTGCTCCCTATGACCCTTGATCCCCTTACCAATCAAGAATCTGTTTATCTCTGTCTTCAAGGACATTAAACAGAGGCAATGAAATTTGTTCTTGCCAGCGATCTCCATATTCTATAAACCAATATTGAAAGTACAAGGATACTCACTTATTTAAAAATATAAATGTTTAATAGTTCCAATCCTTTTAAAAACATATTCTTTTTCATTCTTTGTAATGTGCTTCACTCCCATTTTATGTCAGCCCGAATGCCTATAATCAATTTTGCATAATTTTAGTCATATGAGTACTTAAAACTGCAGCAATCATTTTATCTTTATCGAACAGGAAATGGAAAATGTGTGGTGGAAAAGGAGAGCTCAAAGAATACTTATACATGAAGCGTGGGTATTGTCGCTATTTGCTATTAAATGACACACCATCTCTTTTTAGAGACTCTTTCCAATAAAAGCAATACAACTTGGAAAGGAAAAATGTGTGATTATCAAGAGAATTGACTGTCCTGTATACATTTGAAATATTAACAAATCAAATAATTAAAAGCACAATCAAATCCTAATGAATGAAAACTGAAGTTCTGGCAAACGTATTGAGAAATGTATCAATTATTTAGGGCCTGTCATTAACACGCGACTATCTAAGACCATAACAGCATAAGAAATAGGCAAAAGGAGCAGACCAGTCAGCTGGTAGAGCCTTTTCTGCCATTCGATAGGGTCATGGCCTATCCAACATTCTTCTCAACTACTTCCCTGTGTTTTTCTCATAACCCTTGATTTCCCTACTGATCAAGAATCTAAATGTGCTAAATATATGTAAGGGCTTTGCCCCTGAAGTTCTCTGAGGCAAGGAGGTCTAAAGACTCACAACTCTTTGAGAGAGGAAATTCCTCTTCACCTCAGTCTGAAATTGATGCCCTTTATTCTGAGCCTGTGCTAGACTCTCCTACAAGAGGGAATCATCCTCTCAGTGCTTACCCTGTCAAGCTCCTTCAGAATCCTACATGTTTCAATGAGATCACCTAGCACTCTTCTAAATTCCAGTGAGTACAGTCACAACTAGTTTAACCTTTTCTCGTAAGACAACCCCATACCAGAGATCATCCTCGTGAATCTTCTCTGAATTGCCTCCAATGAAACCAATATCTTTCCTCAAATATGGAGACAAAGATGGCTCACAGTACACCAGATGTGGTCTCACCAGCACCTTGTACAGTTGCAGTAAAATTTCCCATTAACCCTCTATTATCATTGAAGCCCATTTCCTTGACATCTTTTCTAACCCTCCTCTAGTACTTAGAGTATTGTGAGCAGATCTGGGCACCACATCTTAGGAAGGATATTTTGGCCACAGAGAGAATTCAACACAGCTTTAGAAGGATCATACTTCGGCTTCAGTGGTTACATTCTTATGAAAGATTAGAGAAGTAAAGCCTTTATTCTCTAGAATTTAGAAGGTTATGGGATGATCTAACCAAGACCTTCGGGATATTAATAGGAAAAGACGGGCTATAAAAAGCTAAACTATTTCCATTGCTTGAAGATTCTAGAACTGAGGGAATAGTCTAAGAATCAAGGCCAGGTGATTCAGGAGAGCTGTTAGACAGCACTTCTACACAGACAGAGTAACAAAGGTTTAGAATTCTCTTCATTCAATGATGGTCACTGCTAATTCAATTGTTAAATTTAAATCTGAGATTTTTTTTATGAAACAAGGGGATCAAGGGTTATGGGCCCAAAGCAGGAATATGGAGTTAGGCCACAGATCAGCCATGATCTCATAGACTGGTTGAGCAGACTCAAGGGCTTAAATGGAGATAACGGGAACTGCAGATGCTGGAGAATCCGAGATAATAGAGTGTGAAGCTGGATGAACACAGCAAGGCAAGCAGCAACTTAGGAGCACAAAAGCTGATGTTTCGGGCCTAGACCCTGAGATATCATGGGGTGAATTTTAGACAAGGGAAATAACATTGCTCACTGGCGGGAAAGTTGGGATGAGGACACCTCAGATGCTTGTGCTTCACCGAGCCTGCATATCTTTGGACTGTGGGAGGAAACCAGAGCACCTGGAGATGTTTGTGTTTCACCTCATGTTATGTTTGCATTAGATTTGTTTAGATTTATTTACTTTATCTGATTTTTTTCTCAGGATAATGTAGAGATGGCTCCAATTCTAAATCCAGACTGTCTATATCCAGAACTTTAAGCACAGAGCCATAGAGTCAAACAGCCTTTCAGTCCAACCAATCCATGCTGAACATGATCCCAAACAAACTAATTCCAACTGCCTGCTCCTGGCCAATATCCCTCCAAAACCTTTCCTATTCATATACTTGTCTCAGTCTGTTTTAAATATTGTAACTGTGCCTGCATCCATCTCTTCCTCAGAAAGTCCATTCCACTTTCAAAGCATCCTCTGCGTAAAAAAAAACCTCTCGTCTTTTTTTTAAATCTCTCCCCTCTCACCTTAAAAAATGTCACTATTCTTGAGAACTCTGGGGAAAATTCACCCTACTGTTAAACTTACCTGTGCCCCTCAAGATTTTATAAACTTCTATAGGGTCACCTGTCAACCTCCAATGGTCTTGTGAAAACCGTCTCAGCATACACATCCTATCTTTATTACTCAAACCTTCCATATCTGGCAACATGCTGGTAAATCTCTTCTGAACCCTCTCTGTCTTAATAATACCTTTCCTATAACAGGGTGACCAGAACTGGACACAGTACAGACCTTAGAAAGTACAGAAATGATCACATATATGTGTCATTGTTAGCCCTCAAGTGCTCCAGGACATTCTCTCTGTCTATAGGGAATCAGCCACATGACTGACGAGCTCCACCCACAAGATTATCCAATCAAGCAATGTGAAAGGACCAGTGAACCAGATTAACTAATCAAAATTAACGGAAAGAATTGAACTCTACACTAGGATTTTTGGTCAGATTTTACAGTTGCCAGACAATTACTGTTTGAGTTTACAGAGTTTGTGTTATATGGGATGATGTCCAAAAGCTGACTGGTTGCTCTCTAGTCCCAACAGCACCACCATGAGTGCTGGCAGCTGCTGGAACTGCAAATAGTTCCTGATTGTTGTTGGAGAATTAAATTCAAAGTAAGGTGGAGCAACTTTGAGATGGGATCAAAGAGGATATGGTGGTGTCAGGGGGCCTTGGTCTGGTTTTCGGGGAATTTCAAATGGATGCTGCCCTTTCTGTTGGACAAAGATGTCTCACACAAGAGGAACTGCAATCTTGAACTCACAGTCAACCTATTAAGATAATGCCTGATGCCTTTATCCTGTTGCATAGGCAAAATATCAATATTGGCCACTGAAGGGTTCAATTGTCCGAGGTCAGACTGGATGCTCCCTCCGTACCCTGCTGTTAGTACAATCCAAACAGAGGTGGATGGGAGATTTGCGATCATCATCCTACCCAGCTTTACATTTCCTACACTTCCCAGTCCCCTTTTGCGGGATATATAAAATTGATGTTCTTAGATCACACGTATGGCATCTCATTCTTAGATCGATTTTAAGCTTTAGGAGTCCAGACACCTGTGTTCTTTACAGAAACTAAGAACATTACGGCAAGATTATTATTACATCCAACCAGGGAAGCTTATCTGTGTGCTGCCACTACACTAGAAGGAAGAACTAGGGAAGCGATTCATAGAATTCCATCAGTGTGAAAACTGGCCCTTCAGCCCAACAAGTGTACACCGACCCTAGGAACATACCACCCAGACCCATCCCTCTATGACACACCTAAGCTACACATCCCTGAACACTATGGACAATTTAACATGGCCAATCCACCGAGCCTGCGTATCTTTGGACTGTGGGAGGAAACCAGAGCACCTGGAGCAAGCCCACGCAGACACAGGGAGAATGTGTAAACTCCACACAGACAGTCGCCTGAGGGTGGAATCGAACCCCGATCCCTGGTGCTGTGAGGCAGCAGTGCTAACCGCTGAGCTACCGTGCTGACGCCTTTTAGATTTTAGAGATCAAAAATTGTGGAGATTAGATACCCTTATAACTTTGAAAATATTCCTGGCAAATAGAATGAAATTATTTCTTGGAAAGCTCTCACATATCCTAACCTTTGAGAGGCCTTTGCTCACACCATATACCATCTGCACCTAAAAAGCCAAGTAACATCTCCTCTTAATTTACTGAAGTTATCCTCACACCATTATTAAATGCTCAACAGCAAATCTTTGTCTTTTTCTATTCTCTCCATCTCCATGAGTTAGCCTGCGCAAAATAGGCAACTCTAGGCATGACCTATCACAAATGCAAATCCATATTTTACTGCTCTTTGTAACAGCACATTAGCTGCAAATATCCACAATTAACTTTTAGGGTGAAATTGCCCTTTGTCATTTGCACAAAATGGGCAGCCAGTTTTATACTGCAATATGACTTTCTTTTGATTTAATTTGATTTGATTTATTATTGTCACATGTACTGAGGTGCAGTGACGGTATTAAACAAAAACAACTACGAATGCTGTAAATCAGCAACAAAGACAGAAGTACATAGAACATAGAACATTACAACACAGTACAGGCCCTTCGGCCCTCGATGTTGTGCTGACCTGTCATACCGATCTCAAGCCCATCTAACCGACACTATTCCATGTACGTCCAATGTAAGTCGCGAGAAAAACTCAGCAGGTCTGGTGTTGTCTGTGGAAGCAGATCAGAAATCTGGGGAACGGTCATTCAAACGGAAACATTAACTGTGATTTTTCTCCACATATGCTTCCAGACCTGCTGAGCTTTTCCAGCAATTTCTGTTTCTGTGTCAGTGAAATATGGTGTATTGCATGGTATTGACTTCAATAAGAATCAGACAGGATATAAAATGGGTACAAAAACAGAAGTTGCTGGCAAAGCTCAGCAGGTCTGGAAGCATCTTGAAGAAAAAAAATCAGAGTTAACATTGTGGGTCTGGTATCCCTTCCTCAGAAGTGATGGTAGCTGGGGAAATGTTGGTTGAAATGCAGAAAATAGGGAGGGGACGGGGAAGTGAGTAAACCTTAGGTTAGAGCCCGAAGAGGGAGAAGAGCAGTTGGATAGGCAAAGGAGTTGTTAACGATCAGGCTGGTTGGGTGAATAGTCGTTAATGGGGACTGTTAGTGACTACAAATAGGTGGAGTGTAATAACAGACTATGTGATAACGAGGTCTGGGGTGTGGCAAAGGGGCTTAGACATGTGAGAGTTTAGGCTCTAAAATTGTTGAATTCAACATTGAGTCCAGAGGGCTGCAGTGTCTCCGAACAGAAAATGAGGTGTTGTTCTTCCAGCTTGCACTGAGCTTTTCAGGAACACTGCAGAATGCCAGAGACCGAGATGTTGGTCAGGTAACAGAGTGGTGCATTAAAGTGGCAGGCAACTGGAAGCCCAGGGTCTTTTTTGCAAGCAGAAATAGATGTTCTGCGAAGCGGTTACCTAGTCTACGCTTCGTTTCCCCAATGTAGAGGGGACTACATTGTGAACAGTGAATGCAGTAGACTAGATTGTGGGACGTGCAGGTGAAGTGTTGCTTCACCTGGAAGGTATGTTTGGGCCCTTGAATACTGGGGAGGGAGGAGGTAAATGGGCAGGTGTTGCACCTTCGCCGGTTACAGGGGAAGGTGCCGTAGGGCTGTGGTGGGGGAGGGGAGGGTGTTGGGGGTGAAGGAAGCGTGGACCAGGGGGTCCTCGAGGGAACAGACCCTGCAGAAGTTGGGCAAGGGGGCAGCGGAATATGTGTCTGGTGGTGGCATCTCGCTGGAGGTGGTGAAAATGGCATCTGATGATCTTTTGGATGTGGTTGATGGTGGCATGGTAAGCCAGTACAAGGGGAACCCTATCGCTATTGCAGCAGGGAAGAGAAGGAGTGAAGGCGGAAGAGCGGGAGATGGTTCAGACCCAGTTGAGGGGCCTGTCAACTACGGAGCTGGGGAATCCTCGGTTGAGGAAGAAGGTGGACATTTTGGATCCTCCCTTGTCGAAGTTGGCTTCATCTAAGCAGGTGCGATGGAGACGGAGGAACTGAGAGAATGGGATGGAGTCTTTACAGGAAGTGGGGTGTGAGGATGCATTGTTCAAGTAGCTGTGGGAGTCAGTGGGTTTGAAATGGATATTAGTGGCCATTATATCCCCAGAAACAGAAACAGAGGTGTCGAGGCAGGGAACGCCAGAGTCGGAGATAGACCAGGTGTAAGTGAGGGCAGGGTAATTTGGAAGCAAAATCAATTAACTTTTCCAATTCCGGATGAGAGAGGGAAGCCACACGGCTGATATCACTGATGTGTCAGAGAAAGAGTTGTGGATGGGGGTCAGATTAGGACTGGAATAAGGAATGTTCCACATACCCCACAAAGAGACAGGTAGAACTAGGGCCCATGCAGGTTCCCATGCCAACCCCTTTGACCTGAAAAAAATGAGATGAGTTAAAAGAGAAGTTGCTGAGGGTGAGGGCAAGCTCAACCAAGCGGAGGAGGGTGGTGGTGAGTGGGGATGGTTCAGGTCTTTGCTCCAGGAAGAGGCGGAGAGCCCTAAGACCCTCCTGGTGGGGAATGGATGTGTAAAAGGATTGCACATCCATGGTAAAGAGGAGGTGGCTGGAACCTGCAAACTGGAATTTGTGAAATTGGCATAAGGCATCAGAGGAATCACGGATGTACGTGGGTAAGGATTGGACCAGGGGAGAGAAGACCAAGTCAAGGCAGGAAAAGATAAGTTCTATGAGGCATGAGCATGCTGAAACAATGGGTCTGCCCGGACAGTCCTGTCTGTGGATTTTTGAAAGGAGGTAGAATTGAGCTGTGCTAGGCTGGGGAACTATTAACTTGTAAGCAGACGTGAGGAGATCACCAGATGAAATGAGATCAGTTACCGTAGTAGACACAATGACCTGATATGTCATGATGGAGTCATGGTCCAGGGAAAGATAGGAGGAGGTACCTGAGAGTTGGCGCTCGCAGCTGCAATGTAGAGGTCAGTACGCCAGACTACAACAGCTCCACCCTTACTAGCAGGCTTAATAACAAAGTCAGGGTTAGATCTACTTTGCCCATTTGTTATTGGTCCATATTCGCTAAATTACCCTTTACATCATCTCCATTACATGAGGGAGACCAAACACAGACTCAAACTCCTGTCAGTTTTGAGGAACACCTCCTCTCTGTCTGTCAGAATAGTTTTGACCACCCAGTTGCTTGCCAATTTAAGAAACCATTTCTGTCCTGAGCCTGCTGCAATGTTCTAACCAAGTATGACTCAACTAGAAGAACACCACCCCATTTTCTGCTTTAGCACAGTGTAGCCGTGAGGTCTTAACATTGAATTCAATAATTACAGAAATTGGCCACCTTTATTTCTGTTTTCCATTTTTTTTACCTTCTCGAGGTGGAGCCCAGCATAGTTTAGCCCAACATGAGCCAGAGTTGAAGCCTACCTTGGACCCATCTGCTTTTATTTTTTTCTCTACATTTCTCTGCCTTAGTGCTGTCATGCTGGGCTTGTAGTTTTATTTCTTTATTTTCCCAACTTATACTTAAAAGTTTGTAACTGGGCACTTTTGTACTGAAGATGTTGCTGGAAACAGGGACTTTGTAAACTTTTCACAGGAGTCCTGTAACCCTCTACTTCAGTAAACACGACCATAAAACCTAATTCGAATTCTAATTCTTCTTTTCCCCTTCCCTTTTCCTCACAACAATTTCATCGCTATGTCTTTTATTTATGCTGCTCACAGTAGAAAGGGCCAATTCTCTCCCGCTCACAGCTTAATTTACATTCCTTTCACAATTTTTGTTTCCTTTCTCCACCATTAATAACCCTGTTATCTTTTGCACTAAGCCTGTGTGCCTCTTGCTTCTCCTCTGCCTCCGTCAAAAGTATAAAACAAAATTATTTTCCAATGCCTTTCAGTTCTGAAGAAGCATCTTGCTGCTATCGAAATGTTAACTCTGCTTTCTCTCTCCACAGATACTGCAAGGCCTGCTGAGTTTCTCCAGCATTCTATGTGTTTGATACAAAATTACCGATCTTGTTCGCACGCTGAACTCACACTTGAAAAGTCCCAGAGATGGAATCTCATTCCGCACTGATAGAGTTACTGACTCTTCAACAGATATTGGTTTGTAACACATTCCCTTGTTGCATTTATGCAATTCAAATAAGTTCTACTGAAGATCTGCCTCAATTTGTCATCTCTTTAGATCTTGGCTGGTTTTATACTCGTGGTGTCTCTCTGCTGACTGCTTGTGGGCCTGCTGCCAACAATTGAATCCCTCTTCGAGTCTATCTTTTAAACATTCTGTGGAATCACCAAATCACTCAAGTCTTCTTTGGCATTGTGTACTACTAGCTTGAGGCAATTCTGTCCTAATTGTATTTGAATCATGTATATAATAAAAATGAAACATTACATGAAAGAATGCACAGGGAAAGATATGCTATTGTGAATTTATATGGTACAACTGGAGGCGGCGCAGTGGCCCAGTAGTTAGCACTGTTGCCTCGCTGGGCCAGGATCCCGGGTTCAATGCCAGCCTCAGGGGTCTGTCTATGCAGAGTTTGCACGTTCTCCCTGTGTCTGCGTGGGTTTCCTCCAGGTGCTCTGGTTTGCTCCCACAGTCCGAAGAGGTACAGGCTAGGTGGATTGGCCATAGCAGACAGGGATTTAATCCCTATAATGTGGAAGCAGGTCACTTGGCCCATCGAGCCTCCAAAGAGCCTCCCACCCTGATATACACCCTGACTCAATCCCTGGAACTGTGCATTTCCCATGACTAATCCACCTGGCTTGCGCATCTTTGTTCTGTGGGAAGAAACTGGAGTACCTGGAGGAAACCCAGGCAGACAGGAGGAGGACATGTAAACTCCACACAGACAGCCACCTGGGTGCCTGGCATTGTGAGGCAGCAATACTCAACATCGGATGTGCAGGTTAGGTGAATTAGTTATGGGAGATGCAGAATTGCAGGGATAGGGTAGGGAGGTAGGATGCTCTTCAGAGTGTCAATATGAATTCAATAGGCTAAATGACCTGCTTCTGCATTGTATTGATTCTATTATTCTAATCTATGTAAGTTATTTATACCCAAGAAATGAAGTGCTGCATTTTGGAAAGGCAAATCAGGGCAGAACTCATACACTTAATGATAAAATCCTGGAGAATGTTGCTGAACAAAGAGATCTTACACTGCAGGCTCATAGTTCCTTGAAAGTAGAGTCCTAGGTAGATAGGATAGTGGAGGTGTTTGATATGCTTGCCTTTATTGGACAGTGCATTGAGTATAGGGCCTGGGAAGTTATGTTGCAGCTGTACATTGGTTCGGCCACTTTCGGAGTACTGCGTGAAATTCTGGTTTCCCTTCTAAAAGAAGAATGCTGTGAAACTTTAAAGAGTTCAGAAAAGATTTACAAGTATGTTGTCACAGTTGGAGGGTTTGAGCTATGGCGAGAGGTTGAATAGACCGGGGCGATTTTCCCTGGATCGTCTCATGCTGAGGGCGGACCTTGCAGAGGTTTATAAAATCAAGTGGGGCGTGGATAGGAAAGATAGACAAGGTCTTTTTCCCGGAGTGGGGGAGTCTAAAACTAGAAGGCATAGCTTTAAGGTGAGAGGAGAAAGATTTAAAATGGGCAACATTTTCAAGCAGAGGGTGGTGCCTGTATTGCAATGAGCTGCCAGAGGAAGTTGTGGAGGCTGATACAATTACAACATTTAAAAGGCATCTGGATGGGGACATGGATAGGAAAGGTTTAGAGGGATATGGGTTAAATGCTGGCCAATGGGGTTTGATTTATGTAGGATACCTGGTCAGCATGGGCGAGTTGGACCGAAGTGCCTGTTTCTGTGCTATCTCTATGACTATGTGAATCCATGACTCTGTGATTACAGGGATAAAATATAACTGGGCCACAACAAAAAGGAAGTCAACATAAAGCTAAATAAATGAAGAACAGGTTAAACTGTGACACTCAGAAACTCTTTCTCAAATCTATCAATGTATTGCCTGAGAAAAGACGCAATGTTCTTGCCTCATTCGTGACTCAATCATAGCTGGCCTTGATTATCATCTGAAAGGATAGTCAGAATATTTCAATAAGCAACTGAATTGTGATTTACTTGACACTTCAAGGAGCAACCACAAGTGCCATTCATTGTGATAACTGTTTGCCTCAGGGAGGGAAAGGAAAAATAAGAACACGACCAATGGTTTGAAACGACGGAGAAGTAAATGGAAGCTGGTGTAAATGATATCTCAGTGAAAAGGAGCATTGCATGGTTGCTCTTGAGTCATTGTTTATTTTAAGCACACCCAACAAATTGAACACGAGTGGGTGACACATTGCCATCAATCTCATGCCAAATAAAACAGATAAAGCATTGGCAGTGGGCCCACCGTCCAGAATAAGAACTGCCAAATTGTCAGAAACAGTGCTCAAGCTTCAAACTCTCACTTTCCTTTCCTTCAGAAACCACTTCACTGGGTGCAATTGACATTTGGCCATCATTTTAATAATATTGAAAGTCTGTCATGAATGGAGACTGATGGATGTAATAATTGAAACTTTGTCCTTTCATTCTTGTATGGGACCTGGAGCTGTGAGCAACCTAGTCGACTGCGTTGAAACTTCCTGTTGGCCTCTGGGTTATTGAGGTAGGCTGACCTAGCTTGAGTGTGGAAGAGTATAAGAGGACCCCTATTCCATGGTTTCTCCTCCCTGTTGGCTGTGTTAACTGCCAGTGAAGTGAAGAGTGATGCTCATGAAATTCCTCTCTGCTGCCTTGGTGAAATTTACAGAATGACTGAATTTGTACAGCGAGAACATGGAGCAGTGGTCGGAAGTGTAGCCTCAAGGTGTTCTCACTGTGGCCTCTCCTCAAGGAGGAGGCCCTTCAGTCCTTTATGCCTGTACCAGTCCTATCACCCAGTGCTGATGTCCTGCCTTTCCCCAGCTCCCTGCATACCATTTCCATCGAAATAATAATTTATTGCCCTCTTGAATACTTTAATTGAATTGCCGCATTTCCAGGCAGTGCGTTCCATATCCTAACTACTCTTTTCCTAACTTTCACTTTACCTTTGCTTTTATGGATATCATGTTAAAGCTATGCTCTAACATTCTTGCATTAGAAGGTGTAGAGCTGGATGAACACAGCAGGCCAAGCAGCATCATAGGAGCAGGAAGGCTGATGTTCTGGGCCTAGACGCTGGTTCAGAAAATTCTGAAGAAGTGTCTAGGTCCGAAACATTAGCCTTCCTGCTCTTTTGATGCTGCTTGGCCTGCTGTGTTCATCCAACTCTATATCTTGTTATCTCAGATTCTCCAGCATCTGCAGTTCCTTCTATCTCTCTAACGTTCTTGTTCCCTTTATGAACAGGAACAGCTTCTTCTTTTCTACTCGGTCCAGCCCGTTTTTGATTCTGAAATTGGAGGTATGAACATTTCTCTGATGACACTCACGCAACTTCTTTACTCAGGGCCTTGGACATATTCCCTTCCAACTCCTACCCTGGCTCCATGCTTGCTATTTTAAAATTTCAGTCATAGGGCCAGCATTCATTGGCTGTCCCGAGTTGCCCTTGAGAAGGTATTAGTGAGCTGCCTTCTTGAGCTATTGCGGCCTATTTGTGTACGTAGATGTATAATGCCACTTCCTTTATGGCAACAGTGTCTTTCCTGAGATAAGGAGACCAAAACCGCACAGGTACATCTGGGGGAATCTAACCAAGGTTCTATACTTGGGCATGATGTCTTCTCTACCCCTGTATTAAAATCCTCTTGCAATAAAGGCTGGTATTCCATTAGCCTTCCCAATAGCTTGCAGTATTGCATATTATCCTTCAGTGACTTACCAACAAGGATACCTGGGTCTCTTACTGTTTAAGAAATGCATTGCTCATGTGTTCCTCCTACCAATGTGGATAAGTTCAAAATGTCTACATGATATTCCATCTGCTATATTCATGCTTTTTCACTAAACCTGTCCGAATCCCCTTGAAGTCACCTTACACGTTCCTCACGACACAATTTCCCATTTAGCTTTGTATCATCCACAAATTTGGAAATATGATGTTTATCCTCCACTTTTGCCTAACTACTATCTAGTTCTGAAGAAGGGTCACTGGATGCAAAACATTAGATCATCAGGATTTCACTGAGGCTTACTGCTGCCTCACACTGCCAGGATCTTAGGTTCGATTACACACTGGGGTGGCTGTCTATATTGAGTTTGCGCATTCTCCCTGTGTCTGCGTGATTTTCCTTCGGGTGCTCTGGTTCCCTTCCACAGTCCAAAAATGTGCAGGTTAGGTGGATTTGCTACACTAAATTGCTCCAGTAGTGTTCAGGGGTGTGCAGACTAGATGTGTCAGCTGTGGCAAATGCAGGGTTAGACCTTAAATGTAAAGGGTTAGGTCAGGGTAGGATTCTCTTCAGATGGTCAGTGTGGACTCAATGGGCCAAATGACTTACTTCCATGCTGTAGGAATTCCATGATAAGAATTGCAATTAATTATGATTTCTATCGACAGATTAGGAAGTTAAGAAGTGGCCATGAAATGTCCACAGTAAGTACGGTTAAAGAGAATCCCAAGCCATTCTGTACAGACATTAAAAACAAGAGGATAACTCGGGAGAAGGTAGGACAATTCAAGGATAAAGGTGTGACCTTGTACGTGGAGGCAGGGGATGTGGGTGAGATCCTAAATTAGTATTTTTTATCAGTATTCACCCAGGAAAAGGATATGGAAGATAGTGAGACTTGTGTGGAGTATGCTAATACGCTAGGGCATTTTGAGGTCAAGAAAGAAGTGATGTTGGATCTCTGGGAAAGCATTAAGGTGGATACTTCCTCAGGGTCCAATGGTACCTACCCAGGTTGGTGAGGGAGGTAAGAGAGGAGATTGCTCGAGTCCTCTACAGTATCTTTGTGTCCTCATTCGCTACGAGAGAGATCTGGCAAGTAGCTAATGTTATTCCTCTGTTCAAGAAGAGAAGTAGGGATATTCCAGATAACCACTGTTCAAAATGTCCACATTATATTCCATCTGCTTTATTCATGCTTTTTCACTAAACCCGTCCAAATCCTCTTGAAATCATTTTACATATTCCTCACATCAATAATTGAAAAGCTGTTGGAGTGAATTCTTAGGAATTGGGTTTACACACATTTGGAAAAGCATGGCCTAATTACAGACAGTCAGCATGGCTTTGCACAGGGCAGGTTACGTTTTACTAACTTGACTGAATTTTATGCGGAGGTGACAAATGTGGTCAATGAGGGTAGCGTAGTGGTTGCTGTTTACATAGATTTTTGTAAGGCTTTCGCTATGTTCCTTCATGATGCATGAGATCCACAGTGAATTGGCCGCATTGAATCATCATGCCCATAGCAGGGCAGAGGGTAGTGGTGGAAGGTTGCTTCTCAGGCTGGAGGTCAATGACTTGTGGTGTTTCACTGGGATCTGTACTGGGACCTCAGCTGTTTGTGAATATATTTATAAATGAAAATATAGACAGGTCTGTTAGTAAGTTTGCAGATGATATGAAGATCTGTGGAGTTCTGGATAGCGTAGAAGGTTGTTAAAGGATCTAGGTCAGCTGTGAGATCTAGATCAATTGCAGTTTTGGACAGAGTAATGGCAGGTGGACTTTAATCTGGGTAAGTGTGAGGTGTTGCACTTTGGGAAATCAAGTGTTAAGGAAAAGCACACAGTTAATGGCAGGGCTCTGAACAGCACAGACGCACAAAAAGATCTTGGGGTTCAAGTCCATTGCTCCCTGAAAGTGGCCACACAAGTAGATAGGGTGGTAAAGAAGGTATATGGCATATTTTCCTTTATTGGTCGGGGAATTGAGTACAAGAGTAAGGATGTCATGTTGTGGTTTTAGAAAACTTTGATTAGCCTACACTTAGAATATTGTGCTCAATTCTGGTTGCCACACAACAGAAATGATGTGGATGTTTTGAAGAAGGTGCAGAAGAGGTCTACCATAATGCTGCCTGGATTAGAGGGTATGGGCTATAAGAAGAGGCTAGAAAAACTCAGGATGTTTCCTCCTGAGTGATGGAGGGTGAGGGGAGACTTGATAGATGTCAATAACATTGTGAAATTCATAGATAGGGTTGACGGTCAGAATCTTTTTCCCAGAGCTGAAATGGCCAGTACCAGGGGGGAGGCATTTAAGGTGAGGGAGGGAAGTTCAAAGGAGATGTGAGGGGTAAGTTTTTTAGGCAGAGAGCAGTAGGAGTCTGGAATTTGCCACCAGGGGATGGTGGTGGAGGCAAATACGATAGGGGTATTTAAGGGACTTTAAGATAAGCGCATGAATATACAAGCAAAAGATGGATATGGACCAAGGGCAGGACGAAGGGATTACTTTAATTTGGTGCTGTGTTTGGCATAACATTGTGGGCTGAAGGGCCTTTTCTATGCTGTACAGCTGTAGGTGTTATGCTGCCAGCCTTGAGTTTGTCCAGCAATTTCTGTTTTTTTGTTTCAAATTTCCGGTATCCACAGTCCTTTGTCTTATCTTTAATTACAACGTTGTATGTTGCAGTTTCTGGCCCAGAAAAATGATGCCAGCACTGCTATCGATTGTGCACAGTACTACACTAATCTGGTCGTTGACTTCCTTCTGGTCGAAACCTGCCATGACATGGTATTGGCTGAAACATCAGGAAGAGTTTGCTCAATACGCAGGCTGATCAAGCCCCTCTGCATTTTATAGAAAACCCAGTAAGGGTAAGATTCGTTTTCCTTCAGTGAGGTAATAGCTGCGACAAACTGTGACAATTCCTGTCCATCCCACCATTTCTGAACATAGAACATAGAACATAAAACATTACAGCACAGTACAGGCCCTTTGGCCCTCGATGTTGTGCCGACCTGTCATACCGATCTCAAGTCGATCCAACCTACACTATTCCATGTACGTCCATATGCTTATCCAATGACGACTTAAACGTACCTAAAGTTGGCGAATCTACTACCGTTGCAGGCAAAGCATTCCATTCCCTTACTATTCTCTGAGTAAAGAAACTACCTCTGACATCTGTCCTATATCTGTCACCCCTCAATTTAAAGCTATGCCCCCTCGTGCTTGCCGTCACCATCCTAGGACAAAGGCTCTCCCTATCCACCCTATCTAACACTCTGATTATTTTATATGTTTCAATTAAGTCACCTCTCAACCTTCTTCTCTCTAATGAAAACAGCCTCAAGTCCCTCAGCCTTTCCTCGTAAGACCTTCCCTCCATACCAGGCAACATCCTAGTAAATCTCCTCTACACCCTTTCCAAAGCTTCCACATCCTTCTTATAATGCGGTGACCAGAACTGTACGCAATACTCCAGGTGCGGCCGCACCAGAGTTTTGTACAGCTTCACCATAACCTCTTGGTTCCGGAACTCGATCCCTCTATTAATAAAAGCTAAAACACTGTATGCCTTCTTAACAGCCCTGTCAACCTGGGTGGTAACTTTCAAGGATCTGTGTACATGGACACCGAGATCTCTCTGCTCATCGACACTGCTAAGAATCTTACCATTAGCCCTGTACTTTGCCTTCCGGTTACTCCTACCAAAGTGCATCACCTCACACTTGTCCACATTCAACTCCATTTGCCACCTCTCAGCCCAGCTCTGCAGCTTATCTATGTCTCTCTGCAACCTACAGCATCCTTCGTCACTATCCACAACTCCTCCGACCTTAGTGTCGTCTGCAAATTTACTAACCCATCCTTCTATGCCCTCATCCAGGTCATTAATAAAAATGACAAACAGCAGTGGACCCAACACTGACCCTTGCAGTACACTACTAGTAACTGGTCTCCAGGATGAACATTTCCCATCAACTACCACCCTCTGTCTTCTTTCAGCAAGCCAATTTCTGATCCAAACTGCTATATCTCCCACAATTCCATTCCTCCGCATTTTGTACAATAGCCTACTGTGTGGAACCTTATCGAACGCCTTGCTGAAATCCATATACACCACATCAACCGGTTTACTCTCATCTACCTGTTTGGCCACCTTCTCAAAGAACTCAATAAGGTTCGTGAGGCACGACCTTCCCTTCACAAAACCGTGCTGACTATCCCTAATCAATTTATTCTTTTCTAGATGATTATAAATCCTATCCCTTATAACCTTTTCCAACTTGCATGGATGTCCTCTATTGCACGTTAATTCTTCTCTCCAATTTACAGAAACTTCTTCCTCATTGAGGTCATTTAATCCTTTCCTATTATTTAAAAAGCGATCCCGCATCAGCTTTTCTGTCATTCTGTGTGTTGTTTGTTAGCCCCTGTTACGACCAAATATTACTTTGAACATTTCTCCCACTTCTTGGGCCACTGGGCTGATCTCGCGGTTTCTTCCCATTGAACTGTACCATCACTGAGCTTCATTTCAGGCCCTTATCGCCACTGTTTGGTTCCATGAGTCTAGTCATCTTTGCTACAATGTTGTGAGATGAGCCCCATGCTCCTGAGTTAAAATTAACAGGCTTTAATGATGACAAGTCCACACAGAGGATGGTGAGACAAGACTTCTTGTCTGGAGCTAAAAGACCCAACTTCCATGTGTGCTAATGTCCGAATGGCACCATGCATGTTGCACATTTTCTTTAGTTGAATGAATTGTGAAGTTCTCTTTCTTTTATACTGAGTGCGTAACAGTGACTGGATGAGTGATTTTCCTTTCTGCTGGAATTATGCAGGTCTTCAAGATCATACCTTCACCACATTTTACTGCCCTGTAGTCTTCGATTTGTTTGAGCAGCATTCTTATCAAAACTGGAAATGACACAATGTACCGTAACGGGCTGGACAGTATAAATTCCAAGTGGAGTAGAACAACATCATTTCATTGGCGGCTCCACTGATGATGTTACCTAGCAGGGTGACGAAACGTCTGAACGAAAACAAGCCAGCTCAGCAAGCAAGTCAACAGTCTCACCCACTACCCGAGCTACAGATCTTTGCCAAAACTTTAAATATTCTTATCCCACCAGTTATTAAACATGCCAATGTTGGGATTTGGTGACCATCTCACATAGACTATCACAACCAGAATCTCAGGATTTTCCAAACCCACATCTCCCGACTCAGTAATTTCCATTATCTGTTTTTGGCTACAAAACTTTGCTTACAGGGCCACATGGTGCTGCCTTCCATCCTGGCAATACTTCTTACTCAGGCATTTATCTTTCATTGACTTTGGTTATCCGTGTGATAACAAACATCAGATTGTGCCCCTTATAATCTTCTTCTTTTGAAGGTCTCAGATTATTTTTGTATTTGCATATAACAACAACAAAAACAAAGTTGTTGGAAAAGCTCAGCAGGTCTGGCAGCATCTATGAAGAAAAAAATCAGAGTTAATTTTTTGGGTCCACTGACTCTTCCTCAGAACCTGACTCGAAACGTTAACTCTCATCTTTTCCTTCACAGATGCGACCAGACTTGCTGAGCTTTTCCAACAACTTTGTTCTTTGTTCCTGATTTACAGCATCCACAGTTCTTTCTGTTTTTGTTCTGTATTTACACAATTCATTATGGTTCAGATAAACCCCTGCACTTGAAAAAAATATGCTGACTTTTAAAGAGTGTGTACAATGTGATACATTAAGTTTAGTCACATAGAACATAGAACAGTACAGCACAGAACAGGCCCTTCAGCCCATGATGTTGTGCCGATCATTGATCCTCATTTATGCACCCTCAAATTTCTGTGACCATATGCATGTCCAGCAGTCTCTTAAATGACCCCAATGACCTTGCTTCCACAACTGCTGCTGGCAACGCATTCCATGCTTTCACAACTCTCTGTGTAAAGAGCTCGCCTCTGACATCCCCTCTATACTTTCCTCCAACCAGCTTAAAACTATGACCCCTCGTGTTAGCCATTTCTGCCCTGGGAAATAGTTTCTGGCTATCAACTCTATCTATGCCTCTTATTATCTAATCTTCCTTGATCCTGGTTGTCATTGAGTTGCCACACTGTACAAAGTCAAACCAACCTTCCAAAAAAATGATTTGGTTTAATTTATTATCGACACATGTATCTAAGTTCAGTGAAAAGTTTTGTTTTTCTTGTAGTACAGGCATGTCATAGTATATAAAGCATGTGGGGTAATTGGACAGAGTTAAGAATACAATGCTACAGCTGCAGAGAAGGTGCACACAGAGTGACGTCAACATTAGGAAGTAAGATTTGAGAGGTTGATTCAGAAGGCTGATAACAGAGGGCCTGTTACGAATAAAACCCGACTTCCACTGATTCCACCAGAACTTCTCGCTGCCTTTGAAAAGCAGCCAACATCATCAAAGACCACTCCCATCCCAGTTATCATTTTCTTTCAATCTCTTCTGTCAGGCAGGAGATACAAAAGCCTAAACATACATAACAACAGGTTCAAGAACAGCATCTTCCCTCCTATTATTAAACTGCTAAATGGCCCTCTCACATTTCAAATTTAATGTTGATCTTGTTTTCTGAGCCCCTTCATTGTGGCTGTAATTTTGTTTTCCTTACCCTAGGCTCTTTGTATGGTATGATCCGCCTGTTCTGCATGCAAAACAAAACTTTTCTAGTTCCACTAACCAGTGGTTGATGGAATGGCAATGGGGATTGGACCATTTTCTTGACTGAACAACGCAACCACCTTCAAGTTCCCCTCCAAGCCACTCGCCATCCTGGAGATATATCGCCACTCCTTCACTGTCGCTGGATCAACATCCTGGAATTTCCTCCACTAATGTGTGTCAGCCCACATGAGGTGGACTACAGTGGTTTAAGAAGGCAGCTCACCACCACCTTCTCAAGGACATTTCGGGACAAGCAATAAGCACTGGTCCAGTCTGCGATGCCCTCATCCCACAAATGAACAAAAAAAACACTTTGCCTTAAATCTTTTTTTAGATCTCTTAATTCGTATTTATCATCTTAACGTGTATAAAAAAACATAGATAATCAGTTCCAAACTTTAATCGCACGGATTGATTTAATTTTATTTCTGAAAAAAGACACATCTGGGAGGCTAATATGAAAACATAACAAAACAGGTAGAGCTGTTTAGCAGTCTCAAAGGGGAAGAATATTTCTAGGTCCATGCAACAAGCAGCTGCTACAGCAGGTCTGACTTCCTGCACAGAAGGTTATTCATCCTGTCAGTTTAGGCAAGCTGCTTTAGCAAAAATGAAACAGCAATGTAAACTGAAGTGCATCATGGCATTTGGTCCATACATTAAAAGAGCATGTTGCTCATTAGCAGAGGAGCGAGATGATACCAGTCAGATTTTGTTAATTATTTGAGAACGCAGCATACAAATGGGTTGTAGTTGGGTGGGATCTTTTTTCAGAATAAACATAGTCTTTTTTTCTCAAAACACTTTCACTTTGAGGTTGATTTTACTTCAAAAGTACAATACAAAGATAATTTAAAGACAAACTGAAGTTCCTTATTTTTAATTTTGCTTTTAATTACCGTAAGTATTTGGTCGAGAAAGACCCCTGATGATGTTGTTATTGAGTTCTTGTCCATATGCAAGGATTGATCCACTTCAATCTTCCAGCGGGGAGCAGTTTTCCAGTGTGGCTCAGCATGGTGCTGAATCAATAAGGTTAATAGATGTAGGGCCACACAGTCAGAGGTGATGTGGCTGGCATTTTCGGTGCCAATGAAGAAGATTTCTGATGACGAGATGTCACTTTCGTGCTTGCGATAATGTCAGCCTGATTACCTACAGCACAGAGCCAGTTAGTGCGTTAGCAGGGCTGTATATGGCCCATTAATCTGAATTATCGTTACAAGAGCAGTTTAAAAATTGGCTTTTCTTCTTCCTCCCACCCCAACCCCCAACAATCCCCTGAATTACTCAACTGTTCCTTTTATTTTGCCAGTGTCAAAAACTTGATGTTGATAGAAATTATAGCCAGCACTTTGTGCTGGTCACATCTCTGCCTTTACTTTTCTCTTTCTCTGGATAAATCACCTTTCTCTGCAAGTCTTCATCTGTCAGTTTGTGGTTTTGTTATTGGGGTACCAATTGCTGTAGCAAAGTCTATTCAACAAAGTGAATAGAAAAATTACGAAAATTGGAATGACTGAATGAAATGATTGTAAATTGTTCTTTTTCAATATTCTTCACCAGTGTTAGTGATCCCATTATCTGCAGTGTCACTGAACATTGCTGCCATATGCTGACCAGGTCATTATCTCCATGAGACAACTGCAACAAATTAGCCAAACAAATTGAGGGTGCATCCATGAGGATCAATGGTCGGCACAACATTGTGGGCTGAAGGGCCTGTTCTGTGCTGTACTGTTCTATGTTCTATGTTCTATGTTCTATTGCATTATAACATTTTCAAATGCGAAATACCTCAGCACAGCTACAACTGGAAGAACTTTCAATCCGAAGTTTAAGCTCCACAAGGATACGTCTGGATGTTACAGGTAGTTCCTCATTTCCCAGAGCATAGTGAGCCTCTGAAATAGATAACCAACTGGGCTGCTAGTTCTGGCCTCTCTGCAGGTCTTCAAAAGGAAACTGGGCTATTTTCTGACTGGGATCCTATGAAAGTCTTTGCGGATGGTACATCGCCCATGTGCTCTGCTGAACTATTGCAAAAGCTTAAAGATATTGAGCACCATGTTGTTAGAGTCATAGCCATAGAGCTGTACATCATGTAAACAGACCCTTCTGTCTAACTCGTCCATGCCAACGAGATATCCTATATCAATGTGGTCCAATTGCCAGCATTTGGCCCATATCCCTCTAAACACTTCCTATTCGGGCACTTATCCTTTTCAGTGTTGTAATTGTACCAGCCCCCACCACTTCCTCTGGCAGCTCAGTCCATACACATGCCTCTGTCACCATGAAAAGGTTCCCCCTTAGGTTCCTTTTAAATCTTTCCCCTCTCACCACAAGCTTATGCCCTCTAGTTTTGGACTCCCCTACCCTGGGGAAAAGAACTTGTTTATTAATCCAAACCATGCCCCTCATGATTTTATAGACCTCTATAAGTTCACCCCCCATCTTCTAACACTCCAGGGAAAATAGCCCCAGCGTAGTCAGACTGTCCCTATAGCTCAAACCATCCAACCCTAACAATGTCCTTGTAAATCTTTTCTGAACCCTTTCAAGTTTCACGACATCTTTCCCTAAGGAAAATAGAACATAGAACATAAGAACAGTACAGCACAGTACAGGCCCTTCGGCCCACAATGTTGTGTCGACCTATTACCCTACTCTAAGATCAAACTGCCTGGGAGACCAGAACTGAATGCAGTATTCTTCCTCAATTTTTTTTATTCTTTCCTGCGGGGGAGCTGTTACATCAAAATTTTATGACACAATAAGAAACAATTGTGTTCATGCTAGCCCAGAAAGAAGCCTTTATTTAAATTCATTCATGGGACATGGGCATCATTGGTCTAGCCAGCACTTATTGCCCATCCCAAATTGTACAGACTGCAGTTAAGGGTCAATCATGTTGCTGTGGGTCTGGAGTCACATGTGAGGCCTGACCAGATAAGGATGGCAGTTGATAATGGGAACTGCAGATGCTGGAGAATCCAAGATAATAAAATGTGAGGCTGGATGAACACAGCAGGCCCAGCAGCATTTCAGGTGCACAAAAGCTGACGTTTCAGGCCTAGACCCTTCATCAGAGGGCTTTCCTTCCGCAAAGGGTATTCATGAACCAGATGGGTTATTCCCTGACAATTGACTCACAGTCAACATTAGATTCTTAATTCCAGATTTTTATTGAATTCAGACTCCAACAATTGTCCTCTCTGATGAAGGGTCTAGGCCCGAAACGTCAGCTTTTGTGCTCCTGAGATGCTGCTTGGCCTGCTGTGTTCATCCAGCCTCACATTTTATTATCTTGGAATCTCCAGCATCTGCAGTTCCCATTATCTCCAACAATTGTTGTGGTGGGTTTGAACCTGGGTCCCCAGAACATATCTGAGTCTCTGGATTAAGAGTCCAGTGATAGTACAACTAGGCTATCACCTCTCCCAATCCCACTTTCCATATCTTGTAGCTCAAAAGGTGACAGCACTTTGATTGCATATACAATTTTTTATTTGAAATTCACTGAGGGGTCCTGCCTCTGCCACTCCTCATTCAGTGAGCTCCAGATTCCCACTACCTTCTGAATGAAAAGATTTACTCTCTAATTCCCCTTTAAATTGGTCTGATAATTATTTCAACTCCACACCCTGAAATATTGATGCCACTGCATGTGAAAATAGGGTCTTCATATTTTTGTCTAGTCCCTCATCATTTTATATACCACAGTTAAATCTTCCCTCAACCTCCTTTACTGAAAGTGCGCAGTTGATTGCAAAAATGGCGTGTAAAATATTTTGTGGGGTGAATTAAAATTGATTTCAAACCGTGTCTTCTTATTTAAGACGATCCTGAACTGAAAAAGAAACTGGAGGGTGGATATCATATTCACCCAGTGGATGTGTTCTCAGCAGGGGATGGGGGTGGGATAATGTGAAATACATTGAATGGTGTCATTTAGTGGAGTTTGACCCCCTCTCTGAAAGACTCAAAGAAGACGTCTCACTCCATAATCTGTTAAAAAGGAATGTGAAAAGTAGTGTAACCTGCCTTTCAGCAACTTGTAGTGGTTAAATAAATTAAATCCTTGACACTCATTTTACAATCAACAAGTAAGAATATTTTTATCTAGGTGTAGAGCTGGATGGACACAACAGGCCAGGCAGCATCAGAGGAGCAGGAAAGCAGACATTTTGGGTCTGGACTCTTCTTCAGAAATGGAGGAGGGGAAGGGGGGGTCTGAAATAAATAGAGAGGGGGGGAGGCGATGATAGAAGGTGGATAGAGGAGCAGATAGGTGGAGAGAAGTTGGACAAGTCAAGGAGGTAGGATGAAAGGTGAATATAGGGAGGGAGTTTGGATGGGGGTTGGTCAGTGAGTAGGCAAGGGCGGGTAGGTGGGAGGGAAAATGAACAGGTGAAGGAGGCAGGGATGAGATGGGCTGGTCTTGGGATGTGGTGGGGGCGGGGAGATTTTGAAGCTTGTGAAGTCCACATTGATACCCTTGAGCTGCAGGGTTCCCAAGCAGAATATGAGGCGCTGTTCCACCAGCCTTCGGGTGGCATCATTATGGCACTGCAGGAGGCCCAGGGTAGACATGTTGTTCAAAGAGTGGGAGAGGGAGTTGAAGTGGTTCGTGACTGGGAGACCACGCCCAGAGACCATAGAAAACCCACATTGCAGAAAAGGCCATTCATCCCAGCAAGTCTGCATCAACCCTCCAAAGAACTTCCCACACAAACTCAGACCCCCACCCTATCAAGGTAACCTCCCCAGTACAGCCAACCCACCTAACCTGCTCGTCTTTAGATTGTGGGAGGAAATCCATGCAGATATGGGGTGAATATCCAAATCCACACCGGCAGTTGCCCAAAGGTAGAATCAAACCAGGTCCCTGGCACTGTGAAAGCAACAGTGCTAACCACTGATCCACCGGGCCACCCATTCTAGATCCATAGGATGAAGTAGATAAGGTGGTTCTTCAAACATGCAGGATACATTCTGATATAAAACAAAAAACTGTGAATGCTGAAAAGCTGAAACAAGAACAGAAGTTGGTGGAGAAACTCAGCTGGTCTGGCAGCATCCACAGGCAGAAAGCAGCACCAATATTTCAAGTCCAGTGACCATTCTTCAGGAGTTCCTGCCTGATTCTGCCACCATAGCACATGTCACTCAGACTGTTACAAGATTCTGCCCTCTGAATTTTTGCTCTGGATTCAACTAGCTTCTGCTTCCCTCGCAACATAGCCCAGTACCCAGAATGCTCCAGTCTTGGGGCAGAGATTTATTGGAATGTCAATAGCTTACCTCTTTCTCTATTGGAAAAAAGAGTTCTGCGCTCTGTACTTATTTTACCTTGTTTTTAATGTTAGTGTATATCAGCTTTCCAATGTTTCTGCACATCTCAGCAGTTTGCTAAGATATTTTCCCTTTCATTTCCCTCTGATTATTTGAGAATACACAGTAAGCTCCCAGCAATATGGCTGGCCAACTTGTTTCCTTCTTAACTCAGTACACAAGGTTTCATTGATTATTCTTCTCATCCCTCCTCATAATGGTAATCATTCTTAATGAGGGATATCTTAACACTCCCCTTTTTAAAGGGCCCAGATCTTGTTGTTAAATCCTGTAACTAGGAATGTTGAACTGCCATTATTGCCCTTCTTTAAGCCGTATCACCGTAATAGCTTTGATACTTCTAAGCGGCTGCAAGAGGGAGTTGTTGTGTATTTAGATTTAGATGTATTTAATGTTGTCACTTGTACCTGAGTACAGTGAAAAGTGGGCAGTTTCGTCACATGTCATGCCATCTTGGCCTACAGAGTAAATCGCTCACAAAATTGTACATATTGTATAATAATGAATAAATAATATTAAGTTGATATTACTAACATCGAAAGAGCTTTAAAAGCTCATCTCTCTCTCACCGTAGACTTCACCTTCGCTGCTCCTCCAGTCACTGCCGCCCAGCAAAGTTCCCAGGATCCTAGCAATGTGCTCCTTTCCTGCCTCCACAGGTGCCATCATTTCCGTATCCACTTCCGTGTCCACTTCCTCTGAGCTGGAGACGGTCACACTGCCCTGGTCCGGCACCTCCCCCAACACAGGACATCAACCTGGCTCTGAGTCGACTCTGAGTTTTAATTTAAAATATAACTTAAAATCACAAACAAAAAAATGAGGAAGGGGCACTCTGGAATTGAGAAAGGCGTGAAGAGTCTGAACAGACTAAAGGTGGGGTTGGGATGCCGGGCAGTAATGAGAAAGGAAAGGGTGATGGTAGAAAAGGAGGGAAAAAAACAGAGGTTGCTGGAAAAGCTCAGCAATTCTGAGGAAGGGTCACCAGGCCTGAAACTTTAACTCTGCTTTTTCTTCACAGATCCTGCCAGACCTGCTAAGCTTTTCCAACAAATCCTGTTTCTGTTCCTGATTTACAGAGTCTGTAGTTCTCCTTTTGGTTTTTATTTAGGCGAAAGGGAGATATCGATTAATCATTTAGGGGGAGGCGATGGCCTTGTGGTATAACCGCTGGACTGTTAACCCAGAGTTCCAGGTAACATTCTCATGCCAAGCAGCATCTCAGGAGCATGAAAGCTGACGTTTCGGGCCTAGACCCTTCCTCTCCTCTCTGATGAAGGGTCTAGGCCCGAAATGTCAGCTTTTGTGCTCCTGAAATGCTGCTTGGCCTACTGTGTCAGCAGATGGTGGAGTTTGAATTCAATAAAATATTTAAAATTAAGATTCTATTGATGACCATAAATCCATTGTCAATTGTCAATGGTTCACTGATGTCCTTTAGGGAAGGAAACTGCCATCCTTACCTGGTCTGGCCTACATGTGACTCCAGACCCACAGCAATGTGGTTGCCTCTTAACTACCCTCTGGGTGATTAGGGATGGGCAATAAATGCTAGCTAGCCAGCGACGCCCTCATCCTGTGAATGAATAAAGAAATAAAAAAATGATGTTCTGGCCATCATGAGTGTGGGTAACAGCCCTTGTTCATCAATTGTGCGTCTTTATATCACTTCCAAAATTTTTTATCATTCAGTATTGTTTGGAGATGGCCAACCATTGTCTACTATCATACAAAAGCTACAGCCAATATGCCAGTCATTGGGACATAACTGTAAAGCATGGCATAGAATATTTTTGACACAAACTGAGTGCTATAAAGGGTGGACATTGCAGGGAGATTTGATCCACTCAGAAGCTGACATTTTAGGTGTCTCTGGGAGAACTTTCACAACATTGTTGGGCACATGGGCAGAGACAGGGCACAAAGTGTAGGGTATTGCAGAATGCTGTAGTGCAAAGCTCCTGCCTAAACTTAATCTCTGAAGTTGAAGTTATGTTCAGAGGGTTGGAATTTGGTGTTGTGTAACCTTCTGATGCAGAGGATCTCCATTGAAATAAAAATGGTGAGAAATCTGAGATGGAATGTCAACTCATTGTAAGTCATTGATAACAAAGTGTGGAGCTGGATGAACACAGCAGGCCAAGCAGCATCTCAGGGGCACAAAAGCTGACGTTTCCCGCCTAGACCCTTCATCAGAGAGCTCCTGTGTTGTGCTCCTGAGATGCTGCTTGGCGTACTGTGTTCACCCAGCTCCACACTTTGTTATCTTGGATTCTCCAGCATCTGCAGATTCCATTATCACTGTAAGTCATTTTACACAATCACACAATGTCAAAGAGCTACCACAATGAATAACATTATAGGTGCCACATTTTGCTCAGCAGAAGCACAACCAAGCTTCTACTTCCTCAGGAGGGTAAGAAAATCAGCATGTCCACAATGACTCTTACCAATTTTTATAGTTACACCAGAGAAAGCATTCAATCTGGATGTATCACAGCTTAGTATGGCAACTGCTTTGTCAAGGTCTGCAAGGAATGAGAGTCATGAACACAGAACAGCCCATCATGCAAACCAGCCTTCCATCTGTTGACTGTATCCATATTTCCTGTTGCCTCAGGAAAGCAATCAACATAATCAAGACACTACACATCCGGAATAATACTTTCTTCCACCCTCTTCCTTTGGGCAGAAGATAGAAAACTTTGAGTACACATATAAGAACAGTTTGTTCCTTGCTTTTGTCAGACTTTTGAACAACCTGTGAAATATTAATGTTGATCTCTCTCTCTGCACTTTTGAATGGTGCAATCTCCCTGTACAGAAGGCAAAAGAACACATCCCACTGTAGCTCAGTATATGTTGCATTGAAGTTGGGCAGAGTGCTTGTGGTTTGGAAAGCAGGAAGTTAGAACTTAGTGTTCGTAAAGTGCTAGGGGGAAAGCATTAAGTGGTCTCATTAAGAGATGAGATCAGAGATAATGGGAACTGCAGATGCTGGAGAATCCAAGATAACAAAGTGTGGAGCTGGATGAACACAGCAGGCCAAGCAGCATCTCAGGAGCATGAAAGCTGACGTTTCGGGCCTAGACCCTTCCTCTCCTCTCTGATGAAGGGTCTAGGCCCGAAATGTCAGCTTTTGTGCTCCTGAAATGCTGCTTGGCCTACTGTGTTAATCCAGCTTCACACTTTGTTCTCTTAAAAGATGTGTTTTTTTTTCTGCGCTTAGAAGTTTAAAATGAATATCTGTGAGCACAGAGAGCACCCAAATTAAAACATTTGTATCGAAAGGCCATGCAGCTCACAGGCCAAGCAGCTGTTTTCACCAAAACAACAGTCTTTGAATTTAGTCAATCAATTTGAACCAGGCCCAAGATACCCAAAAACAATAAAATTTAATTCTGATGGTTTTCCTAACATGGGACTAATCTTAGTGTAAGAAATATTGATATGTCATCAAGGGTATAAAAGAAAGGGGACAGTTGGACAAAGTCCCAGAGCTAACTGCCATCTGCCAGAGTTAACAGCCCTCAGCTCTCAAAAGAGAATTGCTGGTTGTCACAGCGTCCTCTATGTCTTAGATAAAGCACTGTCTAAATAACAGTAGAACCAAAGGCACAACTAGTTAATATTTCTGACAAAAGAATCAATGGAAAAGGTGCAGAACATTCCAGAAGATACGTTATATGGTTATAATTTTGAGAGGCTAAACTGTTTTTTATGTATAAGTGGGACTTGTATTTACTGGAACAATATATCATTAGAATCTTGCTTTATTTGGGAATAGTTAGTAGTTAGAAGGGATTTATTCATTAATAGTTTAGTTAATTTCTTCACTGTTAAAGTTAGATAAATAAATTATTATTTGTTGATTTTAAAGTGACTGTCAAGGACATTTTTCATTTAAGTTGCTGAAAAGCAGGTCACACTACTTTTCATATTGCTCTTACAGATTATGGCATGACGTGCTCCTGTGGAAGTGTTTCAATTCTAGTTCTGGGGGGGCTGAGCGTCGTCAGGTCAGCCTCTATTTTATAACAGATTGGGGGCTCATGTCCAGGATTTGGATAGATTTGATTAGATTTAAGGTACAAAAAGTCCCAACGGGTTTAAACAGACCTGGGGTCAAATGTCCTGGATCTTTAATTGAAACTTAGGTGAGAAGTGGAAAGTCAAATTAATTTTAGTTGCTTGTTGTGGTTAAGTCAAAAGTGGGGAAATAGTTCTTAACATTGGTAAAGAGGTTTTGGGTGTTGAAGATGCTTCCCAAACTTGCCAAGCAAGTTTATAAAGACAGAGAATTTTGACATTTGTAGAATTAGCAAACAAACTCGAACTAAACAACTGTATGCATCTTTACTAGGCCTTTGGCTCTGAATGGGTTTGCTCGTCTTCATGATTTCCTCACTAAGTCTACCTTCTATCTTCACCTCCATCGTGTTATGTTGACTTTCCTGTCTGACTGCCAACTTCTGAAGTTCAAACACTCCCCCTTTTTCCCCTTCATGATCAAGCTGCTTCATCGTGTTCAACTCGAACATTCCTTCCCCTTCTTTATCCTCTATCTCCGGTGGCCTCATTTGTGATTTAATTTTTTTCTAATTCCACTGCACTTGACTGTTTCACTGATATATCTAAATGCTTGGTTAACTTTGTTACAATTTTAGCTTTCTTCTTATCTGAACTGACCAGATACGATGTGGGTAATGTTAATTCAGACCAAATTGGGAGGCAGGGCTGGTAAGGTGTTTGTAGCGCTGTCAGAGGTGGTGTCAGGAGTCTCTGAAAACATGAAACAGACTATTTTGACTGCTATGAATTGGAACCAGAAGCATTTGGATAACAGTTCAGAAATATAAGAAAGGAACCAGGTTTGACTTATTTTGATTTTGAAAGAAATAAACAGAATAACTTTGATAGATGGATGAGAGCATTAAAGACAGAAAAGCAATATGAAGTTCTTAGAGGTATTATTCTGCTGGAGGAGCTTAAAAACTCACTTAAGAACTCATGTTGAGGAACAGAAAGTTAAAACAGTGAGAAGAGCAACAGAGGTGACAGATAAATAAGCATTAGTGCATAATTCAATATCTAGCTCCCGACAGCATTTTCATTCCATGAGGAATAGAAATTAGGTAAGACGGAGATGATCCAATGAAAAACAAAAAGTAGATCACACTGGGAATAGTTTACCACATTTGAAAAAAAGAAACCCAAGAGGGAGGAAGAGAGATGAAAGACCTCAGTTGTTTTTACTAACTTCCCTGCCCCTTGGATGTTGTCTGGCCTGCTGTGTTTTTCTAGCTCTACATTTATTGACTCGAGCTTCCAGCAGCTGCAGTCTCAAAGTCACAGTGCCGGTAGTGTAATAAAGGCACTGGGAAAAACGGATGTGGTAAGAGATGGATTAGTTGCGGTAGTGAGGAGAATACCAAGGGAAGTCAAGAAGCTGCAGGAGAGTGCGCAGCCCGGTCATGAGCTGATCGTAAAATAGCACCCGACTTTTTCAAAACGTTCACATGTATGGGTACGATTCACTCAGGTAGAACAAAGGGAGTTAGAACATAGAACATAGAACATAGAACAGTACAGCACAGAACAGGCCCTTCAGCCCACGATGTTGTGCCGACCATTGATCCTCATGTATGCACCCTCAAATTTCTGTGACCGTATGCATGTCCAGCAGTCTCTTAAATGACCCCAATGACCTTGCTTCCACAACTGCTGCTGGCAACGCATTCCATGCTCTCACAACTCTCTGTGTAAAGAACCCGCCTCTGACATCCCCTCTATACTTTCCTCCAACCAGCTTAAAACTATGACCCCTCGTGTTAGCCTTTTCTGCCCTGGGAAATAATCTCTGGCTATCAACTCTATCTATGCCTCTCATTATCCTGTATACCTCAATTAGGTCCCCTCTCCTCCTCCTTTTCTCCAATGAAAAGAGTCCGAGCTCAGTCAACCTCTCTTCGTAAGATAAGCCCTCCAGTCCAGGCAGCATCCTGGTAAACCTCCTCTGAACCCTCTCCAAAGCATCCACATCTTTCCTATAATACGGCGACCAGAACTGGACGCAGTATTCCAAGTGCGGTCTAACCAAAGTTTTACAGAGCTGCAACAAGATCTCACGACTCTTAAACTCAATCCCCCTGCTAATGAAAGCCAAAACGCCATATGCTTTCTTAACAACCCTGTCCACTTGGGTGGCCATTTTAAGGGATCTATGTATCTTCACACCAAGATCCCTCTGTTCCTCCACACTGCCAAGAATCCTATCCTTAATCCTGTACTCAGCTTTCAAATTCGACCTTCCAAAATGCATCACCTCGCATTTATCCAGGTTGAACTCCATCTGCCACCTCTCAGCCGATCTCTGCATTGTGTCAATGTCCCACTGCAGCCTACAACAGCCCTCTATACTGTCAACGACACCTCCAACCTTTGTGTCGTCTGCAAACTTGCTGACCCTTCCTTCAATCCCCTCATCCAAGTCATTAATAAAAATTACAAACAGTAGTGGCCCAAGGACAGAGCCCTGTGGAACACCACTCACCACTGACTTCCAGGCAGAATATTTTCCTTCTACTACTACTCGCTGCCTTCTGTTGGCCAGCCAATTCTGTATCCAGACAGCTAAGTTCCCCTGTATCCCATTCCTCCTGACCTTCTGAATGAGCCTACCATGGGGAACTTTATCAAATGCCTTACTGAAGTCCATATACACCACATCCACAGCTCGACCCTCATCAACTTTTCTAGTCACATCCTCAAAGAACTCGATAAGGTTTGTGAGGCATGACCTGCCCCTCACAAAGCCGTGTTGACTGCATTTGATCAAGCCATGCTCTTCCAAATGGTCATAAATCCTATCCCTCAGAATCCTTTCTAACACCTTGCAGATGACAGACGTGAGACTTACTGGTCTGTAATGGCCGGGAATTTCCCTTTTTCCTTTCTTGAAGAGAGGAATTACATTTGCCTCTCTCCAGTCCTCAGGTACGACTCCAGTGGATGCAAAGATCCTCGCAAGTGGCGAAGCAATTGCATTTCTCGCTTCCCAAAGCAGCCGAGGACAAATCTGGTCTGGGCCTGGCGACTTGTCAATCTTAATGTTTGACAAAATTTTCAGCACATCAGCTTCCTCTATCTCTATCCATTCCAGCATGCACACCTGCTCTTCAAAGGTTTCATTCACTACAAAGTTCGTTTCTTTCGTAAAGACAGAAGCAAAAAACTCATTTAGGGCTTCCCCTACCTCCTCAGACTCCACACACAAGTTCCCTATGCTATCCCTGATCGCCCCTACTCTTTCTTTGACCATTCTCTTATTCCTCACATAAGTGTAAAATGCCTTTGTGTTCTCCCTAATCCGTTCTGCCAAGCCTTTCTCGTGCCCCCTCCTGGCTCTCCTCAGACCATTTTTGAGCTCCTTCCTTGCCTGCGTGTAATCCTCTCTAGCTGAACTTGACCCTAGCTTCCTCCACCTTATGTAAGCTGCCTTCTTCCTTTTCACAAGAAGCTCCACCGCTCTCGTCATCCAAGGTTCCTTTATCTTACCCCTTCTTGCCTGTCTCAGAGGGACATATTTACTCATCACTCGCAACAACCTAAATTGATATTAGGAGTAGTAAAGAAATTAAAATATTGAGAGATAAGGGAGCTAGTCTGTCTCTAGGAGTAAGAGATGTAAATATTTGCACTCCTTCTGAAATATTGTCCACAAGAGTTGTAACCTGTGGAACAAATGGAGAGGCAAGTACTGTTCCCCTGTGTAAGATAAGGCTAGAAAGTCCAATCAAGACTGGGGAAGTGATACTGAGATACGTGGCAGACAGTAGGAAAGCCACAGGCAGTATCAAGCCCACTGTCTCTGATGCCAATTCCTCCATTTGAAGAGCCCTTTAGGTGGGTTATAATTGATTTTGTAGGCCCCCCTCCCCAAAACCAAAAGTGGGAACCGGTATTTGCTGAACATAATGGATGTTTCTACCAGATTTCTAGAAGCAATTACACTGTGGAATGTCATGGCAAAAAAAGGTTGTGGAGGAGTTGCTAGCTTTCTTTACCCATTATGGACTACCCAGGGAGTTACAAGCGGGTCAAGGGCTCAATGATACTGGCAAATTATTTAAGGAGGTCATGGAAAGTTTAGGCATCAAACATTTTAAATAAAGCGCGTACTATCCTGAATCCCAGGGAGCATTGGAAAGGTGGCATCAGACCTTAAAGACAATGTTAAGGGTTATTGCCAGGATTACCCAAATGATTGGGATAAAGGTATCTCAATTATATTATTTGTTATGAGAGATGTTCCAAATGAATTGACTCAGTTTATTTCATTCGAATTGATATTAGGATATGAAGCAAGGGAGTTTTTAAAATTAATGAAGGAAAACTTGATAGGTCCAAAATCAGAGATCATGCGGTGTAGAGCTGGATGAGCACAGCAGGCCAAGCAGCACCATAGGAGCAGGAAGGCTGATGTTTTGGGGAAGGGTCCAGGCCCAAAACATCAGCTTTCCTGCTCCTATGACGCTGCTTGGCCTGCTATGTTGATCCAGCTCTACACCTTGTTATCTCAGATTCTCCAGAATCAGCACTTCCTATTATCTCAGATATCATACAGCATTGTATTATGTATTTGAGGTGTGAGAAAGATTGAAAAGTAGGCAAATTAGCTGTACGACATTTGAAGGTGACAGTGTATCTAATGAAGAAAGAAAGAGATAAGACATATAAAGTTTGCACATTTGCCCGTGGGAATATAATATTGGTGCTGTTACAAGTGGTAGGAGATCCCTTCAAAGCAAGGTTTAGTGGTCCCCACCAGAGTGAGAAGTCAGGTGAATTATCTGCTGAAGATGCCAGATTAGAAAAAAAATATCGAATATGTCATGTGAACATACTGAAAATTTATAATGACAGGGAAAGGGAACCAGAGGAACAGATATTAGCTACTGTCACTCAGAGTAAGGAATCAAATCCAGATGATTTGGATTTTGAAGTGCCTCAGAATAAGGAAGTCTTTAAGGACAAACTGACCAAGGAACACAGAATTGAACTGAAAAACTTGTTACAATGCTTTCAGAACCTATGTAGAAATATAATGGGGAGGACTAATGCCATAGTACATGAGGTTGACATAGGGAATGCTGTTCCAATAAAACAACACTCTTACAGGCTAAATCCTCTCAAATCAATGCAGGCTCAGAAGGAAATGGAAGAAATGCTCCAAGTAGATATCATAGAGACAAGTCAAAATGAGTGGAATATGCGGATTGTGTCGGGAACCTGACAGTGCTCAATGTTTCTGTATAGATGGTTGGAACATCAATGCCGTGATCAAATCTGACTCATACCCAATGCTAAAGCTGGACGATTGTGTGGAAAAAAATAGGACAAGACGCTTACAACACAAAGTTGGACTTACACCATGGTTACTGGTAAGTATTTTTGTCGGGGAGAGCAAAAGAAGTTCCTTCTTTTGTAACCCCAAATGGACTATGTCAATTTAAAGTAATACCCTTTGGAATGAAAAGTGCACCAGCCATTTTTCAAAGGTTTAAGAACAGAGTCATGGCAGGATTGACTAGTCGTGCCATTTACATAGATGACTTAGTGATCTTTAGCCATTTGTGGTAAGATCACATGGACTATTTGACAGAGTTCTTTGAGAGACTACAGAATGCAAAGTTGATCATAAACTTGGCAAAAACAGAATTCACAAAGGTGGAAGTGACTTTCCTAGGGCACAACATCAGATATGGATGGATGACGCCAAGGAACAGGAAGATCAAGGCCATTGAGAAATGTTGAAGACCATCCTTGAAGAAGAAAATGCCACAATTTTTAGGATAGAACGAATTCTACAGGAAATTTGTATCAAACGTTAATAGCACAGTGGCACCGTTGACAGATTTGTTAAAAATAAACACAAAACTTTGTCGGACAGAAACATGTCAGGAGGCATTTAAGAAGTTAAAATCACTGTTAACAACTGCACCAGTTTTAGCCACACTAAGTTTCTTTAACACCTTCAAACTTGCCTTCAACACGAGCGATGTAGGGGTTGGAGCTGTGTTGCTACAGGAAGATGGCTGTGGAATAGAAAGGCCACATGGTCATTTAAAAAAATACAGAATACCCAACAGAAATAATATTCAACCACTGAAAAAGAGTTTTTGAGTTTGGCAATGGCCTTACGACATTTTAATGTTTATGTTGCAAACAATGCATCAGCGAAGTTGTGTATAACAATGATAATTCTTTGACATTTTTGGACAGATTGCACGATAAGAATACTAGATTATTTCATTGGAGTCTTATGTTAAAAGCAATTAATTAACAGATTGTACATATTGCAGGTCATGAAAATATTATCATGGATATTTTATGGTAAGTTTAAAAGAAAAATGTTTAAAAGAACAATGTTAAAAGAAAGAGACAGAAATGGTATTTTTTATGTAAATAGAACTAGTATAAAATGTGTAACTATAGATTAATGAGCTATTGATCCAGTAATGTAATGGAGTTAAGATTTTACGAAAAAAAAGAAATCACCATTTCATAATGATGCTTTCTTTCTTCTTCAGGGTGGAAGTTTAGTGTACTTATGATTTGGGAGGCAGGTAAAGGGAATTTGGTGCTTGTAAAATGTCAGGGAGGAAAGCATTGAGTTTTCCCTTGAGAAGATCAGGTGTTTTGTCTGTGCTTAGAGATTTAAAATGAATCTCTGTGAGCAGCAGCTTGAAGCCTTGCAAGCACACAGACAGCACCTGTATTGAAACCTTTGTATCAACAAGCTGTACAGTTAGCAGGTCAAGCAGCAGTTTTTTTCATGTCGAGTTTTTGAATTTAGCCAATCAATTTGAAACTTAGATACCAAAAACCCATGAAATTTAAATCTGATGGTTTTGGCAACATGGGACCAATCCTATTGTAAGGAATATTGTGATGTCTTCAAGGGTATAAAAGGAAGGGGGCAGTTGCACAAAGCCCCAGAGCTAACTGCCATCTGCCAGAGCCAACAGGCCTCAGCTCTCAAAAAAAGAATTGCAGACTCTCATAGCCACCTCTATATCTTAGACAAAGCACCATCTAAATAATCATGTTGTCAAAGGCACAACTAATTAATATTCCTGACAGAAGAATCAACAGAGAAGGCACAGAACATTCTGGAAGATATGTAACCTGGCTGTAATTTTGAGAGACTAAACTCTTAAGTTTTTTTTTATTTTATGTAAGTGGGAATTGTATTTATTGGTACAGCATGCCCTTAGAATCCTGCTTTATTTGGGAAGAGTTAGATGTTAGAAGGGATTTATTTGGTTTGTCACCAGTTTAGTTAATTTGTTCGCTGTTAGGTCTAGATAAAGATATTGTTACTTATTGATTTTAAAATGACTGACAGGGATTTATGTTATTTAATCACTACATGTTGCTGAAAGAAAAGTTACACCGGTTGTCAAACTCATTTTACAGATTATAGGGTGAGGAGCTCCTCTTTGTGTGTTACTGTTTTAGTTCTCAGGTTGGCGGAGTCAACCTCCATTTTATAACAAAAGTGATAGTAATAAATCAAATCAAAATGGGACCCACCGTTGTGTGTCCTCATGTGGTCAAAATTCGTTGGAAACTATTGATTAAGTTCATCAGCAAGAACAGATGAAATAAATTTCTTTCGCGTTAAATAACTTCTGAGGAGCGATTCACTCATTTCAAATTCCCATTCAAGAAATTGCTAAAAGGATTCAAAACAGAGGCATGCTTGAAGTGAACCTTGTTGAAATGGAAACAACTCCATGCTTTGAGTTGAGCTCCACATTGGGCTCACAGTGTGACTAAGCTCTGCGCTGGGACCACAACTCACAGAGGGAGTAAACTCCACATTGGGACCACAACTCACAGAGGGACCAAACTCCACGCTGGGACTATAACTTGCAGTGGGGCAAAACTCCTTGCTGCGACCACAACTCACAGTGGGGCTCAGCTCCACACTGGGCCTAGTAGTCCACACTGGGATGACTAGCCCGTGCTAAGTGCATACCTCCACAGTGGGATCATATTTCCACACTGATCTGATTCACACTGGGCGTTAGAGCTGATGAACTCACACTGAAATGTTTTTGTTTGGTTCACGGAAGACAGAATTTCCAATTTGGAACATAACTCTTTTCTCAGATTTCTTTTGGGGAATGTCAATGTGTTTATATTAGAATTAGGCTCAGCCCAGGTCTGATCCATGATTCCACTGATACTCAGATCTCTGGTCCTTTCAAGAGGACTCTCTTTGAGCATGTGGAATTGGCATATATAGTCTTTGGTATCAAGAGTTTAATTTTTAACCTTCAGACTGTACACACTTCAAAGCTGGAGTGGAGCCTATTATAGTTAATCACTTTGACTTCCTTGACTCGACATAAATTTGTTGCATGTTCCAATAGCTGATGTATATTACCTAAAATGAGAAATATAAATGCTACACTCTGGAAGATCACAAATGTATCATAGAACCAAAGAATGATTATAAAACAGAGGGAAGCCATTTGGCCCATCATACCTACACTCACCTTCTGCAGGAGCAATTGACCTGGAGCCGTACCCTCACTTTATCCTCATAGACCTGTATATTTTCCATTTCAGATAGCACATGCCAACAATTTGAGCCTCATAAATGAAAATCTACATTTACATTGCACTTTTCATGTTATCAGGACATCTCAAAATGTCTCAAAACCTTTGTCAGGCCATCATTCTCAGCAATTAACTTACCTTCTGACCTCCCAAAACCTGTCTATCATCTACACAAGTTAGTAAAATGATGGCTTACATCCCACTTGACTGGACACATGCAGCTCCAGTGACATGTAAGAAACTTGACACTATCTAGAACAAAGCAGTTTACTTGAAAGACATCATATCTACCACCTTAAATATTCACACTACTGGACCATAATGCCAGCAGTATGTACTAGCCCCACGATGCACTGTAACAATTCACCAAGCCTCCTACAACAGGACTTTCTCAACTCAGTACCCTAACCATCTAGACGATCAAGAGCAAAAGATACATGGGATCACTACCACCTCCAGGTTTCCACTTAAAGCCACACACCAGCCTGACTTGGAACTATGGTGATATTACATCACTGTTGCTGGCCAAATTCCAGAGTCCCCTACTTCCCCAGTCTCTGAAACCCTTGAAGTAAAAAGTTTAAGGAGTGATTTAATCAAAGTCTTCAATTTTGGGTAGACAGTGATAAACTTTTTTCTTCCGGTTATGAAATCTAGGTCCACGGTGGTCTAGCCCAAACAAGTCTAGACAATGGCAGAGGAAATTAGATTTCTATGTTTGCCAACGAGAGGAGGATAGCAAGGATTGGAAGCAGTGTGGATGTGAGCACAGAATTAGAACTGGCAATAAATCAAAAATGGATTTCAATGTCGGCACGAAGTCTACTTTGGGCCTAAAACAAGATAGATTAGATTCCCCACAGGGTGGAAACTGGCCCTTTGGCCCAACAAGTCCACACTGCCCCTTGGAGCATCCTACCCAGACCCCTTCCCCTATAATCCACACACCCCTGAACAATAAGGGTAATTTAGCATGGCTGATCCACCTAACCCGCACATCTTTGGACTGTGGGAGGAAACACACGCAGACATGCGGAGAACGTGCAAACTCCACACAGACAGTTCCCTGAGGCTGGAATCAAACCTGGGTCCCTGGCACTGTGAGGTTGCAGTGCTAACCACGGAGCCACCATGCTGCCCTAAAGAATATGGAAGAATTATATACTCTCTGAGTGGTCGTAAAAAGTTTGAAAGGAATATTGGTGGTTCAAAAAAAACTTGGGTGGCAGGAAAGTGAAGGATGGATGAGTGCAGGAAAGGGTGCGGAGATCCAAATAAATAGCTCCTTAAAATGTACTTGATTGTAAAGAATAATCAGCAAAGCTGAAGGAAAGTTTCATGACTAATGGATGACAGCACAGAGGTAGAAGTCAGTCTTCATCTCTGCGAAACTCTGGTTCGACCACATTTGGAGACTGTTTTTTTTAATTTGTTCAAGGATGTCAACTGCATTAGCTAGGTCAATGTTTCTTGCCCATCTCCAATTTCTGGGGGACAGTTTAGAGTTAAGCCTGGGGCCTGAAGTCATATGTAGGTCACATCTTTAAGGTGGAACATTGGAAAACTAGATGTGTTTTTGTGGCAACAGCAATGGTTACATACACAAACAAAAACAAAAACAGAAGAAAAACAGAATCTGAGGAAGGGTCACTGGACATAAAGCGTTAACTTTGATATTTCCACCACAGATTCTGCCAGGTCTGCTCCAGCATCTGCAGTTCTTTTATGTAGTAGTGGTTACAGGATCAGCAGTGGGTGAGTTTTGTTTGAATATTTATCACCAGTTGCCAAAGTGGGATGTGAATTCAGGCCTTGAAGCATAAACATTGCTTTTGGAATTGCTAGCTTGGCGATATTACCACTACACCAAGAGCAACCCTGCTCTGTGGAGCCCTTGCCAAGGAGTTTAAAGAATAATTTAATCAAAGTTTTCAAGATAGCTCCTCACTCTTGATCCTATTTCTGTTGGTTGATAAGCCGAAGACTGAAGTGCCTCAGTGTATTAGAGTCGGATTTTTCTGGAGTGAGACTTGCACAAAGGGCAGCAAGAGTTTGAAACTGCCATTTGCAAATGGCTATTGATGTCAGAACAATTCTTAATTTTAAATCCGTGATTGAATTGTTCTTGTTGACCAAATCTATGAACAAATATGGGGCAAATTTGGGGAATAGATCATAGATCAACTTTGGTTTCATTGAATGGTTGGAGAGATATGATGGATTAAATCACTGGTTCTTACTTTCCAATCATCTGCAAGCCAATCATATCTGAGTGAAATTGACACTTTCTTGACAAATTAGAGGCAGTTTTGTGCTGCACCTTTCAATACGTGACTAAAAGTTGTTGACAGTGAGTTACAAAGGACACTTAAAGCCAGCAGGCTGGGCTGCATTTGAAGTCAAAACACAATGTCAATACTTAAACCTCCAGCCAATGCCTTTTTCTAAGAAAGCCAAGAACATCCATCTTATTTTACTTGATTATGAGAGAGTTTCAAATTTAAACCATTTTACTGATTTGCTTTGGTGGATTTCTGGTTGCAATAGTCCTGTCAGGCTCAGAGGAACTTTGTACAGGAACAAAACAGTTTCTTACATTGATATTGGAAATTACCTTTTCCAGACGACACAGCAATGAGTCATACCAGAGGATGGATACACTGAGTGACTTAATATTCTTGAAGATACCTGTGCTTGAACTCTTAATCAAAAGGACAGACAGACAGTGTTGAAGTGTATCCAAAAATGAGCCGACATGTTGGAAAAACCGAAGCCTGAGAGAGACAATGCATTCATTTTTTCTCATTCTGTGCCATGGAGTGGCAAGCAAAATTTTTATCTGGCAGTTCATTAGATTATATCCTTACAGTCTTACCATGCCATTCTGTTGTATGTAATTCAAGAGTGGCCATAGAGTCAAAAATAGGCTACTCTTCTCCTCAAACATTTCCTCCAATTGAATTGATCATGGGTGATCTTTCTCACAAACCTATTGATCCATCGTTTCTCCAGATCTTCTTGTGGTACAATGATAATATCCCTCCTTCAGAGCCACAAAATCCAGGTTGAAAACCCCATCTTCTCCTCAGCTGGATAGTTATATCACTGAACAAAAATGAAAGCTGCTGGAATAGCTCAGCAGATCTGGCAGTACCTGTGGAGAGAAATCAGAGTTTACATTTTGGATCAAGTGACCCTTCCTCAGAACTGAAGGTGACCAGAACTGAAATGTTAGCTCTGATTTTTTTCCTTCACAGATGCTGCCAGATCTGCTGAGCTTTTCCGGCAATTTCTGCTTTTGTTTCTGGTTTACAACATCTGTTATTCTTTCATTTTTTAAATTTAATATCTCTGAGCAACTTGTTTAGAAAATGTCTCCATCACTTATCCATATCACTTAATAGAGCATAGAACATAGAACATTACAGCGCAGTACAGGCCCTTCGGCCCTCAATGTTGCACCGACCTGTGAAACCAACCTGAAGCCCATCTAACCTACACTATTCCATTATCAGCCATATGTTTATACAATGTCCATTTAAATGCCGTTAAACTGGCGAGTTCCTGCCCCACCGAACTCATCTCCACCTATCTGGACTCCATTTTCTCCCCTTTGGTCCAGGATCTCCCTACATACGTCCGTGACACCACCCACGCCCTCCACCTCCTCCTGAACTTCCAATTTCCTGGTCCCCAACACCTCATTTTCACCATGGACGTCCAGTCCCTACACACCTGCATTCCCCATGCAGATGGCCTCAAGGCTCTCCGCTTCTTCCTGTCCCACAGGCCCAATTTCTCTACCACACATAACCTTTTTATTAGAAAGAAGGAAAAAATTCAGGATTCCCTTTTGTGACAGATTGTTCCAGATTTCATTTAGGAGGAGTTCCAGAATTCATTTTCAGGGAGACATCTTCAGATTTAATTTTGACAGAATTTCAGATTGAATTTTGCAGAAAATGTTTTCGAGACAGATCTAAATTTCATTCTAAGGGAGAAATGTTTTGGAAAGAGCTCCAGATTTGGAGTCAGCAAGTCACGCAGCATAGATACAGGCCCTTCGGCGCACCAGATCAATGCCAACCAACCAAACACCAAGCTACACTAATCCACTTACCTTCATTTTGTCCATAGTCTTCCATGCTCCAGCATTTCAGGAGCTTATCCGGATGCTTCCTAAATGTTGTGAGAGTATCTACCTTCACCACCCTCTCAGACAGCACATTCAATATTTCTACCAATTTCTGGGTGAAAAAAATTTTGTTTTTCTCAGATCTCCTCTAAACTACTTCCTCCTCACCTTAAACTGTCTTCTGGTGCTAGATACATCTGCCATGGGAAAGCGATTCTCACAAACTGCTCTGTCTATTCCTCACATTATTTGGTATAGCTCAGTCTTCTTTTGCTCCAAGGAAAATAAGCCCAGGCTATCCAGCCTCTCTTCGTAACTGAGACTTTTCATCCCAGGAAACATCTTGGTGAATCACCTCTGCACCCTCTCACTTCCTCGATCTTGATGCATAGGTTCCCCCTTTGATCTCTAACATGTCTCACTCTTTCCCTGTAATCCTGTTACTTTTCACAGACTTACTAAAAGCTTTGCATTTTCCTTGACCCCATCTGCCAAAGATATTTCAAGCAACCTCTTTGCCCTCCTAATTTTGTTTTTAACCCTACACTCTTTGTAGTTTGAAAGGACCTCTCCTGTTTTAAATACATTGTACCTTACATATATTTCCTTTTTTTTCTTATCAAACTCACAATATTCCTTGACATCCAGGATTCCCTTAACTAACTGCCCTTATCCTTCATGCTTAGACAAAAACAAAGATATCTGTAGAGTATTTGAGAAGTAAATTGGTCCAGAGTTCCAGAATTTACTTTCTGTGAAAATGCTTCAGGCTTAGTTTGAAGGGTGAAACATTTTGGGCAGAGATTCAGATTTAATTGAAAGAATGTTCTCGATGCAATTTTGGACCCAGTTCACTGGATCAAAATCAAAATTGACCTTTCCCAAACAGCATAACCAAATTCAACTGCATCAGGTCAAGAAGGCGGCTCATCACTATCTTGTCAAGGACAATGAGGGATGGGCAAGAAATGCTGGCCAGCCAGCAGTATTCACATCTCATTAATGAATATTGAATAAAACCCTCTCATTTTGTGAAGATAGAGACAAAATATCCATTTAACACTTTATACATTTTCTGTATCAATAGACAATAGACAATAGGTGCTGGAGTAGGCCATTAGGCCCTGCGAGCCAGCACCACAGTATCCTTTATACATATTCTGTATCCATACACTTCCTGGTATCCATTTCTGAAAGACTTAATCAATTCCTTCGTCACCCTCTTACAGTTAATCAACTGATAACACATCTTTGAAATTTCCTTGATTTTAACAGGGACATTTTTTGTATCCTTTCTTTGCTCCCCTATATCTTATTTACTTCACCCCTGTACTTTCTATACTCTTCTACAATTCCTGAGGTGTTACTTTTTTTGAGGTTGTCACAAGCTGTATGGTTTTGCTTTAATTTACTCCATATGCTTCAGGATAACCAGTGATGTCTAAATTCCGCAATAGTACCTTTCATCTTTTTAGAAACATGTCCACAGGATGTCTATAGAAGCTTGCTTTTGAGTGTCTCCCACTGATTTGTTACTGGATGTCCTTAAAGTAGATACAACAAGCCCACTTTTGCCAGAACATCGCTCAGCGTTGTAAAGTTTGCTTTTACCCAATGTAAACGTTTTAGTTCTGCCCTATCTTTGTCCCTTTCCGTAATGCTAAATCAATTTATGTTACGGCCACCTTCTCCACAAATGTCCTCCATTGCTACTTTATCCACCTGCCAAGCTTCATTTCCTAATATGAAATCTGAATTGTACCCTCTGATTGAGTTTATAATATCCTGGATGAAAACATTCTCTTGAAGCCAGTACAGCGTCATAGATTTATAGAGGTTTGCAGCATAGAAACAGGCCCTTCAGTTTAACTTGTCTATGCTGACCAGTTTTCACTATTAATCTCGTCCCATTTGCCTGTGTTTGGCCCATATTCTTCCATAGCTATCCTGTCCTGTACTTGTCTAAATGTTTCTTAAAAGACAAAATTGCACTCACCTCCACCACTATCTCTTCACGTTCCAGACACACTGCCCTCTGTGTGTAAAAATTGTCATTCTGCACCCTTTTCTATCTCACTCCTCTCACATTAAATCTCCAGTCTCTAGATTTAGACTCTCCTACCATGGGAAAAAGCTGCTGGCTATCTACCTTATTTAAGGCTCTCATGATTTCATAGGCCTCTATAAGGTCACCCCACAGTCTCCTACTCTCCAGGCAAAAAGGGTCGAGCCTATCTAGCCTCTCCTTTTAACTCAAACCTTCCAGTTGAGTTAACATCCTAGTAAAACTTTTCTGCACTCTTTCCAGCTTAATAATATATTTTTCTACACTAGGGTGATCAGACATGATAAATGCCTTTCATAAATAAAATAAAGAACAGTGGATGTTGGAGATATGAAACAAAAACAGAAATTGCCATCATTCTCACCGGTATCTACAATCAGACAAGATTAGTAAGTGAGATAGACCCAATGGGACTCCTGCAGGGTCTGCCTAATTCCCTTAGCCTGCCAAGTAATCATCTGTTGCATTGTTGCCTCTAACCTGAAGTGTGACTACCTTCCTAAGCATGCTATCTACGTAGCCCTCTGTCTGAGGGATCACAATGCCACTCAAATGCGTGCAGTTGGTGACGCATCCCATAGATAAATTCAGCTGGGTTACATGGCGTGCCCATGGTTTCACATATTCTACAAGATATGGACTCTACTTGGCCAATCTGACCTGCCATCCCACCACTTAAAGTCTAGTTATTATAGTCAGAGCAGTGGAAAATCTTGTCAGTACTCACCAAACAAGTTTTTTTCACTCTACTAGGGTAAGAGTCACCTATAGGAGACAGCTCCCAGCACAGGCTCCCCTCCTTTACCACTCACCTCTCATGATAGTTGTAAGGTCTTACATATTCCCTCTCTCTAAATGATGTTGACTGCTTGTCTTGGCATCCACACTTCATCCATTCCTTTCGGAGAGACTGATTATCTATCACCTTACCTACTCCACTTTTAAAGGCAAGCATGAGTATTGTTGGTGATAATAGAAAGTTTTGAAGTTTTCTGCTCATCAAGACTGCTAGATAGGAAATTGAACATATACCTATTAAATGTCAGTATTTGACACAGCTAAATGCGGAAAAAAATCTCCTTAAAATCTTCTTAAAATAGCTCTATATCAACCTGTGTCACAAAGCCTACTTTATCTCTATGACCGTTTCCATTTCTCATATCAGGTGTCCTGTGGTGCGTCTAAATGAAATGCCTTATTTTGAGCTGCTGAATCCCCAATAGCAATTGCATTGACGGCACCAAAGCCTCTTGTCATATGAGCTCCTGTTCATGAGTTAAAATCAAATTGTATACCCACTATGCTTGATTTTGTTGTGTATTATGAACTGTTTTGCTGATGGCCAGTTTGCTTGATTTTTCAGTTATATCCTCAAAAGCTTCAAAGGATTTCACAGGAGATAATTTTCACGGTAGGTCAAAGCTACGTCTATAGTGGGTGAGCTATTCTTAGCTGACACATTCGTATGGAAGGAAAAGAATGGCTTGTGTTTCCACTTCTGATAAATACAGAGCTATCTATGCTTATGAGAGATCAGATATTTTCTAATCAACCTGTTCAGAGATGTTATCACACACCTCTGGAACACATTCTAAACCCATAACAGCCTCCAACTAGGAGGGTAAGGTCAGCAGATACATGAGAGCACCGCCGCTTGCAAGTTTCCATTCAAGGATGTTAAGTTGGAGACGGGTTAGAAAAGATTCACAAGGGTGATGCCAAGAAAGGGATTATATAAATAGGCTGGAGAGGCTGGGACAATTTTCACTGATTGCAGGAGTTTGAGGGGTGACCTTATCGAGGTTTATCAAATCAAGAGGGGTACAGATAAGGTGTACGACAGGTTTGAAGACAAGGGGCTTTTTTTTAAAGTGAGAGGAGAAAGATTTTTTAAAAAAGGACACGAAGGGGTTGTAATGCACATCACAGGCAAACTGCTTTCCCACTGATTAGGGTTTCAGAGTGATTGCTTCTTTGAACAAGGCTCTGGATGATATTGGGTGTAGAGCTGGATGAACACAGCAGGCCAGGCAGCATCAGAGGAGCAGGAAAGCTGACGTTTCAGGTCTGGACAAATCTTGCTTTGTTGTCTCAGACTCCAGCATCGGCAGGTCCTACTGTCTCTGGAAGGTACTGGTTTTCCTAGAACTTGCGCCCAACAAGGCTCAACATGCTCTGTGGAAGGGGAGGAATGAGAAAGAAAATCGAAGAAAACCAAGTTTCCATCATACATGCCGCTATAAGATTCCTGTTACATTTAGTCCACAAGATATCAGGTTAGATATAAAATGAAGCTGCAGCATTGGAGATGTTGTCTTTCAGATAAGTTATAAAGCTGCTGTCCAGTTTGCCTGGTTGGGTGAACACAAATGAACTCATGTCACTGTTTTATAGAATGGCAAGGGTGTTATTCCTGGCGTCTTGGCCGATATTTATCCCTCAATCAAAATCACAAAACATAGACTTGATTTGTTACAACATTGCAATCCAGCAAAGTGTATGGTGCACACATTGACTGTTGCATGTCCTGCATCGCCATAGTGACTAAACTTTGTTGGCTATAAATCACTTTCAGGCCTTCATTGGTTGCAAGAGTCTTATATAAATACAAGCTTTTTCTTTCCTTTTGTTCACAGTGTTCTGAATAATTGGCAGGCTGATTTTCTGGGTAGAGCCTGGTACACGCAGAGGTTCATAGGGCACAGAGAGCAATGGTAGGTGTCAGCATTGATGGTGGAAGGAAAGGGGAGACCAAGAACAAAGATATTGCAGCTACAGGGACTGGGGATTGAGGAAATGGCATGGGAGAGGTTGAGAATATGACATGAGAGAGGGGATCAACAGAGGATATGGCAGAAAAAGTACATGGGAAGTGTCGGGGTAAATGGGAGAGGGAAGAACATATGGCTGAGTAGTGGAGACACCACAGGGAAGTGGAAATGCTTGAGAAGCAATGGAGTGAGTGCGGTAGGTCATGGAATGGGGATTTGGGTGGCATGAGAGGGAAGGACGGGTGTTAGGGAAGTCAGAAGGGGACAGGTTGAGGTGATAAGAAATGCATAAAGAAAATGGAGCAGCACAGTGGCACAGTTGTTAGCAATGCTGCCCCACTGTTCCTGGGGCTTAGGTTCAATTCCACCTTCGGAGGAATGTCTGTGTGGAGTTTGCATGTTCTCCCCATGTCAGCATATGTTTTCTCCAGGTGCTTCAGTTTCCTCCCACAATCCAAAAGTGTGCAGGTTAGATGAATTGGCCTTGCTAAGTTGCACATTGTGTTCAGGGATGTGTACCTTAGTGGGTTTATAATGGGATACTTCAAGGGTCAGTGCAGACTTGTTGGGCCAAAGGGCTTGCTTCCACACTGTAGGAATTCTATGGTTGGTTGCAATTCTTCAGGTCAATGCTTGAACTTTTGGCTTTCAAGAGTTGAACAATCATTGCCTTAACATCATAAAATAACAAAGCAGATCATTATGCAGATATCAACTCTTGAAAAAACTATCAAATTTCTTCTAATTTGGTCAGAAGAGTAATAAGGCAACTTATTATCTCAATGGAAAGAAATTTCAGTGTTTCAGTGCAGAGGGAGCTGGGTGTACTTGTGCATGAATTGCAGAAAACTAGTATGCGAGTACAGCAGGTAATAAGAAAAGCAAATGGAATTTCTGCTTTTATAATTAAAGGGACAGAATATAAAAGTAGGGAAGTGTTGCTAACACCACAAGGCATCAGTGAGACTGCACCTGGAGTGTTATGAACTGCTTTGGTCCCTTTTCCAGAGGAAGGATGTATTTGCACTGGAGGGAGCTCAGAGGAGGTTCACTAGAGATGGGGAACTGACTTACAAAGAGAAGTTGAACAGTTTAGGCCTTCAATCTCTAGAAGAATCAGAGGCGATCAGTTTATAAGCTACTAAAGGGGATTGGCAAAGTAGACATAGAGAGGACGTTTCCTCATTTCGGGCAATGTAAAATGATAGTTTGTAGTTTTACAATGATATGGATTTGAAACAGAAATGAGGAGGAATTACTTCTCTCAAAAGGTTATGAATAGAGTTTGGGTTTGGAACATAGAAGAGTACAGAATGGGGACAGGCCCTTCAGCCCACGATGTTGTGCCGAACAAGACATCAAATTAAACTAACCCCTGCTGCCTGCCTTGGTCCATATGTCTCTATTCCTTGCATATTCATGTGCATATTTAAAGGTGCCTTAAACTCCTTTAACATATCTGCCTACACCACCATTCCTGGTTGTGCATTCCAGACTCCTACCACTCTCTGTGTAAAAAGCTTGTCCCTCACACCTCCTTTGAACTTTTTCCTTCTTACCTTAAATGCATACCCTCTAGTATTGGACATTTCAACTCGGACAAAGATTCTGACCCTCAACCCTATCTATCTATTTCATAACTTTATAAACTTCTATCAAGTCTCTCCTTAGCCTCTACTATTTCAGAGAAAGGAACCTGAGTTTTTCTGGCCTCTCCTTATAGCTCATACCTTCCAATCCAAGCAGCATTCCGGTAAAACATTTCTGCACACTCTCCTAAACCTCCACATCCTTCCCGTTTGACCAGAATTGAATGCAATACCCTCAAGAGTGGCGTCACCAGAGTCTTAAAAAGATAAATCTGTGGCATTCACTCATCCAGAGTGCAGGGAGCAGCCAGGAAACATAGAACATAGAACATAGAATATAGGACATAGAACAGTACAGCACAGTACAGGCCCTTCGGCCCACAATGCTGTGCTGAACTTTTACCCTAAACCTAAGGTCTATCTAACCTCCACCCCTACCTTATGCGATCATCCATATGCCTAGCTAATAGCCGCTCAAATGCCCCTAGTGAGGCTGACTCCACTGTCCTGTCCGGCAATGCATTCCACGCCCCTACCACCCCCTGAGTAAAGAACCTACCTCTGACACCTCCCCTATATCTACCTCCACTCACTTTAAAACTATGCCCCCTCGTAATAGTTACCTCCGCCCTAGGAAAAAGCCTCTGGCTGCCCACTCTATCTGTACCTCTGATCATTTTGTGCACCTCTATCAAGTCATCTCTCTTCCTTCTTTGTTCTAAAGTGAAAAGCCTTAGCTCTCTCAACCTTTTCTTCAAAGACAACATCCTGGTAAATCTCCTCTGCACCTTTTCCAATGCCTCCACACCTTTCCTGTAAAGAGGCGGCCAGAACTAGACACAATACTCCAGATGTGGCTGAATCATGCTTTTGTATAGCTGGAGCGTAACTTCATGGCTTTTGAACTCAATCCCTCTATTAATGAAAGCTAACACACCACACGCCTTCTTAACAACTCTATCCACCTGACTGGCAGCTTTCAGCGAACTGTGAACATGAACCCCAAGATCCCTCTGCTCCCCCACACTGCCAAGAATCTTTCTGTCAACCCTGTATTCTGCTTTCATGTTTTTCATTTCAAAATGGATCACCTCACACTTTTCAGGGTTAAACTCCATCTGCCTTTCTCAGCCGAGCTCTGCAATCTACCAATGTCCCTTCGTAACCTAGAACAGCCCTCCGCACTGTCCAGAACGCGACTCACCTTTGTATCGTCTGAAAACGTACCAGCCCACCCTTCCATCCCTTCATCCAAATCATTTACAAAAATCACAAATAGAAGAGGACACAGAACAGATCCTTGTGGTACACCACTCGTAACTCAAAATGGAGTTGAGGCCAAGATAACCTCATCCATGATGTTATGGGATGATGGAGCAGGATCAAGCAACTGAATGGCCCATTTCTCCTCCTTGTTCTTATGTATATGAACAGCTGGCTGGGTACCTGTAGTAAACTTGCCTTCTATGGTAGAAGATTGCAAAACTGAGCATCTTGGGACTGAATTTATAAATACACCTTCCAAGAATGGAGGTTTAGGTCCAATATGGTTATAAAATCCGAAGCAAAAGACAGAACTTACTGGAGAAACTCAATGAGTCTGGCATCATCAGTTGAGAGAAAGCAGAGTCAATGTCATGAGTCCAGTGATCTTTCTTCAGGGTTCTGAATTCTTGTTTTTCTTTATGACCTCCACCATTCTTTGGTATTTCATTCGTTGTAAAAGCGTGTGAGGTTCACTCACAATTTAATGACACAAAATTAGGGGAAACAAGTCTGGAACCAAGGAATCTGCAATTTCCAGGCCATTTCTCTAATCCAAGCTATAACTTCACTGTCACACTAAGAGAATAAACAAAAATAGAAGGTGCTGGAGAATCTCAAATGATCTGGCAATGTCCCTGGATAGGAAACCAGAGTTAGTATTTCAAGTCCGCTGGTGCTCCGTCTGAACTCTCACCTCTATCAGAGATCATTTTTTCAACTTTTCACACTTTTTCAATTTGTTAATTCAGGTGAACATTAAAGCTTTCCTGTTTTTGGAGGAAACAGAAATGTTCTTTCTTTACCTTGGTTTATTGCTATTGTTAAATGGGAAAAGGGGCAGAAAACATTTACAAGGACATTAATGGGACCAGGCAGAAGCGATTTACCAGGATGTTGAGCCCTAGGGAGAGGCTGAGGCTATTTTCCCTGGAGTACCGAAGGCTGAGGGGTGACCTTATAGAGGTTAACAAAATCATTTCAGGCATAGATGAGGGGAGTAGTCAAGGTCTTTTTCCCAGGGTGAGGGAGTCCAAAATTAGAGGGCAAAGGCTTAGGTGAGAGTGGAAAGATTTGGAAGGGAGCTGAGGGGCAACTTTTCACTTAGACGTCGGTGCATATGTGGATTGAGCTGCCAGAGGATGTAGTGGAGGCTGGTACAATTATAACATTTAAAAGGTATTTGGACAGGGATATGAATAGGAGGAGTTTAGAGGGATATGGAGCAAATGCAGCAAATAGGATCAGTTCAGTCCAAGAAATGTGGTCCTCGTGGATGAGTTGAACCAAAGGGTCTGTTTTGGAGCTATATACCCCTATGACTCCACAACAATGGAAATACAAACTGGCTAATCAATCAACTGAAAAAGAAAATTAACTGGTGACGTGTTTCATTAATAAATGTGGCATTTTCCAGCATGTAAAATGAAGGCCACATTTCTTTCTAATATGGCAATCATTACACTTTTAAGTAAATAAATACTGGGAATTTTCACGCAATGTAATACAAAGCTGAACTCATGTAGGTCTTTTGTCAATAACAGACAACAGTAAGAGATCTGGAGGAATGATGCTAAGTAAATTCTGTGCGTTTTGACAACAAACAAAAGTTTTCTGTATTTTTCAACAGAGTTGGAGGTGAAAATGCATAATTCAACAGTACTAGGGGAAGGTTCTGATCTGCTGTTTGTTTCACATTCTGCGTAATAAAGGACAGTTTACACAATGCAGAAAGTTTGTACTTCTACCTCAATCTGGGTTACAGTGGGTCATTAATAATAATGAATATGCTACCAAAACATATTTTTTTCAAGAAAACAGCAGCTGGTTAACAGTGATATGTTAATTCAATGCTTTCTTGGCAATTCCGGTAGTCACACTTCTCTACACCTGGATAATCTCCATAAAGGTAAAACTCTGAGGAGATCATATCTGTTCCTCCATCCTTGAAATACAGAGGGTAATTGCATATGGTGAGGAGGGGAAATTGTGAAGAACAACTGTTCCTTCTATTTCCCCCAAAGCCACTTTTAACCTACATCAGTGGAAGCATTTCTTGAAAGAGCTTTCGTGCTTTGGAAATGAAAATTTTTTCCAACAGCTGATGGAATGCCGAGTAAACTTTATATGGAAATGAGAATCATTTCTTTTTTTATTGTTGCGTTTAGGGCCCCCTCCTGCTACCTGGGGATAGGTTAAGCTGGCTCTGAAAGACCCGTACTACTCTGGGATGTGTTTGTAATTTATGGAAGACACCCCAATCAAAGCTCCGATATCCTCCTTTTTAGCTGCCTCCAAAATATTGCTAAAATATCAACACCCAATTCTACAGGAATTCCTTTCAGAGCTTTGCTTTGCCCCACTTTGATGATTTTCTCCAAACTAAAGGTTTTGAACTGATGCAACTGTCAGATTAAAGTTTGATTGCTCAATCCATTTGTGTGAAATTCTTTTGACCACCATCTCAACACTGATGTTAATCTATTCATTCCAGAAGTTAATCTGTGAACAAAAGAACTGCCTACTGAATATCTAGCTAGAATATTACCTAGAATACACCTCCTCCCACCCACCCTCCTGCAAAAATTCCATCCCCTATTCCCAATTCCTCCGCCTCCGCCGCATCTGCTCCCACAATAAGACATTCCACTCCCGCACATCCCAGATGTCCAAGTTCTTTAAGGACCGCAACTTTCCCCCCACAGTGATCGAGAACGCCCTTGACCGCGTCTCCCGTATTTCCCGCAACACATCCCTCACACCCCGCCCCCGCCACAACCGCCCTAAGAGGATCCCCCTCGTTCTCACACACCACCCTACCAACCTCCGGATACAACGCATCATCCTCCGACACTTCCGCCATTTACAATCCGACCCCACCACCCAAGACATTTTTCCATCCCCACCCTTGTCTGCTTTCTGGAGAGACCACTCTCTCCGTGACTCCCTTGTTCGCTCCACACTGCCCTCCAACCCCACCACACCCGGCACCTTCCCCTGCAACCGCAGGAAATGCTACACTTGTCCCCACACCTCCTCCCTCACCCCTATCCCAGGCCCCAAGATGACTTTCCACATTAAGCAGAGGTTCACCTGCACATCTGCCAATGTGGTATACTGCATCCACTGTACCCGGTGCGGCTTCCTCTACATTGGGGAAACCAAGCGGAGGCTTGGGGACCGCTTTGCAGAACACCTCCGCTCAGTTCGCAACAAACAACTGCACCTCCCAGTCGCAAACCATTTCCACTCCCCCTCCCATTCTTTAGATGACATGTCCATCATGGGCCTCCTGCACTGCCACAATGATGCCACCCGAAGGTTGCAGGAACAGCAACTCATATTCCACCTGGGAACCCTGCAGCCATATGGTATCAATGTGGACTTCACCAGTTTCAAAATCACCCCTTCCCCTACTGCATCCCTAAACCAGCCCAGTTCGTCCCCTCCCCCCACTGCACCACACAACCAGCCCAGCTCTTCCCCCCCACCCACTGCATCCCAAAACCAGTCCAACCTGTCTCTGCCTCCCTAACTGGTTCTTCCTCTCACCCATCCCTTCCTCCCACCCCAAGCCGCACCCCCACCTCCTACCTACTAACCTCATCCCACCTCCTTGACCTGTCCGTCTTCCCTGGACTGACCTATCCCCTCCCTACCTCCCCACCTATACTCTTTCCACCTATCTTCTTTACTCTCCATCTTCGGTCCGCCTCCCCCTCTCTCCCTATTTATTCCAGTTCCCTCTCCCCATCCCCCTCTCTGATGAAGGGTCTAGGCCCGAAACGTCAGCTTTTGTGCTCCTGAGATGCTGCTTGGCCTGCTGTGTTCATCCAGCCTCACATTTTATTATCTTGCCTACTGAATATAGCAATTATATGAGCTTTACAATTGCAACATGCCACCTTAAAACCCAAGTTGTCTGCTGACTGAATGGCAGTTCTCTATCATTTTATTCACCAGATTGACACACCAAGGCTGTCCAGCACAAACTCACATCTGTAAAACTATAACATTGTAGAAGCAGAAGAAGGACATTCAGCCCATTCAGTCTGTGCCATCATTCAAAGGGGCCATCTGATCTGCGAATTCTCAACTCCCCCTCCCTGCCTTTTCCCCATAAACCTCACCCTTGAATATACTTACCGATCCATCCTCATCAGCCCTCTGTGGTAAAAAATTTCCCAGATTCACTATTCTCTGAGAGAAGAAATTCCCCCCATCTCTATCTTAAATGTGCAATACCCTATTCGCAGATCATACCCTCCGGTTCTGGGCTCTTTCACAAGAGTAAAGTACCTTTCCATATCTACCATGTTAAGTCCTCAAAGAATCTTCTCTGATTCAATAAGGCCACCTCCCATTTTTCTAAATTTTAATGAGTACAGGCCTAATCTACTCATTCTGTAATGTTAAGACAGTCACTCCAGACCTGGTATAAGCCTAGTGAACCTTTTCTGGGCTACCTCTAATGCCAGTATGTCATTCTTTAGGTAAGGAATACAAAGCTGTTCAGGTTTCTAGCTATGCTCTGGCTAGAGCCTTGTATAACTTTAGCAAAATCCCCTATTTTTATATACTATTCTCTTTGAAAAAAAAGGTCAATGCTCCATTTGCTTTCCCCATTGCCCACTGAACTTGAATGCAAACTAGTGGTTCATGTACAAGGATTCCTAAATTACACTGATCTATAGCTTTCCACAGTCTTTCTCCATTTCATCAATATTCAGTTCCTCAGTTCTTCCTGCCCAAATTGCACAATCTCACTATTGTCCTACATTATAAGCTATGATGATTTGAACACCTCCTAAATCAACAACCAAACTATAGATTTTTACACTACAGAAAGGGCCCATTTGACCCATTGTGTCTGTGCCAGCTTCCAAAGGAATAGCAAAGCTAGCCCCCTTCAACAGATTATCTCCATAGCCCTCTAAATTCATTACTTTCAGATCTATATCCAGCCCTCTTTTGAAACCTCCTATGATTCTGCCTCCTTCAGCCTTCCAGGTAATACATTCCAAATCCTAACAACTCTGTGAGTAAAGAATTTTCTTCTCATCTCACTGCTAGCTCTTTTGCTGACAATTTTGACGCACCAACTAGTGGAAACAGAATATCCTTCTTCATCCTATAAAAATTGTTCATAACTGTGAACATCTCAATAAGATTTTAATCTTCTTTATTCCAAGGAGAATAAGTCCAAACTTGCTAATCTTTCCTTGTATCTAAAACGCCTCATTCCTGGTATTATTCTAGTAAATCTCCTTTGCACTCTCTCCAGAGGTTTACCATCCTTCCTGACAGAAGGTACCCAGACTGAAAACAATACTCCAAATCTGGTCTGATGAAAGGTCACAGACTTGGAATGTTAACTGTTTCACCCAACACAGATCTGCTGAGTATTTCCAGCAATTTCTGTTTTAATTTTAGGCTTCTGACATTTGCAGCAATTTGTTTTTCGAAGAATGGCGCTTGTCACTTCTGTCTCTATTTCTGAGTACTAAGGGTTCAAGTTCACCCTGAGGGATCAGAGGAAAAAAAACCTCAGCTGATCCCACAGTGGTGATGGCCTAGTGGTATTATTGCTGGGCTGTTAATCCAGAGGCCCAGATAATACTGTGGGGACCTGTGTTTGAATCCCACCACAGCAGATGGTGGAATTTAAATCTCTGGAATTAACAATCTCATGATGACAGTGAATCCATTGTCAATTGTTGGAAAAACCCATCTGGTTCACTAATGTCCTTTATGGATGGAAACTGTCATCCTTGCCTGATCTGGCCTACTTGTGACTCCAGATCCACAGCAATGTGGTTGACTCTTAACCCTCTCTGGGCAATTAGGGATGGGCAATAAATGCTGCCTAGCTAGTGATACCCTCATCCCATGAATGAATAAAGAAAAAAATGCAGCATTGAGAGAATGCTGTATTGGCGAACCTGCTGTCATTCAGATGAGTTGTTAAGCAGAGGCTCAGTCAGCTCAATTGCATAAATGTAAGAAGTTTGATGGCTCCATTTTGAAGAAGAGATGGGATTACTTGCCAATGTGATCATACGCCCAATACCAATAAATCAAATGCATGATTAGCTCATTTAGCAGTTTACCCTTAATAAAACAATGCTCTCTGCAAAATTAGCAGTTGCTTTTCTTACTTTATTGTCATATCTGCACTTAATATACTTGATTGATTATAAAAACCATTTGAGACATCCCAGGGTTATGAAGGATGCTTTACAAATGAAAATTAGTTCTTCTTTGACAAGATAAAATATTTTTTGTAACACACAGAGAATTGGGAATGACAATGAAACATAAAGAAGTCTGAACCCTTCAAACAATGTATCTTCACCTCCTTCCGAAATGGGAGACCTCTTACTTTTAAACTATGACCCATGGTATTCACAAATAGAGGCAGAAGTGACAGGAGGAAAATACCTTCCCCATCCACTCAGCCAAGTTCCCTCAGGATCTTATATCTTTTCATGAATTCACCTATGACTCTTCTATGATTATCTCAGGAAGGATATTACTGTCATAGGCAGACTGCAACAAAGATCTACCTGTTCCTGGGATAGTGGGACTGTTTTATAAAGAGAGTTTGGGCAAACTGAGTTTGCATTTTCTAAGGTTACAAAAAATGAGTGGTGATCACACTGGGACCTTCAAAATATTTGAAGGTTTGATGTAGGGGAGATGGCTGTCCTGTTTTGGAAGCCTAGAGCCAGGCAGATAAATTTTTAAAAAGACCATAAAACCATAAGACCATAAGTCATAGGAGTGGAAGTAAGGCCATTCAGCCCATCAAGTCCACTCCGCCATTTAAATCATGGCTGATGGGCATTTCAACTCCACTTCCCTGCACTCTCCCCGTAGCCCTTGATTCCTTCTGAGATCAAGAGTTTCTCGATCTCTGCCTTGAAGGCATTCAACGTCCCGGCCTCCACTGCATTCTGTGGCAATGAATTCCACAAGCCCACCACCCTCTGGCTGAAGAAATGTCGTCTCATTTCAGTTTTAAATTTCCCCCCTCTAATTTTAAGGCTGTGCCCATGAGTCCTAGTCTCCCCGCCTAATGGAAACAACTTCCTAGTGTCCGCTCCTTCTAAGCCATACAGTATTTTGTAAGTTTCTATTAGATCTCCCCTCAACCTTCTAAACTCTAATGAGCACAATCCCAGGATCCTTAGCCCTTCATCATACGTTAAACCTACCATTCCAGGGATCATCCGTGTGAATCTCCGCTGGACACGCTCCTGGGCTAGTATGTCCTTCCTGAGGTGTGGGGCCCAAAATCGGACACAGAGGGGGGATGCCATTTAGGATGCAGATAAGGGTAAAATATTTTTACTCAAATCTTTGTGTATGTTTGAAATCTGTGCATGCTCAGTCTTTCGGGTGATTGAAATAAAGATTAATAGATTTCTGATTATCAGTCACATAATGGGTTATGTGGGTAAAATGCACTGTAGCGTTCGATCAGCCATGATGGTATTGAATGACAAAGCAGGCTTGATGGACTGAATGGCCTACCCTGTTCCTATCTTCCGACCTTCTGGTGCATTTGGTGCAAGAAAGGCAATATATTCTGCACATAAACAAGCATCAACAGTGTGGTAAAAGGTCTGATATTGCCTTGAACTCCTCATGATCTAGATAACATATTGCAGGCTGGGATTGTCATGAAAATCTGGGCTCTGCAATCACACGTTTGCAGTGCTGAAAGGGATGCTGGGTGTTGAGCAAGCATTTTCACTCCTTTGTTCAAACATTTTGAGACCTTTTAACATGGCAGCCAATGAAGTGAGGTGCATAAATGAAGTTTGCCTGGGTCAAAAAGAAAAGGGTCACAGCATGTTCCAGGTGAGAAAAATAACAATTCAGTTGCACTTTGTACAATTTGATCTGTGTATATCTTAATCGCACTAATTATCTCTCAATAGGAGTGATAATTACTTCTTGTGCTGTTAAATGTAACCAGGGCTCAGTTGCTGGCTTGTTGTGTAATAGAAAAGCTCAGTACAGACCCAGAAATGAATCAGGATGTTTTGTAATGTGTACAGCTCCATATTACACTGCAGACTTCAAACATTATAGCATTAAAGGATCAACAAGGTTATCCATGTATAATTTAGACTCCATGTCTGTCTTACCTATGAATTAGTTGGCAACTTTCTTATCTTGGAGCCCATAGGTTGCTGGTTTGTGTCCTGCAGCAAGAACATGAACATAGAAATCTAGGCTGACATGTCAGTACTGAGGGAAGAGTACATTGGGAAATGTTCTGTTTTTCAGAAGAGATACTAAACTGCAGTCTGGTCTGTTCTCCCATATCATTATTAAAGCTGTATATTGGCTATGAACACTGGAAGTATCACAATCTCTTAAATAATATCTATCCCTCAATAAAAATCACCCAAAATAGATGTTCACTAAGGTAGATTGATATTTTTAAGATTTAGATTTATTGCCACATGTGTATAAAAATGCAGTGAAAACTTTTTTTCGTATGTTGTATGCAAATTGTTACCTTGTTCTGGTGCCATCTTGAAGCGCTAAAGGTAATGCAAGATTTACTGCAATGGTGCTCATCTTTCTCTCTTCTTGTTCTTTCTCCATTGTTCCACCAGTTATCATTTACATAAAGTCGTTTGTGGGAGATTGCTGTGCACAAAATGCCGATTTCATTTTCTCTAATCTAAGAGAGATTACATTTCAGAAACCACCATGGGCGCTTTGGGAAGCCCTGAAGTTGTGTAGAGGTGATGTAAAGCTAACCTCTTTTGCTACCTTCAGAAGTAGGGATTATACTGAAGAGGTTGAACAGGTGGCACAGCTGTGCCTGGCTCTCACCTCGGTCAGTACGTTGTGGGTTCAAGTCACATTCCAGCAAACTTAGTGCAAATTGTTGGTTAAGTTGCAAGTGTTGTGCTGAGCAGGAGGTGTGCACATGCCCTCTCAGGTTGATGTAAAAGAACATGGGATCCCTACAGCGTGGAAAAAGGTCATTCGTCCCAGTGAGTTCACGCCATCCATTTGAAGAGCATCCCACCCAGACCCATCACCCTACCTTATCCCCAGTATCCTGCATTTCTCATGGCTGACCCATCTAGCCTGCACAGCCTTGGCCACTATGGGAAATTTAGCATGGCCAATTCACCGAACCTTTTGTTTTATTCATTCACAGAATGTGGAACATCTCTGGCTAAATGAGCATTTATTGCCCTTACTGAATTTCCCAGAGAGGAGTTAAGGGTAAACCACATTGCTGTGGGTCTGGAGTCACGCATAGGCCAGACCAGGTAAGGATGTCAGATTTCCTTCCTTAAAGAACAGTAAGAACCCGATGAATATTTTTTCTGACAATTGATAATGGCTTCATGGTTCTCATTAGATCCTTAATTCCACATTCTTTTTATTATTTAATTCAAATTCCACCATGTGTCATGGTGGCACTTGAACCCAGCCTCCTAGAACATCAGCAGTCTAGTTATAATGCCACTCGGCCATTGGCGGAGGAGATCTTTGGACTGTGGGAGGAAACCAGAGGAAACCCACACATACACACACAGGGAAAATGTGTGAACTCTACGCAGACATTTGCCTGAGACTGCCTCTATGAGGCAGCAATGCTAACCACTGAGCTACTGTGGCCCCGAAATCTCCGATGCTATTTTAGCAAAGCTGAGAAGTTGACTTTGGTTTCTTGGATAACACTTGCCTCTCAATCAATATTGCAAACATCAGAAAATCTGATCGTTATCACTTTGTGGAATTTTACTATGCATAAATTGGCTGCCACATCTCCTGTATGACAACAGTGATAACCCTTTTAAATGATTTATATGTTTGCCAAGAGCTTTGGAGATGCTTAAAGATTGTGAAAGATTCTATGTGCAGGTCTTTTTCTTTATACACATGGTGTGGAGCACTAATCTTTAGATCCAGTCTCACAGCAATTGGGAGATATTTATACAGAAAAAAAACAAGGTGGCACTGCAAATGCAGTAAATCACCTGCCAATTTATAAGTACTTGAATTACAAGATTGAATCAAAGATTTGTTATGAAGTGATGAGCTTATGATTTTATGCTGCTTGGGTTAGGCATTTAACTGAGACAGTTAAAATGTAGCTGTGTGGCATAAAAACGATTTCCCTGGTGTTTCAGCTATATAATTACTGCAAATGCTGTCTTAAGTAAATGATGGCAGAGTGCAATAATCCTGTTGACTATTGTCCTCTAATACCACAGAACAAAGGCATTTGCTCATTAGTGCTCCCACGGTGATGACTATAAGTATACCATTAACTTTTTCAAGCCATACATTCTATTCCCTGGTTAGTGGAATGAAAATGAAGAGAACTATACCTTGGTAGAGTGTGTGTGTAAGGTTTTGTATTGATTTGGTTAGCACATTTATAAATAAATACAGATTTCATTTATTCTCCCTTTGTAGTATTCTGAAACTCAAATTATTCCTCTGACAGAGATTGGACACAGATAATTTATCACCACGTCTTAGTTGTTAAATCATTTTGAACAGTCACCAACAACCCTCTTATTCCATCCCACACTTCATACCCGTGCGACTGATTGTACTACACAGTGGCGACTGTTGTCAGATTTTCCCTCCTCACTTGCAGAAAAAAAACACACCTGTCCTCTACTTTCCACCTTCTTCCCCAGTTTGCCTAAAATAAAACAAATCTTGTTGTCCTCTCACTGCATGATCAAACGACAATAAGCTGTTAAACCTCACCAAGGGAGTGCAGTGAAAATTAAACTCTGCTATTCCTGCAGTCGCCACAAAAGTCAAAAATAATTATGTTAATTTTCCTACGTTTTAGACCTAGTACCACAGAAAGCACGGACCATGCTGCAGGTTAGCTGGGTTGGCCAGGCTAAATTGTCTGTTGTGTCCAAGGGCACGCAGGCTCAGTGGATTAGCCAAGGTAAATGCAGGGTTACAGATATAGGGTAAGAGATTGGGCCTGGGTGGGATTTATTTTTGGAAGGTTGCTGCAGACTCAATAAGCCAAATGGTCTTTTTGGATTCTATAGGAATTCTACGATTCTATGTTACTGTACTTAACAAGAATTATTGTTTATTACAAATAGTTTCTAACTACAGATAATCAATTAAGAACTTTCAACATGTAATTTGATTCACTAAAACTCTGACTCTCTTATAGAATTCTCCTTTACACACACATTGTGTCAGGGAAAAAAATAAATGTGTGTTTTAAGCAGAGGGAACTGCTAGGAAGTTCAATGTTCTTTGTACACAGAACTTGTTGAGATGATCTCAACATCGCTTCTCAATCTTCCTTCTGTAGATACTTCACCCATTTGCAGAAAGTGCAGGGTGGCTGATTCATATTTATAAAAGTCTTTGGCTAATCAATTAAAAGTCACAACTTTAACAACTGGAAAATGGAAACAAATAAGTTATCTTCAGGCTTGAGATGTTTTCTTCTGCAGAGCACAATCAGTTCCTTCTCTACCAGAGACCCAACGTTTTCTAACAAAATATTCTCATTCTAAACGAGTTGGCTATCTGGAAGCCATTCATACATCTGTTGGCAGGCAGAAAGCCTTTGTCCTCAATAACCAGCTATTAGTTCACAAGCCAATCAGCTATTTATTATCAGCCAAAGCTGCATACATGCAGTCCCATGGGCTTCAGCTCATCTGCAGCCTAAGCTTCTACTATTGCTTGAACAAGCAGCTTTGCAAACAGTACTTACAGTGGGTGTACAATGAACTATTTGCTCTTTCAAAGCTGCAGCGTTCCTTTAACAATCCTTGGCTTTAAAACAGCTCTTTCTCCATTTCAATTCACAATCAAACACATGGAAAAATATAGAAAAGATGAATTCTTTATAACAGCACCAACAAGACGTGCTAGCAAACCATAGATGCTAACAAATTCTCGTGGTCACTTGAAAAATAGAACAAAATGAAATGATGGAAACTGTTTTGTTAATTTGAAAAGGATAAGAAAAGTATCTCAAAATCAGAAAAGAAAGCACTTATTCCTCTACTTGGAAGAAGGAGGAAGATGGGAAGGTAGAACTGTCTACTTTGGAGTATAATGTAATAAATTATAGAGTTTTAATAAACTTGTAGAACTAGCAAAATAGTAGGCAAATGAAACTCAACTCAGATGAATGCGCGTTGGACATTTGGAAAAGGAACTGAGGGTGCCACATACAAATAGGAATGTACAAGTTCAGTGGGCGTAGATTAACAATACAAACACTACAATCATTAAAAATGGCACTTAACAAGACACTAAAAATCAAACCACGCACTAGGCTTTGCTGCAAAATGGATCAAATTAATGTTATGATAAATCTATATCACAGCTTGATTACTGGGAATAGTTTTAGGGATTTTATCGGGAAAGATATACCAACATTGGAGGTAGAACAGAAATGGTTCATTTGGCTGATCCCACGTATGGGGGGCTATCTCATAAGAAGTTGAGTAGGTTGGGCCTGTGCTCATTGAAATTTAGAAGAATGAGAAGTGACCTTATTGAAATGTACAGGATTATTAGAGGACTTGGCAGCATAGAAGCTGATAAGTTGTTTCCCTTGCAGAAGTCGATAGGACCAGATGGCATTATCTCAGAATAAGTGGTCACCCATTTAAGGCAAAAATGAGGTGGAATTTCTTCTCTCAAAGGTCGTCAATTTGTGGAATTCTTTATCCCATTGGAGTGTGAAAGCTGTACTGATAGAAAATCAAAGCTTATAGAGAAAAGACAGGAATGTGGAGTTGACAATTATTATATTAACCATGAACTCAGTGAATGAAATAGATGACTTGATGGGCTGAATGGCCTATTTTTACTCCTGTGTCTTATTGGCTTTCATTCTAATCTCGGTTAATCCATATTTACGTTACGGCATGTAGCTCTAGCTCTCGATTTATAAAATGTCTCTCCCGGCTGAGGAGAAGGTGCAGAGAAGATTTACAAGGATGATAACAGACCCAGAGAGGATGTGTTTATTTTTCCCTGAAAAGAGAAGATTAAGGTTTGACCTCATAGAGTTCTTTAAAGTGATGAAAGGTTTGATTGAGTGGAAATGGATCGAATGATTCCTTTTATATTGAAGATATAGCTACAGGCAATCCCAAAGAAGGTGGTAACAAGGAAAACCAACAGGGAATTCAAAAGAAATGTCTTTATCCAAAGAATGGTCAGATTGTGGCCTGTTACAATGCATTATGTCTTATGTTGTCCTTTATGACTATGGCTAGTGACAGTATGATGATTTATATGTTGGCTCAAATTCTACAACATTAAGGGCATCTTTACATCTGGCAACACTCAATCCTTGGTGCCTTAATAACTTTATATTTTCACAAGTGCAGATGACACTGAAATTGGAGATGCAGTGGACAGTGAAGAAGGTTCACTCAAAGTACAATGGGATCTTGATCAGATGGGTCAATGGGTTGAAGAATGGTAGATGGATTTTAATTGAGGTAAATGTGATTTTCGTAGGTCAAATCAGGGCAGGACTAATACACATAATGGTGAAGTCATGGGGAGTTTTGCAAAGCAAAGAGACCTTGTGGTGTAGGTTCATAGTTCATCGAAAGTTGAGTTGCAAGTAGACAGGGTGGGAAGAGAAGGTGTTTGGTACACTTGCTTTTATTGGTCAGTGCATTGACTATAAGATTGGGAGGTCATGTTGCAGCTGCCCAGGGCAATGGTTCGGCCACTTTTAGTATACTGCATCCAGTTCTTGTCTCTCTACTGTAGGAAAGGTGTTGTGAAACTTGAAAGGGTTCAGAAAAGATTTACAGGGCTGTTACCAGGGTTGGAAGGATTGAGCTATGGGAGGAGGTTAAATAGGCTGGAGCTACGTTCCCCTGAACATTGAAAGCTGCGGGGTGACCTTGTAGAACTTGATAAAATCCTGAGGGGCATGGTTAGTGTGAATAGGCAAGATCTTTTCCGTAGGGCAGTGGAGTTCAAAACTAGAGGGCGTAGGTTTAAGGAGAGACGGGAAAGTTTTAAAAGGGATCTGAGGCACAACATTTTCATGTAGAGGGTGGTGTGTGTATGGAATGAGCTGTCAGGGGAAGTAGTAGTGATGGAGACTGGTACAATTACAACATTTAAAAGGCATCTGGATGGATATATGAATAGGAAACGTTTAGATGGATATGGGCTAAATGCTGGCAAATGGAACTAGATTAACTTAGGCTATCTGGTTGGCATGGACGAGTTGGGCTGTAGGGTGTTTCTATGCTCTACATCTCCATGATCCTAGGTAAATTTGTTTGTCAGTTTGGTGAGATGAAGGATGTGTTAGTTTACTGAGGATATTTACTTCCTGTTTCGGATGTCCTTCTTCTCTCATCTAAGACACAATAACTTTGCCTTGTATTAAGGACTTTCTTTTGAATACTCCTATGAACGGCATCATATATCTTGATGATGGCGTGGAAATTAACTTTGAAATTATTAGCAGGTAAATTCTTGACAAATTTGCATAACATTTTTCATCTGCTACTATAGATGAGTTGTCCTTTTGAAGTAAATTTTGTTTAATCTTTAGCAAACTTCCAAGCAACTTATTTTTGGTACAGGATAAATGATGAATAAGTTGTAAGCATTAATATATTTTAGTGTATTACTTGAGTTCAGAGCTATTCAATCTTCTGGAAGGTTTAAATATTTCAGTCAGTCACAATTTCTAAAGCCTTTCTGTTCAATTTGGAAATTGGACGTGAGCTCATCCCAGTTTGAACTGTTAAAAACCAAAAGATCTGCAGATGCTGTAAATCAAAAGCAAAAACAGAAATTGCTGGAAAAGTTCAGCATGTGGACAGCATTTGTGGAGAGAAAACAGAGTTAACATTTCATATCAAGTGACTCTTCCTCAAAACTTTTAGTCATGCCATCAGAATAGTGCTGTTGCCTTACATTCAGGCACACAAGCTCTTCTGTTGTCCCCAAAGCTGTACTGTACTCAATCATTATCCAGTTATTCATATCCAAAACTCTTCTGCTCCTACTTAAAACACAACCGCTTCCTTCCAAAATGCTACTCTTTCCACCCGAAACTCTATAATATCATTCCAAACCAACAGCAGTTCAGCTCGTGTCACTCAAAACTTTGCTGCTCCCAACTAAAACTCTTCTGCTTCAATTGAACCCTACTGTCTCCAACCAAAACCCCACAGGCCCCAACCCAAATACTGTGCAGCCCACCCAAAACTCAATTGATGCTCCATAAAATCCAATTTGTATTGGGCCTGGAAGTGTTCATTTCCAAATGGATGGAAATTTTACTGAGTATCTATCACAGAATCTTTCATGTTTTTCACAGTATTTTTATATTCATTTGAAATGCTATAATTTGCCAGTGACTGTAAAGATCTTTAAATTCAAACACATAGCCCCTTAGGAAACCTATTCTTTCCTCTGAATTTTAAAACTAGACCAGCCGTACTGCATTTAATTATAGAGCTTTGGCTGATTCAACAACCTTTAATTTTTATGTCATCTCAGAGCGGAGTTTAATGAGTTCAGGAGACGCAGTCACATATTCAAGATTTTACATGAGAAATACAAGGGTTACAAAGGCTATCTAGAGGCTGCAACCTCACCAGCCAATAATAACACATTGAATGAGCTCATGGAAATGCACAAACATTTCACATTGTTTAAAACTGACACCAGCTCTGGTACTTTTCGGAATTAATAAATAGAAAAAAAAATTATATAACAAAACCATTTAGCCTGTTTGTCATGACAAGGCAGGTAGGCACCCATTGAGGAACAGTAACTTGAATTGGAATAGTTGCAAAAGATATTCTGACCATATGCTGTAAGTGATATATTAAATATGGACACAGACAATTATACAGAGCAAAATCAATGGAATCGAATGTTATATCTGCTACAAAAATGAGAAGGAACATACCAAATAAAAGAATAAAGTCGATCCCTTCATTCTCCTTAATTGCTGATAATTGTACAATGTTCAACTCAATTCGCAACTTCTCAGATACTGAAGCAGCCTGTGTTCAAATGCAACAAGATCTGGACAACATCCAGGCTTGGGCTAACAAGTGGCAAGTAACAATCACATCACACAAATGCCAAACTGTGACCATCACTAATAAGAGCCAATCTAACCAGCATCCCTTGACAATGTCACTATCACTGAATTTCCCACTGTCAATATCAAGGGATTACCATTGACCAGAAATGCAACTGGACTCACAGTATAAAGACTGTAGCTATAGGAGAAGGTCAGAGTCTAGGGAAACTACAGAGTGTAATTCACCTGCTGACTCTCCAGAGACTGCCCACAATCCACAAGGCACAAATCAGGAATGTGATAGAACTATTCCCATTTGTCTGGAAGGGTGCAGCTCCAATAATCCTGAAGAAGCTTGACACAATCCAGGACAAAGCAGCCTGATTGATTATTTCTGATCCGTAAACCAGTGCTGCTCAGTCACAGCAGTGTGTACCATCTACAAGATGCACTACAGAAATTCACCAAAGAGTAAGTAAGGTTGATCTCTCTCTGCACCTTCTCTGTAGCTGTTACACTATGTTCTGCGTTCTGTTTGATTACCCTGATACATTTGTGCATGGTGTGATCTACCTGGATAGCACATAAAGCAATAATTTTCATTGTATCTCAATCAATCTTCCAAAACCACAATCACATCCATCTAGAAGGACAAGAACAGATACATAGGAACATGACACCCACAAGTTCCCTCCAAGCCACTCGCCATCCTGACTTGGAAATATATCACTATTCCTTCACTATTGTTGAGTCAAAATCTTGGAATTTCCTCCCTAATGGCATTGTGGGTCAATCCGCAGCACATGGCCTTGCCAAAATTCAAGAAGGCAGCTCACCACTGCCTTTTCAAGGACAACTTGGGGCGGGCAATAAATGTTGGCCCAGCCAGAAACACTCACGTCCGAAGACAGAATAAATAAAAGTTATTGTCAGTCAGCTCACTTCTTACAAATCAGAGAATAACACAATAGAAAATTAGAAGGATGCCATTTGGGCCATCGAGACTACACTAAATAACTTCTTTAGTCTCACTCTCCCCCTCTTCCCTCATTGACCTGTATTTTTCCCATCTTCAAATGTTTATCCAAATGTAAAGTAAGTAAGGTTGATCTCTCTCTGCACCTTCTCTGTAGCTGTTACACTATGTTCTGCGTTCTGTTTGATTACCCTGATACATTCGTGCATGGTGTGATCTACCTGGATAGCACATAAAGCAATAATTTTCATTGTATCTCAATCCATGTGACAATAATAAATCAAATCCGAACATTTCTGAAGAAGAGTCTAGACCCGAAACATCAGCTTTCCTGCTCCTCTGACGCTGCTTGGCCTGCTGTATTCACCCAGCTCTACACCTTGTTATCTAACAAAACATATGCTACTTTCTCATTAGAGAGAGCGAGAGACAGGGATGACTAGTAGTGGTGTAACTGTGAACCGTGCAAAGGGAAAGGTTGAGAAGAAGACTCTTTTACAGTCACATCAGCTGATGTGGGAATCCAACCCACACTGTGGCTATCATTTTACATTTCAAGTCAGCATCAAGCTTGCACAGCTAAAGCCTCGATTGCAAAACAAGAAAGTCTTGTATCTATTACCAAACATCCCAAAGACCTTCGCCAGAGGCTTAGAAGATGAAGAAGAAGTCACTGAACCATAAAGGGAGATATGAAAGTTGCTATCGCCCCAGAGATACCGAGGCTACTCACTCATTACAATTGGCAACTGGTGGTGAGTTTAACCAGAAGGTCAATACAGCCCCCACACGAGGAATGAGAAGGACGGGCCTTTATGATGATTTTAGCACATATGGAAATTGAAATCCCAATGTTTCGTCTTCTATATTGTAAACCAGCGATCCAACCAAATGAGCTAACCACCCCCCCCCCACTAAACTAAAGAGATACTTTGGATGGCTACCTAAAACTTGGCACGGAAATAATTTTAAGTAGTGTCTGTGAAGAGGAAACAGAGAAAGAACTACTTAAGGAAAGAATTCCTCATCTTGGAGTCCAGGAGACTGAAATAAACTAAGCTGGAAAAAAACAAAGATCACAACTAAAGGAGGATAGCAGTCTCACTTGTATAAGTCATTAAATACACACCAAACATGTGCCAACACCAATATTTTTCCTTCCTGTGGTAAATCATTTGGTGTGAAATCCCACTGGCCAGAATAATTCCCAACTACTATCTGGATAAAAACAGAAAATCCCTCAGAAATTCAGCAGGCCCGGCAGCACCAGTTGAAAGAGAGGAACAGTGATGTTTTAAGTCCAACATGACTTTACTTCATAGTAGGAGCAAATTATTGCAGATGCTGGAACCTATGCTGAAACCCAAAAAAATTGCTACCGATCACAACAGGTCAGGCAGCATTCACAGGGAGAGAGCAAGTTAACGTTCATGAGGGCTCTGATGAAGATTCATCTAGATTCTCCATGGATGCTGCCTAGCCCACTGTGATTTCCAGCACTTTTTGTTCTCACTAATTTACTTCAGTTTTGAAGAAGAATCATATTGCACTCAAAATGTTAACTCTCCTTCTCCCTCCACAGATGCTGTCAGACCTGTTGAATTTCTCCAACGTTTTTGCTTTTGTTTCAAGTTTCCACATCTGTTATGTTTTACTTTTATTCTTGTTTAAATATCATGGAAAATCTGATGGTTTGATTATAATACAGACCACACAATTTTCATTGTCATGAAAATCGGTCGACGTTGGCAGCTTCGAATCTGGTGGAGAGACATTTCTTCAAGTTACTAACCAAGTAATGACACTGAAAACAACCTCTAGCTTCTTATTGCATTGATAGAATCCCTACATTGTGGAAAAAGGCCCTTCGGCCTAACAAGTCCACACTGAACCCTCACAGCATCCCACCCAGACCCATCCCCTCACAACGCACCTAATCTACACAACCCTGAACACTATGGGCAATTTTAAGCGTAGCCCATTTGCCGAGCTTGCACATCTTCGGGCTGTGGGAGGAAACCGGACCACCCAGAGAAAATGCATGCAGACATAGGGTGAGCATGCAAACTCCACACAGACAGTCACCTGAGAGTGGAATCAAACCCGGGTCCCTAGCGCTGAGAGGCAATAGTGCTAACCACTGAGCCACTGTCCCACCAATGGTGTGTGTTACGTGCAAGATTCTTAAGGGACTTGACAGGTTAGATGAAGAATGGTTGTTTGTTCTTGTGGGAGAGTCCAGAACAGAAGGCAACATCTTAGAGTACGGGGCTGCACATTAAAGACAGAGATGAGGAGGAATTGCTTCTCTCAGAGTGTTGTGAATCTGTGGAATTCTTAACCACAGAGGGCTGCTGAGGCTGGGTCATTACATATATATTCAAGACTGAGGTAGGTTTTTAATCACTAAAGGAATCAATAGTTATGGGAAAAGGCAGGAGAGTGGAACTGAGGATTCTCAAATCAGCTATGATCTCTTTGAATGGTGGAGCAATATGCTGGACTGAATGGCCTACTCCTGGTCCTCTGTGTTATATCTTACAACCTATCCATAGTTTCTAATATTCACATGTGAATTATCTCAAGCTGATATTCAGCGATGAAGTATGTTTTCAGGATCAAGCCACTAGCTCCAAAGACCCTGTGTTATCTTTCAAATCATCGAGTTATGTTCCCTGTTGTGTGCACTAAATTCTCCTCACTGGATTTTACAATATCTCAATTATAAATTCTCATTGTCACTTCCAAATCATTTCACAGTTTTGCCCCTCACTGTTTCCAAATTTTCCTGAGCTATGTAGGCCTTCAGGAGGTTGGTTTCGATTCTGTCATTTTTCAGATCTCCAATTTTAATCACTTCAGGATTGTGGTTACTATCGGGAGCGAGGATGGGTGGAGCTTTCTTTCATTTGCTTTAGCCATTATCTCTGTAATTCCTTCCCTAGACTTCTCAAACTCCCCTCCCTTTATTAGAATATTCATTTAAGTCTACATTTCTGACCCAACTTACGTTCATCTCTATTAACATTTACCCACGTTGATCGTTGCCAAATTGTAATTGTTAATGCTCTTTTGAAACATGTAGAACACTTTGCTATGTTAACAGTGATAAGGCATTCCACTCCCGCACATCCCAGATGTTCAAGTTCTTCAAGGACTGCAACTTTCCCCCCACAGTGGTCGAGAACGCCCTTGACCGCGTCTCCCGCATTTCCTGCAACACATCCCTCACACCCCGCCCCCGCCACAACCGCCCAAAGAGGATCCCCCTCGTTCTCACACACCACTCCACCAACCTCCGGATACAACACATCATCGTCCGACACTTCCGCCATCTACAATCCGACCCCACCACCCAAGACATTTTTCCATCCCCACCCTTGTCTGCTTTCTGGAGAGACCACTCTCTCCGTGACTCCCTTGTTCGCGCCACACTGCCCTCCAAACCCACCACACCCGGCACCTTCCCCTGCAACCGCAGGAAATGCTACACTTGCCCCCACACCTCCTCCCTCACCCCTATCCCAGGCCCCAAGATGACTTTCCACATTAAGCAGAGGTTCACCTGCACATCTGCCAATGTGGTATACTGCATCCACTGTACCCGGTGTGGCCTCCTCTACATTGGGGAAACCAAGCGGAGGCTTGGGGACCGCTTTGCAGAACACCTCCGCTCAGTTCGCAACAAACAACTGCACCTCCCAGTCGCAAACCATTTCCACTCCCCCTCCCATTCTTTAGATGACATGTCCATCATGGGCCTCCTGCAGTGCCACAATGATGCCACCCGAAGGTTGCAGGAACAGCAACTCATATTCCACTTGGGAACCCTGCAGCCCAATGGTATCAATGTGGACTTCACCAGCTTCAAAATCTCCCCTTCCCCCACCGCATCCCAAAACCAGCCCAGTTCATCCCCTCCCCCGACTGCACCACACAACCAGCCCAGCTCTTCCTCTCCACCCACTGCATCCCAAAACCAGTCCAGTCTGTCTCTGCTTCCCTAACCTGTTCTTCCTCTCACCCATCCCTTCCTCCCACCCCAAGCCGCACCTCCATCTCCTACCTACTAACCTCATCCCACCTCCTTGACCTGTCCGTCTTCCCTGGACTGACCTATCCGCTCCCTACCTCCCCACCTATACTCTCCTCTCCACCTATCTTGTTTTCTCTCCATCTTCGGTCCGCCTCCCCCTCTCTCCCTATTTATTCCAGAACCCTCACCCCATCCCCCTCTCTGATGAAGGGTCTAGGCCCGAAACGTCAGCTTTTTGCTCCTAAGATGCTGCTTGGCCTGCTGTGTTCATCCAGCCTCACATTTTATTATCATAGATAATTGTAAGTTGTGTTTAGAATTTTTAAGGTTATTATAAATGAGATACACATTTATGTGCCATCCAGTTTGAGGCTAGAAGTTCTTCCTAAGTATTTGCCTTCAAGATATCCTGGGACTCAATAGCATGTCATGATGTTTAGACACCAAACTACATTCAAGAAGGGGCAATATCACTGAATCCAAACCCTGGAGCTGCTTATCTAACAGTGCTGTGGGAATACCCATCACTGTGCAGTCTCCAGATGATCAAGAAAGCTCATCATCACCACATAGAAACATAGGAGCAGCACAACCATCCTGTCCTTAAGCTTTGTGCCTCAACTAAGCAGTCTAGTCCCCCTTCATCCCCTTTGAATGGGCAACAAAACCTAGTCTTGCTAACAGTGTCCACCTGCTAAAAATATGTGTTCAAACGTCTATCTGTATGACAGTATCACTTGAGTACAATGGGTCAAGAAACTGGTACTAAGACAATTCTGTTCCTCTGCAATTAACATTCTTTTGTCTGAACATGTGATATTGCACAAAACAGGGTCAATCGGAGTTATTGGAGCTGAAGAGGAGGTGGGGAATTTGACAGCAGATCTCAAGAAGCATAGAATCATAGAATCCATACAGTGGTATGTCATCTGCGTGAACGATGTGAGACTCCCCAAGTAGGTACTCTGCTCCCAGCTTTGAGAAGGCATGTTAATCCCAGGTGGGCAGAGGAAGTGCTTCAGTGATCCCCTCAAGGCCTCACTGGGGAAGCTTGGCATTCCCACAGGCACCTGGGAATCATTGGCCTATGACTGTCCAAACTGGAGGAGGAGCATCCAGGAAGTCACTGAGCACTCTGTCATCAAAAAGAAATGGAAGTCAGGTGAAAGCGGTGCAAGGAGCATGCTGCCACACCAATTCCCCATCCACCCTTTTCCCTGATCACCACCTACCCCGAGTGCTGTAGAGCCTGTGATAGCCATATTGGTCTGTACGGCCACCGAAGGACTCAACCTGAGAGTTGAATAGAATCATCCTCACCTTCGAGGGAAAGCTGATGATGATGGTGATGGTGATGGTGATGATGATGATGATAATGATGATGATGATGATGACGATGACTTCAGTGTGAAAGCAGGCCATTCGGCCTATTGACTCCGCACTGAACCTATGAAGAACGTCTCACCCGAATCCTTCCCATCCCTGTAACTCAGCATTTCCTGTGGCCAATCCACTTAACCTCCACATCTTTGGACTGTGGGAGGAAACTGGAGCACAACGAGGAAACCCACGCCGACATAAGGAGAATTGCAAGCTCTGTGCCAATTATACCTTACTGATTTTTTTTTGTAAGAGACTCGTGAATATTCAGCTCATCCCTTGCAACTGGCTCTCCAGATACAAAACTGTTTTCAATCTTAGGTGTGGTGTTGGCTGTTTGTGGAACTAAACCAGGCAGAAGAGGAACACATGTTAACTCTTTAAGAGCCTCAACAAGACCTGGGCCTCGACTTAGCAACGCCTGAATCTCTTCACTCTATACTCGAAAGATCTCTACTGCTTGGAGAAACAGCCTCACTGAAATAATGTCCTCTCTCTGCAATCAATGAAAGAAATGTTGATTTCTACGTTTCTCCATTCAGAATCAAAATCAATAGTCTACCATTTAAGTGTTAATAAGGAACTAATTTTGATGAAAGTGAAATCTGATGTTCTTTCTTGCACTAATGTGAGATAAATATCATCACTTAAGCATTGAGCTTTTCAGCTCATTGGTTCTTCCACGCACCCACAGAAATTGTTAGAGCACTTGCTAACCAGGTGTGGAGGGTTAGAGTGCTGTGTGATCAAAAGAGAAGAATTTTTTAAAACTGTTAAAGAAAACAAGGGCACAGAGAGTCATTGTGGCTTCCAAGTCTTTTCTATAAATCATGAGATTAAGTGGTATTCCTCAGTGAATTACCTTTCAGTTGAACGATGGAAGGTATTCTTCGCTGCAGCAGTTGACCTTGGTGGATCCTCAGGGTTTCATCAATCAGCTGTTGACATGACATAAGTAACTGCACAAAAATCAGGAACTTCCACTTGGGTCTTGCAATAGGGAATAAACCTTTTCCTTTTTCTGCTGTATGTGACTGTTAACTAAGAATCCTTTTGGAAAGACAGCTAGAGTAAAAGAGTTTGAAACCATGCTTCAGCTTTTCAAAGCCCAGGTTTGGCCACACCAGGTATGTCACAAGCCTTCCAGGGCAATATATCGCAGCAATGCTCGCAGAAAGTGCAATGCACATTTATCAAAATGAAACCTGGACTCCAAGGATTAAATTACTAAGGTATATTAGTCTGACATGACACTTTGCGAGGTTTCTTGATAACAGCATTTTAACAAATGCACTAATGTGGTTCGAGAAGCCAACTCACCACCACCTTCTCAGGGACAACTAGTGATAGCAACAACTATTGGCCCTGCCAATGATGTCCACATCCTGGGAATGTATGAAAGAAGAAATAGAAGATCGTTGTATTCCCTGAAATTTCAAAGACAAGGAACGATTAGCTAAAGCGTTCCAGACAATAAGGTAAACAGCTGAGGTTGGATGAACAGAAACTATTTTCATACTCCAGCATCTGCAGTTCCCATTATTTCTGATTCTCCAGCATCAGCAGTTCCCATTATTTCTGAAGCTTTTGTGCTCCTGAGATGCTGCTCGGCCTGCTGTGTTCATCCAGCTTCACACTTTATTATCTTGGATTCTCCAGCATCTGCAGTTCCTATTATTTCTGAGCTCTCGAGAATGAGAGACGATGTTGCGAGCAAATGGGCATGAACAGGTGAAGAAGGTAAGTGTTTTCATTGTACAATTAATGGGGCATGGGCTTCACTAGCTGACCCAGCATTTATTGCCCATGCCTGACTGCCCTTAGGAATACGGTGGTGAGCTGCCATTTTGAAACGATGCAGACTATTGCTGTAGGTAGACCCACAATACCATTAGGGAGGCTTAGAGAGGAACTTACAGGTTGCGGTGTTTCCATTGAACCTTCGTTTGCTCCTTAACTGGTGTAACTGTAATCACAAGCTTGTATATCGATAGTTACCACAGTTAAGAAAGCATACAGAATGCTTGTGTTTATCAGGCATGGCAGACCTTCAGGTTGAAGCTGTACAGGTTTGGCTGCAGCTAGAATACTGTGTAGAGCTCTGCGTACCACATTATGGGATGAATATGATTGCACTAGAGTGCATACAAAAGAGATTGATGAGGGTGTTGTCCGGGATGGAGTCTTTCAGTTATGCAGAAGTTGGATAAGCTTGGGTTGTTTTCTCTGGGGTAAAGAAGGATGAGGGCAGAGCCTGATCAATTATGAGGGTCGGGGTGAAAAGAAGACGGCTGTTCCCCTTAGTTGAAGAGCTGACAAAACAAAAGAGGTGACAATTTAAAAATGGAAGACAGAACTTGGAGGGGATTTTCAGATAAACATTTTTCCACAGAGGTTCTGGAGTGTACTGCCTGGAAAGGAAGTTGAGTTGGGAAACTTCACAATCTTCAAAAAGTACTTGAAGTGCCACATCATTGAAGGCTATGGACCTCATGCAGGAAAGTGGGACTGGTGGTATATTTTCAGCAATACACTCGAAGGACGGAATGACCTCTTCTCTAACGTACGATACTATGATACCCTGTAGAGCAATATTCAGTACTAATGTATGATAAGTAGTGTCAATTTGGAAACTAAACCTGCAGATAGTCTTAAATTTACTTCTGCCTCAATCAGTCTGTTTCTCACCCAAGCACCTAGAGCAATATCAATCTTACTATTAGAGTAGCAACAACATGTCTAGCTATTCAGGTAGACCAGAAACAGTAAAACAGACAGCTGTCGACAGGAAGAATATTGATATGTTTCTGGTTGAACAGAAATGTGACTTTGTCAATTTGGAGTGACTTTGTAACACTTAGTCAGAACCTGATTTTTCTATGATTACCATAATTAAAAAGGCATACGCTATAGTTATCTCTATCAGATGCTACTAAGTTGAGTCTATCAGTCACTTTCAGAGTTTTGACCTGAATTTTTGACTCAAATTTCAATGTATGCAGTTTCACTTTCTACATGAATTCTTTGGCCACTCCTTTCACCCAGCATTAGACCAAATGACTCAGGCTCTGAGTGTCTTCATTACCTGACAGGCTGAAGCCACAACTCTGCACCCCACAGAGATATTCATGTTAGAATGAAACATGATTTAACGTCGATCTGGTGTTGGGACTAACTTTTCCCTGGGGGCCACAATGGCCTATAATTTCAGCACCAAAAATGGAAAAGAACTTTGCAACAAAGCCTGTATGGTTGAGTTAACTCTTCCCGAGGTGGATAAAGTGTCCTTTGCACTTTTAAAAGTTTGCGTTTTCTTCTAATTCAAGGAGAATTTGAAGATGCCTTTGAGCACACCAGCAAATCCCCTTGAGTTAATCAGAATTAAAAGAGTTAATTCAAAGAAAGTCATTCAAACAAAGTATAAAACTTGTGGAGTTGTGGTAGCGTCCCTACCTCTCCGGTGAGAGGCCAGGTTTTAAGTCTGACTTCACTTCTCATTGCCATGGAAAGGCAGCCAACACCATCCCACCCCAGTAATACTCTCTTCCAAACTCTTCCATCAGGCAGAAGATAGAAATACTTCAACATGCGTCCCAACAAATTCGTGAACAGCTTCTTCCCTGCTACTATAAAAAGTGAAAGAACTGCAGATGCTGCAAATCAAGAGTCAAAACAAAGTTGCTGGAAAAGCTCAGCAGGTCTGACAGCATCTGTGAAGGAAAACAACAGGCTTGACAGTTCGGGTCCAGTGGCCCTTTCAAAACTGGGGGTTCTGGGAAAGATCACTGGACCCGAAATGTTAACTCTATTAATGCTACCAAACCTGCTCAGCTTTTCCAACAACTTTGCTTTTGTTCTTCCTTGATGTTATTAAGCTTCTGAGTTGGCCCTTCAAATTTCAAATTTAATGCTTATCTTGCTTTTTGTATACCTTCGTTGCAGCCGTAACTTTGTATTCCTCACTCCGTTCAATCACCCAGTGATCTTTACGTATTTTGTACGTTGTGATCTGCCTGTGCTGCACACAAAACAAAATATTTGACTCTACACAGCCACATGCGACAATAATGCATGTAAAGTACGTAAAAACATCTCTGAACAGGCTGATTAGAAAATATCAAATTTATTCGATTGGTGGAACCTGTCCCAAATTTTTTGATGTGCATCACTTCTATCATCATGATTTATGGAATTATAACAACAGAAAAAGCTTGCATGAACAGGTTGGCCATTTTTAATCAACCTGCTCAAACACTCAAAAGCTTCGCAGTTGCAGTATAAGATGTAACCTTTTGCAGCAGAACAAAGACAGACATCAAGATAAATGGAGCGACATCCATAAAATTGCCAATTACAACTAGCATAAGGGCTTTCTCTCACTTTGCAAGTGAGTCTCAGTGCTGAAAAAAGTGGCCAGTCTTGAGAGAAAACTGACTGTTAAACAAATCTTTTAAAAGTGTAGAAATCTGCCGTACAATTATCTCTAGTAGAACCATCAGTCAGGAAATAATTCCTTCGAAATTCCTTTGCAAGCAAGCAGAATGATGCAAAGGGTGAGGAGGGGTGGAACTGAAATCAAAACACAGTTCGCTAATGAAGGAAGATTAGTCTCCAGAGACATTTTGAGGCCCCATGTGAACTGTAAATTCTAGATGACGAACTGTAATGTCCAGGCCATTATCTATTGGGCTGTATTTTCTGGTTGTGGTTGTCAGTCCCAGTCAGTAGACATTATATTGTTTAATCGTCTGAGTCTGACTCCTTTCAGAACAGGAGAGATTGGCCTATTTAAAGCACACTAGCTCATTTTCTAACTTTTGTTTTCTCAGCCCCAAACTGCAAGACTTTTATGTTAGTGAGATTTTTCAAGCTTGATTATTCATATTTTATACCGTCATGGTAAGAATGACAAGGGTGAAAGGGAGAGTGGAGCAAGGAGTGATTATTGATTGTATGGCAGTTTCTCAGAGTTTATAGGGTAAGTTGGAAGAAAGGAGAGGATACGATTTTAGAAGACCCTGCAAGATGACCCCTCGAGCTAGCCACCTGAGTGATAATGATGAGGAGGCAGCGCCAACAGTGCATGATCTCTGTTGCGTAGGACATTTCTCCTACTCATAGCCTTTGCCCAGCTCTAGTCTTATGAGATGAGGAAAGCTGCAGAAATTCTAAGAGGTGTCATGGGGAGAGAGGCTGACAGAGTGCATTCTCCTCCTTTTTAATCTTCACTGTATCTGAGTACAGAACATTCCTGCAATACAGCACATCGGAAAAACTACATACAGATTTGTGTTGCAAGCTCAATGTTTGACAGAAAATGGAAAAAATGCTCTCATAATCAAGTAGTCATACCATCATTCCATACGTTGCCTAGGAATCTGCTAATATTCCTCCCTGTCGAGTTTGGACTGTCAAGGTTGATCTGATGTGAAGGTGCTGTTGTTGGACTGGGGTGGACAAGGTTTGAAGTCCCACGACACCAGGTTATAGTCCAACAGGTTTATTTGAAATCACAAGCTTTGGAGTGTTGCTGCTTTGTCAGGCCAAGCGAAGAGAAGCAATCAGGCATCAGAGAGATCAAAAGACCATACAAATGGCATGAGTGAAATGTCAACGGGCCAAATAGTAGGTCTCTAAAGGCTATCAGGAGCGTCAGACAATGAGAGTAAAGTATCAACAGCTCAAAACAGGTGAAGGGATGACCTATAATCCAATTAAATGATGCCAAGAGTTAACAATAAGAAAATAAAAATAAGGTGGTGCTGGAGACAAGCCAAGTAACTGGAATAACATAAAAGGTTTAAGATGCATGTCAAGAGTCTAACTAAAGTATTAAGTAATCCAAAACTGTACAAATGAATGAGGATAGAGAGATCATAACAATTTATCAAGTAGATAGTGTCAAAATAGGACAGTAAGGAAGATTTTACTGATACAGCACAATATGGTGGGGTCACACGTAGCACAGCATGAATCCAAGATCACTTTTGAGTCTGTCTTCATGGGTATCTTTGTTATCAGTTTCTGCTCAGCGATTCTGTGTTGTTGTGTATCTCAAAGGCTGCATTGGAGGACACTTTCCCAAGGATTGGAATTTGAATGTCCTTGACCAGTGAAGTGTTCCCTGACTGGGAGGGGACATTCCTGTCTGGCAATTGTTGTGCGATGTTCATTCATCCATTGGTGTAGTGTCTGCATTGTCTCCCCAATATACCATGCCTCATGGTATTTTTGCCTCCAGCTTTTCAGAAAGACAAGATTGGCCTAGTCACATGAATATCTGCTGTGTACATGGTGGGTGGTGTTCCCACGTGTGATGGTAGTGTCCATCTCGATGATCTGACATGTCTTGCAGAGGTTACAATGTCAGGGTTGTGTAGTGTTGTGGTCGATGTTGTCCTGAAGGTTGGGTAGTTTGCTGTGAATGTTGGTCTTTTTAAGGTTTGGTGGCTGTTTGAAGGCGAGAAGTGGAGCTGTAGGGATGATTTGGCGAGATGTTTGTCATCATCAACTACATGTTGAAGGAAGGCTATGAAGATTATGGCGCAGTTTCTCTGCTCCAGGGAAGTGCAGGATGGTGAAGGGTATCCCCATACCCTGTGTCTGTCTTCTGAGGAGGTCGTTTCAGTTTTTTGTCGTGGCACATCGGAACTGGAAATTGATGAGTTGAGCATTGTATCTTGCTCTTATGAGGACGTCTTTCAGAAGCTTTAGGTATCCGTCGCATTCCTCCTCATCTGAACAGATCCTGCGTATGGGCAGGGCTTGTCTATCAGCAATGGCTTCTTTAACATGTTTACGGAGGAAGCTAGAGAAGTGCAGCATCGTGTTGTTATTGGTGGGCTTGCAGTAGAGTGAGGTATTGAGGTCTGTGTCCTTGATGGAGATGCTTGTGTCCAAGACTGAGACTGATTCTGAAGAATATTATAGAATCATAGAATCCCTACTGTGTGGAATCAGGCCATTCAGCCCAACAAGTCCACACTGCCCCTCCGAAGAGCATCCCACCCAGACCCATTCCCCTATCACTGCATTTCCCTTTGGAACCTACCTAATCTAAACATCCCTGGGCACAATGGGCAATTTAGCAAAGCCAATCCAGCTATCGTGCACATCTTTGATCTGGGGAGGACGCTGGAGCACCTGGAGGAAATCCATGCAGGCACAGGGAGAATGTGCAAACTCCACACAGACAGTTGTCTGAGGGTGGAATTGAACCTGGGCCCCGGCACTATCAGGCAGCTGTGCTAACCACTGAGACACTGTGCCACCCCACGTAGTCCATCATAAGTCTGACTATGGGATGAAACTTGTTGATATTGGGTGTTCATTTCAGTGATTCCTCACCATGAGTCCAAATGAAGAAAATGTTGTTGATGCATCTGGTGTCTAGCATTGTTTAGAGGACCTGTGTAGCAAAGAAGTCTTGCTTGAACTTGTGCATGAAGATGCTGGCATATTGGGATGCAAATTTGGTCCCTATGGCTGTTCCGTGTGTCTGGACGAAGAACTCCTTGTCAAAAGTGTTGATGTTGTAGTCGAGGATGAAACAGATAAGTTATGGGATGGGGTCTGGAAATTGGAAGCTGTTGGTATTAAGGACTGAGACTGTTGCAGTGATATTGTTGGAGATGATGGTGCAGAGTGCCGAAATGTTCATTGTGACAAGGAATGTTCTTGTTTTGACTGGTCCGTGGGTGCTGAGTTCCTTTGCTGGGGCTTCTGTGTACAATGGATTTCAAGGTGCCCTCAATATAGCCAGAGAGGTTCTCACACAGGGTTCCATTGCCTGATATGACGGGATTCCCAGGTGTGTTGGCTTTGTGCATCTTTGGAAAACAGTAGAAGTATTTTATTGAGAAGTACATGGGTTAAAAGTGCATAGGGTACTCTGGAAGTCTGGATCAAAGGTATTGATCAGCCCATCGAGTTGACAGGTGTGTTCTTTGTTTGGATCGGCAAGTAATTGGCTGTAGAATTCCCGGTTGCTCAGTTGTCGGTACACTTAGACTCATAGAGACTCACAGCATGGAAATAGACACTTCTGTCCAACTCATCCATGCCTACCAGATGTCTTATATTAGTCTAAGCAGCATCAGATGAGCAGAAAAGTTGATATTTCAGGTTGGGACCCTTCTTCACAACCTGAAACATCAAATTTCCTGTTCCTCTGATGGTGGCTGGCCTGCTGTGTTCCTCCAGCTGCACATTGTGTTATCCTGACTCCAGCATCAGCAGTTCTTACTACCTCTTAAATTAGTTCAGTCCCATTTTTCTGCATTTGGCCCATTTCCCTCTAAACCCTTCCTATTCACATGCCCATCCAGATGCCTTGTAAATGTTATAATTGTACCAGCTTCCACTACTTCCTCTGGGAGCTCATTCCAAGCACACACCAACCTCTGCAATGAACATGTTGGTCCTCAGATCCCTTTTTTAAATCTTTCCCCTCTCACTTTAAACCTATGCCCTCTAGTTTTGGGAGTTCATCCCCACCGCAGGGAAAAGACCTTGTCTATTCACCCTATTCATGCCCCTCATGATTTTTTAAACCTCTATAAGATCAGCCCTCAACTTCCAAAGCTCCAGGGAAAATAACCTTAGTTTATTCAGATTCTCCCTTTTGTTCAAACATACCAACCCTGGCAACATCCTTGTAAATCTTTTTTGAACCCTTGCAAGGTCCACAACATATTTCCTACAGAAGGGAGAACAGAACTGCATGTAACACTCCAGCAGGGGCTAAACCAATGGCCTGTACAGCTGAAACATGATGTCCCAACTTCTGTATTGAATGCACTGACCAATAAAGGCAAACTTACCAAAAGTCTTCTTCATTATCATATCTACCTGTGGCACTTCTTTGCAGTAGTCCATTCTATTTGTCGCTACCTCAATTAATCGAATTACTGGTCATCCTTTCACCTGCTTTTCAGCTGTTGACACTTTACTCACACCATCTGACACTCTTGATGACCTGCAGTGACCTATTATTCGGACTGTCGACCTTCCACCCGCACCATTTGTATGGTCTTTTGACCTTTCTGCTTATAAATTCTGTGCCTGAGTACTTCTTCTTCATGTCACCTGACAAAGGGACAGCTCATCAAAAGCTTGTGATTTCAACTAAATCTGTTGGACTATAACCTGGTGTCATGTGAGTTCTGAAGCTCGATCGGGATAAATAATAACCGCACAAATTTTGAAAGCTGACATTTTAATAACGCGTCAAGGATCAAATTCTGCTTGCTGCTAATAACTGATCAAAGAATCTCGACAGTGTGGATGCACGCCATTCAGCCCACCGAGTTCATACCTACCCTTCAAAGAGCAATGCACCCAGATCCACCCCATCCCTGTAACTCTGCATTTCCCATGCTTAATCCACGTAACCTGCTCATTTCTGGACACTATCGGCAATTTAGCATGGTTAATCCACCTAATGCAACACAGTGTGGAACCTGACTGCAGGTCAGGCAGCATCACAGGAACAGAAGAACCAATTTTTTGGGTTGGGATCCTTCATCAAAACTGTGGAACGGGAAGGGAGCTGGGAAATAAGTGGAGAGAGGAGGGGTGGGGATAGGGAAAGGTAGGTGGGATGGTGACAGATGATTGCAGGTAGGGGGTAGTAGGGATTGATCAGTGAGAAGAGTGGGGTAGTTGGGTGGGGAAATAGATGGACAAGTAGTGTCAGGTCAAGGAATAGGGGATGAGAGGGAGGGTTGGGCATGGGATGAGGTCAGGTATGGAGAGATTTTGAAACTGGTGAATCCCATGTTTAGGCCATCGGGCTGTAGGCTCCCAAGGCAAAATATTAGGTGTTGCTCCTCCAGTTTTGCGTGACATCATTGTGTCTCTGGAGGAGGACCAGGATGGATATGTCATCAAGAGAGCGGGAGGGGGATTTAAAATGTTTAGCGACCGGAAAGTGTTATTGAGTGTAGAGTACAGAGTGCAGATGCTCCACAAATCTGTCACTGAGTCGACACTTGGTCTCACTAAAGTGGTGAAGGCCACATTGGGAGCAACTGTTACAGTCAACCAGGTTGGAGAATGTACAGGTGAATGCTGTCAGATATGGAATGTTTGTCTTGGGTCTTGGATGAAAGTGAAGGGGGAGGTTTAGGGGCAGGTGTCACATCTCCTGCAATTGCAGGGAAAGGTGCCGGGTGTGGTGGGGTCAGTAGAGAATGTGGAGCAGATGAGGGTGTCATGGAATGAAAGGTCCCTGCAAAAAGCAGATGGGGGTGGAGAGGGAAATATGACCTAGATAAAATAAACTTCTAACAGAATTCAAAGCTTAAATGCTGGCAGAGTGTTTCTTAGAACCAGAGAGCCCAGAACCAGGAGCCACAGCCTAAGTATATGGGGTTGGCCATTTAGGACTGAGATGAAGAGAAATTTCTTCACCGAAGGAATGGGCAGCCAGTAGAATTCTCTACCACAGAAAGTGGCTGAGGCCAAGACATTAAATGCTTTCATGAAGGTGTAGACATAGTTCTGAAGGCTAAAATGCTCAAAGGGGATATAGTGAGAACAGTGTACAGAGTAGAATGATCAACCATGATAATTTTGAATGACAGAACTAGTTCAAGGGGCTGAATGGCCTACTCCTGCTCCGATCTTCTCCATGTTTGTAAACTCCAAGCTTTTTAAACGTGAAAGAGAAACAAGCTGTATCCATCAAGGTAACAAAAAAGCATGCTTCTGATTTTTTTTAATACATGAAGGGTATGAGGAAATCGCTGACTAGGCATAATATATTGCCCAGAGAGCAGTTCAAAGTCAACCACATTGTTGTGTGTATGGAGTCACTGGAGTCACATGTAGGCCAGGCCTGATAAAGATAACAGGTCCTTTCTCTAAAGGACATTAGTGAACCAGACGAGCCCCAACAATTGGCAATGGATTCACAGTCATCATTAGATTATTAATTCCAGATATTTTATTGAATTTCATAATCTGCCTTGCTAGGATTCGAGTTTTGGTTCCCAGAACATTATCTGGGTCTCTGGGATAACAGTTTAGTGATAATATCACAAGGCCATCACCTCCGCTTATATGTTAATTTATAGGCTATTTTCTATGACCTAAAAAAAATTCACCAAATGTTCCTGAAATTTCAAAAGACTCTGCAGTTTTGAAGTTTTCTGAGCTGTATTAGAAGCTGAGCCTATCATGACATTGTAAGTAAGTTCTAAAAGCCCCCCAAAAATTTTTTTTCACGGAGAGGTTGTGTTTACGTTTTGAATGGCATTTGAAAAAGGCAATTAAAGGATTAATTATATTTCCTGCGATATAACAGACCAACCACTCGAGGGGGATTCAAGGCCTTTGAATGGGTTTCATGAAAGACGGCTTTTTTTCTGCATCACCTCTTTATGAGTGGCAGTTCTCTTAGGTTGTTCAATATTCACTCTATCTATATTTCCATAGTGCCACTGATGTCTGTCCAAAATTGATACTGACTGAGTAGCAGTAGAGAAGGTGGTATGGAAATAAGAGGTGGCACAGAGGTAGATGGAGAGTGGGACATATGAGGGATGTAGGTTGGAGGACTTAAAAGCCTTTTATAAAATGCAAGTCTCCAGGAATCAAGTCACTCCTTCCAACGAAGCTTGTGCCCACATTACTGTCTTTGAGCTGCCTCCAAAGATAATTGGTCTGCTTTGGTCACACTCCTAAAAATCCTCTCCCCAGTAATCTCCCACTCCAGATGGAACTTGTAACTTTGTGTTCAGGGTCTATGCATGGAAATACATTAACCAAGTCAAGAGATTTTCTGTTTCTAGCTTCTGACCTCGATAGCAAAGCGTAAGCTTTCTCCTGAAACATAGTGAAATGTGCGATTAGAATACACAGTTAGGAAACAGGATACAGGTTCAATGATCACTGTGCCACAAAGAACACATGGGGTGCCTAAAACAGTCTTCTGATTGAAATTCAGTGCGTGGTTCTGAATACTCCCCACTTCATTTCACAATATGTGGATTTGGTCATCAATGCATGGATCATGTTATTTCGAATGTTATTTCTTTGTTAATTCACTAAATAGTGATATCTCCTCTCAAAGTCAAACCAGAAGCTCCTGAAAGAGCACAAAATATTTCTTGCTGTACTGAGTGTAAACCCGTACGTGAAATTGCCTTTCAGTTATATGTTTCTATTAACTTTCCAGCAATATGTTACGTTGCTAAGTTCTCTACAACATTGACTTTAGACTCATATAAAAATGTATTATGGAAAAGGGTGT